>NC_143192.1:53771000-55158000 GCF_051530095.1 Phoenix dactylifera | reverse complement strand
GTAAAAAAAAATAAAGAAATTATGCTACAAATATGGGGGAAAAACTCTGTATGAAGGATGATTACGCAGCATGTTTGTGGTGACAGTGATTCTTGTGCAAGTAAAAATCTTTAAGAGAAAGGAAAAGAAACAATAGATATTAAAACAAGCATTAATGACACACCCAAGTCTTAATAAAAGCTGATGTCTATAGTTGCAGTATGCAAGCTGGCAATGTCAAATCTTGCAAACCTGATCCAACCAGTTTAACCCAACATATTGGGTTCATGGGTTGGCCACAGGCCAGGCCTTGACTAGCCTACAGCTTGGTTCTCACCAGGCACAGGTTGATGGGGCCTGATCCATCATGTCATAGTTGGCAGCCCAATACACAAAATCAAATGTTTATAATGTATATATCGATGGCTCAAATGGTTTGAAAGTTGAATGGAGCGCCGATAATCCTAAACTTGTACAAAATCCCCAAGCTTCTGCCTCTAATATGTTCTATCTTCTCCTCTATCTTCTCCTCCTTCACCTCCATCCCTTCTTTTCCATCTCACAACTCCTCCTTTCCTCCTATTGGTTCCTCTATCCATCCTCCACTCCCAGCATCCCATATGTTGCAGCCCTCTGTTGCTGGCTACTCTGGTATCATTCGCCACCATCCAAAAACTCAACAATGCTTAAATATGTTCACAAATCCCATGCAATTCACCACTATACAAAGATTTTATGCTGCCTGCTGTCATCCATTGATTTTGACACTACCATCACTCTAATATTGCCTGCCACCAAGTATCACTTGTCCCCCATCATAGCTTCGTCATAGCTTATGGCCATTGCGCCCCTTTTCCCCACTCTTTCTTCTTCTTCCTTCTTCATTCTCTTTCTCTCCTTAACCGGTTTGTGTTGAAGTCCACCTGACTGAGCCACCAGCTGGGTTGGCATGGGGAAATCTGACCAGCTGATAGGTTAGGCTTGGGTCAAAACAGTTGAGTCTTGATAGTATGTCTTGAACTAATAGGAAACTAACCTGACCAACCCATTCTCCCTAGTCCCTACTATACACAACGATCTCAAAAAACAGCAATTTTGACAAAAAAAAAAAAAAAGGTATGTCAGCATCTAAAAAATCAATGTAAACTACTAAAGTCTTAGAAGTATCAATCAATCAGGTAGTTTCCAAATAGCATGGGCTTGACTTAATAACAAGCTCAGTCAACTTCATTCTTCTAGTAAAAGAGCAAAAGCTCAAACCCCACGTTTAGACTGCTCCCACAGCTCAAATATTAGCTAGCTTGCATATATATTAAGAACCTGGGTTCAACCTGAGAGTCAATCTGACGATTACGCCAAACCTGAACAGCTAGACTGAGCTTGGCTTGTACTCACTCATATGACCCAGTGAAGCCTGACTGAAAGATCTGCCAGGCCAGGCTTTCTGCAGCTGTAATCAAATCCACATGTTTGCGTGATATTAAATAAATATGTAAAGATTGTAAGTAAAAGCATCCATAATGAGAAGGGTTTTGGCATTATTAGCCTATACCGACTGAAAAAATGAAGGAACTCGCCTCACAATCTCAAACACATATAAGACATTGTGATGCTGTACCGACCATTCATTTAAGGATAGAAACATCAAGATGATGCAGCACTAATCAGTCCAACAAGAATGATTTTGGCCTGGAAAATAGAAGCAAAGAAACAAAACAAAAAACTCTGGGGGATTAGACACTTGCCTTAGATTGATCCACCTCTTTATCTGCCAATGAAACAACTCCAGCAAGTGTTTCAAGCGCTATCCCTGCAACAACATAATATGTAACACAATTAACATAGAACAGCACCAGGCTGCCCTTATTATTTTTGTTAAAAACAAAAAGAGCCATTTAAGGACAATAAGAATCATCATCTGCACAAAGTGTTACGCACAGCATCCAAGTTCTCTAAAGAAAATTAGATTGAGAAGAGGTCATGAAAAAACAGAATAAATACCAGCAGCGTAAGTACTAGATTCAGCACTATTGGAATCATAGCGCCATCTGCCATCACTTTGACTGAGTGCCTGCAAATAACCTAACGGTTAACTGAAGACACCCTATTACAAAAATAAGAAAATAGAAACTTCCAGAGAATGTACGAAAAGGAAAAAGTATAGTAGGAAATAGTTATAGCCGTCACCTTTATGGAATGAAATGTACCATCAGTATCCAGCAAAGCAACATTAATACCATAATCCTGCATCAGAAAATAACTGAATTAAAGTCGGAATTAAACGTTAAATAGATAAAGGGTTAAGGATAAGCATAGAAGATGGCAGAGCAACATGCAATTAAACACAAACTTCCAGCCAAATGTAAGAGACAGATAGATCAAACAAAACAAGATACAGCTTAGTGAGCCCTTACCTTGATATGAAGCAAGCCTCCAACAGCATAGTGAAAGTCGAGTAATGAATTTGCATCCTTTATCACAGCTTGAAGTTTTGATGCAACATCCTACAAGAAAGAGGAGTAACAAGATAGCAATAGACCTTATATAAATGCTCAAAAGTCTACAAAATGGCTCACGTGTTCAAAAAGAATTGGTGTGACATCTTACAAATATACCTCAAAGGTTCTGGAATCAATCTGGCATCCCAAGATGCTATTGACCCTTAGTGCATGAAATAAGTCCTTCGGTATAAATGACGATGATCCAAGTTTTTCTACAACAACTGGACATGTTGCATGACTTATTTCAGGGCTCTTTTCTACTCCAAGAATTTGGAATGTTCTTAATGCCTCATACGCTTCTTCTAAACTGTAAAACACAATGCAGTTAGCTATCTTCAATTTCTAGTTCAAAAATTTTGACAACATATTCCAAAATAAAAGTGAATGCCACGTGATACAGCAGAAATCATAGTTCACATCAAGGCTTAAGTTTCAGCAAACAAAAACATTGAATTCCTTCAACAGTTTGGCAAGTAATGGGTGATAATCCAAATATGGATACTCAAATTTGTTTCCACCTGTGCAAAATGCTGTTTGCACATGCAATGGTAAAAGAAGATTGCTTGAATATTGATTGCAGAGAAACACAAGATCACTATGTACTCATAAGCTTAAATAAAAAGCAATCTATGAAGAAAGTTCAGCATAATCTTCGAACCACAAAGACACTGTACAACATTTGCCTGCAAGCATCTACATAATAATAGAAAATTAAACCTAACTCATTTATTGGAGCTTTTTCTCCTTTTCTCAAAAAAATTATATCATTTATGTTTTATCCTCTGACCTTATCTTAGAAATCCACACAACCAAGTCAAAAAGGCCTAAACTTCTTTTTTTTGCGAACCTTTTCCCGTGCTACTTGCTGGCTTAGGATAAATATCCAATCGTCCATTCTTCGATTTGTATTACGACATATATCATGAATGTACATTAGCACATGGATGTGCAAAACATACACAAGGGTGTGCGTATGATTTGACAACTACCACTACCAAACAGAAACAATCACAAACAAGTCAATTAATTCAAGCCCAACCATTTCAACTTTTCAAGGGGTCCAATGAATATGGAAGCTGAATCATCCATATCCTAAAACTTTGAGGTCTCGAAAGAAAGATGAAAACAAATATAAATCTTACGGTTGGAGGGCTTGGGTTTTTAGCATTTGCTGTTTCACTAACATCTAATGAAGACGAACTTAGACATAAAGCCTGCTACTGAAGTTGATGTTACTCAAATCCCTAGGGTTTATAGAAAAAGGGCAAATGATAATCAAGTAATGTGAAATAGTAAAGAATAACGAAAAGGACTAGTAAGTCTTCGATTAAAACAATACTGTCCATCAACTCAGAGATTTGTGAAAAATCTGATGTAGATGGCAAGAAGATGTTTGTTTGAAAAGAAAAGAAAAGAAAAGGAAAGCAGAGGAGGAAGAAGAAAGATAGGGGCCGTTGGCAACTAAAGATGGAGATAAGAATGAATGAAGATAAAACGGGGAAAATTGAGAAACAAACATTAATAAATATAAAATTGGTCGTGCAGAACTGCATGGAGTCTACGAGATGCTAGTTTGAGAATAACATGGACATCCAGTACGCAGAAAACAGACATGGAATATCATATATTATACCTGATTATCAAGTAGCGTCCAATGGATACAACTGAATCCTGTGTCACTAGACGCATCAATGCACGCATCCATAGGAAAAATCAATAAGAATTTGAAAAAAAAAAAACTTTATGCACAAATTAGCATACAATAGCAACAGATCATCAAATGAAAGAATTGATTTGGATGATAGCACTATATGATTTTAAAACCATACTTTAGTCGGACACAAATCGAAGAAACATTGAGCAAGAACATACGCCATCATTCCATCAACCAAAGCTGACATCTCAGAAGGTTCTATAGAATTACGAACTACAACTTCTGCAATAGGACAAAAACTGGAGCAACAAGGACAAGCACAACGACTGATTTTATGTCAAAATTCACCAAATATCTTCACCAACAAAGACAGGGCAACCAGTCTAGTATGGAAAAGCATGAATTGTCACTCGATGTACCCGAGAAAAGAATATGGTTAGAGAACTTTCTCGATTGGAAGATAAACGGTTGCGTAAAATTTTCGAGTCTGACAGCAGACATCACATCAGAAAATCATACATCTTCCAACAAAAACAAAAAACAAGAAAAGAAATAAAAGAAATCAGGAACCTTCTAACTAGAAAAGAAATTTTGCAAATGGATTGAGTGCAATAACAAGATCCACGTTTCCAAGAATTCCAAGTCAAGCAGGTCAAAAAATATGACTACTATTCGAATCTAGATTAACTAAAACCAATAAGAAATTCTTTAGAACCGGAATAAGGTTTTAGAAAAAATCTACAGCGAATTGGAATTATATTTTTCTCATTGGTGATTAGAGTAAAACATCCAACCTTCCGAACGATCCATCGGTCGGCACGAAGATCTCCAATGCAGCGGATCGGTAGGCATCATTGATCGGCCGAATGACGGCAGCCCCGGAGATGGACAGAGACGCACAGATCAGAGCCAGAAACCCTAGATGCCTCAGGTTTCTGGCCATTGCTGAAGGAGGGGAAGAGATCGAGAGCCCAGCAAGGTGAGGAATCGATCGAAAGGATCCAAGGGGACCACGATCAAAAGAGCAGCAACTCTAGGGTTTACTGGCGCCAAGTGAAGGAGCTTTCCACGCCGCCCGTCTGCTCTTCTCACCCCCAAAACCACTGGGGGTTCAACTTGCCGGCTATTACCGGTATCGTTTTCCCCGGCTACAAAAGACCCCATCTTGACGAAACCCAAACTCACACCCGTCACTGTGATTACGTGGGGACCACAAAGGTTTGAAAATGGGCTAATCTTCTTTTCCTTTTTGATAATTGGAAAGCATGGTATTTTTTTTTTTTTTTTGCTAATACGGGTGGATCATACCTGTTGGGTACGGATACACCCAATAAAGTCAAAAAATAGGATACCTCGGAGTGCCCAAGGCAACTCCCCATCTCCAGTCCACACAGTGTCTCCGGAATGGCGAGCTGCAAATGCAGCCACCCAATCCGCAGCCCTATTGGCTTCACGGTAGATATGCTTGGCCTGAAAGGCCCCTCCATCCCTCGCCATAGCCCATATATCACGAAGCAGAGGGTGGTCACTACCATCACCCTTAGGACCCTCACGGATCCAACTGATAACGGTGGCAGAATCACCCTCTAGGGTGATAGACCTAGCCTGTAACACGCACCAGGCATGTCGAAGGCCTGCCCAGGCAGCGCTCAGCTCCGCACTCGGAACCGAGGTATCAAATAGGTGACTGCCCCCAGCGGCTACAACCCTAGCAAAAGGGTCCCGAATGACGAAACCCGCACCTCCCCTCGTGCCACCATCCAAGACTGACCCGTCAAAGTTGACCTTGAGGAAACTCGGGGGTGGGGGCTCCCAGGTGAAAAACACCGTGTGAGATGCTGCCGAAGCATGGTGGGGGCCCCAGATGTCCCGAGCTGTCAAGGTCCCTCCGGTGGTGGAGGCATAACACATCTCTGCCGCCTGACTACGGGCCCTCTCGACCACAAATCTCGGCGACATACAACGTTCACCAAATATACGAGCATTCCTGGCCAACCAGATCTGGTAGGCAGTGCAGCTCACTCGAGTCACCTCCTGACGAAGAGCCGGGGACTCCGAGGCCTGGCGCATGGCCTGTAAGAACTGATCCCTACAGATCCATACCGGCTGCGGGACCCCTGCCAGACACCAAGTGTCCCTCGCCCTAGAGCACCGAAACAAGGCATGGTCGACCGTCTCGGCCACACCGCAAACCCCACACTCAAGGGGGATCCTCAATCCTCGTCCACCAAGTACTGCTCTCGTTGGAAGACGGTCCCAGACCACCTTCCAGAGGAACAGCGCAACCCTCGGGAGGAGGCCCAATCGCCAGATCCAGGCGCAATCAGGACCAGGTTCGTACTCCCGCCTAAGAATGCGAGAAAGGACGCTCATCCTGACTCTGGGACTGGTCGAGAGATTCCACACACGTACGTCTGGTCCACCGCTCTGTGGCAGAGGGAGGGAGCGAACCCGCTCCGCCAGATACTCCCCGAAGAAGCGGGCTAATCGAATCTCGTCCCAACCAGCCTCCCCGGGAATCATAAGATCACAGACCCGTAAACCCTCCCCAGCCTCAACACTAACAGTAGTCGGCCAGCGGCACCGGGGGAGACCATCAACCCATGAGTCCCTGGTCACGTCGATGCTGCGGCCATCACCTATCAGCCATCGAGTGTGATCCGACACCATGGGCACGTATCTCGCAATCTCACGCCATAGAAAAGAACATCCCCGCCCTCCTCGAATCCCGCCCTCCCGGCCTACCCCCCCATAGCGGGCGGTCATAATCCGGCTCCAGAAGCCCTGCGGCTCCAGGATGAATCGGGAGGCATGCCAGGCGAGGAGCAGCTCTCGTCTCTCCCGGAGAGACAACACCCCAAGGCCACCCTCCCTGAGGGGGAGGCAAATACTCTCCCATGCCACCAGGTGCACCCCACGGCCACCACCAAGCGAGCCCCATAGGAAACCTCGAATCAGTCGCTCAATCTTTAGTAGGACGGATCTTGGTACCACAGTGCTAGTCATGAGATAGATAGGCATAGAGCCCATAACAGATCTAATCAGCAGAACTCTACCCATCATAGATAGAGACGCTGCTCGCCAGCCCTCTAGCCTACTCTGGACCCGTTGCACCATCCCGGAGCATTCAGATACACGCAGTCTCCTACCTGTGATCGGAACCCCCAGGTATGTCCAGGTCCCGTCCTGCTCAGGCATCTCCAGAATCCTCCGAAACTCACGTCGAACCCCGGGTGGCGAGCTCGGGCTAAAGGAGATAGAGGATTTCAGGGCATTCACTCTCTGACCAGATGCATAGCAGTAGGCGGCCAAAGCCCGCCTAATAGCCAGGGCATCTGCTACGCGGGCACGCGTCAGGAGTAGGCAGTCATCGGCAAATAGTAAGTGGGATATCGGCTGGGCCCCTGGAGCTGGGGCGTAAGCCTCCAACTCTCCGGCGGCACATGCATCCCGCAGCAATCGAGACAAAACATCAGAACAAATGATGAATAGGTACGGGGATAGCGGGCATCCCTGCCGAAGCCCCATAGTGGAACTAAAGAAAGGGGACGGAGAGCCGTTGATCAAGATGGAGAACCGCGGACTCCGGACACACCCCATGACCCAACCAATCCAGGTCTCATGGAAACCCAGACTCTCCAAAGCTCGCCTCAGAAAACTCCACCTGATTCTATCGTAAGCTCGTTCCATATCCAGCTTGATAGCCATCAGGCTTCGACGCATCGGGGCCCGTCGAAGATCCCACATAATCTCTTGGGCCACCATAACATTATCGAAAATACTCCTACCTCCAACAAAAGCACCTTGCTCTTGACAGATAATGCCGGAGAGAAAGGGCTTCATACGATCCATCAGTATTCTTGCCACCACTTTGTACAAAGTAGTGCACAAACTAATCGGTCTAAAATGGCTCGGCTCGGACGCATCCGATCGCTTAGGTATAAGCGTGACAAAGGTGGCCTTCCAGTCGTCAGGCATACCTGACCGACTAAAGAAACACAAGACCGCTTCAACCACTGCGAGCCGAACGATACTCCAGTATCTCCGGAAAAAGAAAGGAGGGAAGCCATCTGGGCCCGGAGCCCTGTCCTCGCCCAATGCCCAGACAGCCTCTCGCACCTCCCCCTCCGTCACTGGTCGAACCAATAGTGCATTCGCAGCCACCCCGATTTGGGATTCAGCTCTCGGGAGCAGGCCGGCGAAATCCGACCCACTATCCTCCGTCCAACGGGAGCGAAAGAACTCGAGTAAGACGTGGCTAATCGCCGAATCATCGTCCACCCAATGGCCCCGCTCGTCCCGCAAGGACCGAATGGTGTTCCTCTGCCTCCTAATAACTGTCGAGCGGTGAAAGAAACTAGTGTTCCTGTCACCCTCTCTGACCCACTGAATTCTGGATTTCTGTCTCCAGAAAATCTCATGTTGACGTAGGATCGAGTGGTGGGTGGCGAGTAATCCCCGGAGGCTCACCATATCAGCCTCGGGGAGCCCGCCCACCTGATCCTCCCTACTTTGGAGGTCAGCAATCGCAGCCTCCACATCCTCCAACTTTCTAAAAATATCACCTACGACCTCCCGATTCCAGCGACGTAGCCGTCGCTTGGTCAATTCCAGTTTTCGTGAAACCCTCTGCATGGCGTCGCCGTGGACCGGCAGACCCCAAGCTCCCCGGACAATGTCCCAGGATTGAGGAAAGGATAGCCAGACTTTCTCGAAGCGGAATGGGCTACGGTGACTCGAGCCAGATACCGTTGAGAACAACAAAGGACAATGATCCGAAGCAATCCGAGCAAGGTGGCTGACCCTATAGGACGGGAATCTGATGAGCCAGTCAGTAGAAGCAACAACCCTATCCAGACGCTCCCACACCCTAGCTCGTCCGGATTGGTTGTTACACCAAGTGAAGCGCGGACCGGAGAAGCCCAGATCTACTAGGCCATTCCGCGAGAGGAAATCGCGGAACTCCCTCCTGTCCACAGAGTCAGTGAAGGCTCTGCCTCCTCGTTTCTCACTCTCCTCCAAGATACAATTGAAGTCACCCACCATCGCAGCCGGAATACCCAGAGCAATTAGGTGGGTGAGCTCGTCCCACAGAACCCTCCTGGTTCGATGGTTTGTACTAGCATACACTCCGCACAAGACCCACGGTGCAGCATTGGGTTCCGAGATGGTCATGATGACCTGTTGGGAGCAGTTGTGGAATACGTCAATCGTAGCCACGCCCCGCTTCCACAAAGCCACAATGCCCCCCGACAACCCCTGGGAGTCTACTGCATACGACTCCCAGTCAGCCTCTAACCGTCGTAAGATACGACTAAGTCCTCTACCGGAAAGTCGTGTTTCATAAAGTAGGCAGATATTCGGACTATGGATCTGGATCAGCCGCCTAAAGGATGACATAAAGGACGGCTTTGCCGCCCCCCTACAATTCCACGCAAGAATCCTCATGGGGAAAAATCCGAGAGGTCGGCCACAGGCACGTCAACCCTCTGGGCCATAGGGTCTGTCTCCACCTCGCGATCAGGATCAACCTGCTGACCCTCATCCATACTAGTCCCAGACACGACCCGCAACACAGCCGCCTTCACCCGTTGAACGACAGTCGAGTGATCTACGGTCATGCGAGTAGCCACCTCATGACCACTCGGGTCCCCTACCCCTGGCTCCACCAGTGCAAGCGTATCCCGCCCCACCAAAGAGTCGCTCATGGGACAGTCAACGCAGGCAGGAGCCTCACTCAACCTAGTCCTATCACCCAGATCCGGTCCACCAGGGGCATCGTCTCCCTGCCCCATATCCACCTCTAGAGAGCCTGGAATGGTGGGCCTCGCAGACGACGGAACCACCCCGGAGGCCTGGGCCCCGAAATGGAACCCACCATCACTGGGCCCGGCCACCTGGGCCGCAGGCCCGATATCAGAGCCCAAAAGGCCCTTTTGGGCCGTGAATAGCGGCAGACCCCCGCCCCCGGGGGCCTGTCCGCACTCATCCGCGCGCGGCCCAGCCTGGCTGGGCCATGCACAGGCCTCCGCGCGACGGGCCTGGGAACCCGTCGCGCGGGTCACAGTGTGGAACACGCGGGGCACACGTGCCCCGCGGGTCGCCCGCCCCGCCAGGCCACCCCTGTGGCCCGCCCGACCCCGGCCCAGGGAGCGGCCCAGGTCCAGCGAGAGGCCAGGGTTCCTGTGCCTCTTCTTGGGCTGGGCCCCGGGCTGGCCCATCGACACTGAGCTCGGCCCGGCCTGATCCGACAGGCCGGCCCGAGACTCCAGCGGCCCGATCCCGGTCACCGAGGGCACCGAATCGACCCGTCCCACGATCGAGTCGCCGGCCGAATCAACTCGGGAGCTCCCCTCATGCCGACCGAGGGTCCGGGCCGCCGCCACCGGTGAGGACTGACGGCGGGCCACCTTAGAGGGCTTTTGCCAGCCCTCTAGGTCCGGCGGGGACATCGGAGAGCCGGATAGGGGAGGCGGCGGAGAGGACCGAGGAAGGGGGGACCCCGTAGGAGCCACGGTCACCTTCCCCCGCTCCGGCGGACCCTTTTCCCGTGGCTGTCGGGCGCGGGAGGTCACCAGCCACGGGCCGTAGATCCGGCCAGAGCCCACCTCCCCCGATGAACTCACATCGCTCGGCGCCGAATCCCCAAACCCACATGCCGACTCAAGATGCCCCATTCGACCACATCGGACACAGAGATCCGACACATTCTTGAAGACGAAAGGCTGCCAAATAGCCTTCGTCTTCCCCTGTATCCTAATCCCAGGGAGGAGGGGTTCGGAGGCGTCAATGGCCACCTTAACCCGAGCAAACCCCATGGCTCGGCAACCCTCTGTGACCCCGTCCACGACCATAGGCTTCCCTGCCTTGGCGGCGATGCCCAAAATGGTCGAGGGCGACCAGTACCCCGAGGGGAGCCCCGGTAGCCGGAGCCAGACCACCACGGTCTTTACCGGAGTCTCCCTAGGAAGGAAGTCCGGCGCCCACGGCTCCATCGCCAAAAGCTGGCCCGCCACCACCCAGGGACCCTCCCGCAGGGCACGGTCCCGCACCTCCGGCGACCGGAACCGCAACGCGAAGTGATCCTCGGCGAGGGTGACAGCCACCACCTCCCCTGTTGCCTTCAACCGGGCAGCCACATCCTTGGCCACCCATTCAACCGGCACCCGTCGGCCAAGGCTCCGACCGACCAGTGCCAGACCCTCCCACTCCCGGCGGGCAGCCACGATGGGCTCCTCCGGGAGCTCGATGACCGACGGGAAGCGGAGGCTCAGCCGAGCCACCTCCGCCTCCGTCAACCGGTGGGTAATCCAGGGACCAGGTCGCCCCCGGCCACCAGGTCGGTCTCCATTTTTAGGCTTAGACGTACCTGGTTTTTGGGCCGCTACCTCCGCCCACGACCTTGACGACGGCGCCGCAGACTGCTCCGACGATCGGTTAGCGTCCGCCGTTGTCCCCGATATCTGCTTCCCGGCCGAGCCCGACGACCCCAACACACCCACCAAACCAAACATAGAGGAACAATATGATATCGGCAAAATGATGCAATTAAGCATTATTTGCCATTTTCTACTGTATTGTACAACAAATTCATAAGGCTGTTTTTATAATCCTGCAGCACAGGTGATTAATTCTTTATGATTATCAACAACTACAACTATGTGCAATGATGGGATCCTCTTGACAATTGTTTCTGTGTCTCAGCTCTCATATTTACCCAATTTTCAGGTAACAATGGCATACATGTCATGGCCTGGTTAGGCCAGCATTACCTGCGTTATCAAGCATCTAATTGATCTTGCACTGTAACAGACAAGAAGAGATGCAGATCATAGATGTCAGTTATTCCCTTGAAATTAGTCTTCAGTACTAAAGTAAACAACAAACAATTAACAGCAGATTGTCCTCGACATAAGGTTCTACATAACCATGTTTTTCATGCAATGGAATCGCGCAAGAGTTTCTAGTTTCGTGACACCCAGAAGTTGTCCGGGAGCATGGCATGTTTTCTGACATCAGAAGGAAACATAAAGTTCGTCCAATATTGTGCATCAATGATCCCTCAGTACTTTGGTGGTGGCTTCTGGGTTGGAAGCAGACCAAATCGTTTCTTCAGAAGAACCCGTTGCCTGGAGTACCTATCATCTGGGGAGAAGCGAGCTGTAAAGGAGAGTGGCACACTATTAGTGAAATTATCCTGCATCAAGAACAACAATAAATGAAGCTATCGATGAGCTTAGCAGAATGTTAAAAGAATACAGATTAGAGATTCCTAAGCTAATTCTTAATATGAAGATGACGCTGTGAAGCTAATGTTAATGTGTTCCCCTCACCCAAAAGGGAAACATTCACACCCAAAAAGAAAGAATACAAAAAAGAAATGTTGCATGAGGTGAGTTTCATCTACATGCCGTAATTATAGTTTTCTGTTAATTTTGAGACTATTTGCGGTCCTTAATCATGAAGAAATAAAAATGTGTCCTGCATCTGCAAGTTGTGCCCATGAAGCACATGGTATTCTCGATGTATTCAACTGTGACAGCAAACCAGCACAAACTACTGGTTGGAGCGACCCTATGACAATAAACTGTATATGGTCTTCCAGCAAACATTTCTTACCACAATAGGCCCAACACCAAACCTTTGTACCTCACGCCTGTACATAGATGCTTTTCTGTTTTTAAAGGGAATATGTCAAGTACTTTCTTGTCATCGCAAGTATTATCATGTACCTAAAATCTTCACAGACTTCTGGAGACGACCACTGATGCAAAACCAGGTCATATCTTCACATGCATGTAATTCTTAACCATAACCATAAGCCATAAGCCATAAAGCCTTCTCCCAACTGACAGTGTTGGAATATTAGGTGGGAGCACAGGAAAAAAAAAAAGTGATACAAATGATAATGGAATGCACTGGCATGACTTAGAGGTTTTCATCGGTCATTTGGCTGTAAATGAGGGGCATAGAGGACGCAAGCTATTGTTATCAATAGTTTTATATGCAAGCTACTGGATCAAGATTTGATCAATGCGCAATTCAATGGTCCTTATATAAACTATATCCATGGACTTGCAATGAGCCATCCAGGGCCTAAGACACGATTAGGTTAACAGAATCTAAATCAATGCAATGTACTCAATACCCATTTAATCCATTATGCATTTGATTATAGGTTACATCCCAAATTGAGTAAGACTCACATCTTCTGAAATTAGTTTGACCAAACTCAGAAGCAATGAAATTGACCTGATATAACTTGGTTTATTCAGCCTGTAAAACCCCCAGGCAAGTTTCTTGCTCAGCTTTGCTGAAATATTAAACCAAATATCACAAACTCCAGATGCTTTGCTCTTGCAAATGGATTTCAAAGCAAATATCATCATGATGCCATTAGATTGTCCAATTAACAAGGAATAATGCAAGTAATGACAATGTTTTCTTATTTAAATACTTTACGGAGATATTTTCATGACATTGCATTTATGAAGCAAAGTGATCTTAGATCCCTTTAAGTCTTTTATTTTCAATAAAAGATTTTTAAAAAAGTGAATAATCAAGCAGACAAGTTATGATAAACCATTTTACTGTACCTGGATGAGCAGATTGTGTTGCCATACCAAGAGGTGATTCCTTCTATAAGCAGAAATTGAACCAATGTCAGTAGGAAAAAACATAGACACTTTATAATAGAAAAGACAATGCCCAAAAACTGTCATAAAAAATAAATACAGTAAAAAATTAATAAACATGTGGAGTACCAATTTGATGACAAATCAATTAAAGCAAGATGTAAGACATAATAATTTATTAAAAGGCCTACATGGAGGTGCCTCCTTGCAAGATGGAAAAAGAAAAAAAGAAAAAAACTAACACTGCTTACACAAATGGTTATTCAAATGTAAGTTTGAAATTTTTTGCTAATCAACAATAGGCTCAACTAAAGATTCCAAGTAATATTGACCAGGGAAATCCTAATAATCAATACAGATGCACAACTAGAATGATGACATTCAAAATATGTGGAGATGAAGAGGTAATTGCCTTAAATAAATTGAAGGCCAATTTTCGGCAGCAAATTTTTAGACCAACAACATTCCTTCAGAGACATATTACTTCGATTAGCTTATACTTCTAACAAAATAGTAATATATGCAACCTGAAGATATCATCACATCCTATTCTCTGTCCAATTTAAACTAAGGTGAAACATGTCGGAGCTATAGAAATTTTTCTCTCTTTTTTTCTCTTTTTTTTTCCTTTTATTTATTTTTTTTTTTTTTTTTGGGGGGGGGGGGGGGGGGTGGACACATTATGTCATTTATCTTACCTAACAAATCAGGATTTAGTTAAATAACTATCTTCAGAACCTAAATTCGCTTTAAGAGAAAGGGAGAGAAACAAGTTATCTTTCACAGTTCTTCATAAGAAGAATCACATATCGCTTGTTGCTGGCTAGATCAAAATGCAGATCTGTTGATCTTTTAAAACCTTTCAAAAATAAGATACTATTTCGCCTCAAATTTCTCTCTTTCCAAATTTGCTGCCAAATCAAAAGTTCTACAATCAGCACTACTTATCCAAGTGTATTCAAGCTTTGACTTGAATTGGAATTGTGAATATGAACAAAGCTTACTTTGCCTCAAATTTCTCTAATTTCCAAACTTGCTGCCAAATCACAATTTTACAATCAGCACTACTTGTCCGACCTAACATTCAAGCTTTTAACTTCAATTGAAGTTGTGAATATCCCCAAAGCATGCAAAGGAAAATAAATCCAGGTCAATGAAGCCACAATATGGAGGCAGTCTATTATATTATACTCTGCATAACAAACATATCTATTTTGGATAAACACTGATTCCCTTTTAACAATGTCATGCCATTGAAGCTCGTTACAAAAAATATTAAACATGCAACACCTTGAAACTTGCACAAATAAAAAGGGTGCTTCAAGACACTCTTCAAACTATAGCACATAAACCAAATATCAGAAACTAATAAAACGGCCAAACATGAAAGAAATCTTTTAGTTCTCATATTTACAATTAGGATGACTAGAAAATTTTATCTAGTCTAACACAGCAGAGCAAAATTTCCAAAGGTCTAAATCTTCACTGTCCTGATCATGGAGGTCAACATCATAATCATCATTCAAGTTTTCACATATCCCAATTGACTTGATGTCGCACCAAAACAAGAGTGTTAAATCGAAGGATTTGACAGATTTATCTGGTTGTTAATCTTTGGACAAGCCTTGTAGCCCAATAAACCCACATCATCAACTTGCACCGGTTAGCATAAATCAGTTGCTAGAGCTTCAAGGATAGAGTGTATGAAATGGCACAGCAAAATCACTATTCTGATAACAATAATACAAATTCCTTCAAAACTTTATTATGTTATTAATACTTTTGACAAAACTAATGTACAACCACAAACATTTATCCCCTTCCAATATATACTTACAAAGTCCCCAACATCAGATCCTTTAATGGAATCTTTTATTAGCATTTCTAGCTACCAATAATCAAAAGTTGCTTATCCAGAACAACTCTACACATGTTCCTAAAAAACACCATGGATGCTGCTTTTACACACTTAACTAGACCCGACAGGCAAACTCCTTCATTAGGTTCCTCGTCCGTGCTACTCAGAAATTATTTTAAATACTGGTATGCTTATTCAAGCTGCATACATAAGGGATTTAAAGAAAAACATATAACGAAGGTAATCCACCCCTTATAAGATAGCAATCTCCTGTTCCACCTTGCATTTACTCTTCTGAACCTTTTTACAGTCAGATTCCAATCATGCATTGATAGTCTAGGCAGCTTGCTAAAGGCAGAACAGGTAGCCGCACCTCTCTGATTCAGAAAGTACGAAAGCATCTTATTTGCTTTATTCCTTCTTTGAGAAAAGACCTAGACCAAGATAATTGAGAAGTCCTGGTTAGTACATCTTACTCAGTCCTTCGCTGTAAAAGGCAAGGAGGTGGTGTAAAATCCGTTTCGACGATGTCTTCATATTTATATTTGGGCTAGACAAATCGCACCTATTCATATAAACAGTTGTCTTTGGCAACATAGATTAGTTTCTCTCATAGATTTTCTGCACAGAAATCTGAAATGTCATCCTAAGTTCAAATTTCATACGGATGTCCGTATCTGAAGTTATTTTGATTCCCCTGCATATTCTGCGTCCAATCATCCGGATCAGTTGTGCACCAACAATGACCCAATAAAGTTGAACTCGGCAGCTCGGGCATGACCTCAAGCCCATAATTGTTTGATACTCATCAGCGTTATTTACATATGTATTTGTTTACAATTATTGCATTACATTTGCATAATTTAAAATAGAACTCTCACCATCCCTATACTGGCACGCATTGGTGGGGCAGTGGTAAGATATGCAATTTTGTGGATGGTTAATCTACAGCCGTGGATAAAAACATCAAAGAGATATTTTTCATCATGCACAATTGGGGCGAGCTACACAAAGATGATGGGCAAATTTTTCGGATCTTTAAGTTATGTCCCGCTATCATCAGCAAATTACACATAAGTAATCCTCTCAAAGAAGCATTGCTGTTTCACTAAAACAGAAAACCATAAAATAACCCAAAACTAATGACACTATAATAGTATCAAGGAAAGCAAATCTTGGAAATGGTACAAAAATAGAGTAAGTTTACTGCATGTAAATCTATCGAGAACATCAGTAAATCATCTTGAAACCCATAATCATCAATACCAATCAAAATTGAAGAAATCCAAAGTCAAAAATAGCATAAAAGTCGATAAACAGAACTAAGAGGGAGCGAAAGGAGCTACCTTGGTGGTGTAAACCTTGTCCCCATTCTCATTTATGTAGAATTGAAGATACATGGCCGCGTGCGTTGAGATGCTAAACTCTGCAAAAATCACGTATTTTCAACAAAAAAGGATAGGATTCAAGCAGAACGACGTGCGCCGATTTCGCTCCAATCCAAAACTTATCACGATCAAAAAATAACGCAATAGCATCGAAAACCCTTTCAGCAGTTTTAAGGTGAATCAGAAAAATTGCTATCGATTAAAAGGTTCTTTTTGACGCGGCTTCAATATCTTGAGGAAACTCCGGACCCCCCAAATAAAAAAGGAAAAGAAAAACATCGATAAGAGAACTACAGTGAGAATTATAGACAAAGTCCTCTGTTCCTTTTGATTATACGATCCATGGAAAGCTTGATTCGATGCAAAATAGAAAAGAAAAGAAACAAACCCTAGAAATAATGGGGAGGAAGAGAAGTCGCACCTCTGTGAGTTGAGAGGTCCTGGACGTCACTAGAAGTAAACCCTAGAAATATGGGTTTTACTTCTTGATCCTGAGTCGGCTTAAACCCTCGCGCGCCCAATCATCGCGCACTGCTCGCTGTGAGATCTGTTCCGGCGGATGAGCGGCAGAGTTCGGATCGATTTGAGATCTGTGCAGCGAGTGATCCAACGATGGATGGGCACGAAGAAAGGTGAATTCTTCTTTCGAGCTAAGGATAGGACCGCCATTTGGGATGGAACTGCTAATGGATAGCCGGTGGCGTTAGAAACTTTCTGATCAAATAAATTAATAATCACGCAAAAAACTCTGAACTGTTTTTTAATTCTTTTTAAACTTTAATTTTGCGTAACTAGATTACCAAACTTTTAAATTCATCCAATTTAGACTCTGGCTCTGAATTTCTTCTAGCTGCCGTGATGGAATTATTATATGATGTCACATGAGGCATCATCCTCTTCTCCGATATATGCTGATCATGTGACATCAAGTGATAATTCTATCACGGCAGCCAGGCGGAATTTATAGTCAAGATCCGAATTATATAAAATTAAAAATCCGATGGTCTAATTGAATTAAATTAAAGGTTAAAAAAATAACAAATTTTAAATAGTTCAAATTTTTTTACGTAATTATTCATAAAAAAATTGGACCCAACATATAACCTTCAATTTTGGTTTTTTTTAATCATAGAGCAGAAGAATTTTTCTTACTGAAATATTATTTTCTAAGAGGCTAATGCTTATAAAGTGGTTTTTACATATTTGGTTGACTAGCGGCATGTTTCGAAGTGGCTTATGTTTGATTAAGCATCTATTTTTTAAAAAAATTGTATAAAATATCTATTATACCCTTAATAAAGAAGAATACCTTATCTTATTCTATCTAAAAACTTAAAAGTACTTTTGAAAGAAAGAAATTATCCTAATTTTTAGCCAGTGGAAATTTAACGTTTTTATGTCCTATATTCATTTTTTTTCTATAAAATATAGAAATCTTATTTTTATGAGAAAGCTATTTTTTCTTCTCTCTCCTAAAAAAATCCAACTAAATATAAAGTATTTTTTATTTTTTTTATCACGCTTTTCTTCTTTTTCTTTTTGCGAACCAAACAAGTTCATAGAGAACTATTCTAATTACAAGCATTGGAATTGCGTCTTAGCAGCAACAACAAGAAGAAGCAGCAGAATAGTTGGCCTTTGAACTTAGCTTGAAGAATCATAGCCATGCATTGCAGGCTCTCCCGTGCAACAATTAATTTTGCGATTTTGAGAATTGGTCCCCATGTTTGGCATCTCAACAAGTCAATCTCAATTTAAAAATAAGCGAGACTCTATATGGCGGCGAGATCATGCATGCACAGTTCTCTCGAGAATTTAAAATAATAATAATTTTTTTAAAAATAAATATACAATAAAAATATTTATAAAATTTTATGCTGAAAAAAATATTATATATTTTCAAAATACATGCCGACTTATCAAGCTAGTAAAGTCTAAGACAGTTATGTCAAACTAAAATTTTCTTCTTTCAACTGAATGGATCGAGCACAAAGAGAAAAGGGCGATTTTTTTCTCTCTCTCTAACATCTCGTACGTAATGTAGTGAGGCCAAGAGAAATTGAAAGTGAGAAGGCAAAGAGACTTCTAATATCTATTATATATATTTAAGTGATGGTTCAACTTGCGCAAAACTCTTTATTCATAATTTGGACGATGATATATTTAATGATGCTGATATTAATACATTATCATTAAAAATAACTTCTTAATATGCAACATATATTAATGACATCATTATTGATGTACTTGGCTATTATTAAAGTTTATTATTTAAAATGCAATAGAAATTTATCTATTGAAACCTTCTACTTATTATAAATTACTACATTTCCATGTTGTATTTCAAAAATAATTAGAAAAAAAATTATACCTTATGTATAGAGCGAGGCTGTTGTTAATGATGCCAATATCAATGACTGAAGTTTCTATACAAAAACTCCGATGGTGGAAAAAATTTTATTCACTGTGAATATCAGTATTTATGATGAAAGTTTTTGCTCGGCAATCATTAAATTTATTGCTTAATATGCAAAAAAAAGTTCGACTATACAAATCTTCTATTTTTTTATAATTTATTATATTGCTATATTGTATTTCAAAAATATTTTAAAAAATAGAAAAAATTATATGCTATGTATTGTATGGGTTATGCTAGATTTTTATTTAGATGGGGCACAACTTCAAGCTTTAGGATTGGCAGCATGAAGCTCGTCTCCATGCCTTTCTTATTATATATTAATAGATGACTTAGGAATTGAATCCTGCTTTCATAATGTTTTAAGAAGTTAGAAGTATTTATTTGGAGGACTATGGCTATTCTATGTTGTACGACCCCTTCCATATAACCTTTTTCCATAGAGTGTGTGTGTGTGTATATATATATATATATATATATATATTATGATGCTTGCAATTCTAGAATGCATAGAAAACAATAAATGTTCTCCCAATTCTTGGTTATAATTATTGTTTTTTTTTCCTTTTCAGGAGTGATTATTAAGTACAAACAAACGTAATATAGAAAGCAAATCACACGCATTACAGCAAAAGATTAACTTTTGCTGTTTCTGAAGCTAAATACTGAGCGAGTGTCCAATAAATTTAATATATATATATATATATATATATATATATATCCTTCTAAAAATTTAAATTTATATGAGTATTTTTCTAAAATTTATATTTATTTTTATGTCTTCATAAAACACTATTTTTACACAAATGCTCCTAATATAACAGTTCTTCTAACATCATTAATAAAAATAATATTTATTTTAATTAAAAATAAAATAAAATTTTAAGATTATTTTTTTGTCCTCTATCACGATGGCCTTATGTTTCTTTTTGTGCATCTACTCATTAAGGATATTTTAGTTATTTTAATTTAAAATTATTAATTTTTTAAAGGTGTTAGATGGCATGGGTACATATGTCAAAATAAGAATAAAAAATAGTAGAATAGCAAAATAAGTGTTTTATGAGGTATATGCAAATGTCAAATTTAAGAAGATATTCATGCAAAATTTGTTATTTTGGGGGGTATTTATGCAAACAAGTCTTTTAAAAAAAATTTAAATTCATCCATCCGGAAGAAGTAAAGGGAAAAGTTTTTGTTCTGATTCCAGGCTCAATTCGGACGGTCCGATCTCAATGCATGTAACGGGAGCATCGCCGGCACGGTGGGACCGCTCACCACCATCTCATCGAAAAGGAAAAAAAAAAAAAAAAAAAACTCCTGAAATCGAATGAAATAAAATGAAATCACAATCGTTCATCTTCCCCTTCATCCGCGGGCTTTCTGGTGGTGGCGTTCTTAGATCTAGATTCTCGGATGGAGTCGCCGCTGCCCACAGAGCCTGAGCCCTTGGATCTCCGTCGCGATTGCTTCGGGATCGCCGGCAGGTCCCCACCGGCCACCGTCTCCGCGGAGTCACCGTCCTTCTTGCGCGGCCTCCTGTTGCCCCTCCGGGAGCCGTCGGAGGGCGGCTCACGATTTGGGGAGTCGGCGGAGACGGTGGTTTCGGACCGATGCCGCCGCGAGTGGCGCGGCCTCGGGGCGTTGTTGGGGGAGTCGTTCACGGTGCGCTCAGACAAACGCCGGGAGGGTCTCGGCATCATCTCGCCTGACGGATTGTCTTCGATTCCGGCGGCGTTGATCTTAAACTCTGAAAAAAACGAAATTACACAAATACTTATATTTATTTACTTATATTAGTGTTTTTTTTTTGTAGCAATTGGATAAAATAATATATAAATTTTATTTTTAGAGAATTATTTTGTGCTTCAGCTGGGGCTTCAAAATTATATATATATTTATTTAATATTGTATTTCTTATATTTATTAATTATTGTTTATTAACAACTCATTATATATATAGGGTTTTTTTTTCTCTCATGAATCTCCTTCTAAAAATTTGGATTTGCGTGAATACTCTCTTAAAATTTGTATTTATTTTTGTATTTTTTGCACAAATACCCCTAATATAACAGTTATTCTAACATCATTAATAAAAACTATATTTATTTTAATTAAAAATAAAATAAAATTTTAAAATTACATTTTCGTCTTTCGTGCGATCGTTTTATAAATATTTTTCTTGCATAAGTATCCATTAAAGACATTTTAGCCATTTTAATTTGAAACCGTTAATTTTTTTAGATGGTGTAGGTACAAATATAAAAATAAAAATAAAAAAAATAGAATAGCAAAACAAGTATGTTACAAGAGTATATATTCAAATATCAATTTTGAAAAAGTATTCATATAAAAATTGATATTTAGAAGAGTATTCATACAAAAAGAAACCATATATAGCATACCTTGAGAGCTCCAAGGGGTGGAAATTGTGTTCCCATCCGGTCCAATTGTACCGAGTGGTGCCGAGTGGAAATCTTTCATCTGTTTATGATATTGGAGCAAAGAAAAAAATAAATGAGTAAGATCTAGTGGTGATCAATTCATTGGATTATTTTGGGATGCTACAATGGATAAGTAATTTATACCCAGCCGGGAGCATTCATGTTCGGTCCGTCCCATCCTATGTGCGCCACGTGTTTGACGTCCGTGGGAAAGCCTATCTGCAATTCGTGCTCGCGGCCATCTGGATGCCAAGATTTCTGCGTCAAGAGGGAATTGAATCGAAGCCCGGAGGAGATGGTTTAATGGCGATAGCTGACATACCGAAAATTTGGGAGATATAGCGGAGGGGCTTCAAGAATCCCTTCTTCATCCTGGTGGTCATAAATACGGACATTACTTAAAATTCTTATCAAGCAATGGGTACGATCACTAGAAAATAAATAAAATCATTTGAAAAATACATAACTTAAGTTTTTACTTATTGGTTAGACATTATTTGAACAAAATAATGACAAGTTTTTCAGCAAAAAAAAAGGAAAGAAAACTGAACCAATTATACTAAAAATGCATAATCAAAGAAAAACACTTTCATGATTTTGCATGAATACCCTCCTAAAGATTAAATTTTGCATTAATATTCTTTCAAAATTGATACTTGAATTTATATCCTAGTAAAACACTTATTTTGCTATTTTACTTTTTTCTTTCATCCTTATTTTTGCATATATACTTATGCCATCTAACGCCGTTAAAAAATAATATTTTTAAATTAAAGTAGATAAAATATTCTTATAAGGGAATCGTAATAGGGGATAAAAAATTTATTTCAAAATTTTATTTTTATTTAAAATAAATATGGTTTTTATTAACAGTGTTAGAAGATTCGTTATGTTAAAAATATTTGTGTAAAACAGTATTTTATGAGGATATAAAAAAAAATACAAATTTTAAGAAGGTATCCATGCAACCTTGAATTTGTAGAAAAGTGTTCATGCCAAAATTAAAAGAGAGAGAGAGAGAGAGAGAGAGAGAGAGAGAGAGAGAGAGAGAGAGAGAGAGAGAGAGAGAGAGAGAGAGAGAGAGAGAGAGATGCAATGAGAAGGCCACATTATTGGTTTGAATCCAGGATCTTAAAATTAAAGAGTTTTAAACGACAATATATATAAGAATAATGCATGCAGTCATCTAGCCATACCTCAGTAGATAAAGCTATTTAATGGTCTATATATAGAATGTGAATTCATCAAGCACCTTGGATCCCTTTGCTTTACAATTAGGAATTATGAACCCCGCGATATCTTTGTGCTCTGTCTTTTGTCAAGAAAAAAAGAGAGAAACGCGAAGAGATCTTCTGCCACTCGCCCTGAAACAAGGAGGAGGAAGGAGAAGAAGAAGAAGCACTGCATCATGATATCGCCATAGAAACCGATGCCATCTTCGGTCCCCCGAGGTGACGCGTAGTTCGTCGCCGGCACCTCGAGACGGAAGACGGCGAACTGAGAGGGTCGGGGAACGTACGTTTAGGTGCCAAATCCCAAGTTCTTCTAAATCTTTGTTTTCCTTCATTCTATTTTTTGCAGCCACGGGCATTGGGTGGTGCCAAGTGTTCCGTACTAATTATAGGCCCTGGCGCGAATGGCAGGAAGAAGCGGTTAGAGAATTGGAGGTTGAAAGCGGAAGCACATCGCTTGGAAATAGCTGTTGAGTTTTTGGGATGATAAATGGGACTAAAACGAGCGTGAGAAGAAGGAAATTTGGCTTAAGCTTTTTTTGGTCAAATTTAAGCTGTTTCACCTCTCTCTCTCTCTCTCTCTCTCTCTCCTTCCTCTCATTGGGGCTATGAGGATCTCTTGTTTTTATTTTTTGGTACATCATAAGGAACTCTTGTTCAACGAGGCGTTTCTAGTTTAATCGACCTATTGTGGAGGGGCTAAAATATTTTTTTAATAAAAATTATAAAATTATTTAGATTAAAAATTAATATTAGAGAAAGGATTTGAATTTTTGACCCTTAAGCTAATCTCAAGGGAAAGTAAAAGGAGGAACACGATCTGTTTGTTGGTGGATAAATTTTATGAAAAAGTTAGTCAACTTTTCCATTGACCACTTTATCTGTATTCTTATATTTCTCTAGGTGGATAAATTATTTTTTCATAGATAGCATTTACCCACAAAATGAAGAAAAAATCTTGCCCATTTAGAAGATGAATAAGTCATTTTCCCATCAACTAGCAAAACCACTTTTTTATTTTGTTTCTAAAATACCCCTAGCCCTAATATTATATTATAAAAATAAATAATAATGTTATATAACTTATTGTAATATATATTATAATATTATATTACATTATTTGTATAATATTATATATTATATTATATTTTTATTATATATTATTATATAATACTAATATTTATATAATAATATATAAGAATATTGGTAAATTATTTTTTATCTAAATGTTGTCTGGAAAATGTTTACCTAGGAAAATACAGATTCTCAAAAAAGTTTTTTATCCTCCAAAGAAAGAGAGCATGAGATTGGGAAAACCATTGGAGGGAAATGTGGATGGTGAAATATGCCTCACATACCAGCACATCAATGCAATTAGGATCATATAGTAGAATAGTTATTGAATGACCTTTTAGTGGCTTCTTTTGAAGAATAATTGGAGAGAAAAAAAGATGAAGCAAGCTACCTATGTTGCTATAATGCGAACTTTCCCAACATAGCAAGTTGGTCATGAGGTTGTACCATATTATTATTTTCAAGAAGAAAAATAACAAAATACAAGGTATTAACTTTATAAAGAAAAAAGAGTTTTTCTAGGTGATTTCTTATCCATCTACATTCTAAAATGGCATAATATTTTAATATTGTTAAAGGTACATTCTTGAATGGTAAAGGAAACTTCGCTCGGGATGTCATGTTTGCATACTGTATATAGTGCATTGGTATATTCTAGTATTTAGTTGTAGCCTATTGCAATATAACTAGCTCGTCCAAATTTTTTAATCCTCTCCCTTCTCCCTTTAAAACTTCAAATAGGCATGTATTTGTCCTAATTCTCTAACATGGCTGCCAGGAGACTTCACTACTAACCAGTAACTATAACACAAAAACTACATCAAAATCATAACTAAGCAATAATACGGAGAGAGGTGTAAATTAGATGAGAAAATGAACGAGCAATTGCAAGTAAGAAATTGCATGTATACTTGTAACCATGATAAAATCAATACTTACAAACAACTACTTCAAGATGTCTGGCAGTTAACTGCTTGACCATCCATTATGAAATGGATGGCATGATACTTCAACCGAGCTAATAAGTCAAAGTTCTATATATTTTTTTTTTGGTAAATCAAAGTTCTATATTTTTTACTAATCATTTTAAATAAAAGATATATGTACCACTTTCTATCTAGTTTGACCTTGGACTTCTACTTTGTAACCTGTTGATGCTGGAAATCGACTCGACCCAAATGACAAGTTAGTAGGGGTTGCTGGAGATCTTGGCTCTTCTGTTTTCTAAATTGGAAAGATCAGATGGGGTCACTGCACACCTCTATAGTGATGCTTCAGTGGCCGCGATGCTCGATTAGTGGTAATCCCGATGTCGAGCACCTATGAGTCGGCATTGAAATGGCTTCAGGAGGTGCTTCAATGTTGGCTCCGACCTGAAATAGCAAAAACAAAAATGTTCATCCACCAAAGTGTGCCAATAGAGGACCCTCCGATGCCTAAGTCAGATGTGATTATCAAAAAATAGAAGGAGGCCTGAGAGGCAGCGTAAGAGAGTTGAAAGAGAGTTAACTGGAAGGCTTTTGGAAACACAATATATAAAGAAGGGCCGGAGTCCATCACCGAGTAGTTTAGAGCTGGACGCTCATTGATGAAGCAACAAACCGTATATCTCACCTACACTTTTCATTCACAGAATTTGCTCGGATATCATGTTTATTATGAAACAATTAGCGATCACAATAGAGTTGTCGCTAGCCATGGAGAGACTTTAAAATATAAAGGACTTTCTGCACGCCTTTGGATCGACCATGGGGCAAGTTTTGAATGGTTAGCCTGTGGCTAAATGACGAGCTTTCATTAGCCGGTTCACTTTGCTAGCAGGGATCAATTTCAAAGTGTATCACAACCAATTATTTTTCTCTGCAACATAAACTTATTGCTGGCATGCATAGAAAGCTGTTAATGAGAAGTGCAAAGTTTGATCACCGCTGATTAATTACCCTAGGATGGGTACATGATCTTGGCCACCTAAATTTAGAGTTAGGAGAGTTATCAAGTTTTTTTTTTTTTTAGGTAAACCGGTCTCGCGTGAGCATTGTCTATAGAGTCAAGAGCCAAAATACTTCACAGCGTGGGAGTGACTGGTACACGGCGAGTTCAAAAGATCTCTCCAAAATGATGAGCAACAAAGAAGACAACTCAGTCAGCAGCTCTATTTGTCTTCCGAAATACATGAGCAATCTGAAAAATAGCACTTTTGTAATAACCATCTGACGTCCTCTAGACGCGGATGGTCGAAAACCCCAGCTTCTTCTATAAAATCCATTTTACCATCTTCACTTAAGTCCCCTTTCAGAATGACGCACTGAGCCTCCAGCACTTGCTGCCATCAAGTTTTCAAAAGCAGGAGATAGATGCCAACTCGCTGGGCTAGGACCAACCGACGCCCAAATATACCATTAATTAAACTTTGCTTCGCCACCGGTGTCAGAATTGGAATAGAAAGGGGAGTACTCATATTTCTCCGCATTTGATTCGCGACTGAAAGCAAATTCAGAATCAGAAATAGAATTGGAATAGCTGATTAAGATATTATGGAAAAAATTAATTTTTTAGATGCGGCATAATAGAATTTGAATACCAGAGAGGCCGGGATCATTCCAGCGCCCAACTCCCCCTAGAACAAGCATGTCCTCAAAGCTATTCAATGCTTTTTGGGATTCTAAGGATCGCCCTCTTTTTAGTTTTCTGCCTCCCTCCATTCAGGAAGTCGCATGGAAAAACATGCATGTCCAAGCATTAACTCGACAATCTTAGGATCTCTATGATGAAAGATCACACTGTGGAAGAGGAGGACCTTGCTGGGGAAAGAGCTTCGAATGAGGGTATGAATTCTCTTCTTTCAAGAAAGGTGGACATAGAAAGAGGAATTGGGAACCACGAAAGCCAGAATGAGCTATGAAGAACTAACAAACTACAGACGATATTTGAAGAAAGGAGAGGAGAGCTGTCATTACTAAAGAGGAGCTCAAAGGACAGAATGGAAGTCAAATATATATAAAAAAAGTGCAGTTGAAATTTTAACAAATCACCCCTGCTAAATCCCTGACATGTCATAGATCTCTGTAAGAACAGACAGGCCATGATATTTTATCCCAGAATTATACTCATTCTCTGATGGGATCTACCAAGGAGAAAACTGAAAAAGAAGGACCCGGCCACAGGAGTTGCAGGAACTATGTGTTAGTTTAGGATGAGGCATGTCCGCCAGAAATTTGCTTAGAAATCAGACATCAGACTAGTACACTCAAAACGTGGCAGTCCCCTATCATCCCTATGATTCAGTTCCAGAAACAAGCATCCGGCTTCAGAATGCAATAATCTCAGCAAGCAGCCGTTGATCAGAACGCATTCTTGAATCACCTCACATATACAACAAAAGAAATGTAGATATTAGCTATGCATTAATCATAAAAGAAAATAAGACCAGAAAACTACTAGTTATTTGTAATTTCGGTTTTATTATAAGAAACCCAACTGCTACTGTTCATAAAGAAACCAAGTGTACATATTTATATAGATGCCTTATGTACGGTCCAATAGTTTCCTTTAAAACAAAAGTGAAATATATAATTGGTGACAGAAGGGATCACGAGAGATTATCACGATAGGAGGATTTCTACATCAAGAAGCCTTAAGATCATCCAGACCAACACCAGCCTGCAATAAACAAGATACAAGTGTCTCGATCAAAACATGAACAATGTAAGAGCTACCTGATCCATAATAATGGCACGACGAGAGCTTACCAAAAACTTGTGGTTCTCTGCAAGAAGAGGAGCAAAGGTTGTGCAGAATTTCTCAATGTCTGCGTTGATGTCACCTGAGCCACAAATAACCTCCATGAATTTCTTCCTATCAGGAGCAAGTTTCATGGCAACCTGTAATCATGGATGCATCAGTAATCCAGTTACAAGCTATGAAAAAGGAGCAGCATGCTGACAGCTGGAACCATACAAAAAACCAAGACATATTTATGGGAGCTGTTGGCAGAGGTTGACAAGATCCATAACGGAAAAGTAGAGGATAATTGGATATATGTGAAACACAGATAATATCTCAAATCAATTGAATGATGGTTGAAGCAGGGCCCAGAGGTATGACCAAACTACTTTACTGTAATGGTTATATAGCACAATTTTTAGCATTAAATATCTAGATGCAATATTCTCATGATTTACTAGTCAACATTATGTGAGCATTGAAATTAGGAAGCCACTTGTTTACCACATGACCACTTTCAAACAAAACCATACAAAAAATCTGCAGGGGGAACTGAGAGATTCAAACTTTTCAATTTTCTATTGCCCTGTCAAAATTGTTTCATATTAAACCATATACATATAGTTCTACAGAGGGAAACTGAGAAATTGAGAGTAGTTTCAATTCCCATTGTCATGTCAAAGCTTGCAGTCCTGATCAGTGGATAATTGTTTTCCTTCTATGCCACTGCTTTAACGATTATAATTTTATGAGAAGAGTCTGAATGCATTACCGTAAAGCTAGAACTAGCAAGCCAGCCATGCCATTTTTTTAGGGTCTTGCCGTAGGAATCTGTGCAGGCCTGTGACATAGTCCAATCTGGATGCTCAAGCAAGTTACGGAAGAGTTCCACCAAGAAATCCATGGCCCTAAATGGATGGATACATCCAAGAATGATAGCTTTAGACAGCAAATATATATACAAGGAAACCAGGGAAAATAGAAGACCAAAATGAACTCAAGCACTTAAAGGCAAATTTACAATGAATGGAAGTGCAAAAATGACATTTCCATTTGAAAGTGTGAACACATTGTGCACAAGTCATGCGGAATACCTTGTTAACCACAGAAGACCATTGGTGCAGCTCGAAGAACCTTTTGCTGTTTTAGATTCTACTTCTACTTGCACCATGCTGTACAGGTGTTCGAATGTCGAAGGATCAGAAGCATATTTAGATTCCAGCCTCTGCATAAGAAAATCGTAAAATAAACATTTGTGAAGGATTTGGACTAAAGAAACAGAAACAAAAGGAGTAATAAAGAAAGCTGGATCGGACAAAATAACAAGATCTCAGAATGTGCATGTTTCATGACCTGGCAGATCCTATAGTGCATAAAAAAGTTGTCAATAAACTGTACTTAATGTAGTGAAGAATTTATTACTAACCTATCAAAGAAATCAGGAAATATAAGTCCTGAAAAAATCATTATGTACTTTTGATTCTTTTTATCAAGAAAAACATAAAAGACTTCTTACCGCTATGTTGCCTCCTATATCTGACTTTACAATGGACATAGCAGTTCCAAGTTTATCTGCAAACATAACAGTATTTAAAAACAAAAAAATCAACCTCAGTCCAACGCTCATGAAACATGACAATATGCTGTCTCAGTTGTAAGCACAGAGAAATTTATGTTTTCTGAACAATGCAATAGTGAATGTCCATAGGGGCAGCATGTCCAATGCACATAAAAAGAAATCAGATAATTTCGTATTTCTCAAAAGCAGCATCATCCAAGTTAAATAAATTTGTTAGAAAATAACTAAAGTTATTCGAATATCTATGATATTAATCCATACCTTGTATGTGAAAAGAGCAATTCTGAAAATCAAAAGTGATATTAATCCGCTGCAGAATTTCCTATTAACTACTATCATCTAAATTTTCACTCCAGTTACATACTTTAGAAAATTTTCTGTATTCTGAATAAAAAGCCTGGTTTTTCTTTATTAATTGACTCAGCAATAATAAACAAAGATTGAATTTTCTGGTCTACTATTATAATGTTCTTGCATAATAAGAGCCTACAAACAAAATTAATCTACTTTCCTATTACCATCGCTAGTCTCTTTCTTGTAACTCTTCAGCAAGTCTCTATTTGTGGCTACATCAATTTGGTGGTGTCATCTAATGGCAGGACTTGTGACTACTTGGAATGGACTTGGATGGCCCATCAGAAGGAGAAGGTCGGACTTATGTTGGCTTAGGTATAAAAGAGAGCTTAAGCAGACATGAGAACCTTTCTAAATTTCAAGAGCTAATAACAAAGCATTATTGCTCCCGGGCTGCCAACCATTTTAAGGCCTTTTAGTAGATGTATGCGTATCATTTCATGGCCTATGGATACATCTAGCCAAGCATTTAAGTACTGGTTGTACCAGTCTGTACTGGCCATTTCGAACCAGACCAGTGATGGAATGGTACTTGGGGATGACCTTCATATCAATACGTAGGAAAAAGAAAAAGGAAAGAGAAAAATCTGTGCCAGCTGCTACCATGCTGTGTCTGGTTTTACCATCATCATTCTGTGCCGGCACCCAATCAATAAGGATATTGATACCGAGAATTTAAACCTTGCATCTAACCACTAAATTTGACAAAGTTTTACCGTCAACATTATATAGCAAGATAACAAGTGAAATTTGTGCAGGCAACTTTACAGTGTAATTTAGGAAAATGGGAGGAAATATTGAGGCCATGGTCAAGTTGGTACAGATTTTTCCATGACTAAAAAAAGGAAAAAGGGATATGCTTCTTGGCAAATTTTTCAGCATTCCTTAGATGCACGGTGCAAGGCTCTCAGAATATGGGTTCACTAAGTCACCGATACTATACTATGCACATGTTAAATTTGTTATCTTAATTGTGCTGCAAAGAGTACATGCTACTCATAAATGGTGAATAGTGCAGCGCAGATACTTAAATAATTTTCTGTTCCAATTTTCATTACCACAGCAATAATGTCTAGGTCCGATCAGCAGTGGGCTAATTTAGGCAATGTTAGATCAGCAATATTCAGACTGTAACAACTGTAAATTAAACTCTATCAAGGACGAGCATAAAGTTATTCGAATATCTATGATATTAATCCAAACCTTGAATGTGAAAAGAGCAATTCAGAATATCAAAGGTGATATTAATCCACCGCAGAATTTCCCATTAACTACTAGCATCTAAATTTTCACTCCAGTTAGTTACTTTAGAAAAATTTTCTGTATTCTGAATAGAAAGCCTTGTCTTTCTTTATTAATTGACTCAGCAATAATAAACAAAGATTGAATTTTCTGGTCTACTATTATAATGTTCTTGCATGAAGAGAGCCTACAAACAAAATTAATCTGCTTTCCTATTACCATCACTAGTATCTTTCTCGTAACTCTCCAGCACATCTCTATTTGTTGGCTACATCAATTTGGTGGTGTCATCTAATGGCAAGATTTGTGACTACTTGGAATGCACTTGGGTGGCCCATCAGAAGGAGACGAACTTATGTTGGCTGAGATATAAAAGAGAGCTTAAGTAGACATGAGAACCTTTCTAAATTGCAAGAGTTAATAACAAAACATTATTGCTCCCAGGCTGCCAACCATTTTAAGGTCTTTTAGTAGATGTATGCCTATCGTTTCATGGCCTATGGATACATCTAGCCAAGCATTCAAGTACAGGTTGTACCAGTCTGTACTGGCCATTTCAAACCAGACCAGTGATGGAATGGTACTTGGGGATGCCCTTCATATCAATACGTAGGAAAAAGAAAAAGGAAAGAGAAAAATCTGTGCCAGCTGCTACCATGCTGTGTCTGGTTTTACCATCATCGTTCTGTACCGGCACCCAATCAATATGGATACTGATACCGAGAATTTAAAGCTTGCATCTAACCACTAAATTTGACAAAGTTTTACAGTCAACATTATATAGCAAGATAACAAGTGAAATTTGTGCAGGCAACTTTACAGTGTAATTTAGGAAAATGGGAGAAAATATTGAGGCCATGGTCAAGTTGGTACAGATTTTTCCATGACTAAAAAAAAGGAAAAAGCGATATGCTTCTTGGCAAATTTTTCAGCATTCCTTAGATGCACGGTGCGAGGCTCTCAGATATGGGTTCACTAAGTCACCAATATTATACTGTGCACATGTTAAATTTGTTATCTTAATTGGTGCTGCAAAGAGTACATGCTACTCATAAATGGTGAATAGTGCAGCGCAGATACTTAAATAATTTTCTGTTCCAATTTTCATTACCACAGCAATAATGTCTAGGCCCGATCGGCAGTGGGCTAATTTAGGCAATGTTAGATCAGCAATATTCAGACTGTAACAACTGTAAATTAAACTCCATCAAGAATGAGCGTGTCTCTTTTTGTTTGTCTATCTACGCATAGACACATTGACATAAAAGATTTCTTCATGGAATCACTTCTGAAAGTGACATTTAGTTCAAATCAAATAACAGGAGACGTTACTGAAGCCTCTGGTGGAAAAGACAGGAACACTTTAACAGCTTTATACATCACGAGCAATTGGATATGGATAAACAACTAGTCAAGATTAGTTCTCCAACAGGACTTAACGTACATGAAATTTGGGACAATAATTTCTCTAATAAAAGAGCTATACACATGAAAATGAAAATAAAAAGCATGAAACTAGAGACCAATATAGTGAAGTTGCACTTATCCCTAAAATCAAACTGCCACAACTCAGTCTGATCTGGACTGATCCAGCTCAGTTGGACGCAGCATGTTCCATCAAAGCATCCACCACAATTCATACAACAAGGCACACATACAAAGGCAAGAAGAGAGTTTCTACACCATGTGGCACAAAAAAAATTCTGCAAAACTATATACATATATATCCAAATAGGCCATTCAACATTCCCATCCAGAATGTAGAATGTACACTTGTGGATAAATATGTTTTCTCAGCGCTTAAAACCTTCATGAAAGATTCGTATACCAATGTTAGTAAGGACCCTTATTGACCAACATCTTATATTCCAGGCCTTAAATTAGCACGCAAACAATCCAGGCTGCTCATGAGAAGCTCGAGTTTGAGTGTTTGACTCAACAAAGCCTCATTCAGGCTCGGGCCAGTTACAAAATGAGACGAGCTCAAACAGTTTTGAGAGCCCAGCTCGGCTCAATTGCAACAATATATGGAAGCTAGGCTCCATTTGATAAATTCTCAGTTAAGAGCTTATACAAGCCAAGCTTGAACAGCTTTTGAATTATTTTTTTTTCTTTTTCCAAGAATACAAAAGCTTGTATGCTCATCTTTTTTGCAATATATAGGAATTATTCTGGCATATTTTGTCTTTACCTTGTAATTACGTCCAATACCTTATTTTGATTTCTTTAATAAAAGACTTTAGTTTAAGAATTCTACTGTCCTCTGGTGGTTTAGCACAAGATAAACTCTAAATGGAATGTCTCTCAATAAATACTCTTTAGATGACCCTACATGCTACCTGTTCATTCTTCAAAAAAGCATGTTACAAATCAGTAGAATCTGCAACTCCAGAACCAGCAAATCAGGGTCTGGGAGCCAGGCACTCAAATTTGAGCTTTTGACTGTTTCGCTTCTGCCAAGGATTTTGGGCATAACAAATTGGACTCGTGCCTAGGAGGTCATGTTCACAGCCTAAAAGAACATGTGATGCAATGTCACTCCTATCGAGATGCTGACATACAAGAAGTAGCAGATAGTTGGATCCCCGAATACAACTATGTCTAAAATGATAGGACCAAGTATGTGAGAAATCGTGCGGGCGTGTGTTTAGTCCTACATCGGTTATTCGACGAGTATATCTTAAGTAAATATACAGGACTAAGAAACCCCAAAAAAATACCTTTCGGTTTGTTTTTTTTTGGATGAGATCCTGAGTTGTGACAAATGGTATCAAAGTGAACTTGACCCATAGCCTATGTAGATCAGGAGACACTGCAGCATGGGTTCATGGAGGCTAACCATGGACCGATCATGGTACTTATGATTAGATTTGAATGGATTTGAACCCTTAGCCTGATGAGGATGTCAGGATTTGAATGGGAAGAGTATGTGAAGACCCGTGCGGTTGTGTGTTTAGTCCTACATCGGTTATTCGCTGGCTAGCCTTTTTGGGTGACGTCCTGGGTTGTTACAAAATAAATAATATCATTGATGATTCTCTCCCTCCCTCTCTCTCTTGAAGGCGTGCAGCACCCATTTGATAAAAGGACTAAAAGGGTGGTTTAATTGGCTGATTAGAGCATATAATTTTTAGTTGAATGGTACATGTGATATATGGGGAGAAGCAGTTGCAAACTGACAATACATGAAAACTAGTTCCAGCAAGGACTACAGTAGAAAAAGGACTTAGATAGCATAATGTAGGGCCTATTTATGAGAACCATCTCTATGCCAATAAGTTCTGTATTCTTGAAGATCATGCAAAAACATAAGCTGATAAAAATTGAACTCAATTAAAATGGATTAGATTTGAAAGTTGGTTTAAGCATGAGAAAAGATTATTCCTTTGAAAAGGCTTCTTTGATCCCATTTCCTATATATATTCAAAGGCCTCCTAGAAACTAAGATTGGTTGCAATGAAATGATGTTATTCTCATTCCCATTGTAGTAAGTCCATAAACATCTGAACAACTATGCAGCATGTGAATAACATGTCCAAAAACTATAATACATCCATGTGATTGGCCTTTGATATTTCTTAATAGGTTATCAAAAACCAAGGCTATAGTATCTTGCAAAGATTTCATAATAACATGGGTTTGGCCGTATCACACGATATAACCAATAGTGGACACTCAGCATGGAGCCAATTCCTGATGTATCTGAACGTATTTGTTGCTTAGATTTCCAAAAATCTGACAAAAGGACACTTTCATACAATGCAAAAAGATTTTAAAAAACAAAAAGCTATCTATCAACCTAGTAACGCTTACTTCTAATTGATGATGAGGTTGACATCATAATGCACTGAAGAAAATGAAAAGAAAGGGGTGATGCTTCATTATAGCAGTTCAAAAATGGGGTTAAAATTGCCTCGCATTTTCAATAATTTTTCATTTTTTTCTTTTACAAGAAGATAATTGTCATCACTTGGAATAAAGTGCCTCTTGACATGACACTACTAGAGGCCATATCAAATGTCAAAATTTTTAATTGACATGGGTGTCATACACCACTTTTGGAGTGCCAAGGAATCATATGCTCTATTTTTAACACAGGACATATCCCACAGCACATGATTGCCCAAGCAAGACATGCAATTTTCAAAAAGAACCTAACCAGTGATAAAACAAAGCACAAAACGCAATTTGAATTCCATGTTAATATAGATGTCGGGATTTTATATCTTCAATGAAGTACAACAATGAAAATCATCTTTCAATAAGCTTTACATGTTAAAAAGAGCAAAAATGAAAGAAATAAATATAGGAATACAAATTAGTTATATATAAGAAAAAGAGAGAATTGGAGTAGATCTTGACCGAAATGAAGAAGTAAAAGCAAGGCAAAGAAAAGGCGAGCAGAACAAGCCACATACCTAAAACAGGCAGGATGAGCTTGCAGACATCCAGAAAAGGCTTGGCGAGCATTACCCCATCCTCTGACTTAACATGCTTCATTCCTTCCAACGAGGGAGTGAATACAGTCCCCTCCATCTCTATCGTCGATCCTTCCACCTACAAAAGCCGCCATCAAAATCCAATCTTTCTCGTTCTCGCACAACCACAAAAGTGAAAAAATGCTCAAAAAATCCATATAAGTGAAGAAAAAACATAAAATTGTTCTGACAGACAACACCTTGCCGGATCAATAACCGGTGCCAAATTTAGGCAATTCGACCCGACAGTCATATCTATCCGATCAAATTCCGATCCAGGGAGCCACCAATCCATTGGGTGGCGGATCCGGGCCCGGTCGAGCCCCTCGCAACTGGCATTTCCATATAATGCATGAAACAAATGATTCATCACATCCGATCAACTTCTAACTTTCAAGATGGTAATTCTAAAACAAAATCGAAGGATAAAAAAAAAAAAAAAAGACAAAAAGCAAATACCACATCGTTCTTGAATCAAGATCTTCCCAAGGAACAAAAAAAAAACCCAAGAAGCTTAACCCTAACGTACCAATTATAAGGGAAAGAAAGCAATCTGAATCCAACTAAACTAAAAGATTTCACATAGATTCTTGCATTGATTCCCATTTATTAAACTTCGATTTCAGATCGAGATCAAAACATGATCAGTTCAAAAAAGAAAAAGATTTTGACGCCAGCCGCTAACCGTTCCCGAGAACAAATCTGCAGCGATTCGCGACGAATCCTACGGGCCGCCCAGGTCTCTGCCTCCGCACTCCGTCCGGCGGAAGGGAACGGATTAATCAATTTATAATAGTCGCGACCAAAACCGGGCCGGGCCGATAAATCGAATTTCAAATCTCTCTCCTAGCAGCGGGGATGCACCGCTACAGATCACTCGTATGTCGCCACCAGCGACACCTGTCCCATGCGGCAGCCATCTATTGGTCGGTAGACGTGGGGTATGGCTGGCCCTTTCCCAAAATCAACCAATAACTGGTCTCTGCATAGACATGGTGGTGAATAATTAGGTGACCCATATCATTTTTTTTTTAATTGGATGAAAGTGGGAACCAGATGCTGGAACGAATATTAAAGGAGGTTGAATAAAAGAAACCCACCGTCGTGTTCGGAGGTGGACGTCCTGAAAAAAATAAAATAACGGTGCTCCAATAGCGGTTCGGCCACAATTATTAGTTGAATTTAGCAAGATATGAGAATGGCCATGTGCCACCCGCTGCATAAGAACATTCACCATAGAATCAATGATGAAATGATTTTGCAAGTGAAGCATGTATATCGTGAGACTAATGAAACAGTAGATTGGATAGCTTCGTATGTGGCTAACCACTCTGAAGAGATCCTGTGACTAGGAGAGATGAGATTATTCGGTGTACGATAAAACTTGTTATTTTTTGACCTTTTTAAATATAATCATACCCGACATGTATGATACATCCGCTTCAGCAAAAAAAAAAATTAAAAATAATCAAAAAAAAAGATGGCCGGCTCTCAGGGTCAGGGTGGGCTGAGTCGGTCTTGTTACACCTGAATCAGACTCGACCCTGCGAGTCTTACTACTTGTAGTCACTTGTGGAACATTGCCAGAGTTGGTGAGCTCAAAGCCTTCTAAATTTAATCAATTAGTTAAATTCTAGTTTTACATAGCTCCTCAGTTAGAGTAGATTAGATCCATGTCTTTCAAGCATGTGAAAAAGAGATAAGCTAAATGCTCGTTAATTAATATTATGTACTCTCTCTCTCTCTCTCTATCTATCTAAAAACGGTATGGAAGATAAGAGCAAGAAATGACATCTAATATTTTGTACAATTAGAAAAATAGAAAATATCTAAATAACATTATTAGAATTATTCATATATTTGTGTGTTTTGTTTTTCTAAAAAAACCTTTTTAATGGCTACCGCTTAGTTTTCTTAGGCATGGGGTTCATGTTGTGGCTTATTATTTTATTAATAATAGATGACTTGTGATTAAAAATAGTTTTATATTTATAAGACTTTTAATTTTTTAAAAAAAGAAACTTAAACAAGACTCTTGCATGGAAAGAGAACTCATTTGGAAATAATCTCATAAGAGGTTTACTCCTTTAAACTTCTTGACGTACGGGAAACTAAGAAAATAAAAAAAGTATGCATAAGAATGGAATTTTGAGAGAAATTTTTTTAATAATAGGGTTAAAAGGTGTGGAGATAGAGTTCAAACTCAAGACCTGTACTCTGATACAATGTTAAAATCACTACTTGTCCTAAAAACATATGTTAATAAGATGATGTAGATTTATTTATATATTTTATATTTTTCTGCTCGGATACCATGTTAAAATCACCACTTGCCCAAAAAGCTGAAACGCATAGAATGTGGTAAATTTATTTATATATTTTATAGTTTTTTGTATTCTGAACATGTTCTATACTCGTTTCTCAATTCTTGAAATTTCTGTTCACGTGGGAAACACTTTTTTTTGGCAACTGAGATTAGTACGTATAAATAACTATAGTTGAGGGATGACCTAATGATACTCTTTTGAAGAAGGTAATATTACTTCATATGTTCAAATTTCGATACTAAAATACTAAATGAGAGAGAAATAAACTATTTTAGATTCCATGTATCAATTTTTGCTACCAAAAAATTCTTATTTTCTCTCTTCATGAAAAGGTATGGTTAAGAAGTTCGGTGTATGATGCACATGCATCCTTACCTATTTCTGCGCCTCTATCTCTTGTTTAGATGGATTCTCCAAAATATCAGAAGTTAAAAATATATAATCCATGGGCATCCCTATTTATTTCTGCACTACCATCTCTTATCTAGATTGTTTCTCCTTGATTGTTTAAATCCATTGAGCTCTATTTAAAAAAAAAAAAAAATCCTTGCTACCTTTCTCTCATCCACAGCTCAAACTCTTTTTAAAATTTAATAAATAACTAGAATAAAACAATACTCTTTCTTTAGTGCTCATATTTTATCTCTGTTACCTTCAACTCCCTTGAAGTTTTTGCTAATTTATTTCTCTAATGCGCATTGCATGTGCCCGTTCTAATAACATTTGAGTTATGGCTAGAGCAAGATTCTAGGATTTTATTGTATAATAAGTGGCTACATAAGGATACATTTAATACTAGTGCCTAAAAGGATTAAGCCAATTCTTCTTTCCCCTTCTTTTTGACAGGAAGGCAACTCGTTCTTCTTCTTTTTGATGGGAAATGAATATCTACACAAAGGTGTTTTTACATCTATTCGGACTCCATTAATATATAGTGCTTTGTGACCAGAAACATCAATCTTCTCTATTTCCTTCCTTCTTAAAACCTTTATTGTTCTTCCTTCTAGCAGAATTCCATAAGCTTTGTTGCAAACTCGGAGACAAAATCACCTTAAAGATAGCAATTTACGCACCGCAAAGTCTTGAATTGTTGTATTATTTTCTTCATTTCGAACCACTCTTCCCCAACAACAATCAGCTATATTAAAGCTTGGAAGGCTTGACATCAGCTATATTAAAGCTCAATTGTTCAGGAATATGGTTAGAAGGAGACCCTTTAACAAAAATCAGCTGGATAAATAATATGCAAATGACTATTACCACTTTTCCCCAACTTAGTGGATATAATGCATTTGAAGCAATCTCTTCCGTTCTTCTACTCAACTCACATCCTCGTTCAAATGAAGACTTTTTCTCATTTTCTTAAAAATCCTCCGGTCATTAGACCTCTTATATATGCTGATATGTATTGTACTTTGTTTTCATGAGTTTAGTCCGTGGGTGTTTCCTACTCTGTTTACCCAAAAAAAAAAAGAGAAAAGAAAACATAAACACAGCTAAGAACAAGAGAACCAAGCATCACTAGTTTCTACCACTATAAGCTGAATTAAGCTTTTGCATACATGCTTCTCAAGGATGCAAGACCAAAGACTTTAATAACTTTATTATAGTTTTGAAAGAAAAAAAACTTAGAACTCTATTTAATTTTTGAAAAAGGCATACTCCATCCACAAAACAAGAAGGTACCTATGCAAGTACAGGTTGCATGGTAGTTTTATGCTCTTCATTGGGCTTTAGGAGGAGGGTATTTGATGGCATTTTTGACAATTTTTTTGGTGGCTGCATCTGCTAGATTAATGCCACATATATCAGATAATTGTATCAGGTATAGTAGGACATCTGAAAGCTCCTCTCCAAGATGCTCCTTATCAGATTCCTTCCAATTTGGCAGACCTCTGGCCACTTCTCCCCTCCACATGAATATTTCTGAGAGCTCTCCCACTTCACCAATCTGTTCAAGAGAATAGATGTGCTAGGTTATATTTGAGTGGATGGTAAATATGTAACAAGGTAAAAACCTTAAAGGTATTACTTACAAAAAAAATTCCTAAAAGAGTTGGAAAACCATCATATAATATACCTAAATAATATGAATAAAAAAATTATAACATTCTTTTTGGGAATAACCCTAAAATATTCACATATCATGTTTATGCTTGTTTATAGCAGAATTGCTACATGCAGTTCAATTATCAAATGGTGAGAAAGAAAGAACCATATACTTATTGCAGTCTTATGTTCCATAAAGCATCTAAAAAATTATTAAGGTAATTATCTTTAACTAGTGTTCCTGATTTTTGTCGAAAGGAAAACAATGTCAATAATAGTGCTTTCACATTCAAACTCACTTGGCAAGGCAGGAAATTCGATGGTCGGCCAAGATAAGCAAGGGTGTGTTTTAGAGAGAGAGAGAGAGAGCCCTAGTCTCTGATCACCAGCAGTTGGTGACTGTTTAGCATTCCCTCTTAGCTGCTTATTTCTTTTAGCTTGCTCAAAATAATATGACATCACATTTCTTATAATGACAATGCGAAGTATCAAAACATGCCACCTATTTGTAGAATACCACTTAGCAAAGTAGCAAAATTTGAGTAACTCATCTAGAACCTATAGTTGTTAATTAATGGGGATGCTGATATCTTGCAATATGAGTTGTTTGATGATGAAATATACCAATTGGAATAGTGGCGAGGTGCTACTGTTGGTCTGTTTCTTGATATTGAATTTATATTATTTTAGTTAGCATCAAGAATTCCTACAGCTCTTGTTACAAGGATATGACTGTTAATTCCTCACAAAGCCTATAGTAGTGAACAACTAAACGATGTGGAAATAAATCTGATTTTTGGAGCACTTGAACATGACATCAAATACAAAACCAACTCAAAAGGCGAATTTTGCAAAAATCTCTTCTTCAAAACTTCATTTTTTTCGAACAATAAGGTGTTGGATCACCATGCTTCTATTCAGTTTGAAGGAAAGTAAAAACAAGCAGGATGTAATTAATTCTAAATCATAGGCATCTTCATGATCAGCTCTATGGATCATGTAAATTAAACAGTCACAGAAAACAAGTATAACCTGAATAAACTAATGGCTGTGGAGATTGGAGATAGACAGGAAAATATCTTATTTGTACCTAGTGTCCCTTCCATGAGGCAATTCTAAGAAAACTCATCCTCGACGAGCATCGCATTGAGCGAGCAATGAGTATGCATGCTTGCTTTCTTCTTGCTTCCATTAACTCATTAATACGAGTCAAGTTATGTTTAGCATCGAACTGTTGCCATTGAGGCAACATGAACATCAACATCATCATCATCATCATCATCATCATCATCATCATCATCATCATCATCATCATCATCATCATCATCATCATCATCATCATCATCATGATGTTAAACCTATGCAAGGGTATGAAAGCCTTGCGAAATAAAAGAGCCCTTCCAACCATGCTCTATAGTTTACAGCAAAAGACCACCCAGTCCCCCACATTCCCCATTAAAAGTACCATAAAGTGCAGCTCAGCCTCCCATAAGAACATGTCACTAGTTCCTGTTGTGATTGGCTCCACCTTTTAATCTGCCACCCACTTCACTGGAGCAGCATAAAATGTTGTTGAGGCCATTGCCACATGACAAATAAAATTATGGACTCCCCTCAAAAGATAATATAAAATTATAGACACCCAAAGAAAACATTCTATGACCTCCACCTCAGATTGCACCTCTCTTTAGCTCAAATCCACCAACCCATTTTAACTAAAACCAGGTTCTCCTCATAGTGGGCCTCAAGTGCATCATCATCACTCGCATATTATAAGGCCCTCAAACTCAATCTTTTGGCTGAATTGACTCCAGATTGATTTCTTTAGGAGGATGATTTAGCTAAGCAACCTTCTGAAAAGGACAAAAGCTACTGCTCTAAGAACATATTATACTGGAAAAACTATTCAAAATGGTGCAAGGCTTATAGAAACCAATGGCATTGTGAATTGGATATTTTTGGATGGTTTCTCTTGGAGGATGGCCTTGCGGAATGAGAGAGTAAGAATATGGAATAATGTCAGAACTTATTCATGGATCTTAGCTGACATTATTGCTGCGCTAGCTTATCAAATAATCACCGTCGGAAAATAAGCAGGCGTGGTAATAAGGCTTTGTAGATGCAGCATGCAGACTTAAACAAAAAAAATTCAGCATAAGTTCTTCACCATAATTTTCAAGTTGAAACCTCATATTCAAGAATTCATTGAAACAAGCAAAACAAAATTAAACAAAAAAAAATATATTAAGTTTTGAAGATATAATTAAGAAAATCCTTGAGTAAATATGTTATGATTAGTTCCATTAAGAGATTGGAGAGCAGAACTGGACAAAACTTTTTTTTCTGACCAATCAAGAGAAAAAAAAAATCTCAAAATGGTTAATAATTACAGAAGTTTAAGAGGAATTTGCCTGAAAAAAAAAAAATGATAAGGAAACATAACCACTACCGATCTATGATGCTATGATGTTTGTGATGATAATCTCATTAATTTTTCTCCATATTCCAACTATGTGGACTACCAGAAACATAACCACGGAAATTAACCAGGAATTGTTCACTACCACCACTTTATGGTTATATCTAGTACCCCTTTATGCTTTGCTACAAAGAGAAATGTGAGGGATCTTCACATCAAAAAATAAAAGAAAAAAATCTTTTCCTGCCAAGGATATCACATCCATGTTCTAATGATGCGACGGCATAAAACCGAACTAATCTTCGATTAAGAACATAAAAAAAAACAAGATAAACTAATATTAATGAGAAAATCAACAACCCAAGGATCAAGTTGAGGATGTGTAACGAAGTAAAAATTCTTACCATAGCAAGCAGGAGATTCCTTGGGCTGTGGTACTGCTCCCAGTCCCTCTCCTTGGAAAACTCCTCAAGCTTCCTTGAGAGCTCCTTGAGACTCACATCTGTCGTCACCTTTCCCTCTTCTCTCTCCATTCTCTCCTTCTTCTCTCCTTCCGTGCCTCCTTGTTTCTCTCTGGGCAGTGGGGAGAGGGTGGAAGGGTATTGGTGCTTTATAAAGTGGGAAGGTGGATTTGAAATAAATTAAGGCATAAACAAATGAAAAGAATGTATCCATATTGGAAGAAAATGGCAAGGAATGGGTGGAGGAGGAGGTGTAAGCGGACACGGCTCGTATAATGTTTAATGCTTGCGAGTCCAGCACCCACCATGCACGATGGCCGCCTCGCCCGTCCAAAAATGACGAGGGACTATTAAGTGAGGCCATGTGGTTTGCATTGTCTCCATTCGGTGTATCTCACTCCTAACCAAACTGTCATAGTCCCATATCGGCTCATTAAAGAGTTTATTAGCATGAGCCGGACCTTCTTTCAATTGCTTAAGCTTTTGGATCATGTGTCCACGATAAATAGTAAATTTTTTTTTTTGCATGAATACCCTCCTAAATATCGAATTTTACATAAATCCTCTTCCAAATTGATATTTACATATATACCCTCATAAAATACTTATTTTGCTATTCTACTCTTTTTTTATTTTTGCTTCTGCATATGTACCCATGCCATCTAATACTGTTAAAAAAATTAACGATTTTAAATTAAAATAACCAAAATATTTTTAATGGGTAGATGTGCAAAAAAAAAACATATATAAGGCGATCGCGATGAAGAACAAAAAAATAATTTCAAATTTTTATTTTATTTTTAATTAAAATAAATATAGTTTTTATTAACGGTTTTAGAGAAACTGTTATATTAGAGACATTTGTGCACAAACAGTATTTTATGAGGATACAGAAATAAATATAAATTTTAAAAAGATATTTATGCAAATTTGAATTTTTAAAAGGGTATTCATGCAAAATATCCTAAATAGTATTAAGCGAGATCCATCGTGTGTCTCCTTCCAACCATGGTTCCGATATGTATAGCCGGATTCTGATTTATTTTTAGCTGTCTAACCTAACTCATTTTTTTTAGTGTTTCATCTTCTGATTAGTATGATGCATATTAGTCGGAACTTCTCTTTCACTCCTAAGAAATAGATGATATTACGAGGCACCTGTTCAATCATATGGAAAGTTTCTTTTGCCAAGTGAAATGGCAGGGATTGGTGTGACTAGAAGAGAAATTGATGCAATATACAAGAGGTTGTTTAGTTGCAATTTGTCACGCAAGCATCGATAGGTCGACCTGCATGATCAAACGGTGCTTGAAAACATATTACTCTAAAAATGTCGGTGCAGCATGCATCACAGTGTTTGGCTTCTTATTTGATAAGTAGAAGTGACTATGACTTATATTCAAATGACTAACTAGGAGCAATCATAGCAAGGTCTATACCTTTTCATCTTTGAAGCATTTTAGTCCCGTAAAGCATTGTCAATTTGGAGGCCGTCGACATCGAATCTACAGAAATCAATAATTGGCAACTGATTGATCCATGATTCCAAGTGCATCTCTACCAATTCTAAAGTACCATAGCATGAGCAAACCACAATTTCAGGTGCAAACTTAAAAGAAACAACATCAAGCATTGGAATTATAGATAGCAAAGAGAATCTCAAACCAAAATTTGTATGAGCACATCTTTGCAATGTGAATTTAAATTCAACAAACTAGGCCTTGTACCTAATAAGAAGCCTCCCAATGAATAATGTCCTACCTAATTTAAATCAATTCTATTGTTTTAGTTGAATCGGGCTATAAATTTCATTCATATATAAATCAATTACAATAAGTTTGTTAATCGAACTCATGCAACGCGTAGTGCAAGCCCAGTTCTTCTCCCAATTGGCTTCTTGAACCTACTAAAGTTTCAGCAGTAAATTATTCTATTACTACGAAACCCCACTCAAACCATTATTGATCATATTAATAGTTGTAATGGCTCTTATTTTTTCCTATTATTTATCCCACTTTGTAGATTATGAATTATTTAATTTTATAATAACAAAATATTACAATAACTTTTTTAAGTATATCAAAATGGAAAGTGATGAAATAATAATAGAAAAATAATAACGATCTGTCTAACTAAATTTTTATTTAATAAAAAGTTTTTTTTTCTGGTGTATACCTTTTTTGGAAAGGAAAAGAGCTAAAAACATTTGAAATTTGGGGATAAAACCTTATTTTACTGAAAGAAGAGCGCTATAAGTAACAACCATATTTATTTTTTTATTTATTTATTTTTTTGGGGTTACCGCAAAACGGTTGTAACGGCCGTTATGATGCCTTAACGGCGGTAGCGGATATCGTTTTTTGCCGTCGATCTTGTGCCCTAGATCGGACGGCCAGGGAAGCGAAATAAAACCCCAATCGCTCCCACTCGCAGACCTGAAGCCGCGAGGAAAACCCTCTCTTAACTCTTCCTCCCTCGCGCGCCGTTGGTCTCTCCCCTCTCCCAAGAATGGTGAGAGCCCTAGATTCTGCGCATTTCCTCTTCGACCCATCGATTCCTTCGTCTCTTTTGAAGAATATTTCGATCTTTTGCTGTTCTGTGGCTAATTTGGGGTTTTTTCTTTTGAATTCTGAAGCCGTTCAAGCGTTATGTGGAGATCGGGAGGGTTGCTCTTGTCAACTATGGGAAGGAGTACGGCAGGCTCGTCGTCATCGTCGACGTCGTCGATCAGAATCGAGTACGTTTCTTTCTCTTTCGATTTTTCCGCTATACCTTGTTCTCTTGAATTTGGTTGTATTTTTTGGTTGCAGAAATATGCGTTGGTTGTTGATAGATAATTGTTTCTTTGACTCCATGATGTAGTTTTTTTCGGTTGATTATTAGTTATCTTGATGTGATTCGTTACTTGTTCTTGATGTCCGCTTTTTCGGATCTCAGAGTTTGGTTTCTTTCATACCGTGCGAGTAATTAATCAAAAAGCAGGGATTTTTCGAGTACTTTCATGGTTTAAAATGAACCATCGATATCCCGCAAATTCTAAGCCATATTTTTTTTTTGATACAAATTAGTAATACACCAGTATGCTTGAAGTCATCTCCAACCCTTATTTATTCCATTGAAATGTCCCAACCAATTACATATTGTTGAGGTAGTGACTACTAGCTTTCTCTCCTTCAGGCTCTTCCGAGGGCCTTTGTTTGAGGTGAGGTTCTATAGTTTGATGGTTATCTTACGCGTTGCGTTGTCAGCTTTGCTACCGACGCTTCATCTTAGGTGCTTTGCTACCGAGGCTCAGCATAAAGGACGCTCCTATCTATAGGCTAAGTCGTCGAACCCAGGAAGAGAAGGCCTACCAAGAATCCAGCACTAGAAATCACCACGTCAACTTACTGTTATGTATAGCTAAAAAAAGATTCTAAGGTTAACTTTTTTCTGCCAGCATTGCTATCATTCTGCATCTTCTGGATGATTTTATGGTTTGTGATTGATCTGTTAGATCGCATCCCCGATGGATATTTTGTTTCGATGTGATGTTTGAGATAACATGATTTATATTATACTTATTCAATTGTCACAAAGGAACTTGTTTGCATGTAGAGTTTGTGATCTTGTTTTTATTACCTTCAAGTGCTGCATGTCCATGAGCTTTTAGTTCTGGTAATTACTATGAGAATGTCATGTTATAATACTAATCAGTGTCATGTCGAAATACTGGATTTACGTTTTTTGTTTATTTTATTACATGTTGCAAAGAATAAAACAGTTCCAATCTGAGACCAGCTGAGTTCTATTACATGTCGAAATAATCTTGTACTGATCTTTCACCATCAAGAATGTAGTGAGGAAATGAAGGGCTCTTAGTTTCCTGGTCCATCTACTCTATGTTTTACATATGTTTTATTATTTAGTGAAAATTATGCTGTATATACTTGTTATCTTTGTTGGTCTAGGTTTAGGTTCAATTGTAAGGTGTGAAATCGTGAACATCTCTTTGTGCAATTATAAAAAAGACTTATTTGTGTAGATTTTCAGATTGTACTTGTACTTTCTGACGGGCACACTTTACAAATCTAGGTTGCTCAAGTTGATAATTATTTTGGTGTTTCTTATATCTTATCCTTTGTTTAACCAAAAAAAAAAATTTGTCAGGCTTTGGTTGATGCCCCAGACATGGTGCGAGGCCAAATGAACTTCAAGAGGCTTTCCTTGACTGATATAAAGATTGACATTCCAAGGCTTCCTAAAAAGAAGTCCCTGATTGCTGCCATGGAAGCTGCTGGTATGCTATTGGTTTTCCCTAGTTTGAAATGGTTAACGACATATGGCTGCTTTTCTTTGATCCCTTCTGGTGCTTTTGCTGATATATTTCGGATCGCAGATGTTAAGAACAAATGGGAGAACAGCTCATGGGGAAGGAAGCTGATCGTGCAGAAGAGGAGAGCTTCGCTGAATGACTTTGACAGGTTCAAGGTGATGCTGGCAAGGATCAAGGTTTGTTACAAACCATTTACAATTTGCTCTCACTCTCTCTCTCTCAATTATTCATTTTTTTCCCACTCTATTATGTTCAGAGAGGAGGCGCTATCCAGCAAGAGCTTGCAAAACTTAAGAAGCAGAATGCATCTTGAGCTTCTCATTGATAACAACTTCTGCCAAATCTGGTTGTGATGCATGGACCATTTTTTATTTTGTCAGCAGGTTTAAGAGAGGTTTTTACATAGAGAGGTCCTATGAGCTTTTTCATGTTTTGAGAGTTTTGTGACACTAGATTATTTGTTTGAAGTTTTTATGGCACCCATGAAAAATTATGCTTTCATTTCTTTAGTAAGTGGCATCTTATTTTATATACTGTTTATACTGCCTCTGCCGACAGATCTTAGATTAGAATCACGAGGAATGAGTGTTGGATGGGCTTATGAAATGGAAGATGGACTCGGAATAGCATTGCAATGGCAGGGTGCTATTTGAAGAGGATTCCAATTTTCTTTTATTTTTGTGAAATTTCTTCTAAGACTAGTGCCTCCTTGTTTTTTTTTAGCCCATTGCCTTGAGGTTCTGTGAAGAGACTGTAACAGGAGGTACAAAGAGACATGTCTTGGATATTTTCACCAGTCCGTTTCTAGATAACAGAATATGGATATTGACATCAACAGGATCATGGATAAGAGGCATAATATTTCAATCTTTTTATTGGGTTCTTGTTGCATTTAGACACGTTCGGAAGTACAGAAGGAAAATCATGGTGGATATGGGAGACCATGCTTGGTGGCCTCCTCCGGAGGTAAATCCAAGAAGCAGATGTTTGGTTGTGTGATGTTTAAACTTATTCAGCGTGATGCAATTATTCAAATTTATTTTCACATATCAACAACTTACATATCACACCCACCCCCAGCACAAAAAAAAACTGCATGTCAATTATTTTAAGTTGTTTAATTTATTATTATTATTATTTATTTTCTTAGTTACCCGAACCTTTTCTTGCTCAATATTTAGGTTGAAAATTTTGAGCCAAGTTATGAAGGCAAATGAACTAGAACATATGGCCGAACTGCCTGGTTATCATGTTATCTCTCTATTTTGGAAGGTTACTTATGGGTTGTGCTGGATATTTTGTGGTTTTAGATAACCTAAATCAGATCTGTTTCTTAAACATGTCAAAAATCCAAACTGACCTTATTAATTTGGTAACCTGATCTGGCCTGTAAATAGGTTAAATCAGGTTAGGTAGATATTAAACATATTAAGTAGGTCTTAAATTGGGAAATCAATCAGGTTATGATCCAACCAACTATTAAATTGGTCAGAAATAGGTTAAATGAGTCAGAGATTTAATTTAAACAGAACCAGTTTAATCAATGCATCAACCTGGTAATGACTTAGATTTGTTTATGTGAAACCCAAGCCTGTTTAAAGTACAAGTTAGAGTGGTGGGTCTTAAAATGCCACCTCAAATCCAAAATGATATTGTTTAGTGTTACTTTAACAATCACAAGTATGATGCCTATTTTACCAAGCAAAAGGGGAATGAAAAGCACAGAGCATGACTTATTCTATTTGACCCAATTTGGTTTAATTAACTCTTAATTTTACGACTCCTTCGAATAAAATATCAAGAAACTATGAGAAAAAATTAATAGGGACTTTAGAGCTCAAAAAAATAAAAAATAAAAACAAAGAAAAAGATAATGAAAATACCTGATTGAAGATAAACCCAGCCACAGTCAATTAAAATATATTTGGTTTTATACCTCTTAATGGCTATTGAATGGCTATGATAAACATACGAAAAAAAACAAAGTCAAAATATGGTAGTGGGGAGAATAAAAGACGAGCACAAGTTTAACTTATCCAAGGTGTTGAAGATGGCTTTCGGGCTGCAATTTAGGGAACAAGAACCAAGCCTTGCCAAGTTTAATAAGCAAGCTAAGCTTAAGCTGTTTACGAACAACTTATTTAAGAGATCTATTGAAAGCATGGGATTCATTTATAGTTAATAATCTTAAATATATTAATTAATATGATTATATTCAACATAATTAATATTACATATGATAAATATTATAAAAAATAATTATTGATATAATTAATAATTATTAAAATTATATATGTTGTTTATATATGAGTATTTTGAGCTAATTTAAGTCAAATTTAATTGAAGCTCAGCTCATTTTTTAAAGCAAGCGAGTTTAATTTGAGTCAAATTTTAAACTCGAGCTAGCTCATGCGCAACTTGCACATTTGCCAGCCCTACGGCTGCATAAGACAAGGCCACCAAGGCAATGGGTCTCACTCTTCTCGCCTCCTAAGAATGACTTTAAGCATTGTTTTGTCTTTACTAATATTATCACTAATTAACCTAACCATAAATCTGCAGCGTCCACTTGCCCCTCAAATATCTTAAGATGCAGGACATGTTCAACGCATCTACTCTGCATGGTTGTGCACTTGAAGACAACAATGCATCATCAATTAGGGCCTGTCTCAGTATATATAACTTCTAACAGAAAGCCCCTGACTCAACTCTTCAAACCAAGTTACATGAACCAATTACATATGCCACCAAACAGCTGCATATAAATACAGTTCCCGCAATTAATACTACATCAAACTCTAGTTACTAAATTACAGCTAGTTTTATCCAAACAGGGGTCTCATATTCTTCTTTTCCTCGAAGATCTGCAAAAACTGGTAAGGCATTAAACATATCATGGGTGGCCAAAATTAACTAGAAACCTAGCAAATAGGAGCAGATATATCTTGTATGGCAAACAATACCATGCACCACATGCCACCATTTAAAAAGGAGATTGGCAAAGTTAATCTTAATCATGGTCAATCTTCATTTCAACTAATGATTACAAAAAATTCACCAAATAGATCTTCGGGAGTCCACAACAATCGCCACATATGTTGCAATTAATTCAGCAAGTCCACACTGCTAATTTAGCATTTTATAAGCTAAACAAGAATATGGTTAAACTAGAAAATGGTTAATTTAATATACATATAAGCACAACTTTTAGCATATTAAAATGAATACTCTGTATATCACAGATATTGCAAATTCCACCTCATCAAAATGATGTTTTCTCTAATTTTCATTCGTCTCTGGGATTCTTCAGTGTGAGAAGAGCAAATGCTATCAATGAAACTACAACTTCAAAACAAAGAATGGGATGAATGAATGAAGTCCTTTCTATATCACTCAGCTATCCCCATAGTATTCTTGTGCAAGACCGAGCATAGGAGCAGTGTCTATGGTTTTCTCTTCTATTTTTCTGCAAAGATTTTGGATCAGTTTGCGCACATGCTTTCGACCCTCAGGTTTGCTCCATAGAGTTTGAAGAATTTCAGCTGGAATGACTGTTGCAGGTTGTGCAACCCACTGATGGTGATCAACCATCATACCATTCAATCTATCAACCAAAAGAAATTGAAGAAATGGTAAACCTCAAGTATAATTAAACACGAAGAAACAGTAGACTTCATGAAAAAAGCTAATCAATGATTTCCTAGCAATACTCTTTGATGGTGATCAGACCATGTTATCAGGATCCCTCCAATTTATTATCTATAATTTACCTGTTTAGGATCTTCACCATGTTGCCATATTCGGATAATTTGAAGTGCACATCAAAAGTGTCAATATCTCTGCCAATTATTCTCTTGACTTGCCCATAGGATTCACATATGTTCTGAATCCTTGTTATTCCGCTGAGGGGGTTCACTCTTGAGATTCTCACAACAGTTGTTTTGGGTGCGTCAATCCTGTAGATTGTAAGCTTCTTTCCTACTACAGATACAGTGGCTACTGCAAGAGCCCTTTCCTTTGATTCTTCTGACTGCAAAAAGAGCAACAAAGGGTATGAGAGTCTCAGATCCATAGTCCTCTCTACTTCTAACCTTTTCCTGCAGAAACTTACAACATATAATAATAGGTAAAAGTCATAGCCTGAATCCTTTGAAGCAGAATGAAATTTGAAGTCTGAAGAGCTTGAGAAGGGAAAACTATTTTTTCTACTTACAAGGGTGGCTATCAGATAGATAAAGTTAGAACCAAACTGCATAAAAGAAATGAAGGTTATCCTGGGGATAGTAATTGGGCTCCTAATGGGGAGAAAAGCATTCAGATTGGATGTTCTACCTCGTTGAAAGGTTTCTATTTGACTCTATATCACCAGGAGCTTTTGCAACCAAACATGAGCTTGTCATGGACAGGCTCAAGACCTGTGGTGCACGGCTATAATTAGGAAACTTAGGAGGCGGACATCAGATTGCATTGGCTTTAATTTAAATCCAGGCGTAACCTATCCTATGAGTATGCTGTTTGTAGGGTACTCTTTGATTATCAGATAGAAAACCTATCAAAAATTTAATGTCCCTGACCAATATGTGAAAAACAAAATTTTGTACAAGCAAAAGATAAAACCTCTAGAATCACAAGCAGAGGAAACAGAGAATTAGAACATACGGTAGCAGGACAAAATGTGGTTGAGATGGGTTATAAGGAGAAGTGGACCTAGCTGCAACCCAACTTGTTTTCAAACTTAAACAAATATAAACCCATGCACAGGCAATGTGTACAGAATGGGTGTCAAACAAATAAAACAATAGAATGGTAGTCAGTGTCAAAAGATTGTTAGAGACTTCTGGGAATGATTTTTTTGCAAACAATCGTTTTCTAAGCTTTTCTGTTTAAGCCATGAGTTGCATGATGTGCAAGTTCATTAGAGGTGTAACCCTGAATTTAATCTACTAAAATGTCACTTGTTTGAGTAAGCTGCTTAGTCTTGAGCAGACAGCTTTCCGAACGAGTTTATCCACAGTATAGTTTAAAAAGATAGTTATCTTTACAGCAGATAAATGAACATAGAAGTATCAAGAATTCACAAGAATATGTATCACCTCGTACTCAACATAAACACTGGATCCCGTGGATCCCATGGCAAGGCCAGTGATGCATCCCCAGAATGATAGTGCATGTTTCAGCTGATAAAATGATGTATTTTCTGGCAACCCCTTGACCATTACTGTCCGAGCTGGATTTTTGAGAAAAGCTGCAGGAAAATCTCCATCTTTGGCAGGCTCCATGTTAGACAATCTGCTGTGAAACTTTATAGGAGAAGTTGCCTCTACAACAACATCTGCACCGCATACAGCCACACCAGTTTTACTTAGAGCTTTAATCAGCCCCTCTTCCGTCTGCAAAAATGTTAAGATTCCATCAGACTTTCAAGAGACAGCTATATAGGTTCCATGGCTTGAAGAACTAACAACTTGGGCAACAAAGGAACCAAACATGCAAACTATGAGGCCACAGAAAACATTAAGTTTTTGGCGGTCATCTAAAACAGCTTATTTTACATTTAGTACGTGCAGTAGATATTCTGAATCATGAACCATAAACTGATATCAGGAATCTAAGATGATTGAAACACGTGAAAGTGTGTGCTTTGAAGAGGGGAGGAGGGCAGGTTCTGGCTAGTTGGCAAGTCCAGGACTCCAGATTGTGGCCTGCCTCTCCTAACGACATTTGCATGCAAGAAGCCTATGATTACATTTTTATCCATTTTTCAGGCACATTCTAAGTCCCGGAAGTTTTTTGAAGTAATCTTTATCTATGTCTACGTGTCATACAGTCAATGCTGCATGGGGACAATGCTGTGTCAGAATAGAAAAAAATACAGGACACCGAGACACATTGAACACAAATTTTTATATCTCTAAATTAAAATTATAGTTTCTTTTATTGTATTTGAAATTAGATTATTGTGAATCTATACCTATTAGGAGAGGATTCACATGGCAACCCCTGCTATACAACTCAGGGTCCATCAAGCCAATCTTTAAGAGAATATAACCATGTGAAAAACTTGTTTGCTAACCACATAACTCTGTTGGTCCCATTTTTCACTGTATTTGGTACCATTTTTCACACTCTGAGAAAAAAAAAATTTGGAAGTATCTGATATGTGACAAGATTTAAGGATGCAGGTTCTTCATGGTAGGCTTTTGTGTATGGGTATCCATGCAAGCTATGACAAAAGGCATGAGATAGTGGGACAGAAGTACCTTGAAACAAACATAAGCATAGTTGTATCTGTTCTCTCTTCTTGTGCGAACAACACGGATTTCAGTAATCGGCCCACAATCATGGAAAGCAAGACCAATATCATTGATCTTGGCTGCTTTCAGCAAAAATTTCACCAAGAGGCAGTTTTCATGACTTCCTGTTCCTTCATGTAGAAAAGCATCCAAGTTCTGTGGTTGAGTTGAGAAAGCATCCTCATCCTTTGACTCAGGCTCTAGATAGTCGAATGCTGCAATATCAGAATCACTTTCTTCACTCAAAAGTTGGGACTCCAACATATCTGGGGACCCCATTGCTTTTCCATTTTTACTTAATTGAAGATTCACATTTTTAATATCGTAGCCCCTAGGTTGATTCTTCTGGGTACTATCTCTTACCTTGGAATGTAATGTGTTTACTTCCCTTGGTTCCTCTGTGTCTGTCTGCCCTGCAGATTTCCTGTATTCGTTTTCATCATTCAAAGTCAGTAACTTTATACTTTCATCAACAAAGCCCCTCATTTCCTTGTCATTTTTATTATTAGGTACATGTGCCCAAGATCCAGCCTTATGTGTGTCTTTTGAAAGTTCAATTATTCGCTCAAGAAGACCTTTGACTTCTGATTTCTTCTCAGAATCCTCTCTAATTTCCTCTTTTGGATTCAAGGACTTGTCTTGCTTCATATTTTTCTTGTCGATTACATCATCATCTTTGGAGTCTTTTTGATTTCTTTTGAATAGATCAACTAAACCAAAGACATGCTTGTTTTCCTCTCTCAAATTTGAAGTCTCATGTTTCAAAGTGTCGGTCTTTCTGCACTTCAAACCCACTTCTGTATTTCTTCTAAAAAAGTCAACCAAATTAATGACCTTTTGATCTGATGGTGCAATGTCATTCAATGGCGAACTCTGATTAGGTGTCAGGAAATTAACATCTGTTGCTTGAGAGTTCTGATTTGGTTCCCCGCATTTTTTGCCTGTCAGGTACTCTTCATTACCATTTGGAGTAGCTTCAGTTAATTGAGCCTCATGTCTGTGCATGCTGATAGAATTTTCTTCATCCTCAGCAATATGACTAAGCGAGCGAGATTGCTGCAGGTTCCCCACTGTTTTAGGAGATGCAGGACTATCTACTGATTGTTCCATTTGTTCTTTTTCAAATAGTTCTGTATCCTCCAAACTTCTGACAGATGATAGCACTGATGAATCTATATCCGCTGCACTATGAGATTCTGTTATATTTGACAGCTCTGTTAACAAAGCAAATCCTTTTCCAGGCATGTCGAGCTCTCCAATATCTGAATTTTCATTTATAACTGCAGCCTTAGGAGTTTCCTCTGCTGTAACGTGTGACTGTGAACTTGCAATTTGGCTGTCACTCAGAGATCCAGGCAGCATTTTTGATTTCATTTCTGCTAAGATATCTTTTAGAATGTACCATGATCCACCCACCTCATCATGAACTTCTTTTGTCTTGGGAAAGACACCAGGATGTGTTATCATATATCTGCACAAGGAATGGGATGAAAAGGACATCAATAAGCACAGAAAGGGGAAGACATAAGCTTTTAGAGTATTATGAGTGAGATGCCAAATGCATGGCCTATACAAGCATAACAACACAGGATAATACTGTTAATTCTCTCTCAGAAGAGATGAAGAATGCCTATCATGGAGGATACTTAAATAATCTTGACAGGCCACTAATTCTAGAAAGTACCTTTGATAATGCCAGAAAGGAAGCAGAGAAGACTGCAACCCAACATAATCAAATGGACTGGGCAAGAGTTGACATTTTTTTTCCAGCAACCCTGAATTTTATTAAACCATTATGATAACAAATGTCAAAGCAAATGGTCATTAACCAATGGAATTTGGCTAAGCAACTGGTACCCTTCCTCCTATTCGGAGGAAGTGGTGGTGTACCTTTTGTATCCATAATGTGCAATTTGTTGGTGGCATTTATGTGCAAGGTTTGCGAAAAGGCGCAACATGTGGATGTGGGGGGAATGTGATGCAATTATTGTATGGGCACAACTGGGTCACTGTAGTGGTGGGATAGGTGTGCGAGTTGCTGGGGCAAGTGATGCAGTAGTCAGCTGTATGCCCAACAGCTTGTCAGGTCTAGTGGGGAAGGTTACCCCCATCGCCAGCCCCACTTCTAGCCTAGAACCAATCTATCAATTCTTTTTCTTGACATGAAAATTATATGAAACATAGGTTTCTTAAATCATATATAGTTTTAAATAGAGAGATCATTTGATATGTGGAGTCATACAAAAACATGACATGTAGAGGAAAGCTGGTCTCGCAACATAGGTATATACACTCCACTATGTGAACAGAGAAGAGGTCAAGAAGCATTAGCTTGAATCTTGTCTGGGTCCTTGCTAGAATCATCAAGGTATGTTTTTGATGGTTGTAAAAAAGGTTTCTAAGACAGTTCAAACTTTTGGCATTCAGCCAAATATTGGACGCAACATCAACTATTTAGTTGTAGTTCATAGAGGACATGAAAGACTGTAATTCATGACCCAATAAAATTTACCATAGACCCTTATGGTCTTGCAACTGGCACTCAAATACTTATATTAAGAAGCAATGAAAATAGTCCATAAACTTGAATTATGAGTAAACAGTGAAGTTTGTTGATGTCATAAACCATTATACTTTATTTATAATTATTAACATATATGTAAACATATACTTGTTTGTTCTTGTACCATAGCTGTACTGTATCCTATTTCTTTAAGATTTGACAGATCGGTGTATCGTATTGTGTCTTATTTGTATCTCATATCTATACTCATGCTTCATGGTCAAGGATATTTTCATTCCTTTTTCTTGAGACCACCCTTGTGAAGAGTTTTAGCATCAACTTCAGGCAAGTAATTCCATCCACCTCCGACTACACCAATAATTCCTTGATGCTTTCCACTTATAATCCATTAAGAAACCACATTCATAACTAATATGACTTAGGATCTCTACAACTCTGCGTTTCACAAATATACTATGAAGCAATAGAGGAAAGAGACTAAAACCACCATAGGAAAATGCTCCTCTAACCTATTATCCAGTAAGAATACAGTTAAGCAAGGCACAACAGTGCCATTTTACTTAACATTATACATTACTCCCAGGAAGGTTGACAGGATCATGTCCCCTTAAAGAGCTGGTATAGCTCCCTGCAGCACTCATAATATGGAACTTTGTTCTCCTTGACCAAGAAAAAAATTACACTCAAAATTCCTAGCTCCTAAAACTCTCCACTCTCATCGCTCCTCCTTTCTTCACTTATAATTCAAAGGATCTTACTCTGTTGACTCCATTGAGGACAAACAAAATTCAACACTTAACGACAAAGCAAGACCGAGTAGGTTCTGAATGACCAAACAATGTTAAATGACCATAATATCTGCAGCACTCCATGTAAGGCCAGCACAACACAACCCACTTTGAAAAATCTCTGCACTAACACTTCAAGCGAGCTTACTTCCAATATTTTAAGTTCAGTATCTCGTAAAAGGACAACACTTTGTTATCAACATTCTACCAACATTTCACAACTTACCGACATTCCAAGATAATCTTCGAGTTGCTTGTCATAAATTAATTAAAAAAACTGGACATGAAACCTCCCAATTTCTTTTACTTGTGACCGACGATTCTTGTAGTTCTGGATATCCCCATAACCTTAAAATTTCAACCATAGCATTAAAATACCATTGGAAGTTATTCAATCCCACCTACTCTTTATTTTCCAGATAAAATAGGAGAAAAGCAGAGAAACATAGCGCTGTTTCAAAAAAAAATCAAAATCAGCAGATAAATGAAAGGAGAAAGAAACATAGGATGATCATTGAGAACCTCTGGATGAACGAATTTACAGCTTCTATCTTCCTCTCTTTCGCGACCTCAGCCTTCTTGGAGACCTTCTTAGGAGGAGGAGGAGAAGAAGCGAACCATCTTCGCGGTCTGGGAAAGCCTGATCGGCCAATTCACAGTCTCAGAAAGCAATAGCGAAGACCAAGTTTGGAAAAATAAAAGAAGAATCGAAAGGGGGAAAGAATTTGGAGAAAAGAAACTGAGAGGGTGTACCTTTCTTGGGCAACCGGAGCTCTGCTTGCAATAGAAACAGACGAGACAGCGCCATATGCGCGTGAGAGAGAGAGAGAGAGAGGGGAGAGGAAGGGGTCTCGGAGGGTTTTAAGGGTTTTAGAGAGGAGAGGGAAATGATGCGGCCACAAACCCACACTGCTGTTAGACACGCGCCGTGCATGTGATATAGAGTAACGGATAGCCGTGCCCTTTCGTTTTGACGCCAACTTGATGTTTTTCTCTCGTTTTGATGCCAACTTGATGTTTTTCTCTTGGTGCTCGGGGATGCAAATGAGTTGGATCAGACTGAGTCATAAATAATCTCGATCCAATATAATCTCTTATTTGGGTTCAATCTCTTAGTTGGACCATGACCTAAATGAATAAAATATCAGGTGTGTGGTTATAATTTCTGACCCAACAGGTCATTCGGATCGGATTGAGTCAGATTCATGTATAACCCGGCCCGACCTAAAAAATTCGGATCCAAATCGGCTTCTGATCAGGCCCAGGTTGGATCCCTATACTTGTCATTTCCTATGCTTGTTTTTTTTTTCAATGAGTGAAAATTACAGAAAGCAAGTTATACAGAAACATGCAAGTGAAAGTGCTTAGTCATCGCAAAATAACCTAATAATGATAGGCTCAACCTAGTTAGCTATAAGAATTTTTTTTTGTCCATGCATGCAATACTTTTTTTTTTTGAGTAGAAAAGAATTGCATCGATGCTAATCTTTTTATTTAGCAGTGATATCTCCTGAATTTGTTAGAATGCATCTACTACTATTTTTTCTAAACATCCTACTAGAAAAGCATGCATGGGCCAAGATGAAGAATATAGTTTTGATAATGACATATGATAAAGTTCAACAAGTACAAAGAACTCATCATGAATCCATCTTCTTCTACGTGGCAAAATTATATTCTAGTTGTCTTCATTAGTTTGAACTTCCTTCTTAAGAAAATAATGTTCTCATTTTATGTAACCAATATAAGCTTTGATGGAAAATTCGTGCCATTCGATAGTATACAAGAGATAGTCTCTTCCATTCCTCTCGTCCTCAAACACAAGAAAAGATTAGAGGAATAGAGAGTTAAGGACACTTAAGCACTCCTACGGCCCTAATGGTGTATTGGATTCGGATCGGATCGAGTCGGGTCATAAGGTAGAAAACTTAAAATTGTCCCAAAAATCAAATGGATAGAATTAGGTCGGAATTTAGTAAACCCAGAACAAAATCCGAAAATGGAATGGATCTAATTTTAGAACCCAGCCCGACTCCACGAATCCTTTAAATCGGGTTAGATCGCGTTTAAATGGGTCGGGTCGAGTCATGGCTCAAACCGACCCATTTGCAGCCTTAGTTGGTCTAGTCTCCTTATTTCTTTCTATTAGGACTCATTTGGTTCAGAGTTTCTCTCACTGAAATATTTCTTCCAAAATGCTAATAACTAGGTATATGATATCTGAAAAAGTAATTTTTGTACGTTTGATTGATAATGAGAAAGTAACATATTTTAGAGTAGCTTTTATTTGGTTGAATATCTAATTTTTTAAAAAAATTATATAAAACATCTATTACGCCCTTAATAAGTAGAAAAATCTTATCTCATTCTATCTAAAAGCTTAAGGCTACTTTTGGAAAAAAAAAAATATTGCAATTTCCAACCAGTGAGAATTAAACTTTTTCATGTCCTACATAAGTTTTTTTTAAATAAAATATGAAAATTTTATTTCTATGAAAAAGCTACTTGCCCATCTTCTTCTTTAAAAACTCTAACTAAATATTAGATATTTTATTAATCATACTTTTCCTTCCCCTCTTTCCACAAATCATACGAGTCCTTAGATTGACTAATAACAGAAACTAGCATGTTTACCAATAAATGGTTATTGTCATCGAGATAATGACAGGGTAAGTGATAGACCTAATTTGTGAATCAAGCTGCTGGGAATATTTTCTGATATTGCCACTAGCTTTGAACGCTCAGATTTTATCAAGCAAGTAACTTGGATGGTGGTGGTTAATGTATGCATGTATGCTTAACTTGTGGACTATTTTAGGTGTATTAAGCTAAATGAAAGCTAAAATTAAGAAAAAGAAACCACTGAGATACCATAGTGATCTCTGCATGATTAACAAAATTAAATGCTGGCAACATGGGTTTCATGCTCATTCATGTCAAGAAGCCAAAGAACTGCAGTATACCAAGACACCAAAACCATACAGAATTTTGGGCAAAATGTAATGTCCAGAATTTTGAAGCATCGTGGGAAGTAAGAGTACATCCAACAAAATCAAAAAATAAAATAAAACAAATAGATGCATAGTCAATCTACAAAGCTCTTCCAGATTGCTCTGCCATAGAAGATGCACCCCAATCTGTAGCTTTATCCACTTCACAATGCACATGAGTAGCTCTGAAAGACAAGCAGCTGTGGTTATCCTCCAAATATCCTAAAACAAGGGATATTCATTCATCATGTACTTCTATCCACAAAAGATGCAACCCAGCCTACAACTATATTTGCTTCACGATGCATATGACTAGCTCTAAAACATAAATAGCTGCTGGCTATCCTCCAAATATGCAGCTAAGGGATGTTCATTCATCATGTCCTTATATGTCCCTATCCAGCCAACCACTGTCGCAAAGCCTTCCTCAAGATGGATAAATTCCACCCTAAGGATGAATTCCCATGCCACTCTTAACTTAGCACTAGGAATAGAGATATCATAAAGCTGACTATGCCTACAACAATGAGTCTTGAATCACAGCCTCTGAATACAAATCCAACACCACCTCTTCCACCATCATTCAAAACACTACCATCAAAATTCACCTTAAGAAAACTTGGGTAGGGGATCCTAAGTGATAAAAGATCATTTTGAGCGCAACCACTGCTGAAAAGAAGCCTCAAATCTCCCTCGCTATCAGCTGCTCCCCAATGGTAGGTAAATAAATGATTTTTGAAGCTTACGATGACTCTCGGTGGCTGGATGATGCTATCAAAAAGTTTGAGATTTCTAGCTAGCAAGATATAGTATGCAACATAAGCCGTCCGGACACAATGATTTATATATATATATATATATATATATATATATATATATATATATATATATATTTTCATAATATGCATTATATGTGCTCTTCCTTCCTTTTGGTAGATATATGAGCTGTTTCATTGATAGACTTGGCAAGGAAAATTTAAGCAGGTACTAGGCATAAAAATTTAGTAAGTGAATCCAACCAAGTCTAATAGATGTCAACTAATTAATACCAAATCAAATCAAATCCAAAAAAAGGCATTTCTCTTCTCTTACCTTCCTTTACCTTCCTTTACCTCTTTGCTGTAACCAACGCCTAAGCTTTTATGAAAAATTCATGTCATTCAATTGCAACAATCCAGGACTTTACGTAAAATGGCTAGCCGGAAGTTATTATTTGGGTTCCTTGATCCTGTATAAGTATCCAAGATCTATCCAGCAAATAACCAATGTGGGACTAAACACACGCTCGCACGGATCCTCACATACTCCCCCCGTTTAAGTCTCGACGTCCTTGCCAGGCTAAGGATTCAAATCTATTCAAATCGAATTACAAACACCACGATCGGCCTATCGTCAGCTTCGATGGACCGTGCTGCAGTGTCTCCTAGTCCACATAAGCTATAGCCTGGGTCCGTTCTGATACCATTTGTAACAACTTAGGACCTCACCCAAAATGGCTAGCTGGAAGTTATTATTTGGGTTCCTTGATCTTGTATAAGTACCCAAGATCTACCCAGCAAATAACTGATGTGGGACCAAATACACGCTCGTACGGATCCTCATATATATACAAAAGATAGTGTCTTCTATTCCTCTCATCCTCAAACACAAGAAAAGATTGGAGAAATAGAGAGTTAGAGACCCTTAAGCATCCCTGCGGACCCTAACGGTGTATTGGATTTGGGTCGGATCGAGTCGGGTCATAAGGTAGGAAACCCAAAATTGCCACAAAAATCAAATGGATAGAGTCAGATCGGAATTTAGTAAACCGAGAACCAACCCAAAAATGGAATAGATCTAATTTTAGAACCCGACCCGATCCCACAAGTCCTCTAAATTGGGTTGGATCGCGTTTAAGTGGGTTGGGTCAGGTCAAGTCATGGGTCAACCCAACCTATTTGTAGCCGTAGTTGGTCTAGTCTTCTTATTTCTTCTTGTTAGGACTCATTTGGTTCAGAGTTTCTCTCACTAAAATATTTCTTCCAAAATGCTGGTAACTAGGTGTATGATATCTGGAAAAATGAGTTTTGGATGTTTGATTGATCATCAGAAGTTGACATATTTTAGAGCGGCTTATATTTGGTTGAATATCTATTTTTTAAAAATATATATATATATAATATCTATCATACCCTTAATAAGTAGAAAGATCTTATCATATTCTATCTAAAAGCTTAAGGCCACTTTTGAAAAAAAATATATCCCAATTTCCAGCCAGTGAGAATTGAATTTTTCCATAGCCTACATGAATTTTTTTTTTAATGAAATATGGAAATCTTATTTTTATGGAAAAGCTACTTGCCCATCTTTCTTCTTTAAAAACTCCAACCAAATATAAGATATTTTATTAATTATATATTTTTCTTCTTCTCCCCGCGCGAGTTCTTGGATACAGAAACTAGCATGTTTTCCAAAAATGGATATTTTCATCGAGATAATGACGGTAAGTGATCGACCTAATGTGTGAATCATGCTGCAGGGAATATTTTCTGATATTGCCACTAGCTTTGAACGCTCGGATTTTATCAAACAAGTAACTTGGATGGTGGTGGTTAATGTATACATGTATGCTTAACTTGTGGACTATTTTAGGTGTATTAAGCTAAATGAAAGCTAAAATTAGAAAAAAGAAACCACTGAGATACCACAATGATCTCTGCATGATTAACAAAATTAAATTCCCCGATGTGATGCTGACAAAATGGGTTTCATGCCCGTTCATGTCGAGAAGCCAAAGAACTGCAGTATACCAAGACACCAAAACAATACAGAATTTTGGGCAAAATGTAATGTCCAGAATTTTGAAGCATAGCAAGAAGTTTGTTGTTATAGTTAGGATGGTCCGAGGTGCCTTCGCCACATAGATGGGTTGTGCGTTGTTCAATTAATTTTTACGTCATCTTTTGGATATGTGTTGGGTTCTCTTGTTAACCTTTCGTTGCCCATCTCTTGGGCCGCTGTGGGCTTATTTTGATTTGTTTTGTCACGGCCCTTTGATGTGTGTCTTGCTTTTTTTTCTTTCTTTTTGCCGTTTTCAACAGTCTCGATATTACCTGAGATTTGTGGGGTTCTTTTTTTTTGATACGACAGAAGATTCATATAATTTTAGTGTATGTACATCCAACAAAATCAGAAAATAAAATTATATATATATTCATATAGTCAATCTCCAGAATGCTTTGTTATAGAAGATGCAACCCAATATATAGCTCTATTCATTCCACAATGTATATGAGTAGCTCTGAAAGACAAGCAGCTATGGCTATCTTCCATATAAGTACTTCTATTTACAAAAGACGCAACTCAGTCTATAGCTCTAATTGCTTCACGATGCATATGACTAGCTCTGAAAGACAAACAACTATTGGCTATCCTCCAAATATGCTTCTAAAGGATGTTCATTCATCGTGTACTTCTGTGTCCCTATCTAGCCAATCACTGTCGCAAAGTCTTCCTCAAGATGGATAAATTTAGCCCTAAGGATGAATTCCAGTGCCACTCTTAACTTAACGCTAGAAATAGAGATACCATAGAGCTGACTACGCTTGCAACAATAAGTCTTGAATCACGGCCTCTGAATACAAACCCAACACCACCTCTTCCATCATCATCCAAAACACTACCATCGAAATTCATCTTAAAAAAATTTGGGCAGGGGTTCCTAAGTGATAAAGATCATTCTGAGCACCATCACTGCTGAAAAGAAACCTCGTATCTCCCTCGCTATCAACTGCTCCCTGACGGTAGGTAAATAAATGATTTATGAAGCTTACGATAACCCTCGGTGGCTAAATGATGCTATGAAAAAGTTTGAGATTTCTAGCTAGCAAGATATAGTATGTGACATAAGCCATCCGGATACTATGATTTTTTTTATATATTTTCATAATATGCATTATATGTGCTTTTCCTTTCTTTTGGTAGATATATGCACTGTTTTATTGATAGACTTGGAAAGGGAAACTTAAGCAGGTACTAGGCATAAAAATTTAGTAAGTGAATCCAACCAAGTCTAATAGATGTCAACTAATTAATACCAAATCAAATCAAATCCTAAGAAAGGCATTTCTCTTATATTACCTTCCTTTACCTCTTTGTTGTATACAATTAAGACCACCAACACCATTAATAGTCACCCTCTCCTTCCAAGTCATTTAGCATGCGCAGCTCATGATGGAAGCCGATATGAGGACATGGAGACATCAATAATAAAGATGGAATCATGTAAGAGTTTTCCTCCTCCTTTTTTCCTTTTTCTCTTTCTAATATTTCAAAATTATATTCTTCATATTTTACATATTCATCAAGACTTATTTTATCATTTTAGCTTGATCTAAAACCTATCAAAGACTGTTATCTAAAAAGTAGGTATTTTATCTTCTTTTCCTCCAATCAAATATTGATTAGTCCCAAAAATCTTGATGTTGGCCTGTTGGTCCTCTAAGTTTTACACATGTTTTGATTTAATAAAAGAACTTTGTAAAACAATTAATGACCATTGTGATCATTGGAAGCGCTACATCAAGAAGCCTCTGCATTATTTTTCTACATAAATTCAATTGTTGATTAAAAGATTTAACATTTTCACTGCCTATATCCTATGTACTTTTTTCATTGTATGTATTTACTCTTTCAAGTTTTGTAGGTGACAAGGTGAGAAGATTTTTGAGAAGGATAAAGAAGGGTAAAGGAATAATGAAGGACAGAAGAATTTGGCATGGTATTTCACATGGGTTTCATGTAGTTGAAAGAGGTGTTCAATCTGAAGGCTCTATACTTGCCCAAAGAGAGCAAATAGAAGACTCTGTGATTTGGTTATTTGGAGCTTTTGATCATAATATGGGAGATAGCATTACAAAGTATCTACGGTCAAATATTTTCGGCGAGATACATAATGAGGTAAAGAATACCAAACAAACTTTATTATTTTTTTAAAATCAATATCTGAATTCATAAAAGTTGATTAAGTATACTTAACCATGAAATATAAGAAAGTTGAAAGATGGATCAAAAAATTGAAGGTAAACTTGACTTTTTTTGTTTTTATACTTACTAAAACAAACTTTTTTTCCCTTTCTTCGCATATGTAATTCATTTTTAACTCAACAGGAGCATCATGACCTCATGACTACCAAGAAGAATATTTATATATGTGGATTGACCTATATTAAGCATGTGTTCATGACAAATATGTATACATCAATTATAATAAATGTATGTGCATTTGAGGGAAGAGGCATAATAGTCCACCGAAGTCCAAAATGATCAAACATGCAAAAAAAAAAAAAGAAGAAACCTATTTTTGTAAATGCATAACTAAAGTTCAATTGTTGTGCAAAGTCTCTAAAGTAGTTTACTTAAATAATAATTTTTGATTGGTTAATTATAATGTCATGAACACATTCTCTTTAAATAATTTGATACCCAAATATAAGCTAATAATTTGTATAGGCGCCGACGCCCGGAGTATCATCAGCTACACCAACTCAGATGGCAATTCCTTTTTCAAGCAATGCCATTTGGGTCATTAAGCAACTATAGGCGCCGACGCCCGGAGTATCATCAGCTACACCAACTCATTTCAAAGCTTGAGTTTAGTAGCAGAAAAGACACTCAAAACTATTTTTAAGCCTATACCATTTTGCATTTGTCACAACTTAAAGCATTACTGCTTGAAAGCAAAATCAGCCAAAACTTCCGTATTACCTAACCTTGATATCTATAAAAGAATCCCCAATAGGGCATTAAGAGACATAAGTAATTTTTTTATGACACTTAACAAAATAAAAAAGTTTCAGATCAATATTTGCATGGTGAATGAAAAATAACTCAAGGATCAACTGAACTTTAACAGAAGCAACCAGTGCAACCACTAATTTTTCATTTTCGGTCCAAAAAAAAGAAAAAAAATCAACTAGAAATGTGCTCAATTTGTTATGTGTTTTCCAATATAGTATGGTATAAATTTTGTAGGACCAGGTTGAAAGAAAGGCCAAAGAAATAATGAGGAAAGCCTATCTAATCACAGCACAAAAACAGCAGGGAGATGGAGAAAATGAGCCTGGAGGCTTCACAGCGATGCTTGTCGCGAATGGGGAGAGCTTTGTGGTGGCAAACTTTGGTGAGTATAGAGCCGTGGCATGTATATATGGACTGGCCACCGAAATAGACAAGATGCATCTAAAAGAGAAGAGAACATGCTCCATAAAAGGTACATACTGCCCTCATCTTTCTTCCTTAGTGGTAGCATATCTATTGTAACACAATATAAATAAATTATCATCATGGGAGTCAATAATTTCACAAATCTAAAAATCTTCTATGAGTGCCCCTTGTCTAAGATGATATCCTCTATATTAGATCGCATATGTTAATTCCGATTAGAACGGAAAAAAATTATTGGCTTATCAAATTATCTATCGAGCCGTGAAAAAGATTCAATAAAAGACAAAAACAAATTCACTATCTATTCTACATCAAGCAATACAATTTTAAATATTTAGTTTTTGAATGTCTTTGAACAAGTTATTTCATTTACTACTAAATAAATCCCTCCAATAGCTTAAGGATTATTTAGTTTTAAATATTAGGTTCGATGTGCATCACGGTCTGATTAGTCATATAGGCTCCTCACCGGGGATACTAGGGTGTAGTAGAACCCGGGATTTTTGGAGTGAGTCTACTTGGGGAAAATCCTATAAAGATCCCACCCAAGTCATGACAACTTTGTTTCCAAAGTAAAATTATTTGTTCTAGAAAAAATTATTTTATCTTATTTAACAAGCCTATAGTTAAATAATCCTTACAAACCAAGAATGGCGCCGTCACTTGGTTTGTGTTTACCCTTGATGCATTTTCGCAACTAAGCTCATGTTTGACACGTTTTACATGTGAACTTGCTAGACCTATGGCACCATATGTGCCTTAAAAATGACGGCGAGAAACCTCGAAAAAGCTCAAGATTGATTATCAAGGCTTACAAAGTAACAACCCAGATCGAGTTCGTTATCTTAGCAAGTGATGGTGTATGGAAGGCACTAATTAATTTTCGAGGTTTTTTTTTGTGTGTATTAAAATTTCTGCGAAGTCTGCCATCCTTTTCTTTTCATTGTTATTGCTATGTCTTAGAAACATAAGAAAATATTTGTGAATTCCATTTTAGGTGATGAACAACTAGGAGGCTGTGGACTTGATAAGGCACATAGAGGATGCTCAACTGGCAGCAGAAGATCTGGCTCAGGAGGTTCCCTCTAGAATGAGAAAATCAACCATCTCATGCATTGTGATTCGCTTTCACTGACAAGTTCTTAATCTTTACTCTTCCTAAGTGTAACTCAGTGACTCCCCCGAAGAAAGGATAGTGATTTACAGAGAATATCTGATTTTAAGTAGGTACCAATGTTATGTAATGAATGATTTGAAGAATGTATGGTTGGAAAAGGAGAAGAGTAGTTTTTTTTTAATTTGTCATCTACTAAGTTTACTTTCCTATATGCTAACAGATGGTAACATTGTCGTCCATATGAAAATTCTTGCGCTGCTGCTGCTGCTGCTTCTAAGACTTGATCCTGAGAGATGTCCTTTTTCTTCTTCTTCTCTCAATACCAAATATGTTTTTTTTTTTTTTTTTTTTTTTATGTTGAAGGTTGAAATATGTAAAATTTAAACCATTAGATGAGATCTACAAAGCTTAAAGTGCATGAGTTATATAGTTAAAAGCGCCTTTTTCTATGCGCTGAAACACTTCTAAATCGATATGAGTTATCGTGTAACTAAAACTATATATAAGCAACATTCCAATTCATGCAAGAGATCTATAAGACACATGAATTTTCATATAGTGGGATTTGCAGTCGAAGTAAAAGATCTAGCCTTCCACATTGCCAATGTGCAGTGTACAATTGGCGACAATATTTGTGAGTATATCGAGTCAGACTGAGCCTAAAGTTTAAGACTCAATTGAAATTTAAGCTACACCCAAGCCGGCTAAAATTTATATAGACCAAGCCAGAACAGACCGGGTCAATATTAGAATCATATAAAATATAGATTAGTTAAAATTACATAGAAAAGCTATGAATAATTATATATCGGCCTCTAAAAACTAGCATGAATATGTAAAAATAAGTTCTTAGCAAACTTTGTCTAAAGCGGAGCAGGCTCATGACCCACTCGGACAAAACTGGCCTGGCTTGAATCTACTAGTTTTAAATCTGAAGTCAACTTTGAGCGAAGTTGCTCCAGAATAGATCCATTTATATGAGAGGATTTTTTTTTGCATGAATACTCTTCTAAATATCAAATTTTGCATGAATATCCTTCCAAAATTGACATTTGTATGTATACCCTCGTCAAACACTTGTTTTGCTATTCTATCTTTTTTTTTATCCTTATTTTTGCATACGTACTCACGTCATCTAACGCCGTTAAAAAATTAACGGTTTTAAATTAAAATAACTAAAATATTCTTAATGGATAGATGTGCAAAAAAAAATTTATAGAGCGATCACAATAAAAGACAAAAAAGTAATTTCAATATTTTATTTTATTTTTAATTAAAATAAATATGGTTTTTATTAACGGTATTAGAAAAATCATTATATTAGGAAAATTTGTATAAAAATAGTGTTTTATGAGAATACAGAAATAAATATAAATTTTAAGAGTTATCCATGCAAATTTAAATTTTTAGAAGAATGGTTATGCTTTCTTTTTTCTACGCCTTCTTTCTTTTTTGCTGTGTCTTCTTTTCTGTCTTCACCTAGGGCCTCATAATGAGAAATTCCTAATGGTGAAAATTGCCTCTAACAATTAGAGCAAGAGATCTATGCGGCTGATTGAAAGGAAGATGAGGCTTACTGCAGCAACTTGGACAAGAGAGCTTTCAAAAAGAACACACCACTCAATTCCATTATTAAACCTGCCAGACCCTTGATTTACCATGGTAACAACAATCTTACAATCTGTTAAACTTCACCAGTAGTCCTTACTTTCTTCGTGGATCTCTAATGATCATTTTAATTAACATCAGGAGGTCCAATTTTTCAAATTTCGCAAACTGTTCGAGCAAGCTTTATCTTCGCTCCAGCCAAAATGTTGCTAGAAGCCGAAAATTCAACCGACTCAATAAATCTAATACGACCGAAACATCCAAACATGCTAAGACTCCTAAAGAATTTTGATAGCCATAATAAACTTGTGCTGGATTAATAAAGAACCAGGCCTTAAACAGCCAAGTAGGCAAACCTCCAATTTGATTTATATGAAATTTAATTGTTTGAAGTAAATTGCCCATGTATCCTTCGTTCGGATTCTGAGTGGAACAAAGCCAAGATCAGAAAGAAACACATTTGCTGGGCAAGACTATATTTTACATTCTTCAGAGAATTTTCTCCACTTTTATCTGCATTCAGACAGCTGCTATCTTTTTTATCTTGAGATTTGTCATCCACCGATCCACATCATCAAATTGATCTTATATTAAGTATAAATATACAACATAGAAATCATGGGCAAGGTACCTTCAAGGGCCTGATAACCCCTTGAAAGTGTGGCACTTGGTCCATGGTGGCATTCAAGCAAATTTCTTTTGTAGAGACATATATGTTGAAGGTTGAAAGAAAGAGAGAATACAATTCAAGTGCTATCAGACAAGAAGCTTTGTTTTAACCATCCAATAGTATAGTTGTTGTACAGAAAATAAGATATCATTACATACCAATATCAACAAAAAGAAAGAATTTTTGCAAACACAAATTTTACATTATTGTTTATAACAAAATGGCAGATCATCCATCAACCAACAACCTCTCGGCTGTGTTTCAATAGCAGATACATCTTACTTGTATGAATTGCAGCAATCGGCATATCATGCAGACACCTTCTTGTCACTGCTCTTGCTGCGGAAGGGTGAAAGAATGGAGAAGGGGCGAGAAACTGTAACAGGAATAAGGTGTATGTGCACGATCAACCACATTAAAAACACAAGCAATATAATCTTTAAGCGTTAGGGCAAATTCAAGAAGGGTAGTAGCTCATAATTCAGCCAAAAAATATTTTAAGGGAACGATAGACACCGAGTGCCAAAAGAATTTTACCGCAAAGTTAAAGCAAAGGTTGCATAAAAAAGAAAAATTATGAAAGTAGAGAAAGTACAGGAAGAAACATTGTTCAGGGAGAAATACAGCATCTTGACATACAGAAATAATTCAAATTAATTTATAAAAGATCATTATAATTCAAAGAATTGACAAACAAGCCTAAAGAATTCCGAGAGACCACTTATTCAAACCAAAAAATTATAATTATTTTTCTTAAGTCAGAGTAAAATAAGGAAAAAATGGGTTTCTGGCTTGGGTGGCAATTGATTCCTCCACTTACATCCAACATTAATCTGGATCTAGATCTTAATTATTATAACAGGGCCGTGAATTAAGATCCAAATCCATGTTTGAGCATGCGATTCATACCCAAAACCAACTCTGAGAAAATCTTTCTTGAATTGGGTTCAGTTCCTCTTCCCATCAAAAAGAATTGGGTTTGGATTTGCGTTAGAATTCCTCCCCTCCCCCTCCATCTCCTTACCTCCTTCACCACCAATCCAACCCCACTTGATCCCCTTTAACTCCTTCACCACCGCCCTGACAACACCACTCATCACAATGTGTCCCCTCCTCTTGCCATCCCTCCTTGCCTTCTCACTCTGATCTCTCTAGATTCCCCTCCTGAAGCTCCTTCAGTTCATGGTGGTGGTTTGAAGAAAGATCTTTGGCAAATCTTAATTCACAACAATCTGACATCAAGTTTTCGGCTGAGATATCTTTCTAAATTTGAAGAAGCTCCAATATTTAGGGTTTGGTAGTTTGAACTGGCTACATGCACACCTAAATCCAAATTGTATTCTCAGTTTCAAACTTGGATCAAACCCAATTTGCAAGGTTACGTGTATATTTAGTAGAGGATCTGACAACAAATTGATTCTGGGTTCCAATATTAAGCGTTCATCAGCTATGAGAAGACAAGAAACTTTTAACTAACCTTTAGTGGAAGTGCTTCCAGCATTGCTATCATCTTGAGAAATAAGATTCTTCAGCATATGAACTGAAATACAGAAGAAAGATTTATCAGTTACAAACACTAACATCATTTAAAGGGGCAACTTACGATAGTCCTTGAGGCTTTCTTACAAACTAAAAAAGCATTTTCATGGCCCTTTAAAATAAATTTGGAAATTGTTAATATTTTCATTCTATGATACAATCATCCTAGCTGCTTTTCTCCTGTACATTTGTCGATAACAGACCAAAAGGTGAATATTTATCAAGAAAATTGAGAATTTGCAAATCTTAGGCAACTTTCTTTTACATTTATGCTACATTGAATTGTATAACTTTAGGCCTGAAGTGCTGCAATTTCCAAGCAAGCTGCAGGATTCCAAGATAGCATATGAATGATGAATCTCACATAAAAGCAACCGTTCAGAGAACTAGTATATTTTCACAGGAAGTCCTTTTTAAAATAAAATTTTACTAACAAGTCAATAGATGGCTTTTACAAAAACAACTGGAATTACAGATTCTAACAAGAAAACAAAAGAACCTGTCAGTTATTGGTATAGACAAAAAGAATCTAGTGCACGATAAGATGTCTAATCCTGTGTTACGGTATCTGACATGAAATTTATATTTATTTCAAGGGAATTGGTTGCCTGAAGAAAAACACCTTTAATTCAATCACAGGATAATGGGTCTGAGAGACATTATTTGGATTTGTATAAGTGATTTAGGTCTTACCATCATTCGATGAAGCAGCAGCTATCATGTGCTCATCAACAGAGGATGCTTCTGACTCTTGGTTACCCTCACCTGTTGCTGAGTTGTGGCTCTTTCTTCCAAATTTTAATAACTTTCTAAAACCTTTTGTTTCTCTGCTCCGAGGCTTCTCACATGACTCATTGGTATGATCAACAAAATTCGAGCCCATGGGAAAATTGGGCACAAGTGCCTTAATACTCTCGCTGTGCATTGTAGCCATTTCAGAGTTTAGAACAGGTGGTGCTCGAGCATATTCTACATTACTGGCAGTAGGATCCTCTAAGGATGTTGTTCTGGCATAGGGAGCTTGATAAGGCTTTTCTATGACTGTAGAGTTTGAGAACTTCTGAGGAGCCTCGTTTGAGTAATTAATAACCACCTGATCATCACAAGCATTGATTATCTAGATTCAGGCCATTAAAAATTTTTCAAAAAGTAACATGACATTAAGAGGAAGCTGGGTATAGCTTTACTGTCACCACTACACAAGACAGCTTTATCTATAAGAACGCTAAGTTTCCATTAAGGAGATTCAAGAAATGAAGACCATCAAGCCACTTTTGTCTTCCACAAAAGATTGAAACTACACAAATATATGCTCGAACCCTTAAAAAAAACTTCAATAGAATGTTTGAGACTCAATAAAGCCCATTTATTCCAACACCAGCTCCCTTATGAAGGGAAAAGGAAAACTAGGCAGCATTATTCTCAGTATCCGGAGTCAAAATATAACTGAGACTAAAATGAAGCCCTTCTCTGAATTTTAAAAGATTATTTTTCTTGATACCAAGAAATTTTGATGGTGGTGCTAAATAAAACTTTTAACTGGGGTATCATATAGATGATATAGAAAACAAGTCTTTTAAAAAAAAAATTCATAAGTAACATTTATTGCATTGTATTCCTGTTTCTATTATAAAATTGAGAATGGCTATGCCACCCTTTAGATGATAGCAAACATCATGCTTCCTAAAGAAAATAAGAACTCCTTGATTTCTTAAAGAATGAGAATATTTTAATTCCTTTGACCTACATATTGCATAAATGAGATCACTATCAATTAAAGAAAAAAAATGGTTCTCTAACAAAAACTATGAATTTTAAATCTAAAGTACAATTTGCTTTGTTAAAGCATACCTCATAGGAATTCAGCTGGTCATCAAGCTTATGTTCAGCGAAATTTTCAATTTCACCTACAATAATGGGTGAAGGTGGAGCGCGGATAGCTGCATATTCTGAATCCAGCCCAGTCTTCCCTATTTTATCAGCTCCATATGTTCTATCTTTCATCGCTTCAGATGCTTCAACAGCAGCAGCTGAAACAACGTCATTTTCGAGCATCACAACAGTCTTCTCAATTACTAAGTTATCGTCACTGTTGCTAAGTCTTGATGTCTTATCATCAGTCCTTTTTGCCTGGGTGGTTTCAGAAGCTCGAGAAGTTTTGCTTCCCACTCCTTTCTGCAATGTCTCTTTAGCAGCTTTGTTTTGGACCGCATTGGAAGGGCCTTTTGATGTCCTAATCTTCAGCTCTGGCAAAGTTGCTGACTTGCTTTTGTCCAGTTGGATTATTGCAGAGATCTTTTTTTGTGACTCATCAGGTATGCCTCTCTTTGGTACTTTATCTCTGGTAACAGATTGTAGTGGAGAAGCACGCTGAACATTAGTACCTTTGGGATCTGAAAGCCTTCTAGCTTGAATGGAAGCTGTCTTTGCTTCTGGTCTGGAATTATTATTCTCTTTCTTGATCTCATGCAATGATGATACTGATCGACTTAATCCATGACTACTGCCATTTAATTTACTAGTTCTTGTGATTTTCTGAGAATCATTGGACCCAACCAAAGTGGTTCTGGTAGGCAATTTTTTTAAAGGTGAAGAAGATCCAGGCTCTGAGTCACTAAACTTTGATCCTCTGTGAGAACTTGGAGAAAGCTTTGTTGGTAACCAAGATTTGGTCTGTTGTGGGATCAATGGCTTTTGAGTGGCATTTGAATTACCCCTTGCAGCAATTCTCTTTTGTCTTTCTCTTCTCAAAGCTTCCAATCGCTTTCTCTCTTCCTCTTCCTGAAAGTAACAAACTCAAGACATAACAATCCAGAATATAAGCAAAGCATGCTAGCTAAAAGACGGAACTTAGAGAGATAACACTTTGTAGAGACTGACAAGGCTTTAACAAAGAAAAGGAAAATAGAATTGCTTTGCTAGAACTTCATATAGATATTATCAAATTTTTTTCATAAGCTTATCAGCATAATCAATAAGAAAAGAAAGATTTATATCAAGTATTTATTGAATTACAATCCTTTATATCAGGTATTTATTGAATTATAATCCTTTCGTATGCAATATTTATCAAAAGATGAAAAGTGGACCGACAGCATATTAAAACGAGGAAGAGGGAGAAACAAATCCTTAATGAATCATGAAAAGTACCCTCTCTTTCTTTACTTTCTGAAGCTCAGCTTTGGAGGCCCGCAGCTTCTCTGCACGTTTTTGTGCTTCAACCGATGGATTCATCTTTGACGATGTCCCTTTCCTCACCAGAGCATCTTTTTTCTTTCTCTCCAAACCATTCTGTGAAACTTTTAACTTTTTGTCCTTGTCTGATTTTTTTGACTCTTCTTTGGTGCTTGTTGGGACATCCTCATGGTTTCTGCTTTCCACTTCAACAGCATTTTTAACAGGAATCTGGATGTCATAGTCTTTAGCAGGATCATAACCAATGGATACGCTCTCCATCCCACGCTCAGGCAGTAAGGTCAAATCATTTGGTTCATAAGTGATTTGAATTTTATCCTTACTAGAAAAATCCTCAGTTCTCTGCAGAGCTGGAGGGAATTCAGAATATATGTCAATGGCAGTTCTTCCATCTGCTCCAAGTTGATCTTGTGAGCCTGACCTAAATGGAACCACAAACGACTCATCCATAGCATTATATGAGGATTTCTTATCCAAATTTTTATCATGTTCATATTGCTGATCAACAAGTGGGTCTGAAGAATTCTTACCGCCCACTTGCTTGTCTCGTCCATAAATCATGAATTCATCACTGGTCAAACTCCTATATCCTCCCCTCCCCCCTTCTATTTCCTTGAGCTGGCTATCTATTACACCTCTTCCCTCACCTGAAATCAATAATTCATCATTTGAAGCCATCTGCTTCATCCTCCTTGCCTTACCATTACATGAATCTAACCCTATGATTCTCCGTTCCTGAACATCACCAGAATCTCTTTCACGAGGAAGGATAGGATCATCTTCACCATTATTTTGTTTTCTCTTTACTGGAGGCTCTTTTTCACCAGCAAAGATGTCCACATCAGCAGTTCTCGTCTTCTCTTCAGCTCTCAATAAGAAACTCTGAAATGCTTGCCAGTTTCCAGAATCTGCCTCCTGTCCATAAGTGACTTCATCCTTGGCATATGCACCCGAAAATTCTATAGATTTCAGGCGAACCTCATCTGTCTTTGAAGTTCTTGAGGAACTCTTATGCTTTCTATCGTGGGCATCAGAGATATCTTTGCTTTCCTCTTCAGTTTCAGTATCAGAAGCTGATTCTGATTCACTTCGTGATGTTTCATGCCTCTTTGATGTGATGTAATTTATGTTCCGAATGACAACCATTCCAGCCTTTTTCTTTCCTGAATGGCTAACCCTTTTACGTGATTCACGGCCATAAAAACCTTCTTTCTCAAACTCTGATATATCTTGATATGTACCATCCTGTGATCTTGTACCAGAACCACCCATTTCTGATGCCTCTGACTCAATATTGCTATCTTTACTATCCATGGAATGCCTCTTCTGCCGCACTTTTTGAGGCGTGCTGAATCTAGGATCCTCCATTGGAGCATATGAGGGATGGAAATATGGACCACCTCCTGGATAATTCTGATAATATGGCATGCCTTGCATAGGATAAGGTTGAAAGACGTGTGGAGCTGGCAGAGAGTGCATAGGCCATGGGGGATGTGTAGGATGCTGAAATTGGCCCTGATAATACTCATGGGGTCCCAAAGGAACCTGCAGATCTGGCGGAATCTTCCTATCTGGTCATAAGAAACCAATGAATTCAAGTCACATTGATTTCATCATATTTAATAAAGTATTGCTATAGAGCACTAGAAAACAAAGAGGAATAAAGGAACATAGTCTGCAAGAATACACACATAAAACATGTGAATTTCCACCTGCCTGATTTTTATTGATGAAGAATACTCATCTGCATTGTCATTCAAATGGAGAAAACAGGTATTTGAATTAAGGGGGACATCACAAGACAAAAAACAAATTTCAAATGGCAAATTCCATCTTAGGAAGTTTTAACAGAAGTCACCTAATAAAAAAAGTCCAGTACAATTTAGGAAATGAAAGGCTAGCTCAATTTTTCATAAAAAATGACAACTTGAAAAATTTTAAATTAAGAAAGGTTTATAGCATTTTCATTAACAGAAGGAGGTGCCTGTTATAAAATAAAAAGAACAAACATCTTTTAACAAGATCAAAAATACCTTCAACATGTAAAAGGATCAAGCTGTCTTGAAGCCAAAAAAAAAAGAAGAAGATGATAAAGAAGCTTAACATTTTCTTTAATTCCATATAGAGATAGTGGACATCTTGATAAAAGGTGTGTTACATTTGAGCTGCCAACTTTCTAGGTACTACTGCATTAACTTTTATTTGACTCTGTTTTGATCTGAGCTCAAAAAAGGTCTAATATCCATACCAGTTGTCCCATTGCTCTCAGTGCCCATATCCCCACCGGAGACAGGCCATGCTTCCCCATACTCTTTCTGTTTCCTAGTATCTCCAGAGAGTATAATCCCTGAGACATTCAAAGAAGAAAATTCAGATCGGACGGACATTGCTTCTGCCGCCTCAACTTCGACCCATTGTCCAGTTTCATGCTTTCTCTTCCATAACTCCATAAATCTTAAGCAAGCCTCCCTGTTGAATGATGGAAGGAAAAGCAAATTGATGATTTTTCTCTGGATACAGGAAACACTAAATTTTTTCTCAATTTGTACATATAAAACATACTCTAATTTTGCCACGATTTGATGAAAGACAAATACTTTGTAGTCTTATGATAAGACTTGCAAAAAAGTACACATTATGTCTAGAATTATACTGAATTTATCGAGTAATTCCATCTCTCTCTCTCCCACTCACTCATGAATCTCATTAATTCTCTCTGTACATTTGTTTATAATCGAATATGGTCCACACTTTATCCACCTGTTTCTTCTTGCTGAAATAATTCCACGTCTCCATAAAGTGACGACTGAAAGTTGAAAATATTAAAAGGGGAAAAGGAAGCAAACTCTCCAAAACACTATGCAAGCACATTACTTATAAAGAGCAGCTTACATTAAACGTGATGCACCGAAACTCTCCGCAAATGATATCAACTGTGCCATGTGATCCATGTCAAAACCAGCAGCAACAGCACGTGCAAAGGCCATGCCCTGTTCTTTCTGCAATACAATTTTCCGGGTCTCAAGTACTCTCAAGAGTTGAACTCTGCAAAGAAATATTATAAATAGAAAAATCAACTATATAAACAATTACAGCTTCATTGCAAAATTGAAGATCATGTCAGCATAGTATAAATGGATGTATCATAGTAAACAGTGCACATAAAATTGAACCACTGGATACACCTCAGTTAGCAAATGGGTTATACAGAGCAAGAAAAGATTGCTGTATCCACATAAACAAGAGTTCTATTGTCAATACTATCATTTTAACCAAGTATATTTAAACTAATGACCATCTAACTGAAATATAAGCTTCATTTTACTTTTCCAGACTCCTAATTAGCATGGTACTGGGTTTATACCTACAAAGTGAAGCAAAGAAGATTACTAATGTACTCTTGGAAATGTAATACGAGGAAAAAATTAACAAGGTTTCCAACATAAATCTTAGTTGTCAGTACTTTGAATTCTCCCCCTGTGTTGTGGATCCATTTGAATCTGATGGATGTGGTTGTGATCCAGGCTGCAGTTAATTAAGAGAAACCACACTTAGAAAATCTCTAACAGAGAATCATCGTAATTAGAAAATGTATCTCATTATCAATACCTTGTAAAGAACTATAGCCTTTTCTGCATCAGAATCAGATGTGGACTTGCTCCCTAGCCATGATCATGTAAAGTCAGCATCAGTCATAACAAGACAAGAGAGTATAGCCAATAGTGACAAATCTGAAGCTCAAATGGAGTCACAGTATTGGAGTTTATATTGTCTACTTATAAAGTGATGCAGTACTAAGAAACATTTTATTGGATGACTCTTCGAGAAGTTTTTACAAAGGACTGTTTTAATACAGTTAAAAGTTGAGACAAAATTTTTACCCATATTTTATTACGACAACTGGTGGAAGACACGGTCAACCTTCATCTTCAGGTCAAGAGGTCATCAAATGAAGTGCAAATATCTCAAATTTCAGCATTAATCAGACAACTTCATGCTTGGTTAATTGGTTTGTTTTAAGGTTTCCAAAGATGTAACATCAGATGGTTGGCCAATAAGTTATTTGCCCAATAGACTAAGCTTTTCTGGTCAAGGCGAATAATCAGATGCCACCCCATTCCACAGGATAGTGGGTTTGACCACCAGGCCATGTAAATTAGACACTGGTAATACCGTGTTGAAGATTTAAAACAAGGTAGAACTTTTCTAATAGGCAACCCTTTGGACTATACTATCACAGACAGTCCCACATGCTCATGCGTCATAAAGAAAACAACTTTGATGTGAATGCATGTGGAATAGACGAACTCATGAGGACAAACTCCTAATAGAATTAAAAAATTGAGAGTTGACATGCCTTCAATGTACTCTAAAGGTTTTGTTTGATGATCTTCCACCTGCCAATAGCAAAAAGACAAAGCATGTCATTTGAACTTATAAAACACAAGCACAAAAAAATAGATCAAGAACTAACGGTGCTCAAGCCAAGATTGTCATTGCCCTGAATAGCAATTGCCTCCTCAATCTGCAAGATCTCAGACTCTACGGTGTTCACCCGCTCCAGAACCTCGGGTGTGCTCACAAAACGAACAAACCTACAAGAAATAGCACACTTATGTTAACTATCAAAAGATACCTTCTTTTATTAAAGCATTGGGAACTCCTCCGACACAGAAGAGAAATGCAGCAAGTTTATGCAACAAGATGGATATCCCCATTTGGAAAACCAATTGCAGTTATAAAACAATGAAAGGCAATATGCAATTCATGTCTAGTGAAGCACTGAAGAAGAATTTACTGACCTCTCGACGGTGCCCTTGGTAAACCATACTGCATCAATCTTAGGGTCTGGTTCAAGTGTAATAGAGTAGCCCCCCTTGGCAATTTGATCCTGGGCAGTCTTCAAATGTGCGAGAAAAGGGTTCAACAACCCAGACGCAATCTTCTCCGTCTTACCATTTGCAACAATAACCAAATCACACCTGACAAAAAGGAGACCGTGAGTCTCTAGTCTGCAGCTATTCACAATCAATCAGATTAAGGATGTCCAAGATTAGCCAATTGGAATCCATATTTCGGATTTAAAAAAGCACTAAAACCAAACTGTTCGTATCAATTACAATTACGAGGTTGTGATGCTCTACATTTTAAAAGCAGATATCATAATAGGGACAATTGGAAACAGACCTTCCATTCCATATTGATCCAAATGATTAGAAATTAATTAAGAGGCGTGACAATTAAAATTTCAAGAACTGAAACACCAATACTGTAATTAAGGTAATTCTAATAACAGTAAATCCATAATTCCCAGATCACCTCCTATCACTTTCGTAAGAAATGAATCTAAACTAAAACATTGAAACAGATGGATCCACAAATTCAAGAACCACGATGATCATCATCCTAATGCTAGTTTCCTCGCATAAGCGTCAAGCTTGACTAAATCCACCACTTTCAGACATTGAAAGGATTTGTACTTCTCAAACCCTCTCCTTAATCAAAGAGTGGCAATAACAAAACCCTGGAGATCATCAATCCAAAACCCTAATAGAATCCAATCCCAACATTCCACGCCAGAAACACTAAATCCCCTTCCAAGATCGCATCTTTTTGAGTCCCCCGTTATTCCAAACCCGAACCTAGCGACTCTAGTTGACAGCAAGATCGGGAGGGAGCTGACCTCGTTCGAGTAGGCGTGAGCTGGAATACCACCGAATCTAACCGAGTCTCCGACTTCATCGCACCAGGAGCTCCCGTCCGTCCGTCCGTCCGTCCTTCAACAAAAGCTAGGGTTTTGATCCCTCTCCCTCTCCTCTCCGGCTCTCCCCTCTCCCTAACACTCTCGCATCCAGATCTCACTCAAAGGCGTCGCTTTTTTTAATCCAAAGCACCACTTCTTCCCTTCAGCATGGATCCCCAGAGAGAGAGAGGGGGAAGGAGAAGAAGAAAACAAAATAAGATTCTATGGCGAAAAATAAATAGTTTTAGAGATAGAAAGAGAGGATAGAAGGTCAAATGAGATGCTTTAATGACCAAACTAAGAAACGAGAGAAAGAGAGAGAGAGAGAGAGAGAGAGAGGACGACGAGGAAGAGGGCAGGAAGAGGAGCCTTTTAATGGAGACCAAGAAATAATTATAAGAAATATAAAATCATCGAAAAATTTAAAAAAAAAAGAACGAGAGAGAGAGAGAGAGAGAGAGAGAGAAGGTACAGAGGATAAAGATTTCGTTTTTTTTCGTGAATGAAGACTAAATATCGATTACATAAAAATAAATATCAACAGAAAATAACATTAAAATACAAGCAAGAGAGAGAAGGAGTGGTGGGTGGGGGCTTTGGATTCCGACAGGACAACCCTAGAAATTGCTGCATGGGAATTAAAAAAATATAATTATAAAATGATGGAATATATACAATATATATAGATATATCAGATTGGCTTCATGATGCAGGTCACGGGAAACTGGCCGCCTGCTGCTTTGGAAGTTGAAACTTTGAGTAAAACGGGAGGGGAGAGAGAGAGAGAGAGAGAGAGAGAGAGAACGAGCGGTGGGGATGGAGGAGGAGAAGATGAACTAGAAGGGTGTTATGGTCATTTGGGCATGATGAGGCGGGAACCTGCGCTCTCGTCATTTGAGGAGATTTTTCCGTTTCTCCCTTCTTTCTGATAAATGCACGCTTCTTCCTTTCTTTCTTTGCACGCATGCTTGGTATTGAGTGACCAAGTAGAATTTTTTCTATCTATGATTTGCATGAGCCATGGATATGGGACCCGGGACATGCATAAATATGGGGTCTATGGTTCATTAGCACTTTTCTATAATTAGTGTTTTCCTCATGATACAAGTTCAAATAGTATAGAAAGAACAAGAATGAAAAAAAAATTGCAAAAAAAAAATGGGTCCCTAAACAAAATCAATTATTCCTCAGATATCTACCAAATAGTTTAGAAAAGGAGTTCAAATGGTTATATCTAGTATTTATAGCCATCTGATTTCACATTGAAATAATGTATCCGACAAGAATAGAGGAGTTATTTAAGCCCTTTTTCTTTCCCTTCCTCATTTTTGAAATGACCAAAATTCCCATTTGCAAATAATAACTGATAGAGAACAAGGTAGGGGCTTATTTTATGATATTATATAAACATTAAATGTGGATAATAACTTTTAATGCAAATATAGAGCAAGACTTTTCAGTTCTAACTTGGAACTAAGTAGGGTTTTTTTTCAAGAATTAATTGAACTTTTTTATATTGGTATTTTATCATCCTTAAACTAAAACCTAGAGTTGTACCATCCATGCTCAATAATTTCAACACTACCCAAAAAAATGAGGATAGGAAATCATACCATAAATAAATAATATACATTATAAGCCCAAACTTATGGTATTAACCTTAAATATTTTTCATTTTTCAAATTTCTATTTATTATAATCTCAACCATTATATAATAACACAAAACAAAGATACAATGGTCATATCACTAAAGATGTCTTCAACTTAATTCATAGTGTTAGAATACTAGTCAAAGCTTTCTTTTAAGCTAAAATAATTTTTTGTCTCCAAAATAATATAAAAAGAGTTTACATTAGCCAATTCAAGATTGAAATTCCAGATGTTATATTTTTCATTTATTAGATCATGATAATTTATTTTCAATGAATCTTATCCCTCTCTTTCTCTCTCAAAAATAAGAAAAAAGTATATAATTATAGCTATATACTTAAATTTTGTTTGCTTCCACTAGTTATATTTTTTTTTATCACATACTTTAATATACCTAGATGGCCTCGACATATGATGCATTGGATCTTGTCATTATTATATCCATAATATTTATTACAGGGCATGATCATTAGTTTTAATTATTGTGCTATTTGAGCCACGAATGGATAAAAAATTCTATATTAAATTTAAAAATGGACAACCCTCTACTCATCTATTTCAGTATTAATTATATAGCAAGTTATCATATATTTTCATGTAATCATTTGCACTCTTAGCATTTAATATTTAAAAAAAGGTGGGTTTTAGAAAAGAGAGGTGAGGATATCGGCTGCCTTCCACGGGCGAACCCAACTTGGAGAGTGAAATGACGAGGTTGCCCCTGGGGTGGTGGTTGGGGTGGGAGAGCTGGACTGAGATTTCCGATTTTGGACGCTGAAGTATACACGTAAAGGTCGGAGTTCGGCGGGCCCCACCGTTAGGTCGAGCGGACAAGCTCCCCTTGTATGCCCTCCGATTTTGAACATTTTAACGGAAATGCCCCTCACCCGTTTGTCGGCTACGGGCTGCGGTTATCGTTTTGCCCCCTTTCCACGTTAAAATTCGTGCGGATGCACGAATTGGCTCACGCCAATGCTACTAGGTGCAACATATGGCTGATCCAAACCAACAAATCATGAAAAATGAAACAAATTCTATAATCTTTTTATTTAAAACTTAAATATTTTTATGAATTATTAAACTATTAGATTTAGTATTTTAATCATTGTTAATAATTATTTTAATTGTATATTATAGTAGTACTCACTATCTCCACTTATGCCTCTCATCCATGTAGCCAAAATAGATGTCTAATTTATGATACATTATATATTCTAAATTAACCTAATCATCAATATGCACCATTGTGATGGTCCAATTGTTACGATCAACTAAAATCTGTCTTTTTACCCTAAGATAGCCGATGGAACATCCACTTGACCAACTATGCTGTTCAAATTCGATTAGCTATTATGCATTTCTACTAACATTTGGATGTGATCCACTTTTTTTCCCCATCAAACATTCTTATTGTGATTATATCCATCTGAACACTACTTTAGATTCGCAAATGTTGATTTGATTGGAGGAACATAAGCTTACCTTCGGTAGTGGTTTTCGATAGTTTAAGCAATTTTTCTTTCGTTATTAGCTTCAGAATAGCCTTTTGGGTTGGCTTGGGTCCTACCCTGGCATTAGATTTTTCTGATTGTGATTGCATATTAATTGATTTTAGGGATTCTATTGCAGAACCTCCTCCACTATTTTGTCAGCTTTGCTGACAACTAAAGATATTCTGTAAATGATGAAGGAGCCACCTGCCAATCGAGCATATTGGATGTAATTGTTTACTTGGCGCAGGAATCTTGTCAAATGCCAACCACAATGGAAGTTTTGTGCCCACTTCCCGCGTGGTGGTTGAGAACTTTTTTTTTTTTTTTTGTGAGAACTTTCAAGCACCTTTAGAAGGCACGTAACACAGTATGTGAGTGTGTGTGTGGCTTTCAGTGTAACCACAGCATGGATTAGAAGCACAAAGTTGTACCAATGCATAATATTTAAGCAGAATTCAAGCTACGGGTGTACATGATTCAGGTTTTAGAGTGAGCATCCAGCTCAGAGGCAACAAGATTTTGTTTGGTTCCTAGATCTTCAAAAAAACAAAAAAAAAGGCACAAAATCCAATTTAGACCAATCCAAACCAAAAGCAAATTGGTCGATTTCTTCTGATTCCCGGTTCAATCATGAATAAATAATTGGAATTTTCATAATATGATATACAGTACTTATTAAGAACAAGTAAAATTGAGGGAATATTACATGCAATATGTTCGATCAGAACATATATATAAGCTAAAATGCATTTTAATTTGTTATATTTTAGCATAATCTTAGTTAAAACAATTGATATATCATACTATCAATATATATAGAGATTGTTTTTTTGGCTTGGTTTACATGGGAATTTTTTTTTTTTCCGACCCATAACGCTTCTGATTCTATTAATACGGTTTAGAAGGGAATTTTCGCAAAATATGATTGAGTGTATTTTGTAGGTTGTAGCATTTTGGCATCCACCCACTTCAATTTCTTGCACTAGAAAACAGATCATGGGCATCTTGGCATGTTGACAGAGCAAAGCTTTCTTATCCTGGACCATAGATTCTAGTTAGTATAAGCTAAAAATTTATCTGCTTCTATGAAAATTGGCTTGATAAATAGTTGCAATGCTATAACATATCATGTAAATTATAGAAATTAGGTTCAAAATTTGGGCAACTGTAAAAGATGCAGGTTATAATTGCCTATGCAAAACATATGCAAGTTAGGCTTAATATTATGCAGTTCGAAGAGATTATGTAAGTTGAAGTAATTATGTTATCGCCTAGGAAAATATAGATTCGAGTCATCATGTAAATCCTGCTCACTTCTATTGTATAGTAGTCGACCGATATGGGAGCTTCTACTCTAATGAGGGATTCAAAGATGACAAGTTTAATGGCTGAAACACTGATATTCCCCCCTACCTTCAACTTTAGGAAATGCATTTTTCAAGCAACTTTTTTATGCGCAGTTCTAAACTTTATTAGAAGCTGTAGACGAAATTCTGCAATTTTATTTTTAAAGTTTGTCCAACTGCTCTATACAATTGTGCAGTCTATGAACAAAAATTGTTTAATGAGTTCATTACCTTGTTTGAACCTGCACAATTATGTCCATAGTATTTGTGATGGAACTATCTCTAAAAATTTGTTGAAGGGCGATATCAGATAGGTTTATACTGCCCTCCTTGCTGAGAAATTGTTCATTCCTTTATTACAATTTCTGCATGCCTTTCTTGTAAATTTTGATATTAAACTTGTTAAATTGGCTAATTATCCGAGATTACAAAATATTTTTAAGGGTGATATGATCATATATATCTTGGAGTTGTTCATAATAATAATATTTCATTCACAGAAAAGTATTCATCCAGTATCATATATATCAGAATTTAAAATCAATATCAAATCTGCAAAATGTTAAAAAACAATGAAATCTTCTTCTCAAGGGCATTGTGAGCATTACAAGTGAATAATCCCTTCCAATGTTGGAAACAAGTCAGGCTTCAAAAACTTATGATGAAAAGTTCAGCACAACATATTCAAATAAACTCAGCGAATCGATTCTTGACATCCCTTTCTTTCCTCAGCCCTTGTGTTAGGGAGAGATTCTGACATCATATCTTCACATATTTTTTTGGTGAGACATCTTCACATATAAGTGATGCTGCCAATCTATGGATGGAAAAGAGTTTGTATGTTTCATGAGTCTCATCAGCTAAAATACAACATTTTATTCCAAAATGTAAAACTGCATGTGAGAATCCATATAGGCATATGTTTTGAAGATATTTCTCTTAGTAAGATGATATAGTTTGCAGCTTTTTTTTTTCCTTTTCTCCAACCATATTTCTGTGTAAAATTCCCCAAGAAATTAAGGTAGCCAAGCAAAATATTCAAAGTTAATCATGGTCTTTGGAACCATCAATTCTGAAAAAAGCCGGTTGATCAAGTTGATGGCTGAGGAGTTCATCTCTGAAGGACGACGGCTAGTGGACAGGAACCAGAGTTAAAGGAAGGTAACAAATGTTCAAAGAATAAGAGATAGCAGTAGATTTAATGCTTTGTCCACTGAAAGACTTGCATCACCTAATTAAAGCATCTATAATCCCTTATGTTTTAAGTCTAAAAGTTTGCATCAAAAAAAGGAAATCAAAGGTCTAAAAGATGACGCATCACTGTTGAAAACATGGAACTCCAGAACTCATTCTTCCAAGGATGAAATCAGATAGAAAGCTCCATTACTTTGCAGCCAAAGGCAGAAGGATCCGACAATGACATGATACCAAACAAAGATTATATTTCAAGAAGAATGCAAGCTAAAGTCCGAATCCATCACCAAGTGGAGAAAAGAGCAGAAAACAAAAGAAAAACTTAACACTATCTTACATTTTAAGCTTAATAATTGAGTATAAATTATTATTATTATTATTATTATTTTGGATTCAAAATGTGGTCCTCCTTAAGAATATGAAGCGGGTTACATAGGGGGTTAATCCAATATTATTGAGCAAGAACTGTGAGCACACAACTAGAGTGGGGGATGACTCACAAATTATGGCTAATCAAACCATATTGAATTGTGCTCAACTGTGCTCTCAAACTGTGCCTTGATTAAAACGTGAAAAGAATCAAAAGACTTGTTGGAATGGACCTGTTGATCCAATCAGCTTCTTGCAGTGAAGCCTAGCATAAATACTTGAGACAAGATTTATTGAGACAGGGCCTAGCTGGGTCCAAGACTAATAGCATGGTCCAGTGCACAATCCACATCACAATGTTGCCCCAGTTCTTTAAGATAGAAAAACAAAATTGATCTTTAGTAACTCAAAATACATAACACAAAGAGTCACATATTGAAGCAATGTGATTAGTGGAAAATAGTTGAGTTACTTTCTTGAGTGATTTCTTCCTAGTTATCATAATGTTGTTCTCGAATAAATAACCAAATTCGCATCAGTCATCTCCAGAGCCATGATTTGCTATTAGTCTTGAAATAAGAGTACTCGTTCCTCTGGAGGCCATGCTTACTTGTAACTTTAGTACCAAGAGTAAAGTTTAGTATTTCGGTACCAGATTTCACATCGATACCAACTTATTACCGTATCGATATGTGATATAATATGAAACAGCGAGATGTACTAAATATCAGTGTGGTATAATATTATATACCAGTTTGATATCAGTATGATATGGTATATCTGAAATAGTATGGTACCAATTGATAGTGAATCTTGGTTAGATGTTTAAGAAATCTATAATCTAAACACAGCAGATGTGGAGAAGGACAAAAGAATCGTGAAGTTACACGCACGTGTGGATACATCTGGGTTTTCCAATCTAGCCTCGTAGTACATGGGGTCGCACGGAAGACAAACGACCGTGTGTCATCCAGAAGCGGTGGACCAATTTTTTAGTTTGAAGTTTTTAACATCCTGTAAATTTTTAGTTCTTGTAATAAACATTCAAGTACAATTGGTGAAATCTAAAATTTTGTTCTATCTCAGTCATGGTACCTCTTCAGGAGGATTTTTGACAGTTCGGAATATCTGCGACTCTTCTTTAGCTCAGGTAGCATCTCATAATCTAGTGTTTGCTTGAATGGTATCGAACCAGATTAGGAGTTTGATTTCAATTGGAGTTAGTCTTCAAGAGATAGAAAAGGTATATAGTCAAAGGTAAGGATAAGCCTCTCCTAAATTCAGAAAAAGAAAATATACCAAGACATCACTTAATTATGCCGAACAATTTTTTATCAGACAAATTGTATCTAATTGCTTTAGAACATTATATCTAAATAAATTATATATAATGCTTCCTTTTTTGAATAGAAAAAGAGAACGAATTCAAAGAAGTAGAGTACACGCACCTTTAGGCATCAGCATTAGAGGTGCGTATCAGCATTAGAGAGAAACGATTGCTTGGATGGAAAATATGTCAATATGTCAACCGAATTTGTCTAGCAATAGAAGTAGAGCACCAATTTACAAAAAAACCTGTTAAAAAATTTCTCCCACGACATATATGGTTGGCTTAGAAGCTATGCAAGGATAGAGCAAGGTGTTTTATAGTGACAAGGTGAAGATACAAGGAACTCGGTATGCCCTATAACAATATTATGATCATAGTCTACTCGCCCCTCCATCCAAACATATTGAGCTTATGAGAATAGCAACCCACATATATATATATATATATATAATAGAACTAATATGTAGGTGTCCATATCTACAAATCATATGATTTTTTTAACAAAGTAATTTGGATATAATAAATCACATCCAACCACTCTTGGTGCATATGAAGGTTGTCCAACAGGACCAACCTTATTTAAATCGTTGTATGAAAGCTCCCATATTAGCTCTACTCATATGTACATACCTAAGTATATATACACATACGCATACATAAATTAGATATTATTCCTGATACATAACAGAAGTCTAAATAAAGCCCCATAATTATAATTAACACTGTATAATATAATTATAAAAGAAGATGATAATGTAGTTATAATTTTTTAATTATTTGACTAAAATTATAATATATATATATATATATATATATAGAGAGAGAGAGAGAGAGAGAGAGAGCTTGCATTAGATTATGAAAATCTAGAGATACTAATATAATAAGTATCTAAATATCAAGATTTACATGCAGAGAATAAAATACGATACTTTTTTTTAGGAACAAAATGCATATTTATATCCAACAATTTTTTTATTTCTTTATCTGAATTCATATCTGTTGGGGGGGAAAATGGACCACCCCACAAATACAATTAAAGTATCCAAATCCGACAGCAAGACTGACCTGATGCAGGCCGAGCCAAGCTCATACAGACCGAGCTCAGAAGGCCTAGCTCAAGCAGGCCGAGCTCATGTAAGCCGAGCCGAGCTCAAGCAGGCCGAGCCGAGCTCAGAAGACCGAGCTCATGCAGACCGAGCTCAGAAGATCGAGCTCGTCGTCCACATGCTACGGCCACGCCCTGCAGCAGTCTCACCGTACCATGCTTTGCTTGCCGGCCACGCCATGACACATCAACCAGGGACCATACCCTACTAGACTGTCAACAATTAATGCGCATGGTCTCCACGGATCTCCGGGTTACTCAAAATCTCAAGCCATCCACGGCAACTCATCGACTTACTCAACTACGTCCGGTCACCCACAACAACTCATTGGCTCTAGTTCCGTCCTCCACGGCAACGCATTAATTCAGATGACCACACTCAATCATGATGGTAACTCATTTAATTCGCCCGGTCATATCACAGGTAACCCTGTATTCCTCCTATAAAAGAAAAACCTCTCCCTCTTAGAAAGGGCTGGACTCTACAAAACTAGAGAGGATAATCTCTCTCCCCTTACACATTAACCCCCTCTGACTTAAGCATTGGAGGGGCGACGCTGGAAACCCCGGACACCGGCTTTTTGCAAGTCCCCCGGAGGACGCCGCCAGCCGACAGACCGCCACCCGCCATCTCACGCCGAAGCTCCTCCTTCTCAGCCACTGGTCACCCTCGGGTCCAATTTCCAGCAACAGTTTGCGCTAGAGGAAGGGCCGAGTCGTGGCCATGAAGCTAAGGAGTAAGGGAGCCTCTAACGCCTTCCGGCTTTACGCACCCAAGTCCTGGACACTCAATCCAAAACCCATCACCAAGGCCTCCGGCGGATCCAGTCCCCCAAGTTCAACCAGAGCAGTTCAACCTGCTTGCTCAACAAGTCCAAGCACTCACTGCGGCCGTTCAAGGCCTACAGCAAGTAGAAGACTAACCTCTACTCCCTTCTCACGAGCATTAGTCCTTAGGACGCCGCTCGCGATGTTATTTCCCTGTAGAGCGTCGTCACCACCGAAGCTCCCACCGAGCTCGAACCCCAAGCCGGGAGGGCTTGTCGCGCATCCATTATCCTGAGAGCTCGCGCCGAAGCCTGATGCCTCAAGTACGGGAGCACCCATCTGGGGCGGGGTCTGCCCCATGCCAAGCTGCAACAGGAGCCCCACCGACCTTGGCAGAAAAGTCGAGGACTTGGAGCGGCAGACACAGATGCTTCAAGACCGAGGCCCGAAGCGAGACATCGACCTTGACTTTACAACAGAGTCTCCATTCCCTCAATGGATCATGGATGAGTCAATCCCCCATAGGTTCAAGATGCCATAGATTGAGCCATATGATGGCTCATCCGATCCTCTGGATCATTTGGAGAGCTACAAGGCCCTTATGACACTCCAAGGAGCCACATACGCTTTACTCTGCAAAGCCTTCCTAGCGACTCTCCGCAAGGCAGCTCGTCTTTGGTTCTCCGGACTAAAGCCCAGCTCGATTCTCTCCTTTGAACAGCTGGGCAGGCAGCTCGCCACCCATTTTGCCGCCAGCCGGCGTCAGTGCCGGACCTCAGACTCCCTCTTCGCCATCAAGCAGAAGGAGGGAGAATCCTTAAAAGACTATATCAGTCGCTTTACCTCGGCCACATGGGAGGTTCGCGATCTCGACCAATCAATCGCCATGTCGGCATTGAAGATTGGAGCTCGGTCCTACAAATTTCTCTTCTCCATCGAGAAGAGCTTCCCCGACGACTTTGTTGAAATGTTGGCCCAAGTTCGCAAGTACGCCAAGGCTGAGGAAACCATGGCCTCTCGGAGGGAGGCAGCCGAACGACCTGCCAAGATGCAGAAAACGCGCCACGAGGAGCGCTCCCAACCAAGCAGCAGATCCCCCTGGCATGAGAAAGAGCTTCCTTGGCCCAAGAGCCTAGTTCACTCGAGATCTCTCCTCCAAAAGTTTCAGACATACACTCCCCTCACATCCATCCAAGCAGAGATCCTCATGGAGATTGAGGGTCAGGGCTACCTCCGACCTCCATTGAGGATGCGACCGACAGAGTCGCGGAAGCACTCGAAAAAGTACTGCCACTTCCATCGAGATCGCGGCCATGATACGGAGGATTGCTACGAGCTCCGTGATGAGATCGAGACACTTGTCCGCCTAGATCGGTTGAGTTGTTTTGTCCGTGATCATGCCTACAGGGGAGAGCCTGAGGAACAAAACCTAGTGTCGCGTGAGGAGCGGGACAACAACTGACCTCTCGCGGGCATCAACAATATCATCAGAGGGCGGGCGAGTAGAGGCGCCTGAAGCATCGAGCTCGGAAGAAGGAGCTTCCTCAAAGCATCCGTGCACTGCGAAAATCATCTCCTTTTCCGATGAAGACCAAAGGATTTTATGACGACGCTATAGCTATTTCCTTCATCATTGCAAGGCTTTAAAAAGGATTTTAGTACATAATGAAAGCTCGGCTGATGCCTTATTTTGTAATGTCTTCTAAAGGATGAGCGCTCCTCTGGCTAGATTCACAGGACATTCCACCCCAAGAAAGTACTATGAAGTTAAATCCTCTCATGGTCCAAAAGGCCGAGTTCATGCAGGTCGAGCCGAGCTCATGCAAACCGAGCTCATGCAGCCGAGCTCAGAAGACAGAGCTCATGCAGGCCAAGCTCATGCAGGCCGAGCCGAGCTCATACAGACCGAGCTCAGAAGATCGAGCTCCAAAGGCCAACCTCAGAAGGCCGGTGTTGAGCCAAGTCCTAAGGGACTTCGAAGCTCGAGAGCCATCAAAATATCTCCAAAAGGTACAGGATGCCACTTTGGCTTCAAATAATTTCAATATTTTATCTATTTCCAGGTCGGAGAATTCAAAAAATGACCTACGGGTATCTCTATCTTCAATGTTGCCCCGCTCAGAATAAGGGCGCACGATCGCCAACGGACGAAGTCCGTCTCCTGTATGTGTCTCCAATGATGCCCCGACCAAGCTCGGGATGCCAATTCGACGACATTCGACGCCATTCGACGACATTCGACGCCCTTCGACGATATTTGACGCCCTTCGACGCCACTTTGACGACATTTCAACGTTGTTTGACGCCCTTCAACGCCATTCGACGCCTCCTACGACAACACGCTCGGATCTGAGTGGGGGCACCCTGCTGAGTCGACCACAAGCCAACAGAAGGCTATTGAAGTCGATCTTGGAGCAAAGTCGCTTAGCTCCACTTGGACAGCTCGGCTTAAGGCCGTTAGCTCCGACTGCACGAGAGGTACATCCTACTTAGCACATACATCTCCATAGACATTTAGCTACATTACAGGACGATCGACGACTGGACTACTTCCTTCGCCCGAGCCAAAAAGCAGCTCGAACTCGAAAGTCGGAGGGTAGTGTTGGGGGAAAAAATGGACCACCCCACAAGTACAATTAAAGCACCCAAATCCGACAGCAAGCCTGACCTTATGCAGGCCGAGCCGAGCTCATGCAGACCGAGCTCATGCAGGCCGAGCTCAGAAGACCAAGCTCGTCGTCCACATGCTGCGGCCACGCCCTGCAGCAGTCTCACCGTACCATGCTTTGCTTGCCGGCCATGCCACGACATATCAACCAGGGATCATACCCTGCTACGACTGTCAACAATTAATGCGCATGGTCTCCACGGATCTCCGGGTTACTCAAAATCTCAGGCCATCCACAGCAATTCATCGACTCACTCAACTACGTCCGGTCACCCACAACAACTCATGGGCTCAGTTTCGTCCTCCACGGTAACGCATTAATTCAGATGACCACACTCAATCATGACGGTAACTCATTTAATTCGCCCGGTCACATCACAGGTAATCCTGTATCTCTTCTATAAAAGAGAAACCTCTCCGTCTTAGAAAGGGCTGGACTCTACAAAACTAGAGGATAATCTCTCTCCCCTTACACATTAACCCCCTCTGACTTAAGCATCGAAGGGTTGGCGCCGGAAACCCCGGCTACCGGCTTTTTGCAGGACCCCCGGAGGAGGACGCCCGCCAACGGACCGCCACCCGCCATCTCTTGCCGGAGCTCCCTCCTTTTTAGCCAGTGGTCGCCCCCAGGTCCAATTTCCAGCAACATTGATCACAACGTTATGCATTCTTATTTGACTGGATTTGAATATGAATTCAGTTTTGAGCAGAATTTATCCAATGCACTTTCTGCCTGCATGTTCTTTTATAAATGGTTTGAGTAAAAAATAAAGAGCCTAGCTTTTCAAAAATAATTTGGAAAAATTTCATGCATTTGTTTTCCTACTCAACTGAACAGATGAAAAATTAATATCCTTTCTTCTCGTTCGGCCGTCATCCTTACTGGAAGAGGGAAACAAAAGCTTCACCAAGAGACGCGTGCGTTTGTTAATGTGCCCATCCATCTACTTCGTGAAAATCTAGAAATATAATGTAAGCAGCTCAGCATCAAATCACAACGGATCGTACAACCTGTACAGGATCATGTGGCAGATTTCAACAAGGATGAATTTTCTAAGGTGAAAATTAAACATTATACGTGGCAACCAAGCTTATCTGGCCAGCTCATTATAGTCCCGTAGGCGTTACCGAGACACGTGTAGGCAGTGGATTCTTCGGAATTGGCCATGAGCTTGACGATTGTTGTCGGCAGAGGAGAGCTTGATTCATTGTAACAAACCATAAAAGATTTTTTTTTTATGAATATTTTTTAAAATATTAAATTTTATATAAATAATTTTTTAAAATTAATATTTGCATGTATATTCTCGTAAAATACTTATTTAGCTATTTTATTTTTTTATCTTTATTTTTGCATATGTACTCACGTTATCTAACATTGTTAAAAAAATTAACAGTTTTAAATTAAAATAACTAAATATTCTTAATAGGTATGTTTGCAAAAAAAAATTATAAAGCGATTACGATGGAAAACAGAAGAAAATTTCAATATTTTATTTTATTTTTAATTAAAATAATTATAATTTTTATTAACGGTGTTAGAGGAACCTTTATATTAAGAATATTTGTGCAAACACAGTATTTTATAAAAATACAGAAATAAATATAAATTTTAAAAAAGTATTTATGTAAATTTAAATTTGTAGAAGAATATACATGCAAAAAAAAATTCGATAAGAACCATAGGCCAGTGAACCACAACCTGATGGCTAAAATGAGAAAGGATAGCTGAGACACAGGAAGAGCAGGTGTATTAAAAAAACACGAGGAAATCTTGCAATTCGACAGCAAATTGAGACTAACCTGCCCAGCTTTCAGCTCGGCGCCTCCTTCGACATAGAAGCCATGTTCGATGGCAAATCGCCGACCCTGCTTCACCCTGGTAGATGATACAGGGGTGCTTAATGATTAAAAAAAAAATGGAAAAAATAAAAGTGAGAGTACGCCGATCGAGAACAATTTTCCCCGAGAAAACAGGGTGGGAGTGCTGCCATCCCGGACCTCGCAAACTGATTGAGAAACATCATCGGGTGACGGCACGTTACATGTCCGAAAGGTGCGAGATCCGTATGAGCTTGTAAGCAAACAATCCTACAGGCTCCCGTATCAAACATTTCTGTATGCCATGTCGGTCCCATATCAGCAATTAGATGGAAAACAAAAAGATGGGGTGTTTTGGAGGCGCAGAGCAGAAGTGCTTTCCTGCAGGTATGCAGATTGAATATTCCTACAAGAAGTACCATCATTAGTAGTACAGAATCTGACTATGACACAGCAACAAGGAGCAAGAAATGCTGAGTAAATGGTTTCACAAATCATAAATATAGCCAACAGTCTCTCACCCGTTCCCTCCGACAGGAGACTGGTGATCCTACAGGGCCAACTGTTTACACAACTTGGGAGAAACCTTTTTATCAGCCAACGTCAAAAATCAAAATTCTATATACTAGATTCTGCTTAATTTTAGACAATTACCCATTTTTATTGAGCAAATAATTCAACAAATATAGGTGATAAAAGTTTTCCCATCTTTTTTCATCATAGAAACTTAATCAAGAGAATAATATGTTACAATAAACCACCATATAAAATATAACATCAGGACGGGAAAAGGAAAAGAAAAAGAAAGGAACTGAAGACCAAACATAATAGATTCTCTTCTAGTTATAAGGCCAATAATCCTCAAAACCATGGCACCTGGCTGGAATAATTGGAATAAAAGAAAGGATCAGTAACTGCACTCCTTTTGTGTGCATCATTCGGCATAGCTGATGTGAATGCCACTTGCTTTCACTTGCCCGAGAAGAAAAAAAAATTGCGCATAGGAAAAATATGCGATTTGGAATCAGAACTGTATGGTGAAATTTGTAATTAATCATCAATAAGGATGGATGCAGCTGCCAAGATCCTTCAAAGAAGCATGCCACAATTTACGAAGCCGCTTCTGGGCCACCTTTGAGCAAGCATCCAAAGGACCATAGCATTGTTTCAGGTACCTGCAAATGGACCGCAAAACGAAGTATGAGGAAGATCAACCATCAGAAGCCGATTCAATACTGGAGAAGCAACAGAAACATGTTAATTTTATGTTAGGCATGCACATTCCTACAACCAATACAGAAGGGTCCCCGGTCTGACTAGTTAGGTCTATACTAGCATGTCAAAAGAAGATGCCTAATGTGACTCTAGCATTTTCATTATAATACAATCCTAATAAGAATGGAGAAAGGAGTCTGCCAACAAAGGAGAACAGAGATGGGGTAAACCTACTGCACTCAGTCCCAACAGGCGTTTGAAGCTTGACTGCAAGAACCTCCAGCCTCAGTCTACATATTCCAAATACTTGTTCCTGCCCTAGCACGCTATACCTTCTGCCCTAGTGCTAATAAGTAGATAATTCATTGAATTTATCAAAAAAAAATTTCTTTTTCCCCCCAGAAACCAGTGCTCCACTTTCTCCCACCTGTCTGTATCCTGATTCTAGAATCTTGTAAAAGTTAACTAATTTAATTAATTGTTAGCATGAATTATCATGTCTCAATATGTTAGTCCAATAATGCTTGGGCCCCCTCGTGCAACCAGGGCCATAGAAGTCAAATTAGAGATCGAAATCAAGGAAAGAAGTCAGGTTATTAATTTCAACAGCAACAACTTAGCCTGAAACCTCTAAAAACTAGGATATATCATCGACCACAATGAAAGCAAACAACTTAAACAAACACGGATATGAAAAATATACCTTCAGATTTTGTGTAAACTATGAATTTCTGCACAAGATAGTAGCAAACCAGAAAACAGAATTTTGGGGGAAAAAAGAGTAGCTCAGTGCTTCAAAAGAAAGAAATAATTATCAAAATGACATGAGGGCATACATGATGTAAACTATGGCACACTCAAAGGAAAACTAAAAGGGCAAAATAACCTCATAGAAAGTATAAGAAAGGTGAAAGAAAAAACCAAGAGAATCAAAGTAACGATGGCAAGATGAGTATGAAGAAAAATATAACCAGCATGATGTACATGCCGCTCAAGGAAGAGCTCTTGCAGTCGTCCATGCTTTGCTAAAGACAATGTTAGGGATGACTCGTCCAACAGCACTGGAGCAAGAGACTAGAAACAAAGAGCATGGGGAAAAAGAAATCATCATTTGTAAGGTCTCAGAGCTTCCCACGCAGATTAGCAATGATAGAAAAGGGAGTGAACTGGTGCATGGATAAGAACAGCGGATCTCACATGAGAGAGAGAAGGGGCACCGCTCATAAAAGAAAAAAAGGGAGAAAGGAGAGGAGGTGAATAGCAAACAAGGAGGGAAAAAAATCACCAAGAGTTGCATGGGTCAGAAGGGACACAAGCAGAGGATGGGAAGTCTGTACATTTTACCACATCAGCCCCTAAATTTAAGTTATGATGTAAGCGTGCTTGGAACATGGTCTATTCTCATCCAGTCTTGACTGTTAACAACACCTTTGCTTGGTGCTCCTCTTCAATTGTTAAACCATGTCATATCACTTAAGTTTGTCATCTGAAGGGCATGGACAAACTTAAGTTGGTGTAAAAGACAGAGAGGTGAAGAAAAAAACCAAAATTAAAGAAATGTGTCTGAGTAATAATCAAAAAGATGAGCTATAAAGCTAACAATTCTAGATCAAACTAAGTGGTAAACACAAGAAAAAAGAGCATGCACATATAGTTCCAAGCAAGGATTTAATTGCCAGAGCATACTCGTCCATACCACCAATACCAACTTTATCAGTAAGGTATCCGTAACTGTATGCCTCCTGGTACTGCTCCATACCAATAGCTGGCACATCAACTCATTTATGAGGTGCCTCCACCAAAAATGCTAGCAAATTCCTAGATCAAACTCAGTGGTGAACATAGGAAAGGAAAAAAAGAAAGAAAGAAAAAAGATCATGCACCATGGTTCCAAACAAGGATTTAAGTCCTGGAGCATACCGGTTCATACTAGCCATACCAATTTTATCAAAAAGGTACTGGTACCTGTATGCCTCTTGGTACTGCTATGTACTGGTAGTGGTACATTACGTCATTATTGATGTGTCAGCATGGAAAGAACATGTGTTGGCACAACCAGTACAAATACTGTTACTTCAACTCTTGGTTCCATGTGAAGGTTTATGACCATAAAGCAATCAACAATCTTACCAAATAAATTGATTTGTAAACTCGACCTCATCATTTTTTTAGTTACTGCAAGTTAAACTCTCTAATCCCTTTTATACGACCTCAACAAGCCTCATCAGATTCATATGTCCACTAATCATGGTCAAAGCCTCATTGGATCTTATGCAATTTCTAGTCACTCATTCTGGCTACCTGGGAAGGGGATAGGGGAGAGGGAGGGAGGGAGGGAGATAAAGAAGTGGAGCTGGGGGGGAGGGGGGGTGGGGGAAGTGGGAGGGAGGGAGGGAGGTGGAGAGAGAGAGAGAGAGAGAGCATTCTGCACCCATAAATTATTAACGAAGAAGGAAATCAGTTGCTCACCTCAGTTTGATTTTAAAATGGAGCCTCAAGTGACTCATCCCAAACATCTCCACTCCCATTAGAGGCATCTTCAGCTTCTTCTTCCATAGAGAGCCTAATGTATTCTCTGTGTGCAAAACGATCCCATTCAGTCAGAGTTGGTTCTTCGCGTTCCTGCATAAACCATTGCAAGCAGACTGAGACTCCATTTTAGGTGTAGCAACAGTCACTCGAACGTGTCATGCCACTGACTTTCAAAAGGTTCATCCAAACAAACAGTGCACTTACTTGACGAATAAGAAATGGATCACGAGTTTCAAATGCCATGAATTTGTTCAGATTGAAAAGGATGTTAAAAACATTTCCTGAAAGTTTATTGCCTTTTAAGTCACGTAGTGTAAAGTAACTCTCATTCTGCAGAGAAAGACATTGTCAGAAACATCTAAATTATGCCTAGATAAATGATAAAATATATGTTGTGCAGGCAGCAGCTGTAGGGTGACCTCTGGCGCAATCATATCAATCATCTGGCATAAAATGTCCTCAAAGAGTACAGGTTCTTGTGCCATGCATTCCATACGATGCAACTGCTCCTCATAAAAGAATTGCATTTCATTGGGAGTCAGAATTCCATTTCCATCCAAATCTATACATTTGAACCTGAAAATATCAGTGAATAACTTTAATTGATAGAGGCATTCAGAAAAACAAATTCAAATTAATAAAAAATCATATCACTTATTAAAGGCTGTCTTGAAGCAAGATTTAGTAATTGGTAGGCCCCAATCCACCAGCTATCACTGAGCAGAGATTTTAACAACTTTATGGTATGTTAAAACCCCCTGATGCTGATCCGTGCAGGTCTCTTAGAGTGATACAGTCCAACAGTCCATAGCTTTTCATTTAGTTTTGTCTAGCTGCTGTTTAAGAAAGTTTTTTTCCTCGTCATAGTCAATGCCTGTCCAGAGTAGTTCCCGCCATGGTACAGAAATTTTTAATATGAACAACTATGTAACTATCCCATGTTGTCTTGATGTGGGGATGATCTCCTGATTCCCTCCTCAACTTAAAGTCAAGAGCCTACTAATAAAAATTCCAAACAACACACTAGAGAATGATCAAAGATATTCAGTAGTAGACAGGTGATCGTCCAGACTGACGTCTCTATATGATACACCAATTATACCCTCTTGCAACTCAGTTGCAGCCAGTCACTAAAAAATCATATTAAATACCAGAGTTCTCTCTCATTCATGCCTCTATTACAACTTAAGAAACAGAGAGAGGCCAGGTTTTGAGAGGGAAACAAATCTCGATATATTAAAAGAAGTTACCTATTAAAAGAGGGAAAATATTATCAAAATCTAATGTGTGTTGCAAGAGATCTTCCAACAAACAAAAATTGAACAATGAGATAATGCATTAGTTGAGCAACAATAAAATAATATTATAATAGAAATTCCAGTAAATCAAGTACAGAGGACTTGTAATCTATGAGTTATTTCCCAAGAGTTGAAAATTACCAATACTCAAGACTAGGCTCAGATGATTTATCTTCCTCTGACAGCATAAAAAAAACAAAATCTTCATAACCCATTTTTCCTTCAACCATACTAGTAAACTTCCTGGGTATCTATGGAAGTTAAAACATATACAAGGTTAGAAAGAATTCTAAGAATGTAAATCAAGCATGACCAAACCTTTATGTTATTTTAAGCAATGTCATGACAGCATTAAAAATACAAACCTGGGAAAAAATTCTATCGACGATTCTATACGTCAATGCATGGTTTCCATATCTGATAAGATTCTCTTTGTCAATCAGGAAATCGTGATCTGTATCAAGCTCCCAAAACTTGCAGTATATTACATAGAAGTGCTCATAGGAGAAGTACCTGCAAGAACAGTCAAACTCAGAAAACTCTATCCCACAGCCAACCACTGATAATAACTTAAGAAGTCAAAGGTTCAAAACTGGCGCTAAAATTTAGCAAAACAAGCAACAATAGAAGAATATGTTGGTTCTTCTCGTTATAAACTTTATGGTTCATAATAGCCAACATTATTAGGTACATGACTGCATATGTGACAAACACCATGACGCAGTTTAGATTTGCTTCACTTTTAGATCTAGGTGATTTTAATTTAACAAGATCTATTTCCTGTTACAATTGTTGTTTTCTAGTGCTAACGAGTCAATATTTCAGCCAATGGGGTCAAATTGCTGCAACTTTCTGAATTAGGCATCTTTCAAGGTAGACTAGATTTTATATTTTTTTTGTAATTCTCGGACTGAGTTTTTGAACTAATTTATAAATGGGTTCTGAGTCTTGCTTTACTTGGGATCAGTCCTGCAGATTCTATTTAAGGTGTGCAGCTTGGGCTGTGGAAGTTTTGAAAACGTTAAGTTTGCATTTCAAAGTGATTCAAATGTTATTCTATCAAGGTTGTCAAACTACCCAGGCGAGGCCAAGCGGTGGACCCCTTGTCTGGTTTAGGTGGGCACCTAAGTGCTTAGGCTACCACTTAAGGATGAAAGCTCTCCAAGTTTTTACTATGTGTACTTCTAATCATATGCATAAATAAGCATGTGCAAGTATCATATATAGACTCTTTTTTTACACCATATATGGGATCATCAACCTATTTTTCACACTTTAAACGTCTAAAAATTAAAATCATAAAGAAACCCGCAACAGCATTGCTGCCACTGCAGCATCCAGCAAGCTGCAGAACACGGCCAGACAGCTAGCACGTAGCAAGAAGCATAAGGCAAGCAGACTAGAGCTACCAAGAAAAAAACGGAAGGGAAAATTTAGAAAATTTAGAGGAACAAAGTGGAAAAATGGCCAGATTAAGAAGAGGTATGCTGGTACTGCAGCCACAGCTGCGACTTGCTACTGTTGGCTAACCTGTCGGTAGATATGGATCAGTCCACTAGCTGTTATTATGTTGGTGGTAGCCCTTGCTACACTCCCAGATTGTCCCATATGGGCCTCAAATTGGAATTTTTTTTTTTTTGAAGGGGGGTGGGGGTGGTAAGGAAAGTGGGAGGATTGGGTTTCAAGCAGGCTTGGCCCAAGCCAGTCCAAATAAATTAAACATCTAGGCGGCCACTTTGACCAACATTGAATTCTATAAAAGCTTTCATGCAAAACCATATTTCACTATTTTCAGAAAGTCTTTGGTCGTCTTTTTTTAGGAAAGTTTGAAGATGAATCAATATGATCCTTAGAAATATTTGAGTCAGGTCTTAAGTTATAGAAAAGACAGAATAATTGAAATATCTGAATTTAGTTTTGAATCTCTGCAAAAAGAACGAATCTGGTGACAATGGTGAAGTGCTCTCAACAACATGAATTAATTATCTACATCTTTTCTATGCCACATCTTCTACAACAAGATGACAATGGTGAAGTGCTCTCAACAACCCCCCCCCCCCCCCAACCGACCGGCTGGGGAAAGGGAAAAACACGATAACTTTATAATATTAACAATGCACTTTCATGTCAACTAGAAGGGACTAATGCTTGATTCTAGAGCCACCAAGCATAACAAGGATATTTACAAATATTAAGAGCATACATGTGTATTGTATCACAAATGTGAGTCAACCAAAATTCGCCGTCTCAGTACCGGACCCCATATCGGTGCCACACTAGCATAATATCGATACGGTATGGTACGGTATTTTTTGGCCGTACCAAATATCGGTACGCCGCCCATACCGATATCGGTACGGTACGCTCCGTACCGTCTAGTTCGAGATGGTACAGCATACCATGGTCACAACCACTCTTAAGGGCACGTAGAGTAATATGGACTGAGCAAACCATACCAAATTCTCAATAAACCAGATGAACTGTAAATTTTTGTTTTAAGGAAAATTACCTCAAAACTTTGTTTATATCTTCCTCCTCATCAGCATGCTGCATTGCAGCAATTAAATTCCCGCGTTTCAATTCTCTGAGGGTAAGCTGGCCATTTCCCGATCTATTCATGTAGTAAAAGATTCTGTATATAACAGTTTCCGCTGGCAACAAGGATTAGAGATCATATGCATTAGAGATAGAAAATGCTGATGACATCAAGTTGAGAAAGTGTAATAAGCAGTGAGTGCCAAAAGTTCAGACTAAGCTACTATCCAAGAGTGTGAAATAGAATATGTGATAAGCCATTATATACTGAATGACATAACATTGGTTGTTCAATGTAGATGTTTTAGTTGCAAGAATTGATGAAAAAATAATTCACCAAGCAAATATTTGAGAAAATTCCAGCAAAAAATTGGAACAAGATATGAAAGAAAAACCATGCAGCAATATGATCAATCACATATCTTTCACCAAACACATCCACAAAATCGTGGGCAGGCCAGCTACAAAACATAGTCCAGTCTGATATAAATGGAAACAATCCTTCTATATGAACATTACTTCTATATAACGCCATTTGCTGACAACTAACAGTTAGCAGGAGGCATACCACCAATAGAGACAAGAAGATTGGCAGAATTGGAATGATGAGCATCAATATGCGAAACCCACCTCAATGGAACAGCATTTTATTTATTGAATCAATCAAGTAAAGACCCACTAATCCATGAAATGCAACCTTAGTATATTTTTTTAGGATTGTCATAATATTACATTCCTAACTGGATTAAATCCTAAAAAACGAAACCAACTTATCAGAAAATTTAATTAATAATATGAGACAATTTTGTTCTAGCTAATACAATGTTTTTTTTCCTATTTATGATATGGAAAGTGATATGGAAGAGGTATGCATATAAGCTGAGATGTACACAAGTACACAACTTGTGTCAAAATCTAGAAAGTGATTTGTATACGCGACGACATTGCTTCACATGCCATCACGATCTACAGAAACTCCAGCCTACTACTCATCCAGTAATGAATGTCCTTGCCAACAACTCTCGGACTTTTTCTCTTACCAATTAACATCAAGGGAAACGTATGTTAAACTAGAAAAAGAAAATGAAGCATCAATGATTGGATAGAATGCTTACATGTTTTTCAGTTATCTCATGTCCACAATAAGTGTAAATGCTGGGACATTTTCTTGCATCACACATGTTAAAACTATATGCAAGTTGGAATAAAGTAATGTTCACAAAACCATGGACCTTCCACTGCAGGAGTATCCACTCTATATTCTTATGCAGATCAATTATTTAAAAAATAATTAAGTGTGCCTCGCAATAATCGACATGGCTGCTTAACTTATTCCACCACATGAATCATTCCCTAATGCATGACCTTGTTCTTTCAAATTATAAACTGACTTCTTACACTTTTAATTTTTTTCCTAATCACTTTATCATCCCAAGTCGTATAGGCCAGAAACAAACTTTGGTGGTTCTCAAGTTAAAGATTGAGCCTCTACAAACATAAGAATGTAAAGAATAAGCATAGCACCAGCAATGACATGTAAACATGTTTTTCAGCTTAAAAAGATGATGCTGTTCAGCCAAATAGTAAATCCCTCTGTCAAACACTGAGGATAAATTGGATTAACAATTCTGTGATTATAAACATGTAAAACAATAAAAGAACTCACCATATCTTTCCTGAAACTCAGGCGTGCCCTGTAAGAATTCCAACCCTGGATGGGTCACCAAAAGTTCTCGAAGGACAGGTTTAAAGTCCTCCTATATCAGATAAACTTGAATTAAATATATATATATATGTACATATATACAAGTAGGTAAGCTCATGTAGAAATAAACTAAGCTATGCAACCCCAGCAACCCATTGTCATAGGTTAGCTGTACAATGATTAACTGTACAAGGGCCTCAGTCTTTATGGCATGAAGGTTATAGAGACAAAGAAGTGGTAGAAGTGGCATCTTCAAAAGCTTCAGAAACATGGAAGACAGACCTGAGTGAGGTACTTGCGATCTGGTTGCTTCAGAATGGTAAATATCTGGGTAGCTATATCTCTTGTCATCATGTTGCTATTGACCCAATAATCAACAAATGCATCCCTAGAATCATATCACAGTCCAGCTAGTTAAGTTAGGATTTAGGAAGAAGACCTGTAATGAGAAGATAGGGCAGGTAACTAAGAAATTAAGTCCCCAGCAACTCCAGTAAAATTGGAACACAATATATAATTGGAGGGGAGGAAACTGTCATGACCAAGAATTCCAGAATTCACCTATACCAAGTAATTGCAGCATCTATTCATATGAAAAAAAGAAACAGCATTACGATGTTACCTCCTGGGCTACATAACTTTCCGACCAACCATATAAAACAGATATAAAACAAAAGGCATTAATAACTCAGAGTTTTATACCAACTGAAATAGAACTACAGGATCAAAAATGCCTACCAGAGAAAAAAAAAAGAATCAAACAATAGCTGCAATATTCAAACTAAAGATTGCCATACAGCTCCACCAGTCCAGTGAGTACACAATTATATAAAGGTTGTTGAGGCTTCTGAGGACTTGTACAAAGATAGGGATACAGTCCATCACACAAATCACAACTAGTTGCCAGAAACTTCAACACCGTCGGAGGTATAATTCAGTAGAAGTGAACTTGGAGAAGGCAACACTTTCAGACCTACCATGTCTGTGTGAGTAATGTGTCGACGTGTAATTCCAAGGAATAATTTGTCATTCATATGTTAATCTGGTAATTAGGTTATATCTAAGATTATGTCCAAGTTCTTTGACCAAGAAATCACATTTATGGGCCTTTTTTTTCCTTAAACCTACCATTCTACCAAGTCAGCCCATTAACCCAATGGGTCAGAACAACTTACATTGCATGCCTAGGTGTTAAGATGAATGAATGACATCATATCAATTTAGGAGCATAGCTTCTCAACAATCTAATAAATTAATGGTGAATGGTATTTTAATATAGTCCATTACTTGAAGTAGTTACTAGTCATTTAAAACAAACAACCCCTTAAATGGTAGGCCAGTAAATTTAGAGCCCTACCGCACAAGAAAAACAGTTAGGGGTTCAAATGCACAGATATAAAGGCTGGAAGCTACAAATACCTTGAAAAATGAAAGAAACATTTTTAGTTGTTAATAAGTTGCGGCTGCATATTTCAAAAAGGGAAAAGCCAAGTCTTAAGTTTGTCCTTAATTGACCAGAAAGGACCACTAGCACTCCCATAGTACAGGAAATGTGGGCAAAACAATCATCAGAATAAGGAAGATCTAAAGACTATCACCCAGCCAAAAAAGAGAGTAAACATGGAAATATTCGAAAATCATAAACAAAAATTGAACTGAGTTTAGCATATGAACTTGCATTTTAAATATCAGAAAATACAAAAATTGCATACCTCGTTACAACTCCAGTACAATCAACATCAATTTTTCTAAACAGAGAACTGGAAAAGAATGACGGTAACTTGCAGATGTCCTTTGTGATGGATTTAAATTCTGATATGCAAAAACAGAAAATATTCAAATGCCTCAGATGCAGTTTAAAATTTGAAAACAAAGGGGCATCTCAAATGAGTGATTCACCATGAATTTGTAGTCCATCCATGTGGGCAAAGAAAAGATGATCAATTCTAGATAAGCAATGCTCTTTCATTTCTTTGGGAGGTGGACGCCCATATTTGAAATAGAACTGTAACAGTATGAATCAAGCAGTGAGAACCAAATGTGGCTTTTAACTCCAGCCACTTGGAGAAAATGTTAGTGTCTACACATGGTAAAATTTAATCAGAAAATAGTACCTGAGGTATGACTTCTCTCATTGGCTCACTAACTAATTTTAGTGGAGATCCAAACGATGAAACTCCAGTTCCTGCACCACGTCTCACAGCACGAGGAGATCCAGAAGTGCTTCTAGGTGAAAGAGGAGGTGCACTGCCAGCAGGGAACATGGAAGGCAATGAAGTGCCTGCTGCAGCATTTGTAGTATTAGAGCTGCCAGGAACATTTAAGGGTGCACCAGTTTTTGCGTCCTCGATTAATGATTTCACCTACATCAAAAAGGAAAATGAAAGAAGCAAAATTTTGGCAGGTGTTGCCTTCATTTACTCTAAATTTACAAAACCAAGGAGGAATATAGAAGCATAGTGAGAAATGTAATGTTACAACAATTTGTGACCTCTTACCGCTTAATCACTTGTTAAGCAAGTTTGATGAACGATCATGACATTAGAATTAATACAATGGCCACCTTAAAATCATAATAGACAGACTACAAGTTACTGACATCCAAGGCTGGATGGACAGTGTAATACTGGATAGACAGATGGTATATAGCAAATCAGGCCTGAAGCACCCCATATTGTGTGGTATTTTGGCCTATCACACTTCTACATTTGTTACACCTTTTCTTTATTACTTGTATCCTCCATGCCACCCCATGGCAACATATATACCACATCAGCTACTGATTAATGCACGTCCATATATCAAAACTTAAATCATTGATCGGTCAAAAGTGAGGAAAAAAAAAAAGAGGGGCGGCATGTTGTGTGTCCATCTTGTTCAAGATTATTTGTTACTAATACAATGACAAAAAGTCAATTAAGCAAACAAAAGATTAGATTTATCAGGGCAGATAATCAAAATCACATGACAATTTGTGCATAGAAACTCTTAAGAGCAAGCTAACATTAGTTTTTTTTTTTTTTTTTTTTTGGGGGGGGGGGGGGGGGGGGGGTGGGGAGGGGGGGGGGTGCGGGGTGGGGTAAAATAAATTGTTTTGATAACCAAATATCAACCTTCCAGCAGGTGCTCCTCTAGCAGATCTTTAACTAATGAATTCTCTACATTTATTTTTTTTGCTTCTTTAGCAATTGCACTTCTGATTAGAAGACTGTCAACCATTAGATGTCACGACTAGATAGTCCTCAGATATCCGCTCCTCAAATAGAGCATAGCCTAACTCTTTCACCTTGAAGTTCACCAAAATATGAAGGAAATTATAATAATAAGCCATCCATATTCACATCAAAATTGTCAAACCTGCCAACGTTTTCTTGCATCTTGTAGGATCTCTTTGCTCTAATAATAATGTGAATAAATCTATAAACAATAGGCATTGGATTCTCGGATTGAATCTTGAGGAAAGAGAGAAAGATAGATTAAATAAAATCAACAAGTGAATCCTTAAGATCAAAGCCTAAATATGAATATATCCAATTTGCAATAGAAAAGGAGGAAAACCAGAAAAATGGACTAACACTTATCTAATCTTCATCTAAAGAAGAAGGCTTCACTCCTACTTGCTCCATTAAACCATCTTTTATACTATAAATAGTCTAACTGAACCTCTCACTCTTTTCTGTCCACCGTCTATCATCTTACCTGTAATCAAATATCAATCTCCTTAAGCCAACCACTCCCTTTAAGTGAATAAGATGCTAACTAAGCTTCCATGCAATGTTCAACATTTCATTTCACAAATTTCAGCTACCAGCCTTCAGCCCAGGAGCCCACCAAGCATTGATCCCCATTGGCTTCATACCGCCGCTTCATTCAATCCATTTTATCTTTGAGCATGGGGTGTTCCAAACACAACCATTACAATCAAAAGGGTTTAGGGTCTTAACTCCCTCCATTGGAATCAAGCACAACAGAATTTGACTAAAAATAAGCTTGTGTAATATCTCTATAATAATAGGAAAGCATGAATCCGGAGAATAGAATTTATCAAAATAAAAAATTGGATCCTTTCCCACATTGTTTGGAGTTGAACTATTAGCAATTAGTATGAGTTGACTAATTCACTTTGTTTAATAGAATTCAAAAAGTCAGAAATAAATTTATTCAAAACGTAACAGCCGAAGGTTCAAGATTTCAGGATATGGTACACATCTAGCCACCGAAAGATTCACCAAAATAGTCATTTAAACACCTAAGCAATTTGATGGCTACCATGAACTGTTGTCAATTGTTTATTCCACTTGGATTCTAAACACTCAGTTAAATGTTTTGGCAGATATTGATAACCATTTAAATAGTGAACTAGCATTGGATTCAAATGTTCAATATATTTGATTATTGTCATAACAATTAATGTAAAATCTAATATATCCTACATAAAAAATCCTTCCTAAAATTGAAGAAGGCTAAGCCAACCAAATGATACAGCGAGCCATAAGGAATTATGTGATGCTTATATTGCATCTTCTATTTATTTATTGCTGCACCCTTTTAAGATAAACCTTACCGTACATGTGCTAATGGAAGTGCACAATGGTATGCTAGAAAGAGATAAAATTTGTCGCTCATTGTACTTGCACCCAAGCCAACTTCTGTTCCCATGATATGAAACCCATTTTGATAGCCACAAAGGTAAAGAAAGAAAATGTCTCCTCCCTCCAATTGTATAACTAAATGGTGTGCTCACCTACAACCCCTACTTCGTTTTTATATCAATTTTGTTTCTTTTTCTTTTATCTTTATATTATATGCTAATTTTTTCTTTGACTAATGCAACTAAAACATATCTTTCATTTCTCTTCAGCATCATTGTGACCACCATCTTCTTCTTCTTTAGTCCTTTTTCTTCATCTTCTTCTACTTTCTTATTTCTAATCCTGCTCATCTATCCTTAAACCTTTACTGTTCAGGTCGATTTTAATGTTATGGCCCATATCAAATAGAGAACAGCTGACAGTTTAGTTGCTACTTTTGTTTACCTTGCAGAGATACATACATTTATTTGGATATTAGGATAGAAGACGTGCTCACCTTCTATTATGACCTCTACGCCATTGAGTAGTCCAACAAATGTTCAAATGATTTAAAGATCAAAAAGCATTCCAGCTCGGGGAATTTGGACTAATGTAGCTCGAATCTTTCTAAACAAACCTACCATCAAGAAGGTCCTTAACTTTTAAAACGAGATTAGGAAGAAAAAAAAAAGAAAGAGGATCAGGTTCCTTCCAAAAACTCCTGCAATTATTAAATTCAGAATCTTCCATGATGCTGTATGTGCTATTTTACCCTCTAATGACCTACAACTACAAGCTTGAAAGACCCGTTTTCGATACCAATTAAGTTAAGAACTTAGTCCTGAATCACTAATTTTTTAATGATTTTCTCCGAGTAAATGCCAAAAGAAAGCCAATAAACCAATATGCATAAAAAAATTTCGACCAATTTGCCCCTCCAAAATTTCCAGATGACAATACAAAGTATCCTAATCAGATGGAGCCAAAAAGACAACAAAAGATTGGAGAACGGAGTATATTCGTTATAGGACAGGTACCAGTCTGGAAGTTTCCGGTAGCGTCAGCCACTGCGAGTAGAGCCCTTGTGCAATCTCAGGGCTCTGTTTCAACGCCAACGGAGAAACCTCCGATAGCTGCAGCAGGTCCGGGTCGAGGGCCGCAACGTCTCTTCCTACTTCCGCATCCATGCCCCCCATTCCCTGTCTCTCTCATACACCAAGAACGGGAGCCGATGCAATAAAAGAACCCTAAATCCCCAAATCTCTTCAAGAAAACCCAACAATTCCCTCCTAGCAATCACAGCAGGCAAACCCTAGATCTCCACACCGCTCCAATCCAATCCAGGCCTCCTCCATCCCCCGCCACTGGACCACCAGCATCCAAGCCTCCAATCCCGGCCACAGGAGGCGGAATTCAGCAAAGAAACCCCTGGATTTCAAGCTGGAGAGCTGGATTGCACCTCAGATCGTTCCGAATCCCCGTTTTCTCCGGCTCCGGGGCTTCAGCGATTGGGATCGAAAGAGGCCCGCTCGCTCGAGAAGCGGAGACCGATCGGAGGAGAAGAAGAAGACGCCGAGAGGTTAATGTATCGGAGATCGGAAGCGGCCACCCAGATCGCAAGACCCACCGCTCTCGAAGGAGGAGGATGAAAAGGAGAAGCTTTGGCCCTCGAAACCCTCGCAGAAAGGAAACGAAGGAGGGAGGGGGAGAGAGAGAGAGAGAGAGAGAGAGAGAGAGAGCAAGACCATCCAAATCAGCAAACGGGAGACCTGGAACGCCAAATATAACGGCAAGAAAATGCCTCCCACTCCCAGGCTCCGCACAGGCAAGAGAAGGCCAGGGGCGCGATCGTATCCCTTCGTATACATACATGCATCTATTTGTATACGGTACTTATATACGGTGTACGCGTTTGGGAATTGGTCGATGATCTGAGCCGTCCAACTAATAGCATCTCGATCTGGTCTCGTAGTATTAGTAATGGGAGTGATGGGAGAGCATTGATCAGAGGGGTAGGAGAACTTGCCCATGGAGAGACGCTGATCAAACGGTTAGGATTGGGCATGAGAATAATTTTTGTACCGTTAAAGAATTTTTTTTGCCTTATGACTTCCTTCCATAATTACTTTCTAGAGGCTTCACTCGGTCTGGGTTTTGCATGCCCAATTCAAATTCTCTTTACATAAAGAGAGGTATAGACGCTTTAGTTATAATCTCATCAATTGATAGGTCACCAACCTAGCTCATAAATAAGAATCACCTTTATATAAAGAGAATAAATTAGATCTTAATATTGAGGAACGAAGCATTGTTTATCAACCGCTTTGACCGTTAAAATGTTTGCAAAAGAAGAAAAAAAAGAGAAAAAAAATGATTTTTATTTTGTTGTTCTAACATATTCGGTACATTTCAGAAATTATATATACTTATGTACAGACTCTATACAAAAAAATAATATAGCTTGATATAGAATCACACTAACAATAGAAAATATTACTCGCTGATACAAGTTGTTATGTGATTCCTAAAATCATTTTAACATGATCAAGCTAATAAAAAATAATAATAGAGGTTGATACAGAATCACGTTATTTAAAAAAAAATATTATGGGCGATGCAGCTTGTTACATGATCCTTAAAATTATGCTAATATCGACATTTGTATTGAATTTCCTTCAATAGTAGATGCATCTGCTTTTGATGGCATTGTGAGATAACATAACTCGAAGCCAAAAGTTTTTATTTCTTAATATTTTGGCTGATCACTCTCTCCTCCGTTATCATTATAACAATTTCATGAGATGTTATTCTTAGGGTGAGGCTCATTTTTGTTACAATATTTCTTATTCTTCTTTTGTTATTATCTTATTTTTGTTATTCTTGAGATGTTTTTCTCTCCTCCATTTTACCTTGATTTGCCTAACATTGCTATATAAGACTTTCCTGCAAGGGGAGAGTAGCCGGGGGGAAATAAATGAAGAAAATTTCAAAAGTTGAAAATGATAGATAAAAAGTAAGACGGGAGAAATATATTATTTTGTTGCTAACTATAGATAAAAAAATAAAAATAGACCATTATAATTGTTCAAATGCCTTTAAAAGCATGTCTATGAGCCTTTATTACTTGCCTCTAATTATTACAATGTTTGCCATTTTAATTAAGGATGTTTTTTATCAGAAAAGATAAAAATAATATTTCATTATGTGAATAGTATCGATGTTATATAATTTAATATATATAATTGAAACTTTTAGAGTTGGTTATGTGAAGCTAGACTCCATAATAAAATTCCATTGGATTCACGAACTAAATACATATGGTCTCGTGAATATAGTATTTTTCTTGTCGTAAAGAACAACACCATCGAATCTGTCTCCTTTTCTCCCATAAATATGATATTTTTTTCTCTTAAAAAAAATCTATGATGAACTATCTCTCTATATCTCTCTCTCAGATACTCTCTCCCTTGGTCCCACTCCCTCTATATTTTTTCTTTGGACACATGCACATCACATGCAAAACACTGGTAATATATAATTTCTATTAGTATCTACTAATTGATAAGTCATACTCCCATCGTAGTTGTGTATGTTCATGCTCGAGATCATCATGAGCAGCTTTAATCCTTTGATGCAAATTTTTATAATACTTCTTATCTTCAAAATTAAAATCTTCAATTTCAAAGTTAAACCTCCTCTTCAAATTGTTTATTTCCAATCCTGTAGCATTTTCATCCGACTCATTTCAATCTTTTTCGAAACGTCCTCAAATCCTAACAACCTCAGATGACACATCTTTACATCCTAGCATAATTTCTGTATAAGATCTAAGACAACCAGTAGCTCCGATCTCCATCCCATAAAGCGGTAGACCTAATTTATCAGTGATTTCTTGTAACCTGACCTTCAACCAAATTTTTTATGTTTTTCATTTCTACAATTTTACTTAACTAAAAAATTAGCTATCAAACAACAACCAAACATTTAAAAAAAACAATAACAATTTTTGGTGCATTGAGACTATATCTAACTCAAAAGAATTAGCATTAAATCATATTAACATTTAATCTTTAAAATATAATAAATAAAAAAATGCAATAACAAAATTCTATACATTTGAGATATGTGCAACCCTTCTACGAATTCATGTTAAAATATACTATTAACAATTGAAATTTAAAATGAACAGGAAAATACAATTTCCAATTCAAACTTATAAAATTTTTTGTTGCATCTAGATGATATCTAGCTCGAGAGAATCAGTATTAAATCATAGTAGCATTAAATCTTAATTACATAATAAATAAAAAAATTGCAATAGCTAGATTCTATAGCTCCGAGATTTGTGCGACAACTATACAAATTTATACTTAAACAAATTATTAATGACTGAATTTTCAAATAAGAAGCAAAATATGATTTCCAATTCAAAATTCAAATGCATTAACAAAATTCTATACATTCGAGATTTGGCTAACTATTTTATGCATCGATGTTTAAATAAACTATTAACAATCAAAATTTAGAATGAGTGGAAAAATATAACTTTCAATTTCAAATTATAATTTGTTGCATGTAGATGATATTTAACTAAAAAAAATCAGTATTAAATCATACTAACATTAAATCTTGAATATACAATAAATTAAAAAAAATGCAATAGCTAAATCCCATAGCTCCAAGATTTGTGCAGAAACTATATGCATTTATATTTAAATAAATTATTAACGACTAAATTTTTAAATAAGAAGCAAAATACGGTTTACAAATTTGAACCAACATAAGCATGCAACTAAAGCTTCTCTTTCGATGATAATGTAAATTTTTGATTTGTCTAGAGAGTGCTCTTTCACCAAATAAAAAGAATAAGTGCAAGCTTGGCATGGCTTGTCCTAATGAATTGGTCTAGTTAGATTAGTTGGAAATTATAGTCACCTATTTTGTTGGTCACACGTGCAGCTTCATATGTAATTTTTGATCTAGTTAATGTACTCTACATAGATCTATGTTCTAGAGTAACAAGTGTTATGGTTGACTTCAATACTTATTGTACTTTAAACTCCCAGTAGATTATTAAATTGAATTAAGTACCTCCATTTTATTTTACCTGAGTTACATCTTACCAAGTTTTAGGCAGCCCCTTAGCCAGGGTGCCTGAAACGAAGTTCCATTGTTTGATTGGCCTAGGCAACTTCACTGCCAATAGGCAAGCACGTAAAAGGTCTTCATATTGTTTCCTTGGCATTTCAAAAATTGGCTCAAACTCTAGCTTGCAATGTGATTAGCCATAGGGGGTCTTCCCTGTACTAATTTTAAATCTGACATATACAAGTATCTAAAATCTATCCAACAAATAACTGACGTGGGTTTAAACACAAACCTGCACGGATCCTCACATATTTTTCCTATTCAAATCTTGACGTCGTTGTCAGGTTAAGGGTTCAAATCTATTCAAATCTAATTACAAACAGCACGATCGGCTCGTGGTCAGTCCCAATGGATTCGTGCTGTAGTATTTCCTAGTCCACATAAGTTATGGATCGGATCCGCTTTGATATAATTTGTAACAATTTATGATCTTGCCCAAAATGTCTAGCCGGAAAATATTATTTGGGTTATTTGATCATGTATAAGTATTTAAGATCTATCCAGCGAATAATCGATGTGAGACTAAATACGCATCTGTATGTATCCTCACAGTAACTAATCATTTCTATAACTATAATATTTTTTTCCCCTAAAAAGGTAATTAATCTATGCTGTATCTCTTGACACCGTGACTGCTCTTCTAAAAACAAACGGTTTGGCTTTCAGAAACCCGAGTCTTCTGGTTTCTGAAAGCTTTCAATCCTATCGGCCTGTTGAATTTGTTCTTCGGCAGCTTCCAAGCTTATCCTATTGTCCTAAACCAAGGCTATCATATTTGACCGCAGCCTTTTATAGTATAACTTCGTTTATTTGAAACCATTTTTTTTCCAACCTTTGTGAATTGGACAGAGTCAAGTAAAATCTGTTGCCCACTATTTCTTAGCCGGTTCTCCAACGGGACTGCTTTAACACTCGTGCCACTATTTGTTAGCCGGTGGGAACTCCGTGGAACAATCCGAACACCGGCTTCCTCCCCACCTTCACCCCGCTCTCATCTCCCTCCCCACTCCATCCCTACGTCCTACAGTACCGAAACCATCTTCTCCACCGCCACCTCGGCGTCCCTCCCTATCCTAGCTTCTTTCCACGCCATCTCCTCCCTCCGCCAGACCTCCTCCATCTTCGCCGCCTGAAACCATCTCCGTCACCTTCCCTCACCGCCCCCACTTCTCGTCATCCTCCTCCTCCAAACGCTACCTACGGAGTTCTCACTCTCCCTCCCTACCCCAACATCTTCTCACCCCATCTCCCTCACCTACCAGACCCCCTCCATTTCCTCCGACCGAACCCATCTCCGGCACCTACCCTCCCATCTCCGACCGAAGCCATCGAGGTCTCCATCACCGGCGCTCTCCACCACCCGCCTGAACTCCGGCAACGTCGGCTTCCGTGGAGGTGCGCCGCCGTCGGTGAAGCAGAGCCCTCCACCACCCGGTTGAATCGCCCCCGCCACCGGATCGCTCTGAGATTCGTGCAAGTATTTCCCTCAATCTCACTTTCCTCTCATCTCCCTCCATATATAGGATCCATCCCCCGCTCCCAACCGGATCACTTTGAGATCATTGCCAAGGTAGCCTAACCCATTGAGCTCTTGGAAACATTCCAGAGAGCTCCGATTTGTTCTCTCACCCACCCTCTTTGGATCGCTTCGAGATCTGTGTTGATATTTTCCTCACATCTGCCAACCTCTTCCTGACACCAGATTGCTTTCAGATCCATGCCGATACAACCTAACCTATTGAGCTCTCTGGAACATTCGAAATAGTTTCGGTTTGTTCCCTCGCCCACCCCTCCCGGATTGCTTTGCGATCCGCGTCGGTATTTTCCACTCTTATGGGATCACTTTGAGATCCGTACCCGCTCCTTATATTGGCTACAACAGTGCTCTGAACTTTATACCGGTACGCTGTCCCCCTACCATCCAATCACTTTGAAATCTGCGCCGGTATAAGTTCAAATTTTTGAGCTCTCTGAAATGCCAGAGTTCCAGCTCATTTCCTCTCTCGCCCTTTTCTGAGATCCGTACCGATACGTTGATCCACCTCTTGTCGTCGGATCGCATTGAGATCTATGCCGGTATAACTTAAAATCTGTGATCTCTATGGTATTTCAGACAGATCCCAAGAAGGTCTAGTTCATTTCTTCTTAAGTGTTCGCCTCCAAACACTCTACCTTGCTATCGTACATCGCATTTCCATCTTCTCACGCTGCTTCAACTCATTTCCTCTCACATCCTCTCCTTTCCTCCCTCCTTCAAACCTTACTCTTTGCTATCGTACCTCACACTTCCATCTCCTGATGCTGCCCTCCTTCCTTCTCCCCTTCCTTTATCGCGCATGCAGAATGGAAAGAGGATGGCCGTCATGGCAACCCCCCAATGTTCCAACCCAAAAAAAAGGAGAAGCAGAGAAGAAAACTTACATTTTAGGTCAGCAATGTCCTCCTTTTCTCAAATGATGATGGCGAGAAGAGGATGATTGCATGTCTCCTGCAGCAACCCCCTTATACCTATTGAGAAGGGGACATAGGAGGGGAGAAAGAGGCTACGGTCACAATGCTTTCTAGGCAACAACATATAACGTCGCAGCAATCTCCACATCTCACTGCGGCCATGATGACAAAGTGACCGCACCTGCAGCAGGCATGGCGACGTGATGGCATACACCAGCCTGCGAGCGGAACGACACAATCATGCATGCATGTAGAGTGATATTTTTTGGTTTTTTTCTCTGCCTTCTGTTTTCTTTTTTTGTTTCAGAGGCTACACATTTTGGAGGACAAGCAGGTAGATCACTATTCATTAAAATAGGTACGGAACAGGAGAGACATTTCACAGTTTATTTATTGAGATGGGTACTGTTTCGTCAATTTTTTTCTCTATTTTGTTTTTTTCTTGTTTCCGTATCCGGAGGCAAGACAGACGGATCATGATTCAATTAAGATAGGTACGAAGTAGCGGAGGTGTTTTCCAGTTCAATCATTAAGACAGATACTATTTTTTTTTTCAGACTAGGGTACAGAGTGATCTTCTTTGAACGGCACCGCGTGGGTATGGTTCAGAGCAACCTCCTTCAATGGATGGCACTGTGTGGGGATTTTCAATGCCAGACATCTGGGTAAACTTTAGTCCGGTATTTATTATTTTCAGAGACCCCCGGGCTCTCTTGTATAGATTTTAGCTGTAGTTTTTCATTGGTTTTGAGTAGTGAAGCTTAGTTGCTGAAAAACACCATTTGATTGGGAAATCTTTTGATCCGTACTTGCCCTCGAGTCAACTCTCATGACCCGACTTGATCTCACATGGTTAACTCAGGCCTACAACCTGATTTGATTGAACCCATATGACTGATGAATTACCATGGGGGAAAATCTAATCTTCACTCCAAAAAGATCCTGGCCCAGACCCAGACCAGACTAAGGCTCTGGACGGTGGAGATCAAAATATTTTGCTGTCTGCTGTGCCTGTGATTGCAGCTGATCTGATCGGACCATCCGGGTCCAACCGCGTAAGTCTTCGTTCTCCGGTGGGCCCCTATCTCCCGTCCCGCAGTGGTTAACTGCCCTCCCCGCGTTCGTAATTTTCATCGAGTCAATTATAAAAATCTTTCTTTAACTACACAAAATAAATAGGATTTTTTCTCGGGATCTCCAACGATCACGATCCACAAGCTTCTTCTTCTCGTCTTCCATCTCTTGCCACCAAAGCCCCGATTCTCATCTTCGATTTTTCCCAAGAAGATGAACATTTTCTCGAAGAAACCAACATCCAGAGGTTTCCGTCTCTCCTTCCCATCCGCCTGTTCTTCTTGAATTATATGTAATTTTAATGAATTTTCCATTAATTTTTGTGTTCTTGGATTGTGTTTGCTTCCCCCTTTTTTCGATCTGTGCTAAGAATTCTAGGGTCTTCTCGCTCCCTCATATGATCAATTTATCGAGTTTACCTTGCAAGATTTCCCGATGAAAAATTCAATTCGATAAATGATTGTTTTGGGGTCTTGAGTTCATCGTGATGCACATTTAATGTGTCTTTTTTAAAATTTTACGCCGTAGTTTCATAGATTGCAATTTTGTTGCTACCTTGATGTGTTTCCTCGAGTTTCTTTCGTTTGGTTTGTATAAAATTCTTAATGCGTTGATAGTTCGATAGTTTATTTCTCGATTTTTTTACATTTACTTTAATTCATGTTTATACATCTGAATAAGTTCTATTTTGCTTGACAACAGATGCGCTTCGAGCAAGCAAGCGAGAAATGTCACATGCCACAAGAGGTATGTATGATTCTAGCTTAACTGAAGTGTCTATATATTGGCGCTTCCAAGCCTGGTGTTTTAAGAAGAATCTCTGAATTGCTTAGTTTTTGTTGCTTGCTGTAGAGAAAGAAGGAGAGAGTAAATGTTTCATATGAGAGTCTACTTACTTTATTTGTTCAATTTTAACACTAACAAGCATACGACTATGAGCTAGTAAAAGAAAGGCACTGCAGAGACGTACAATAAAACACGAGTTAGGTATTTTAGAATTCAGATATCACAGATCATTATCATCGGTATGCAACCTCAGTATAAAAGGACCATCACTAACATATAATTTAGCTGAGATCATAAACCTTTCAAAATTCAAATGATAAGGAATTAAACTTCACAATGAAGTTTTGGAAGAACATTTTACAATCAGCCAATTTTTGATGAATCCATGTTAGCTGCATAATTCTTTTCAGCAACACATACCTCAGTATTTTGGCCTTCTCTTAATCGCAATGTTCTTTCCTATAGTTTCAGAGCATTAAGATCTTAATTGTTAGAAAAAGAGTGCGGGGTGGATTCAGGTGTGAAAGTGAAAAACTGGTACTGCCATAGTATGGGTGAGCTGGGGAAAGGATACCACTCATGCTTTGTTCATTGTTTTTGAGGGAAAAAAAATTCTGCTGCATGGTCAGCAAGATAACACCATCCACCTTTTTATCATATATGCAGTTGAGCCATCCGTAAGCTGGTCTGGCTAGGGGGCTCATTCATGCTCATATGTTAGAAAAGGCCAGATTCAATGCCAGATTCAAAACCCACACTTTGACGCATGTTTTTGAACAAGCCAACAAGCTAAGGCCTGGACAGTGTCCTGCTTGCAACAATAAGTACAAGCTCAGGCCCAGTTTGAGAATTATCCTGTCCAAGTGGCTCGTGAACCAAACTTGAACTGCTTATAGCTGATCTTGCCTTTGGGTCAACCCAGGCTTGAACACACTTTTAGCTGAACCAAGTTGAGCTTGAACAACCCAATGCTCTGCTTTGCGCAGCTAATCTCCTAGACAGCTTTATACCTCAAAACACTAGTGGACCAAAATTCATCATTTCTGATTCTTCTAAACCATGAATCATATCGCATACTAGTTTCTTGCAATTAAAAGCACATCATTTGTTAAAGTGTTACAATTTGGAGATCATATTTTGGAATTGAATAGTTTTAGTTTGAATGAATGTTTGTTTTTGATAAGATTATGTACTTAGTGCCCTTTTGAAATACTTGGTAATATTTAATTTGTTAAAGCCATTTTGCCCAGTGACTAGTGCCCTTTTGAAATACTTGGAAATATTTAATTTGTTAGAGCTATTTTGCCTAGTGACTAGCATACTCAAGATAATACTACACACTACGATGTGGGGCTTGCCATTTAAATTTTCTTCAGGCTCTATTTGGTTGCTGGGAAATGGAAGACAGAAAAGAGTTAAAAAGGATGGAGTATGCCTATATTGATGCATTCCCATCCTCATTTTCATTTCCTTTTCCTTATTTATATACCATCCAGATGTAGGCAAAGAACAAGCCACTTTCATGCTACTCAATTATACAAACAATTAGCTGGTTTATGACTGTTTCACTGACCTTAGCTCATCATTTGCTGCCTATATTTGTTGCATTAAATGTTTGACAAATTTATCAAGATTTCACTAGCTTCCTGCTGCTGACTCTTGTTTGCTGCAACCATGTCTTCCTTTTGAAACTTCAATGATTCGGGACCATCATTGTTGATACTGATCTTGGCTTTAGGTTTTGCCAGGACTGGTTTTAGTTGTCTTTCATATTCTGCAAGAAAAGATTTGCAGCTGGATTCATTCTGTTTTGGATTTCTTTCAATAATTTTGTTATTGAAGTTAAGTGCTCTTATGCATATTCTAACCACCTCTATTGAAAATATTTCATGTTGTAGGGCTTGAGAGGGAGATCACAGCATTGCAGCTAGAGGTACATAAAGAATGTAGCTTGAACTGCAAGATAGTTTTGTTTTACCTCAGCATATTGGATGCTAAAGTCATTTCAAACTTAGTCACTTTGAGACAATACAAATATATCACCTAATTAGTTTAGACTTTAGGTACTGTTATTTCTGGTGAACTTGTACTGGTTTGCTTGTGATTGATTAAGTCTGGTAATTTCTAGAAAATACACTTTTTCAAAATTTTAAAACTCTTACTTTATTTATTTTTTACAGTAAGCTTACGCCTATTTTTCTTTCTTATTTGTGCTCATTGACTGCCTATCACATTGCATAGTTTGCTTCCTATGATCATACGGACTTCAGTCATATTTCTTATCAAGATATGTTTGGCAATCTATACTCTCAGTGTCATTTCTAATATAGTTAAAGAAAAGCTATTTTCATTAAACTAATTTAAGTCCTTTCATGAGCATAATTGCCTTTCCCTAATGTTTTGTTGCAATAAGATGAGTTCGTAGAACAGTTCACTTAATATATTACCTATAGATAGAATAACATTTTAATCTTGCAAGAAAATTAGAGCTGATGAAGATTTTTTTTTTCTTGTTTAGCTAGCAACTTTATTGGCGTAAAATATTCTATGTATCATGGATTGTAAAGTAATTAAGCATTTCCCGAGTTTTAAGATTCCCTAGACTGTTACATGATTGTAGTTAGGCCTCACACTAGCTAAGCATAATGGCAGGAAAAGAAGCTGGTTGCGGAGATAAAAAGGACAGCCAAAACTGGAAATGAGGTATGTTTCTTTATGTTAATTCCATTACTTGCAAAGTTTAAAGATTATACTATCGAATTCATCGCCGCCACTTACAAAGTTCATATGATATTTAAACAATGGCTTGATTACTTTGACTAAATGTTTGCAGGCTGCAACCAAAATTTTAGCCCATCAGCTTGTCAGATTAAGGCAACAAATTTCTAATTTACAAGGTAACCGAGCTCAGATGCGAGGTATAGCAACCCACACACAGGTAAACTAACAAGATCTCCCTTCCTTGTTAGTCATTGGCTTTCTTCCCTTTCATTTTGGCATCCATGCATTCTTATAAGTTTATCGTTTGATGTGGCAGGCAATGCATGCCAACACTTCAGTGGCTGCTGGCATGAAAGGTGCAAGCAAGGCAATGGGAGCTATGAATAAGGTCTAATACTGATTAATGATCATTTGCATAGTTAGAATAATTCATATTTTACCACTTTAAAAGATGTTCGTTGATTGTGATGGACATGTGAAATGAAGTGTGATATATATAGCTTTATATCCTATTTCTTTGCAAATTGTTTATCTCTTGCAGCAAATGGCGCCTGCGAAGCAAATGAAGATTATGCAAGAATTTCAAAAACAGTCAGCACAAATGGACATGACAGTAAGGCCACAACCATCCTTAAGTACATGACAGTTTCATTGATGACAATGATATTGTTCATTGCCACATATATGTCACCCTAGCTTGTGGCAGAGTTCTCAATTTTGGCCATTCTTAAGTGATGCATGATGTTACAACTATATACATATGTTGTCTTCCCAACAAAAGTGCTTTCATTTTTAAATGTGAACAAAACAGTTTTCCAATTTCTTTAGTTAGAAGGAAATGCATACTTTTGTATGCACCCACAGTCACACGCAAGCACATATAAATGCATATATATCCATTTAAATATACATATACATATACACATATTATATGTATGTTCATATTTGTGTATATCTGTGTTTATGCGAATGGTTTCCTCCAGTCTTACTTCTTGTTAAGAAGACCATCATTTGGGAATAGTTTTATGTTTGTGAATTTGCCCATTGTTGCTTAAGATAGCCTTTCCTAAATCATTTTGCATTGGTTGCTAGCTATTTCTGGTCTTTCTTGTCAAGATAGTGGATGACCTTGTCCAATGTCTATGCATTAAGATACGCAAAAGGGCATTTCTTGGTTAGCTAGTAAAATCATGATACCTATACATATACATCTATGCAGAGTGAGATGATGGCAGACTCTGTTGACGACGTATTAGATAATGACGAAGCTGAAGAAGAAACTGAGGACCTAACAAATCAGGTAATGCTTCTAATACTGTCTCATAAAAAGTTCTGAAGAAAATGGTCGATATTTTAGCATCAATTTATTTTTAACCCCCATATATTCATCTTTTCTCATATTATTGTTTCTTGTTCGTTAGGTTCTAGATGAAATTGGTGTTGATATTGCATCACAGGTTTGATTTTCTTAATATCACTTCTGGGTTTCAAAGTTACCTTTTCTGCTTTGTTCTATAATTAAAGTTGACCTTCTTTGTGCTGAAAACTACTTAACAGTTATCATCAGCTCCCAAGGGAAAAAATACAGGGAAGAATGTTCAAAGTGCCGAAAGGTTTGACTACCTTGAATTTCTTTTTCTTACTTCTTTTTCTATCTTTGTTTTTCCATTATATGTGTTACTTTCTTGAGCCCATTTTGATGACATCATATACACATGGACAATAAATATGTTGTGCTAGATCCTTGGCAGAACCGCATTACCACAATGCAGTAAAATTGTAATCAATTTTCACTCACCCTTCGATCTTTGGACATATTCATGGCTTGCTAGCTCTGACTATAACCTGATACATTGATCCATTTCATTTAAGTGTAGCTGCATGGGTTCCTCATACAGGCTTCTTTGATGCAAATCTTTACAAATCTTGTTCTAAATTACAATAGATTTTTCTTCTCCTTCACACCATAATAATAACAACCATCAAGTGTTGTCCCAGGCATCTGGGATCAGATTTATGGATACCTGTTTGCCAATTATTCCTATCAGGAAAACTCAAGGTTTTATGCATTTTTTTCTGAATCCTTTCTCACATTTTTTATTTATAATAGCATAGGTCTTCCTTTCTCCATTCTTGGTGATTTAAGGGCTAGGTTTGGGATTTCTGGAACTTTGTTCTAGGACATGTATTCTGAAAATTGGAGAAGTTTATGGTTTTTCTTCCTCCCACTGAGTCTCCAATGCTTCATCTCCATTCCTCCCTCTCTAATCCCTTCTCCCATCCCATTTTTTCTCTTTCACATCTCCTGTCGTGCTCTTTTTATTTCCAATCTTGCTGTCTATAAGAGAAATTTTCAAATCTGACATGATCTGGAATTATTTCTGCACTTAAAAGTCTTTCTTTTGGCCTTATTGCCAAGTGGTCGCATTAGTGGTACTGGGGGAAGGTTAACCTCTGTTGTGTAGCCCAATATTGTTAGCAGACCTTGTTTGCCAAAGAAATAAATTATCATTAATTAAACATCATGCTAGAAGCAGCAGGTTTGGTTGTCTGTATCGACAAGTAACTTGTTATAAAAGCAGTGGTGCCTACAAGTCACTATGCAATTTAAATTGCATTTCTTTCATCCATTTCCATTGCATTATAAGTTGAAGCGGAAAAACTTGTGCCATTATCACGGAATACGAAGATACCGTTTCTATCTTTTCCATCTAGCATGGTGTTTCTGTAATATGTCTGATGTACCCCAAAGAAAAATCTGCACAAATGGCTAGATCTAATTGCATTAACAAAATAGTAAACATATTCTAACTTCTTTTATGCAACATGCGTATTTGTAATTTTTGTTATGAAGGCCCAGTCCAATTTTGAAATTCTTAAACCATATTTTAGTTTGCCGAGATTTGAAATTCCCGTGACTATTTCTATGCTCTCCCTTGGTTTACATTATATGCACAATTCATCTGATCTCATAGGCTTCGTGACCAAATGTTGAAATTATCTATATCTAATCATATAAATTCCAAAGTCCAAGGATTGGATCAAAAAATTATTACAGGATAACCTGCTTCAGTTGTAAAATTATTTGAAATTCCATGAAAATTTTGCTCTTCAAGTTTCATTAGAAGAAACCCACTGTCTTCATAGTACAATTTGACATGTTTAGACCCAAACTGGGACAGTGTGGTTGAGTGGGTTCACTAACACCAATTATATGAAGCATCTCTGAATCCTCTTGAACAGCCAGGTCAAGTTATGTTTTACGTTCCCAGTTGATCTCCTGCCCAACTCACATAACTCAAAAGTTGATCTGTCTTAATTGTTCAATTGGTGAGTTCTAGCTAGATTTTTGGACATGAGATTCGTCTTCCACTGTACTGACCTGTTTATACCATTGTCGAACCGTAAATTTCTCCCTTACTTTTTTGAAATCCCCTACATTTTTTTGTGATTTTTATTGTCTCTGCTTGTGGGTCAGCTACTTAGAAATTGAGACCAGCTTTCCCAAGTGTTTTATCATTATTATACTATATATGCGTGTATGTTTTATTATCTTGCCTAAATTTTTCTTTGATTTGCAGCTCGGAGATGGATGACCTTGAGAAGAGGTTGGCTGCAATCAGAAACTCATGAGTCGAGGACTCCATATATTAGTATTCAGATCTCATTTCCTCATTTACTCAGCACTTCATGAGGTTTATATGATATGTAGAGGTGAATGCACATTGTGCTCGAGATACCTGTGTCAATAGTTTCTAACTGCAAATTCATTGTGAGCATGGATGAATCAAGTGTTGGAATATGCTTGAACCTGCAGTTTTCCAATCAACTGGGTAAGCATGAGAAAAGATTGGTGGGATCAGATTGCAAGTTTGATAAATATTACAGGGCCATACATTGCTACTCCTTTTTGATCGGCCAGGAGGAATTGCATGAAACTTTGCAACTCTACTTTCATGTGAGAAAACTGGCTTCTTTGATTTGGATATAACCAGAGACTATATCCCAAAATTCCTTTCATATAATGGGCATAAAACCATGACACCTTGTGTACAAGAACATGGGTTAACCTGTAGCAGCTTCTCCCTCATTCAGTTATATGCTAGTTGATGTGGCTTTGTGAATAAGGCATGCCAAACTCATGCTTGCGAAAATTTACAGCTTAGAAAAACTTTGTAAATCCAAATCTGGAATCGAGTAAATTTATAACTGAGGCAAGAATTTATCATTTATAGCACAAATAACTTTAGGGCTTCTTTGGTACTTGGGACTGGTGTTTTACAAGCCCGATCGACCCACTTGGCTCATGACCTGAGTCTACATGGACTGGGTTAACCCAACTTGCAGATAAGCAAATCCTGAGAACTTATACATGTTGGTATCCATCCAACTTCATTTCCATCAATACCTCATATAACCGAACATCCAATTTTATTGGCAATTTTCGCTCCGCCTTATATAACTTTAATGAACTTTAAGGTAAAATAAGCAACAATGTATTAAGTAGTTAAATATTTGATTTATATCACTATGTATATGCATAGTATTAATATCTGATTTGTATCTGTAATTGTTTGCAGTAAATAGAAACTTCATCCGATCAATAGCTCTATCCATATTTGTCGACTAAAAGTGGATAACAATATAAATATATAGATATCTAATCTACCGTTGGTCTATTTTCAACCCTAATTGAGCTATCCAGTTTGAGTTGTAATCTCTCCAAATGGATTACTTTATTAAGGTACTTAAGCTAAGCTGCGAACTATACTTATTGATTTATTTATTGAGGTGTTAGGAAAAATAAATGGAAAAATTATTTTTTTCGTAGTTTACTCTTTAGAATTGGGGTTCAACTTTAGACCCAGTAAAAACTTGCCATCTAACTTTTCAATTCTTTTTTATTATCATTTTTGTTATTGATGCCATTGATGCTTGCTATCTTGCCATCCCAAGTCTACTCATCCCCCGCAGTTTAGTATTTTTTCTATAAAAAAAAGCTAGCACAAGTAGAAGCATGCTAAATATTGAAGTGAGGCCAAGATTGAGCAATAGTCTTTTATATCGATATAAATTTCCATTTTGTCAATTGGCACCTTCTCATAATTTATCGTTGATTTTTACTACTATGGTATTACTATATTTGTTTAAGAATTTCCTGTTTTCATAGTAGATTGAGTGGTGTATCCTTCAATTATATTTAGAACTTGTTACTCTATATAATGATTGAAGAACTTGGGGAATTTATAATTTTAGTTGAAAATCAATTGGAGATAATTAATATGGCATGTCTTGCAAGAGTATTAATAGAAAAAATTTCCGTTCTTTCTTTTTTCTTTGCAAAGTGAGGTAGCAAAAGTCTATAATTTTTTATGGTATAAGTATGACATTTAAAGTCGATTATCATTAAAATATTTTCTTTATTTTTTATAGTTTTGTTTATCTTGAAATGTATTTTATTATTTTAAAAATTATTTATTTGTGATAACATGAGTTAATGAGTCATCAACCACATGAACCGTTGGCAGCAACTTGAACTACAAAATTGGTTGATGTTTGAGTAGAGTGTTTAGTGAGAAGAGAATTCTGAAGTAGATATATTGTAGATTAAGCCCTCCGACTTAATAGATTTGTGCCTTATCATTCTCTAAAATATCTGGCAGATGGTATATAATGTATAATTTTTTATTGCCATCTATATCTATCAAGAAGACAATAAACAAGCATATTGGGCTGCGAGTAGAGGAGTTAATGAAGAATTCTCCAATACCAACAATATCACTTTCTACTCTTTCCTCTCCACCATGGATACCATTTATTTTCATTTTTGAGGTTACTTGACCTCACAATGATACCAAAATAATGACTAATTTTATTGGAAACCGATTAATCTCAAGTCAAATAGAAAATATCATGGTATTTTCTTCAATTATAGAACCTATTTAGATTGATGGAGACGGTATATGTGTGAGATACGATCTCTACCAATAACGATCACTACTCCATTATTGATAAAAATATCATTATTGGGATGCAATCTAAAAAATAATTTTTGAATATCAACTTTGTCAAATTACTGAGGCATAGATTATAGAATGATCGACATTACTTGGATGTACAATCGATCAATATATTTCTCATTTCATCTCTACAAAAGTCGACCTTTTCAAAGGGTTTCCCTTTTAAAGAATAGAAACTTAAGTTAAAACAACATCCATACTGCACAAGATTTTAAGAAATATTGATATATATATATATTTATATATATATATATATATATCTCTTATGCAAATCCTCAAAATATATATAATTTTATGCAAGAGTAAGATCATTTTCTTTTTTCCCAACTTATAGTGAGCAAACCATGCATGGGAACATGGCACTGCAGTTGTATAAATTTAACATAAATTGCACAAATATAATATATATCTGTGGTAAGTTAATTGGATGCATTTGGAGATCAATCTGGGGAATTTGTTTTTTTTTTTGGGAAAATTTGTTTGGAAAGCCTTTAAACTCCCGTGTGAGATGCAGTGGGAGGGCGGACGCATCACCGACCGGAGGGGATGCTCCAGGAGAAAGTCTTGGGGGGGCAGCCTCTACAAATCATAATCCTCGGAAGATATTAGCTGCTGGCCACAGGCGCGGGTCCACTAAATGGACGGTCGAGATTTCCCATCGCTGTTAGGCGATCGAGGATCCACCGTCCATCATCTACGAAGGTTCGTTCCCATATCGAACGAGCAAACAAACTAGGATTAAAAAGAAAAAAAAAAGAAGAAAAAAAAAAACGCGAGACGACGGGATCAAAGCCGAGAAAAAGAAGAAACCCTCTCGTTCTTCTCTCTCCATCGGCGAAACGTCTCGGATCGATCGCGTGCGGGAGGACGCCGAGCTCTCCCCGGCCAAATCCCAGAACCCAAACCCTAATTCCGGTCTCTCTCTCTCTCTTCGTTCACGTTTGTTGATGAAGGATTCGGAGGAGATCGCTCCTCCCTGATTGATCATAGATTCGGGGTGAGTACGTACATCCGAGGTTAATTTTTCTTCCTTTTCTTCTGTATTCGTCTATTTTTTTGGTTATTGCGAAGAATCTTGGCTACTCTGATGATCGCCATTCTCTTCTTCCCCATCCGGGAAAAAAGGGGTTTTTTGGTGCTTTGTTTTGGCTAGCTGGAATTAGGGCTTCTTTCTGTTTTACCAATTGAGGAGTATACTTGGGATTTTTTTTTCTTGAAAATATAGCGCTGCCAAATCATGAATTGAATTGGACTTTCTATCGTTATTTTTTTTTTCTCTTAGATCCAGTGCTTCGATGCTTTTACTTTCTGGGATCCTGTCATTTTAACTCCAGGATCCGAAGTAGCTTAAGTTGCATTTCTTAAGTTCTAGGTGAAATTTTTTCGTGCACCATTTTGGACTTCATCATGACTGAAATAGGAAGAGCCAAGTCTAGAAAGTTATGGGGCTTCAAACCTGATTAGGTAGCGACGTCTTGAACAGGCAACTGCACGTTGAGTCATGCTTAAAACATGCGGCAAACTTTGTATAGTACAAGATTTTAGATTTTCTATATTGTTTCAGTGATTCCTCGCGTCAAGCTTGCCCTTGTGCTTGTTTAGGACCCTAAACAGTCCTATCAAAATCTAGCACCAATCAGAATGTTTTCATATTTCGTTGCATTCTTTGCAATCAAACTGGATCATAAGCATTATTCCTGTCTTAAACATATATTGACCTTTCAATTTGGACAAAGGCTGAACCATGTAATTCAAGACCATGGTAACAGATACAATAAGAACTATATTTCCAAGCATGCTCAGTCCAATTAGCACCATCAAACTCAGTCATGATGTTCTTTCCAACTCTGTCATGTATACGGTCTTATTCCATGCTTCAATAAATAGCAGGTGGAGCAAAGAAGCAATCTGAATTTTGACATCCAATAAAGAATGTAAAAATTGCTAATTGCTTGTATGCAAGTGACACTTTTTAATTTGCTAGCATGGTCATAACCAGCCAAGACTGGCACTTGTATTTGAACCATAGATTGCAGGATATGGAAAATGAGCGAATGGGAAATTTATTATGATGATTGAAAACAAAACAACCTCCGGAGATGTCCTCAAAGATCTAGTTTCATGCGATCCTTAGAAAGTTGAAGCGCACTAGTTGATATGACTTTAGTTGGATAGGACTCATTACCACTTAGCTAATGTGGACTGAAGGAAGCATACAGTTTTCTTAGCTTGAGTGCCTCTTGATTCTGTCATATCATTCACTATCCAGCAGATAGAATTTCTTGCATTGCAAGATCCATCTAGCCTTTGGATTTGTCTTCACTATTCGACATTATAACATTAACTGGGATCTAAGTATCATATACCATGCTCGTGCTAATTGTGGCCCATCACACATTTGTGCGATGCTAATCAAGATGCAAGGGTGCTGTTTCCGAGAATAGGGTTAATGTTTTTCCATGCTTTTTGGCATGCACTGGTACTGAACTACATGCATGACACGATGCTGAGCGTTGTACCATGTGTGCATCTTGCTGGTGCAGACCTATGTATTATGGTTGCTCGAGCTTTTGCTACATTGTGGAAATGAACTAACTGCCTTTTGTCTCACATTTTTATGTGCTCCTTTGCTGCAATAATGCTTTTTTATGTATGTCCTGTTCCTTATACCATCCAGTTAGACATATTTTGCAAATTGCTTTAGAATATTTTTTTTTCTTCTAAATCTGATGGTGACCCACATGACCTGACAAGGAAAGAGGAACTACCACTTTCTGATTTACCACCCACATCTTGGCATTGCCTCTTTTCCAACTCCCACTTTGTGATCACGAGCACCGCCATTTCTCTTTGTCAAGATTCATGAACTTTACCATCTCTATCCTCATCACCTATGATTGCCAAGTCTCCACCTCCAGCAAAACTTATAGCAAGAATTATAGCGGCAAAGAATGGGACCTTGAAGGTACACTTGCTGTGCGGCTTGATATCATTTTCCTTTTTGCTTCTTCTTGGAGAGTAGGAGCTCATGCAAATGCATGTTTTCTAAAGATGCCACTTTGTCCTAAATTTGGCCACAATGTGCTTCACTTCATCTTCTTAACCTCGATATCCTTCAAATCTTCACTTTGTCGTCAACTATCTCGTCGCCACTATCTTGTTGACTCATCTATTTCCTCCAGCATCTTGCTCTTCTCATAAGCTAATTGTTTGCGCTTTCTGTTTACTGTTTCATTTGAAACAACATGATATATGTTGGCATCAGATTTGCCTCAGATGATGGAGAACATAGTTTAAGATTGGTTGGTCATGCTTCAACAAGAAGCTGATATAAGCACCACATGAGGTTGAACACTAACCTCCAGTAGTAGAGATTGAACCAGGTGTTAGCTATGAGTAGCTTTTGTGATTGAACAAAGTACAAAGTGGTATAAATATATTTGCCTGTATTTTATTGGACATGTGTCAACCTGTATTCTATTGGCCATACGGGTGTACTCTTGAACTGAATACATGATACATGTGACTGCTGAGCACAGGTGGTGATTGAATTGACAGATGCAGTTTACTGATTGTTTTATGTATTTGTATACAATGTATTATGCTGCATATATTTCTGTACATTGTACTTGAAAATATAATAAGTACTTGGTTCATGAGTGCAAGAATGCTGGTTTTTGTGGATTCAAGGCATTGATAGGGTGTTAAAATGTGCCTATCTCAAACATTTAATAAGATGTTACCACATAATTGAAATGTTTTTACAATATAGTAAATACAATTAACGTAAAATGCACATTCAAGCAGCCAATGAACAATGTGGGGTTGTTATGTACCTCCATTATAGCTGTTTCAATGATGTGATATGTGTATTTGAATAAGTGCATATTTATTAACGTGTAAATATTTCTTTTTTAAATACTACGTAATAGTTAATGTTCAAATTGCATATTTGTTGTTTTGCAGATAACAACATTATTTAAATCACTAAAGAACAAACTTTATGCCATTATTCCCAGAATCTAATCATACTTTTTCTAGCCCGTTAGTTCAAAAAAGTTGTTTGCAAATCTTTTGATTTCAATACCATATTTAGATTTTTCATAAGATTGAATTTCTTTTTTTGGCCCATGGAAATGGATCTCTTGCAGTTGAGGCTATTTATCTTAAAAAGGGCACTCAATTAAGATAGGTTTCAACTCTTTGGGAAGATGATTTGTTTTATGATGGTGGTTTTTTGATTGATTACCATAAGTAAATCCCAGTAACACTTATTGTTATCTTTTGTTTTACATAGAAATCTTTGGAGCTGAAGGCTAAACATTACTAGTTGATGATTTCAAGGAGCTCTACTTACTCTCCTTTAAGACCATGTTGGACCAACTTCGAGGCTTCATTGATTTCCTTATGCTTTTTTATCCGAGATCTGCATTTTGAAGTAGGAAATGCTGGTACATTGAACATGCACAAACTTATCCACACTTCTACAAAACCTATATATGTCAATAAAGAAACGAAGGTTACGCCATGTAGTTCTATTCTTGTCACATAAAAATCGACATCTTTAATTTGCTAAATGAAACATTGTTCAAATACGGTAACCAAAAAGAGTGGGGAATTTTTTACCATCGTTAAGAGCCTCTTGATTTGGTCCATAATGTTACCATCAATTGTGCCAGCAGTCAGTGCCTTCTTATCATATTACAGCCTCATTATTAATCAAGTAGTATGACCAATTTTTAGACCTCTTTTAAGCGAAATCTTAAGTGGCATATCCGTCATAATTCTTAAAATTTTATAAAAATCTGTAAGAGAATGTCATCGGATAAGTTTTCCCTACTGATTTAGATTGTATATGGTGTTTTGAGCTTGTTGATTAGTCTTGTGTGAATTCATCATTAATCTCAACAAAGTGGTGCCTCACATTTGTAACCAGAAGCACCACCACTCAATTAAAGTAATAGGAACACAATTAATCCCAAATGGATTCTATACTAGGTTATTATGTATTTCTTAGAATTTTGTTGGAATCTACAGTGAATTGTGTTGAAAACCATTGACTCTGAATTGCATGGCAAATAGTTTTCCCTGACCTATTTTTCCCTCTTCACATCGGATGGTAAGCAAGAAAAAGAGATTTTCCACATGCAATGCATGTGCATGGCCTAGTATTACCCTAGTGCACAAAATTCAACTTACTTCCCCAGTCATGCTAATTTAAGGTCTTGTGGATTCGCTCATTTATGTGGTTCTTTTACTCAGGCATTACACACACCTCACTAGAAATATTTAAATATTGCATATTGATGTTGTTAAATTATGAAATATCTGAATATTTCATAAGAGTCCAGCGTGCACGTGCTGGACTCTGGGGCTTTCCCATTATATAGTAGTAGATGTCAAGAGATCAAGTGAAAGGCTTATTATAGGATAATCATTAGGAGTGTCTGAGGGGCCAGAAACAGGAAGTGATTATTTTATGAAAAGTTTAGAGCGATCAACCTTATATATCCTTCCAACCAAGCAATTTTCTTATTTATGTAATGGTGTATGAAGAAAGAAGGTTCATGTTATATAACTTAATTTTGTTTCTACTCAATACTAAGCTATCCTAAGATTATTGCCTTAATAAATTATTGCAATTTCTACCCTTACTGCATATTTTTGGATTTAACACTACGGTATATTTGTAAGCTTGGTTTAAGAGTTACTTGCATTTGTTATCTGTAGCCTTCATTTTTTTCCCTCTGCGTTTGTGCTGAAGATGCTAGCAATGATATTTTTATTTCTTTTCAGCGATTCTTTTGAATATCTGAGGCTACTGTAGCATCTTCATTCACTTTCTTAGCTGGTCTCCATACCATGCACGTGTTTTTGCAATTAGTGACTGTATGAGTATGGCGATGGGGACGAGTGAGCAGCATTTACCGGCTATATTAGAGAATATGCCTAACAGTAATCAGCCTTTGACTCATCATATATCATCTTCCTCGGCCATTGGTACCATGATACCAACACCTGGTATGCCCCAAGGTGGATGCGCAAACTTGGTAGTTTCTTGTTCTTCTGACAGTTCTATTATTACTACTGTTGGTGCTGGTATGGTGCCACGGACCACAGTCGGCTCAGGAACCTTGCTACCGACTGCAAATGGATCAGCTGGTTTAAAACGCAATCCTTCGCTGAATGCTGTCAATGGTAATTATAGTTTTGTACATCATTACCACATGCTTTTAATGTAATTATACAATCTTAGGCTAATGGTGACTGTATTTGGTTGTGTAGGGCCAGGTCTCAATGGGTACCAGACTGCCAATGCTGCTGTTGGGTCTGGCGGTGGAAATAGTATAATATCGTCAATTGGCATGGTACAACAGTCAAGTCAGATGATTCCAACTCCGGGTTTGTCAAGTCAGATGATTCCAACTCCTGGTTTTAATAATTCAGTGCCACTTATGAGTTCTGATTGTTCAAATGGAGGTGCATTTTCTAGAGCCCAGACTACTACTGTCTCAAACCAACAGAGACAAAAGCAATACATTGCCAATCAAAATAGGCGTGTATTGCATAGTCTTGGAGGCCCAATAGGAGCTGGAATGAGGTCCAACATTCAGCACAAGCCTTCTCTTTATGGGTTTCCAAATGGAGTCATGGTTGGTGGCTTAGGGTTGGTAGGTAGTAACATGCAACTGGTGAATGGGCCTGCAGTGTCTGAGGGATACCTAAGTACTGCATCTTATAGTAGCTCCGCAGAGCAGCATTTTGATCAGCAACACCACCAACCAATGATATCGAGTAAACTCTTCCTCCTTTCCTTGCCCTTATCCTCACAGATGTTGCGTTCGTGCTTTTGTCTGTGCAAGCTTCCTAGTTGCTTATGGCCTTCTCGTGTGCTTTATCTGCTTGCTTGTGCTTTGTTCTTGTTGTTGTAATTGTTGATTATTTTGTCAATGTCAGAATTTTCATTAACATTCTTGCTTTTACAGCATCATCATCACAACAGATGTTACCTATAACAGGTGATGGATATACATCAGTTTCAGAAAACATGTGTGGCACTGCATCATCTGCTTTCTCTAGTATGAATAACCAAAATATGAACTCCACAACCTTGCGTTCCAAATTACTGCTAGGTCAACATCCAAATTTGGAATCGATGCAACAGACTGCACATATAAAACCTCAAATTCTTGATCATTCACAGAGGACGAATTTCCAGTCACCTCAGTCAACTAGAGAGCAGATTATGCTGTCACAGCATCAAATGCAAAATTTTAAGCACCTTCAGCTCCAACAGCAGTCTAACCAGCATTATGCAAGGATTGCTCAAAACCAGCAGCCTCAACAGCGGCAGCAGCACCAGCAACTTATTTCAAATACTGATGTGCTGCAGTCCTCTATGACTCCTAGTCTTGAAGGACAGCTTATGCCAGACCAAGGTCTTGATTCCCATAACGATTTGTTGCTCCCACAAGCTGCTGAGCGGTTTGATTTTTCAGAATTAGGAAGTCGGTACTGCCGGGGCACTTCCAATGGTGAACATTCTAAGGGTGCTGAGTTGGTTGGTCTGTTACCTCAGGATTTCCCTCCCTCCTTTTCACAGGGTTCAGAACTGCTGTTGCCTCCACATCGACAGACTTCTGGATCTGTAAATGAGTTTAGTTGCCTCTTTAATGGACCACAATCTGATGCACTCCAGCATGGCAATTGGCAGCCTCAACAAATACAGAAACTTCAAATGGGAGATAAGTCTTCCTTTGGACAGTTCATTGTGGAGGAATTTCATCAGAGAATAACAGAACAGGAGGAAGCTCAACAATCTTGTTTCTCCCCGGAGGGTTCTATCAATGGTCATGCTGCTGTTACAAAAAGTGCTGCATTGTCAAAATCTTCAAGTGGGGTCCATTGTGGACCTGGAAAAAGTACAAATGAACAAAACTATTACAACCAAAGGAGGTGGATTTTGTTTTTGCTCCATGCTCGTCGGTGTTCGGCTACAAAGGGAGCATGCAAAGAAGTCAACTGTATAACAGTTCAGAAGCTATGGATTCATATGCAAACTTGTAATAATGAAAAATGTAATTACCCTCGCTGCTGTAAGTCTAGAAAACTTTATCAGCACTATCGTGTTTGCCGTGCAGTAGATTGTCCCGTCTGTGTTCCTGTAAGGGATTTTATAGCAGCCAACTGTAAGACAAAGACTTGTCCTCCAGCAGATACTGATTGTGCAAATCAGGTGAATGGCTCTTGGAGAACTTCTGATGATGCAGGTGCCGACAGGTTGACGTGTAAGTTGCGTAGATTGCCTGTTGAAACTTCTGATGATCCACAATCTCTGTCAAAACGTGTGAAGATGCACCATAATCTCCCCTCAGTTGTACCAAAGAGGGAAAAATTTTCAGTTTCTGGTCCCCTTGTGAATCACTCTCATACTTTCCAGGAGGGACATCCCCAAGAGTGCCAACAGGCTGAGACAGCCGTGACTATTAAGTCTGAGGTCATTGAAATGAAGCCTGACTCATCCATAGGTTTTGGACAACAAAATTCTCCTGTATGTAGCAACATAATTGGTGATGATTCAATGAATGCACATGCTGCAAAGCCTGATAGTGAAAGTCTTCTCCAAAATGAAGTTGATGGTTGTGCCAACCAAGAAACCAATCTGGCTGAGAAAGAGATTGACCAGACTAAGATAAAAGCTGAAAAGGAAGGAAATGCCGCACCAATTGATCCTGGAAGTGGAAGTAAATCAGGTAAACCAAAGATAAAAGGTGTATCTTTGACTGAACTGTTCACCCCGGAGCAGATCAGGGAACACATAACCAGTCTGAGGCAATGGGTTGGCCAGGTTAGCTATTTTATCAGATATTCCGTCTCTTTTCATCTATAATAATTTATCTATTGCGTTTAGGGTCTATCTCATGCCTTTTTTTTCACTGGTATGCTATTTGTTCTTGATCCATTCAGACACATCAGAAATGCAGTTCTCTTTATTTTTAGTTTCTTCTAAATTTGTTCCTGGTGTTTAAAACAGTTTTAAACTCTCTCTCTCTCCCCCCTCCCTCTCAGCTCCTGTCGGTTCATAACGAGAATAGTTAAATTTTGATTTGATGGGTTATTCCCCTTAGTACTATGCATAGAAGGGGGTGCCATATGAGATGAAAATCTCACTGGATGATTGAGTGGGGTCACTGCTCTAAGTTCAGGTGGTCAAATCTTTCCCCAACCTTGTCCTCCTTTAGGGATCTGCTCCAGGTGCGTGTCTTTCGATGCTTGCTTTCTTAGTAAGCCTATAGCCTTAGCCCTAGCTTCAACTTCTTTGTAAGTCTCTTTCATCGTCTCTCTCTCCATGCATGTATGTGCATGTTTTGACCAGTACAGAGCTAACCTTATTGGTGATTTGAGATTTTTCAATATGGGGATATTAGACGACTAGGCTAGCATTTATAGAATTTCAGTCAAAGAATTCAGTTAATGATGTTTGGAGCTGAGAAGTTGCAGTGTTTCTATTATGTTAGAATTAAGTCATCAAACTGTAGCAAAAGGATTGGTTGTTGAACAGATTTATGGACAATTAACTAGCTTAGAGGTACACTCCCTCCATTTGGGGTTTCTTATCCTGCAGATATAGGCCTTTGTGTGTCATGACTCATGATCTAACAAGTGTATCTTTACAGTTGCTGCATGGCGGGTTCTCTCTAGAGGGGTGAAAGAGAGGTTATGGGGCAGTAAGCAACTTGTTAAACATACAAACTTTGTAAAACTAGGGAATTGGGTAAGGTTTGGATTAATGGACAAAAATTATGAGTATTGCACTTTTGGTAAATGCTCATGAAGACTTGTTGAGGAAGGCTATATGCTCAGAGAGTTATGGGGTTCAAGCAACCTTTGCTAGGAGGCACCTTACTGGTGATGTATGTTGGTAGGTACCTATGCTTCAATTTGTTTTCCAATAGTTTGACGTAAATATAGGGAAAAGAAGAGAGGGTACATAGATGGGACTATGGGAGGCTGGTTTGCTCCATTCACACATTATATCCAGATATTGGTGTTGAATGCTAATGGTGGGAAAGAATGAATCTTTGGAACTGCATTCTTGATCTAGGCTATCCAATGCGCTACCCTGACATCCTTAAGTGCTATTTAAATTGTTATTGATTTTGGTAAATTGTTATTTAACTTGTAGGAGGTAGTTAATGAGATTCATGAGTTTTGGGTGCACTTGGCATCCCATCCATGGACCAGGAACCGATCCCAATCTCTAGGTCTCATATCCTTAGCTTGACAGAGCTCTAGTAGAGTTCGTTACGGGTCTCCAGTAGTTCCTGCCCGATATCCTTTACTCTATAATTAAATATCAGCTCTATACCTTCTATTATGTTCAGGCATTCATGAGAAGAAGAGGGGGGGGGGGGGGGGGGGGGAAGGCCTGCTTTTTTCGTGTGTTCTCTTGTCTTGAAGAGAATCTGTGACATGCCATCGCTGCTCTTCCAACAGAGGAAAACGACATAAATTTGGCAGATGTGAAGATGTACTTAACATATTGCATGCACTACATTTTCATTTTTTTTAAAATTTAGCATTTGACTGTTGCATGATGCCAGAGGTCATCTAGTATTATCCTTTTACCAGAATTTCATTACTTTTTTCATATTCATCTTTTATTTTTTTCTTTTTTTTAACCCCCTTTTTGGTTCACAGAGTAAAGCCAAAGCTGAGAAGAATCAAGCACTGGAACATTCGATGAGTGAAAACTCATGTCAGTTGTGTGCAGTGGAAAAGCTCACATTTGAACCCCCTCCAATATATTGCACACCATGTGGTGCTCGCATTAAGAGGAATGCAATGTATTATACCATAGGGAGTGGTGATACTCGGCACTACTTCTGTATCCCATGTAATAATGAGGCTCGTGGTGACACTATTGAGGTTGATGGCACTGTATTCCCAAAGGCCAGGCTTGAAAAGAAGAGAAATGATGAAGAAACTGAAGAATGGGTAAATCCATACTTCTCACTGGGAGGTTTTGCATGCGTTTTTTTTAGGGGGGTTGGGGGGGGGGGTTGAGGGGAGAGATTGAGGCAATAAATTGCACATGCAATTACTTATTACTGTCTTTGCCCATTGCAGTGGGTTCAATGTGATAAATGTGAAGCCTGGCAACATCAAATATGTGCTCTTTTTAATGGCCGAAGAAATGATGGAGGACAAGCAGAATATACTTGCCCTAATTGTCACACAGAGGAGGTAGAAAAAGGAGAACGCAAGCCTTTACCACAAAATGCTGTTCTTGGTGCAATAGATTTGCCAAGAACTATTCTTAGTGATCACATAGAGCAACGACTTTTTAGACGACTCAAGCAGGAGAGGCAAGACAGGGCAAGGCATCTGGGAAAAACTTTTGATGAGGTAATTTTGATTTAGGTGGCATCATAACGACATTGATTTTATTTCCAATGAACCTGATACCAGATTTGATGTGCATGCTATTGTTATGTACAGTATCTGAATGTTCATATGAGTTATCCGCAGTTTAGCCTCATCAGTTTCTTGCATTTTAAAGCCCCGATCTACTACATTTCCTTTCTTTTATGCTCATGTCAAAATATTTCTAAGGATGCTTGTCTATACCAATCAGACTGACACTCCAAATAAAAATTTCACCAAATTAAAATGATGTGGCATGCCTATATAATAGCAGACTATATACGTTGTCTAAATCAGCTGGATGTTATAACTTTTAAAAAATGCTACTATTATATGCCAATGCTTCACACAAGAAAGGAATTGCAAGCTAGATATTCTGTCCACTTTAATTGTGGATTTTTGTTGAAGAAATAATAAATTTTTACTCTCTCTCTCTCTCTCTCTCTCTTCCTCCTGTATGTTGTCCATGAACTTTTTCCTTTTTTAGGTGAACGTTGTTCATGAACTTTAGACCAGCTATAAGCTGCCCATTCTCCTTCTAAACATCAACTGCTTCCTTAACAATTACTGTGATAGCAGGCGAGAAATTGAAATGATCATCTCACTTTGTATGCTTAATACCTTTCAGCAAGAACTACTCATTTTCCACTTTCCACATTCTCTATACTATTGGTAATCATTTGTATGTAGCATTATCAGGTCATTAATAATATTTCATTCTTGAAATAGGTCACAACCATTTCTTGTTACGGATATTTGCATGTATACCGTCCAAAAATTCTTTACTTCCTTATTTACCCCTTGTAAAGTTAAGCGTGCATACATATCCTTCCAAAAGGTTGAATAACTTGCATATAAGCGCCTTCGGGTATTCAAAATTTGTGTATATTTGTTTCCACAATTTAAAAATTGCATATATGCCTCTACAATTGAATGTCATCTTCCAAAATTACAGTAATGTCACTATATGTTTACCCTTTTATCCCTTCAGGGATTTTTGCATGTATATTTTCTAGAGGCACTTAAAATTACAGACATATGTTAGTATGAAATTTCAAAAAATTATGTATGATAATTTGGTGAAGTAGTAAATGAACAAGTTGATTACCTTTTAGCCCACCAAATAAAGTCTAGAATGATGAAATTTTATACAACATGGCAGGAAGGACATTTATGCGAATAAGGGATTTCCTTTAGGGTATATTGGCAAAATCTCTTCTTCCTATGCCACCATGCTTTTCTTCCATGTTTTATCTAATGAAATAAATCCATGAACTGCATCTAACTGCTTTTATATACTGGCTGGTCTAGGCATCAGTATTAGTTTCTGCATGAGAGCATTTGTATTTCAGTATATTTAGCCCGCTATTTGGACAGGGTAGCAGATACTTTCCAATGACTCTCTGGCAATTACTGCTGCAAGTGGACTTGCTTTTCTTGTTCTTCTTGCTTGCATACGACATGCACACATGCATATACATACGTATGCAATTGTGATATTTTGAAGGTGAAGGTTGAAAACAATGTTTTTTTTCATATTTTTTCAGAAGGGTGTATACAAAAGCTCTTCTTCCTATAGGGCTGTTAACGAGCCGAGCCGAGCCGAGCCCGAGGAGAGCCGAGCCCGAGCCTCCTCGGGCTTGGCTCGGCTCGTTTCACAAAATCAGGCTCGGGCTCGGGCTCGGTACCGAGCCCTGTATTGGGCTCGAGCTTGGGCTTGCTTGGCACAGCCCGGCTCGGGCTTGAGCTTGTAAAGCTCGTTTGCCCGAGTCCGAGCCCGCCCCATCCCCATCCCCATCCCCGACTCCGAGCTCGGTTCATCGTTGGAGAGAAGGACGAAGGAAAGAAAGAAAGAAAGAAAGAAAGAAAAGAAGAAGAGAAGAAAGAAGGAAAGAAAGAAAGAAAGAAAAGAAGAAGAAGAGAAGAAAGAAGGAAAGAAAGAAAAAAGAAAAGAGAAGAAAGGACTCACCGGTTCGTCGTCGCCTGCGGTGGCTGCCGGCTTCGGCCGCGAGCACCACCGGCACGGGCGTTGGCCGCTGGTGCCGCGGGCCATGGCCCGACCTTCCTGTGCGAGGGACTCCTGCTCTGATTCGCCGGTGGAGGAGGGCTTCTCTTCCCCTCCTCTGTTGCCGGTGGAGGAGTCGGCAAAGAGAAGAAAAGAAAGGGGGGAGAAACAGAGAAGAAAGAGGGGAAGGTTCTGGAGAAACCGAGAAGAAAGGAGAAGAAAAGAAAAAGAAAGAGGAGGGAACGGGTTAACGGGTTGAGTCCGAACCTGAACCAATCCAATCCGATTTAAAGAAATTAAATAGATTTGGGTTAGCTCGGGTTGGGTCTGATCTAAATCCAACTAGGTTCAATCATATTGGGATTTAAATTGATTAAGCCAAATAAAATTTAATTGGATTGAGTCCAAGTTTCATTGGGACCTAATTAAATTGTTAATTGGACTGAGCCCTCATTTGGGCTCGTGAGTTGCTCGGGCTCGGGCTCGGATTTAAATGAGCCTCATTTTGGGCTCGGCTCGGGCTCGTTTGACTAATGAGCCGAGCTCGAGCCGGTCTTTTACCAAACCGGGCCCGAGCCGAGTCCGAGCAGCTCGGCCCGTTAACAGCCCTATCTTCCTATATTTCCATGCTCTTTCTTCCATTTTCTAACTAATTAAGTATTACCATGAATTACATCTTATGCTTTTATATACTGTTGGTCCGTGCATCAGTATTAATTTTTGCATGGCAGCCTTTACTGTGCAGTATACTTGGCCTGCTATGTAGAGAGGGAATGCAGTATACTTGGCTTGCATAGGCCCATCTTGCCTGACAACCTCTATGTGATAAATTTGGTTTATCTGTTTGCAAGTGTTATATCATCTGTATTATTGTTTCCTGCTATTTTTAGTAGAATGTTTGGTTTTGTTATGTATCACTTTATCTAAATGCTCGTGATGATGAGAACAATTCCCTGTTTAGGTCCCTTGTATATTGTACCTTAATGTGGATCTGCTTGATAATTTTGCTGCATCACCTAAATTGCTACCTTTCATTTCATTGATCTTGATGGAGTTCCAGTGCAAGAGATCTAGCATGCAATGATTTTAGGCAGCAACTGTCATAATATTGGTTGCTTCCATTTCAGATACCTGGGGCAGAAGGACTTGTGGTTAGAGTTGTATCATCAGTTGACAAAAAGTTGGAAGTAAAACAGCGTTTTTTAGAGATTTTTCGGGAAGAAAACTATGCGACAGAATTCCCATACAAATCTAAGGTAATTTATTCTTAATTTGGCTCCAAATTTGTCACCAGATAAATTCCTTTTCTTTCTTATAGTGAAGATTACTTGAGGGACATGTCTTGGACTCATGGATTGTGTCAGTGGCTATTAGAATCTTATATGGTGTATTTGTTTGTCCAGGTCATATTGTTGTTTCAGAAGATTGAAGGTGTAGAGGTATGCCTATTTGGCATGTATGTCCAAGAGTTTGGTTCGGAATGCCAATTTCCTAACCAACGTCGTGTCTATCTTTCGTATCTGGATTCTGTCAAATACTTCAGGCCTGAAGTAAAAACAGCGACGGGGGAAGCTCTACGTACCTTTGTCTATCATGAAATTCTGGTACTTCAGGACTTTACAAGTCTACCTAGATGCTTATTTATGTTTAGGTTACCTTAATTTTTGATCACTATAATGATGTGCATGTATGCTGGGCTTTGTGGGTGTGTGCATGTGCGGATGCCTGTATACTTTTGTGGATAGTCAAACTAGTTTGTGTTTTTCTATTAATTTATCAATGACAATCTATGTTGTCTAAGAAGCGTGGTGCATATGCATGTGTGGTTGCATATCTAGGTTTGTTTGTTGCATGTGCAAGTGCTCATGCATGTCTTTTGTGGTTGCATGGATGGTTTAGCTTGTTCATGTTTCTATCAATTTATCAGTAATGATTCTATGAAGTTATCGGTAATGATCAACATTTTTCTGGGGAGAATGCAGGTGCATGTGTATGTGGAAGTCTGTGCGTGTCTCTGTGCATGTTGATAGTTAAACCCACCCTTAAAAAAATGTTGATAATTAAACCTGTTTGTGCTTCCATTAATTTATTGGTGATGGTCTATAATTTTTGGGATTTAATTGTGACTTTTGTGCTTCATTTGTATATTTCTATAGATTGGATATCTTGAGTACTGCAAGAAACGGGGTTTCACTAGTTGCTATATATGGGCTTGTCCTCCTTTGAAAGGTGAAGACTATATCTTATATTGTCATCCTGAGATTCAGAAGACACCAAAATCTGACAAACTACGGGAGTGGTGAGACATTGCTTCTAATAATTAGTTCTGTCTTTTGAGCAATAGACGTTGTTTTCTAATATTGCACGTATGCTTAACACATCTAACTTGATGCATGGATTGGCAAAATATATACTGCAGGTATTTATCAATGCTTCGGAAAGCTTCCAAGGAAAACATAGTTGCTGATGTCACTAATTTTTATGATCATTTCTTTGTAAGTGCCGGCGAGTGCAAGGCTAAGGTAACTGCTGCTCGTCTGCCATATTTCGATGGCGATTATTGGCCTGGTGCTGCAGAGGATATGATCAATCAACTTCGTCAAGAAGAGGATGGAAGAAAACAGCAGAAGAAAGGGAAAACTAAAAAGACTATAACAAAAAGGCAACTAAAAGCTGCTGGTCAAGCTGATCTTTCTACCAATGCATCTAAAGATGCTCTTTTGATGCAAAAAGTAATTTTTCCTGTGATTTTGTCCTTACAGTTGTTGGTTACCATTGTAGGTAGTGAAAATATCTTCTTCATAGCTTTACCTCTTGATCTTTAATGCCCTGCGTGCAAGTGGGCAGTGACTTAATGGTGTTGAGCCCATTGGATTGTGATAGGCTGATTGGTGGCTGGTCAATGGCCCTTCAACTTGCTTACCTGACTGATTCTCCCCCCCCCCCCCCCCCCCCAATGTCACAGTTTTTTTACCTTTTGTTCTTTTTAGTGTCTTCAGAATCATCTGACCTTGAGTTTCTTGACATATTCCTCATTTTTATTTTTATCATACTGAATTATTTCTTGCACAGCTTGGTGAAACCATCTTTCCTATGAAGGAAGATTTTATTATGGTCCATTTGCAGCATGCATGCACGCATTGCTGTCTACTTATGGTGTCTGGAACACGCTGGGTTTGCAATCAATGCAAGAACTTCCAGCTTTGTGACAAGTAAGTCATTTTCCAGTTATCTTATTATCTTGTGGACCAATTTGTTATTCGTCATTATCCTGTGTAATCATGCTTCCGGAAGGCACATCAGCGTGCAGTCAGTGCCCATCCTCAGTAGACACTGCAAGAATGATTTATTTAAAATATCACTACTCCCAGATTGCTAGATGTGATGGACTAATAATTTTATTCGATTGCCTTGTTACTATCCTATAACTGTTAGATACTTGTTCCATTTCTATTCACGTTCAAATATTATTTTTCATTTTTTGAGGTTGATAATAGAAAAGGTGTTTATGTTATTTGAATTTTGCTGGTTCAACCATAGGGGATTGAGATCTAAGTTGCAGGAACAAAATGTCTTTAGTTCGTTATTTTAATAATATGACTGACGGCCGCGAGTGAAGGCCTGATTCTGTCAATTGGCGTGACTTTCCCACCTCAGCCTGTAACTTCTCCTTGCACTAACTGGTTGCCAATTATATTCCACTAGAATTGTATTTGGTAACTATTACATTTGTTTCAATAACTTTTACTGTTTGTTATTTTTGTTCTCCAGGAAGCTATAATTCGTAAGTTCGTTTTCCCCTCTAGAATTCGAATATGACAGAATTCATCTTGTATTTGATCATTGCCTTGTCTCTTGTTCTAGAGGCTACTTCCGAAGTCTTGTTTTGAACTAATTAAGTGGTACTGAATTGGAGAGCGAAAGAAGAAGGAAAGAACAGTAATTGCATTAATCTCAGCAAAACTGCTATTCTCCACTTAAATTCTTTCATAATCCCAACTAAATATCAAGGACCTTAAAGACCAAACATGTTTAGATGACCATGATTGTGTTATAAGGGTGGGTTAGCCTGTAGGAACAAATGACCTATTTTCTTCTTCCTCTCTTCTGTTCCCTCATTTTGCCCCTTTATAGATTTGTTCTCCAATTTTTTCTCTATCTTTATGGTGCCCAAAAGTCTCTTCCTGCTAGGAACAACATAATTGTGCAGCATGCAGAATACAGTTACTGCTGTAAGAATTATGAAGCCGTTTGGTTTTCTATTATCAAAGTATGCTTCCACTGCCAAAGTTTTCTTTGCTGAGTGTTGCTTTTGATGAGTGGATGTGGGATAATCTCTTTTTTTCCGCCTTTCATTTTTGCTTTTTTTTATTCAATATGTCACAAGTATAAGTCTGTATAAGACTGGGTTTCCTTTGTAGGTGTCATGCTGCAGATCAAAGACTAGAAGAGAGGGACAGGCATCCTATCAATAGTAGGGACAAGCACATCCTCACTCCGGTGAGTTGCTGAATAACGAAGTCTCCTTATTAAATGTTACCACCTCATGTTCCATGTACATATATATGTAGAAAAACACAGGAACAACTATCAGATATGGGCCCTAATATGAAATGTCTGCAAGCAGGTTGAAATCAAGGATGTGCCTTCGGATACTAAAGATAAAGATGAAATCATAGAGAGCGAGTTTTTTGACACGAGGCAAGCATTCCTCAGCCTTTGTCAAGGAAACCATTATCAATATGATACTCTGCGGCGTGCTAAGCATTCCTCAATGATGGTGTTGTATCACCTCCATAATCCAGCTGCACCTGCCTTTGTAACCACCTGCAATATCTGCCAGCATGATATTGAAACTGGTCAGGGATGGCGTTGTGAAACTTGCACTGATTTTGAAGTATGCAATGCGTGTTATCAGAAAGATGGTGGTGTCGACCATCCTCACCCGTTAACAAATAATCCATCCATTGCTGATCGTGATGCTCAAAATCAAGAAGCTCGGGAGAAACGAGTTCAGCAGGTATTTCCAATTTTTCATTTTATCTTTGAAATCTCAAAATGATATCATCGTGATTCACTGGCTTGTTTCCCATTTCCGGTCATCTTAAAAAGTTTGGATATCTTAGTTGTTTTACTTGTAATATATTGGTCAGCTTGCCCTTCTTTTTACATGAATACCGTTTCATTTTAAAGGATAATGTTGGCTGCAAACTTAGTGTAATAATCTTTACTCCAGTTACTGCAAAACATTGCAACATGAATTATGCAGTACTCATTTGAATCAGGAGTCAGTAATAAGTAAATAAGGCACTTTCTTGGGGTTTGCTGGTTGATTTTTTTTCCCTAAATCTATTTCTATAGTGGGAATCACATTTCTGCTTCTCTGTGAATGGCATATTGAAAACCTTCTATATCATTACATAATTGAGATTGTAATATTCTTATTTGTTGAGTTTCAAATTTGGGCATGTTGTGGTAACTTGTCGGACTGCCCTGCATTATTTTAGTCTACTATTTTTTCCAGGAATCAATTGTTTGAAATTAGTTGATTATCTGTATAATTCTTGAAAACATCTGATTCTCTTTTAGTACTCCTTGGTAATTAGTGTAATACTGACTGCTAAATTTATTTCAGCAGTGAATTTAATTTCTTATTGTTCAAGATTGGCATATTTGAGACCCTTGCATATAGTTAGTACCTGAAATACTAAATGCTATTTAGCATGTTTTCTATGTGAGCATCCGACTGGACTAACTCTTGCTCATTAGTTTGACCTTACATTCCTTAACTCTGATAAAGAAACATCGAACATCCCCGTTCAATATTAGTAGCCTATCATCTGTTCTAATTTTTTGAATTTTTTTTTCCATGCTAGTTTAGTCCTTGCTTGATTTCTTGTTTAGTATTGAATGTTGCTTTGCTAGAGGAGTATGATTATTTGATGAGTTGAAAGTGGCTGAATATCACTCTAGGCCATATACATGCAAGGTGCATGTTGGAGAGTTAAAATACTACTGGAAATGAAATCAAATATCTCAGGTTAGGAAGCTTAGACACGTAGCTAGTTGAACAGTCAATTGTACAATTTTTATTTTATAACGCAGTCCAAATGCGAAAATAAAGAATAAAATGGTTTCGGTACAGTCGGTATGGTATCATCAGTATGCACTTGTATGCACTGGTACAAAGGGTTTCAGTGTCCCGGTTCCTGTAGCAGTGCCACTTTCGGGTCGGAGTGGTATGTTACTGATGGTAACATCCCATTGCGGTGAACCTAACATCTTGCATCTACAGTTAGGTTATGAGGAAAAGCCACAGCTGCCGATTTCATTCCTGAGATCACTTGCATTTTTGAATGCATACTCTATAATCTATATATTTAGCCTACTAAACTTTTGTCTGTTGCTTAGTCTTCCTTGTATCATTCCAAGTCCTGCAGTTGTAACTTACTGTTGTAGGTCGGCCTGAAGAGGCGTCGATAGATCTAAGGGATTAGAAAAGGACTGAGGTCTAAAACCACCTTCTTGTCCTGATACTGCAAACGGGGTAGAAGGGGCATTTTTTTTGGCCTTTTTAAAGTTATGAAATTTTTTCAGAAAAATCTGTTTGAGGCTTTTGGAGGAGATATTGATCCTAGGTAAAGGAATACATAGTTGATTGGATGATCAGTGATGAACCGATGAGTAGTGGACTTGTAAGAAAATCTCAGGAATCTTGTGCAGATTCATGCAGAATCTTTAAAATATCCTGCAAATCTAATGTATTTTCTTCATAAGATCATTGAAAAATTATAGAAAAGAATGGATAGGATGAGGGCACTAACTTATTACATTAAAATATATGATTATTGTAATAAAGATCAGCGATAAAGATGCAGTAATATAGCACTTCGCATAAATATCATAGACATCAATGAGAAAAAGGAATTAAAGAAGGAAATGATGAAAGGGAGAGAGGAGAAGAAAGAACTTAGAAAGGGAAGGATAGAGGGGCTGAAACTGGCCTAGACTTTTTCTTCAAACAAAATAACTTTGATAAAATTCTAAAATTAGTTGCTTTAAATAGAACCTTTTTTTGAAAGAACCTTGCTTTACATGGATGATAGAACCTTGCTTATTCTAAATTGCTTCCTGCTCAAGGAAGGGCTCTCAACTTGTTATGATGTTAGGTCTCTCTCAATATAATCCGGCACCAAAAAGAGTCCTCATTGATATAAAATTCTACTGCATCCAAAACTTTCCAAATAACAGCTAAATAAAAGGGAAGAAAAGATACCATGAATCAGGACTCCTGAAATCTCTCCTTAAGGACTTTGAGAGTATGTCTTTTTTGGACCAAATCCTGGCCATTTTCAATTGCACTGGACACTGATATTGTCTGATTATGCTCCTAGCAGTTGAATTGAGTCCCAAATACTTTGGCACCAGGTTTTAAACACCGTTACTGAACCCTGTAACGGTTTTCCATTGGAATCATATGGTATCGGTACACAGTACTGGAAGTGTCGGGTTATGTACCGAGGCTTATCGATTCAAAAGGAATAAAAAACAACCAGGAACAACCAGTACGATTGGTTCAGTACTGTCGGCACCTATTTGTCCAGTCGGTATGTACCAGCACAACTGGTTTTAGCATCTTGAGCCCAGTTTTTTGTAGGAACATTATGGTACTGGTGATACCGTCCCATTCCGACACTACTGCAGTTCTTGCTTTGATGACTTGCTAATTTGATGATCTGAGCCTTCGGTTGGTCAGAACAGCCATCGTAGCACTTCCAGAGCTGATTCTTCTGGCTGTTGCATCCTCTCATAGGCATGAGCAGCTGATCTTCAACGATTGCTGCATCACGTACAATGACCATAAAGGAATGTTCAGTTCGTCATGATAATAAAAGAAAATGAATGGTTATTTGTTTAGGGCCCCCACAAGCACAGGCTGCTCTCTTATTTGTTGTTTATATTTCATTAATTGCTCGTGTTGCTAGGAAGATTTATTGACACACTCTTCATTTGAGAAGGGATATGCTTTGAATTATTTCACTGCAGTATGTCTGTAGATCTTACGATATATTAACTGCTGATATGAGCTTTCTAATTCGGGCAGATATGTATGTTTTGACTAACACAGTTAAGTGAAAGCCTTATGGTACTTGAAGCAGGGTAAACAAAGTACATATGTTGGCCTAAACCTTTCACCTGGATGACAAACTTTTAGGTCTTAGCACCTTTGGCATGATCTTTTCTCATGTTTTTAGGTTCTGCAGTGTTGTTGTCGAAGCACTGATTTCTGGTGGTGCAATTGAATATGATACACGGTTCTTTTTCTATTGTATTTTCACTATGCATTACTTGAAAACTTTTCTGTCAAATGTTATTTTTCGGACTTTCTTATAAACCTTTGCTTAGCATGAATTCTCGAAGTTTATGTCCTCATCAAATTTCTGGTGTTTTGGGCTTCAGCTACGGAAAATGCTTGATCTTCTGGTGCACGCCTCCCAATGTCGCTCTCCTCATTGCCCATATCCAAATTGCCGTAAAGTAAAAGGCCTTTTCCGTCATGGCATGCACTGCAAAACACGTGCCTCAGGAGGTTGCCAAATGTGCAAGAAAATGTGGTATCTGTTGCAAATTCATTCCCGAGCGTGTAAAGAATCGAATTGCCATGTACCACGATGCAAGTATGTTGAACAATTTATGATCTCTGACTTGTGTACATCACAGTGCCTTTTTCTAGTAACCAACCAAAATTGATCAACATTGACGTGTTTTTCATCCAGGGATTTGAAAGAACATATGAGGAGGTTGCAGCAACAAGCAGAATCCAGACGTAGGGCAGCAGTTATGGAGATGATGAGACAACGGGCTGCTGAGGTTTCGGGGACTGCCGAATGATTTTATCATGTAGTGAAATTTCCTAGGTGAAAGATTCGATGCAGGCTGATGCCTCCTGGACGCCCGAAGTAAATGGACAGTTCCATCAGGCAAAAGATTAAATAGAGGATTCAGCAAATCAGAGTCAGAGGAGGCTAATTGCCCAGCATGGACCAGTTGATTTCATGGGGAAACTGGACTTCCATCTTTATGTTCTTGGGGACAGAGGAGCAGCCAGTCTGGTATTCATTTTGAAGCTAACCATTTTCAGACAACCTTCAAAGGTAATTGTTCAGTCCTGACCTGACAAGGGTGATTCTTTGATTAGTCCTGCATTGTATTGCCGTCCATCATTGAATGGCAGTTGTATTATAGATGCCCTAATTTGTCGAAATGTAGCTGGAAACAAAAGTGCTTGTTTTTCCCTTCATGGTGGGGCGGAAGAAAGGGGGTAGACAGGCCCTGCATTTGTTGAAAGCTGTCCTTTTGTAAAATATTTTATATAAACGATAAAAAAATAAATAGCATGTTCATTTTGGCAGAAATTTGTAAGACCGTCATTTGGTTGTACATAGTGGGAGTTGAAATTTGTTTTCAACCAACAACTTGACAATGATCTAGATTTTGTTAATCCGTATGATAATGGTCTGGAATTCAATAAGAACTTACACGATCCACTAATGATATTTTTTCACCCCCGGTGGCCCTGTTCCCTGATCTCTCTCCCTCCTACCCTGCTATTCTGCTGTCCATCCATGCTCTTCCCCTCTTTTCTCTTGGCTCCAAACTGTTGCCTGTAGCTGCCCAACCGGGACAAAGATCTCAAACGGGTCATCCCTTCCCTTCCCTCTCTACCGACTTCCATGGGTACACCCTCAACTGGTAGAGCTGCCATGACCAGGTCAATTTGGGTTACATTCTTTTGTTTTCTCCATGCCGAGTAACTGGTGTTTGGCTGACCTTTTGCTAGTTCTGAGTAAAGGGGATCGGAGCTGCCATGACGAGTTCAGTTTTGGCCACATTCGTTTGGCAGACCCTTGCTAGTTCTGAGTAAAGGGTCTCTCTCTCTCTCTCTCTCTCTCTCTCTCTCTCTCTCTCTCTCTCTCTCTCTCTCTCTCTCTATATATATATATATATATATATATATATATATATATATATATATATATATATATATGTGTGTGTGTGTGTGTGTGTGTGTGTGTGTGTCTCTCTCTCTCTCTCAATCTATATAATTTAGAGTTGTTTTATAAAAATAAAATAAAAGAAATACACCAATCCAAGATTATATTCCCTTTGCAGGGCTTGAAAATTGCGCTTCTTTCTCGGTTTGCCTAGCGTGCCTAAGGGTAGTAGCAATCCCTTCATGCATGACAGCCATTCCTTGCGCTTTTTTTTTTTTTTTTTTTTTTTTGCTAATGCGGGTGGATCAGACCTGACGAGACCGGATACACCCAATAAAGTCAGAAAATAAAATACCTCGGAGTGCCAAAGGCAACTCCCCATCGCCACTCCATAAGGTGTCTCCGGAGTGAGAAGCTACATACGCAGCTACCCAATCCGCAGCACCATTACCTTCACGGTAAATATGCTTGGCCCGAAAGGCCCATCCATCCCTCGCCATAACCCAAATGTCACGGAGCAAGGGATGGTCACACCCGCCACGCCTTGGACCCCCCTGGATCCAACTGACAATGGTGGCTGAGTCACCCTCCAGGATAATGGACCTAGCCCGTAAGACACACCGGGCATGGCGAAGGCCTGCCCAGGCTGCTGTCAGCTCCGCGCTGGGAACTGAAGTGTCAAATAACTGACTGCCACTGGCAGCCACAACCCTGGCACACGGGTCCCGGATAACAAAACCCGCGCCTCCCCGCGTGCCACCATCCAAAACAGACCCATCAAAGTTGACCTTGAGGAAACTCGGGGGTGGGGACTCCCAGGTAAAAAACACCGTACGAGAGGCTGCCGAAGCAGAGTGGGAACCCCAGGTGTCCCGAGCTATCAAGGTCCCTCCAACAGGGATAGTGTAACACAGCTCCGCCGCCTGAGCGCGGGCACTCTCGACAACAAATCGCGGCGACATACGTCGTTCGCTGAAGGTACGAGCATTCCTGGCCAACCAGATCTGGTAGGCAATACAGGTAGCTCGGACAGCCTCCTGACGCAGCACCAAGGACTCCGATCCCTGACGCATGGCCTGTAAGAACAGGTCCCTACATCGCCATATCACCGGTGGAACCCCTGCCAACCGCCAAGTGCCCCTAGCCCATGTGCACCGAAACAGGGCATGGTCCACCGTCTCGGCCACACCACAAGCCCCACACACCAATGGGATCCTCACTCCTCGACCTGCGAGTACAGCTCTCGTAGGAAGACGGTCCCAGGCCACCTTCCAGAGGAACAACGCGACCCTCGGGTGGAGCCCCAATCGCCAGATCCAGGCAAAATCCGGGCCAGGCTCATAATCCTGCCGCAGGATATGGGAGAGATCGCCCATCCTGACCCTGGATCTGGTTGAGGAACCCCACACACGTACATCTGGTCCGCCACTCTGTGGTAACGGTAGTGAGCGAACCCGCTCCGCCAAAGATTGCCCGAACAAACGGGCCAACTGAGTCTCATCCCAACCAGCCACCCCGGGGGTCATGAGATCACAAACCTGTAGACCCTCCCCAGCCTCGACACTAACCATAGTCGGCCAAAGCCGCAGCGGGAGGCCGTCGACCCATGGGTCACCAGCTACATCGATGCTACGTCCGTCGCCTATCAGCCATCGGGTGTGACTCGACACCAATGGCAAGTACGTCGCTATCTCACGCCATAGAAAGGAGCATCTCCGCCCTCCTCGGGCCCAGCCCTCCGGGCTTGCCCCCCCATAGCGGATAGTCATAATCCGGCTCCAGAGCCCCTGCGGCTCCAGGATGAGACGGGAAGCATGCTGGGCAAGAAGTAGCTCTCGTCTCTCCAGGAGAGACACCACCCCTAGACCACCTTCCCTGAGGGGAAGGCAGATGCGCTCCCATGCCACCATGTGCACGCCACGACCCCCTCCATGTGAGCCCCATAAGAAGCCCCGAAGAAGTCGCTCAATCTTCAATAAAACAGACCTTGGCACCACCGTATTTGCCATAAGATAGATGGGCATGGAGCCCAGTACAGCTCGAATCAGCATGACTCTGCCCATCATAGACAGGGACGCTGCCCTCCAGCCCTCTAGTCTGCTCTGAACCCGCTGCACCATCCCGGTGCACTCAGAAACTCGCAGTCTCCTGCCCGAGATCGGAACACCCAGATAGGTCCAGGTCCCATCCTGCTCAGGCATCTCCAGAATCCTCCGAATCCCCCGTCGAACCCTGAGTGATGTGCTAGGGCTAAAGGAGATGGAGGATTTCTGGCCATTCACTCTCTGACCGGATACCGTGCAATAGGCACCCAAAACCCTCCTGATAGCCTGAACATCAGCTACGCGAGCCCGGGTCAGGAGGAGACAGTCATCGGCAAATAGTAAGTGTGATATCGGCTGGGCCCCCAGAGCTGGGACATAGGCCCCCAACTCACCGGCAGCACACGCAGCCCGCAATGCCCGAGACAAGACATCAGAGCAAATAATAAATAGATACGGAGATAACGGGCATCCCTGCCGAAGCCCCATAGTAGAACTGAAGAAAGGAGATGGGGAGCCATTGACCAAGATAGAGAACCTCGGTCCCCGGACACACCCCAGAACCCACCCAATCCAAGTCTCATGGAACCCCAGGCTCTCCAAAGCTAGCCTAAGAAAACTCCACCTGATTCTATTATAAGCTCGTTCCATATCTAGCTTGACGGCCATCAAACTCCGCCGCTGCGAGGCCCGTCGAAGATCCCACATCATCTCCTAGGCCACCATAACGTTGTCGGAGATACTCCGACCCCTCACAAAAGCACCCTGCTCCTGACAGATAATGCCGGAGAGGAGGGGCTTCATACGATCCATCAGTATTCTTGCCACAACTTTGTATAAAGTATTACACAAGCTGATCGGCCTAAAATGACTCGGCTCGGCCGCGTCCTGACGCTTTGGTATAAGCGTGACAAATGTGGCTTTCCAATCGTCGGGCATACCTGCCTGATTGAAAAAACACAAGACCGCTTCCACCACTGCAGTCCGAACGATACCCCAGTATCTCCGGAAAAAGAAAGGTGCGAAACCATCTGGACCAGGGGCCCTATCCGCACCGAGTGCCTAGATAGCCTCACGCACCTCCCCCTCCGTCACTGGACGAACCAACATAGCGTTCTCAGTCGTATTGATTTGGGAAACAGCCCTCGGGAGCTGACCGGCAGGATCGGACTCACAATCCTCCGTCCAACGAGAGCGAAAGAAATCAAGCAGGATATGGGTGATGGCCGAATCGCCTTCAACCCGGTGACCCTGCTCATCCCGCAAGGATCGAATCATGTTCCTCTGCCTCCTGATAATCGTAGAGCGGTGAAAGAAACTAGTGTTTCGATCACCCTCTCTGACCCATTGAATTCTGGATTTTTGCCTCCAGAAGATCTCATGTTGCCGCAAGATCGAGTGGTGAGTGGCGAGGAGACCCCGAAGGCTGACCATATCGGCCTCGGGGAGCGCACCCATCTGGTCTTCTCTACTTTGGTGGTCGGCAATCGCAGCCTCCACCTCCTCCAACCTCCTGAAGATATCCCCCACTACCTCACGGTTCCAACGCCGTAACCGACGCTTAGTCAATTCCAATTTACGTGAAACCCTCTGCATGGGGTCACCACAAACCGGCAGACTCCAAGCTCCTCGGACAATGTCCCAGGATTGAGGGAGAGACAACCAAACCTTCTCAAAGCGGAAGGGGCACTGGTGAGAAGAACCAGATACAGTCGAAATCAACAAAGGACAGTGGTCCGAAGCAATCCAGGGTAGATGACTAACCCTGTAGGACGGAAATCTGGTAAGCTAGTCAGAGGAAGCAATAGCCCTATCGAGCCGCTCCCACACCCTGGCTTGGCCAGACTGGTTATTACACCAAGTAAATTGCGGGCCAGAGAATCCTAGATCCACTAGGCCGTTTCGTGAGAGAAAGTCTCTAAACTCCCTCCTATCCACAGTGTCAGAAAAAGCCCTACCTCCACGTTTCTCACTCCCCTCCAAGATACAATTAAAATCACCCACTATCGCCGTTGGAAGACCCTGAGCGATTAAGTGGGTGAGCTCATCCCACAGGACCCTTCTGGTCCGATGGTCAGTGCTAGCATACACACCACTCAGGACCCATGGTGCGGCGTTAGGTGCCGAAATAATCATCAGGACCTGTTGGGAGCAGTTATGGAACACATCGACTGTAGCCCCACCCCGCTTCCACAGAGCCACAATACCCCCGGACAGCCCCTGGGACTCAACTACATATGACTCCCAGTCGACCTCAAACCGGCGTACTACACGATCCAGTCCACTACCGGATAGTCGTGTTTCATAGAGAAGGCAGATCTCTGGACTATGGATCTGAACCAACCGCCTAAAGGAAGACATGAAGGCCGGCTTAGCCGCCCCTCTACAATTCCACGCAAGAATCCTCATGGGGAAAAATCCGAGAGGTCGGCCACAGGTGCATCCACCCTCTGGGCCGCAGGGTCCATCATCAACTCATGATCAGGGTCGTCTCGCAGACCCTCATCGACGCTAGCCCCGGACACGACTCGTAAGACTGCCGCCTTCACCCGTTGAACAACCGTCGAATGATCAGCGGACCTACTAACCGCCCCCTCAAGGCTACTCGAGTCCCCTACCCCTGGCTCCACGAATGCAGGCGCGTCCCGCCCTGCCAGAGGGTCCCTCGCAGGGCAGTCTCCGCAAACAGGGAGTGCACTAGCCATAGTCGCATCGCCCAAATCGGGCCCACTCGCGACCACAACCCCCTGTCCCACCTCCACCTCTAGAGGGCCCAAAGTAATAGGAACCTCAGACGGCGGAACCACCCCCAGGGCCTGGGCCCTAAACTGGAACCCAGACTCACTGGGCCCCGCCAGCAAAGCCAGCGACTCAGGCCCAACAGCAGGCCCCAAGTGGGCCATGAACAGTGGAAAGCCCCCGTCCACAGGGGCCTTCCCTGAGTCCTCTACGCGTGGCCCAGCCAAACTGGGCCACGCTCTCTCCACCGCGCGACGGGCCTGGGAGCCCGTCGCGCGATTCACCGCGTGAACCACACGGTTCACGCGATCTCGATCTCCCGTGGGTCCCGCGCGCCCCTTACCGGGTTGACGGGCCACATCCAGTAGCGGCCCAGCATTTCTGGGCCGCTTCTTGGACAGGTCCATGTGCGGACCCACCCAACCAGCAGCCGGCCCGGCCTGAACCAACTGGCCGGCCCGGACCTCACACAGCCCACTCGAGCTCGAACTCGCCCCTGTTGCCGAGTCAACACGTCCCATGACCGTGTCAACACGGGAGCCCCCTCTCTGCCCACCGGAAGCCGGGGCCTCTACCACCACCGGCGGGGAGTGGCGACGGGCCACTTTGGTCGGCTTTTGCCAACCTTCTAGGTCCGGTGGTGACACCGGAGGCCTAGGCGAGGCGGCCGGCGAGGAGGGCCGAGAAGGGGGAAGCCCACCGGAGGGCTCCGACACCTTCCCCGCTTGCGTCGGCGGCCCACGCGAGGGCTCCGTCGCCTTCCCCGACCGTGGCACTTGCTCCCGTGGCTGCCGGGCGCGAGATGTCACCAACCACGGGCCATAGATCGGCCCGGGAGCCACCTCCCCCGGTAGGCTCACTCCCGTCGTCGCCGGAACCCCAAATGGGCATCCTAGCTCGAGGTGGCCGATCCTACCACATTGCTCGCAGAAATCCGGGATATTCTCGAAGACGAACGGCTGCCAGAGAGCCTTCGTCCTTCCGAGTATCCGGATTCCGGGGAGGAGGGGGGCGGCGGCGTCAATCGCCACCTTGACACGCGCAAACCCCATGGCACGGCGTCCCTCCATGACACCATCCACTGCCAAAGGCCGCCCTGCCTTGGCAGCTATATCCATGATGGTCGAAGTCGACCAGTATTCTGGAGGAAGCCCGGGCAGCCGGAGCCAGACCACCGCCGTGTTCACCGGATTTTCCCTAGGTAAGAAATCCGGCGACCACGGCTCCAGGGCAAGAAGTTGCCCCGCCACCACCCAGGGCCCCTCCACCAGGGCACGGTCCCGGCCCTCCGGCGACCTAAACCGCAGTGCGAAGTGGTCCTCGGCGAGGGAGACCGCCACCACTTCGCCTGCATTCTTGAGCCGGGCGGCCACGTCCTTGGCCACCCACTCGACCGGCACCCGCCGACCGAGGCTCCGGCCAACCACGGTGAGGCCATCCCACTCCCGGCGTGCCGCCTCGATGGGCTCCCCCGGGAGCTCAAAGACTGACGAGAAGTGGTGGCTCAAGCGAGCCACCTCCGACTCCGTCAGCCGGTGAGTAACCCACGGTCCAGGCCGAGCCCGGTCAGCGGGCCGCTCCCCTTTCCCCCCCAATAGCGTACCTTTCCCTTGAGCAGCGACCTGCGCCCACGTCCTCTTCATCGGCTCCGCGGGCAGCTCCGTCGGACCATTTCCTTCCACCATCGGCGCCCCCGACGCCTGCTCCCCTACCGAGCCCGTCGCTCCCACCAACGGCTGCTTCCCCTTCTTCCGGCCCATTCGCACCTGCAAAGAAAAGAACCCTCGAACCAGGGCAGGCAATAGCTAGCCCGCCTCGTTCTCCGCCACCGAACACCGGCCAGCAGCAGAGCACTCCGACCACCGGTGAAGATAGCTGTTACGGAATTTTCTCTCTCCTCAGAGTTTCTCACTCTAAAGAGTCGTTCGCAGTCCTCCAATTTTTGCCATTCCTTGCGCTTCGCCACAAAAAGCTGCCCCTTAAGTTTCAACGGTAACTTTCTGCTTCATCGAGAAGGAATGCATTTTAAAAAATAAGGCCTGTCTGGTATCATTATTGATATTGTGTTGTATTTCTCTACAAATTAGTGAAACACTATATGCAGTTGATGTTGAAGATAGCACGAAACTCCTGCTATTTCTTGCTTTTGTTTCACTTTTTATAGGAGCAATAAATCTTTGCTACCACATGTTCTAATCTCTAAAGATTTCCCAACCAATTTAGAAATTACAAGGGTTTCATCATACACGTTCAGTCTGCTTCATATTTCTTCTCGGATTTTTGGAAGAAAAAAAGAACAGAACACAGAAAGCAACACCAAACGATGATCCACAGCTCCATCGTTGTCATGGCATAGGGCATGTTGATATTGCACGAATATCCAGCCATCCTTAAATTAGCACTCTTATAAACAATTTTCAAGCAAAGAAATGATCGGTTAGCAGTAACAGTCCGTTTACTCTTGAAATGCTGAGTTTCCAATTCATCTTCATCTCCTACCGATCACCCTCTACTTGCTCGCTAGATATCATTGCTTATTGGCGCTTCATCGCCAGAGAGAGAAAGGAAGAGGGAGACATGTTGGCTGCAAGGTTGCCATCGCCACCACTCACCATAAAAGGAATTATGGCTTCAAGATCATTGACGCTGCCAGTTGAGGCTGAATGGATTCTACCATCTTGCAGTTGAAGTCCCCATTCAAGCCTCTTAATCCTTGGATCCCCTCCAACTTGTATCGAAGTTAGCAGGCATGGTGCATAAGTCACAAATGGATAGACCGGCTAACCACTGGATCAGTGACAAACCGGTTTCAGATAATTCTCACCGGCTTATCAAGATGGGATCAATTTGAAGAGTAGATACAAATGTAATCTGTAGATGTTTACAAAGAAAACTTTCTGAGGAACAGCAAAATACCATGAAACATAAGCAGTATTTTATTGGAATATGTCTCATATATAACGCTCTTGCGGGAACACACACATCCTTGTAGTGAGCCTACAACACACAAGGCCCGAGCAGACTCGGAATGAGAACATACTGCTCCTTTGATCCTTAAGAATAAGCAATGACAATAGTCAACCAATTGAAACGCTTTTAAGCACCTTATGACCACCAATTGGGAATTATATATGCCAATGAGAAGGATATTTTTGCCTATTAGGCAGACCTCGTCCCCAATAGGTAGAAAATGATATGAGCAGACAATTAGTATGACATGCTCATGAAAATGTTGATGGAATGCCAAAGAATATTGAGTCCTTTAAAAGGGCAGCAACGCTTCTTATCAATTGACCTCTTGACCGCTTTCTTCTCACTTCCTCCTATCGCCACTGATCGAGAGGAACTCAAAGCTTCGGTGAGGAGGTTCATCACGGGAAACCCTTCCCGTGGCCTTTCGAGCGAGTGACGAGACCCTTGGCTCAGGTCCCGAATGATGGAGCCTCTGGGTGGCGGATGGACGGCTGCTGGTGCTGCTTGAGACCAACCGGCTTGTGCGACTTAATTGCTGATCATTAGGATCTGCAGAAGAACTTGGCCGGCTACTTGAAATGACCGCCCTTTTTGACATGCTGCCATTTCGAGAAGAGGATGCATGGGTTTTGTCTGAATCATGGACCTAGAAGTCAAAGCATACCTTGTTAATCATACTTCATTGAGAAACAAAAAGTATATAGAGAAGAATTCCATTTGTCATAAAAGCAGAAAAAAGGCAACAAAAATCATGTGATTTCCATTAATTGTGCTGTAATAATTCAAATAATAGCTAAATAAAAGGGAAGAAAAGATACTAGACTATGTATGGCATCCAAAAGTGTCAAAATTTCCATGCAATAGATAGATAAATATACATATGTATATGAGTAAGACTAAGTCAAAAAAATGATAGTTTATCACAAATAAAGAATTAATAGTTACCACATGTAAAGAATATTTATAAACATCTTCCCTCGACTGCAGCCATAAGTTGCTCCAAATGACCAAGCAGAGTTGTTGCATATCTAGCATCAAGACTCCTAAATCAATCTAAGATAGTGCTACCCTACTGCTCTTCATTTCTGCAATGTTTTTCAAGGAAAGAATCATATACATTCCTCCCATTTTTACTATCAAATGTTCTCTTAAAGATCACAAAGGGAAACAAATTTAGATCTCAAAAAGGCCATCCATAAGGTCAATCTTTAAAATTCTAATATTTAATAATTCAAGATAACTGCCCCTATAAAAAAGAGATTAACTTCTAAGAGCACTTCTTTAACACAAAAATAAACTAAACTTCAATATTGTACTTCATGGATGGCAAGGTTGTCAAATGACTCAAATTGCCTAGGCGATCCTAGGTTCTTAACCCTTTAAAGGCCCAGCTGCAAACTTAGGCAGCCAGCTGGTGCCTGAGTTACAAAAAAAATAAAAGTTAATACAATTGTATGGCTTCATATATAGAGTCATATAAAGTTCAGAGAAGACATATTAAAGAAAATCATATTGATAAACAGGATAGTTGTCAACTACATAAGTTATGCAATAGTTAAATCTTTGATTTAATTACTTTAGTTTTACTTAATATTTTTTCTATTAGGTGACTTAAAGAATTTAAAGATTCCCAGAATATAACACATTCAAGCAACAATTACTACCATAGCGAACATGTTAGAACTTCTTAAGATTTAGTGCCTTCAAAAAATCAATGAACAAGGCGCCTGCCTAGGAAAAGCGGCCCTAGGCAGCCAGGCGCCTGCCTAGGTGCCATCTAGGTGCTTCGGTGGCCACCTCACCTAAAGGCCCGGAAAGCATTAGGTGCCCAGGTAGTTGGGTTGTCAAAGTGCCGAGGTTGGACCTCCTAGGCACTTGAGCGGATGCATATGACGAACTTGACAGATTGTACATAAAGATGCTTGTAATAAGCTTGGCATGAGATTGCACATAAGATGATCGCAATATGCTTCTACATAAGATGACTGTACATAGATGTGTAGTAATTATGGCACAAAAAAAGGTGCAATACTTTTAATGGAAGATGAGGTTATGGAAATAAATGCTCAGTAAGCTTCAGTCAAGTATGTAATACACAAATATGCAATATAACAGTGGAGCACATAAATCAAAAACAAATACATGGATATCATAACTCTGCTCATTATTTCTACTCAATCAAGCAGGAGGTTCATGGACAATTTTTGATCCATGGAAGAATGAATAATGTCAGAAACTACAACTATATGACTTACAGCCTCTTTGGGTGATAACAATGAATCCTCCAAAGCTTTGTGCTTCAAATTTTCTCCATGTTGACCAGTACCTGAACCATGTCTCCTAGCAAATGCCTCAACTGCACCAGAGAACCTATCACGAACTTCTTGCCCTGCTGAAAAAAAAAGAGAAAGAAATCTTAATCAGAGATTCTGAGATCACGTGCTGGTCCTTCCCAGCTAATAACTTTACCAAAATTAGAAAACCAACCTGAAGTTCTTTCTACCCTTTCTGCAGATGGTACAACAGTTCCACCTGTTCTTCCACTGGGCTGCTGAAAAATAAGAAACAATGCAATATAAGCACAAGAGAGAAGCAATATAGGCCAAATTCAGAACATGTAAGGCATCTTATAGCACATACTCTCACTCTAGGATTGGAACCAATCTGGGGATACTTCAATACGGTCCAGTCAAATACATAATCAAACTGATAACCTGTGTAGCGCTTTTGTCAGGAACTGGGTAGCATATTTTAGAAAAAAAGCAGACAGAACTTCACTGTTTGAGTGCAACTAATATTGGAAAATATTACAAAATCAACATGAAACATATTAACCAGACCAACCTTCTCGAACAAAGAGGTCACGGAAAAGTCTCTTCAAATAAGAATAATCTGGCTTGTCCTCAAAACGCAATGATCGACAATAGTGGAAGTATGAAATAAACTCTGATGGATATGATTTACACAGCACCTGCCTCACAATGTTTTGCAATATATCTATTAACCTCCCCATGATTCCATTGGAAATGCAATCATAGGATCATCAGACTTAAGATCATTAAATACCTTGATGTAATAGAAAGATACAAAAAACACATGAGAACATTTTGAAGTACCTCAACTGGAGTAAGCATTTTCTTTTCACTAATCTTGTCGTATTTCTGCTTTTTAGTGCCAGCTTTTAAACCCTGCCAGGGAAGGCTGAAGTGCGAATACCGAAAAAGTAATAAGAACAAAAAAGAAGCATAACCATATAAGCATCCATCACATGGTAAAAGAAAAAGAAACAGAAATCACAGAACTAACCTTCCTCTTAGGAAATACATAAGCACATAACCAAGAGACTCCAAATCATCTCTCCTGCTTTGTTCTGCAGGAACATAAAGTAAGAACAAAGAGATGCCGAAATATTGGAGGATATGAAACTGGCAGACAGTTAAAATATGCGAGGCATGACACAGACCAACTCCAAGATGAGTATTGACACTAGCATATCTTGCCGTTCCTGTAAGATTCTTGTTCTCCCTGTAAAAGAGGATTTATTACATCTTCAGTAAATGCACCAGAAGGCAAACATTTACTAACAAGTATCTCATGAAAAATGACTTGCACATATGGTGATATGAATTTTGAAAGAAGGCATATTCTCAAAATTATTGTCAATGAGACAAGCATACACATTAAGGAAAATGGTAGCCAAGGTATAACCATAACGAAACTGAATTACAAGGAACCATAACATGTTTCACACATCAAAGTATGAATAACATCGCATGAAACATATCAAACATGCATATATAAATGCATATGTATACTATACTGATACTTTTGCATAAATGGGATCACAAATATAAATGGGAACCTCATATGTATTAGTGTACCAAAAAAACAATAAAAGATGGCATTGGAACTGTTTCAAATTTTAGACAAACAAACTATCAGAAATAAAAATAACAGTTTAATATAGTTCCATGCATAAGGGAAAATTGGCACCATGGATCAAACCAAGTCTCATACTTGAGAAACTTATGTACTTGAGGCCCCAGTCCAACTAAAGCACAAAAATCTATTGGAACCAGGTCTGGGCAAGCCAACCATACATGCCAAGGCTGAAGCCTGGTCCAAATCAAGATCATCTTATTTCATACTCAAGAGAAGCCATTCCAGAAAAAAAATCGGGCCATTCCTTCATGATCCCTGTGTAATAGCCATCAAGAAGCCATGCGTACATGCATGCATGCACACATGCATGTAATTGATACATTCATGCATGTGTCTGTGATGCACGCGTGCATGCATATGTTTCTGTGATGTTTGCTGCTTTGCAACTTAGCCTCGAACCAAACCAAAGAAGAGTTCAAGCTCTAGCTGCTCCCACAGACTTTAGAGGCTGAGATCCATCTAAGAAGAAAATAATGAGGTCTACTAATTTAGTGAATTCTGGGAGACAAAGGATTCAGTCGAGTAATTAGCTAGAAGAGGGTTTTGCTGTGAAGTTGTGAACCTTTTTATCATCTCCTTTTTGTGTTGCATCTCTCAAAGTAATTTGTGTTGTATCGGGGGGTTCCTTAAAAATGGTCATACGAAATATCTGCCAAGTAATTTATACATAATCAGGATCAGAATTGGGTTGACAGGACCCTGTTAGATTCCAGTGTAGCTTTATTTGGGTTATTTAAATATTAGGAATAAACTAGGGGCAAAATGAAGGAATAGGCTACACAAGTTCAGATTAAACTATTCAACCATTTTCACGAAATAGCTTCATCTGAGTTAAAGTGGAGAAAGTCCCTAAACGGCACTTTCAGCTTTTCTGAAATTCCAAAAGTACCCTTCCTTTAACATGCTTTCTTCTGAAGCCAAAAATGTTGCTTAGCAAAACAAAGCTAGATAAGTGGGTTTTATTCAGGCTTATCCCAGTTTATTGCAAAAAAGTTTGTTGGGAGAACAAAGCTGAAAAGGCAGGGTTTTTCCAGGTTTATTCCAGTTTATTCACAAACCAATAATGGCCTAAGTCAACCAAAGTGTAAGTCACGTTGGTGAGCTTCAAGTGGAAAGGTTGGGTAACCTGCCCAACTTGAGACAGACTCAAAGAATTCCTGCTATGGGCTCCCAACACAAAACACCCTAAAGCCGATGGTTAAGGCCTATTTGAAGGGTCCGACCAGACCCTATCCCTACCCAAACCATACAAATATTTGTCAAAATGGATCTTTTCTGAATCAACCTGTTCCAACCTAACCTTAACGAACGTAATCTGTCATTGAGTTCAAGATTATGGAATAAAAAGTGGGATTTCGGTTTTGGTTCTGAGTTTGCTTTCAGGCTGGGTTTGCGCTGGATATTTTCTTGCTTGGGTCAGGTATGGTCTGGCCTAAACCCACCCAGTCCAACGAAGTTGCAGTCATAAATAACAGTATAGGCAAAGTATGAACAATCTATACACTATAGATAACAGGAAGGGCTTGGAAATTTAAAGACCTTGAAAATAGATGATCAGACCACCGTGCGCATATGATCTGACTATTGTTTTATGCTTTAGATACAAAATACAGAGTATTTCGATATAAAGACCCAAGAAAATCCTATATACACTTCCAAAGATCATTTAAAGTATTAATCCAGAGCGAATGATTTTCCTAGTGACAGAGAAACACAAATGAAATACAAGGTCACTTTATCTAAACTACTTTTCTGGTAATCAAAATCTCATTTCCTCAAGCACAAACTTGACAGCGCTGTGTCAATCTCAGAAAACTCCAGAGATAAATTGATATGATTATTGATAACTCACTGTTCAACTTTTGGTTTTAATTGTTCACATAAGTTAAAGGTACACTTGCCACTACAATGTCTAGAAATCTTCATAAATCCCTCTTCAATGCCTCTGCATTTAATTTCTCCTTAAGAGATAACTAAATATAGTGATGATGCATATGAATCAATAAAGGTAATGGACAATGATGAAGAGAGAGCAAGAAAATTGGTACGCACAAAGACTAGTTGTTAGCCCAAGTAAATAGTGTATGATAACTGAAAAGTAACGCAGTATGAACTACACATCTTCAAACAAATTGCTTATTTAACTTGCCGATTCACAAATTAAGTATTGACTGAACCAACTGGTTCACTTCGTGAAGCAGGTTTAACTCAAGGCTGAATTGAATTAATCTACTTCGAGGAACAGGAGAAACAAGGGGTTTGAGCCAGTCACATATGACTGAAGTCACTGAAGCAATTGGTTCACTTCAAAGCAGGCTGAATTAGGGGCTGAATTCAAGTAGTCTAGCATCAAAAACAAGAGAAACAATGGGCTTAAGAGAATCAATCTAGCAAAATGACCCACCGCCATGTCAATCATCAGACCGTTAATTGAAGTTAGCAACCCATGTTTGACCAACTTCAATAAAGTGGTTCACTTGTTTTTGGAGGATTTAAAGAGTTCTAGAGGGTGAAGGAATATGCCTCTGAAATGACTGTGAAGACTAATCAACTCATCTGAAAAATATCTAGTCTAGCTACTAGAGGTTTGCTAGATATCTGAAATTCGTGTAAGTTAACTAGAATGAAAATTTGAGAAGCTAGGCACCTTCATACAAAGGCTAGAAATAGTGTTTATGGAAGAAACCACCTTGACTCCATTTTAGTTCTTTTGCAGCAATTGATCTTGTGCTTTAAAGAATATGTAGCAACATGTATACAGCTCCTTTTCTTATTCCACAGTATCAAACATGACCTTAAACAAAACTACAAGTTGAATGGCGTAATCAAATTCAAGTTCAGCTCATAAATAAATATAAAAATAAGTACAAAATTAAATTCTTTAATACCAGTATGCAGGAAAGGCAACCTTTAATCTGAAAGTGATATAAGAAGTAAATGACTCTTCACCTGTAAGGTATGTGCCTATGAGTTTGCAGGTCTCTATATTTTTTTGCGAGGCCATAGTCTATAATATAAACCTGATATAGAGAGAAAAATGTCAAATTACCATGAAATGATACTGTCAAATTTTGGGTTGGAATATAAAATATAATACATGAAGGTTCATTTATCCAGCGGCACTAGCAATTTAACATCAAATGAAGATGCATATGCAAAACCTTCAACTCTAAATACATAATCAGAATTCTTGATGTACAACTGATGAAAAGTTGAATAGGTAAAGGCAAACAATGCAACAGTGGGAAACCAGCAGAAACTTATATTGCATATATGGCACTAAATCAGAAAAGAAAAAAGCAAACCTAATTTTTCCCACTATCTGGCTTAGCTTGTTTGACATTCATGATGAATATCCTCTTTACTTTTACCAGTCCATTGCGAACAACAATACTGCAACAAATAATCAAATGCTGGTATTCTCTGATGGTTCTTGTTACAGTGCTCAAGTTTCAAGCATAGTTGTCACGAGCGCCCACCTAGGCGCCTGGGCCAGGCCTGCTTAAACAGCCCATAACATGGGCGATCACCAAGCAATCTAGGTGCCTTCCTGGGCACTCTGGTGTTGCCTAGGCCACCCAATTTTAATAGGCAATCAACTAGCCCAGCACAAATAGACTAACAACTAATAGAAAAGAAAGGAGGTAACTTCCTTCAACCTCATCATTCTTTCATTTGAGATCCAACCTACAGCTGGCTCTCTCCTACCCCTTGGATGATGCCAACACTCCACTCTCCACTCTCTTCCAACCATGAACGGTCTCCGACAAGGCTTGCATGATGGCTGGCAAGTTCTTCACAGTAGTTGACAATGACGCTTCATCTCATCCTCTCACCAATAAGTCTCTTGCTTTCTCTTTCATTCTAACTACCTCCCCTCCTCTATTTCTCCATCTGACTCCCTCTCTGTCTCCTTTTTTCTCTCTCATCTTGTTAAGTCCCCAAAGGATGGGGTTGCCTCAAGCCTCCGATCCTTATTTTGCAATGGCTGCTAGGGAGCAAAAGTCACTATTGGTAGTTGTTACCATTGTTCCTTCTCTTAAAATTACTTGAATGATTCTGTTCAAATATTTAGGGTTTAGGGAGTTAGATGAACCTTTTTTGGGGTGCTCCTGATGCTTCGAATTTTATTGTAAATTTTGCCCAATTAGAATTTTTTTTGGTTAAAATTGTTCTGCTCTGTTTATTCTGAAATTTTTTCTCTGTTTTCATATTTGCTGAATAGCAGTATTTGGTAGAAGAAAGAAAGCTTAAAAATTTCTGTTCAAAGGAGGGAAAGGGAGGTTTTCTTCAAAGCCAGAGAAAATTGAATAATCATGCTCTCCTTTATGTTAGAGATCGTTTTATTTTTATTTTCTGTTAGTCCTGTTCTGTTATGCTCTAGACTCTTACAAAAAATCTTACTTTCTTTTCATCTATCTTCGGTAATTGCTACTAGTGTCACAAAGATTGTCATAGTGGAAAGAAATTTTTTTCAACAATAGTATCCTGATGCTTTTATAATTAAAATCATTCTAAGTGCCTGCTCAATCATTTGAGCTAAGACAATAATGGTGTTGCATACTTGTGTTCTGTAAGTTTAGAATAAACAACAAAATTAGGATAGGCTAGGAAATGCCATGTTTTGAGCAAAACTCATGCACTAATTACTACCAATGTATTTATTGGTCAAGTTTATTAAAAACAATGCAAATCTTAATATTTAAAATAGATGAAGGTATAGATTATCTTGTAAATTTTGTACAAATTTTGTCGTCTGAGTGGTCGCCTAATCAGCTAGCATATAGGAGGGTCCATTGCCTACAGTTGCCTGGCCTATTGGACAACTATGGTTGCAAGAGCAGTTGTCTTTCTTGTAATCAACATTTTTTACAAACAACAGATCAGGCACCCACCATACCAGGTGCACTAGAGGTCCAACCGGATTAAAAGGCACTGTCAAGGTTCCAGCAACAATGAGGATGTGGATGCCACTACCAGCTGCCACTTGTGACTGCCACTCACCGACCTGACATTAAGATGCTCCCATCATAGGATGCTTCGGCAATTAAGTAATTAAATATTTATATTGCATGAAGCATCTGACTTATTCATTATAGTTATGAGAGACATACATACCCCTGCAAAGATACAGGGGTATATACCTCAACATGTCATAGTATCACTATTTTAGGAAATTTACTAAGTCAGAACACTCATAATTGTCTGCAACTAATGTCTTATGTGACACCTCAAGGAAAGCATCTCCTCCAACAGAAAATAACCTTTCTTTGTCCTAAATAAGTATGTGAGCGAATATTGATATGTTGTTGAGTCAGCGATGGGTAAGTGCTGGAGATGGTACCTGAAGTTTGGAGGAAAATTAGAATTACCAATAAAAATAAATGAAATATCTCCTATCACTTATCAATCATATTATATATATAATAGAATCATTTAATCTGAAATGCAATTATTTTTTTTAAAACTCAACAATACATAGAAAATGAAGAAAAAATGCAGATCAGTTCAAATTGTGGAAGGCCTTTATGGGATAAGATGACTAAAAAATGATGAATAGGGTTTGACACTAATCACGGGCCATACCGTCCATAATTAGAACACATAGTCAAAGGGTCAAACTTTTAAAGGCAATTAGGCTTTCTACAAGGTGTTGGGACTTCATAAGGTGCGGTGTCATGCCAATTAGCAAAAGATAGTCTAAAACGATGGTGACTCTTTTCTGAACTGATCTGAGGGGAAGGTGGACCTAGGCTTAGAACACCAAATGGCGGGCCATCACACAAGTCTAGTAGCTCCTGGTGTGCCCCACATCATTCCTTTATCTTTGGAGAAGCCTATCATTGTCCAGGTGAAGTGATTTACTCAATCTATTGGACTGTTTGCCCATTGGGATAGAGTCATGATAGGGATGGGCTGCCCATCCAATACGAAGAGTCCTCTAATATAACTATTTCCCAAATCATACTTTGTGGGACGCCTTCACGCGTGACCTGATCTTACTGAGTATGGCCCAAGACTCTAAGGTATGGTATGCTATACAATACTGAACCAGATGGTACGAAACATACAGTACCATACCGGTAAACAATATGGAAGGCATACCGACATTCGGTATGCCAAACCGGCCTCCGTACCGAACGTAACAACACAGTTGCACAATCTGTTGTCTCTTGTTAACTGTCGATGTTTTCTCCTCATATCTCCTTAATTCTTATCTCCAAATGTTATTAGGGATCGAAGACAAAGAGTTAAGGGTGAATTGACCTTTAAAGCCCACGCAGCCTGCCCCACCAAACCAAACTAGGCCCTACCCATCCCACATTCTCTACTCGATTCATTATTTCTACCCGACCAGCAAACAGCCATGCCACATGTATGAGCCACCTAGGCCTATTCAAGTACCTAAGTAATCACTAAGTGGTCCAGCCATCTACCAAAGCCAGCTAGGCCCAAGGGGCATCTCCACACCTATGCATTCATAGAGGCTGCATACATGGGCAGTGGTTCTGTTCTTAGTAAAGTCAGGAGTGAATATTATATGGGGTAAGCTATCTCCAATATATCACCAATACCACACCTATCTGGCAATCATTTTATTTTATGAATATAAAGCACATCAACAACACAGTTCCATCACTTTTGCATGGGAAAAAATTGTACATCCCTGAAAAAATATATAAGAATCTTACACTTACTAAAAGAACATTGGTGTTGTATCTTGTAGTATTATTGCAAAAATATATTTGTCATTTTCCTCTCGGACATCCTCTTGACCCCTTGAGGTTTTCTTCAAGGTTGATCTAAGTAATCACTCCCTGAGATTGTTGAGTCAAGGAAAGGGTCCTATATTTCTCAAATTTATTTTAAGAATTATGGGCACTTCTCCTTATGATGTGATTGCATTCTTGTCTAAATATTTGCTTATTTTTCACCACATTCGTAACAATCAGATTGATCAAATCAAGGGTCAATATTAGGTAATGTAACTTGGCTTACCTAAATCGGGAAGAGGCCAAAAGAAACATGTTATATTTAATTTTGTTTTGTGCGACGGATTCCAAGTCTTTTCTTCATGATGGATACCATTCTATTTCTTCATCTTGCAGCGCTAAAGCATCAATGGGCAAAATTATAAGCTCTTAGCCACTTGAAAGCTCAAATTTACTTGAACATTGGTTATAGTTTGGGGATGGAAAACATTATCATATGCCAAGAGTAGTATAATCAAGTACCATAATCCTGTTGTTGTTAACCATATATGTCCCACTCCATATTATATAAATGTAAACTCACTCTTCATCACTCAAAGAAGTTATTATGAGTTTTTAATTATTGGTGAATATTAATTCTACTGTTCAGAATGCAATGAATTTAGTGCATATAATATAACATGCTAACAGCAAATGGCTCTTGAATAAGCATAACAACAACATCAGGCTGGTGTGATTATTTGCTCTCAATCAAGGATATGAAACATAATGTCCCCACAAAAAAATGAAGAAATCGATCACACCCTCCATTATGTAATTCACTCCAAATCAAGTATATACTAGCTATATATGATAAGAAATGAATGCATTAAAAAAAGGCATTCAATTTGTTATCCATTTAACTCCTAGCCTGAAATCAATATATGCCACGTTATGAGAATATTATTCAATAACACCATTGACATACTAAGAGAACATCTAATCAACAAGAAGCAATAAGCCAACCTTTTAATTTAACACAATGGAAACGTTAAACAACTCTGACAGTAACCAGAAGTCAAGAGAACAAACATTTCATGTAGACAGCTACAAGTGGCATGAAAATCTGAACTCCTAGAATTCCAATAGGCAATCAAGTCTGGTGGAGACAAATATCTAGATATGCTGTTTAAATAGATAAGCCTATGAACTCGTTTTTCCTGGTTACGAAACTCCAGAAGTAATAATTTCAAGGATAAACCAATGTAAAAAAGATTTTTAAAAAAAAACTACATCATTTTCCTTTAGAAGCTAAAATATGGAAGCCGACTATGTAATTTTCACATTAAACTGGTATCACCTCTAGGAATGAGATAGTCACCAACCTGATTTGCTTTACGACCTAAACCCATGAGGAAATTGTCTGGCTTAATATCACGGTGAAGAAAGCCCCTTGAGTGCATATACTCAACTCGGTTAAGCTGTGTACAAATGTCGTTCAGTAAGAAATAATTTTCAATCAGTAGCCAAGGGTTAAAGTTCTCTCTCTGTTTTGATAAATAGTCATCATCATTAAGAACGTAAAATAGTGGACAATGAGAAACTGATGCACTTACTAATTGATCAGCAAGCATAAGTACTGTTTTCAATGAAAATTTCCGGTTGCAATAATTAAACAGATCTTCCAAGCTTGGTCCAAGAAGATCAATGACCATGACATTGTAATCTCCCTCCACACCAAACCACTTCAAGTGGGGAATTCCAGCTTTGTTTAAATAGCATAAAACAAAGAAATCACCAAGGTTGATCATATAAACAAATGAGTCACATATCCAGAGATTAGAACTTACTTCCGCCCTGAAGCAGCATATACAATTTAGACTCGTAGTGAAGCTGGGGATGTTTTGTCTTCACAGATTCCTGATGATTTTAGTATATAAATGGAAATTAGAAAATAAAATTTATCTGTTGACACTAAAGATATAACATGTGAATAAAGACTATTATGTAGAAAAATTTTGAACAGATGTGAGATGAAGGCATAAATAAAGTTCTGTAGTCATGTTATACTCTCCTTCCCGGTTTCATTGTAACCCACATGATACCACAGCTGTATGGATCCTTTAACAATGTCAGAAAACCATACATAAAAATTTACCAAAATCAATTTTCCATGGATCACTTCCATTACATGTAATCTCAGCTCATTCCTGCGAATTCAATATTGCAAAGACCCTTGTCCATGAACCAAGCCAGAAACACTAACTCAGCTTCTCATTCTACTTAAAGAAAATAAGATTTGACTATAACTTCATGCTCTACTAGGAATCTGCATGTTTTACTCTAAGACTACAACTCTAGGAAGCAGAAACCAGAAAGGCAGAGGGAGGAATTGTTCGATCACAAATCAAGTCACATGGTTAAGTAGGGAGAAAAAACTTCCTTCTCAAAAAGACAGTCAGATCCTTATAGGTGAATACCAGGTCAATTACATTTAAGAAGATATATGGAAGTAACTTGTTGCTTCTCATACTGAACCTATATATAATGCAGCACAATATATATAAACAGTAAAATATGAATGATGAAGAATATTGGCAACATAATTGTAGTAGCCAAATATATATATATATATATATATATATATATATATATATATATATATATATATATATATATATATATATATATATATATATATATATATATATATATATTATAAGCAGCCTGCCTAGTGTCACACCAGCATCCCCCGAGTTGCTTAAATTTTAAGAGGAAAGTACTTTTTCCAAAACCAACAGAATGGTTTACTTTAGAATAACATCAGTACCTATCTTGAAGAAGAAAAAAAAAAGCAAAGAAAGAAAGAAAGAAAAACATGAAAAGTTTTGTAAAGAAATTTAGTCACTCCATTCTTAAACATATGGCATGCCACAGAAATGGAACACTCCCGAGAAATTAAGGAAGGAAACAAACATAAAAGAAGAAAAACTTGAAAAGATCTCTAGACTTTATATGACTTCAGATGTGGAAGAAGACTTTCAGCACATACCAATTTGATGGCCACTTCTTCTCCACTCTGTATATTAACACCTATGCCAAATCAACCCAACAAAAAAAAAATTAAACTTTCTCATCAACGTACAATAATGAAAAACGAACTACAAGAAAGCAAATGAATACCAAAAAAAAAAAAATAGCAATTAAAAATACCTAGATAGAGCTCGCCAAAGGAGCCACTCCCGATTTTCCTCCCGAGCTTAAACTTCCCCCCGATGACATGCTCCATGATAATTTATAAAATAAAAGACAAGATCCAAACAAGAAAACAGACAAAAGGCCAATCCAAGAACCCCAAAAAAGCTGCTTCTTGTAGACAAAGAATCCTCGAATATTTCAGAAAAATTTAAAAGAAAAAAGAAACCTTTTAGTGTATGACCAACCGAGAGACTCCTTAAAGATTCAAGAACTACAATCCCAACGGAACCAAAATTAGAAGGATCAGATAAATGCTCCTCCAATCTTTAAAGATTTAGCGCCACCGCCCCCAACACCGAACCCTAGATCACCACCCCCGTAACTTCTCTCCTCGCATTCCCAATATGTTAGGGACCTACATTACCACCGAATCGAAACCCCAATCACCAGACCCTCCGCATTCCGATTCCCGCACCACCAGATTCCAGAATGCAACATCCCGAATCAGAACCCTAAGGATCCCCACCGCGGAAGCCGCCGGGCCCCACGAATCGATCCACATTACCGTGGAAACAACGCGCATGCCATCGATCCGACCCGGACACCCTAGAATCCCCCACCGCCGGCGCGAATCACGCCGTGAGATCGGATTAACGAGTAAGAAGGGGAAATCTGCTCCTCCGATCGAGGAGGAAGATCGAACGCAGCGAACGAGGGCGAGGAAAAAAGATCTTTCGGAGATCGTCGGGGGGCAGGGGAAGCGGGGGAAATTCCCAAATTTGTGAACGGTCGGTCGGTTCAGAGAGACAAAAAGAGAGGGGGAGAAGAGACGGAGGCGGAAAAGGAGGGAGTTGGAGAGGAGGAAAAGAATGCGATAATGCCCAAAAAGGGACAAAAGGCCGCTGGGTTTTTTTATTTTATTTTAATCCATTTTTTTATTCTTTTATTTGCATTTTTAAATATTTTTGTTTATGATATTTCCACCTGGCCCATTTCTTAGGATACACTCCATGAAAGTTCCTGGGGATGGGAGAAACGTGTCGGTTGCAAATTGATAAGAAAGGTTGGGCCACAATTCTTTAGTCCAAGCCATCTAATTCACTAAATTATAATTATCTAATTCACTAAATTTTCCTGGAAAGCAAAATTTATTTAAAAAGAATACATTTATTAATATGGTTCCAATTCTTGATAAGGTATCTGAATTTAGTCTTATTCTTATTTTTTGGTAAATAGTCCAATTTGATTTTACATAGAAAAGTAGCAGGATTTATTCAAATAATTTATCCTATGCTTGAAAATAAAGATAAAATGTGACACTAAATTATATATTTAAAATATTTTTCTAATTTACCGAGAGAACTCTACATGAAAGGATTCTAGACCCAAATGATGAATCGAACCCGTAAAAAACCCAAGCCACATCTTGTAATTAATCAAGCTTGGCACGCGCAAGCAGTTTGGTAAATATTTTAACATGATTAGTTTGATCACTAAATTGCTTTCTCTAAAATATTATTATGGAGCACCTAGGATGATACAAGATTCCCTTTCCCTATAGCATGGCCCATGTTTACCATGCAATCACATAAATTATTGAGCAGGTATGCATAGATATGTTTGTTTGTAGGTTTCTTAGTGTACGACCGATGCTTATTGTACGAGCATGTAACTTATGAAGCAGGCATGCATAGATATGTTATTTTTGGTCCATCAATCATGTTGATTTAAGTGGCTATCTAGTCACTAAACTATTAAATAAAGGTTGATTAAGCTTAAACTGAACCATGAACATCCATTCAATTGCTCATGTTCATAAGCAAATGCTAAACAAAATTTTTGGAGATTACTTAGCCAATCATAATGGGAGCTGATGTGGTCATATATATATATATATATATATATATATATATATATATATATATATATATATATATATATATATATATATATATATATATATATTGATAACTTAGTTAACATGAAATAAAGAAAATGCAATTTTTTCACTAGTGTTATAATTTCTTGGATACATCAAACAATGCAGAAATAAGAAACAATAACATGTTGTATTAACATAACAATCTGCAAAGTATTAGGTCTTTTATGAAGAGATAGTAGCATGAGAGCTTCAAAAACAAGGCTATGAAGTCTTTCTTGAATCAGTTGTGATGATCAACAAATGCATTTTGCATCATAAGCAGTGCAACTAACTAGAAAAATTAAGTTTGTTACCCAACAGTAATTACAGTTGGTGCATCACAATAAAGTTTTCTTTATTTGCTTATCATCAATAAGCCCTGGTCAACTACATTTTACTAAAACAAGTTTTCCATGGTTAACTAAATCTAAATATAGTGCAACTTTCTTTCTACACATAGCTAAGTTTAGTGTAGGTTGGCCATGTTTAGTTTTAAGAGCATTGGGTCATGTTGGCCAAGTTTATCCATATTTGGGGTATGACAATTGAGTTCGCTATAGTTGACCAAGAACAAGTACCACATACATGAGCATCATTTGCTCTCTTTTTTAATATTTTGCTATTGACTAACTATAGTTGACTATCAAATAAGATTTGTAATAATGATACTGGATAGAATGAACAAGAATATAATGAGGAATGAATATGAGGGAAAAAAAACTCGAATCAATCGAGGATGAAAAATTGATAACAATCAATTGACATTATATGAGCATACACATAAGGTCAAGAAAAGGTATTGATATGGTAAGATGCTTGAATTTATATTGAAGTGGTTAAAAACAAGAGTCAAAAAAACTAAGTTTACATGGATGTTTTTTTTTTTTCGATTTTATTTGTTTGCCAAACTTGGACATAGAAATCTGAATGAGTATCAAAGAGAGTGAGAGATCAAACCCAGGTTTCAGGTTATAATATAAGAGACTTTACCAACTTAGCCAGTTAGCACCCCTCCCAACCTGGCTAATATAGATGATAGTTCTAAGAAAGCATTTTTCAAATGTATATGGGATATGCTATTGTATGTTTGGATGGATAGAAAATCGGGCTGCTCACTTTCAAACTAAATGATATAGGCCATCCAAATTCAAGATTCAAATTATTAAACATGATGTACACTAAAAAAATACTTGGAAATAAAAATTCACATATTCTTAGTTGTCTCTAACCTGTACATTAAACTGGTAAAAAAATAGATGGTGTCAATCGTACTAGTAAAATACATGATAAAACATTTAATTTGATATCCACTTTATGAATTATGATCTACATATCTTAAAACTAAGGTAGATTTAAGTTCACCAAGTTTTGATATTTTTTTGAGATGTACTGGATTTTAATGATTAGATCCTAGAATCATGTTGTTAAAATCGTTCATTTTGGCACCTGCTTGATTATTATTAGAGAGCACTAAATATACAAATTTTGGTGTCTAGACATTTTTTATAATATAGATGATATTCAATAATTTGGATATATATATATATATATATATATATATATATATATATATATATATATATATATATATATATATATATATATATATAGACACACATACACACGTATATATGTATGGATATGGTATATGCTATTATGTCCTCAAGTGGACCGGAAATTGGTTTGCTCACCTTGAAGATAAAATGATGGGCCATCCAAATTCAAGATCCAAATCATGGAATATAATTTATTAAAAAAAAAGTCTCTAAATCAAAGTTCATATATTTTAGTAGTTTCTAGAATCTGCATCAAGTTGGGAACAAAATGAATTGCACTAATATAGCAAAATACATGATAAAACACATAAATTAAAATTCTGCTTTATGGATCATTATTTATGCATTTTAAAATATAGATAGATTTAAATTCACTATGTTTCAATAGTTTGATCATAGTAAAATATATTATCGTGCTATAAAAACCATCTATTTTGATACCCGATGATTTGGTTAAAGACTACCAAAATAAATGAATTTTGGTTTCTTGGCCTTTTTAGATATAGATCATTTTCAATAGTTGTATCAAGAATTTGGACAACCTATTATTGATTTTGAAAGTGCACATACTGATTGCCCAATCTACTGAAGTACATAATAGCATCTTCAATCCGATAGCATTTGAATACCTATAGTTGGGAAATGCATCTTTGTAAGCACATTTCTAATGTTTGGTTTAGTGGATTTGTAGTTGCAGTAAAATAAGATTTGTGTATTTGTCTGTAAGCTTTGGTTGTATTTAAAATAGTATTAATTATGTCTTGACAAACCATTGTCCTTTTTTAGGATATAAATTCATTATAAAATATTTTCTAGTTGTATTAGTTTGTCCTGCAACATTTTGGCTGTAAGACAAAAAGACTGCAAAGGGCTCTGATATGGAGTTTGCTTGTAGAATTTTGGCCAACATATAACAATCCAAACACTGGAAAAGAGCCACCTCCTACAACTAGGATTCACTTGTATACCCAGTTATAAATATCAAAAAGCACCATATATGTGGTGTGTCTGCATCTGTACAACACAAACACATACATACATCGGTTTGTGTGTGTGTACACATATATAAAGAATTGCTAGTAAAATCAAAAGTCCCCCATTGCTGGAGCAAGGGTTGATGGATGTTGTTATAGATGTGAGGAACATCATTCAATCATATCTGATCTAGTTTTCTCTTGGTAGACCATGTTTAACTACAATCTGATATCTAAGTATGCTTGATAATGGCAGTTCATGGGTTGGACACTGTGATCCAAATAGGTTACAAAATTGGTTTAAAACAAGCCATAACAAATATTGTTAACAACCAGACAACTTTGTTGGAAAAAAAAAACAATTTCAGAACCTCAAATACTAACATGGTTGGAAAGACACATGTATAAGCATCATTAGGAAAAGAAAAAGGGCACTAGAGAATTACATGCCCCTCTTACTCATGGGACAGCCATCGATCATAGTAACCAGTAAAGTAACATAACATGAGCACATGTAAGAACATCCATCTAATACCCAGAAATATGTCTCCATTATTATTTACTTCATAACAATCTCACAGCCCCCTGCATACAAACATCTGTGACATAAATTACACAACTGGACTGCTTTTATTAATGATATGAATGGAACTGTAGATTAAGAAATCAGATAGCCCACAGAAATGGTATCAAATGTATTTCACTTGCCAAACAATTTCATACATAAGAAAACATGATCATATGATACATGAACTTGCCTATGAAATTGAATAAACTCAGAACAATCACAACTCTCCATGCTGGGAGGATGACAGTAGTTGATAAACTGGTTGAGAAGGATTCAGCTTTGTCACTTTTGCTGCTGCTTTCTTCCAATACAAGCTCTCTCATGGTCATGATGTTTTTTATCGGGAAGCTTTGTTACAATTAAATGCTCGTAATTAAGCTGAACATTTCTCCTCCCCATTTGGAATTGCTCCAATACAAACTGTGGTCACGGCAAGACATACCTAGAAGCCTGTGGCTCAACCAAACTCTGACGAAAACAAAGCTTGGAAACGTAAGCAGTTTAATTGCACTAATAACAAAGACCCATTCACGAACTAAGAGTGCTAGAGTGAAACTTACAATGAGTATTAGTGAAAATGCAAAATATGGGATAACTTGACGACGTCTTCTGCAATCTCAACGAAAGCCACTGCTAATTCAGTTGCACATTAAACACTCACGTCATTAGATCTAAGGCCAGAGAAAAAGGGAAAGAACAGTCTTCTATAGTTTTCTTTTTCATTAGAGGTATTTCTTTTCTTCAATACCATAGACAGTTCGTAAAATGAAAAGTCCCAGATGCTTGTGCATGCTGTTAGGGAAGGGGTTGGCTTAATGGTTAGAGATATGGTTATAGCGAGAATTAATTGAATATACCAAGAAAAAAGGTATGAGATTCAACACTTACTGTTCCCACAAATCTGATGGGAGTAGATATCTAGATGGCGTAAGCTCAGGAACTAAAATGGAAATTTCAGAGCTCAACTGCTTGCAGTTAGCTGATCACGCAGAAAATTGATCACTGATAAAAAGCCAATCAGGTCCCTGTACAGACATGCACAACATGTTACTTAACCTATACCTACACTAAAAATTGATTAAGCAACCTATGCAACCTTTTTTAGTTGAAAGATACATTGTTATTACATTGTTAAAGAGCAACCAGATGTAGTTCTCCATTAGCAACATCCAGTACAGATATGGAAATATTTTTTTATGAAACATGTACACCATTTCCTTCTAAATATGTTCCAAGTGTGAAAGGAAAACAGCAAAGGTGCCAAGAAAATATGTTGGTTAAAATTTATCAAGAAGACAGACTAGAAAAGATGAGACAAACAGCCAGTAATATATTTGAAATCTAGAATATGGGCCCTTTTATGTCATCAAGTAAGGTCACTTTTAGTGAACAAATTACTATTAGTAGAGAAGGCAAAAGATGATAATAAACAGAAGAAGGATACTAGTTAGATAATGCAGTCATTAAGCTACCAGATTTCAACACTCCTACGATTGATAAATCAGCATATGAAAGAAAGGTTCCATTAAAGAAATTCAGAATGCATGTAAATTACTGCATAAATCCAGTGTTGAAGATCGAGCATTCTTATATATAATAGTTATCGACGAATCTAACAGAGCATGACTGAATAGATTGCAGTACAAGAATTCTGAAAGACAATGAGTCTTTACCTGAGGTTTAGCACAAGGGCCATGTTGTAAAATAGAAAATACCACCCTTTGCTGATTCTCGATGAATATATTTAAGCATTTTGAACAGATAATTCTCTAGCAATCTGATTGGTGAAAGCTCAGAAACAAGTCGCTGTTCTAGTTTCCAGTCTGCCCTTGTTTTTTCAGAACAAAAAAAGGAAAGACATTAAGAAATGGAAGAAGAACCTTCGAAAGGGAGTGTCTTCCTTTGAAGCAAAGCTTGACCATCCACTGACTATTCATGAAGTGATGAAATGTGGAAATTTGATGAATAGCTCGAAGATTGTTCACCTTGTAGCACAACACCAACTTGCTGCTCAGAGCAACCTCAGGTTGAATCTGGACTTTCTTTTTCCCCTTGAATCTTACCAATAATCGCCACATGAACACATCCCATCCTTGAAGTGGTGGAAGCGGTTCACATCTCTCACAACTATCTCCCTCCCAACAATCTTTGATATAAACTTTGTAGCAGTGTGACAATCTACACATACTCGAAGGTTCTTTGTCACTCGAATGGTAGTTCCAGGAGGAGTACTTATGATGCCAAATGCATTTGCAAGCCTCTCGCTATGACCACATAATGCATATCTCTTCTGCTCTTCTTCTATGTCATGGAGCACATCCTCCGTGTTGGGTACATATCCTTCCCGTTCCATCTGCTCTGAAAAAACTTCCAGAGCTTCGCTTATCTTATCATAAAATGGATGGGATTTATCATGTGCCACAAATGCATGTACCTTGTTTTTTATTTCAACCCAGCTACAAGCTGGTTGCTTCCTCATCCCTTTGTCCTTCATAGCCATCCTTAACTTTGCTGCTTCTTTCCACTTACCAGCAGCTGAATAAATATTTGACATGAGAACATGAGCTCCCATGTTCTTGGGTTCAAGCTCAAATATTTTCTCAGCTACTTTCTCAGCCAATTTAATATTTTTATGGACCCTGCAAGCACCCAACAATGTGGACCAAACACTAGCAGTTGGTTTTACGTGCATGGTGGAAATGAAGTCATATGCCTCCTCTAACTTGCCTGCTCGGCCAAGAAGGTCAGCAACAGCCGCATAATGCTCCAAACAGGGAATGATCCCATAGTCCTTAGACATACTATTGAAATACTTCCAGGCCTCATCTACCAATCCAGCATGGCTACATGCTGTTAGAATTGCCACGAAGGCAACATAGTTTGGCTTCCCATTCTCCTCCTCCATCCGCTGGAACAAAGCAAGAGCTTCTTCTGCTGGCCCATGCAAGGCATGCCCCATGATCATGGCTGTCCATGACACCATATCAGGTGACTGCATCCCCTCAAAGACCTGCCGGGCAACACGAATATTACCACACTTGGCATACATGTCAACGAGAGAACTTGCTATGAACACGTTGCTATCAAACCCACCTCGGATCACATACCCATGGAGCTGCTTCCCAAGATGCAATGTCGTTAAGTGAGAGCAAGCCGGCATGATGCTCGAAAATGCGACTGGCATAGGCTTTACTTTGGCATGCAGCATCTGACGAAACAATCTTAGGCCCTCATCAAACATGCCATTCTGCACGGACCCTGCAATTATAGAATTCCACGAGATGGCATCAGGTTTTGGTAAAAGATCAAAAACCCGACGTGAATATTCCACTCTGGTGCACTTTGCATACATATCAATCAAGCTACTCCCAATGAATACATCTGAATCAAACATGTGTCTTATTGCAAAACCATGGATCTCCATCCCCTTGCGCACATCCACGAACTCAGCAAAAATAGGAAGCACGCTGGATAGAGTGAAGGAGTCGGGCTTCAAAGCATCTAGTCCCATCTCCCTAACCATCTCAAGAGCATCCCCGTACATTCCATTCTCAGCACAACCTGCAATCAACGTGTTCCATGACACCACATCTCGTTCAGTCATCTCATCAAACACCTTCCTCACTTTCTCGATCGAGGCCACCCGATCAAAATATGCATCATTCTTCGCAGGTTTGCATTCCAAGTGAAAAGAATCAGCGAAAGATCCAAACTTTCTCGAATTCCTGCCATCAAAATCTCTGCTTGACATCCGGGTGTACGAAACCGCGCCATTATTCGAATCGACCAACTTGCAGTACATGTTCATGAGGGCGTTGGCGGTGAAGAGGTCGGAACCTGAGCCCGAACGGACCACGTAACCATGAATTGATTCCCCGAGCTTCGAGTCTCTGAGGGCGGCGCAGGACTTGAGGACGGAAGGGAGGACGTCTCCGTCCGGGGGAGTCCCGGAGGCCCGCATTTGGACGAACAGAGAGACGGAACGGTGGAAGAGGCCGTGGGAGGCGGAGCAGCGGATGACGGATTTCCAGGCGAGTGGGGGACGGGAGGGGAGGGAGGTGAAGGCGTGGAGGGCTTCGTGGAGGAGGCCGAGGGCGGAGTAGATGGGGATGATGGCGGCGGCGGCGGCCGCGGGGCAGCATTTGAGGAGCTGGGCATGGAGTTGCTGGGCGTGGGATTTTTTTCGGATGGAGGAGGGGTTGTGGAGGAGAGATTTGAGAACAGCTGTGCTCGTGGAGGTGGGAAGCATCGAAGGTTGAAAGAAATTTGAAGAGGGCAGCGAGGCTTTCCGAACCAGTATTAACGATAAACGTTCTCGGCAATTCGGATGACGGGACTTGTTCAAATTAGCGCTACCTCAAGATAGAGGAGTTTTCTGTAATTCTAAAAACTAGAACACCTTCTGAATTATATAACATGGGAGGGTGCCTTTGATAATAGTGTCTAAATAAAAAGTTTAAGCTAGTCTCGGCAAGTGCAATGACGGGGTTATGTCAAGTAAATACGAGTCTTATGATATGGGATGTTTTAAGTAATACTTGAAATCGGCAAGTGGAGTGACGGAACTTGTTGGAACTAGTTCAAAGCCGTGTAGGCATTACGTGGACCATGGAGATCCTCTCAGCACGCTGTTTGAAAGTATAGTTCTTTTTTTTTTTTTGCTGTCAGTAAATATAACTTTTTCAGCCAGACAGGGAAAAACCAAGCCTTGCTGATCCAAAACAAGCTTTAATTATTTTTCTGCTATGCTATTTAGGAAACTTGTGCTATATTCTGGAGAGTAGGAAGAAAAGAGAACGAAGTTAAGGGTAACAATCATGAATTAAATCCAAGGAGGACATTCAGTAATGCAAGAAAGTTGGGATCTAAAATTTCAGTCCTTATTTAAGGAAACAACCTGTTGTGAGAGAAGGTTATATGTTGATTCCACATCTTGAATTTGACCTCGGTGGATTGGTTGCGATAACATATAAGGTCACCAGGTTTGAACAAAATTTCAACCCATGCCTGCAGAACAATGAGTGCTAAAATTGTTGTGTAAAAATCATTCATCAGTTTTAACGGTTTCTTCGGGCATCGACCAAGAAGGGTAGACTTGTTCTTTCCATAGCGGAGTTGCCTTCGCAAGGTCAAACCAGAAAATGGTACATGTCCCTCCTGCTAAATCACTAGCCCATGGCATGAGTCCAAAACAGAACATACTTGGCCAAACCACCAATGCTGGCAATATCCCTCAAGTTGATCTAAACAGTCTCAACCAAACACATCTTATGATAAAGATATAACATCTGACGATTTAATCAAAATGACCAATTTACTCCGAGAGCTCCTACTAGGTTTTCCGACAATAAGCTATCCCACGTACAATTATACATGAAGTATGTGGAATATTCTATATACAAATAACAGATTGACAAAGAATACAGAAAAATTGGTTGTATTCGTAAAACGAAAAATTGATATTTGCTTTCACAAGGATAAACTTTACAACTTTCTGATACAATCAGGAACATATGCCTCATGGAAGAAGCATGACTCAACCTCCAACTTCCTCTGATTTCTCCGCTGCTTTAACCATTTCACTGCATGCCATAAAGCTCAATCTCTTGTGCAAATAGTTGCCTCAAGTATACCACCTTAAATAGTTCAATAAGAACTGTACTTACTGAGATGTATGTGTTACTCTTGATGATGATTATTAAAGTCCTTGAGCCACATGATGCCATAGAGATCAACAGGACTTACGGAGATGACAACTTCTGGCTCTTTGAGACTTCTAGCTGAGAAGGTAAAAGACTGAGGAAGCTCCCTTGAACACATTGCCCAGGTTGATCCTCTGTTTCTGAAGATTCTGGAACAATTAATGACATGATAGGTCAGCAAAACAAGTCATAGCAAACTAGACATCTATGCTTGAAAATGCTCCTGAAAAAATTCCTGCTCAGTAATTTGAAAAATAAAGCCTTGTAGCATCCAATCTACTTTGCATCAATAACCCAGTCACCAAAAAATGAGATCAGATTTCTCCCAAGCAATCACATAGGTCCATTACTTCCATTATTGCTGCTAGTAAATGAAACAATCTCTGTAGATATTATTCATGGTTTGCGATTAAGACTCCATCCGTTCACAAACCAGAGTCATTTTATCTCAAAATGCATTCTGCCTTCTCGGTAAATCCTTTATGAGACTCACAATTTAAAAGATCAAAAGAAGCTATGATAGGCAGGAGGGCCTAGCTACGAAAATGCTCTCTCTCTCTCTCTCTCTCTCTCTCTCTCATCAATAAGGGTGTTTGGTTGCCAAGATAGAGAGACTGAGACCATTTTTCTCAATACTTTTTTTCTTTTGAGGAAAATACAGAATTCAGAAAATAAAATCCTTATGTTCTGAAACGATAGATACTTGTTCTCCAAGATCAAACCAGAAAATAAAAACTTCAAGTTTACCAAAGCTTAGAGGTTGTTTTTCCCTCATAGGAACCAACAGATTTTCAGCAAATGAAAGTAGAAAACTAATGTTGTGCCAGGCATTATTTCCAATCTTCTCTTTTCATCTATTATTTATGTTACCATCTGTTCTATTTCTGATATTCTCAAAACAAGAAAACATTTGGTAGTCAGACTTTTTATTATTAAATTAGTAAGAGTTAGAACATGTTTGGTGGTGGCAGCGGCAGCAGAGATGTGGATCAGCAATGGTGCTGGCGGTGGTGGTCAGATTGGTGCTAGAAACTATGGCAGTGATCGTGGAGGTGGAGGCAGCATTTGCCATTGTGGTGGCAGATAGCGGACAGAGGCAGCTAAATGGTGTTAGTGTTGATGGCAGGTGGCAGGCAGTCATAGATTGGCAGTGGTAGTGGTCATGGATAGTTCCATTATCGAAACTGAGACCTCGTCGCCGGAGGGGGAGAAGAAGGGAAAAGAGGAAAAGCCTCTCTTCCTTCCTCTCCCTATCCCTTCCCCCCCCCCCCCCTCTCTCTCTCTCTCTCTTCCACTTTTTCCTTCTCCCTCTCCTCCACCTCTACTGTATCGGTATTGGGCTGGCATGGCACGACGCAGGGCCGTACCAACCCGTGCTGCCGGGTAACCAGTACACAGCCCAGTACCGGCACAATAGATGTTGGTAGTGGTGATAGCAGTAGTAGGATGGTGCAGATGGTGGTGGTAACTATTACCACTGTGATCAAGGTAGTAATCACAACATGGAAGATTGATGGCTGTGGTAGCTGGTGGTTATAGGTATGGCCAAGGTGGTGACGGCAACACCAGAAGGTGATGGTAGTAGTAGTGGAAACAATGGTGATAATAGCCGCAACAATTTTTTGGTGGCGGTGGTGGTGGCAGTTATTATAGTGGTGATGTTGATGGAAGTAGTGATGGCTGTAGTTGTAATAGCAATGCTGATGAAAGTAGTGGTGGTGGTAGCAGTAGGGGGGGGCGGCGGCAGTTGTGGTGGAGAGTAGTGACACTATGGCAATAAAGAATTGGAGGCGACTTATATTCTAATTTTTGTTTGCAAAATATCGAAAGTGAAAATTTTTTACTTCAAAAGGAATTCAATTTCAAAAGAGAAATCATTTATATGAGCAAAAGTTAAAAAACCAACCTAGCATACATATTCTCAGCCTTGAATTCTGTTTTTCTGTTTTTAAAAACAGGGAAAAAAGAAGAAGAAAAGGAAGTAGTACCAAGCATGCCTAAAATTCCTTGTCCAAGGAAAATATTTCCCCCATTTATTCCCACAAGTTCCCTTACAACGAAAGAGACCATAATAAATAACTCCTAAAAATATGGAATAAGAGATCCCTAATATTAAAAAAAAAATTGTTTCACTAACATGTCCAATCAAAAGGTTAAAAATCATGGCAGCAGAGATTCAGAGGGACATATATACTCCTGACATATGGACCCCCGGCCCCAAACCCAAAACACACACACACACACACGCACGCACACACACACACAAATAGGACATCTTGCATAGGAAAATGGTAGCAATTAAATAGTGCATTTTCTACAATAAGTTATTGGATCTAGTATTAAATATATTAATGACAGAAATTTAAAAATAATCAAAGATGTAGTTAGAAGTGCAATTCTAAATAAACTTGTTATGGAAATAGAATTATATAATGAACATAATTGAGCCCTGATGCTCATTTTCCTCCAATATAAAAGCATTGTTCATGGATTGCATGAAGTTTGAGTGAGTTTTCCTCAAATGTCAATGGATGACCTAAACACCAGCAAGGGTGATAAATTATGTCTAAGATGTAAGGAAAAGCAGATGATACCAAAGAGAGACTTGATAGTTGGCCTCTTTGACTTGCTCTTCTTCTTCAATTCAGCTGCAAGAGAAAATGATGTTAATAGTCAGAGATACTGATAAGCAGGGATATGCTGCTCTATCACTCAAAAAGTATTCAGTTGCAATACAATATACAGTTTCTCAAAACTATCCATTGTCCGTTAAACTGATGCAGATCAGAAGAACAATTTCTCAAGGGGCCGACTTGAAGGGTGAAAAATCTTAACCAAGTGGAAAGCTATGTACCTAAGCATCTCCTTCAGTGTTGTTAGTGTTTAAATTTTATGCAATGGAATTTATAAGCAGAAAAGAAAACAAATTAAGATAGGAGCTTAAAGAAGTAAACCACTACTGAATTTTTATACTAAATATTGCTTCTTTGCTAGTTGGCAACTCCTTGAGTAGTTAAAATTCTATCAGGACCCTCAAAATAATGCCAAAGCAACTTCTTATGGTCAGAGCAGAAAACATTTTCACTAATTCATCTTCCAAGAGGTTCTAGAATTTTATCTGCCAACCAGCAGAACCTTTCCAAACTACAGGTAGCTGCTAGTTGATCCCTACCCTGATAATTATAGAAACACCATTAATAACTGGTTACATAAGAGAAACCAAGACAAGTCTTCTTGATCGTAAAACTTTACATTAAACATCCTAAAACTGTAAATTAAGACATTTAAACAAGGACTGCTGTGCCAAAACCGGGGTCCAGACTAGTTGCTTGGCGGCACATGTTGGTACGCCCCCGTGTCGTCTCGTGTCAGGCCTGTATCGACATGTAGAGGTGGTAGGAAAAAGCAAGAATGGGAGAGAAGAAAAGAGAGAGAGAGAAGGGGGAGAGAGGGAGGGAGAAAGAAGGTTGGTGGAGGCTAGTGAGTCGCAAGGAGGAGGGGCTCCATCTCCGGTTTCCTATTTCGAACGAAATAGAAAAACTGGAGCGGCTCGAAATAGGAAAACCGGAGGCAGAACCCCTCCTCCACCTCTCCGCACGACTCCCTAGCCCTCCACAACCCTTTGCCGGCCGACCTCCATCTCCCTCTCGCTTCCTTCCTCTCTCTCTCCCTCCCCTGCTCTCTCTCTCTCTCTCTCTTTTCCTCTCTTTCTTTCTCCTTCTCCCTCTCTGTTACCAATTTCTTATTTTGGTTGCCAGAACCGTCCTAGTTTGCCGTCGGTACGTCTCGAACCGAACGGTTCAGGACGGTTCCACCGACCATGCATTTAAAAGAACTCCCGTTTTATTACAATTCTAATCAAAATATGACAGCGAGATCACGTACTACACTAATTTTGATGCTCCTGGTGACCTAAACTGTAGATCCACCATTATTTACCATCTATTCACATAGTTTCATGATCAAGCCCATGTTAGTTCTTCAGAACAAAGTAGACTCATCATCAAGTTGATGGTTCATATGCTTCACTGTCACCCTTCTCACATGTTCCATGTTTATATACCTAAGTCAACTACAGAATATGCATCTCTCTCTCTCTCTCTGAATCCCGAATAAATCAGCCTGATTTTGGTGCTCAAATGCTTACCTTTGTTCACCCTGACTAAATTGAGCTGATTCTCATATTCAAATTCTCACCCTGTATAGCTGTCAATTTTCAAAGGCTTAAAATAATCTACTTAGCAAGGACATGTTCTAGAAAGAGAATACAAACTTGTTGCCATAGAGAGTCTAAGGCTGTAAAGTTAGGTCCAACAAAATTGAAAACTGCTAGCCAAGGCACTAACAATAAGAATTGCATCTAAATAAATGAACTAAGAAAATCTACTCTCATGAATATTTTGCTTGTTTCATTCCAGAGCAGAAGTATATTTTCCTATACCATTTGAGTGATTTCTCTTTGATTATTCTACAATTCCTCTCCCAAAATAAAGCATAGAAACTGGCAGCATCAAGTGATTCTGCCAATTTCCTGGACCTTAACACAATCCAAGCTATCATAATTAATATCTAGTTAAATTATTCTCCATTTTTGGTTGATTTCAAGCTACCCATGATCATTATCACTCCAGGAAGTACTCTTAATTGCATTCTACTCCATCAGTTAATAGGCCCTTAAGGCTCATTGATGCCACCTAAAGCATCCTACAGTGTTTAAACTTTTATGCTAACATTAGGAAAAAGGGAACTGATTCCTGAATTACATACTCAGGAAGGAGCAGACCTGAGCATCAGCTCTCAAATTTGTAATTTGAGCTATGTATGCATTGAAAAACTATATTTTTTTGCCTGTTATATACTTCATTTTGTCATGTGTTCTCCTTTTCCTGATCATGGATCACTTATTTGCTGGAAAGGTAATGTATCAAAAATAATGATCTGCAAACTTCTATAGGAATAATCTCAAAAATCTCAAGTTATTGATAATAGTAATCAACATAGCAATTAGGTCAGGTGCTTCCAGTCGGCATGTAGTCCTTGCACAGAGTGTTTGCAACTATTGCATCAATAATAGCAATAACACAAGTATAACAGCGCAAAACCTGACACGAGCCACATAATAAGGGGGAACAAGGTGAAGTGAAACATTTTTTAAGCTAGGACAGTAGGGATATGCACAAAGTAAAATACTGTTAAAGATAAACAGGCATACCTATCTCAGTCACTTCATGATCGTTGACAATTTCGAAATTTTTGTATGTATAACCCACAAAATTCAAATCCTTTGAAGAAAGCATCTGAAGGAATTAAAGAGAAGTCACGATAAGTGTTACTTGAAATATCAAAATGGATAACATCAACAAAACATGAAGTTCAGCATCATTAAATCTGAGATAACACAAACTATGCTTCGGCACTCAATACGATGATGAAGGGCTAGCATTACACCCACTTGGGGACTAACAAACTGTGTCAATATGCTATTTTGCAAATTAATCCGATATTATATATTCATCCGCTAAACCTCTAAGATGAGGGGGGAACTCTAAGCATACTAATTCACAGTTTTATGACAAACCTTTTTCTGAGTTCTGAGTCACAATATCAAATATTCTATGATCATAACTAAGCCACTTTTTCATCCTTAAAATTGTGCATCCATATTGCAATTGTGACATATATTTAATGAATACTTTTCAAAATCCTGAAAACTAGAATGAATGAATAGATATATATGATATATGCATCAAGAAAAATGTTGAACAAAGTCTGAAAGCAAAGAATGCAAGCAGCTAACATAAAAAAAAAATAAATCCCTATAAATATATTTACCTTTCTCCATGGGCCTGACTTTGATGAAGTCTGAATCTGATCTCCAGACTGCAATGCACACAGGATAAAAATCAATGCTCTATATTGATTGCTTAAGACTATCAGACAAATGAGCCATTTAGGTAGACACTTTACCTCTTCGAACTTTTCAAAGTTTTGTGTATCCAACTCATCCTTAACCTCAGGTATAAATGCAGCCTCCATTTGGTACAATCTGTCCCACTTAATGTCTTTAAACCAAGAGTGAGCCTAAGATTGCCAGAAAAATTAAGGTAAGCACAAAGACCCTTTGTAGAGACCCCACTTGGACAGGTCCAGAATTAAAAGAAAGCACAATAACAACCTTTATTTCATTGGCACCTTTTGTGCCAAGCCGTTGGTCGACATTGCATAAGAGTTTTCTGATAAGATCTTTCGCTTCTACAGATAGCTTTGCTTCTTCTGGAAACTTTAGGTGCATTCTCCAATTTACTATCTGTATGAATCATTAGAAATAGAGCAAAATAAATTTATTATGGAAAAGAAGGAGATTGTGCTAACAAGATCTGTATAGGTAAAATGATCTTTGATGTCCAATTACTTCGTCGATAAACTTCTGATATCATACCACTACTTATAAAAGATATGTTACAAAAGTTTTTTTTCTAAAAAAGAAACTTCAGTAACTAGAAAATCTCATTAGAGCTGATATAGATAAGTCATAAGAGAATATGGATTAAAACATGATACACATACATACGTATATATATTCTGGTAGGGTGTAGAGTGTAGACAATGGATATATTCAAGGTTTATGCATGAGAACAACACTAAATTACTATATTCATCTAAAGATTCAAGATTCAAACATGAGGGCAGTTCAACTCAAGTATGATAGACGCTTCCACCTTATAACATTTTTATTTCCAAAATGTAATGCCTCAAAAATATAATGAGTCACTGACTCATCATAGGGGTTTAAAAATTTCTGAAAACAGAAAGTGGTCTTTCACGAAAACATGAGGAATTGATAGGTAAATACCCAATTCAAACCATTAGCTATTACAACAATAATAAATAGAAGGAAATAAACTTTTCAGTGACTTATTAGTATATAAAACAACAATCATGATACTTAAATTCAACAGATATTGAATCTTTTTTCAAAACAACATATATGAGCATCAATATTTTTATTAGTATAGTAGTATAAATTCACATTACCTTCCTACATGTTGCCATAGGCTCATCAGAATAAAATGGAGGATAACCCACAAGCATTTCATACATGATGGCTCCAAGCGACCACCTATATAAGAAAAAACATTGTTTCTACCTTAAAGATATCCAATGCCCTGGAATGAATAGTAAATGCCAAAAACAAGACTTACCAATCACATTCCATCCCATAACCCTTCTTCAATAAAACTTCTGGAGCAATATAATCAGGTGTACCGACAGTAGAGTATGCCTGTAGATTTCCAGTGGAAATTTCAGGGAAACAAGATAATGGAAGAAAATTCAGATCCTAGGCACCCGTAAAACCACAAAATTGTACAGTTAACAACAGCTTTTGAAAATACACATACCATATGTACATAATTTTTTCTACTTGAAAATCTGAGTGTGATTTCTGCTCTCTCTCTCTCTCTCTCTCTCTCTCTCTCTCTCTCTCTCTCTCTCTCTATATATATATATATATATATATATATATATATATATATATATATATATCTGAGCATCCCTGAGTCGTCGTCATAATTTGGATGGCTATAGGCTGGAAGAGTTATTTTTGACATGGAATATTGATTCATAATTTGAATGGCTCTAAGTTGGCAGAGATATTTTTGACATGGAAGACTGATACCAAATTAACTGATTATAGAGGGTTAAGGATACAAAATATAGGATTAACTTTGTGTCAGTTTTTAATGAGGAATTTTCCTTATTGATCACCGATCCTCCCAGCTGCTAGATAAAAAGGTGGGCCGCTTTGCTGGACAATTATCTGGCTACATGTCAATGGCTGCCTGTTGTTGACATTAAAATCAATGGGCGGTTTAAGGGGAATCTGTTGTTGTTGTGCCTGCCACTGCTCCCTCAATCATTGCATGCAAGTCTGAGTTCAGTCAAAGTCAATTCTGCACACCAGACCTATGAGCACGTGTCTGAGTTGATAGTTGAGACCTGATCCAACAGGCTGGACTAACCTAAGATGATTGACTCAGGCAAAACTGGTCCAGAAAACCAATACAGGCCTAAAGCACATAGGTCTGACCAGACCAAAACATATCGGAGATGCTGACAAGATCAACCGGCCTAAATCAGTCCATAAGAAGGCCGGTCCAAATATTTCAGACAAACACAGCTAGTCAATGAGAACTGGAAATCTGTAATAAACACTTATCAGGAAATAGTTCAGAAGGGCATGAAGATCAAATTATATGGCATATATATGTTGCTAATTCTGTTTCATAAAGATTGGGACCAAGGTTCGCTGTACCGGTCGGTACCGAGCGTACCGTATCCGTACCGATGGGTACCAGTATCGGTACACCAATGTCGGTATGGTCGGTTCCGAGCGTACGGTACCGTACCGACACTCGGTACGCCTATACTAGTGCGGCACCGGTACGGGGTTCGGTACCGGTACGGCGAACCTTGATTGGGACCATTGGGTGAATGTGATTGAAAATGGCTTGATTCAGTAAATAAGATAAATGTCATGCCATAATGTTTGGAATTTGTGGTGTAACAAATCTGTGATCTTTTGCATGTTTAACAAAATTTGGGTTAGCAATTCAATTTTAAATTGAATAATTTACTGACATATTGCTAGATGGCAACATATTAGCACAATAAAGGCATACACTGAGAAGACAGGTACATGGTAGCTGCCACCCATCTTTCTATGCTCAGCAGTATATGGCATAGTTATGAAGTTAAAAGATCGACACATGATAAAATTTATAATTAAAATCATCAATGATTGAAATGCTTTAAGCAAATCAAAATATATCGGGCCAATTATTTGTTCCATACATGTCTTAGAGATAAAAAGAAGCATAGATTGATGCTATCATGTATTGAATTGGTTGATTAAAATTTAATGAAATACACATTTTCTGTCTCTCATTCTGCATTTATGATTCCATGTGCATACGCAGGTGTGTTCTTAAATATGTAAGCATCAATCATATACATGAGCATATAATACTTTTGATAGCATGTCTCCAATCAAAACTGACAAACTTTACCCAACTATAAAAGAAGCATGCCAGCATAACTGTAACCAACAAGCCGTACCTTAAAAATTTGAATGCCATATCTAGCTATGCAGATGCCTTAAAAATGGCATGTACCAAGGGAGGGAAAAAAGTAGAATTACAAGTTATGGAAACCATTAGATAAGTTGTATTTGTGGTTTGCATGACAAAAACCTTATTCTTTATCACAGAACTTATACTGCAGATTATTTGATTGGAGAAGTTATTTGTTATGCAAATAATCTAATCACATGATGGTAAGAAGTTTACCAATGTCCTTCTATTCCTTTGCCAATGCTCTAATTGTTCCTGTTGTGTGCGCTTTGGTAAAGAAGGACTTTGTAAAGAACCACTATAGCTCTTTCCTAGTGTAATATCCTTTTCTTGTAAATCTGGAAAGTTACTGCAATCTAAAGGTTTACATAGTCCAAAATCTGACAACTTCAGGTGACCATATCTATCGAGTAACAGATTATCAGGCTTGATATCCCTGAATCACACAAAAGAAAAGGTTACCATCTCCAGAAAATTTAAAAGGGCAATGAAGGCTCCAAAGCATATTCGCTGCAAGTTAAGCAAACCTGTGAATGTAGTTGTGTTTGTGGATAGATTCAATAGCAAGAACAGCCTCACCAATGTAAAATCTAGCTTCATCCTCAGTGAGTGTATCCTTCCGCATAAGCAATGTCATCATGTCCCCACCAGGTAGGTACTCCATAATAAGATATAGATACTCATTATCTTGGAAGGAACAATAAAGTTTCACTATGCAATTGCTATCAACCTCCGCAAGGAGATTCCTTTCGGCTTTAACATGCTCGACCTGGACAAAATTTTGATATGAAATTGTAAAGATGAACATTGAGAAATCATGCTCAAAATATGCCAAACCTGGCCTCGACGTAGCATCTCTGATTTCTTAAGCTTCTTCATTGCATATACATTACCAGTTGTCTTCTCCCTACAGATCCTGACCTGCACTACAAAGTTCATATAAGATCAAAATCTTAATGAGTCAAAAGGGATGCCTGATTGTGAAAGATACAACAGAAGGAAAGAATGATATGTAGCAGTATTGACATTGGTTTCATTGTAGCATGAGTGTTGAACTTCATACAAGGAAGAGACTCTTGTAACAGGAAATTATACCAGTACAAGTCAGATTAGTTAATTTCAAGGTTAGCTGGACTAGTACCGGTCGGCTACCAGTTCGGTACAGGGTGAACCGTGCAGTTCATCCCGATTCAGCAAACTATATTTCAAGCCTTTTGAAAAGAAAAGGGGGGGGGGGAGGTGAACCGGTTCAAACTAGTGCGAGCTGAGCGATTTGCACCGATTCTGCCCCAAAGGTTTGGAGCTGTTCACGGCATTCTCCAAAAATACTGGTTGAGCCGTGCCGGTTCCGCACTGGTTTGGTCGGTACGGACTGAATTGGGCGGTTCGGCAAACCATGGTTAATTTCCTTTAACATCCAAAAATCCTAGACAATACAAGGCATGGCTTATCGGTGCTGGTTCTGTAATCATGTTCTAGGAGTTCAACTGCAGTGGCACTTTACACACTACATAGTAGTACATTCACCCAACAGCCTCCAGTAAATCATGCATTAAGATCTATACAAACAGAAAAATTTCAAATATGGGAAAAGAATCAATCTTTATAATAGATGAATAAGTCATATAGCATCAAGATGTCAATAAAACACATCCTTAATGGTTATATTGAATTCAAAGGTAAATATTCATTCCGATATTGATGTCTGTGGGAAGAAAGAAAACACATTGCACTATGGAAACATGTAAATATGTAAACAAAGGACAATAGTGAGGCACAGAACCATGGGTAAAATAGTTATAAAGGATGTAGTCATTTGGTAAAACTGTCCCTATAATGTCACAATAGCACATGCCTGCATATGCATGTTCAAGTTTATTCACATATGATACACACAATTGGAGGAGGAGGAGGAGGAGGAGGAGGGGGGGGCAGAGATAGAGACTAAAGCTAAATAAGAAAATCAAATGAAGCACAGTAGGTTTTTTCTTTTTTTTTAAAAAAAAAAAGAAGATACAAACAGCAGCACCACCTTAGGAAGATATAAAGTGAATTAACTGATAGTCTAGATAAAATCCTACTTGTTCTACCTGGAACTTTTTTCTAAATAAGATGCAAACAGTTAAAAACCACAGCCATCAACCCAATGCTCTAACATATATGGCACAATTCTCTTACTTGAGTGCATGTGCCTCTGCATGTTGGCACAGGCATGCATGTTTGTGCAAGTGCCAACATGTCAGCATTCTGATCATGTTTATAGAAGTATCAGAAGCATAAATTATTAACAATCCATCAACATCATGTTTATCGAACTATACTCACATGAATAACTAACATCCACATAACTAGGAGATGATACTAGAGAAAACCATCAAATATTTAACAAGCATGTCAAGGATAACATACAAATCCCACCTTCCTCCACAAATATGTTTTCATTTGCATGAAATCTGGATGCATGACATATCGCAGTTAATGTTGGATTAAATTAACTGCTTTCATTCAGAATACAATGATTTATGCTACAATTTTGTGAACAAGGCTTGAATAACATTTGAAAGGAAAAAGAACTCTTACAAAGAAATTTACTCTTTTCCGATAAACTAATCCTACTAACATACTAATGAAATTTACTCTTGGCTTTTTTCAACCACCAGTTATAAGATGAAATGCTTACAAAAGTAATGTTCTGTCAGAAGAAAAAGAGAGAGTTTGATGAATTTCTAAGACAACAAAAGTGAAACAAAAAATCTGATATACATGACCATATCTCATATAAGCTCTAAAGGGATATACCTCACCAAAAGCACCTTTTCCAATCATTGTCAGTAGTTCAAAATCGTCAACTCCCATTTTATGCCTCTGAAGGCGCATGTATTCTGTTTCCTTTTTCTCCAAATGTTTTAGAATATTGCTGTGCTCTTCTTCAGACAGATCAGCATCTGCTAGCTTCTTCTCCAAATTGTAACGTCTAATGACATAGTATATTTAGTTAGCTCACAACACAGCAAGAATATTTTAATCAGCAGATGATTAATTAAGATTAGTGTGTAATCCTTGTTCTTACTTCTCATAGCATTTACAAACAGTATGATATTGTCAAACTAAATTCGAGCTGCTAAAATGATTATGTATAAAATCCTAATTCTCAACAACGAAATATTATTTTTATGGAAAAAAACACTTCACCATCCACACAGATATCAGTAGCTATCTAAACCACCTTGAGCCAACTAAATGTCTTCTACCCCAGAATTAAATGTCTATTGATCTGTTCTAGGCAAAATTGCAGAATCTTTACACTGTTATTACCTTCTATTGTTTTCTATTCTACTATGGATATGTATTAAAAAGAATTAAAATTTTACTTCAAAAATAATTTGCCCATTTCATGGATCGATGTTGAGCATTAGAATCCAAGCGTTTTAGGTTAAGTAGGACCAAGACGGAATACATGGAATGCAATCTTTGTAAAATTAGAAATTGAGATAAAGGTCATGAGAAAATTTAGGAGTGATCATTTTCGATATTTAGGATTGATTCTTCATAATAAAGAAGTATAGTGGATAAAATAAAGAAGTACAACCGGGATATTATATGATCATAAAATACACGCCAAATTCAAGAAAAAATTTAACAGAATAGCCATACAACTAGTTATGCTTGATAGTATAGAATGTAGTTAGAAAACAATATGTACATAAGATGAGTATCGACAAAATGAGAATGGTGTGATAGATGTGTGGTAATACAAGAAACAATAGAATAAGAAATAAAGTCATTTGTAAAAAGATGGAGCTAGTACCAAATGAGGACAAATTGAGAGAAAGACGACTTAGCTGGTTTGGACACGTATAATATAGGCCGAGAGATGCACCGGTATGAAAGAGTGATATGATACATGCAAAAGAAAAGCAGGGTAGCGGTAGACTGAAAATCGCATAGAAGAAGTAGTAAGGAAGAACTTGATATCTCAATATCTCTCAAAAGTATGATCCTAAACCAAGCGGAATGGAGGAAAAGGATTTATATCGCTGATTCCTAGCTAGTTTCGAACTAAGGCTTAGTTGAGTTGACTTGAGAATTTTATTTTAAGAAAAATAACAACTTACTGATTTGGAGGAAATGTAATATGTTGAGACTTATAATAAAATAATACATATTATTTGACCATTTATTTTATTTATTTCTAGATTATTTTCTACCTTTACCTTTAAAAATACCTTTTCCTATGTTATTTTCTTCTTCCAACAATTTACCAACATAAAGTGGTGGCGGTGGTGGGGGGATGATGGTAAAGAGCAAAATGAATTATAATTTCATCTTTCATGAAAGTTAAGGAATATTAATCTGACCATGACATCTTTTTCAAAATGCAACATACTCGTCTAATACATGTTCTACGATCATGAATGCCCAAATGGGAGCCTTTACAATCAAGTTGATAAATCAAAGTGCTTTTCTTTATTCAAAGAAAGGTTTTTATCAAACTTTTTGAAGCAACTCGTAGTTGTTCAATAGATTCCAGAACAGTACATTGTTATTTAAAATTGAAAGTAAATAATAACTAAGACAAGGTTGCTCTAAAGTTCATAGATTCCCAAATAATACTTCTTGGCTTTTTGGGGCAATTGCAGGGTCACAAAGAAGAGAACCAGATTTATTCAGAAATTGGTGGGATCAAAACCTAGCTTATGGGGTACGTTTCTTATCCGTTCCCAATCAAATAGATATATGGTCCAGAATTGTAGGCAGACCACATATTGATGCTCATCCAAAGCCAGCACTCTCACAGGCTAATTGCCTTCCCTTTTTCTAACTCTCGAGCATTCTCTTTACTCCATAATTTTAATATGACTTCAGTTAACATACTGCTTGTCACATTTTACATCATGACATCATTCCTTGGTCTAAATAGCTCACAAGAAGAACACAGACATGAGAATAAAAATGTATTCGTATATACTGACAAAAATTTTCTTTTTTAAAATTAATCCTTGCACTTTAAAATAAATGTATTAGTATAGCTGTTCTGATCATGATTTTTGTTTAATTTGCAATTTGTAATTCCCCAACAATCATGGAACACTCAATATCCATGAGATAGATAAATAAAAGGAAAGGTCATATTATTATTTACATTGCTTTCAAAATAATAGATTGAAAAACATGTATAGTCTTAGAAGCCATACCGCACTTTACGCTCCTGCAGGTTCTTCATCTGCTCTTTGTAATGATTTTCTATATATTGCTTAGCAGCAGCAACTCTCTGCTTGGTAGCATTTGAAGGTGCTTCATCACTCCCTTCCTTTCCATCGGTTGTCGTGTCTTTCTTCTTGGTTGCAGATTTATCTCTAGGCTGAAACTTATGAAGCCAACTCCTTGCTGAATCCATCAGGCCTCACAAGAAAATAAACTCAGATGACTGACAGTTTAGAAAACCAAGATTCCCAATAGTAATAAATTTCCACGATAATTCTGTTGTGGCCGCAAACCCAAGCTACACGAACAACAAACTCTAGGCATGGAGTATTAATAGAACAAAGAATCTAAATTCCAACCACAATCTTGCAATCTTGGTTCCTCTCTTCATTCCCAACTACCATCCAACTACCAAGCAAACCAATTCAGTTTCCAGGAACAGAAAAAAGGATCTTGAGCTGTCAAACCATCGAACCTCAACTTCCCTTCTGCAAACTCCCGTGCCTGGCGAATAAAATCTTGAATTTTGCCAATCAAATGCTCCAAAAATTCAATCCCAGTATCAGAAGTCAAATCAATTACTGAACCAGAAAGCTTTAAATACCGCAGCAAATCAAAATGCCAATGCTACGGGCAACACCAAATCAACAGAGCAAACCCACTTCGAACGCGAAGCACAAGCCCTTCAAGAAATCAAACACCAAAACCGAATCCAATGAGAATCCAAACCGACACGCTATCCCGACCAAATCAACTAATCCATCTCACCAAACGCAACAAACCAACCAAAATCACAGGCAGCATCAGATCAAATCTTAGAAAAAAGTAAAAAAAAAAAAAAAAAACTAAAAAGAAACCGATACAATGTCACCCATCCCAATTCCCAACAAGAAGGGAGACGGAGGACAAGAAATAGCCTAAACTTGGAGAAGTCATGGGAGGTGAAAACTGAGAAAGGAAAACTTTTGGAGGAATCCCTCCAAGATCGGAGAGGGATTCGGGTCACCGCAAGAATGGGAGAGGGGAGAAGGAGAGCACCGAACCTAAGAAGAAAACCCTAGAAACGGGGCGCAGAGACTCGTCGGAGAGCGCCATTCCCGCTCCATCGAAGCCAACGGCTACTGGTCGCAGCCCGTAGTAACCGGATCCCCCTTTATTTAAAAATTATTTAAATAAAATAAATAAAAACTTTTATAGATTATTATCCCTAGCTCAAGATTTAAACTCAAAAAAAAAAAAAAAAAACCGCCTGCAAGGGCGTACCGTCTTACCGCACGATCTGAAATGATAAACCGTAAAGTTATAACGGCTCCTTGCAGATATTAGTAACGGATAAATAAATAACAGCTAACATTGTCTATTTACGGCTATTAGCCTATTATAGACGGGAAGAATGGGTGACATTTAATAATTTTTTAAAATTCAAAAATTTCGGACCAACTTTTGGAATACATTAGTTTCAATTATTTTATATTACAGTATCAATATATTATTATTATTATTATTATAAATATTTAATATTTGATCACTTAAATTATATAGATTGCATCAAATAATTATTGTTGGAGTCAAGAATTTTATTCGGAGCTCCCTTATATGCAAGCTGTTGCTGGAAATTGGACCCGAGGGCAATCTTCGGTCGAAGAGAGGGAGCGGATGTGAGTCCTCACGGCGGGGCGGTGGTCCGTCGGCGGGCGGCATCCTCTGTCTGGGTGCCTGCACACGAACCGGTGGCCGGGTTTTCCGGCGCCGGCCCTCCGACGGTCAAGTCAGTGAGGGGGGCAAATAGTATGGAGAAGGAAGATAAACAGTGAATTTTTGGGGTACCAATGTTCCTCCCTCTTGAGAGGCCAAGGCTCCCTTTTATATGCGGGGGTCGGTTTACCTGTGATGTAACAGGGAGAGGCCGTAGTATGGCTCGGCATGTTGTTCAGGTCGGTGCTCGGTCAGGCGAATCATTGCACTGATGTTGGCGGTATGGCCGAGATCAGAGACTTATCATAGTCGACTAGACCCTGCTGGGTCGATTTGCCGTGGAGAGCTGGGGATCCGTAGATGTCAGGAGCCACGCGCATTTATTATGGAGTAAGCCGGAGATCCGCATTAATGGTGGAGTAAGCCGGAGATCCGCATTTATTGTTGAGTGTGCCGGAAGATTACAGCGGCCATGCGCAATAAATGCCGGAGGGATGTTAGAGTACGGTCCTCGGACATCGGGGTTTCTCTTAGGTCAGAGGTCTCGGGGTCGGTCGTCTCGTGGCCGAGCGTTCCGAGGTCGGACGCCGACTTCTGCTGTCCGGGGTCGGAGGTTGTACGGCTTCTCTGGGGCATTTATGTCATTTGGGGGGAAACTTTATTCCCCCCAACACTACCCCCCGACTTCCGAGTTCGAGCGGCTTGTGGGGCTCGGACGTGGGAAGTAAAATCTGTCACTAAGGTTGGGGGGAAGGTCTCGCCCGCCCCCTTGTGCTTTCCGGAGTCTTCATGGTGAGATATGCGCCCTCGTCTCGAGGCTGCTTTATTCGGTGAGCTAATGATGGGGCTCGTATCATCATGCTTCTTGAATCGCCAGGATCATTTTACGGCGGATTAATGAGGGGGGACCTCGAGCTCGTCGAGGCGATGTCTCGATTCCGTAATCGACGCTTCTGGCTCATTAATGAGTGTGCCGTTACGGGGTTTGGCGCGACCCGGGGTCGGACGCTTTCGATTTCATGTTACTGGATCACAATTCCGAAGAAGTGGAGGCCTCATCGGGGCTCCACGTGTCCCAGATCTTATTAAACGAGGGGAGCGGGGGTTACGTCCGCTCGTTCCTCAGGACGATTTGATTCTGTGGACCCATGATGAGGCCCCGAGATCCGATGGGACAACGCTTCGATTTCGTATCCGATTTATTAAACCGGAGTGAATACGGTGCCTCGGCTTCCGAGGTCGACACGTGGCGCAACTCAGTCGGGGGGATGAGAACCGACCCCGTCGATCTGGGCCGTCAGGGGGGTCCATATAAATCCCACGAGTCTGCCCTAAAGGTCTTGCTTGGCTGCCTCTTATTTTCGTCGTCTTTCCCCCCTGCTTCCTCCCTCAGCTGAATCTTGCTGGTGGTGCCCGGAGCGATTTCCGGCAATGTCCAGTAGGTTTTCTTCCTGTTTTCACTAGGGTTTCCTCTTTTTTCCTTCTCGTCAACTTCCATTTTCTACTCTTAATTTTTGCTCCACTCTTCCGTGAGAATGGGTTCCAGTCCCGAAGAGGTTGGGTCGAGTCTGTCGGGAGAGGAGCTGGAGTTAATCCGCTCCCGTTTTTTCTTCCAGCCCGGGTTTCGCCTTGAAACCGCAGGGCCGGAAGACAGGGTGACGCAGCCGCCCCCAGGTCGGATCGCGGTCTACCGCGAGACACTTTGGGCGGGCCTGCGTTTTCCTGCCCATGAGTTCGTGAGCGACTTACTGGCCGAGTACCAGCTCGTCCCGGCGCAGTTAGCTCCGAACTCATGGAGGACCATAATCGGGTTTTTATCCCTGTGCCTCGGGCACGGGATCCCGATTTTGGTAGGCCTTTTTCGTCGGTGTTTTCTGTTAAAGAAAAACCCGGCGGACGTAGGGTGGTTGTACTTCGCCTTCCGGGGCGGTATGTCACTCTTCCGGGGCGCCCCTTCCTCGATCCACGAGTGGAAGAGGAAGTTTTTCTTTCTGGCGTCTGTGGCGCCTTGGGGGTTTGAGCCGAGGTGGGGACACCCACGGCTGAAGGCCCTCAACAGACTCTCCGAGCCCACGGGGAGGGAGCTGAGGATCCTAGACTCTGTGCGAGCCCTCGGGAGGGACAACGACCTGACCGAGCTCCTGCGGGAGGACGCCCTGGCGAGCGTGGGTCTGAGCTCGGCGCGCCCCGAGGGTAAGGGCGGCTACATTATTTTCATTCTTTGTCTTTCGCTTTTACTGCCACTGGCCTGACACTTAACAAAATTTTCGATTTCAGATATTCCCCGTATGCCGACCAGTAACACGTCGCTTTTTTCCCGCCTGAGGAGGCGGAAGGCCGGGGGGGCTAATCCCCAGCCTCGGAGGAGGGCGAGGACAGACGGCGCTTCCTCGTCGGCCGGGACGAGTGGCCCCGAGGCGGGGGCCCCTGCGGCCGACCCGAGGCGGGAGCGGGTGGTCAGTGGTGCGGGCCCATCGGCCCCTCCTTGCCCTGCCCCCCTTGCCCGGCGGGGGGAGTCGTCCGCGGCCCGGCCGCAGCAGCCAGGACCCGGGCCCGCCCGAGGCCCCGAGGCGAGCGGCTCCGGGACCTCGGGTTCGATCGTGCCGAGTTCTTCCCGAGCTTTCCGAGAAGAGTCGGTTGAGCCGGACTCTTCCATTCCTGAGGGGAGCTCGGCCTTTCAGGACGCCGAGGTCGCACGCTCCATGTTGCGGCGTGCAGTGCTTCCAGCGGACCGGGCCGTGTTCCGGGGGATTTCGCTGGAGGAGGTCGCCGGCAGTGCTTACTGCAGCACGGCCCGGGTAAGTTCCCTTCTTAATTTTCCGGAGTTATTAGCGTGCATACGTGCCTTTCAACTCACAATACCCTCGCTTCTTCTTCTCTTTTTTTTTTTCTTTTTTTTTTTTCAGCATATTCTCGAGCTCGACACCATGGCGTTCCTCGCCCACGGGTATCGGGAAGAAGTTCGGCAGCTCGGCCAGCAGCTGGAGCCGGCCAAGAAAAGAATCGCCGAGCTAGAAGCGGTGTCGGCCGCTGCCGAGGCTCGGTGGGCGGCCACCGAGGCCGAGCGTCTTGCCGTGGTGGGGGCGCTTGAGGAGGAGAAGGCGGCTCACGCCATGACCAAGGCAACCATGCGCGGCACGGAGGCGCGCTTGGGGGAGGTCCAGGCCAGGGTCGCGGCCCTCGAGTATGAGGAGAGGGCCCTTCGCCTCCGACTCGAGCAACTTGAGGCCCGGGAGAGGAGGGCTCTCGAACGAGCCGAGCACGCCGTGGAGCTCTTCAAAGAGTCGCAAGAGTTCCGCGACATGTTGGAGGAGGAGACGGTCGACGGTTTCCTTCGAGGCTTCGAGAACTTCCGAGAGCAGGTGCGCCTGTACTGCCCTCAGTACGACTTCTCGACGGTCCGTCCGAGGGAGGACCGGGGCTGGGGGTCCGACGTGCGAGCCCTTCCCACCATCCTGACATCCGAGGCGGGAATATATGAGCAAGACCCCGCCGAGCCTTCGACGGGGGTAGCCGAGGCGGACGGTGTCATGGAGGTGGCTCTGGCGGCCGAGACGGACGCTGTCCCGGAGGTGGTGCCCGAAGCTCCTGCTCCCGACCCCGAGCCTGTTCCGGAGGAAGGTCTTGAGGTCATCAATGTGCCGGACGACCCCCCGGATGTGGCTCCCGCCGCTTAGGACTTAGCATATTTTTCTTTTCTTTTTCATTGTATCCGGGGTCGGCCCTTGAGCGGCCGACTTCCAATTTTGTAATTGGCCTTCCGGCCCTTTGTTAATGAAAAAGTATTTTTGCCATTCCGTGTTCATCTTTCCCTCTGTTGTCATGACCGAGGTCAGGGCCTTAGCGAACCGCCTCGATGGCCTAGCTTCGCATTTTAATTTCCGGGCTGCTTAACGAAGTTGTCCTTCTTCCCGGGCTACGTCTTAGCCTTCTCGGGTTCCAGTCATCCCGACGAAGAGGAGCTCCGAGTCTTGAGTTTTTTAGAAAATTTCTCTAAGTCCTATAGCTCGGATTTGGGAGTCGTGGAGGTCATTGCGTTTAGCCTTTAGGGGAGTCCCAAGGCGTCGAGGTCGGGCCTTAGCCCTTTAACTAAGACCGGACTAGGTCTGTGCGTGCCGCTAATCGGGGAGTTTAGTCGGGTCTCCGAACTTAACTCCAAACCCCTCAGAGGGAGCGCGGGCCAATAGGCAGGTTATTACCGACGGTTTTCGTAGTTATTGTTCTCGGACTCTGCCGAGGCTTCGGTGAGCAAGGCTGGGTTTCCAGAGATTGCCTTGGTACCCGCGTTTGGCTGGCACATTCGTGGCCGGGACCACTTTTTCAGCCGGACGTAGGAGTTTACGTCGAAGAGCCGAGTTGGGCACTAATTTATGAAATCCTCTGTACCAGTTTTGGAGGCTTGACGAACGGTGCATGCATAATGTAATTAGGAGGTCGATCCTAAGCCGACCCGTTAGAGAGGCCCGACTTTGGGGCGAGATAAGGCTCCAACATTAAGATTCCGCTCAGTAATATGTAAATAAAATTTGACAAGGAGGGCGTTCAGTTGAATGTACCTCTTTCATTCTCAGAGTTATGCTTCGCATGGTGGAGTAGGCTGCTTCCCTTCCTCGTCGACCTGCGGAGTCATTTTTGACTTTAAGGGGGCTCGGGCTTCTCACGGACCCGACAGCACCCGCCGAGGTTGAGAGGGCTTGGGGAGACTTTATTGATTTGTAGCTCTTTGCGAGGTCGAGGGAGTTTGAGACCCTGTGGTCGGACCTCAGGGCACCTCAACCTTGGTCGAGGGGTCTTGTGTCAGGTCGGCGGGTCTGCGGACGCTTTGCTGACCTGTGGTACCTCCCGAAGTCGAGGGAGTCTGATTCTCTACGGTCGACCCTCGGGGCATCCCGACCTTAGTCGAGGGGGCGCTACGGGGGGCCGCGAAGGTACTACCCCGTTGTTGATGATGAGCGCCACGGGGGGCCGCGAAGGTACTACCCCGTCTTCCCGAAGTGTCGAGGGGTCTGGGTACGCACTGTCGACACTCGGGGCATCTCGACCTTAGTCGAGGGATCGCTCGCTTCGGGGATCGGGGATCGTCGACCGCTCCTGGGGGTCCACTTCGTGGCGCCCCAGGTGGAGCCACCCTTTCCACCCCTCACGGCGCCTTCCCGAGGTCGAGGGAGTCTGGTTCTCTACGGTCGACCCTCGGGGCATCCCGACCTTAGTCGAGGGGGCGCTACGGGGGGCCGCGAAGGTACTACCCCGTTGTTGGTGATGAGCGCCAGGGGGGGCCGCGAAGGTACTACCCCGTCTTCCCGAAGTGTCGAGGGGTCTGGGTACGCACTGTCGACACTCGGGGCATCTCGACCTTAGTCGAGGGATCCTCCTCCATTCCACGTCTCATCGTCTTGCGATTCTTCCCGAGGTCGAGGGAGTTTGGGACTCTACGGTCGAGCCTCGAGGCATCCCGATTTTGGCCGGGGAATCTGAGGATCACAGACGACCCAATATTAAAAGAAGATTACAGTTATCAAGGTGAGAGAAATATTTGCAGAAAAAGGAGCTGAGTCCATTGTCCTGATTGTTTTGAACCCCTTAGGGTTTCATTGGTAATACATCCGTAGATTCTCGGAGTTCCAGCTTCGTGGGATCAGAGTCCCCTCCAGGGACTTCAATTTGTACGCCCCTGGTCGTTGTACCCGGGCGATTTGATACGGCCCTTCCCAATTTGGGGCGAGCTTTCCTTGCTCGGTCGGTTGAGAAGCCTCGGCTCTCCTGAGGACGAGGTCCCCTACTTTGAAGAGCTTGGGCTTGACTCTGGAGTTGTAGTATTGGGCCGTTCGCTGTTGGTATCTCGCCATGCGAACCCGGGCGATCTCTCTCGTTTCTTCGACAAGGTCCAAGTTGCTCCTTAGCTGGGAAGAGTTGGTGTCGGGGTCGTAATGCTCCACTCTGGGAGAAGGCAGGCCGATCTCCAACGGGATGACGGCCTCAGTGCCGTATGCTAGGTTGAAGGGGGTCTCTCCCGTGGGTAGTCGGAACGTGGTCCGGTACGCCCAAAGAACATTGTACAAGTCCTCGACCCACTGTCCTTTGGACCGATCAAGCCTAGCTTTAAGTCCCTGCAAAATAGTTCGGTTAGTTACCTCAGTTTCTCCGTTTGTCTGGGGGTGAGCGACCGAGGTGAAACGGTGATCAATGCCGAGTTCAGAGCAAAATTCCCTGAAATGAACATTGTCAAATTGTCGACCATTGTCAGATATAAGGATACGGGGTAGTCCGAATCTGCAGATTATGGACTTCCACACGAAGTCCCGCATCTTTTGCTCGGTGATCCGGGCGATGGGTTCGGCCTCGACCCATTTGGTGAAGTAGTCGATGGAGACGACCAGGAACTTTCTCTGTCCGGTGGCCAGGGGAAAGGGCCCCAGGATGTCGATCCCCCATTGGGCAAACGGCCAGGGGGCGATGATGGAGGTCAGCAGAGCTGAAGGTCGGCGCTGGATATTGGCGTTTCGTTGGCACCGATCGCACTTGCGGACGAAATCTGTTGCGTCCTTCTGGAGTGTGGGCCAGTAGTATCCCTGCCGCAGGATCTTATGGGCCAAGGCTCGACCCCCTAAGTGATTTCCGCAGATCCCTTCATGGACTTCTCGGAGGGCGTAGTCCGCCTCGGAGGGGCGGAGGCATCTGAGAAGGGGAGAAGTAAATGATTGTCGATAGAGTTTATTCTCGTACAAGACATACCGGGGAGCCTGGCGCTTGATTCGACGAGCCTCCGTCTCGTCATGAGGTAGGGTTCCGTCCTGAAGGTAGCAGATGAGCCCATCGATCCAACTTGGCTCGGAGTCGACGTACATGGTAGGCTCGGGTTCCTCCGTGCTGGGGGTCTGAAGATACTCGAGCGCTGTTCCCTTGGGAAGCTCGCTCATGCGGGAGGTGGCCAGTTTGGATAGCTGGTCTGCCCTGAGGTTTTCCGCTCTGGGAATGTACCGAATATTAAAAGAATTCAGGGCAGATGTGAGTTCCCGCACCTTTTGGAGATACTTTTGCATGGATGGCCCTTTAGCTTCAAAATCTCCTTGGACCTGGTTCACCACCAGCTGGGAGTCGCTGAAGGCCGTCAGATCTCCCACTTTTAGTTCTCTCGCCAGCTTGAGCCCGGCGATGAGAGCCTCATACTCGGCCTCATTGTTCGAGGCCGGGAACTCGAGGCGCAGAGCTTGCTCAGCCACCACTCCATCTGGACTGGTGAGGATAAGTCCGGCCCCGCTGCCCCCCGGGGTCGAAGACCCATCCGAGTGCAGGACCCATGGCTGCTTCGGGGTCTCCTCCACGGACTCAGATGGCAGCTCGGGGTCGTCCGGAAGAGTGCACTCCACGATGAAGTCGGCGAGTATCTGAGCTTTGATAGCCGGCCTGGGCCGATATTCGAGGTCGAATTCCCCGAGCTCGACCGCCCATTTGGCGACCCTCCCCGCACGATCCGACCTCTGCAATATTTGCTTCATGGGCTGGTCGGTCAATATAGTTATCGTGTGGGCTTGGAAGTAAGGCCTGAGTCTCCGAGCCGAGATGATGAGAGCGAAGATGGTCTTCTCAAGTTTAGAATATCGGGTCTCGGCATCCCTGAGAACCCGGCTGGTGTAATAGACCGGCTTTTGGAGCTTGTCCTCTTCCCGGATGAGAACTGAGCTCACTGCGGCTGGGGAGACGGCCAGATATAAGTAAAGGACCTCGCCTTTCCGGGGCTTGGTGAGCAGCGGGGGAGAAGCTAGAAGGCTCCGAAGCTCTTCAAAGGCCTGCTGGCATTCTTCTGTCCACCGGAAATCTTTCGGCCGTTTGAGGCTCTTGAAGAAGGGGAGGCAACGCTCGGCCGACCGAGAGACGAACCTTCCCAGGGCGGCTACCCGCCCCGCAAGCCGCTGCACCTCCTTAATTGTCTTTGGAGGCGACATCTCTTGCAGTGCCCGGATTTTCTCCGGGTTGGCCTCAATTCCGCGCTGGGTCACTATGAAACCCAGGAACTTGCCCGAGGTGACCCCAAACGCGCACTTCGCCGGATTGAGTTTCATTTGATATTTTCTGAGCTTGGCGAACGTCTCGTCGAGATCGGCTATGTGGTGTTCCGCCGCTCGGCTCTTCACCAACATGTCGTCCACGTAGACTTCCATGTTCCGGCCGATCTGGTTTTTAAAAATCTGGCTGACCAGCCTCTGATAGGTGGCCCCAGCGTTTTTCAGGCCAAAGGGCATCACCTTATAGCAGTAGGTGCCCTTGTCGGTGATGAAGGCCGTCTTCTCCTCGTCTTCTGGCGCCATTCGGATTTGATTGTATCCTGAAAAGGCGTCCATAAAAGTTAGCAGTTGGTGTCCCGAGGTGGAGTCGACGAGTTGGTCGATGCTCGGGAGGGGGAAACTGTCTTTTGGGCAGGCCTTGTTCAGGTCGGTGTAGTCCACACACATACGCCATTTTCCGTTGGCCTTCTTTACGAGGACTATGTTGGCGAGCCAGTCCGGGTAGAAGACCTCCCGGATGAAGCCGGCTCCGAGGAGTTTGTCCACCTCCTCGGCCGCAGCTCGTTGTCGCTCGGGGGCGGAGCCTCTTTTCTTCTGCTTTACAGGCTTGCTGGTTGGTTTCACCTGAAGTCGGTGGACCATGACCTCAGGGTCAATTCCTGGCACGTCCGCGGGCAACCAGGCGAAGACGTCGGCATTATCCCGCAGGAAGCTGACGAGGCGATCCCTCTCATGGGCGCCGAGGCCGGAGCCAACCTGCACAGTTAGCTCGGGAAAATTTTCTCGTAGTGGGATTTGAATAAGGAGCTCACCGGGCTCTACTTGCTTCTTCCAGGGGGTGTCCCTCGCATCGAGGGTTTCTATGGGGAGTGAAGGGCGCGTCGGGCGGTCTGGCGCCTCAGCTGGTTGTTTCACTGTGTGGGCCGCCATGTAGCATTGCTTGGCGACCAGTTGGTCTCCGCGGACCTCGCCTACTCCTTGGTCGGTGGGGAACCGCATGAGTAAATGGCGAGTTGAAACCACGGCTCGAAGGGTGTTTAACCCTGGGCGCCCAAGGATGGCGTTGTAGACCGAGGGCAGACGGACCACCAGAAAGTCCATCCTCACAGTGCTCTCCCGGGGGGCGAGGCCAACTGTGACAAGGAAGCTAGCCTCACCTTCAACCGAGACCGCATCTCCGGTAAACCCGACTAGCGGGGCACTGATTCTCCGGAGATGTCCTTCTGTCAACCCCATTTTTTGGTAGGCGTGGTAGTACAAAATATTGGCTGAACTTCCATTGTCAACTAGGACACGCTTTACATCAAACCTATTTACAATCATTGAGATGACCACAGCGTCATCGTGAGGGGTCTCGACCCCTTCTAAGTCCTCGTCCGAGAACGAGATGACTTCATCGGTACGTGGGCGCTTCGGGGGTGTTCCCTGGGCGGCCGTTCCTGCCGAGGCCCGCCCGATCATGTTGATGGTGCCGGCGATGGGCCTGTTGTCGCCTGGATTTTCGGTTGGTGCGACATTCTCCGCCGGCCTTCTTTCCTCAGGTCGATTCCTCACGAACCGGTTGAGTACTCCCCGTCGGATGAGCGCTTCTATCTCGTCCCGGAGTTGGAAGCAGTCCTCCGTGTCGTGCCCACGGTCTCGGTGGAAGCGGCAATACTTCCTGGTATTTCGGGGAAATCCCGTGTCTCGCATAGGAGGCGGGGGTCGGAAGAAGTCCCGACCCTCAATTTCCATCAGGATCTCGGCCCGGGGAGCATTAACGGGTGTATAGTTCTCGTACCTCGCCTGGTACATCCGGGGCCGTGGTGGAGACCTCGGACGAGGAGGTGTCCTCTGCTGAGGTCGCCCCTGCTGACGGGGCGGACTCCTCAGTCTGGGGAGATTTTTCTCTCTGCGGGGCGACCGGCTCCTTTGTCGGCCGCGTTCCTCGCGGCGTTTCTTCTGTTTCTTCGAGGCGGGCTCAATTGCTCCCCGCCTGGAGGCGACTGCCTCCTCGGCCTTGGCGTACTTCCGGGCTCGGGCCAGCATTTCGGTGAAGTCGGCCGGGAAGCTCTTCTCGATGGAGAAGAGGAATCGGTAAGAGCGAACCCCAGTCTTCAAAGCCGACATGGCTATCGACTGGTCTAGCTCGCGAACCTCCCATGTGGCGGCGGTAAAGCGGTCCAGGTACTCTTTGAGGGACTCCCCCTCCTTCTGCTTGATGTCCAGGAGGGAGTCTGATGTCCGTCGCTGGCGCCGGCTGGCAGCAAAGTTGGTGGCGAACTGCCTGCCGAGCTGCTCAAAAGAGGACACCGTGTTCGGCTTCAGTCCAGAAAACCAAAGCCGGGCGGTCCCTCGGAGGGTTGCTGGGAAGGCCTTGCAGAGTATGGCCTCCGAGGACCCTTGTAGGGCCATGAGGGCCCGATAACTCTCCAGGTGGTCAAGGGGGTCGGTGATTCCGCTGTAGGGCTCCACCTGAGGCATTTTGAACCTCGCGGGAACCGGCTCGTCCTCGATCTGGCGGGAGAAGGGGGACTTGGTAGTGAACTCAAAGTCCCCTTCCTGTCTTGCCTTCTTGCTGTGGAGTGCCGCGATCTGGCGCTCCAGATGCTCAACTTTTCGGTCAAGCTCCCCCACCCGTGGGATTGTCGCTGTGGTTTGCGCCAGCCCACGGCGGTCCGGGGCTGACTCCGCCTCAGAGAGTTGGGGTCTCCGGTCGAAACCTTCTCCCGGTGACTCTCTCTGGGGAGAAGCTCGTTCTCCATTGTTGGCTCTGGAGGAGCCATGCAAATTTTGGCTGGGGAGAACCGGGCCGTTGGGGAGACACTCCGGCGGGGCCTGGGCCTGCGGGGGAAGTGAGGGTAAAACCTCCTCGCGCCGTAGACCTTGAACGACGGCGGCCAGGGCCTGGACTTGCTGCTCCAGGGCGTTAAACTGTTCCGGCTGGACCTGAGGAACTGGATCAGCTGGAGTTGGAGAATTCTGGATGGAGTGTCCAGGACTTTGCGGGGGACGCCGGGAGATGTTAGAGGCTCCCTTACTTCTCAACTTCATGACTGCTACTCGGGCCCTTCCTCTAGCGCCAACTGTTGCTGGAAATTGGACCCGGGGGCAATCTTCGGTCGAAGAGAGGGAGCGGATGTGAGTCCTCACGGCGGGGCGGTGGTCCGTCGGCGGGCGGCGTCCTCTGTCTGGGTGCCTGCACACGAACCGGTGGCCGGGTTTTCCGGCGCCGGCCCTCCGACGGTCAAGTCAGTGAGGGGGGCAAATAGTATGGAGAAGGAAGATAAACAGTGAATTTTTGGGGGTACCAATGTTCCTCCCTCTTGAGAGGCCAAGGCTCCCTTTTATATGCGGGGGTCGGTTTACCTGTGATGTAACAGGGAGAGGCCGTAGTATGGCTCGGCATGTTGTTCAGGTCGGTGCTCGGTCAGGCGAATCATTGCACTGATGTTGGCGGTATGGCCGAGATCAGAGACTTATCATAGTCGACTAGACCCTGCTGGGTCGATTTGCCGTGGAGAGCTGGGGATCCGTAGATGTCAGGAGCCACGCGCATTTATTATGGAGTAAGCCGGAGATCCGCATTAATGGTGGAGTAAGCCGGAGATCCGCATTTATTGTTGAGTGTGCCGGAAGATTACAGCGGCCATGCGCAATAAATGCCGGAGGGATGTTAGAGTACGGTCCTCGGACATCGGGGTTTCTCTTAGGTCGGAGGTCTCGGGGTCGGTCGTCTCGTGGCCGAGCGTTCCGAGGTCGGACGTCGACTTCTGCTGTCCGGGGTCGGAGGTTGTACGGCTTCTCTGGGGCATTTATGTCATTTGGGGGGAAACTTTATTCCCCCCAACACAAGCTAATAACTATTGGTATATAGCTCCACATCTTAGGGCTCTCATCTTTTGAAATTGTACTTTTTATCTCGTCCATATGAGAGAATATCCCACTAAATGATGTTATTTACTTATATAGTTTGCATATTGGATAAGAAATTTTACCTTTGTAGTGGCCTCAAGATATTTGATTTATTTTAAAACTATTTTTATTTTACTTATATGAAACTGTTATAATGGTTGTTATATTAAATCTTGCTTGAAATTTAGACAACTATCAAGTCAATAGTAAGGTTTGGGAATAATAGAAACACCAGTACATGTCTCCGTGTTGAGGTTTATGAACCTGAGAAATAATGGCAGTAACAATAAATTCTGATTCTTGAAGAAAGGTGTGCTTGAATAGTTAGTTAAGCTAAATGAGTTTTTTTTGAGAATCAGCAAAATAGTGCTTGAATGCAGATTCCAAATGTTTGTATAGTTAAACCCTTAAATTATTTTAAATAAGTTGCAATGTTATATAAAATAATCAATTCTTTTTCTTTTTGGTAGAAAATTAAAAAAAAGCTTCATTTCATTCTCTAGAACATCTTCCAAAATTTATTTTCAATAATAATTAAAGATATAAATAAGTTCTACATATTTTTAATATTATATATATATATATATTATAAATACCATAGAAAGATCGCATAATCCATTATTATTTCTCATGTATATTATAATTAAAAACCGATATTTAAAGAAAAGTCTACCAAAAAAAATGCATATGTTTTACATCAAGTTTATTTTTAAATTTCTAAAATTTGAATATGTTTTCAATCAAGACTTGTTTGTACCGCTTAACTTTGGGTGGTTGGACCAGAGAACTAGGCCATGTCTACATCATTTTTTGTGCAATTTTTAGTTTGGTTAGATTCAACATTGAATTGGTGGGTTAATCTAACCATGAAACGGTACCCACAATCTTTTTCTTTCATCCATCGTTGCATGTTTTCGATCGATTGGGCGGTGGACCTGGTCCAATAAATAACCACTCATAGCTTTTAGAGCGCCGACATTTCCATAGCAAAGGCTCTAGAAGGCTCTAGAAGGCATTTGAGCGTGTAACTGTTACTTTTGACATGCTATTAGTCGGACACGTGGCAGACAAAATGCTGTTGTCGGCTGTTTTTTTTGTAAGAATTTTTATAGAATTTATCTCCTGTTTTTCGAATCGAAGAGGAACACCATGATGCCATGCAACGTAAAAAAAACCTCCATGAGAGGATGGGTGTAATTCATGGGTGGTGCAATATTGGTCCCTCGCAAGAAAAGCTTCTCCTGCCGTCGCATCAACTAAAGTGGTAAGATGAGAGTGATCGAATACTAAATTGCCGATTGGATCTGAGAAATTTTTTATGTGCAATCACTGATTCTTCCAAGCACTCAAAACCTCACCCTTAATCATGGTGGGTCCCTTGATTAGGTTCAGCTTAATATGAGGCTCACCTAAGTTTGTTCGACTGGAAATAAAGGCCCAATTTGTAATTAGCAAGCCAACATAGTGCCTCTTGTTCCATTAGAAAATGTACCAAAGGCTGAACATGGTTGAGCTTAGGCATGCAACCTTACACCAGGAGGCATCACTTGGACCTACATTGGATTCCACATGCAACAAAACACAGAAGGACTTCATTGTTTTATAGTTCTTTCCTGCATCAGTTTACGTACGTATCGATTTCTCCAAGAGCCTCGGTTGGCCAATAATTAAATCATTCATATATATATATATATATATATATATATATATATATATATATATATTATGGTGGAATCATTGTGGTTTAGTTTGCCCTCCAAGAGATCTCAAGGACAAGCTCATGTGCCATGCGTTCGAGCAATATAATTCCCTGCCTTTGATTAATTATTCCCAACTCATCAACCACCCTCACTCTCCGCCGATCTTTCATTGGTTTCATGGAGAAACAGAGGTGGCCTTTCGACCTGGTTCTCGCTTCTATTTTCTAGGGAGAGAGAGAAAGAGAGAGAAGTTTATAGAGTTAGGTTTATGGCAATCTTATGTTGAGGGCTCCAAAACATAGAATTGTATTACGTGTCCAACAAGAAAAGGTTTAGATTTAGGAACTCTATAAATATGCATCTAAGCCTATGGTGGAGGTTTGTGAGAAAGATTTGTAAGGGGAGTGTGAGAGTTTCACAGATTTGTAGAGAGGTGAGGACGAGAGGGGACACTACCAGCAAGGATAATTGTTTTCCCTACTCCTTATAATTCTCTATGAATAGCGGAGCATCTATTCTCTTCCATGGATTTCTAAGGAGGGTTTTGCCGAACCATGATAAATATTTTCATTATTTCCTATACTATTTATTTTATTGGATATTGGTGTGGGTACGCTTTTGACGTAATAAATGCTATTGAAAAGATGGCTGATCTTTTATAACTCTTAAAGCGATAGAGGTGCTGAAATTGGTAGCTCTATGGTAATATGCTGACCAAGTGGATGTGGCAAATAAATTTAATGGAGCAAGGTGCTGGATTTGAGTGTATGCTCGGGTATGGTTTTTGGAAGAGCAAACATTTTTTATAGTATGGTAAAACCTGGCTGTTATTTAGTAGATGATTCTTGGCTTAAGTAGTAATTAACACAATGCGATGAAATTATAACTGTTAAAAATGGGCTCTTGAACTGGCCAAACGATAATAGATGGTGCACGCAAAAAATATAATTGGATGCGGAGCTTGTTCAGAGAGTGTTGGATTAGATTTCAGGAAAAGTTATTATGGCCTCATGCACGAAGAAGAATATTGTGGAGGATCCTTCACGTATGAGAATTAATTTGCATGGAATAATTAGTAAGGATGAAGAACTGACATAGATAATTGAGCCCGAAACTTAGTTAGCTTGATTGGTTTGGAATAATTAGTGGGTCTATTCCTAACTCTATAAACTCTAATTCTTTCCTTGATAACAGGGGGCATAGCTTCTCTACCTCTCATATACTTTCAAAAAAAAAAGTGTTCCAAGGATTGGAACATATAAATATTTTATCAAACCCTTCGCTCCACTAGCTTCTTCATTGAGGTTTTTGATAAACTAAACATCATCCTGTAACTAGGAAAAAATATTATAGCTAGGAAACTTCTTTGAGAACTATTACATTGGATCCCAAGGGATCCAAGGCGGTGGTGCGCCGTGCTACTTTTCGTTTCCTGGCCTGTCTTTGGCATTGATTCAGATGGAGACATCCAATTTGCCCATTATCAAGAACACCCATCAATGATTGGTCTCACGGCCATTTCTACGTAATTTCCTTTATTCTGGATCTAGGAGACCCGCCCATATGTTCTACGTGCAAAGAGTATCCTCCCTCTCTCTCTACCTTCTTTCTCAGCGCTCCATTGGATCCTAATGGAGAAAAGCAAGTCTGTCTTCTTTTCCTTCGCCTTCCTCTTCTTCTCTTTCTCCGGACCTTCTCCTCACGTTACTTTCGGCCAGCTCTTGCCCATCGTCGAAGACCAAGAAGGCAACGCTAGCCGGATTCAGACCTACATCATTCATGTACAAAGGCCGGCGGGCACCAAGCTCCTCAGCGATGCGGACAGGGAGAATTGGCACAAATCCTTCTTGCCAAACACCACCCTGGACACCGGCGAGCCGCGGTTGGTCTACTCCTACCGCAACGTGATCGGCGGATTCGCCGCAAGGCTAACCCATGATGAAGTGACGGCCATGGCGTCCGTCGATGGATTCTTGCATGCTCACCGGGATGAGAGGCTTCCACTCCTGACCACCTACACACCCGCCTTCCTGGGTCTAAGCGAGCGAGACGGTATTTGGTACGCCAGTTGCTCCGGCAAGGGCGCCATCATCGGCGTACTAGACACCGGGATCTCTCCCACCCACCCATCTTTCGACGACAAGGGAATGCCGCCTCCGCCGCATGAATGGCGGGGGCACTGCGATTTCCGCGAGCCCCTCTGCAACGACAAGCTCGTCGGCGCGGCTGCGTTCCGAGGCGGCAGGCCGGTGCCGGTCGAAACCGACGACAGTGGTCACGGGACTCACGTCGCCGGCGTCGCGGCAGGGAGCTTCGTCGATGGCGCCGCAGTCCTCGGCGATGCCAATGGCACGTCAGCCGGGATGGCTCCTAGAGCTCACCTGGCGATCTACAAGGTGTGCTCCAAAGATGGCTGCGACGACAGCGATATACTTGCAGGTATAGACCAGGCCATCCATGATGGAGTCGACGTGCTCTCCATCTCCATTGGCTCTCGGCCTCGATCATCCATTGCTGGCTCTCAGCCTAGGCCTTTCTATGAGGATAGTATCGCCATTGGCTCGTATGCAGCAACGAGGCATCGAATCCTGACGTGCGTTGCGGCAGGCAATGACGGGCCGTACCAAGGCAAGGTGGTCGGCGATGCCCCATGGATTCTGACGGTCGGAGCGAGCTCCACCGATAGGAGACTAAGGGCGACCGTGAGGCTCGGCAATGGAACGGAGCTCGATGGAGAGTCCGCCTACCAGCCAAGCTCGTTCGATTCAACCCTGCTGCCAATTGCATTCCCAGGATACGATGATCAGGGTGGGCGTAGAGGTTGTAGAAACGACTCGTTCGGTGGTATTGATGTGAAAGGAAAGATGGTGCTGTGCGAGACCGGATACAACGTTAGCAACATCGAGAAGGGTGAGTTTGTGAAGAAGGCTGGGGGGGCCGCCATGATAGTATTGAACCAACGAGAACAAGGTTTCACCACATTTTCTGAAGCTCATGTCCTTCCAGCAGCACATTTGAGCTTCTCCGATGCACTCGTAATTGAATCTTATTTCGATTCATCCACAAATAATACTCCCATGGCAACCATAATATTCAAAGGAACGCAATTTGGATCGCGTCCGTCACCTGCCGTTGCCTCCTTTTCTTCGAGAGGGCCGAGCCTGAACAACGGTGGCATCCTGAAGCCTGACATTATTGGCCCCGGTGTGAACATTTTAGCAGCTTGGCCTCCAAATGTTGCACCAACCAACCAAGTTAGCACTTCAACTTCTACGTTTAATTTTCTAAGTGGTACCTCCGCGGCCACACCTCACCTCTCTGGGATCGCAGCACTGCTCAAGAACACACACCCACATTGGTCGCCTGCTGAAATTAAATCGGCGATAATGACAACAGCCGATAGGGTAGACCGTGATTGGAAGCCGATCGCCGATGAGTACAATGGCGGCACTGCTAGCCTCTTTGCCATGGGTGCAGGACAAGTGAATGCATCAACAGCCAACAATCCGGGACTTGTCTATGAGCTTCATTCGCATCATTACATTCGTTATCTTTGTGGGTTAGGGTACACAGAGCAACAAATTATGGCTATCACCCAACATCAGATCATGTGTTCGAATCACCATGATATCGGCATCGAACGATTGAACTACCCTTCGATATCGGTATCCCTTGGATCCCCTGCAAGGAAGACCATCAGAAGGAAGGTGAAAAATGTAGGGCAAGACAATGCAGTTTACTTTGCTGAGATTGAAGAGCCAGCAGGAGTTGAGGTGGAAGTATCTCCTTACAGACTAGAGTTTGATAGATTGTATGAGAGAAGGCATTTTTATGTCATACTAACTACCAATGGCACGACTCCAGGCAAAGGTCAGGTATCAGAAGGACAACTATCATGGGTTTCTAGCAAACATGTTGTGAGAAGTCCAATCTCTGTTGTCTTCAGCTAAAATTCCATTCTTGGTTTCTATTTCTTGGTGTAACATGCACATTTTCCAACTCTTTGGCAAGAGAATGAAATGAAAGTCGGATCTTTATTCACTGAACTTTTTTTTGGGTAAATTCCTCGGCCCATAGGCTAAGAATGGGCAGTACAACTGGGGCTTGATCTTTGACATAGGCTCTAACCACCAATGCTGCAGAAAGAAGAAAGTACAAGGAACAAAAAGAGAAAAAGAGGAAGAAAATTTAATAAAAATTCTATTGATTGATCAAAAATAATTCTTCTGCAAATTAAATCCTAAGCTGTGTTGTACAGAAGAGCTTTATAAAGTCCTACAAAAAATAGGCAAGTCGATCCAAAAATAAAAGGAAACATGCTAAAAATATTCCACTAGGAAATATAAAAATTCAGTCTCACCGCACAAGAAACATAATAATATTAGGAAAAAGAAAATCTGAATGATATATAGTTGATTAATGCTCTCAGTGTTGCAGAGCCATAATAAGTGCAGCCTATATAGACTAATTTAAAAAAAAGTGTATGCTGTAAATAACTGAGGTTCGACTTCTTTTGTACTTGGATCAAATTGTGATATCGAATTGAGCATAATTTTGCTGGACTTGGTGAGACTCAAAGAATTTATAGATCCACACTCTAAACTCATGCCTACTCTCTGTCTTCTCTCACTTGCCATATCCCCTGCTCCAATCTATCCACCCACCATCCCTGCTACTTGCCTCCATTCTTATACCAACTTCCTCTTCTCCATTCTTCCATTAGTTGCAGAAGGTGATTTACACCCACCCATCTCCTCTACTTTTTCTTTCTCCTGATCTCCTCCTTCTCGCATTGTTTGGGACGAGATTTGTTCTGATGGAAATCACCTTGAAGCATATTTTCAGTCCAAACTATCAAAATTTCCTTTTAGGAAATAGCAATTAAATTCCACAAAAGATAGAAAAAGAAAACAAAACAAATTAAACTATAAGGAAATATTGTAAGATGTAATGAGGATTTTAAATTTTAATTATGGCGGCAAATCAGTTCGGGCAAATTGAAACCAGTATAAAATGACTTTGAAATAGTAATACGGCTTACAGATGTAAGTCATTGTTCACATGGAAAAGAACAAGGAATGTTTTGATAGTCATTCAGCAAGAAAATGACGAAAAACATTTACATCATGTATCCAAAGTTTCCAACTCCTGTCACCTCAAAAAAGTAAAATATTTTGTAAAAAAATTACTTGAGTATATAGAGGAATGCAATTCCACCAACATACCATCTGTTTTTTTTTAAGAAAAAAAGGATGAGAACAAGCGTTTGCATTCTTCTGCTAGAAATGTCTCTCTTTCTCATTGAATGGAAGACTGCATGCAGCGAACACTCCTGGGAACTCAAAATGCTGCCCAACCAGATGCAGTACTCTTTGCTGACCCGGACCCACTTGAAGGTAGGCTCCTCTGAAATCCAAAATGATCGGTCTCAAGTATAAAAACAGAAACATTGAAACATAGCATTTTCATGGATAAGTTGACAAACAATGTAATTAATGCCATACATTTGTCCCAAAAAAACAACTAGAAGTGATGTTTCTTGGCAATTAGTGGGAAATGTTCATAGAACACTTCACTTAGAACATTTCAGTTACACCGGTGAAATTCTCTTCAAAGACCAAGTTTGCATGACTAAGCAGTCAAGCAAACAACTGTCCAAAGAGGCGGTGAAGGGGAATACTCTTTGAGTAATCAGGAAGCCAAACCCACTTGTATTCCAAACTCTGTTAACTAACTAGTGAAGGTTATATAGATGTGTCAAAACCAAATGGGACCTTGTCTTTCACATTCCAAATATCCGAGCTATTAGCTCATAAAATATCCTCGCACACCAGACAACAGGTTATAGTGCACTTTCACATGCATTCCACTAGGTTGCACAAACGAAAAAAAAACAGAACTTTGCAGATGTATGTAGAGGATAGAAACATACCTCAATTGCAGAAAGATCTGCAAGAGGATTAGCAGGATGCCTTGCTGAATCTTTGGGAGCCTTATGTCCAGTGTTGTGATCTGAGGTCATCCTAGCAACTGCAGGGTCATTAGGCGGGGGTGGAAGAGGAGATCTGATCTTTCCGGCTCCACCAGGCGGTGGTGCAAGAATTGTACTTGCTTTTTGTTTGCCAAAAGCCCCTCCCGATAGGCCAGCAGATGAAAGCATGCCACTTGCACTAGATGACTTGTTCTTCACATTTATACGGATGGTTTCTCCTTCCTAAAGTTAGAATCCCCCAAGAGTGGGAGGAAAAAAGAAACATGACTCAAGAAATATAGGAAACAGGTAAGGTTATAGGCATTCTGTAACAAATAATGGTAGATGACTGCAAGGGCAGTAGAAAACCAACTCCATGGTTATGTTCAATAAAAGGAGATGACTGAAAGGAGAAGCTACAAAATCAGGCTGACAAGGAGCATGGTTTTGGTATTGAAAACAGTCATACAATCTCTTGCAATCACAACACTAAGAACACCAAAAAAAAATATAACAAAGAAAAGAGGATTTGATAAACAAAAATGAGGTTGCATGCTTAAAGAAGAATGTAACTAACAGAAATTGCAAAAAGAAAAACATATCCGTGTTTATGACAAAGTCGAATTTAGTTTCCTGAGATACCATTCAGATCTTCTCTGTGGCTATTGGCTAGATGCAGCAAATCTTCTTTCAAATGTTTATTTCAAGATATTGAAAAACATTTCATCATAGAACAAGAAATATGGCATCATCCAATCATGTCTCATTCAAAGAAAAAGGAAAAAAAAAGATTATATATTGATGCTCACTGCACTAAATAATTAATTCTAAATATGATTAAAGAGAAAAAATAATAACTTCAAGACATGATGCTGAGGTCGCATAAATAAGCTATATCTATTAGTAGATATGCATAGATTAGCATTTTATATTTGATTTAGTCCTTCACTTGTAGACATGATTCGCCAAAAAAGAGTAATTCACTCCATCATAAGTACTATTTTAAGGTCTAGTTAAAATAACTCAACTACGAAGATACTAATAAATAAGGTATGAAAGTTTTCTGATTGGCAGATAGCTACAAGAGGCATAATAATAGAGTGCATGAAACTTAAAAGCACGAGCAAAGAAGGAGCCATACGAAATAAATGCAAATATAGGGTAATATTATATGAAATAATTAGAGGGCAATGTATTGGAGGTAGCACAGGAGTTGGACCAATTGAGGAAAAAATAATGGATTGAGAGAGATGTTGTGTGCGAGTGCAACAAAGATCAAAGGAGGCCCATATAAGGAATTATGCATGAAACTACGAAGAAAGAGAGCAAGACCTGACAGCAACATGGATGGAATTTGTGAGGATGGATTTACAAAAGCTTGCAATGATACCAAAGTTGAATCTTAAAAGGAATAAACCACAAATAAGGATAACAAACAGGATACACAGACCTTCACATTGCACCCATGGCTGTTACCAATATGTATTGAATACCTGATAAGCATTGAAAATGTCTCGGATGCATGCCAGACACATATATTTTCAGTATCCCAATTCTAAATTTTGATAAGTGCTCTAAATACTTCCTGCATTCCAGACAGTTTCTAGACATGCCTAGGGATGAGCTTCTTTTTTCACATGTCGTAATTTTAACTGATATATTAATCCTCCTTTCTCAGCCCGATCCCAATATAGTTTCCTTTTTTATAAAAAATGCTCAGGACCTAACTTACTTATATGTGAGACAAAATAGTCCATGTTACTAAGCCTCCTTTCTCAGCCCAATCCCAATATAGTTCAGTTCTCCTTTTAATAAGACGTGACTTACTTACAAATGAGACAAAATAGTCCATGTCGTCTAATTTATTATATATATATCTAAAATGAAGGCTCAGCTTATGCAGAATCCTCCATTTGCCGCGTAGAAACCATATTAATGACAGGTACTCAATGTTCTAGTTGGCTTGAAATTGATTGTGGCATATCTTGTAAACAGATGTTAAAAAACATGATAGATAAAATATGTTGCTTTTTGCCATTAATATCTACATTACTTTTTATGTGGATGAGTAAAAATAAAGATCAAGTTTTCTTGGGATTATGTCGAAAATGATTTAATTATGAATCGTAGTTAACATAGAAATCTTTATGGGAGCTAGGGCGGTTGAGTGAAGAAAGCAATCCGAGGCGTCGATGCTTCAGTGAAGCACCCGGCGCGCTATATGTTAGCATAAGAATTTTTATGAGAACTGGGAATGGGTAATCGAGTGAAGAGAGGGATTTGAGCATTTCAATTCTCCAGCAAAGCACCCAGCACATTCCATGGGATCGGGTCACAAGATAGCAATCCAAAGTGCCAACATTTCACTTCAAGAGAAGGTACACGAAATGTCGATCAGCAAGTGCCGACTAATTTTTGTCCAAATTAGATAAGAGATTAAGAATAGGATGATACATTCATATGGGATGAGTGTATCTTTTTTTGGCATACTCGATCAGATGATCTCGACCATAGGATTAAGAAAACTGTACCCCATGCATCATGTAGGTTATATGCTAGTTAGTAACTAATTCTGTTGATCCTTCATATCTAAGTGATAATTAACCGTAACCTATTCTGCCAATATAATTTAAAACAAGGAGAGTGGAGATGCAGATCAATGGAAAAGTTTATATTTTTATATCAGAAAAAAAACTCAACATTATATTGTCTTATTTAATATAAAGATATTAAGGGAGTTAATCGCTAATTAGACAAGAACGATTATTTTGTCCCATGTATAATAAACTACAGTCTTAATTGTCCTTTTATGAAAAAAAGAGGGCCGTCATGAAATTGGGTTGAAGAAAACCGACTAGTCCATCAAAATCCCTTTTAAAATTTTATATGCTCTAGATACTTCCTGCATCCTAGACAGTTTCTAGATATGCTTAAGGATGAAAGATTTTTTTTTTGGAGGGGCAGGGTGATGATTATTAACCTTTGGTTGGGCATAATAAATGGTGAAATTTAGATTTTGTGATGTTGATTGTATTGTGTAAAGTATGGAGCATGATCAAAGGATATGAATAATGGCTATGTAAATAGAGCTTCTGTGTTTTGATGGTATTATATGGACTCCAGACTATGGAGTATGGACCATGGATTGAGGTGTCCCATGTCCATGCCCATGACATGCCAGCTTAGTACAAGCATTTTACCATGTTGTATTTGACATTTCCTTTTCGTGCACTGAGTCCCTGACACGACTGCATGCCAAGAGCTAGTCAATACTCTGCAAATGTTGAATGCCGCTAAGGCACTAGCATGATATGCATCATGTCTTATCATGCATGCTAAGTAGTGCCTTTGATCTCCTTTCATCAATCCTATTCAAGATTGACCAAACCATAGACCGTACTATTAAAATAACCCATCATGCTTTATGGAATAATCCATATTTATATGAAACAAATGTCATATTCCTAACCTTGTCACATCCTATTTTCCAAGATATGCCATATTGGCATATCCCTCTCTTGCTACATCCATGTCAATGCTTCATAGAACCAAAGCCAATCCCAAATAGTTGGGTCAAGACTGAACGAATATGGTTATGAATTTATGATTGTGTCCTAAGATGCACGGGTCATAATCAAATTATGTGGATCCTTACTTGTATATAAAGTTGTCAAAGGCTCGAGGCACACTAAGGTGCTAAGGCATCTTGGGGGCTAGCTACAAGGTGCAAAGCAAGGCACATGCCATATATTGTATATCTATACATCACCTTAACCTTGGTTTGGTTATGACAAACTTAAGGTAAGGAGACTTGTTGAAGCAATTGGCCTCCTTAGGGGCTTAACTCAGGGTTTAAGGTGCATTGAGAACAATTTAAGGCACCTTCATTCCTAAAGTCCTCGCTCTCTATCAGTTGAAGAAAGCGTGTAACTGGCCTATAGCTTGCAACTTGCACAATATACATCAAATTTGGAAGACTTACTGAAAAATGTGCCTACTCAGCATTAGAAATCATAGAAAATTGATGCATATGATCCGGATAGAGCAACACATATCTAGATAAGTTCATGATTGTTTGGCTATCTAAAAGTAGATGTCTAAATGAGGGATGGCCCCATTGGTTTCAACAAATATGTGCAAAGTCAATAATTGATATCAGTCGAACAAAACCAGAGTCTGCGATGGAGACAAGCTTCACATTAGAGGAAATAAGATCATTCGACATCTCAGCCATGGTAAGATGAGTCTAAATATTGACAAACCTATGAATCCAAGATGTTCACTATGAAGTTGATGATATCGCATAGAGATAGTAGTAAGATGCATTATAGTCTGATGGGCCAAACATGAGGTCAAGTTAAAGCATGTGAAGAAGAATACTGAATGCAGGTATTGTAAATTTATAAATAAAGAGGACAAAGGAGCCTTCCAACACTCAAAAATACTAATAAGTGAGAAAAAAAATAGTAAATGTAAAGTTAAATAAATCTAGGCAAATCAAAAGATAAGGGGTAACTAGATAAAAAAATTATAGTTCCGCTGGAATAGAAAAGAATTTGAAATGTTTCAAAACTCAACGGACAATTGAAATGAGCAATGTTAGAAGAAAGACTTGAGGAAAGACGGGAAGGTTATTTGGAGGTGCAGAAAAAGGAATTAAAAAGAATGTAAGAAGAAACCAAGCTCAATTGACAAGGAAAACTGAACTAGCACCCAGATTTTTGCAGAGAAAAACTCACAGCAGATCCCACCTTAAATCATAGTTAATTAGGACAATATCAACTCAGAGTACGACTGTCTAGGTGGACATCAGGATGATGGTGATATTAAGAGCATGCTATGAATCCTTGCAAGTGGCTGACAACATCACGTAGAGGTGTTGGGCTCAGGCTTCATATTTTAATCATGGCTTTTAATGAGGATTAGAATGCTTACAGGAATGTGCTTCAGGCTGCATGCACAAGGAAAATGATGATGCAATGATATCAGTGGTTCACAAGATCAATTGGAGATATGATGGCCATTTTGGAAACAGACATGAGGGAAACTACCAGAGAAATATTTATGCATGAGAACTTTTCCAACTACCACAAGATCCAGTCACTGAAGTCCAGCAACAGCCAGCTATTTCATCGAAGAAGAGACCACCATTACATGATTGTCAAGGCAGATGGATCCAACAGTGGTTAGCTCAAAGAAATGTAAATTTATGATGGAATTGCATATTATTTGGCTTCTTATGTCCAATAAATGGAAAAATGTAGAAGTTAATGATTGTTCATGATTTCAACTAAGCAGAATCATTTTGTTAAGTAAACTTGTGTATGAAGATGCAGATGCTGCAGAAGGAGAGGCGATTCTTGGAAAACAAATTTAAGAGAAAACAAAAACAAATTTTGAACATTCAACGATTACCTACTATTTATACAATAGATGTCAGAGCATGGTACACAACTAGAAGCAAATTAATGGTGTAAATGTAACAAAGGAATCACTATGTGACAGTCTGGTAAGTGCAGCCAAAGGGTCCAATCATCGTATCATTAAAAGGAATAGCAGGCTAGAAATCACAATAACAGCATTACATTGGTGTAGCTTAACTCAATCCTCAAGTACCAATATAACATAACCTAGTATTAAGGTGGCTAAACAAACTGCACAAGAACAGGAATCATTAACAACATACGGTGATACAAAAATGAGCTGCAAAGCTAGAATCCTTTGACCTGACTAAACAAAAATTTTTCTCTCATAACAATGTATAAACAACAATAAGGATAAACAATTTAACCAACAGTTACTATCCTCCGGGCAAAATTAATTTGCCAAAACAAAATAGTTCTGCCAAATACATCATCAAACTAATGGTCACACAATATTTCTCATACTAAACTTAACACCCCATGAATATGACTTATAGTTATAGTTCTATTGTTAAAAAACTTTAAAACAAAAAAAAACTCCTAAAGCTCAATCTACAATTTATGACAATAAACCAACAAGAGAAGCAGGCCCAAATTTTAGCAAAAAAAAAAAAAAAAAAGCAGGCCCAAAAACATGGATACACTCAGAGAACAAACATTGCTGCTGCTAATTCATGAGCTACAGATCAACAAGATTAGATGCAGTCTGACGAATCTATAATGCAGTCTACTTGGATACCTTCAGCCGATGATTCACTGCAGGATGGATATCAATGTGACTTTCCTCGCTCTCCTCACCCGTCTCCTTCTCGTGCTCCCTCCTCACATACTTTTCGTGGTCAGACAGCGCCACATTGAAATCGAACGCCTCGTTGCGCTCATTGAAGCCGAGGCCGATGAACGCGTGCTTGCCCTGTCCGTCCTCGATCTTGAGCACGAAGTAGCGGGAGGAGTCGAGCACGGTCTCGACCGAGCTCTCGCGCTGACCCGGCTGGACAAAGCAGGCGGCGAAGAGCTCCCCGGAGTTGGGGTCCTCGAGCCGGATCTCGCAGCGCTCCCGGCAGGACACCACCCGGAGGCGGCCCGACCAGATCTTGTCGGACTGGAGCCACTCCCCGCACTTGTACCCGCCGCTCGTGCTCCGCGGCGGGATCTTGTACACCGACACCTCCCGCACCACCAACAACGTGTGTTCGAATGCCTCCTCCTCCTCCTCGAAGGACGACATCGTCGATTATGGATCCAAATCTCGCTCGCTCCCTCAATCGCAAGAAAAACAAGAAAAGATTAGTTTTTTTTTCTTTTTCAAAGAAACGCGATGAATATCGAATCGAATTGGGGCTTTTCTCAAGAATTGGACGGATCGGACATCGAATCTTACTGAAATCGGGTGCTTTCTCCCGAATTTGGCGAGATTTCAATGGTTTCTGGGGATCAAGAAGTGAGTCTTGGAGGAGATTTGTGTGGGATTTCTCAAGAGAAACAGGCCCAGGGAAAGACTAGTTGATGATGTATGAAGATTTGGACTGGAGGTATTGAAGAGAAAGGAAGGGCCGTGGAGCCCGTGGGGAATTTCAAGGATTCCGGCCGGTGAAAATCTAACAGAGAGACGTGGGCTTGAAGGGAGAGAGAAGGGAGTGGGAACCAGGAATGAGATGAATGAAATTACGAGTCTGCCCCGAGGTTTCCAAAGATCATCTTCCCTGTAACCGTTAATATTTTATGCTCTGTTGTACTCTAAGCCCTACCTCGCTTCTTGTATTTTTAATGGCAGCTCATTCGCAACGGGTATAAGTGCAGCAAACAATATAAAAAAAAAAAAATTACATAGCAGCTCAATAAAATTATGCCACAAAAGAGGCAGCTCAGTTCATAACGTCGTTGATCTCTCTATGTGTAACTTAATAGGAGCCACGCTCTCTCAATAATTTACGGATATCACCGAGTAGGGGTTTTTCACAATCAGTGCTACCTTAACCCTAGATCTAGCCGATTATCGTAGTTGAATCCCCCTTGAGGAAAATGTGATCAATACTCAGGATAAGTCTTGTATAGGTGATGTCCTCTCATGCGGCTCTAAATTCCGCGCTGACGATGGAAGTATCAAAGATCCTCCGATCCTCTGTCGCCATTAGTCTGTTTTTTTTTCAAAAATTTCTCATCATATCTAAAAATTTAAATTTTATTAAAAACTTGATGACATCATATTTATAAACTGACCTGGCCGCCAATATTTATTTCTCGTCTTTATATATTTTATTAGACAATAAGACCTGAAAACTTAATTTATTTTTTTATCAATATGAATATAAAGAAGCAAAGCCAGATAGTCTCATTGTATTGTCACGACCCCCGCCCCGTTCCCGGCGGGCCGCCGCGACGGTCCTAGGGTGCGGGTAGGCATAAGGCCACCAGCCACCGCGTAGAACCCTACTACCTATCAATCATCAATAAATCTTGAAAATTTTGGCATGATACATGCACAAAATGATCACCTTTCCTATGGTGACCTGTCAGGATTATCTCATTACATACAACAATGCTACCTGTCAGAGCAGCAATCACATAATCTGTCACATAATGAACCTGGACAATATATATCAATACATCATCTCAGGCATATAACTCATCTATATAAAAATCTGGTTTCCATTTCATCCATGGTCAAACCCATATCCACAACAGGATCTATGACTGTAACTATACACTAAATACAACAGAAGGTTTATAATACACCAAAAGGGGATAAACCTCTATCTACATTATACTATGCTACACTATGGAGCGGCACAGCTAGCAGGCAATCTCTAACCCTGCTCTTCTCTATACAATACCTGCCCTGCAATCAAAAACACCAAACTGGGGAGTGAGTATATAAATACTCAGTGAGTGGAGTAGAGAGTACTATGCACATGAGACAGAATATAATCATGGCTCGAGATGAAATCTCAAGATCAATAACAAGATGAACATGATCTCAACATAGAGAATATGGAGTAAATCATCAATATCACCACAATCAATATCAACTCATCTGAAGCATATATGGAATAATCAAGTAAACATATATGCTACTCATGAATATGCTCAACAGATCATAATGCTGGAACATACAAATCAGGTGTCAATATGCTGAAATCATCACTAGACAGCTATCGGGAGGTGGGTTTTACGCCCCAGGCGAACCAGCAACAACTTCCTACTGCCATATGCATATATCGAATATGACACCACACCAATATGTAAATCATCACTAGACAGCTGTCGGAAGGTGGGTTTTACGCCCCAGGCGAACCAGCAACAACTTCCTACTGTCACATGCATATGCAGGATAAGACACCATACCGATAACATAAATGCTAGACAGCTATCGGGAGGTGGGTTTTACGCCCCAGGCGAACCAGCAACAACTCCCTACTGTCACATGCATATGCAGGATAAGACACCATACCGATAACATAAATGCTAGACAGCTATCGGGAGGTGGGTTTTACGCCCCAGGCGAACCAGCAACAACTCCCTACTGTCACATGCATATGCAGGATAAGACACCACACTGATCATATAAATGCTGGCCAGTATCCAGAACAGAAATCCATCTCACATCTACATACTAAACGGCACCTCGCGGGAATTCTACATCCGCGGAAAGCCATACTGCACCTCGCGGGGTCTTACTATGCCCGGCGGCAAGCAGAATATAAGTCGTAGGACCGGCCGATCCTACGCCTAGGGCCGTGTCCCCCCCTAGGAAGGGACTGGGCTCCGCCCACCCAGAAGGCTACTATGTGCACAAAGGCCGATGTTCAACCCCCATCGACTATAGGTGTCCTGCAGATACTGCCAAGCCATGCATAAATGCCATAATGCACCCTCCCAATACTCTACTAAAAAGGAGTATGATCAAGACTACCACTCACTCGATCATGACCCAATCATAAACTAACATCAGGGTTGGGAGTGAGGAATCACGGGAGTACAATGCAACTCAATATACCATGAGAAGGGCTCTACAAGTCTTTGAAATAGAGAAAATGAAATCAATTTACAAAAGAAGTCATTTCACAATTCGGAATCAATTTGATTACTCATCAACCCCTCGTAATTCCTCTCAATGTTCCCTCACATGCATGTACAGAATAATCAAGCATGGAGAATCAAGATTATAGAGGAATCTACTACAATATCAATCAATATGCTCAAGTGGAATCAATTCACACTTGGCGACATTCATGAAAATGAATTAAGAATGCTCATAGTGCAAAGTACATGACTCCCACTCACAAGTCTTTGAAATAGATGAAATGAAATCACTTTACAAAAGATGTCATTTCCCAATTCAGATCCATCGTAATTCCTCTCAATGTTCCCTCGAATGCATGTACAGAATAATCAAGTATGAAGAACAAAATATAGAGGAATCTACAACAACAATTAATCAATAGGCTTAGGTGGAATCAAGTCACACTGGCAACATTCATGAAAATGAATAAGGAATGCTCATGGTGCAAAGTACATGACTCCCACTCACCTGTCAATCTGGCACAGCCCTGATACGCCTCCAAAAATCTACAGCTGGCAGTGGGGAACTTCTTCTTCTTGCTCTCTAACTTCTTGCCCAACTGTGACATGCATTTATAATACATTTAGTCCTGTATCAAGGGCTATAATCTACGTGCCATTTATAACATAGGGAACTTTAATTGATTCAACTCCCCTGTTCCCTAAATCTTTTCTTTTCTTTCTTCTTTTCCTTTTTAATTAATTAACTCACCATTTATGTGTATTAGGGACTCCTTTGCATGAGTACAAGGTCCCTTTTAGCTTGATCTAGGCTTAATACTCTATTATAGCATGAAATCCCCTATTTTCCACCCGGATAAACAGTAACCCGAACTGACAGTGGGTTACTTCATCCCGGTTTTGATCCACTTTCAGGACTCCAAAATTGATGAAATTTTTACCTAACATTCTACACTCATAGAGGATTCCAAAGAGATAACATGCATCATCATCGGAGGCCGTTTGACCCTCTAAATAATTCGCCGAAGTTGGGACTTCGACACAGTTTTTCCGTAGTGCCGGAAAAATTTGTCAAAATCCGATTCTTCCTCTTTTAACCGCCTCTACAACCCTTATCCGACCCCTCTAGACTATATCCACCCTTTGTATAGCCTAATGTCATCAAAAGACTAGATAGGGATGGATATTTACCTTTTTCTTTTTGGAAATCGAGGTCCTTGCGTAGAGGGGAAGGAGATCTACACTTTTTCCTTCAGCTGGAAGTGCAACCGAGATCTCCTACCTTTTCTTTTTCTTCTTCTTTTAACCACTTCAATGCATCTACAACTATGCCATTATCTTTTGATTCCTTCCAATTTTACCCCTTATATTAATTTTAAAGGACTATTCTATCCCTTTTTATATATAAAAAAAAAATTTGGGGTTATTACATCCTCCCCCCCTTATATAAAATTCGTCCTCGAATTTAAAAGAGTAAATTACCTGTCATAGCTGCATTCGATGTCTGTGCCTCCTGTGGATTTACCGTGAACACCCTTCCTTGCCCTCTGCCTACTGGAGCTGACAGTTGAGATGGTCCAGCACTCTGCTGTGATGTTTGTGCTTGACCTCTACCTCTGCCTACAGGCTCCCTACTACTAGGCATGTCCATCTGCACAGAAGGATAGGATGCCAAAGGCACAAACTGCTGGGTGGCACCCTGCGGGCATTCTCTGACAAAATGACCCGGCTGTCCACATCTGTAGCACACTCCCTGACCCATTCTACATCTGCCAGGGTGCTGCTTCCCACATATGCCACATACTGGCCATGATTGGAACCTAGATTCAGTTCTGGCCATAGTGACTGGAGGACGAGGTACTGATGGTAGAAAAGTATCTTGTGATTGACCTCTTTTCCTCCATTTCCTCTTACGTGGGGCAGGTGGAGCTGAGCGTACAGACTGCTCCATCGGGCCCTCCGAGAGATCTACTCCCTCAGATCTATCTCTACTGCTTTGCCCTTTCCCCATACTCATTTTCCTCTGTTCTCTTTCAGCTCTTTCCTCTTTGTTTCTGGTCTCCCACTGTTTTGCTTTATCTATCAGCCTAGACAAGGTGGGGACCTCTACTGCCAGTACTGCATTATAAAGTGGGGAAATCAGACCTCGCCTGAATCTTTCTATCCTGGCAGCTTCAGTGGGGATGATGTAAGGAGCATACTTCCCCAATCTAGTGAACTCACGAGCGTACTCAGATACGCTCATTCCGGGCATCTGCTTCAGCCTCTCAAACTGAAAAGCCCGATTCTGCCTCTCAGCTGGAGACAAGAACTCATCCATCACTGCTTGCCTGAACTCTTCCCAGGTTGGAGGATTCCTACTGTACAATCTGTCCTCCACGTGCCTCTGGTACCAGCCCCAGGCATCTTCTTTCATTGTGAGCCTTACAAGTTCTATAGCTCTTGCATCAGAACAGGGCAGTCTCTGTATCATCTTTTCAGTCTCCTCCAGAAATCTCTGAGGATCTTCACCTTCTTCCCCCTTAAACTCCGGGGTTCTGAGCCTAAGAAATTCCTGTACAGTAATCCCCTCATCATCTAGAGCCCGCCTGGCCAAACTTCTTGGCACACGTACAGGAGGTGAGATGGATACTACTGACGGGGCAGGAGGTTTCCCCCGAGCAATCTGCTCTCTCAGAGCCTGATTCTTCGTCAGTAACTGTTCCATCAATGCATCTCTATTTCCTACCTCCCCTTGATCATCAACTCTCCGCCTGTCTGCAGGAGGAGATTTTTCTCTTTGGGGCTCGACATGTGCAGAACCCGCATCCAATGCTATATCTGGCTCCATCCTCCTTCCAGGACGAGCAGGTCCTCTCCTTAGAGGTATTCTTTATATCTCTCTAAAAAAGTCAAAAAGAGAGGATGGTCGTTACACACTGAGTCATGATATATTTTACTGAGTTGTAAATGACTCATAAAATAACATACAGAAAAATCCTATGCTCCATAGTATAATCCTATACTTAATCCTGACTCATCCTATTGCTCTGACAGGACTCTTCTTAACCTTTGCTCTGATACCACCTCTGTCACGACCCCCGCCCCGTTCCCGGCGGGCCGCCGCGACGGTCCTAGGGTGCGGGTAGGCATAAGGCCACCAGCCACCGCGTAGAACCCTACTACCTATCAATCATCAATAAATCTTGAAAATTTTGGCATGATACATGCACAAAATGATCACCTTTCCTATGGTGACCTGTCAGGATTATCTCATTACATACAACAATGCTACCTGTCAGAGCAGCAATCACATAATCTGTCACATAATGAACCTGGACAATATATATCAATACATCATCTCAGGCATATAACTCATCTATATAAAAATCTGGTTTCCATTTCATCCATGGTCAAACCCATATCCACAACAGGATCTATGACTGTAACTATACACTAAATACAACAGAAGGTTTATAATACACCAAAAGGGGATAAACCTCTATCTACATTATACTATGCTACACTATGGAGCGGCACAGCTAGCAGGCAATCTCTAACCCTGCTCTTCTCTATACAATACCTGCCCTGCAATCAAAAACACCAAACTGGGGAGTGAGTATATAAATACTCAGTGAGTGGAGTAGAGAGTACTATGCACATGAGACAGAATATAATCATGGCTCGAGATGAAATCTCAAGATCAATAACAAGATGAACATGATCTCAACATAGAGAATATGGAGTAAATCATCAATATCACCACAATCAATATCAACTCATCTGAAGCATATATGGAATAATCAAGTAAACATATATGCTACTCATGAATATGCTCAACAGATCATAATGCTGGAACATACAAATCAGGTGTCAATATGCTGAAATCATCACTAGACAGCTATCGGGAGGTGGGTTTTACGCCCCAGGCGAACCAGCAACAACTTCCTACTGCCATATGCATATATCGAATATGACACCACACCAATATGTAAATCATCACTAGACAGCTGTCGGAAGGTGGGTTTTACGCCCCAGGCGAACCAGCAACAACTTCCTACTGTCACATGCATATGCAGGATAAGACACCATACCGATAACATAAATGCTAGACAGCTATCGGGAGGTGGGTTTTACGCCCCAGGCGAACCAGCAACAACTCCCTACTGTCACATGCATATGCAGGATAAGACACCATACCGATAACATAAATGCTAGACAGCTATCGGGAGGTGGGTTTTACGCCCCAGGCGAACCAGCAACAACTCCCTACTGTCACATGCATATGCAGGATAAGACACCACACTGATCATATAAATGCTGGCCAGTATCCAGAACAGAAATCCATCTCACATCTACATACTAAACGGCACCTCGCGGGAATTCTACATCCGCGGAAAGCCATACTGCACCTCGCGGGGTCTTACTATGCCCGGCGGCAAGCAGAATATAAGTCGTAGGACCGGCCGATCCTACGCCTAGGGCCGTGTCTCCCCCTAGGAAGGGACTGGGCTCCGCCCACCCAGAAGGCTACTATGTGCACAAAGGCCGATGTTCAACCCCCATCGACTATAGGTGTCCTGCAGATACTGCCAAGCCATGCATAAATGCCATAATGCACCCTCCCAATACTCTACTAAAAAGGAGTATGATCAAGACTACCACTCACTCGATCATGACCCAATCATAAACTAACATCAGGGTTGGGAGTGAGGAATCACGGGAGTACAATGCAACTCAATATACCATGAGAAGGGCTCTACAAGTCTTTGAAATAGAGAAAATGAAATCAATTTACAAAAGAAGTCATTTCACAATTCGGAATCAATTTGATTACTCATCAACCCCTCGTAATTCCTCTCAATGTTCCCTCACATGCATGTACAGAATAATCAAGCATGGAGAATCAAGATTATAGAGGAATCTACTACAATATCAATCAATATGCTCAAGTGGAATCAATTCACACTTGGCGACATTCATGAAAATGAATTAAGAATGCTCATAGTGCAAAGTACATGACTCCCACTCACAAGTCTTTGAAATAGATGAAATGAAATCACTTTACAAAAGATGTCATTTCCCAATTCAGATCCATCGTAATTCCTCTCAATGTTCCCTCGAATGCATGTACAGAATAATCAAGTATGAAGAACAAAATATAGAGGAATCTACAACAACAATTAATCAATAGGCTTAGGTGGAATCAAGTCACACTGGCAACATTCATGAAAATGAATAAGGAATGCTCATGGTGCAAAGTACATGACTCCCACTCACCTGTCAATCTGGCACAGCCCTGATACGCCTCCAAAAATCTACAGCTGGCAGTGGGGAACTTCTTCTTCTTGCTCTCTAACTTCTTGCCCAACTGTGACATGCATTTATAATACATTTAGTCCTGTATCAAGGGCTATAATCTACGTGCCATTTATAACATAGGGAACTTTAATTGATTCAACTCCCCTGTTCCCTAAATCTTTTCTTTTCTTTCTTCTTTTCCTTTTTAATTAATTAACTCACCATTTATGTGTATTAGGGACTCCTTTGCATGAGTACAAGGTCCCTTTTAGCTTGATCTAGGCTTAATACTCTATTATAGCATGAAATCCCCTATTTTCCACCCGGATAAACAGTAACCCGAACTGACAGTGGGTTACTTCATCCCGGTTTTGATCCACTTTCAGGACTCCAAAATTGATGAAATTTTTACCTAACATTCTACACTCATAGAGGATTCCAAAGAGATAACATGCATCATCATCGGAGGCCGTTTGACCCTCTAAATAATTCGCCGAAGTTGGGACTTCGACACAGTTTTTCCGTAGTGCCGGAAAAATTTGTCAAAATCCGATTCTTCCTCTTTTAACCGCCTCTACAACCCTTATCCGACCCCTCTAGACTATATCCACCCTTTGTATAGCCTAATGTCATCAAAAGACTAGATAGGGATGGATATTTACCTTTTTCTTTTTGGAAATCGAGGTCCTTGCGTAGAGGGGAAGGAGATCTACACTTTTTCCTTCAGCTGGAAGTGCAACCGAGATCTCCTACCTTTTCTTTTTCTTCTTCTTTTAACCACTTCAATGCATCTACAACTATGCCATTATCTTTTGATTCCTTCCAATTTTACCCCTTATATTAATTTTAAAGGACTATTCTATCCCTTTTTATATATAAAAAAAAAATTTGGGGTTATTACATCCTCCCCCCCTTATATAAAATTCGTCCTCGAATTTAAAAGAGTAAATTACCTGTCATAGCTGCATTCGATGTCTGTGCCTCCTGTGGATTTACCGTGAACACCCTTCCTTGCCCTCTGCCTACTGGAGCTGACAGTTGAGATGGTCCAGCACTCTGCTGTGATGTTTGTGCTTGACCTCTACCTCTGCCTACAGGCTCCCTACTACTAGGCATGTCCATCTGCACAGAAGGATAGGATGCCAAAGGCACAAACTGCTGGGTGGCACCCTGCGGGCATTCTCTGACAAAATGACCCGGCTGTCCACATCTGTAGCACACTCCCTGACCCATTCTACATCTGCCAGGGTGCTGCTTCCCACATATGCCACATACTGGCCATGATTGGAACCTAGATTCAGTTCTGGCCATAGTGACTGGAGGACGAGGTACTGATGGTAGAAAAGTATCTTGTGATTGACCTCTTTTCCTCCATTTCCTCTTACGTGGGGCAGGTGGAGCTGAGCGTACAGACTGCTCCATCGGGCCCTCCGAGAGATCTACTCCCTCAGATCTATCTCTACTGCTTTGCCCTTTCCCCATACTCATTTTCCTCTGTTCTCTTTCAGCTCTTTCCTCTTTGTTTCTGGTCTCCCACTGTTTTGCTTTATCTATCAGCCTAGACAAGGTGGGGACCTCTACTGCCAGTACTGCATTATAAAGTGGGGAAATCAGACCTCGCCTGAATCTTTCTATCCTGGCAGCTTCAGTGGGGATGATGTAAGGAGCATACTTCCCCAATCTAGTGAACTCACGAGCGTACTCAGATACGCTCATTCCGGGCATCTGCTTCAGCCTCTCAAACTGAAAAGCCCGATTCTGCCTCTCAGCTGGAGACAAGAACTCATCCATCACTGCTTGCCTGAACTCTTCCCAGGTTGGAGGATTCCTACTGTACAATCTGTCCTCCACGTGCCTCTGGTACCAGCCCCAGGCATCTTCTTTCATTGTGAGCCTTACAAGTTCTATAGCTCTTGCATCAGAACAGGGCAGTCTCTGTATCATCTTTTCAGTCTCCTCCAGAAATCTCTGAGGATCTTCACCTTCTTCCCCCTTAAACTCCGGGGTTCTGAGCCTAAGAAATTCCTGTACAGTAATCCCCTCATCATCTAGAGCCCGCCTGGCCAAACTTCTTGGCACACGTACAGGAGGTGAGATGGATACTACTGACGGGGCAGGAGGTTTCCCCCGAGCAATCTGCTCTCTCAGAGCCTGATTCTTCGTCAGTAACTGTTCCATCAATGCATCTCTATTTCCTACCTCCCCTTGATCATCAACTCTCCGCCTGTCTGCAGGAGGAGATTTTTCTCTTTGGGGCTCGACATGTGCAGAACCCGCATCCAATGCTATATCTGGCTCCATCCTCCTTCCAGGACGAGCAGGTCCTCTCCTTAGAGGTATTCTTTATATCTCTCTAAAAAAGTCAAAAAGAGAGGATGGTCGTTACACACTGAGTCATGATATATTTTACTGAGTTGTAAATGACTCATAAAATAACATACAGAAAAATCCTATGCTCCATAGTATAATCCTATACTTAATCCTGACTCATCCTATTGCTCTGACAGGACTCTTCTTAACCTTTGCTCTGATACCACCTCTGTCACGACCCCCGCCCCGTTCCCGGCGGGCCGCCGCGACGGTCCTAGGGTGCGGGTAGGCATAAGGCCACCAGCCACCGCGTAGAACCCTACTACCTATCAATCATCAATAAATCTTGAAAATTTTGGCATGATACATGCACAAAATGATCACCTTTCCTATGGTGACCTGTCAGGATTATCTCATTACATACAACAATGCTACCTGTCAGAGCAGCAATCACATAATCTGTCACATAATGAACCTGGACAATATATATCAATACATCATCTCAGGCATATAACTCATCTATATAAAAATCTGGTTTCCATTTCATCCATGGTCAAACCCATATCCACAACAGGATCTATGACTGTAACTATACACTAAATACAACAGAAGGTTTATAATACACCAAAAGGGGATAAACCTCTATCTACATTATACTATGCTACACTATGGAGCGGCACAGCTAGCAGGCAATCTCTAACCCTGCTCTTCTCTATACAATACCTGCCCTGCAATCAAAAACACCAAACTGGGGAGTGAGTATATAAATACTCAGTGAGTGGAGTAGAGAGTACTATGCACATGAGACAGAATATAATCATGGCTCGAGATGAAATCTCAAGATCAATAACAAGATGAACATGATCTCAACATAGAGAATATGGAGTAAATCATCAATATCACCACAATCAATATCAACTCATCTGAAGCATATATGGAATAATCAAGTAAACATATATGCTACTCATGAATATGCTCAACAGATCATAATGCTGGAACATACAAATCAGGTGTCAATATGCTGAAATCATCACTAGACAGCTATCGGGAGGTGGGTTTTACGCCCCAGGCGAACCAGCAACAACTTCCTACTGCCATATGCATATATCGAATATGACACCACACCAATATGTAAATCATCACTAGACAGCTGTCGGAAGGTGGGTTTTACGCCCCAGGCGAACCAGCAACAACTTCCTACTGTCACATGCATATGCAGGATAAGACACCATACCGATAACATAAATGCTAGACAGCTATCGGGAGGTGGGTTTTACGCCCCAGGCGAACCAGCAACAACTCCCTACTGTCACATGCATATGCAGGATAAGACACCATACCGATAACATAAATGCTAGACAGCTATCGGGAGGTGGGTTTTACGCCCCAGGCGAACCAGCAACAACTCCCTACTGTCACATGCATATGCAGGATAAGACACCACACTGATCATATAAATGCTGGCCAGTATCCAGAACAGAAATCCATCTCACATCTACATACTAAACGGCACCTCGCGGGAATTCTACATCCGCGGAAAGCCATACTGCACCTCGCGGGGTCTTACTATGCCCGGCGGCAAGCAGAATATAAGTCGTAGGACCGGCCGATCCTACGCCTAGGGCCGTGTCCCCCCCTAGGAAGGGACTGGGCTCCGCCCACCCAGAAGGCTACTATGTGCACAAAGGCCGATGTTCAACCCCCATCGACTATAGGTGTCCTGCAGATACTGCCAAGCCATGCATAAATGCCATAATGCACCCTCCCAATACTCTACTAAAAAGGAGTATGATCAAGACTACCACTCACTCGATCATGACCCAATCATAAACTAACATCAGGGTTGGGAGTGAGGAATCACGGGAGTACAATGCAACTCAATATACCATGAGAAGGGCTCTACAAGTCTTTGAAATAGAGAAAATGAAATCAATTTACAAAAGAAGTCATTTCACAATTCGGAATCAATTTGATTACTCATCAACCCCTCGTAATTCCTCTCAATGTTCCCTCACATGCATGTACAGAATAATCAAGCATGGAGAATCAAGATTATAGAGGAATCTACTACAATATCAATCAATATGCTCAAGTGGAATCAATTCACACTTGGCGACATTCATGAAAATGAATTAAGAATGCTCATAGTGCAAAGTACATGACTCCCACTCACAAGTCTTTGAAATAGATGAAATGAAATCACTTTACAAAAGATGTCATTTTCCAATTCAGATCCATCGTAATTCCTCTCAATGTTCCCTCGAATGCATGTACAGAATAATCAAGTATGAAGAACAAAATATAGAGGAATCTACAACAACAATTAATCAATAGGCTTAGGTGGAATCAAGTCACACTGGCAACATTCATGAAAATGAATAAGGAATGCTCATGGTGCAAAGTACATGACTCCCACTCACCTGTCAATCTGGCACAGCCCTGATACGCCTCCAAAAATCTACAGCTGGCAGTGGGGAACTTCTTCTTCTTGCTCTCTAACTTCTTGCCCAACTGTGACATGCATTTATAATACATTTAGTCCTGTATCAAGGGCTATAATCTACGTGCCATTTATAACATAGGGAACTTTAATTGATTCAACTCCCCTGTTCCCTAAATCTTTTCTTTTCTTTCTTCTTTTCCTTTTTAATTAATTAACTCACCATTTATGTGTATTAGGGACTCCTTTGCATGAGTACAAGGTCCCTTTTAGCTTGATCTAGGCTTAATACTCTATTATAGCATGAAATCCCCTATTTTCCACCCGGATAAACAGTAACCCGAACTGACAGTGGGTTACTTCATCCCGGTTTTGATCCACTTTCAGGACTCCAAAATTGATGAAATTTTTACCTAACATTCTACACTCATAGAGGATTCCAAAGAGATAACATGCATCATCATCGGAGGCCGTTTGACCCTCTAAATAATTCGCCGAAGTTGGGACTTCGACACAGTTTTTCCGTAGTGCCGGAAAAATTTGTCAAAATCCGATTCTTCCTCTTTTAACCGCCTCTACAACCCTTATCCGACCCCTCTAGACTATATCCACCCTTTGTATAGCCTAATGTCATCAAAAGACTAGATAGGGATGGATATTTACCTTTTTCTTTTTGGAAATCGAGGTCCTTGCGTAGAGGGGAAGGAGATCTACACTTTTCCCTTCAGCTGGAAGTGCAACCGAGATCTCCTACCTTTTCTTTTTCTTCTTCTTTTAACCACTTCAATGCATCTACAACTATGCCATTATCTTTTGATTCCTTCCAATTTTACCCCTTATATTAATTTTAAAGGACTATTCTATCCCTTTTTATATATAAAAAAAAAATTTGGGGTTATTACATGTATCCACTGTAAATCATTCCATTAGTTGCAATGCTCTTTACACACCTATGTCCCTTATTGACTCATAGTTAGAAATATATTTATTAAAGTAATTTTTATTAAAAGTATTTAATTATTTGTTTTGCTAGAAAAATTCAGATTTATTTTATTTTTGCAAAATGATACTTATTGAGGATTTTTAAGATAACTTTACCTTTGTGCCCAAGGGTTTGATAAATGATGCACAAATTTAAAAGCCTAATATGCATAGCTTGAATGTTTGATGTATAGTTAAAGAATCTGGTACTAGGACGATAGAGTAAAATCATTTAAGACTATCATTTTGTAAAGAAATGGATGTAATATGTTTTGAAAACAAAATAATTTTTTTTTGAGGCAATTTTCAAAGTTGCTAGGGTTCAATGAAGAGCAATACTACCGTAATTCAAAAAAATTACTCATAAAAGTGATTGAGGTGCTTGCAATAACAATTCACTGTACTAATACTAGATGACCTTTTGAAATACTCAAGCATTTTAGTTAAATATTTTTTTATGCAAAACTCATTTTATTGAAACTTAGGAGTGGGGTTGCAAACAAGCATGCTTGATATTAATCCAACCTAATTTCATATTTGGGTCATGATTTTGGACCCAACTTCAATTCTTTAGTTTATCGGATCAAGTCAATATGGATCCATGTAAAGCATATTAGATCCAACAAGTTATTTGGGTCCGATTAGGGTCAAATATGAATTGGACACCATTCAATAGAGTGGTTTTGTAGTTCGAGACAAGCATTTAACTATTTTTTAAAAATAAAATATAATAATTGATAATTAAATATATAATCACTAAAAAGGTTAAAGAAAATTAAAAAAGAGCCAGCTAAAACTTGAATTTTCATTCAAAATTTTTTAATTTCTTCCAAATAATGGATCTTTTCTTGTTCAAAATTATAATTTATTAAATATATATTCACATTCGAGGATATTATAGTAAGATTCTACCAAACAAATATTTAAATATAAAATAATTAAATATAAGTACATAAAAATAGATGAGAGGATATGTAATTGTTGATATAAAAAAAAGCGAAATTAATTAAAATAAGAGTTTATTCAATGAATTGATAAAGGTATTTAGAGCGAAGAAAAAGGAGGTTTATATGGTTGGATTTTTCGATCAGATTAGATTAGGTTTGGTTTAGGTTAGACCTATTTTTTGTTGACACAAATTTGACTAAAATATTGTACCGGGTGAGCCATGTCACGCTAGATTGGGTTGAAAAATATAAGATGGAGGCTCAACCTGAGATTTAGATTATGTCCAATTTTTTAATCCAAATATGAGTCGGGTCCGATCTAATCGGATTAGGATCAGATCGGGTCAACCCCGCCAGCCTTGTAAACCCAAACCCGAATCCTCGTTTATAAAATACAGTGTTCGGAATCTTCGGATATAAACATATCGGTGCATACCGGATCGGACTCATATCCGGCCCGTTTACTAAAGCCCTGGAGGCACCCTATCCGATCCATGTTCGCCAAAATCGACCTCATCGAGGTCGGAGAAGCGAGCGGAGAGATGCAGGAGAGGGGCACGTTCGGAAGCACCACCACCGACGGCGCCACTGCTTCCGCCTCCGCCGGCAGCGATTCGGCTGCTTCGGCCTCTTTCCTCGGCCATTCTCTCCAAGTCTCCGGATCCTTTTCGGGTTAGCTTCTCGATCTATTTCCCGTCCCCTCTCTTTCTTCCTTAAAACGCATGCCTCGTATTTTTTATTCAAATAGGAGAGCTAGGCGTTGATGTTCATCTCTTTTCTTGTCATTCTTTACATTTTTTTTGGCAATTAATCAGCGCTAAGACTTACTTAGATTTTGAATTTCCAACGCACTGTGACTCGATTAATTCCAAGTGTTTAATTATCGTTCTTTTTTTTTTCTTGCAATAAAATTTAGAGCTTTTGGGACTGTCTTGTATAATTTTGGGTGTTTTTGCAGGGAAATCTTGGAAACAAAAGTCATGGAGTTGATGATTGTGTTAAATGTGCAAGTGAACACAGTTTCAACTTTCTTTTAGATTTTGATTGTTTGATGTCGTTGAAAGAAGATAGCACTGGGATGTCGCTGCAAATCTTTGTCTTCTCTCATATGGATGTATTGAACTGCACTTTAATTTTTTGATTTGGAATTATTTTGCTGGAATAAGAACGTTAGGTATTTGTAGACTTTCTTGGTCGAGCAAAATTAGGTGGCTGAAGTGGGGAAGAAAAATAGGATGAGAAGTAACTTTGTCTAGTAATATTGGGAGGCTAATTCATGGTGCTTGCGGTCATGCAAGTCGGACACGGGTTGCAGGATTTTAGTCGTTAACCAAACTCTGGGAGTTTCCACTTTCTTGAGTTACATTACTTTCAGCTTGATCTATGTACCGGCAAACAAACCCTGTCAAGCCTTACGGTCTTAGGTCTCTAGATTGTAGGGTGACTCAGCACTATGGTTTTTCTTGTCTTCTATTTGGTCTTTGTTGAACCAAAATTGTGGATCTTGTAGTTGGGCTCGACCATTCTCGTTTCATCTTAGATACTGTTACCTTATGTCTAGGGATGATACCTTGTTTCTCGTTTTCTTATATGTTTCTGAAATACTTCATATTACTGTGAATAAGATGGTTGCTGCATGTTTAGGGAATCCTATGTAATTATGTACTTATAGCTAAATAAAATTTATGCTGAGCAGAAATGGAACTTATAAATGTTAATTTGTGACTCACTTGTTGCTTACCATACTTGTACTAAGCAGAAGTGGAACCAATAGATGTTAATGTGTGACTCCCTTGTTGATTGCTGTGCTTGTTTACTTTCCCATATATCAAAACCATTAGAGGATTGCCTTAGCTTTGGAAAGCGGGTTAAGGAGTCAGCTGACATGGGACTTGAACATGCTTATGTTGCTCTCTTTTAAAGAGAAGGATGACCCCCATAGAGATGCAACACCCCTTGCTAAGATATCTGGACTACTAGATGCTCTCTTTCAAGTTGCAGGTGCTGTTATCTTTTATTTATCTTCTATATTTTACCTAATCTTTTGAACTATTTAATTCTTCTTGATGCATTTGCTGCATTATGCACTTGAAAGCTTTAATTCCTATTACATATATTGGTCAATTTGTCGATAACGAGCGACTTTCTTACCTAAAGTGACATTTGCTCAGTGGTTTTCCTTTGAGAGAAATTTTGTGATTGGTTATAATTTACCAATAAATGTTGACATTTTTTGACCTGCATATTATTCTCAAATTTCGAGAATGCTTTAGAATTTCCCTTCTTCAAGTACTTTGAGTATATTTTTAGTGCTTTTAATATGGTTTAAATATGTCAAATTGAATATTTTACTAGAATCTAGCACACCTCTGGCGATTTTAAATGCATTTAGAGCAATGTGATCATGTCATATGTTTTCATGTCACAGATTGATGGCTGGCATGACATAGCTCTTTCTTGGGACTATACAAAGCCACCAAGAGTAAGAATATTGAGAGCAAATTCTGTGGTTACAGATTTTCGGAACGAGTATGAAACATTAAGCTGGACTGATGCCCTCTTCTCACCAGGGTATGTTGTATTGGTTCTGTCTCTCCTTTCATGCCAACTTATCATGCTCAGGCACCTTTTATTTACATTGACAATTTAAAAGTTCAAAATTGGATTATTTTAATGGCAGTCTTGGAAGTGGTCCATCCAATACAAAGGCTTCTAACTGCAAAAAGCAGCAGTCTGTGGAATGATGGTTTGATGAAGATGGCATATTTAATTTGGATGAAGGGTGAGAAGAAAAGCAACAATGTGCTATTGCTGTGTCTAATATCATCCATAACTTCTCTTTCATGCCAGATAAGGAGGTTATTATGGCTCAACATAGACATGGCTTGGAAGCAGTATCTCAACGCATACAAGATCACAATACAATTGAAAAAATATTCAATTTATTGTATATCTGATTCTTCATTTACTAGCTTGCTTCAACCTGTTTAAGATCTTTGTCAGATGTTGTCTCTTGTTCTCTTCCCATAGTTTTGAAAGGTGAACGGTTATTTTTTCTTATGATTATTGATACGGCGACCTTCATGTTTCAGTTGTCCATAGTCTTGATGGTAGTGTATATATGCATACTTTCTACAGAGATATTGCCTGTTATAAATTGAAGTTCATATTACTACATAGGTTCAGCAAGACAATAACAAGATGCCTTGGCTCTTCTGGGGATTGAGGGCAATGCTTCATTCGATAGGATTATGTTTTGCTGCAATCTTGTGTTAGTAATATTTTGTAAACTACAATAATAACAACAATAATGATAGTAATATTTTTTTTGGATGGATGATAACAATATTAATAACAATTACAACCAGCAATTAGTGTTTATTGCTTGGTACCTAATACCTAATAGCAATAATTATAAAAAAATTAGCACTACTAGTACCCTCAAGCCCACATCTGAAACCTACATTAATCCTAACAATTAGCTTGAACTTGCTTCCCCTGTTAGGGTCCACATAAGAGTGGGTTGTATATGTGGCTCCAGAATGCTGACAGGCTCACTTAATTACAATGATGTGTAACTTTTGAATTGCTTAATATCAAAATGCATTTGAAGCATTAGTGTGAAAAGTAATAACATTTTGGGTCAATAGTATAAACATTAGAAACCCTTGTTATAATATATATAAACGTTGTAGTACATATGCAAATAGAAGTTGATATTTCTTTTGAGCAAGAAGCATCGAGTTAGGTGCGAACCATGGTCTTCATTTAGATGCTTGGTACTGACATCATTCTGCTTGTTTTAATTGAGCAGAAGATGAGGAGCTTATAACTAATGCATTTGAGACATTTAGCACCATTACTGGATCTGTGGATATTCAGCTCGTCCAAACCATCATTTATCTCAAATGATGCAAAAAATCATGTAATCTGGAAACCTCTACTCTATTCATCAAATAGTTAAAAATTAGATAATTTAAATAAACAAAATAATAGATTTTTTTTGACCATTTGTTATATAGATTAGGAATCTTCAAATCACATAGATTTTGGTATATAAGTAGTTTAAAGATAGTAGATCATATCCAATAGTTTGGATTGTCAGTGTGAGACCCACATCATCTGATCTATACTTGACTGAATCCGAGTAGAGATATACTCGAGTATATATGCGTGTGTGTACACACACACATATGTCAATGAGATATGATTGGCTGATGTCAACCAATATTTGGACTAATCTGAAATGCTAATACTCGTATTTGCAAAAGGATTTAATTTTTTTTTTTTTGTTTTCTTTTCTTTTATGTTCGCCTAATACCTCGTACGATATAAAAATATGCAATCCCAAAGCAATCTAATAAGGTATCTTTGAAGTAAATGTAACCAATTCCAACATTCAGATAGAGCATTTACAATTTATTGGAAAAAGTTAAATTTAAATTAATCGATTTTTTTCGGACTATTTCATCTGTTAACATACTTGCACAATCTTTAATATGCCCTTGACAGACTCATTTGCATGAATTATTTAGAAGATTATTTTTTTACGTTCTCTTCAAAATGTGTGCGGTTCCTGCATTTCCACAGTCCAGCTCCCATGATCTTTTGGGCGAGAAAAAGAATCCTGTTTCATTACTTCTGGTCCAGTATGTTCCCTCTGTCCTCTTTCTTCACGATATGAAGAGCTAAGAAACAAACAAAAGAGAAAAGATAGAGAAGAATAAAATTAGGTTCAACAGAAAAGTAGAAAATAAGGGTGTTTAATTTTTTTAATCCTATCTATGAGTTTTCTTGCAATACATTAATCATTCCATAGGCACTTACTTCCTAATCGAGCATATAATTGTTAAATTTTTCCTTCTTTATTATTTAAAGATCTTATACATACCCAAGCTAGCCAAACATTCTCCCTTCTGAGGATGTAACATTTTTTTATAAGCTAGGAGATTAGACTTGCACATGAAAAAAAAAAAGGAAGTATATTAGAACATAAAATTGACTTATATTAATCTTTATGAACCTCTCCACTATCTACAAAAGAATAAAGAAATAAAATAATATCCTGGGCCAGCTGTTAGGCTGCCTCAAACCTTTCACTATCACTGGTAATTGATTTGCTTTGCCTCCAAACTTGTTCTGGCTTTTGCATTTGGGATGAACGGCTCAATGGATGAGCAAGTCTTCCTTCTTGACTATTTCTGCTACATCAACTGCTTCCATGAAGTTGCCTTTGGCTTCTTTTTGTAACTTTCTTTCTGTGATTCATCTTTATCCTTGCTATGTACGTTTTGACATTATTTAGGGATAGATACCTCTGTGTTGGTCTGAGGCATCTACTTCAATAGCCAAGGCTAATCACATATGTACATGATGCAGCCATCTAATTGAGTCACCAAAACTTATCGATCATTTATGAAGCCATTTATTCAGGCCGAAGAAGATAATTAACCACATGTTCTTTATGAAGCCATTTCCATATAATGTTCTTTGTTCAAGATTCAACTAGGCAAATTCATGTGCACATAAGACTGAATATTCAATGAAATGATTGCAACATTTTCACCTTATTTTTAATAAAAGATGGAATGTTATATGGAAATGGGAAATGGACTGTAACATTTTTTTTAAGTACTCGTCCTTTCATTAAAGATGCTATTAACCAGTAGTATTCTGTGGAGACCTGTACATTTTGTCGAAGGACCTGAACATAAGTCATTGTACATCCAGGGACTTGAAAATAAAGGAAAGGAAAAATGATTGTTCTGAAATCTGAAAACCAATGGGCCTGAAAAATAAGTCCTCGTAAATCCAGGGACCTGATGATAAGTTTTCATTATTATAAACTCGATGGATCTTCATTCTGGAAATACGCTTTGACTTGAATTAATTTATCTTTTAACCAGGTCAACTCAACCTCAGTCCATGCACATGTATTGACGGACAGAGGAAGGTAGGCCGTGAGGCTGATGGCAATGAACGACTTGGTCTTGGTAGAGAAGAAGAACAAGTCCATGACCATGAACCTAAGAACAAGTCCTTACACAAGTAAAAACCTTCTTTTTTTTAAAAAAAAAAAAATCTTTAGTTCCCCACATTTACAGGCCGTAGAGTGCACAGCATTGCTTATAAGAACAGCCCCTCCATCATTTAGTTTGTTCAATCTGCCAATCAAACAGTCCTTCATTCATTTATTTGGATGGGGGATCCTTCTGCCATTTGCCTCCTTTGTGAAGGCCTGCAATGCATCTGCCCAACCGTCTGGTCCCATTTAGAGGAACCCTTGGCTGAAGAGATCCGCTCTTTCCTTTGCCTGGAAAAAAATTGGTCCTCCCTTGAAACAGAGACAGATAATTTACAGGCCACACAGAAGGACGTTGATGCAAAGGTGCAAGCAATTCTGGTTCAGCAGAAGGTTCCTTCAGCTAAAGTCTCATTGTGGCAGGAGAGGGCTAAAAACCTCCCACAACAAAGTCCTACTCGCGAGGACTATGAAAACTTGGGGAGATGCCTCTGCCGCTGCACCCCAAATCTTCTCCATCGCTACCGGTTCGGCAGGAAGGTCAACAAGAAGCTGCAGGAGGTGCTTCGCTTAGATGAAGAAGGGAATGGTCTCACTTCGGTAGCCAACGACCCACAGCAGCCTTTCATCGTGGAGCGTCCCAGAAGACCGACCTTTGGCTTGGCTTCGGTTCTGAAGCGGCTCCGGGACTACTTCGACAACGAGGATAACAGCATCATTGGCATCTGGGGGCTGGGGGGAGTTGGGAAGACAACACTTCTCAACGAATTCAACAATGCGTTGGGGACAAAAAGTGACGATTACCATGTTGTGATCAACATCGAAGTGTCCAACTCTGAGACACTGAATGTGGTGGATATCCAGCAGATGATCGCTGATAGGTGGGGTCTTCCATGGAATGACAACGAAAGCGAGATTTTACGAGCTAAGGTGCTGCTGAGGGCCTTGAAAGAGAAGAAGTTTGTGCTCCTCTTGGACGACGTGCGGGAGGAATTCAGCCTGGAGGCTGTGGGAATCCCCACCCCCAGCAGGGAGAACCACTGCAAGCTGATCATCGCCTCGCGGTCAAAGGATGTGTGCATCGCCATGGGTGCCCATCAATGCTTGATCAAGATGCAATGCTTGGAGGAAGCAGAAGCAAGGAAGCTGTTCCTCAGCAATTTGACCAGTACAGCGAAGAGCGTGGTTGAGGAACCTGCTGTAAAAGAACACGCCATGGCTATCGTCCGCAGCTGCGGGGGCCTGCCGCTTGCTCTCAATGTCGTTGGAAGGGCTGTGGCAGGCTTGAAGCACCCCAGGGAGTGGAGACATGCCGCGAGAGCAATGAAGGCATTTCCAGAAAGGATTCCTGGTGTTGATGATCTTGTGTTTGCTAAATTAAAATACAGCTACGACAAGCTCGACCACACGTTGCAGCAATGCTTCCTGTACTGCACCCTCTTCCCGGACTATGGCTCCATCAAGAAAGATCAACTTGTGGATTACTGGATAGCTGAAGGGCTCATTGAACCTGCCGCACTATCAGACGGAGGGCGTCCCACCCACCGTGATCTATCTGATGAAGGGTACTTCATCATACGTAGTCTAATTTCTAAAAGCTTGCTGCAGAGCAGTGACACGGAGAAAGTAAAGATGCATGACATAATCCGGAAGCTGGGCCGCCGGTTGCTCGATCCGGGGAAGTTTCTGGTGCAAGCAGGTCAGGGTTTGGAGGAAGCGCCGGAAGTTGACTGGAAAGGTTTCACGAGGATATCTCTAATGTCCAATGATCTCATCAAGCTCCCTGTCTCACCAAGCTGTGGAAATCTCCTCACCTTGCTGATCCAACACAACCCAAATTTGGAGAAACTCAGCACACAGTTCTTCAGATCCATGTCTAGTCTCAGGGTCCTTGATCTTTCTTACACTTCTATCGCTAGGCTTCCGGAGATTGATGCATTGGCCAACCTGGAGCACCTCAATCTATGTTACACGCGCATCACTGCACTGCCCAAGCGACTATGGGTTCTGAAGCAACTGAGGCACCTGAATTTGAGCAAAACCTCTGCCCTGAAGGAGATTCCTAATGGCACCATATCGAAGCTCGACAAGCTTAGAGTTCTGAACCTTTACAAGAGTAATTATGGAATGTGGGAAGTGGAAGACCTGAATCTAGATAATCTGAGAGAGCTGGATATCCTCGGAATCACCATATATTCAGAAGCAGTTCTTAGGAAGTTAAAGGGGACCGATCCACTTGCGAAATCAACACACCTTCTGAGTCTGAAATACTGCGAAGGCATGGAGTCCATCCTTCTCTCCGGCTTGAAGCATATGGTGCATCTTGAAGAGCTCTCTGTGGACTCCTGCAATGAGTTGAAGGAGCTGACAGCTGACGACAACGAACAGGAACCTTCTTGTCTGAAGGTGCTCACGCTGGCCATTCTTCCAAACCTCGAGAAAGTATTGGTGAGTTCAGCCGGCCTTCACCTTCAGAATCTTTGCAAATTAACTATCCACTCATGTCCCAAATTGGAGGGAGTTACCTGGGTCCTACATCTAGAATCCCTTGAAAGGCTCATTATATCTAATTGCCATGGGATGGAAAGCATTGTAGAAGAGAGGATCAATGGGAAGCAGACAACGAGACCAACTCTTATGACTGGAGACGATGGAATAGAAGGAAAGAAGAAAGAAGGCTATGATGCACTGAATGCCATGTCCGAAAGCGATAAAATAGAGCAAGTGAAAGAAGAGCAGACTGGTGGACCAATGCGCTGCAAGGATCCCTTTTCTAGACTCAAAACAATAATCCTGAACGACCTACCGAAGCTGGAGAGCATCTGTCCTGCAAGGGACTTTCCTTGTCTAGAGAGCATCAGAGTGGAAGCATGTCCAAATCTGAAAGAACTTCCATTGCTCCACAGCTGCAAAGCAAAGAAACTGAAACAGATATGTGGTTCTCGAGTTTGGTGGAATAATCTGGTGTGGGAAGAGAACTCAAAAGCAATTTTCTGTGCCCACTTTACCCCAATCTGATGGAAAAAATGGTTGTCCAATTCGGCCACCAAAGTAGGACAATTATGAGGTACATGAGTTGTTCCTCCATAGAGGTGCTTCCCTGGGCATTTCCATGCGTTTGTTCTTTCAGTCTTTATGCTTTGGCTTTTTGTTGAGTTCTCCATTTTTCTATTACATGAACATGTATTTTGGGATTTTGTGAGACATAAACATTGAAGTTTATGAATTGTGATGTTCGATTTGCGCTTACATAAAGCTCCGCAATAATCCATTTGTAGGAAGCTATATAAACCGTAAGTTTGGATTCTACTAGAGTTTTATTTCTTTTAGAGATTGGATTTCCTTCTATCGACATGTTTGATACCAAGGAAGAGATTGAGGTTATAATAAGTTGTGACCTAAACTGGTTCCAACTTGTAACTGAGATCTCTCATGAAAGGAGCTGAGCTAATAATGGTTGGCATTAAATATCAAAATGTTGTTTAAGATGGAGAGTAAAATATGCAAAAAAAAAAAAAAAGGATGATGCGTGGCCTTCACGAAGTTGCCCTCGTTTACACCACAACCACCACCTCCCACCATTTTTCCTTTCTTCTGACATGGAAAGGTTGAGGAAAATCAATTTTTTATGGCAATTCAACTTAATTTTAGAAAGTCAACTCTACCTTGAGAATCTTGTAACCAATTCATTCTAATATATATATATATATATATATATATATTAATTTATATGATCATCCTATGAAAAGGATTTTTTCCAACTACATCAATTCTATAACAGTAGAACTTCTCGAGGGTGGAAATGGAAGATTAAACCAAAAGAAACACTGCCTTCCAGCACGCAGGAGCAGCAGATTTATCCACCGAGCTCCCACGGTTTTAAGCCCACAGTGCGCACGCAACGTCTTCCCGAGACGAAGGAATCGTTTGAAATGTCATTATGTGGATTTGAGAGTAAAAGGTAAATTATCACTGTCAGCTTCTTTATACATCTAGTCTCAAGTGCTGCCATACAACCTGCGATTGGCTGCTTGTGGTGTAAAGGGGCAGCACTTCAGCCAATCCTAAATGAGTTCCAAAAATAATTAACTTGAGGAATGATGTTCTTAACTTCAGCCATCAGTGAATTTGTTTCTTAAAGTTTTTTGATGGAGAAAATGGAGTTCTTCCATGATAAGACAACAAGTTCTTATAAGAAGGAAATGATATAAGTAAATTACTTAACTAGCCTTGCTTCAGCTATTTGGCAACTCTCCCATTTCACTTGTCCAAGACTGCTCACCAAATTTTCTTTGAAAAGAAAAAAAAAGAAGAGAAAAAAACGTAGGGAATTCCAGCTGATTTGTGGGGGCACGCGTAACATCATTCTATCCGATCACGGCATTTCTCGTTAAATGATTTCTTTATGTGCACGGTTGAAAAGGTCCTCCTTTGAATTTTCTTCAAGTCTCATTCAACAAAATATTTAAAGGAAACAAGATTTCCGTAGTACACCAAGTAAGGAGCTGAATTATTCACTGGTCCCTAATTAATATTACTGTCGCTTAACAATCAGAGCCCGGTCTTCTTCCTTTAACATGTAGCACCCCCATATAATTCTTTTTCGCGATCCATAAAATTAATAGTCCCTTGGGTAATATTACACAGCACGTTTACTCGTTCTTGTTTCTTCCCAGAAATCAAAGGTCGAAAAGAATTGACTTCAAAACAATGGACAGGATACTAAATTTTTGATCCATGGGTATGATTTAGAAAAGTTCCATACAAGATAAACTCTATCGGTCGACACGGTGCAGAGTATTGCAAGCTCTGCCGTCGAGCCATGGGAGAAACCAAGGCGGAGTCTGGGTGCTTCCCATTCCTTCGCAAGCACAGCATCACTAAATTCTGCAACAAGAAGGCAGCATCCGTCGCGTTTCCGGAAGGAAACTTAGCCTCGGGCGGTCCAAATCCTCGTAAGACCACTAGATCATCGACGAGTCACCGTGGCCACCCCATCGATCCAAACGACAGACGGGACCTGCCGACCGTCGTCAGCATTCCTGTCATGGCTCTGGGCGCAGAGCCCAGGTTGAAGGAGCTGGAGACTTACCTGAACGACCAAAGAGCTCAAATAATCGGCATATCGGGCCCGGCAGGAGTTGGCAAGACAACTCTCTTGAAAGCATTCAACAACACCTTCCTCAGCAGCGAGCATGGTTTCGACGTGGTCGTCTTTGCCTCGGCTTCCCTCGATTCCGACGTGGGGCGGCTGCAGGTGGCCATTTCAAAGAGGCTGGGCTTGCCGTGGCAGGCGAATGAGAGCAAAGAGCGAAAAGCTGCACGCATATCGCTCGCACTCGAGAAGAAGAGATACTTGCTCATGCTGGATGATATCTGGAGTAGGTTGGACCTCGACGAGGTCGGGATTCCCCTCCCCGATGGCAGAAACAGATGCAAGGTGCTCTTCGCCACGAGATACCAACAAGTTTGCAGAGATATGGGCGCTACTTTGACTATAGGGGTGGATCCCTTGGAGCTAGAGGTGGCATGGCAGCTATTCCAGAGATTTGCCGGCAAGGCGTCCTCGAGCCCTGAAATAATAGATGTGGCCCGGGACGTAGCCTGTGAGTGCGACGGCTTGCCGCTTGGGCTGATGACGGTCGGACGTTCCATGGCGACGGCGACGAGCAGAGAGGAGTGGATTGAAGGGCTAGCAATGCTGAGGCAATCAAAGGAGGAGCTCCAACAAGGAAAACACGAGATTTTTCCAGGTATGGAACCGGTGCTCTTCCACTTTGACTGCAGCCACAGAAGACTAGCCCCCAAGGAATTGAGAGATTGCATCGCCTATTGTTCCCTCTTTCCTAGAAACCATTCCATCAAGAAGAAAGAACTTGTTAGCTACTGGCTGGGAGAAGGCTTCTTGGACGACTCCTGTGGCACGGACAGAGCCTGTCGGCAGGCAGAGGACTATATGGAGGAGCTGAAGGCCATGGGCATGTTGAAGGACGGCGACAAACCTGATTTGGAGGTGATGATGCACGACATACTTCGCGAACTCATCTTGGACATAAAGAAGAATGAGTTCCTGGTTCAAGCAGGGACTGGGCTGGCCTATGTTCCTAAGGTGCAGAATTCTGCAGAGGCTGAGAAATTATCTCTGATGTGCAACTACATCCATGACCCTGGTGCAGCAGCAAGCAACCCCAAGCTTGGAACGCTCATACTCAAACGGAATTTTCGTTTGAAAAAGCTAGCAGATGATTCATTCACGGATGCAACAGCTCTCAGGCTGGTGGATTTCTCATACACGGGCATGAAAGCAATCCCGAGCAGCATCGGCCGATTGGTCCAATTGAGGCATCTTGATCTATCGTTCACCAAGATCAAGTCACTCCCCAAAGAGATTGGTGAGCTGGTGAATTTGATGCAGCTTCTTCTCGAGGGAACGAATAAGCTCTCTGTGATTAGTGAAAACGTGATATCCAAGCTCTCCAAGTTGGTAGTGCTGAATATGTATGGAAGCTACGGGGATTGGGAAGTCGAAGGCAGAGAAGTCGACGTCAAGAGTCGTGGAGCGAGCATTGAGGAACTTGAGTGTTTGAACCGACTGAGCGATCTGGGAATCACCATTTGCAACACCATGGCTTGGGAAAGGTTCTTGAGGTCCCATACACTATCTAAATCCACTGGCCTGCTGAATCTGAAGGGCTGCGGAGATCTGAATTCTGTGCACCTGTCCTCCAGTCTCGAGAACCTGAGAAAAGTCACCATCTCTGACTGCATCCTCTTACAAGAACTCAAGATTGGGGGTTATGGCAAAGAGATTGATGAAGAAACTTGGCAGCTCCCGCACCTTGAGGTCCTCTGTCTCAAGGCTCTGTATGAAGCAGAGATCGTCTGGTCCGGAGCAATTACTCCTAAATGCCTTCCAATGCTTCGCAAGCTAGACATAAGCTTCTGCCATCGACTGAAAGACATCAGCTGGGTTCTACTACTCGAGCATATGGAGCATATAAACATAGATACCTGCAAGACAATGGAGGAGATGATAGGTGGAGAAAGAGATGTTCATGTGCCTGGCCATCTGCCAAGGCTGAAGACTCTCACACTCCGAAACCTGCCAAAATTAAAGAGCCTTTGTGAGCAGCCACTATCTGTTCCTTCTCTGGAGTACATCAAGGTGTTGGAGTGCCCCCAGCTGACTCTGCCGCATTTAACTGGTGGTTCCATTCCAGGGGTCATTCATGGTGAGAAAGAATGGTGGAATGCTTTGGATATGAAGACTAGCATGCAAGAATTTAGTTCATTCTGGTTTTTCCAAGTAGCAGAGTGAAGTTGGCAGATTATCTCTGTTCCTGCTTTTGGAGAAAAAATAATTATCTGTGCTCGATTCGACAGTATGCTAGCTTTCTTCTCCTCCTCCTTCCTCTTCTTTTTCTTGTCACATATTGCTTGGCTTGATGTTTCCTCAGTAGAATTGAGTGTTGTTCTTACTTCATGTAACTTATGTTCTTCAAAAAGAACAATCAAGTGTGTGACATGGAAACTATAATTACTTCAAGGAGCCTTTCTAGATGAGAAGGCTGTCCAGCTGTGACGAACTTCATGAGTTAGTGAGGCTAGAAGTAGTTTGGATTTGATACTGGTTATTTCCCCCTTCACCTTACAATACTTTTCTCTTGTAGTTAGCTAAGAAACTCTCTTTTTTTGCTTCCAGAATTCCTCCTCTCAGAGCTGTATGTCAAAATTCCTCTTACCTCGTGAAGAATCGCCCTAGAGGGTGAATATCGGATGAAATATTTCAACGTACACAATAATACAAATTCCCTATTTCTAAATGCTGCGGATGAGTTTGTAAATCAAAACCAAGAATGAACTCAGCAAAACCATAGAATAAACTCGATTTAATCGCGTGTCTGTACCATTTACTTTGCTGTTGCTCTCATATGTACTGGAAAGCATGAAAGCACGCCTTCTTGCAGCAGGCTAGCTAAGTATCAATCCTTGCCGTGGAAATTACCATACATAGCAATAGTCGAGTGGATGAATGAATCTTCAATAATACATATGAACACCCATTATGAACGTCGTCCCAGGTAACGGCAATTCAAAAAGCCATAATCCTCGTAGACATTTCGTCAAACACCTTTAATTGTAGCAGCAGGGTATACAATTAATCGATGCCTCCCTTTTACAGCAGGGTATACAATTCATTGACCAATGGATCGAACCCTTACTCTAAACCCTAAACCAATGTTTTATAAAAGTGATTTCTCAAATTCAATTTTTTCTTTTGTCTTCCCCGGATTAGGTGACGCAATTCTACAAGGAGTCGGTGACCCAATAGTACAAGGAGTCCTCCCCGGACTAGGTATCGTAATACTAAAAGGAGAGGAAATCCGAGCGAATTACATGATATAACCCCAACCCAACCCCCCCTTCCTCCCTCAAACTACAAGCTCGATCCTTGTTCAACCATAGAGTTTTGAAGACTTGGATATTTAAATGGCCATAGGTACAATTCGCTGGCATCCAAGAAGAATTTAATCATCAGCAAGCGCTTTTAAACTCGGTTACTCCCAACCAAAATTCAGATCAGCTAATGTGGAAGTTGGAAAGCAAAAAGGTAGTCTCTACTTCATCCTTCTACCAATTTCTAAATTCCTAACATGTCAAATACTAATCTGCTAGTTCTCTTTGGAATCTCACTGTCCCACTAAAAAGCAGATATTTCTTGTGACCATGCTGGACAAAGAAACTAAATGCTAGAGATAATCTTGGGAGGAAGATGAACAAATATCTGGATGAATGTGTACCTTGCAATCATCTGAGTGAAACAATGGATCATCTCTTCTCAACGTGCCATTTTTTCTCTACTATAGGGAAGTTAATTTGTTTATCATTTGGAATTCTTCATCCATAATCAATTTTTGAAGACCTGTGCTTGGATTAGAGGTGTGGATGTTTTTCTAAATCAACCCAACCCATTATTTTTTTATTCTAACGTTATGTGCCGTAATTTGCTGGGCTTGTTGGAAGAAAAGAGATGAAAGAATCTTGCTTAACAAGTATGGTTTTTTTGTTTTTGCTGAAATGGATAATTTATACAGTTCTAGTACGGATACATCTAATAAGATAAAAAAAAACATTAAGTCTCGGAACGCTCTAGGTAGCTCTCTTTTTCCAATCTATAAAGTGCCCTCGGAGTGACTAGCCACATACGAAGCTACCTAGTCCGCGGCCCCATTTACCTCTCAAAAAATATGTTTGGCCTGGAAAGCTCCACCACCACTAAATATAGTCTGAATGTCCCAAAGCAATGGGTGGCCCCCTCCACCGCCGCAACAAGCATGGTTCAATACTATCGGTAGCTACTAGAAGCAATATTCAATAATTGGTCAATATTATGTAGTCAGAATCACCTTCCAGATTTTCTAAGAGCTTGGAACAAAGGAAAAACTAACCCTTCGCAGTTATTCAATGGATAGAGATTCCCGTTTCTTATCAACCTTCAGATTTGAAGAATATAATTGTTGGGAGCTAACACCAGTCTAAAATCTATATTTTCCTTGTAGTTCACTTTTTATGTATATTTATCAATTTATATATTATTTTTTTAAAACAAAATTTAGGTGATCTAGTCTTCCTTTTTCTCAAAAAAAGAAAGAAAAACAAAAAAAAAAAGGCCGCCCTACTAATTTTAAAAAAGGTATTGAAGATAATCCTAAGTTAAAAACCGAACAATGATGGTTCATGAGACATAAAAATTGGCCGGCTCAGGAATTATAATGTACTAAAGTACAGTTGACATTATTAGGTTTCAGCTTCATTTTACAACTGCTCATGAAAATTACAGTTTTAGACAAGAATTATGGGTGTTGTGGATCACAAGCGATTAACATCGAGAATGGTGCTGCATGAGCTCGAGTATCTCCCGGTGAGTGACCCCATTGTAGGAGGAGTCAAATTGGTAATGTGTTCGGAGTCTTTCTCCCTTCTCCGCATTTTCATTATTGGTTGGTACGTGATCTACGGGATCGCTGTGGTTTGGTCATGCATTCGATTGACCACCTATTTGTTCGGAAAAGTTGAATGGCTAAAAAAGAAAGCATCGTGATGGATGAAGCCGCGTTATAGGGATGGGAGCTGCCACGGCTGTAAAAGCATAGGTATAGTGGTTGTTGCCTTTGTAATTGTAGTATTTACTGTTGTGGTCTTCATTCTGCCCATCCTGTCACTTTTATACGGTTGTAAAACATATCTATCTTTTAGATTATTACTCATATTACCTAAAAAGTGTCAAAATCAATACTTATGCACTACTCTGTTATTATATAAGCCGATATTAACTACACATATTGACTTAATCAATTTATCAAGTCGTTGAAGCTCTTCGTACTTGAACTTAGTGATCAGGAATTGAATCTCACCTTTTCCAAGATTTGAAGAATTAGAGAGTATTTGGGAGAGGCCTACCTACCATTCATGAACTTTCGTTTATGTATTTTTTCAAGAAGTTATGCTGCAACAACTTAAATGAAGCTGGATTTGTATTTGGGAGAGGGCTAAACCACAGTTGGCGAACTTTTTTGTGTTTTTTTTTTTCAACGTATAGGACAATAACCGTGCCCCAACTGTATTTGTAAATGAGTTAGTGATGAGAAGGCTTTCTGGATAAACTATAATAACTTCAAGGAGCCTTTCTGGATGATAAGGCTGTCCAGCTGTGACGAACTTCATGAGTCAGGCTGGAAGTGGTTTGGATTTGATACTAGTTGTTTCTCTTGTAGTTAGCTGAAGAAACCGTCTTTTTTTGTCTTCCCAATTCTACAAGGAGTCGGTGACCCAAGGAGAGGAAATCCGAGCTTATCCCAACGTTTTGGATGGGTGTTTGTTCCGATTCTCAAGCCCTCAATCTTATCACTCCATGTTACGTGGCTTGAGATCGGATGGTGTTTCCCTAATATATATAACCCCAACCCCAACCCTTCCTTCCTCCCTCAAACTACAAGCTCGATCCTTGTTCATCGATCTTCTGCGTCCCGAAAAGAGTTAGAGATGGGTTGCTGGTCCGAGGACCTTCCTCTGGACGTGCTCTCGCTCATCTCCACTTTCCTCACCAAAAACTCCGACTACATCCGGTTCCGATCCGTCTGCGTCTGGTGGCGACGCGCAGCAGCAGCCGAGCCCCGCCATCTCCCTCTCCAGCAGCTACTGCTGATCCGTCCCAACATCCGTCCCAACACCGTCAACAGTGCGAATCGAGGCTTCTACAGCCTCTCCACCAAAAAAACCCACTGGATCCAGCTCCCGGAAACCCTCCAGAAGCGGTGCTGCGGCTCCTCCCATGGCTGGCTGGCCTTCGTCGACCGCAGCCCCGACGTTTTCCTCTTCAATCCACTCACCAGAGCTCGGATCGACCTCCCGGCCATAACGACCCTCGACTGCGTGGACCAAGCTTCTAAACGTCGGGACGAGTACCGTGTTCGATACCGAACCGGCCGCGAGGAGGTCCGTTGCTCAACATGGATGCGCGACTACTGCATTGGAAAGATCGTTCTATCCTCGAGTCCGCATGCAGGTGTTCCTTGGACCGCCATGGCCCTTCTCGGTTTAACAGGCGATATCATGCTCTGGAGGCCTGGGGACGCGAATTGGACCGTCATCGTTCGAAGAGCGCCTACACTTGATATCGCTTGCTGCAACGGGCTGTTTTATTCTTTCGACCGCGCCGGAAAACTTGCGGCGGTGGATGCTGATCCCTCCGCCGATGCCAAAGCGACCGACGTCATGGGTGGCTTGTCCGCCTCAATCTGGTACAAGAACTACCTGGTGGAGTCCGGTGGCGAGCTCTTGTTGGCCGTCCGGCATGAATATGATTTGGACGCCCGGCCCGGTTGCAAGACCTGTTGTTTTGACGTTTGCAAGCTGCTCGATCTGAAGGGAAAGCCCAAGCGCTCGATGGTGAAGAGTTTGGGCGACCGAGCATTGTTCCTGGGAAAAAACCATTCCTTCTCCCTGTCCTCCGCCGATATTCCTGGATGCAGAGGAAATTGCATCTACTTCACCGACGACTTGCTGGGCTACGTGCATGGCCACATCCGAGGACATGATTCACGCAGATGCAGCATAGAAGATGATAGCATACGGCCATCGCCATGCCCCCCTATTGCTTCCTGCGAGCTTTGGTCGCCACCTGTTTGGATTACCCCTAATTTGCGCTAGACGTTATCGAGGCTTCGGAATTTCAGTTAGAGTTATACTTTTTTTCTTTTTATCTTAGAGAGAGAGAGAGAGAGAGAGAGAGAGATAGAGAGAGAGAGAGAGAGAGAGAGAGAGATGAATATTTTGTTTTGAATTTAATTGTTTGATTTTATCGTGTGATCTGCAGTAAATAAACGACTTTCAATTTAGAATCTCATTGTCCCACTAAAAATCAGATGTTTCTTACGGCTGTGTTGGAAAAAACGAACCAAATACTATGGATAATCTTGGGAGGAAAATGAACAAATATATGGGTGGATGTGTACTTTACCATCTTCTGAGTGAAACAATGGATCATCTCTTCTCAAAGTGCTATTTTTTCTCCACCATATGGAAGTAAATTTGCTTGTCATTTAGAACTCTTCATCCACAATCAACCTTTGAACACTTGTGCTTATATTGGAGGTGTAGATGTTTTTCTAAATCAGCCCAAACCTTTATTATTTTTAATTCTAATGTTATTTGTAACAATTTGCTGAGCTTGTTGGAAGGAAAGAGATGAAAGAATCTTTTAATTCTAATGTTATTTGCATCAATTGCTAGGCTTGTTGAAAGGAAAGAGATGAAACAATCTTTCTTAACAAGCATGGTGCAGTATAATTAGTAGCTACAAGAGGCATGATACATTATTCAATGATTGGTCCGGTCAGAATCACCATCTAGATTTCTTAAAAGTTTGGAACAAAGTAAAAAATATCCCACCATAATTATCCGATGGATAAAGATTCCCGTGCCTTGTCAACTTTTAGAGTTGAAAAATATCCGAGCCGAGGATGGCTCTTGTCCGATGGCGGGAAAGGTGTGAGGCCCAATAGTTCCAGATCCTAGGCATATGAGGCGGGTGTCTCCATATCCTGCAGATGCATTTTGGATGGAAAACAAAATCGGAGAGAAGTCTCAGCGGCGCGTGCGGGCCCCAGAACAAGACAATATCTAGTAGGAAAGTCCCATGTTCCCCCCTCATGTGGCCCCCATGTGGGCACTGGGTGCCGCACGTGCCCCGCAGAGGCAGGGGCATCCGTAATTGCCATTATTCATGCTTTGAAATCTGTACTTGGCATTATTCATACTTTGAAATCCGTAATCATCATTATTCATGTTTTAAAATCCGTACTCGCCATTATCCATTCTTTGTTTTAAAATATCCCTTCGTAGGTATTTGATAGATAGAGATTCCCATGCCTTATTAACCTTCGGAGTTGAAGAATATAATTGTTGGGAGCTAAACCAGTCTAAAATCTAGATTTTCTTTTTAGTTCTCTCTTTATGTAGATTTATCAATTTATATATTATTTTTTTAAAACAAATTTAGGTGATCTAGTTTTTCTTTTCCTCAAAAAAAGAAAGAAAAATAAGAAAAAAAAAAGGCCGCCCAACTAATTAAAAAAAAGGTATTGAAGATAATCCTAAGTTAGAAACTGAACAATGATGAATCATGAGACATAAAAATTGGCCGGCTCAGAAATTATGAAGTACTAATAGGTTTATTAGGTTCTGCTTCACTTTACCACCTGCTCATAAAATTACAGTTTTAGGCATGAAGCAAGGGTGTTGTGGATCACAAGCGATTAACATGGAGAATGGTATTGCATGAGCTCGAGTCTCTCCCGGTGACCCCATGGTAAGACGAGTAAAATTGGTAATGTGCCCGGTGTCTCTCCCCCTTCTCCGCACTTTCATTGTAGGTTGGTACGTGATCTATGGGATCGCGGTGGTTTCGTTATGCATTAGATTCACTATCTATTTGTTCAGGAAAGCCTGATGGCTAAAAAAGAAAGCATCGTGATGGATGAAGTCGCATTATACGGATGGGAGCTGCCACGGCTGTAAAAGCATAGGTCTAGTGGTTGTTGCCTTTGTAATTGTAGTTTTTACTGTTGTGGTCTTCATTCTACCCACCCTATCATTTTTCTAAGGTTGTAAAACATATCTAATCTTTTAGATTATTACTCATATTACCTAAAAAGTGTCAAAATCAATCCTTATGCACTACTCTGTTATTATATAAGAAGATATTAACTAAATATATTGAGTTAATCAATTTATCAAGTCGGTGAAGCTCTTCGTACTTGAACTTAGTGATCAGGAATTGAATCTCACCTTTACCAAGATTTGGAGAATTAGAGAGTATTTGGGAGAGGCTTACCTACCATTCCATGAACTTTCGTTTATGTATTTTTTTAAGAAGTTATGCTGCCACAACTTAAACAAGCTGGTTTTGTATTTGGGAGAGGGCTAAACGACAGTCTGTGAACTTTTTTGTGTTCTCTTTTTTTCAAAGTAATCTGTCTCCATTATGTAGATTGCTGTCTTCCACACAGCAACTGTATTTGTAAATGCCCCAATGCAATCTGTCCTCGGCCTTCCACCATTACCAACGTTTTCATGACCTGTTGGGCTGCGATCTTACAAATCACCACAACTTGGGCATGCATGCCGTTCATCATAACGTTCAAGTCGGAAGCGGTCGAACTGCTAAAGGAGTTCCAACTGCTATGAAGGTGATTGCAGTTCATACTGTTGTGGCCCTCATAAATATGACAATAATGTGGCAGTTCTGGGACTAAGTCATTAATTTTGAGAAAACACAGCAGTATAAACAAACATGTCATATATTGTTCTCCATTTCCGTTTGGAGAGCGTAAAATCAAGTATACCAAGACACTGCAGGAATTCCTAAACAAGCTCAGCACACCCACACCATGAATCAACATGCAATTCCAAATAGGTAACATAAAATTTTCTAAAAGGACATTTTCTCCTGTCGGTTTTAGTCAAATTTTTGAAGGGTTACTTTAGAAACTTTGAAAAACCAATTGCAATTTCAAATGCCCCTTGGCATAATCTGTCTTCTTGGTGTTTCATTTTCCTCTGAAACATGACTTTGGATAACACCCTAATCTGGGCAGCATTTGATTCATTTATAATATTTGCCGAGGCAAGGTGGATGATAAGAACCATATCAACTCTCGAAAGAGTTTTGGCTGCTACGGTGTCACAGCCGTTCTTCTTCCTAAGTAATTTCACAAAAACATAACAAAATTATGATTTTGTTACATGACAAAATTATGATTTTGCTTTTTCTCTTTGCTCTTCAGACGGCATAAAACCTGGAAAACAGAGGAGGTCCTAAACAATCACAGGTACACCCACGATATGAATCAACAAGCAATTACTCGTAATGAAAAAAATTACTATATGGAGCATTTTCTCCGGTCTAAGCTGAATTTAAAAGATCCCCTTCGAAACTTTGCAAGCTGATTTTAGACTTGATTCAATTCCCAAAGAATGTAGAAATTTTGCCTACCGAGTTCTCTTGAAATAATATGTCAGTTTGTTATCATGTCAGTCCACTCCCAATTGGCTTCCATAGAGGCATACCCAGCATTACAAAGAGGCAACGAGTTCAATCTCTTCAGCCTGGCTTACTCTGATTCTCATGTGGCCATTAAGCTGTTACAATCTATACGATTGAGATCAGTTCATTGGTACGGCATGTCTAAGAACACAAGTTTCTACCCCTTCATGACATATCTAAAGGGTATACATAGCTTATATACAAAGTGAAAAAGATATGTCCAAAACAATGTATAATTCACCCACAGGATGCATCACTACAAACACATCATTACCTAGAACTTTCCTCTGACCCATGATCCATCTTAGTCAACACTAGAACATCCTTTACAAACCTTCGCAAGTCAAATTACAACCTATAAATGGCATACCACATATATGATATCCTTCATGTTAGACCATATGCACCTCTTCAATTTAATTCTTTTTAATTTAGCAGCAAACTTTAATGTCAATTCCTGGTCTCTAGATATATTAAGACTTAACTCACTAAACATCAAAGATTACCATTTTAAACGTCGCAACAAGAAATTCATTGATGGAGACCTATCATCATCATTTATAGCACAAATTTGAGTATTGACTATGCTCCTGGTATACAGATTTACTGCTAGGAACTAGACTATACAAAGCTGAAGGAACCGACCCCCAAGCTTCCAAGAGAAAGTTCATCATCTATTTGAGTTCTGCAATTTTATTTTGATAAAGAGCTTTTCAAGAATACCTCATTATGTTTGAAAAATAAGTTTCTCCGAACCAAAATAATTATAGCATCATTGGTGCAAGAAAGTTACCATTCTTCTCTTCATATGTTTAGAAATTCCCACATATTAGATCTCTAGCCATATCTAAACTTTCCACAATGTTCATTACATGCTTCAATTTAAACACTAATATTGAAGCAGTTCTAGATATAGGCTCATAAGAATAATGAAAAACATGTTCAACCAGAGCCAGGAAAAAAATACAAAATATATATATGAGTATATGGAATACAATACAACTAATACAATCCAAGGGATAAAAAAGAACAGGAAAATGCTGACCCATCATTTCAGAAGAGATCTTGCTAGATGCTCTCTTGCTGTAGCGAGAGCTTGAGTTATCGTCTGGCAGGGGAAGATCAGGCAAAACACAAAGCATTTCATGTAAGTGTAGAAAATACTGAATTAGAGTAGGGTTCAGAATACAAGAAATGATGGATCAATTCTCCGAACTGATCAAACAAATTACCTGCTCAGAAAATGGAACAGCACCATCAACAGCATTGGCGGCAACCTTTCCAGCAATGGTGTTTGCATCTGTTTCCAAGATAATCCTGAAATTGTGCAGAAAAACCTGAGTCTAAACACTACTCATATGCTTAACGGTTTCAAGATTGATGTAACAAGGATAATGCGATAAGCTATAAAATCAATCTTTTATTATCAATTTAGTTTACAATCACATGTGTGTTATCTATTCAAATATATAGTTCTTTGGACATGAATGCATAATACTATCCACCATGAGCAAGTAAAATAGGTCTCGATTTGGCCTATTTTCTATGGTTATTCTACTTACCAAGAACAGGATGATTTGTGAGGAATGTTTCAGGAAACTCAATAGATGACAGAGCATTTTCTGTGGGCAAAGCCACAGCGGCAGTTTATCATTTAAGAGAGAGAGGGAGAGAGGGAGTAGGAAACTCCTGGAGGAAAAGAGGTGGCTAGTTAAATTGGTGGAGATGAAGCCTTACTTACCTAAAGCAGGAGCGGACTCTGTCACAGCTGTAAGGGCTGTGGGTTTCTCAAATAATATAGAATAAGGAGTCACTCAGAAAGCAGGTACATGAATGAGTTTCCAGAGAGAATACAAAGCAGATACATACCCTAGTAGAAATTTGCAACTACTCAATATCAACCAAGGTATGCTATCTCGGTGCCAGACCCTATAGTGGTATCAATCTATTACTGTCAGTATGCCCAACATGGGGGCCGGTTAGGCATACCAATACTTGGTATACCCCCTGTACTGCACACCAATTTAGTACTAGTATGATACGGGTCGGCACGCACCAATACTGACTGGTATAGCATTCCTCGGTACTATGAACACATCACCATCTTAGCCATTTGACAGCCAAGAAATTCATTCACAGCTAATAGAGGTTTGATCCCAACCTTAATTTTGCAAAATCAACCTAGGTAAATTGAACAAAATTGCCACTGAACAACAACTTCCATCATATGGTGCCCAAGCTAATATCTGCTAACTGGAACAAGTAATCTATGTAAAGCAGTAAACCAGAAACAGCCAACTAATCTTTCCATGGAAACCAAACCCTCCCCAAGAATTAGTTGTAAGGACAGTAATCGCATCAAGAAACCATGCTCTTTCCATGAAACAATCTGTGTCAATGCTTAACTTCTATCATGCCCTTTATTTAGTTCACTTTCCTTACAAACCAGAAACAGATGTAAAACTATACAAAGTAACAAGGTCTCAAAGCATAACATCCATACCCTCCATCAACAATTTCATCAATGCAAAGAAGTATCAAATCCAAGTTCTCAAGAGCAGTCCTCTTCTCTACGTCGTTCCTGGAAAAAGGGCTTTCAAACCATGATAAAATTGGCAAAAGAATCAAAACCAGGATATACAACAAGTAATAAGCAAACAGACCTGAGAAGAAGTCCAACTGCATCACAGAAGCCCTGAAGAACAGATGCTAAGATGAGCTCATTCTCATCATCTCCCGCGGTGACAAAAAAGTGCAGGTCATGAACAAACTTATAGACAACAACATAACCGTCAAACATTGTTATCTCCACTGCATATGACAAACAATATCCATATAATGCAGCACTGTGAATATCAGGCCCCAGGTAATCTCGTTGAAAAGGTAGAAATTATAGCAGAATACAGCAAACACCAATCTGAAGTTTTCACACAATGCTTCCAGACTGTAAAGTATCATTTGTAAAGACTAAGTATGTCATATCAAAGGCATTTTAGAGGCCAGCACCAAAAATCAAAAGTATGGCTATTACAGTTTCCTAAATATAATTTCATCAAGAGCATGAAGAAAACATAGTTTGGGAGTCTTTCGTAAGATGACTTCTTCAGCTCCTTGCATAGACACCAGAATTACATCAATGATTAGGATTATGAAGAGAAAATATTTACTTTGGAAAAAGTAACAACAACTACTTGTGTTACATATGAACAGATCAGAATTCATAGTTCAACAGATCAGCTGGCTTAATCATTTGTTCTCCTTACGTCCACCAGCTCTATCAGTAAATCTGAACATACAGTACTTCTCGTATATGTACTCATACACTGAAGGAGTACATTAATCATTCATCCCTTTAATCACTAACCATGCAGATGATATTGTGATGATTCATAGTGATATTGATGCATACCAATGCAATCCCACTTTAAACCTATGCATTTCATAGCTCTTCTTGGGGTTCGTTTTTTCTTTTAGGGTTGGGGGCTTGGGGGGGAGGGGTGGGGGCATGGATGAGTTGGGGGAGTTCCATGAAGTTCTAAAAGCGCAATCAATTGAGAAAGCAAACAATGTTGATTATAAAAAAATGCAGAAACCATTGTTCTACATTGCATAAAGGCTGCAATCATTGTAAGACATCCATGAGTTTCCTGCAATGCCTGACACATAAGCTTCCTATCATACTAGCAGCACATGCATTGCAATTATAATATATAGCATACGGCATAATTATGCATCTGCCAATTTATTTTAAACTTCTTTCTGTTCCAAATATGCAAAAACAATCGTGTAATTTTAGCTTGTAGAGTAGATTACTTAAGCACATATCAACCAGCAATAAGTAGATACTTAGGATGCTAAATTTTAGAGATTGCCAAAAGTTACACTCTGTCTACCTAAAAATGATATATGTAATAAAAAAAGATCAACGCATTAACCTCAGCATGTCCACTGTTAATACATTTTATATCGAATTGTGTAGCAGCCCTTCATTAGTATAAGGGGATAGGCATGATTTGAACTACTTGAATTGTTGGTATAAGGAGCAAGAATGAAAACAACAAGATTATTTATGCACTTAGAATCTACAAGATTACTTTTTTTGCTTGTATTACCATTTAAAAAAATAATATTCACACAATATCAAGGGAAATGGTTTTAATCTGGCAATGTCAAATGGGATATGTTTTATGAATTTTGATTCTCAGCATGAGTTAAACTCAGTAATATAATGATTACCTAAGGTCTCGTGCAACTTGTACAAGCCAATTGTTAAGCAACCACATTCAAAAGTACATTTAAACCACCGCGATAGTTTTGGATCATGTACATAACAACATTGACATGCTTAATTGCGATTGTGGCAGAGGAATGCATATATCAATCTAATCCAATTCTGAAGCATCAAATTGGATATGTATCACCTTCCGAGCGTGCATTTGTCTTCAGAGTTTTAGCAAACACAGATTTCTCAAATGCTAGCTTTGCACTGTGAGTAGGCCAATCATCTGAGAAGTATTTGACAGCCACACGCTTCCCTTCAGAGTCTAAAAGTAGAATGTTCTTCACTGAAGGGCAAGATTCCTGTGTAGCAAAACATACTGGATTACCATCTCAAGGGAAAAGTAACAAATGAAATTAGCATAAGTTTAAATGTGTTTCAGTAAGATTATTGCAATATATTTTGATCAAGGAAGCCTTCATAGATGCTGTCTTATATTGCTGAAGTGTAATATGCTTTATTCTACAATGTTACATCAAATAAATCACATATAGGCAAATCTCAAAATATGTTTTATTGCACTGTCTACAAATGAATGCACCATGATCTTTAGTGCTAGCCGGATAAAGTTACCTATGCTTCAAGGACCCAAATATCCAAGCTTTTGTTCTGGCCACATAATTCATTTCCCAACTTGCAACAATCAAGCAGCTCAACGCACAAGCTGGACTACTACTAAGCACAGCATTTGAGAACGAAGGAAACGAACCCCAAAAAAAACTAATTTATTGAACATAACCAAAACAGAAGATGGCACTTCTTAGATGGTAGAAATTCTGCTTGACAAGCAAATATTTTAGTTCCATCTGAAAACAAATAGAGAACACAGCCTCTACTTTTCTTTTAGTTTTCTGTCAAAAGCCTCAAGTATCGGTTCATATTATCAGATCAAAGTTAATCAAGGAGCCTGAAATTGCTCAACCCAATTATGAAATTTTTAATGTTCTAAAAGTGAAATGCGAGTGAGCAAAGGAAACGATAATTCACCACAAATAGCAAGATAAAATTGTAAAAATGTTTAACCTACTGATCAACAGTATACGGTTGACATCACCATCATCCAAACCTTTCCCCATAAAACATGGAATTGAGCAAACTTTATTACAAAGAGTCGACCGGACAAGAACCTTGTATAAGTTGATGCCAAATTTCTTGGCAAAGCAAAATTAGGCAGGAGAAGGGCCTGCCAGGAAATCTTATTCCTTTGTTTCAACTCATGCAATCAAGAAGCAAGTGTACAAAATTTTCATAGACTTGGGAAAAATTTAAACTAGGAAAAGATGATAAAAATGGCAGCTCAATGCACGAGGCTTCCACCATTATGAGGTCTAAGGATGGTTAGATAACACGGCCTTACCCAACATTCGAACCCGTGACCTGCATGTCACAATGGAGCAACCGTACTGTTGCACTAAGGCTCTCTTTGAACTAGAAAAGATAATAATTTTTGATATATCAGACTGTGATCATCTAAAAAGTATGAGATTTGTCAAATAAATTATTCATAAATTATATATTTTTTTAAAGATATCCTGCACAACTCTGGTGTACAGCGCTTCTCTTAGCATTGGTAAGAGATCGCGGCTCGGGTACGGTGGAGGGGGAGGGGAGGGTGAAGTATCGGTTCGATGAGTTAAACGGGGAGAATTTGAGGGAGGGCCTGCGGAGGGCGCCGCGGATTTTGGTGGCGGCAGGTGCGGTGGAAGTGGGGACGCACCAGAGCGACGAGCAAAGGATGAAATGCAAGGGGATCGAGGAGGAGGACTTGGAGTTTTTGGATGGGATTTCTGCGGTGGGAGGTCCAATGTCTAGGAGAGAATTGTGGACCATCTATGGCTCTGCTCATCAGATGGGGAGTTGCAGGATGGGAGCGACCAAGGAGGAAGGTGGGGTGGATGAGAGGGGGGAGAGTTGGGAGGCGCAGGGGTTGTTTGTGTGCAACGGAAGTGTGCTCCCAAGTGCTGTTGGGATTAATCCTATGATCACCATCCAGTCCGTTGCCTACTGTCTCTCCAAGGGGATTGCAGAATCCTTGAAGAGAGGGTCTGAATGAGAGAGATATTGTTATGGATTGATTTGGTTGTCCAAGACCACATCATTTACTAGTAACCTTTGACAACTACAGGACAATCTATATATGATAGATTTAAAATATCTATCATGGTTACTGTCTCTTGTTATTACCCTCCAAAATATTGAACCTGGAGTAGGTTTGGGTTTTAATATATTCCATATAGTCCCTTCCATCCGTAAAACCACAACTTCTATTACGACTGCGAATACTGCTCCTCAAAAATCTTGAAATCTTTTCGAATTCTGTTGCACGTCAAAGCCTTTATAGATCATTTTCTTTTTCTTTTCTTTTCTCCTTTATTTCTCTTCTTTCCCTATTTTCTTTTTTTCTTTTTCTTTTTTTTGCAGTGTTCGTCTGAAACATAATGTTTTGCCTTTCCCCTCATCTTTCAATATGAAGAAAAATAATTATATTTGGAGAATAAAGAAAAGTTGCATGACCAATAACATCGAAGAGGAGCCACGGCATCCCGATTCAGCCGTGGCCCATGAACTCCTCCGTCGGTCAGCATATTTGGGATGCACCATCAGACTAACGGAATGATCAAGAATAGCTATTGCACATAGCAAACTTGTTCTCAAATGTCAGCAATTCATTTAAAGGAATTGACTTGGTAAATATTACAAAGGACATGCTGATATCTACGAGTAAGTTATTGACACAATGACAGGTATTTAGACTCCTATAGATATTCACCAGAGTCTATATGGCGTAAGGATTAAAATTCAAATGTCACTAAATTATAGCATTGAATTATGCTCCAGCTCCAATTTCTCATGCCAAATAATATTGTGTAAAACATACAATACTCATTTCCCCCTTATAAGTTCATTTTTACTGTCAATCCTGGCTTCTAAGGGAGAGTACCATGTAGGTTGTGGGCCTGGGATCAAGATTCCGACAGATGGGTGGTGTGAAATGTAATAGTTTCTCTTATTGTAACAATGGCACTTGTTTGTTATTTATCCGAAGGCCAGGAGGGTTTGGGAGGTGGGGGGACAGGGAAGCTGGTAGACTCCCAAGTTTACAATGATCAGAAAGTAAAGTTTGAAGCGGATTGCTTGTAATCAGAGCAAAAGACAGTGTTATGTTTATGCAGTTCCTTTGCCAACAGCAATAAAATTGGTAGCTAGCATACGAACTCGAACTGCCATCTAAAATACAACCCTTTTTATCTGATCTAAATTGGGTTGCATCAGTGCATCAAAGTGTTGAATTGGTGATTACAATCAGCTCAGCCACAAAAGCAATTTCAACCGAACGATGTATCATGTCTCTCGCCATATATTATAAATATTAATCTCATCTTAACATAAAACCTACAGACCGAAGAATACAGAATAGAAGCTAATGGACTTTGATAAGCCATTTATTGAGCAAAATTTCAACACAGGATTCACAAAGGAGCATCAAAATCCTTGAAATAAAATATAAGAAACACGAAAATTACTAGGGAACTTAGTAAAGTTACAGTGTCAGACCTTGGAGTAATCTTTGTACTCATGCCCCATGATCTCCGATTTCTGGAAAGAAAAAATAATAAACATAAAACAGTACTCAGAATCAACATCAAAATTATCCAAATATCAACCAGATTCTCGATGCCTGGAGTGGCAATCAAGAACCCCTATGGGAAAATACAAAAAAACTGCAGATCGAAACCCTAGATCCGTATCCATTAACTACACTTGTATGGATCTGGCACTGGAGAGTACTGAAGAAAGAATTAGATCAAAAATGTCCCGGATCGGATGAAATCCAATATCCATAAACTACACTTGTATGGATCTGGCACTGGAGAGTACTGAAGAAAGAATTAGATCAAAAATGTTCGGATCGGATGAAATCCAAGGCAGTCGAACAAAACGTAAAACAACAATCGAGAACGCGAGACTCAAAACGATCATTCTAATATACAAGATCAAGAAAGAGAGAGATGCGTACATGGAATTCAAGGGTTTCCGAGAGAGAGAGAGAGAGAGCGCAGACGCCGAGGAATGGTGGGTGAGGCAGGCCGCTGAAAATGGATCCGATACGGATCAATATCCGTTCGGATATAGATCCGGGTTGGGCTGCAAGGACTCAAATCCAGCCCATAGTTGAACCAGATCAAAAAATTCGAATCCAAAACCTAGTCTAATTTCTTTGAAATTGCATGTTATCAGATTTAATATTAATTTGATCAAGTCATTAAATTTCTCACATCAAATCGGGTAAAGAATAATTCAAACATAAATCATAATGCATATTTAAAAATAATTATCTAATCATATTATACGCATACACTGAATATGTAAATATCGCCAAGATTATATTTTACCTAAATTCTTATATTCAACAAGGGTTTTGAGATATACAACATACTAGTTTTGAAATGGTTTGGGTTCGGATTGAGAATTTAAAGATCCAAATACAATCCAAGTTCCAGACAGGTCATGGGTTTGAATCCGCACATAATCTAAATAGTTTTGGTTTGAGTTGGACCAGATTAATTTCAAATCAGTTTCAAATTGAAAGTTACAACCCTAAATGCAAGTATTAGTCCAATACTGAATTTTATCTTCATATTTTATTTAGATAGATATGGATACAAATTGGATATTAAGTTTATGGATATAGATGTACATATAAATTAGATAGTTAATTTTTTGAACCACCAAATCAAAATTATCTTGAAAGAAAGATAAATAAAATTAAAATCATGTTAATATCATTATTTTCTGAATTCACAAGAGCATATATAAAACTTCATGTATGTTATATATAATATTTATATTTTATATAGACTACTTATTATGTAGGTATATTTTTATCTTCTTAGTTTATGTGTTAGTGCAGCATCCAGATTGATCAATGGTTGAGGTCTCCATCTTAGAAATATTAATCTCATAAAAACTTCTTAAAACTTTTTTCCTTATCTTAAAATTTTTATTCAACTTGATCTAACCTAATTAATGCGATGCACGGAATTTAGTTTAAGATTGGGTTGGGTTCAGTTGAGTTGGGTTAGAGAAACCCTAATCAGGATAGGGATGAGTTAGACTAAAGCTGCCAGATTTAGAAGTAGGATTGGCTAGAGTCTATCTACAACCTTACCCCACTCAAGTTGCATGAATGAGACTTGCTTGCTTGAACATGAAGTAAAACAATAATAATTTAGATATTCAACATATGATTCTTATAACAATTTATTTCCATGATCATCATCAAAGTTACCAGCTTATTATTCACCAAAATCTGCGTCGCATGATCTAATTTGGAAATAAAAAAATGGATACTATAAAAGTTGCTACCTTTATTTTAACGGTATATTAAAATTCCAAGAATGAGTGAGGCTTAAAATCCCTCCTCAAAGAGAAAACCTAGTATATACTACCTGGTGAATAGCCGTAAGTGTAGTTTACATCCATGCAGCTGCGTTGCCCATTGGCCAGCATGGATCCATATCAGAATTATAATTGATACCCTTATATGCTAAAGTAATGTAATTTTCGTAAGACCGAAGGGTTATAATTGATTCATGCTTTAATCCATTCCTAACAGTCCATCCCTTCATCTTCCATATCAGAATGAATGACTCCTTTAGCATTAGCAGTTTTGCCGCAAGTATGATTAAACTTTTATCAATGCTTTCATATAAGGAAGTATTATCTACATCAATTTTTTGACGCCATAATTTCTTAGGGAACGTACAGTTAGGTGGCGGCAAAATATAACCCGATCCGCCAATCCAACTCGTGTTCGACCCGCCATAAACAGGTTTGGATTTGGCCTAAATAGGTTCGGATCATAAATAGGTTGACCCGTTTAACCTGTTTACTAATTGGGTCAGATATATATTTTAGATGTCTGACCCGTTTAACCCATTTAATATATGGGTCGGGTTGGACCTTTTCCTTGTTGGCGATTAAGATTAGGATTTTTCCAACTTCTTTCCTCCTCAAAGATCTAGGGTTTGAACCTTTGAGGGCAGGGGAGGAGAGGCGGGAGAGGGCGAGGGCGAGGGCATGGTCGACTGGGATGGGGAGGGGGAGAGGAAGGGTCGGAGCTTGTCGAGGAGGTTCACGAAGAGAGGGTAGGAGAGGCCGTAGAGGGAGCGCCACCGAGCATCGCGGGCAGCGGGGTCCATGGACCAGATGCGATCCGAGTTCAGAAGAGAGAAGAAGGCGGTGGCGGAGGAGGACGAGGAAGATCGGCGGGGCGAGGAGGAGAAGAGGAGGAGGAACTTGCGTCGTCCTCATCCTCGTCGGAGTAGGAGGAGGAGGAACGGCCGCAGCAGTGTTTGTGGCGCCGGCGGAGGGAGGAGGAGGCGTAGAATTCAAGTTGTAATTCTTGACCTATTTAATAAACATGTTAGGTTCAAAATTATGATTTTCTGATCCGACCTGTATATGACCCGACCTGTTTATGTTTGACCCAACCCGATTGCCACCCCTACGTACAGTCTACCGACTTACTAGTATGTTTGATCAATCCGAGCAAGGTAAGTTAGTGATCTTGTGCAGTACCTTTTATAGATGCCCTCATTTGAGATGAAAAGGTTAAGGACTTTCACATGTGTAGTTAAATCTTTTTGTTCTCAGTGTTGGAATTTCTCATTTGATCTTTGACTCAAGATATCATGAATGTTAAAAAAAACAAAGAAAAAAGAAAAAGGAGATCAATGATGAGTTTACAATTCTATGCTCTTATCTCACAATTCTCTGGTTGCCATCCTTATTTTGGATTTTTTATATATATATAATCTACCCTGTGAAAGGTCATATTATATTTGGAAACCCAAGGAAGCGAGAAGAGAAAAGAAGGAAATTAAAAGGAAAAAAAAAAGATAACAGGAAGTAAGTATTGCTTTCTTGTAGGAACCAGGCATGTGCAATGCATATTCATGGTAAAAGAATATAAATACAAAATTTTGAATTATGAGAGCGAGACTACTAAGAAAAATATTACGATATTTGGATGGAAGGTTCCAAATTGCATAACCCCATGAATAAAAACTTTTGAATTTAGTTATTAGTTGATTTTGAATGCTTTCATTGATTTGAAATTGGATAAAGATGAATGAATCAAGAGATGAAGATAGAAAAAAGAAGGCATTTTTATGACTAGCCTAAAATCTGTTTAGCTAAAATCTAGGATTCAATGAAAGAGAGATCAGTAATTTTGGAAAGTACAGTATATATTAATTGCAGATTAGGAGCTTCGAAGTAGGCAGAGGAATTAAAGCAAATGAATCGAACAACACACAAGGCACCTATTCTTTTCTCTCCGAATATCTCTGCTTTTAAAGCGATTAGAAAAGTGGGCCTGAAGAGAAGTCACCTCTTCTTCTCTGTATTCAATTATCTTGTTTCAAATGGTGTAAAAGAAGTATTGGAAGCAAGCTAAACCATGGACATCCAGCAGTTTGCCTGTCACACGCCTTTCTATGTGTCAAATATCGAGAACACCATAAGAAAATATAAAATATATAAATAAATCTATCTCATCCTATTAGCTTAAGCTTTTGGGATAAGTGGTGATTTCAACATGGTATCAAAGCAGAAGTCCTGAGTTCGAACCCTGTCTCCGCACTCTTTAACCCCATTATTAAAAATTTCACATATTAGGCTCACTCATTAAAGAAAAGTCCAACCCATATGTGAGGAGAAGTGTAAGAAAATATAAAATATATAAATAAATTTACCTCATTCTATTAGCTTAAACTTTTGGGATAAGTGGTGATTTCAACAAACACTAGTTTTAATGTCCAACGAATCCCGTCAGAATCTGCCTATGATCTTGTTAACGAGTCCCTAGGTGCAACTCATTTAGTGCTTTCACTTCCCTATAAAATCCTAATCAAACTGAAAGTCTTAAAAGATGGCAATGAATCCGATAGGCCATTATCCATACTTCTCTCGTACTTGCTTTGGAGCAGAGCAGGACGGGTCGAATTATGGAGCAAAATGGAGCAGATAAAGTTAAATAAAACAAATTGGATGGGTCAGACTGAATAAAATTATATAAATCATTTTTTCAGATATATAAATCAATTTTTTTATTTTAGAAAAAAAATTGTGAAGAAATATATATATTCGGAGCGAGTTTTGCCGGTATCCATCTTGGATCCTTGCGGTTTGGATAAAATATATCCTCATTTGAATTGGATCGGGTGGAGTAAATTGCGGTCTCTACGTAGCCTATAGCCTATAGCCTATCGATCTCTCAATTTTTCCACCAAAGTCGAAAGTCTATCTCTCAACTTTTCCACCAAAGCCGAAAGTCTACAAAGACTTCGTCGCGGTCGCGGTCGCGGTCCCAAAGTGCCGACTCCCACAGGCTCTTTTGTTAGTTTCTACTTTCTACCAGAGAAAAATACATATATGGAAGGAGGAGGAGAAGGGAGGAGGCAAGGCCACCCCCGGCTCAGGGGAGGGAGGAGGACCGAGAAGGGAGGCCACAGCCATGGATTCTCTCCCTCCCAGATCCAATCGCTGGCTGCCATGTGCGAGGCTTTCATACCATCTCTTCCAATGGAAGAGCTCCACGTCAGCAGTGGCAAGGAGGACCCACCCACCAAGAGCCTCCAGGCCTTCTACCTGGCTTCCGGGTCTGAATCCCCAATACCAGATGAGGTGCTTCTTTTTATTTATTTTTTTCCCAAGTATTTCTCTCCACAAATGCTTTTGAGGTGCTTCTTGTTTGGCTTTGTTTTTTGTTTTTTTGGTCCTTTTCCTCTTTGAATACATCATGCATGGATAGTCGTGGGTCAGTATGCAATGGCTGCTTTTTCTCATACTTATTTTGTTTCTCAGTTAAGGTGGTTGATCTATTACTTTCTTCTTCTCCTTTCTGTGACATTTTTCATAAGAAATTTTTGAAGAGCATCATGATGTTTTTGGTTTGCTTTTATAATTTTATGATTAACTTTTTCTTTCTCCTTTGAGCACATTAACCATCTTGCATTACCTCCATATACAATTTTAATATAAAATTATAAGTGACGCTACTAGATTTTAAAGTCAACACGGGTGAATTTGAAAAAGATATAAACAAATTAGATTTGTAGTAGTTTATATGGTCGACTGTTGTTTATCTGTTGCAGTTGTTATCAAGGAGTTTAAATAACTTTCTGTGCTAATACCAGAACCTTCTTTTGTCATAGATATTTCCCGTACTGGGGACCCTATTTTCTGTCCCAATGTGATGTTTTATTCTTTTTTCAAGGAAAACCCACTGTGTTTTCAAAACATTAGCAAGTATTTTACCATTAGCTATTTCTGTTTGCTGTTCTATTTTATTGGCTATTTATATCTGGCCTTTTGTTCTTGTTTTTTTTTTCTAAATAGCAGATATAACTTAACTCCTTTTTTTTTGGAGTAGGTTGCAGAGTTGTTGGTCAAGAGGGGCATGAAAGAGGCTTTACTTTTGGTCAAATTGGTATTATGGCTCCTTGCTACCAAGTTGGGCACACTTGTCCTCTGTAGGTCCTTGAGCCTATGTGGGCGATTCCCATTCATCAACAAGTTCTCAGACATGCCCATAGAGAAGAGGGAAGAAGTTCTTAAGAGATGGAACAAGGAAAAAAATTTTGTACCTTTAAGGATGGTATTTGTCATGGTGAAGATCTTCTGCCTTTACATCTTTTACTCCATGGTAACTTCCCTATAACTCCTTTTTACTTTGTTTTCTTCTGAAGAAAGAGCTACATCAGTTTTTGGCATTCAAATACCACTTCTTCAATATTTTATCCTTCATGACTGCAACTGATGTGTCCTTGGAATTTAAAATTGTATCATGTTGTTTTTTTCTTCTATGTTCTAGAATTCAAGGTTCTTCTTATCTTTTGACATTCTTCCTTTATTTTTGTCTTTTTCATTAAGGTATGGACCAAGCCAGGGTTCAAGAGTGCAATCAACGAATCCAAAATAACCTGAAATGATAATAAATAAATTTGAATAAGTATATCAAAACGTAAGAAGTGAAACACACACACACACACACACACACAAAGTTATATGGGATAAAATTGGGTTCACATAGCTTTTCAGATAACTCGTACAGGGTTCTACTAATGCTAGAAATAAGTCAACAACCAAAAAACATGTGCTCTTTCAGAGTTGCAATAAATTCAAAGACAAAGTTTTAAATAACTCAACTGGGTTGCACTAAAATTTATATGGGACAAAATTGTTGGTGCTGGTCATGGTCATGACTTAATTTCATGTCCAAAGTAGGCCCAAGTTCACACCCTCTAGCAACTTTATTTGTACTACCATGCAGCACACATGTTTTCTATGAACCAGATTATCGTCAAACTTTAATCATGCTGAAATGACCCAATTTTCCCATTCTCTAGATAAATTGAGCAGTTAGGGTGGTTGTGTTTATTGGAACATGATGCTCGTCATACATTTAGTGTGTGCAGTCTAATTTGATGAAACAAAAACTCTACCCTTGCATTATTGAGAAAGCAAGGGTATGTTTTATTATCTATGCTTTATTTTACTACTAAGAGCATTAGATCATCACTTAACTGTTTTGATCTTCTATGTTACTTTCTCTTTCTCAATTATCATTTCCAATTGGCACTTGCTGTAGATTGATAGGAACCTATAAGTTCTTCAAATACCAGTCTTAAGGAGAACATAGAACTGTTTAATGCTCTAAATTGTCTTCTATATCAGAAAAACCAAAATATTGAAGGAATGCTTGCTCACAACTGGTATAACTTCTGTGCTCATGATGCAAAAGATTACCCAATTAGAAAATATGCTTTCTATTTTGCCCCCCTTAAAACTGACTTTATCTATAATAAAGTCGGATCTATGAAGTCATAGAGAAAACTTGTATGATTCAGAAGAAATAAATGTGAACTTATTACACTAGATTGTAATAGCAATAAACTACCATAAAGTAATGTTGGCAGCTAATTAGGAGAAGCAATACTATCAACTTATTAGTTTCCTAGTCTTGTTTATATTTGATAGCAGTAACTGAAGAATTGCAGTTAATGCTCTCAATTAGCGGATTCGTTATTTTTTTTTTTTTGTGGGTGTACTTGTTCTTCTTCAAGAGAAATTCTTCTTCTCTACAGTTTCCTGTGGGGGATTAAATGACTCCTAACATTTTTCAATTTCTTAGAGGACCAAAGATGAGACCTAACATAGATCCGTTCTCTTTTTTCGCTACAGACTAATGAAAACTCTGAGAACCAGTCATGGAATGCCATTGGATATAGCTTACCCACTGAGGAAAAGCCACCAAAATCCCAATCAGAGAGGCCTCTTGAGAAGGGTATCATAGAAACCATGGATCAAACTGATTCATCCCTCCTCCAGTCCCTCACTATGAAAGGCCTGGCAGTCTCCCAAGACCCAAACCAAAACTTGTACGAAATTAAATGCGACGTTGCCATAGTTGGTTCCGGCTGCGGAGGAGGAGTCGCTGCCGCAGTGCTCGCAAGCGCCGGTCGCAAGGTTGTAGTCATTGAGAAGGGCAACTACTTCACATCGGAAGACTACACCTCCATCGAAGCCCCCTCCATGAACGAAATGTACGAGTCCGGCGGAATTCTTAGCACTCTCGACGGGAAGATTATGCTCCTAGCCGGATCCACGGTCGGGGGTGGCTCTGCTGTGAACTGGTCAGCTTGCATCAAGACACCAGACCACGTCCTCAAGGAATGGGCAGGAGAACGTCGGCTTCGTCTCTTCGGGAGCACAGACTATCTCTCAGCAATGGACGCAGTCTGTCGAAGACTTGGAGTCACGGAGAATTGCACTGAAGAAGGATTTCAGAACAAGGTTCTTCGCAAAGGCTGTGAGAATCTTGGTCTTCAAGTAGATTCCGTGCCAAGAAATACCTCGGAAAGACATTTCTGTGGCAGCTGCTGTTATGGCTGTCGAGAAGGAGATAAACGTGGGACTGATACTACTTGGCTGGTCGACGCTGTTAACCATGGCGCCGTGATCATAACCGGATGCAAAGCTGAGAGATTTGTATTCAAAGAGAATGAGCCAGGGAAGAAGAAGAGGAACAAGTGCGTGGGATTGATTACCAAGTCTTTGAGCCGTATGGTGACGAAGAAACTAAGAATCCAAGCCAAAGTAACCATTTCAGCATGCGGTTCTCTCTTGACACCCCCGCTGATGATTTCTAGCGGGCTGACAAATTCAAACATAGGCAGGAACCTGCACCTTCACCCAGTAGTTTTCGCATGGGGTTACTTCCCGGATTCGGCATCGGACCACCACCACCGAGGCAGAGCTTTCGAGGGAGGGATCATCACATCGTTGCACAAAGTGAAAGCGGTGGAGAATTCGGATTCGAGCTTGCGGGCGATCATCGAGGCGCCGGCGATGGGGCCCGCGTCCTTTGCTTCGCTGGTCCCCTGGGTGTCGGGGCAGGACTCGAAGGAGAGGATGGCGAGATACAGCCGGACGGCGCTTCTCTTTGCATTAGTAAGAGATCGCGGCTCGGGGACAGTGGAGGGGGAGGGGAGGGTGAAGTATCGGTTCGATGCGTTGGACAGGGAGAATTTGAGGGAGGGGCTGCGGAGGGCGCTGCGGATTCTGGTGGCGGCGGGTGCGGTGGAAGTGGGGACGCACCGGAGCGACGGGCAGAGGATGAAATGCAAGGGGATCGAGGAGAAGGACTTGGAGGAGTTTTTGGATGGGATTTCTGCGGTGGGAGGTCCGATGTCTAGGAGAGAATTGTGGACCTTGCATGCCTCTGCTCATCAGATAGGGAGTTGCAGGATTGGAGCGAGCGAGGAGGAGGGTGGGGTGGATGAGAGCGGGGAGAGTTGGGAGGCGCAGGGGTTGTTTGTGTGCGACGCAAGTGTGCTTCCAAGTGCTGTTGGGATTAATCCTATGATCACCATCCAGTCCGTTGCCTACTGTCTCTCCAAGGGGATTGCAGAATCCTTGAAGAGAGGTTCTGAATGAGAGAGAGATATTGTTATGGATTGATTTGGTTGTCCAAGACCGCATCATTTACTAGTAACCTTTGACAACTACGGTACAATCTATATATGATAGATTTAAAATATCTATCATGGTTACTGTCTCTCGTTATTACCCTCCAAAATATTGGACCTGGAGAAGGTTTGGGTTTTAATATATTCCATGTAGTCCCTTCCATCCGTAAAAACAACTACTTCTATTATGACTGCCAATACTGCTCCTGAAAAATCTTGAAATCTTTTCGAATTCTGTTGCACGTCAAAGCCTTTACAGATCATTTTCTTTTTCTTTTCCTTTCTCCTTTATTTCTCTTCTTTCCCTCTTTTCTTTTTTTTGTTCAAATTTCCAAACACATTCGATCCCACACGCACGTCTGAAACACAACGTTTTGCCTTTCCCCTCATCTTTCAATATGAAGAAAAATAATTATATTTGGAGAATAAAGAAAAGTTGCATGACCAATAACATCGAAGAGGAGCCACGATTCAGCCGTGGCCCATGAACTCCTCCGTCAGTCAGCTTTGAGAATTGGTAGAAGCAAACCACTCTATTTCAAAGGGTTCGCCCAAAAATTCAGTTGCCCAAAAATGTAGCGAGTGCTCCTGGCAAATCATCAGAGCACCGGGTTTCTTTCTTATCCAAAAAAATTAGTCTTCATAACTCTTAGCTTGAAGCAGCTTGTACGGCTTTTTCTGCAGCATCGTCCAAATCTTCTGCCGCGATCAAGGTCATCCCACTCTCCTACAAATTGTAACACCACCACTCTCAATGTTATATTGGTTTCTTTACAACAGACAACAGAACAAAAAGGAGAAAAGAAAGTAGACAACAAAAAGATCTAAACTTATTGTTGGATACCTTGAGAATTCTCTTCCCCTGATCAACATTGGTTCCTTCTAAACGAACCACCACAGGTACTTTCAGTGAAACCTGGCAATTACAGGGGGAAAAAAAAGGTTTAGTTCACTTCAGACTGCAAATATAAGCATGAAAACAAATATTTATTCATGTCTCAGAAAGGTGGAAAGTAAATACGTGATTCAACTAGCCTCTGGTATCAACTAAAGCTATCCAATGACGAGTATCCATGAACAAGATAACTAGATCCAGCAAAATTTTACGTTCTTAAAATGTTGTCACAGGATGGCTCCTTTGAGAAGAGTACGTTTCCTCATGGTGGAATCAAGTTCAAGTGCAGCAGATATGGTGAATAATCTTAAGGTCCAGTTTTGAATGGAAAACTAATCAAATACAGATCAAGTGCAAATTCATTGATACAAGAATTTTCAGGAAAAATTAGGAGCATGAAGAAATAGGTAAAAGATTTTCTTTTTACCTTGAAAATTAGATAATGATCCTCTCAGTTTACATTTCTTATGACAAAAAAGTATAGTCCACGGGAAGCCATTATGACCCAGGACTTTAACAACATTTTGAGGATTTCTCAAATCAATCATCACAATCTAAATCTGCATCTTTCATAATCAATTCTGTTGAGTAACGTTTCAAATAAAGGAATAAGTTTCTACCACAATCATTTAAATAAAGCAAAGCATATTTTATTAGGAGCATATGTTAGGTTGCCTTCTGATCTTAAGGACTGCATAGCCTCAAGAATAAGGGTGCTCTCACTAACACAGTTACAGATCTACTTGGCATAAAGGGAAGCAAAATATTAGTGCAAAAGTTAAAAAAAAAAAAGAGCGTTTAACAGAAAAGATACCTGTTTGGCTGCATTGACAATTCCACTTGCTATCACATCACATTTCATGATTCCACCAAATATGTTGACCAAAATTGCCTTCACTTTATCATCAGATGTTAATATTTTGAATGCTTCCACCACCAGAAGAACAACTTATCAAGTTAGGCATATCAATAGGAAATGAATCTTAAATGATGCATAAGCATGTTTATAATTAACAGAAAGATGAAGCACATACATATTAATGTGAATTACCATCTTAAAAATAAAAAAGAAAATACTCCATCAAGAAATCTGGTTACCATACTCGTAACCACCAGCCAATAATAGATCTACAAATATTTGTTTCTTCATTTTATCTTCTCAAGTTAAGGATAGATACTTAAAACATTGATTAGGCAGCTTTGCAGCTAAATAACTATAGTTGTTGAACTATTATTTGCACCTGGCCTTCTGAAGCATTTCCACCAACATCAAGAAAATTGGCAGGAGTACCACCATGCAATTTTATTATATCCATCGTAGCCATAGCCAGTCCTGCACCATTAACCATACAACCAATTTCTCCATCTAACCCGATATAGTTCAAATCTGCTTTCGCAGCAGCAACCTGAAATAGAAAAGAGAATTTACGAAAATAAAATGCAAGGAACACAAGGCTATGGTATGTTTCTTTGACAAGCAACGATATTAAATTAGTAAACCAGAATTTTTAGGCTTGTATATGTAGAAAGACTAAATGCTTAGTTCAATCATATCCATCAGGCATTTTTTTTATAAACAGTTTAACAACTTCACACCAAAATGACTAGAACATGTGTTACACCTCTCTAGGATCTTCCTGGGATGAATCACGGAGAGCAAATATCTCCTTCCGACGGAAAGCAGCATTGTCATCAAAGTTCAACTTTGCATCAGCTGCTACTAGCTGGTTATCAGATGTCTCGGCAATTGGATTTATCTAACCAGCAGAAGTATTCAAATGTTAAAATAGGAATGATAGCTAAAGAGTCGAAAGAGCATTAAAATTGACAAAATTCACAAAGAATTTTGCAGCTAGGTCAAAATTCTGTGACTAAGTTACCTCCAACAATGTGCAATCACATTCACAAAAGAGTTTGTAAAGCTTCTTCACTTGTTCTATGGAAGCATTTCTATCTGCTACCTTAGGTGCTAAACCATCAACAACTTTAGCTGCAGCTTCATCTGTGATTCCCTTGAAAACATCAACCGGAACCTTGCCATTGGAAGAAATGAGGTTTAGTATACCACTATACCAACCCAGAATCACTAAATTGTGAAATTAAAAAAAGACCTACATAGAAATAACAAACCAAACCTACTAATCATCTCCGAACAGTACTCTGATAAACAAGAATAGAAATGAGATGACCTTAATGATCATGTCAGGAAATTTTTCTGCGAGGTCCTCAATGCTAGTTCCTCCCTTTCTACAAGCTATGATGAGCTGAAAAGAATGATAACAAGTAAGACGAGCAGAAGATCCATATCTTGATTGGATAGTGCAGCTTAATATGAAGACCACATGAAAGTAAATAAACAAGTGACCAATCAAAAGGAATAAACAATTCCAGCTATATAGATTATTTAACATTATCAGTTCGATTTATGCATATGTATATTTATGATGTTTGTTAGTTTGCCCACAAAATCCACCTAGGTGTCTGCCTAAGTAGCCACCTTCTAACTCAGCACTAGGCAACACCCCAGCAGCGTACATAATGCAACTTACTTCCAAAACACTACTTAAGCCAAAGTTCATGATTGCTATAACCCATGCTATTGAACAACTAACCAGAATGCACTCAAAGATCACATACACATAAAAAAACTCAAATCAAATATTTCAAGTTGAGCATGGACTTGCATAGAAAGAATATTATTTAGCCATTTACAAATTGTAGCTGCCATATATGAGAATGTGTAATATGGAATAAATCAACCATTACCCTAGTAAATAGTTAACGCTTAGCACAAGAAGAGACTAAGACTCCCCTTGCATGAACGCTCCTTCAGCTCCTCCAGATAGCTCATATCTTTTGTCACACACCAGATTTTAAAAACTTAATTTGTCCATATTTTTTTTCTCCAAAGGGACAGGAAGTAAGACTAAAGTTACTAGCAGACGATTCCCAAATGCCTATACATGCTTTGAACAAACACCTTCCAAAAACTTTTTCAAAAAGTTTTTTTTTAAGAAAACATGATTTGTACAAAAAATGGATTAAGGCAGCATAAGGTTTCCATGAAAAGTGATTTCATTTTTTATTTACATGTTTTTCAGGAGTAAAAATGGTGAAAAAATCTTTTTACCAAATATTTGGCAACCTATACAAACTTAAAGTTATCTACTTTTGGCAAAATCATATATGCCACTTATTTTTTTGAGAAGCTTCATAGAAAGGAAACCTAAAATATGATATTTAATTTTTATTATTTAAATGTTGTTTCTGAATTGTAATTGAACAAGTCGCATGCACCAGTGTACTGTGCCCATGATCAAATATCACACTACATGCCATATGGCACACACCAACATGGCCAGGTTCAAGTCCATGTTTTAAAGGATACAAAATCCTTTCTTTCATCATCTCCTTGATTTCAATCTTCTTCCTGAAATAAAGATTGTTGAGTTGTATAGAGCCTACTTGTGTCTGAGAATGAATGTGTGACTGTGTCCTTGTGTTGGAGGGAGGGGGGGAGGGGGGGGGGGGGGGGGGGGGGGGGGGGGGGGTATGTGGGGTGTGTGTGTGTGAGAGAGAGAGAAAGAGAGAGGAGGAGGGGGGGAGCCAGGAGGAGTGGGGCCAGATGAATTAAGTAAACAAAGCACCTAGGATTTTAAAATTTTGCATTGATTTTTTTTCTAGAATTTCGATCATGAAACATGGCTCTGATTGGAGACAATATAGAAGTGCTTCTCTTGAACATTCACCTTCCAAAAGAGAAAAATATTGATAACTTTGAGTTAAAATAGTAATTTTATGTAGCAAAAACCAAACGAAAAAAATCAAAAATAAATATCTGGTGACAAATGAAACATGTAAATACACAATTAAAATTTCAGGTCAATAGATGAAAATGTCTTATAGATCATGCAAAAGAGAACTGAACAGGGTACCAGAAACTTCCAACATGATTGGAGGACATACCGGACCAGCAGTTTTACGGTCAAGGGTGATGGCAAAGTACATCTCATTAACAAGTGATAGCTTCTCACACAAGTACACCTGTGACAAAATAAGGTGTTATTAACATTTTTAATGCCAAAAAAATATCTACAACAATTTCAGTGAAATGGATTAACTTCTATATCTATTAAGAATGCAGCATATGACAAAGTGAGTTCGAGATTCCACCCTCAGTCTCTAGAAAACAAATTTAAATATGTTTAGTGTTTACAAATATGAATCTGGTATAATGATTATGATCATGACCAGAAACCAGTACCACGATATATATTACAATTTTAAAATTTGAATTTAAGACTAAAAATTCCTTTCAGTTCATCTAGCTATCTATAAGACTCGATGTAAGATCTCAAAAGTTGGGGCCCAAATCTTCCTTTGGTCCTTTTATTTTTCTTTCCCTTTTTCCCATTTTACTTTTCTTTTTTTTGTGTGTGTATGGAGTTGGGGGTGAATGGGTTGGGCGGGCATTCTTAGCGACATTAGACTAGGTTCATCACTCATGAGTAGGCTAGCAATCTAGGCAATTAATTGTTCAAATCTTGAAATAAATTATTTATTTTTGTCAAATGCTTAACATTCTGAATAGATCAATACATAATAGCCATGACTTTCTCATCTTTTCTTTTTAATCTGTTTGTTCTCTGATATTTTCATTACTTTGAAATTTAACAGATTGAAGTTCACACTTTCCAAGACTTACGAGGATGGATCTATTGAATTATGTACGATAAATATATGATTAATTTATAAGGCCTACAAAGTCCAAAAATTGCTTGAATGAAATATTCGCATAGATAAGAAATGCTACCACGTGAACCAAGAACCACTCTTTTAACTCAAAATTTGAAAATCAATACTAAAGTGACACTAAATACCAAAAAAAAAAAGAAAGATCACACAATGACATTAAAGAGATAAACAATGGATAAATACAGTGTTTATGCTCAGTTTTTGTCAATTTCCATCAAAACTGACCGAAACAACTGAAAATGGCTTAGTGGACCAAAGCTTGTCGGTTTCGGCCAAAATTGCCTATAATCAGAAAATAACATATTTCAGTTGCAATGAATTGGGTTTAGGCTGAAACTAGAACCTTGATATGCAGATAGCATCAAATCTGGGGAAGGGTTTGAATAGCTTTCATGTCCTTCGCAACTCTTATTCAGAAAGACTAATATAAACAAATAGGTGCTGACACTTATTCATAAATAAAGTGCACATGTTACCTTTACTCACTTTCCATTTTGTTTTCTCAGTTTTGTATTTCTAGTTAATATTTTTTTTGCTTCTACTTAGTTATGTTCCGTATCTCCTTAATTCAATTTATTTATGTATTTTTTTTTGCATTTTTAGTTTAGTTTTAGTTTTGACTTTAATTTTATATATCTTCTATTATTTAATATTTTTTCCTAAAGTGCATTGCACATGTCTATTGGCTCAGTAGAACCTATTTGGATAAGGAGGATCTAAAACCATCTGACCAACTGTGCTTCACAATTTGCCATGCAGTCCATTTTTTCTTAACATGCAAATAATAGAGTTTTGCTTTCTCTTGTTACAAATTCTTGCAAGAAATATACACAATAACAAAGTAATATGATACAAAGCCACGACCTCCAAATAATATGTTTCACATGTCCCAACTAACAATGAAATGTGTTGTTAGAGGAAGATGATTTACAATAGAGAAAAGGAAGAATGTTTTATATAACTACATTCTAAAACCTTGTTTATGAAATCAAAATTTTTTTATGAGTCCTCATCCACATGATTGATATTTGCATGCATCCTTTTATCATAGTCAATTTTACTATAACAATTAAAGCTGCAAGAATTTGTTTATGTGCATCAAAGTTTAATGCTTAAACATCTGCTAGCATAAGAAGGCTGTCTTATATGCAGTCTAATTCAAACTGAGGCAAGCTAGTTGGGTACTTAGCTTTAGTTGGTTGTTATAGATTTTTAACTAATGTAGCCCAAACTTAGGTTCTTCTAGGATGAATGATGCTTTCAAGAGAAAATAAAGGAATCAACTGTGGTGTTATCAATATAAATTATTCAGTGACATCAAATGATCAGTAAACTTAAATTATTTGATGCATTCCACTGTTAAAGCTTAAAAGACTTAGATTTACATACCAAAACCATACTTTACAAAACTTAACACATACTCTATGAATCCTTTTTCATCACCCATTCCTATCACCTGCAATAGTACCTATTATTTATTATTCATTTATAGTGGCTAGAATTACAATCCTATAGACAAAGTAGCAAAAAAAAGTTGATTGCATCCAAATCAAGAACTTACAAGAACATAACTGGCAAGTTATAGTTTCACATTGTATTTCCAATGAGGCAGAAGATTTGAGGGAACCAAAAAAGAGAACACTCTAGGTGGGCATCTTGCTTTCCAACTGCTGAAAAGTAAGCAGGAAAGGACTCAAAACTAAGTATAATTTTATGCACCCCTTAAATATCTCAACTGAACATAGAAACCAGAGAGACTAAAACAGCTTCTATATAGACTGAATCCACCTCTAAACCAGGGCCATGAATAAGACCATGAACTTCAGGAAGTGTATGTCCCATTTAACATATAATTAAGAATATAGAATGAATAGACAATAACACGAAAGACTGTAATGAAGAGACATTATATTACCACTGATCATTGAGCATACAGCAAGAATAGAAAAGTTACCATGGAAATACCAAATTTAAGGTAAGGAACTGACTAATATACAAAGCTGTCTTAATCAGAAGTATTCCCTAACCTTGCTCACAATCTTTCCTTGGGGGCCAGTTTGTTTGGTGACCAGAATCTGGCCAAGCATTTTACCTGCAAAGAATGAGTGCATTCAGTTGAAACATAGAAGAATCCTGAAATGAGAATTAAATGACATATCATGAAATATATTCCAATAAATGTTCTAATCGTTTTATAAAAGCAAGCTCAGTAAACATCCTATTTTAACTGCTCCACAACATTCACCGTCTGCTAGGTGAATGCATCTCCCATCGGGCCTCTCATGTCTACGGAGAAGGCAACAGTGAAGCAGATTGGGTGGCCTCCTATGCGGTTCATCATTCAGGAGACTTCATCTGGGTGGACCAGGCTTATGTCCCGTCTTCCCTGCAGTCTATTTTACTTTCTGACTTTTTGGGCACTGCTCACACCCATTATGTGTGAGCCGCCGATGTACCAAAAAAAAAGCAATACCAAACGAGCCCTTATTTTTCTTTATTTGCCAATTTAAAAATCTTTGCAACTTCGAACTAATAACATGTTTGTAAACTTGGGGAAAAGAAAACAAACTACAATTTTTGTATCTCAAGAGATGGATTTGACCCTCCATGTAGACTGGCTAGAAAAGAAGCAAACCGTTCCTTGACTCATGCATTCCAAAACTCGAATCTCTACTTGCATCTGTATGCTGCATGATAGCAGTCGGCAAATTTACAGCGAGGGAACCAGACGGAGATGTATATATGTTTTACAGTTCTAGCTCTTCTACCATCCTTCTCCTATATGTTAACTTTATCCCTGCAAATCGTTAGTGTTTGTCTCATATATGGTACAGGCATTTGTTTTACATTAACTCATAATTTGCTGCAACCATTAAGCCTCCTTTCCCCTATGTTTTGCAATCTCTATGTTCATGTGTATTGCATACATTTTTCTATCATAACCATCAATGGTCAATACATATAGCTGATTGCGCCAAATGAGTAAATCTTTACAAATATATGGTACAAAATTAATGAGTGCATGAAAAAGCCAGCATCCAGATTTCAAAATTTTAACTTAGTTATCATGAATTCCTGTCATATATAGTGCTTGGGCAGTGTTAATGGTATGTCACATGAGTATGAATTTGTGTTAGAATCCAACATACACAAGATGTTGGATTGTAGACACCTAAGAAAAAAAGTAGGAAATAAATATATGACACAATTTCGCTGGATTTTTTAAAGAAACGTCAAATGGGTCATAACTCAGATTTCATATTTCTTTTCTTCTTCTTTTTTGTTTGGGGGGGCGGGGGGGCTTAAGATTTCAGAAAAATATATATTAACTTGCTGATATAGTGAAGAAATAAAGCAAGACTCTTGGCCATTAAAGGCCAAATTCCTGAAAAGATATGCTCAGTTGTATGGAATCTTACATACAGGTGAAAGATGCAGCTCCTCCCTGCCAAATGGCACACTAGGTCATGACAAGCCTCTGTCTTCCTGAAAACTTGCCTTTCCTGGGAATTTGCTTTGGAGAAAGTTAAGTGAGGTTAAGTTGAGATCCAGTCCTTGAACATTCCCATATTTTTGGAATGGATCATATATCTTGATCTCTAAAGTAGAGAGCATACAAAAGGGTTAAGGCTGGTAGGTTAAGTACAACTGTAACAACTCAGAACCTCACCCAAAATGGCTAGCCGGAAATTATTATTTGGGCTCCTTGATCCTGTATAAGTACTCAAGATCTACCCAGCGAATAACCGATGTGGGACTAAACACACGCCCGCACGGGTCCTTACATACTCCCCCCATTCTTGCCCTGACGTCCTTGTCAGGCTAAGGGTTCATATCCATTCAAATCTAATCACAAACACCACGATTGGCCCGTGGTCAGCCCCAATGGATCCATGCTGCAGGTCCCCTAGTCCACATAGGTTATGGGCCGGGTCCGCTCTGATACCATTTGTAACAACTCAGAACCTCACCCAAAATGGCTAGCCGGAAGGTATTATTTGGGTTCCTTGATCTTGTATAAGTACCCAAGATCTACCCAGCGAATAACCGATGTGGGACTAAACACACGCCCGCACGGGTCCTCACAACAACAAAAGTTGAAATTACATATTGTCAATGAACAAAAACTAGGGTTGGCTTATTTTGTGGTTTTATAGTTATATATGTTTAGAACAAACTCAAGGTTAACAAAATAATTTGTTGTAACCTGACAATTGACAGATGGTCCATCCATAAGAGAGCAAGTACAAAACAGAACAAGATGTATCTAACAATAGCTGAATCTGAGCCTAACTTAACCCATTCCATCCGCTTGCATACAACAGTCTAAGCTGGCAACATTTTTTTGTGGGGATTTAAATCATTTAAGTATCGGATAGATAACTTAAACTCTGGCTTCAATTTCAAGAAACATGCTAAATTCACAGGAGAGTTATTAAGAACAAAGTGACATGAGCGTACACTTACACACTGAAGGGCATAGTATTATCAAAAACATGATTAACTTGTCTTCTTATTCCTACTCCATGTGCAGTGCATGCACGCTGTTACAATATCCTATCTACACTCTATATGCATAAGAAGAAAGGGCATTTGCATCAAATATATTTCATTCATCTTCTTATCTTCATCTGGGTGCATTTCCCTGGAGATCTTATTGTATAATATGGCATAGGTCTTGCCAGGCTTCACCACCATTATATACGTCCCATATCCTTCAGGCAATGTATCAACCTAGTACCAATTATCATCTATCTCTATGCATCATAACCTATCAACAAGCAGGGTCTGAAACACAACAATGCATAGAAAGATGTATCAATACAATCAGTTCTTTTGTACACAAATTTTACTCAAAGTGTGTTTCTTGTAATATTCTTTCCAAAACAAAGTATTGTTATTATTAATTTGGTCGTAGTGTCTTTCTGTTGATACATGTCATCTATCACAATGCATAACCTAGTTGTATTTGTTACATTTATAAAACAAGTAGTTTTATGTATAATATTTTCCTCTTATAATCTTATCATAGAGCTGTCCAAAAAATTACATGTTCAAATTTGTCACATATTTTTGTGTGCTTTAGAGTATGCATCTATAGGGGTTGAGTACTGAATATAGCAGTGCTAGTGCATCCAGCATTGCGTACCTTGCAAGACCCACCTAGAATGAACACGATATACAACATTCCTGTCCTGGATATGTGGTACCTAAAATGTACTCTTCCTTTTTAAGTAACAATTCCCAAATAACTTCAAATAGGTTGTAGTTTTATCATTAAAAGAATGAGGCAGAGAGTTAGGCCTATTTAAAAAATGTAGAAAAGTGACTCTGGCTAGTCTCTATGATAGAAAAGAAAAAAGACTTACTCTAGCCTTCTTTAATATGAGAAGATTGCAAATATTAAAATTCTTATTTTGATGAGGAATGAGAGATGAATGAAGATTCCAAAAGCCCAACAGATATTGATTTCATATCATCAGCCAGCAGCCTAATGTGAGGTGCTTACACATACAATATAATACATCCTATCCCTGAATTTTCTTCCATCAGGGATCCTAATCTATATATTCCATTACCTCCATACAAGATCATGATTCCTAAGCCTTTTCCAGTATCAGAAAAACAAACACTATCAGATTGTCTAATTTATAGATCCAGACAGGCAGGCTTAAATGGTCATCCCATCTTTCCACAATTATACTGATAATAAACATATTATTAAACAAAAATAGAGATGAAAATATAGAATAGAATTATCCCTCATACCAGCCAAATCTTCTGCCTCGTCAATTTTAACAATATGCACTCCACCCTTAAGTCCACTCTTAAAGGTTCCCAAGCCTCAAGAATTTGACTTTTCACAACCACCTGCAGCAACAACGTTGGCATTGTTTAAGATTCATAGATTAGTTCAATTAGGGTAACCAGCATGTTGAGTATTGGCGCAAGAAAACCTGAAACAACGTCAGTGGATCCAGTAATCCATTCAACATACCAAAATAGATAAATGCAAAGAGACATTGCGGACAAAAGTTGTAACAACCCAGAACCTCACCTAAAATAGCTAGCCGGAAATTATTATTTGGATTTCTTGATCCTGTATAAGTACCCAAGATCTACCCAGCGAATAACCAATGTGGGACTAAATACACGCCCGCACGGGTCCTCACATACTCCCTCCGTTCAAGCCTTGACGTCCTCGTTAGGCTAAGGATTCAAATCTATTCAAATATAATCACAAACACCACGATCGGCCCATGGTCAGCCCCAATGGATCTGTACTGCAGTGTCTCTTAGTCCACATAAGTTATGGCCCGGGTCCGCTCTGATACTATTTGTAACAACCCAGGACCTCACCCAAAATGGCTAACCGAAAGGTATTATTTGGGTTTCTTGATCCAGTATAAGTACCTAAGATCTACCCAACGAATAACCGATGTGGGACTAAATACAAGCCCGCATGGGTCCTCACAAAAGTACTAATAACACCATAACAATATACAACACATCTTAGTATTGCCAGTGGCAGAGCATATAGAAAATGCTTCCTTGTCCCACATCAAATGCTCATATTTTAAAGCTGGCATGATAGCAGTGGTAAACCATATCTGGCAACACCATATGATGCTACAGAGTTTCATATGTCTTGCAAATAAGATGATGTCTTGTCCAAATTACTTAATGCTGATTACATATTTGTCATCATTTTTTCTTGAACTTTTGTTTCCATTAATTACTGATGCATCATTAAAAGATTACCATAGCGCATTTTCTATGCTTGCAGAGATTTATATAAAGAACACACAATATACAAACAATCGGAAAATGTTTCAAGAATCACCATGAATGGCATTCAGAGAGTCTCGTCACTAAAAAGGACAGAAGTGGCGGCTATCATTTGAAAAATCCTACACAGAACAGATCAAGAACCTGATATGCTATATACTAAAGAATAACTATACCTCCTTTTCATTGGGGAAAACATCTTTGATGGCCTTTTTCGCCTCCTCGGCAGAGCCAACAGCAACTCCCCTTGGAACATTTATTCCATGCTTTGACATCAATTCAGCGCCCTGCACGATACCAGTATTAGATTCCCAACAGAAAAACAGATCCAACTTAAAGATGAAGGTCATTAAAAGAATACACAGCACTGAAAGAATGAAACAAAGAAAGAAAGAAAGCAGTGAAAATATGCCAACAATAATTTAAAAAAAATATGAATTCTTTGCATGATAGCGAAAATTCTCGAACAAGACTTAAGGTATTGCCAGATCGAATAAAGATAAAAGCCAGTACGCATAAGAAAATCATACATCTTTCTCCTTTTTCTCTGATAATAACACAGACCATCGAAGTAAGATCTAAAGAAAAAACACAGAAAGGAAACACGAGGAGGATGGAATCTTGACCTGGTATTCATGGATGTTGAGGCGCCGGAGCTGTTGCTGCTGCCATCTACCGGCAAACGCGAGAGACCGGGACACGAGCTTTCCAAGCGATCCCCCGACCATTCTTCCCAAGAGCAAACCTTGGAATCGTATAAAACGTAGCGGAAGGAATAAGAGGAAGCGAAGAGGGAAGGAAGAAAAGATGCAACCTTTTATTTTCTTTTATTTTCCTTGGTTTTTTCCTTGTAATGAGGCCTCGATGTCGGAGTGCAAGGATTTTTAGCTGTACCGCCGGTGCAGCATAAATTAAGGTGGGCAGGCGCTGCCTTAGCCAGTCTGGAGCATGCCGACGGCCAATGTCATCCACCTCGAAGAGTCGAAGTTGATTTGGCTACCGGAACTGAGCGTGTATGGGTGCTGCCACCACATACTTCGGAATATCTCTGGTGAGTATCCATACGGATATATGTTTATCTTTACATCGATTATTTATTGAATAGATATTAATATTTATATAAGATTATAAAATCCAAATAATATATATTGACTAGTTTTTTTGAGTAAGATTCTGAATTATGACAAATGGTATCAGAGTAGATCCGGCTCATAATCTATATAAACTAGAAGATATTGCAGTATGGTTTCATTGAAGCTGATTGTAGTGCTTATGATTAGATTTGAATGGATTTAAATAGTTAGCTTGACGATGACGTTGAAGCTTAAACAGCGCGCTCCACGGCTTGTTATATATTCACTTTTTTGAATATATTTATACTAAATTTATATTTTGATTTTTTTATATATTTAAACTAATTTTTTTTTTAGCTTTAGGTTTATACTAAATTTGTATAAGCCATTCGGTACAGCGATATATATATATATATATATATATATATATATATATATATATATAATTTTTTAAAAATTACATAATAGAATGAAAACAAATATGCTGAATTTTGTGCACTGTTGTTCATTTAGTATTAGAGCAGATCCAGCTCATAACCTATACAAACTAGAAGACACTGTCGTACGAATTTATTGGGGCTGATCGTGGTGCTTATGATTAAATTTGAATGGATTTAAATCGTTAGCTTAATGAGGAAGTCGGAACTTAAACGGTGCTCTGCAACTTGTTATATTTTTATTTTTTAAAATATTATACTAAATTTATATTTTTTATTTTTTTAATATATTTCTATTAGATTTGCAGCAATATATATATTAAACTTTTTAAAAATTACATGATAGAAAAAAAAAAACAAAAAAAAAGGTGCTGGATTTTGTGCACGGCTGCCCATTTGCCATGACCTATCATTTTGGTGCACATAAAAAATATATTTTCTAAAAATCACATGATGAACAAAAAAACAAAAAACCGTGCTGAATTTAGCGCACTAGTGCCCATTTGTCATGACCTATCATTTTGGTGTACATAAAAAATATATATTTTTAAAAAATCTATTTTCCAAAAATCGTATGATGAACGAAAAAACAAAAAAAACGTGCTGGCTTTTGTGCACAACTGCCCATTTGTCAAGACCTATCATTTTGGTGCACATATAACAGGCACCTACCATAGTTTCAACTTTCTAGATCATAATATCGCCGTTTGACAACCATTAAGGGTAGGTTGCAATCCAAATCGTAGGACGCAAGCAAGAATTATTGTATGGAGACAAACTGAGTATATATAGTATGCTCATCTATTTTTCCTTTATATCATTTCTACCACATGCCTACACATGAACCATAATAATTTTGATAGAGAATGATTTGATAGATTGATGGTGCACATATCTGTGCTTGGCACACCTCCACTTCTACTTCTCATTTATTTTTTTTTTTTTGTTTAACCAAAAAATTCATACAGATAGTACGAATACATCCAACAAAATCAAAATTTGATACACCTATTTAAGGTACAGCCTTACCCACAAGTGACTACATGGTATAATTCAATACACTAGTATAATTCAGATAAAATCATCATTTCATATGAATTTAATTAACTGTAATACAATGGATGATTTTAAAAGTAATGTTCTAAATTCTGGTAGGATGAGAAGAATCTAGCCATCCGTTCCAGTTTCTGTGAAAGGATGAAAGTGAGACGAGGGCAGGACTTCGAAACATATCCTCGTGGGAAAGAAAGATGAAAGAGAAAAAAAAATAAAAAAAGGAAAGGATAAAAAAACGAAGCGAGAAGAAAAAAATTAAAGAAAAGAAGAAGGAAGGAAAGGAAAGAAAATCAAAACAAAAGAAATAAATGAAGAAAGAAATAAAGAAAAGGAAGAAGAAAGAAACAAAGGAGAGGCGGTGATGCTGAGCAGGATAGTCAGTGAGTGGGACAGAGGGCTACTCTTTCAGTGGAGAAACCGGGATGACTCGTCTCAAGGGATTGAAAGCGAGATTTATAAGTTTTCTACTGTGATGAAGTCATTGGATGTTATGTGGGAGGAATTGTCTGGGATGCAATGCTCGATGGCCATCTACAGAATGGGCAACCACAAGAAGTAATTGTATTGTTTTCTGCCATGAAGGGACTTGGATTTGAGCCTGATGAATTCACTTGTGTCAGCATTTTTGGTGCTTGTGCTTGTTTGGAGAATATAAATTTAGGCAAGAAATTGCATTCTGCTGTAATCAAGAGCAATCTTGAGGTCAGTCTCTTTTAGGAGTTTATGCTGACTTAGATGCTTTGGGAGATGGCAAGGAAGTCCACAGCCTCTTAGTATGCGAGCAGTGCTCTTATATAAGCGCTTCCCTTCAAGTCTTTAAGGCTTGGAATGTAAAGGAGACATGAGCTCATGGAACTCTATGACTTTTGGATTAGCAAAGAATGGGTATGCTGTAGGAGCATTCATGCTCTTCCTAGTGATGGATGAATCACAAGCAAAGCTGATGGTGTCACATTCCTCGGCGTCCGTCCGATGAGTTGATTGACGAGCTACACCCTGAAACTGATGGTGTGATCTGGGCCACATTGCTTGCAGCTTGCAGAATTCATGGGGATGGAATGAGAGGGAATGAGCAGCTGAGAAGCTTATGGAATTGGACTCACATAAGTCTTCTCCTTGTGTGTTGCTCTCTAGTATATATGCTGCATTTGGTAATGAAAGAAAAAACCTTGGTTGATTTGGCAGTTGTAATGAAAGAAGATTGTTATGTTGCTGAACTTGATCAGCTTTTCCTGGATGAAGAGTTTGGATGAGGTCCCCTTGTATGTTCTTTCATGAATCTCAACATGTAAACTGTAAAGAGACCAAGGCCGTGGATATCAATTGGACTTTTTTTTTTTTTTGAGGAAATATCGTTTGGATTTTAAATTACCCAAGGGATACTTGGTTACCACATCCTAAGAAGCTTGCTATTTATGTAGGAAGGTATTGCTTCCTCCTACCTTGGACTGTCTCTGAAAAATTGTAGTTCCAAATCTCATGACAGGAGAATTTGATCTAATTCACTAGCATTGCTTGCAGCTTATCAAAATCATAAAATGTATGGATGGCAGGTTCTTACATCTGACATTGCTTGAGGATCTGCTCAGGTTGGAATTATAGAACAGCTGCAGGAAAATTAATCATCTTCTCTTTCTCTCTCTTGAATTCTCATGTTCAATGAAATGGAAGTGCTATTTGAGCCCTGAAATTAGTCCCCTAAGGGGGCGTTTGGTAACCCCAGCAGGATCACCACGGTGATCTAAGATCCCTGGTGATTCGAATACTGGGGTGATTTGATTCCTAGTGATCTAAGATCAATGTGTTTGGTAGGCTATGGTCCAGTGATTAAAAATCCCTGGGTATCCATGAGTAACTTGTTTGGTATGGTACGGGGATCCAAGATCACCGACCACATAATACCACAAATACCTCTGATATACCTTAGATGGATTTTTTATGTATTTTTAATTCTCATGAATCAAAAATATAAGTCAATATACTAAATTGTTACAACATTGTTCTTTTTATTCTATTAAGACTACCATGACTCGGCCTAATTACCAAAACTTTGTAGTCGTTTTAAACCCAAGTTTCTTTCCACTTGCTCATCATTTTTCATTTTTATTTATTTATTATTTTATTTCTTTTTTTCCTTTCTTTTCTTTTTTCTTTTTTCTTTTCCTTTCTTTTCTTTTCTTTTCTTTCCTTTCTTTTCTTTTTTTCTTTTTTTTTCCTTCCTTTTCTCTTCTTTTTCTTTTCTTTTCTTTTTCTTTCCTTTTCTTTTCTTCTCTTCTTCCTGTTTCTTCCCGAAGCTTCTCCTCTTCTTTCTTCTTTTTGTTTCTCCTCTTCTCCTCCATTTCTTCTTCTCTTCTCCTTCTTCTTTCCAGAACTCCTTCCGACTTCTTCTCCTTCTTTCTTTCTTCTCCTTTCTTCTTCCACGAAGAAAGGAAGGCGAGCTCGGGAGGGAGGCTAGCGGGAGCCCACCCCATCGTGGGGAGCACAGGAAGGGCCTCCGACCAAGGATCGGCGGCGCTACGGCCATGGATCCACCGGTAAGTGGCCATTCCCTCCTCCTTCTTCTCTTCTTTTTCTTCTTTTTTTATTCTTCTTTTCTTCTTCCTCTTCTTTCTTCTTCTTTCCTCTTATCCTTTTTCTTCTTGTTTTTTTTCTTCTTTTCCTTTCCCGATTCATCAGATCTCCCCTCTTTTCCCACGAAGCAAGGGGGAGATCTCCCTGTCAGATCGCTCGGGAGGAGCTGGGCCGAGGCCGACGATGCCCGCGACCGGCTAGCAGTGTCACGCCCCGGATCCGGATCCGTGACACGGCCGTGCTATTGCCGACTACCGCCCACAATAGCACGCAGCCTCATACCTGGGAAATAGGGTAGTCAAACCAACCAAATCTTTTCATGTGTATTCATCTAGTACAACATGCTGGTCAGTACCCAAATACAGAGCTTCTACGTAGTTTATATACACAAAAGTATATACTTGCTTTACCCCAAAAGAAAGAAGCGCTAATACCAAATTAACGTGTCTCTGGCAGCTATCAGTGGTGAGGATCTAAAAAAAAAGTAAATAAACGGATATGAGCTACACGGCTCAGTAAGTAATCCTGCATAATCCTACCGGATCAACCAGTAGACTAAACATGTAAATCAGGGTTTTGAGAAGCTGACATGCATGTTTATCTAATAATCATCATGGCATAATAAGTATGCGATTTAAACAAAGCAGTAGTGCAAATCACAACAATTTTCATAATATATGCATATGAAACCGTGCCCCCCGGCATGCCGTAGTCCTTTTTCTCTCGGATGCTACTACGAAGTCCATTCGGCCACTGGCGGGGCCAGCTAGTCATTCTCGGCCACTAGCAAGGCCAGCGAAGTTATTCTCGGCCACTAGCAAGGCCAGCTCAGTTGCATTCGATCAGTAGCATCTTTGAGCCCGTTACAGTGCCTCTTGGCTAACTAAGACTTTATAAACTTACATGCATGATTAAAATATCAGTATCATCATGTCGCATACATAGCCATAGCTTCTGGGATCATGCAAGTTACTTATGCATTGTAACATATCAGGCATGAAACATATATACTTAAAATAAATGCTTAGGAAACATTAATAACATAATATGATCCATAACAGGATTAGGACAGGTTACTTACATTCTTCACTAATCATGCATACAATTCAAATTGTATAAAAAAAACACTGGTTCATCTTATAAAACGTATTACAAGATCTACGATAGGATTAAGACAGATTACTTACCTCAATTCGCTTTCCAAATTGCTCAAGTCCAGGTGACTAATCCTCAATCACCTAAAACAACATCATAGGGATTACATTATTCCCCCTTCATTTATTATAAAATTTCTTAGTTCATCATACTATGAACTTACTTGCTTGGGTCCTATCCAAGGATTTAGCCCAAGTCCAATTTGAAGCCTTTGGGATTCGATTTAAAACCAGATTGGGTTTTTAATTAAAGGATTGGGCCTCGTTTATAATTGGGTCCAACCTTTTCTAGCCAATTGGGTCCTCTGATTTGGTCAACGTGGCTCATTTGGGTCTGAGTCAGAATTAGCCCAAGGTCAATTCGACCTTCTGTCAGTTAAATTGGGCTTGAATTGGGCTTTAATTGAGCCGATTTCCATTAGTTTGGTCTGTTAGGACCAATTCCAGCTGAATTGGGTTTGGGCCTCATCCAATTTGGGCTTAATTTTGATTAAATTCATAGTCTGGGCTCGTCCAGACTTAGCCCAATTTAATTGGGCTCGGATTCAGGTTCAATTCCCGGTAATCGATGCATAGCCGCATACTCCCGTCTTTCTTTTTCACAAATAGGACAGGAGCTCCCCATGGCGACGCACTGGGCTGGATGAACTTTTTATCCAGGAGTTCTTGTAGTTGTACCTTCAATTCCCTTAACTCAGCAGGGGCCATCCGGTAAGGAGCCTTGGAGACTGGCCCCTCTCCTGGTGCGAGGTCGATTGTGAATTCGATCTCTTGGTCTGGGGGTAATCCTGGTAATTCCTCCGGAAAGACATCCGGATATTCTCTGACTACTGGAATATCTTCCAGTTTGGTCTCTTTCTGGGTATCCATTACACAGGCCAGATAGGCCTTACACCCTTTTCTCACAGCCTTTCCAGCTTTCAAGGCGGAAATAAAGTGTAGTGTAGGAGCATCTTGAAGGGGTATATCGCCCTGAAAGAAAAATTCTTGCTCCCCAGGTATCCGAAATACCACCCTCTTGTGGTAACAATCAATGTGGGCGTGATACCGTGACATCCAGTCCATGCCCAAGATAATATCAAAGTCTTGCATGTCAAGCTGTAAAAGATTTGTCTCTAATTCTTTTTCCCCTATCTGAATTATGCAATCTTTATATTTCGTGTCAACAATTGCGGTTTTCTGAAGAGGTGTAGCAACATGCCATGGTTCCACTTTATATCAGTCAAAATATACTTTAATCATAATCCAAAATACAAATTACTCCATCGAGAAATCTCCAAACTAGCTTATTTTTATTTTGGCATGGCTCGCTACCATTCTGTCTGAAAACACCAAAATTTTTGGTAGTCTTAAATCTTGAATTCTGATACCATACCTGTCATAACCATGCCCCTAGAATGGCTTTGTATTAGCCCTAGCTTCTTTCTTTTTGTTGCTCATTATCACCTATCAAAATATTTGTGTTTTCAGACAGAATGGTAGCGAGCCATGCCAAAATAAAAATAAGCTAGTTTGGAGATTTCTCGATGGAGTAATTTGTATTTTGGATTATGATTAAAGTATATTTTGACTGATATAAAGTGGAACCATGGCATGTTGCTACACCCCTTCAGAAAACCGCAATTGTTGACACGAAATATAAAGATTGCATAATTCAGATAGGGGAAAAAGAATTAGAGACAAATCTTTTACAGCTTGACATGCAAGACTTTGATATTATCTTGGGCATGGACTGGATGTCACGGTATCACGCCCACATTGATTGTTACCACAAGAGGGTGGTATTTCGGATACCTGGGGAGCAAGAATTTTTCTTTCAGGGCGATATACCCCTTCAAGATGCTCCTACACTACACTTTATTTCCGCCTTGAAAGCTGGAAAGGCTGTGAGAAAAGGGTGTAAGGCCTATCTGGCCTGTGTAATGGATACCCAGAAAGAGACCAAACTGGAAGATATTCCAGTAGTCAGAGAATATCCGGATGTCTTTCCGGAGGAATTACCAGGATTACCCCCAGACCGAGAGATCGAATTCACAATCGACCTCGCACCAGGAGAGGGGCCAGTCTCCAAGGCTCCTTACCGGATGGCCCCTGTTGAGTTAAGGGAATTGAAGGTACAACTACAAGAACTCCTGGATAAAAAGTTCATCCAGCCCAGTGCGTCGCCATGGGGAGCTCCTGTCCTATTTGTGAAAAAGAAAGACGGGAGTATGCGGCTATGCATCGATTACCGGGAATTGAACCTGAATCCGAGCCCAATTAAATTGGGCTAAGTCTGGACGAGCCCAGACTATGAATTTAATCAAAATTAAGCCCAAATTGGATGAGGCCCAAACCCAATTCAGCTGGAATTGGTCCTAACAGACCAAACTAATGGAAATCGGCTCAATTAAAGCCCAATTCAAGCCCAATTTAACTGACAGAAGGTCGAATTGACCTTGGGCTAATCCTGACTCAGACCCAAATGAGCCACGTTGACCAAATCAGAGGACCCAATTGGCTAGAAAAGGTTGGACCCAATTATAAACGAGGCCCAATCCTTTAATTAAAAACCCAATCTGGTTTTAAATCGAATCCCAAAGGCTTCAAATTGGACTTGGGCTAAATCCTTGGATAGGACCCAAGCAAGTAAGTTCATAGTATGATGAACTAAGAAATTTTATAATAAATGAAGGGGGAATAATGTAATCCCTATGATGTTGTTTTAGGTGATTGAGGATTAGTCACCTGGACTTGAGCAATTTGGAAAGCGAATTGAGGTAAGTAATCTGTCTTAATCCTATCGTAGATCTTGTAATACGTTTTATAAGATGAACCAGTGTTTTTTTTATACAATTTGAATTGTATGCATGATTAGTGAAGAATGTAAGTAACCTGTCCTAATCCTGTTATGGATCATATTATGTTATTAATGTTTCCTAAGCATTTATTTTAAGTATATATGTTTCATGCCTGATATGTTACAATGCATAAGTAACTTGCATGATCCCAGAAGCTATGGCTATGTATGCGACATGATGATACTGATATTTTAATCATGCATGTAAGTTTATAAAGTCTTAGTTAGCCAAGAGGCACTGTAACGGGCTCAAAGATGCTACTGATCGAATGCAACTGAGCTGGCCTTGCTAGTGGCCGAGAATAACTTCGCTGGCCTTGCTAGTGGCCGAGAATGACTAGCTGGCCCCGCCAGTGGCCGAATGGACTTCGTAGTAGCATCCGAGAGAAAAAGGACCACGGCATGCCGGGGGGCACGGTTTCATATGCATATATTATGAAAATTGTTGTGATTTGCACTACTGCTTTGTTTAAATCGCATACTTATTATGCCATGATGATTATTAGATAAACATGCATGTCAGCTTCTCAAAACCCTGATTTACATGTTTAGTCTACTGGTTGATCCGGTAGGATTATGCAGGATTACTTACTGAGCCGTGTAGCTCATATCCGTTTATTTACTTTTTTTTTTAGATCCTCACCACTGATAGCTGCCAGAGACACGTTAATTTGGTATTAGCGCTTCTTTCTTTTGGGGTAAAGCAAGTATATACTTTTGTGTATATAAACTACGTAGAAGCTCTGTATTTGGGTACTGACCAGCATGTTGTACTAGATGAATACACATGAAAAGATTTGGTTGGTTTGACTACCCTATTTCCCAGGTATGAGGCTGCGTGCTATTGTGGGCGGTAGTCGGCAATAGCACGGCCGTGTCACGGATCCGGATCCGGGGCGTGACATCTAGTGGTATCAGAGCAATAGGTTAACCATGAGTAAAAATTTTAAGCTTTAATAAGGAAATGGGTAGTTAAGTCTCATTTAGTGAGATTCCGCATAACCGGAAAGGAAAGAAAAGATTTTATTGGTCGTATCATCGGTCAGTCACGAAAATTGCTTGACACCTAGTGGTATCAGAGCTTCGTATTTTTGGAGAAGCTTATATACTTCTGTACATATGAATAGCCTAGAAGTTCTGTATTTTTGGTTTTCAAACTTGAAGGTTGTACTGCAAACTTTTAATATATATATATAAGGATAAATCCTTTTGGCTACCTGTTACCCTGTATGAGGCTGCGTGCTACTGTGGGCGATAGTCGGCAATAGCACGGCCGTGTCACGGAACCGGATCCGGGGCGTGACAAGCAGCGCCCGCGGGACGGCTGCGGTGAAGGATAGTTTGGTCAACATCAGATCACCGCGCTTTGGTGATGTTGGAAACCCGTCCTCAAGGACGGGTATCCGATCACTGGACTGGACGGTGATCTAAAAAGTGGGGTGATCCGATATCACCGCGATGAAACCAAACACGGTGATTTTATCACTTCATCCGGATCACTCTTGATCCTGCGGTTATCACCCCATACCAAACGCCCCCTTAAAAGAAATACAGCTGACATCCTCTATAAGCCGCTTTTCCAAACTCTGCAATTTTGACAGAAGTTATATTCTTTTGAAGAAATGTAATTCTTGACCTATTTTACACCATGATTATCTTAAAGCTGATTGTATTTTCCCTTTCAATAAATAGTTTGTTAATATCCTTGCTTTGGTGATGCAGTCATATGAATTTTATAAGAAGCCTTTGATAAAGAAACACGGCGAGCAATTAAATGAAAGGCTAAAAGTAATCCTCCGTATTTTGCATGAATTTGCAAACACTTTTCCGCATCTCCAATTGCAAATAACTTGCCACGCATGTGAGAACCCATGCGAGCGTATATTTAGTCCCATATCGGTTATTCGTCGAGAAGATCTTGGGTACTTATACAGGATCAAAGAATCCAAATAAAATATTTTGGCTAGCCATTTTGGATAAGGTTCTGGATTGTTACAAATGGTATCAGAGCGAACTCAGCCCATAGCCTATGTGGACTATAAGACACTGCAGCTAAGTTTATAGAGGCTGATCACGTTGAATCCTTAGCTTGACGAGGACGTCAGGGTTTGATCGAGAGGAGTATGTGAGGATCCATGTGGGCATGTATTTAGTCCCATATTGATTATTCGCCGAAGAGATTTTCGGTACTTATGTAGGATCAAGGAACCCACATAATACCTTCCGGCTAGCCATGTTGAGTGAGGTCCTGGGTTGTTACAACGTATGCACAAGTGACAAGCTCTAACCCAATCGAAAGGTCGGTGGGTAACATTGCAACATTCTGAAAAAATGAACAATGGTTATTACAACAATTGAAGATGGAGAAGGATATTCGCAAAATCATGCAAAATGTAGAGGATTATTTTTTTTTAGCCTAAATGAAAATAGAGCGAACATATGAAACAAAAGACAATTGTGAGAGGATATTTTACTATGTTGTTCCATATTTGGTTAATCGGTCCCATTACATTCTGCAAAATGAATAGAAAAGTTGTTCAATATATCAGCCACCATTCAAAAGATTTGCAAGTTTGCTGTTAAAAAAGGCAACAACTTTTATGCACGGTAGAGAATGTCAACTCAAGGAGACCCAGAGTTCTGAAAATATTAATGCAAGTATAATGAAAGATTTCACAATAGTGAGAAATTTATAGCTAACAAAACCGTTTGTTGCTTCAATGACAATCCAAATCATAACTTATATAACACACAGAGACAATCTAAATGGTTGGCTGTAGATCATCTTTAGTGCACGTTTATAGCCAACAAAGACAGCAGTATGATCCTTTGCAGCTAGCCGAACCATCTCCCGTTCTGGTGATAGTCCAAACTCCAAAACATGGTCAATAGAAGACAACTGCAAAAATACGGGGCATGCTATCTATTTCTCATCTTATTGGAGAGTGTCATGATATATTTGGTCGGGTAGAGTTAGGCTCTAAAATAAAAATGGAAATAAGTGATTTCTACTCTTTCCGTTTAGTTGGGAGAAGTTTCATTTCTATTCTCATTCCCATTTTGGGAGAAATGAGAATACTCCGATCCCTCAAAACCCAATCCCAAGCCTCCCGGCTCTCCCTCTAGTATTCAAAATCCATTCAACTAGGTTTACTTAAAAACATTGAGGATGCATTTAGTTTGCGCTCCGAATCGGAATTAGAAGTCGAATGGTTAGAACCGGAATGGTCATATTTCCTGGTACAATGTTAAAATCACCATTTATCCCAAAAGCTTAAGCTATTAGGATAAAGTAGATTTATTTATATATTTTATATTTTCTTACAACATTTAGTTCATGGCTGAAATCAAAATCGAAATCATATGTGAATATTGGGGGAGAGTTGGGATTGGGTTTTGGAGAATTAGATCATTTCTATTTTTCTCTAGAATCGGAATGAGATTAGGATTTCTTCTAACTAAATAGTTGGAATAGGAGTCACTTATTCTCATTTCTATTCTAGAGCCTAGCTCCCCCGACCAAACATGGCTTGATTTTCCAAAAATACGTTTATGTTTAATTGATTTTCTAACAATACCTCATCTCGCTATTCTGATTCCAATTTCAGTTACGAACCATGCTTATTGGAAAATATGACCATTTTGATTTCCATTTTAATCCATTCCGATTTCGACTTTGATTCTTGTTGCAAGCCAAACACACCCATAGGACCTGTTTGAGCATTCTTAAATGATTGAGCTGAAAATCCAATAGAAATAAGCTTGTTAGCCTATCTATCTTTTATTTTCTAAGAGCCTATTCAAACCCACTCTAGATCCCAACATTTGGGTTGCAAAAAAAAAAAAAAAAATCCAATAGAATTTGGGTTGGGTGATATTTAGTTGATACAAGATCGTGCTCAAATAAATAGCCTGATCAAGCAGTTTTACAGAATTTTCAGCCTAATCCTATATAAATATGCAATCAGGCTCTTAATTGAATTTTCTTTCTCTTTTCCTATCTTACATGATTGACTCAAACATGGCGTTAACCATCTTTCATTAGGAGGGAACTAATGCTAATCCATAAGTTTGTGGATAAGAATATAAAAATTACACATCAGATTAGAGGGGACAAATGCTTTTTTTTTTTTTTTTTGTCAACCGCTATCCTCTTTTTTTGATACACTACTAATGTTATCCTTTAGAAGATAAATACTTCCTCGATAGGGAAACCGTAGGAGCTACGTAGGATGGCCACGTAGCGTGTCAGACTCCCTTACCACCTCCGACCCGGCGACCGGTCCACCATTTCCTAATCTGTACTCCACCACTCCTTGGCCGTCGGATCAGTGGTTTCGCACAGGAGCCGGATGGATCATCCAATACGCGGTTCACTCGGCCTCGGTCCAAGCTGACTCGGACCGTTATCCATTGCGCCGGGAACTTGGAAACATAAACCACAGAACAAAAGAAAGAAAAAAAACGTAGACTTTAGATCAGGTTTGGAAATTTATTCTGTATCTTTTCTATGCACCAAATGAGGATAATTAGATATTGGAGGAAGGGATTGTTATTTATTTTTAAACCATTATTCTTGTCCTTCACCAATAATAACATTTGGGATAAACTAATCATAGGCTTTAGCTTAGCTTGTCCTTCCCCTCTAGTTTAAGCTCAAATCATGGTGAATGAGGCCTGTTTTGAGAACATGTTTAACATGGACGGACTTTTGGTCTAATAACTTTCTCTAGTGCACAATGTAGGTACCCAATATAAAATTGTCTTCAAATACTCTGAAATAGAGATCCCAACAACTCTGTACTATTAGATGGTCCACGTCCTTGCATTCATATCTGCTGTTCTACATGGGAAAATTCGTACAGAAGCAAAGGGGAAAATTAGTAGCATCACGGTCGAGCACGTCAAGGTCAGGATTTTTCTCTTCTTTTCTTGCGTGTGACAGTTTCTAATTTAGAACACCCAATCCCTCCGCTGTCTCTATATATACTCTTAACCAGGTGAATTCCCAGAACACAATCTTTCCCGCTCCTTACTCGTATCCACCCTGGATAAGTTTGGTCCTGAAGCATGGAGAAGAAGAAAAGCTCGGGGTTGGCATTTGCTCTGTTTCTTCAGCTGCTCTGCTCGGTTGCCGGGCTGGACCGGAGCCAGTTCCCTTCATCATTTCTCTTTGGAACTTCGACTTCTTCTTACCAGGTAACATCCATTAACTTGTATCTTTTGGTGGTCAAGCTTTTCGCCATAATTTAAAAAATGGCCGTTGAAATGACTTCAGAGGCCACTCATATAAGTATTCCTCTGTTTGCAGCAGTTTTTATAATCATCCTATTGTTCATATTAATGACTAACCTCCATAACAGCCATTATTTTCATTATATTCTTCTCTTTTTTGAAAGGATTTTTTTCATTTTAATCATCGATAATGGTCTTGAAGGACTTGTTCTTTTTTTTTTCTCAGTAAGGAATATGAGCAAGGAATAGGTGGGCAGAAATCAACTGCATAAGAGTTGAATATCTTTTTATAAAAATATTTGTTGGCATCCATTCACAGACTGATTTTCCCCCCTACCTCTTAAAAACTTTTCATGCTCGGAGTAGAAGCAAGCAAACTAGAATATACTGCTTATTTTTGTAACAAGACCGAAATTACGATAAAAGTGTAAATGCTAAAAAGCTGCAAGCAAAGATCTTCTTTTTACTGCAGAAAAGATTAACAGGCTCATTAAAATGATAATTTTTTCAGTTTTCTATATTTAGTGGATTTAATTTGGGTGGTAAAAGAGTTGTTAATCACTCAATCTCTTCAAAGATTATTCAAGGAGAGATGGGAAGAAAAGGAGCACTCTTTTTAGGGTTTCACATAAACCAGATATATGGTGGACTTCTGGAAGAGGATGTGAGGAAGTTAAAAGAAAAGCTATAGTGTCTCAACCTGCTCCAAGAAAAAGTTTCAGGCTCACGAAAAGGTTGGTGATTTGCATCATAGATGCCCTGTCAAAAACATTGACATCCCAAATGAGGCCAATCTCTTGTACATCCAATTGCGGTATTTGACATGACGCTGGATTCAAACAATCTCTCTATCCATCCATCTGTTTGATTGATTTGGGTCCACAGCAGTACTTGTATAAAATTCTTCACGGGACTTTGCCGAGTTTAGGGAGGCCGTCGGTCCCACGCCTACTCGCCTAGTTCTATTAGACCGTACCTAGTGGTCGGTGAAAAGGGCATCACAGCACAACAATGGCTCTGACCAAATCTTTTTACTAGATTCTTATTTTCAAACATCATATTTATTTGCGACGTCACGTCCTGCGAGGTGGGATGAAAATAAGGGAAAGCAATTGAAAAGGTACGAGGGGTTACATGAGATTTTGTACGTGGAGAAATTACAATCGCATGTATCATACGCCAATCACAGACGTTCATTTTATAAACCTCCTTCATCATACACTCATCTTGATAATTGACCAAAAAAAAATAAACATTTGTCATTGGCATGATGCATCATCACATATGGTATAAGATATAATTTCTCAGACTTATATAGGCCCTGCAGTTATTTTCCTCTCATGCCCCTCAAATGCGACACAGACAAGCTAAATACGGATAAATTCTCGATCCGAAAGCAAGCCTACTGCATGAGTATCTATTGTTTAAGTTGGTAAAATCTTTTATTTTGGTCTCACTCTTACTTTCGTGTTTGATCATGCTTCTCCCTACCCTTCCTCCCCTTCGGTACTTACTCATGATGGCTCAATCTAATCCAAAACAGCATGAAACCCTGTATAACGGTCAATAGCTGAAGTTGATATTAACTGCTACAACAGTTGCAGTAGTCTTCATTTGCTCATCTTGCCTGAGCCCAAGGGAATGGGAAAAGATGCTCAACAATAAGAAACAACAGCATTGTTTGACCAATCACCATTCACGAGACAAATAAGTTGAATTTGATATTATTGTTTCATTTAGATAAGCAAAATAAAAGTTAAGTAACAGCCATTATTTAATTAACACAAACTGTAACTTTACATTCTCATTTTTTTAATATATATAATGTAGTAGATGCCTGTCAAAATCATTAGAATGGCCATTAATATTATAATGGCTGTTATTCTAAATCTTGAAATTCATCTATTTTTAATCTAAAAGAATTACCTGGATAGGTCTAGCCTAGGCTTGCTTCAGCCAGAACAAGCAAAATGAACCAAAACCAGAAGTGTTGGGTTCCTGGTGTGATGACAAATAATGAATACATAAAAAGAATTTTTAGATAAATTTAAAGGAGTTCAGTGAATTATAGGACCAATTATGATATTTGATATATTTCATAACTTGTTCAAAGGCTTTTTGGTGACTCACAATTATCTTTCAGATTGAAGGTGCATACCTAGAAGGTAACAAAAGCTTAAGCAATTGGGATGTATTCACTCATGTACCAGGTAAGTTATTTCCTTTTCCAAACTTCAGAAATGCTTGCAGTGCTTAATTGAGCTTCAGAGGATGGATAAAAAGGATTTTGGAAAGAAGAAATGGATATAAAGCTTCTAGCTTAGGGCTTTGGCATAGTATTCCACAAAATCTATGTGAACCAAAATTAGTTGAACAAGACTTTATGCCATTTGTGCCTCACCTCAAATGCCCCAACTAGTGGTCCATGAATTTATTTCATTCATTAAATCCATAAGCCGGTGCCCACTTCATGAAGCTCATGAGGTATGGCTAGCCACTTGCAGTCTAAGCGACAAGGACTTTACCTGCTTGAAAAGCTGACATTTTCAGTCAATTCTTCTTTTAAAAGAGAAAAAAAAATTAGAATTCACATTTCAAAAATCGAGAGTATATTATTAAGTTAGATAAACAATAAAAGGATGGTTATTTAAGTTGGAGGATCAGAAGTTTAGAACCATCCATTGTAGCTATTACATGCAAGTCTAGTATTAAAAACTGGGAATCTAGGAGCACCTTGGCCAGACTAGAACTCAGGAACTCCTCCAAACTAAGGAGCCAACCTGCTACTCAGGCTACAAATTGATTAGCTCAATTATCTGGTTTTACTTTATTTGCATTCCCTTGCGCCCTTTATAAAGATATAACATTTGAACTTGTAAGATTTTAATGTGTATGACATGTCAAACTTGTGGTGATGGCACAAGCAATCCCAACTCACGGCAATGGAAGAGCACAATTTGTTAGCTCATAGTTTTGTATTCTCTTAAAAATATTGAGGCATCATATATTTCTCAGAGATTAAAAATTCACGAAGAAAGATTTTTTTTCTCTTCCCTTTTCTGCAAAGATTTACTGTTCTAGATGGATCTTCAATATTTTTTTTTTTTGCTTTTTGGTGTTTTATTCAGGTCATATCGAGGACAGCAGTGATGGAGACATTGCTGATGATCATTACCATCTCTACATGGTGAGTTTTTTGGAGGCTTCGATTATCAGAATATTATCCACCACAATTCTTACATAACATTTATATGCTTAATAAGACCGACCACACAAACTATACAGATTTAGAATAGTTGCACCAAAAGATGATGCGGATAGGCAGGAATATATGGTGAAATGTTCATAACTACTGTTATTAGTTACTTAGGCTTATGAGACATTAAGTCATTACTATTGTTATTAGTTACTTTGGCTTATAGAGCCATTAAGTCATTGTATAAATTGAGAATTCGCTATTATGTGAGTTGTTATGCAATGGTTACTTAATAATAGTATTAAATATTGAAAGATTTTTTTCTCTCAAAATAATACCATAAGATTTGACTTACTGGAGTGTTGTTTCAAACAGGAGGATATCGAACTGATGCACCATCTTGGTGTCAACTCTTACAGATTCTCTATATCTTGGTCAAGGATTTTACCGCGTGAGTCCTAGTCTAATGATGGTACTTTAACATGTTCGCATTGACTGATGATTTAGTTTCACTAAGGAAATTTTGTCTATTTGACAACAGGAGGTAGGTTTGGGAAGGTTAATTCAGCAGGCATCGCATTTTACAACAGACTTATTGATGCTCTGCTACTTAAAGGTATTACCTCTTTTTTTTCCCCTTTTTTTTTGGCTGCTTTCCTTGTTTCATAGCATGAAATATGAATCTAAATTGCAAGTAAACTGAACGTTTGTCTATATAACAATTGATTTTGTAATATTAACATAGCTGATATTCCTTTTTTATTATTGATGCAGGGATGCAGCCATTTGTTACATTAAATCACTATGATATTCCTCAAGAACTTGAAGATCGATATGGTGCATGGCTGAATCCCCAAATACAGTATAATCTCTTTCCTTCACTACAAATCATCTTTCACTTCTCGCTTTTTTTTGGACAAATAATAAAAATATCCCAAGTATGTAAGCATTTAAGTGGGAGGATAATCCAGAAAATATGATACACCTTGCACACTGACACATACCAAGTGCTTGAGCTAAGTAGCACCTCATCAAACAATCTTGGTAGATCTAACTTAGCTTGTGACTGTTCTAGTTTCTTTCTTTTTTCTGTTTGTTTTCAAATGCAGGAAAGACTTCGGACATTATGCAGATGTTTGTTTCAGAGCATTTGGGAAGAAAGTTAAATATTGGAGTACATTCAATGAGCCAAACGTTGTTGCGACAAAAGGTTTTATGACTGGAGAATATCCTCCTCAACATTGCTCGAAGCCGTTTGGTGATTGCCTCTCTGGTGACTCAAATATAGAACCATATATTGCTGCACATAACATCATACTAGCCCATGCAACTGCAGTCGAAATATACAAAAAGAAATATCAGGTAGTAGTCATAGCAATAGAATCAAAGTGATTTTGCTTAGCTTTATAATGAGAAATAGAGGAAATAAGACAAGACAGAACATGTCTTTTAGAGAGATTTTGGGCCAGTGTATTTTGCAACATTTAACAGCAGCAACATAATCTCAAAAAAAATGCATATATATATATATATATATATATATATATATATATATATATATATATATATATATATATATATTCTTCAAATCTATATTTATGTGATGGTGGACAGAATTTTACTTTATCTATCTTGTTTCTCTTCTAGGCAAAGCAAGGAGGTTCTATTGGCATTGTAATATCCTCAAGTTGGTTTGAACCACTTAGGGATATTCCAGCAGATCGTTTGGCAGTTCAACGGGCTTTAGCATTTGAGACTGCATGGTAAATTGATGGGTATTAGAAGAATACACTAAGCACTTAAACTATTCATTTGCGTATTCTTTGAAATACATTATGCTCCATTTACTTAAATGAGAGTTCCCATCATTTGCTGGTGCATTACATAAATTTACCTTAGTATTCATGATATCTGAGATATAATAACTCATGTTTGCAGGTTCCTCGATCCTATCGTATTTGGTGAATATCCTCCTGAAATGCGCCAGATCCTAGGTTTAAGATTACCAACATTTTCATCTGAGGATAGAAGAAAATTGCAATATAAATTGGATTTCATTGGTATCAATCATTACACAAGTCACTATGCAAAAGACTGCATGTTTTCTCCATGTGAGGAAGGCAGCACAGGGTCAACTGCATTTGTGATCAGCACTTCAGAAAGAAATGGCATTCCAATTGGAACTCCGGTAAGAACAGAAGAACAACAGTACATTTCTTATGCAATAGAATTAATCAGACTAGGAGAACTAGAATAATCTTATGTAATGCGAGCTTTAAGTGACAATATAAAGCTTTTAGAACTCTAGCATCTCGCACCATTAAGACAAAACCATTTGATTTAGGACTTTTTTGACATGTCCCGCAAAGTCACTTACCCATTGAATCTTTTCTTGCAGACTTCAATGCCATCTAATTATGTGGTTCCAGAGGGTATGGAGAAGATAGTCATGTACGCTATGCAAAGATACAATAACATCACCATGGTCGTTACTGAAAATGGTAAGTAATGAAAAAGCGGAAGGGTCAAATGTCATCGATATGGATTTCCTATTATTGCTTATATCTTCATCGATGCAAATTTGCATTTCCCATCATTTAAAAATTGACGATAGTTTTATGATTGATTAATTGATCATCTAGACCCACGAACACAGCTACTCTTTTTTAATGAGTGGGGAAGTCTTGTTCTTCTGGTTAGCTAAACTATGGTGTAGCCAAATATTTTGGTATGCAAATAGTCAAACATTTAGTCATGGTGCGAAAAGAAAAGTGTTGCATTTTCATCCTCTCCTCCTCTCTTTCCCCTCCACTTCTAACTCATAAACTCTGATTATTCCAATATCTATTTTAGTTTCATGTGGATACTAATATAGATCTGCACAGGTTGCGCACAAGGGAGTACTCGTAATGATCCAACAACAAATATGCTGAATGACAAGGACAGAGTGGAATTTTTGCATAGCTACCTTACTGCTTTGACTAGAGCCATGAGGTGATTAATAATTATTAGGCTGTTTCATTAAAGAATATTTTTATCTTTAGACAAAAAAATAAGATATTTATAAACATTGATGTTACATCCATAAGGAGACTTGTCAAATGCAATGAAACTACAATGTGTATAAGAAATTAAGGACATAATAAACATGAATGACTTCATAAAGAACAACATTTTGTAATGCAATCCATCTCTCTGATTTATAAAATAAAGAAAGTACTTCTTTCAACTTTGCTAACCAACTGCAAGTTATTTTCTGAATGTCATATACATAGAGAATTATTTTATTTTAAGTATAAATGCAAAATATTTTGATACATGTTTGTGTGGTTGCAGGCAAGGAGCTGATGTAAGGGGCTACTTCATATGGTCTCTCCTCGACAATTTTGAGTGGCTCTATGGCTATACTCAAAGGTTTGGGCTCTATCATGTGAATTTCGAGACACAAGAAAGGACTCCAAAACTATCTGCAAAATGGTTCAAAGAATTCCTAGAAGGTCCAGAAGTAATTGAAAGCTCCACGATCGATATACTAGTCGATATGGAGTGTTGATGTCTTATAATGTAATATCATATGGAGATATGGAGTTAAAGATGGTTTGTCCATTCATAATCCAATCACTTTGCTTCCCTCAACCAAGTGAAACTTGTCAACCCTTGATTCTCACTGCTGGCATATTTTTGATGGCTTGGCACTATATATTTGTTATGCTGTAACAATATTGCTTTCATAAATAACATAGTTTTATGTTAGACAGTGATATGCAACCACACCTTTTATGCTAGAGGGAATGACTGAGAGGGAGAGAATCAAGCAGTTCTTGATAGGTATTGGTTGTTTACTCAACTGGAGAAGAACGGCAATCTGAGCTTTGTCCTTAACAGCTCAAATTTACGTGGTTCCAAGAAAATCTTGCTTTAAGTCATGACCGGCAATTATATACCAACAATTGGATGGAAGCCTACAATTCGCATTGAATGGATTGGTGATTTTGCACGACTTCTTGTCTGTTCTTCCCTCTGGAGAAAGATTCTCAAAATCATATCTACCATCTTGAGTCTCTTATCAATATTATGCATAATAATACTTTCACCTTAAGAATTTAAAGATGCATAAGAAGGTTGTGAACTGAAAATGAAGCCAAGGGATTTGATCCGACAGGTTTTTACGTATAACATTTGTAAGATGAATGATTTGCTAAAATAAAGTCGTATGACAAGATCAGATATAAAATCACAAGGCATAAACATTACAAAACCCTGGACAGTTCCTTACCTTGATAGATGGAAGTCTTTGGAAGAAATACTATCAGCTAGTAGCTATATCAAGAGTTTGATCTAATAATTTCATAGTTTATCAGAGGTGGATCTTGGCACCTTCCTTGATTAGGAAGCTAAAACAAAACACAAAACACAGAAAAAAGAACGTAATAGTTGATAAAGAAAACATATAGAAATTATATAATGAACCTTTCTCCATCTTCACCGCCGCAAATTAAACAACAGCAGATTTATATCGAGCAATTTATTGTGTCACTTGGAATCACATCTCAAGACATTTATTAGCATTATAAGAATGTTTGGACTACAATCTGCCTACTCAATTCAGTTTTGAAAAGTAATGGAATTAAATATAGGTCTAAACTCTCTTGAAATTCACACTCTTGAACAGCATACCCTCCAATAGAATTGGTAAAGTCATTGGAGGTTGATATCAATGGGTTGGGTTCAGGTCCCACCCTCACCCAAACTTTAATCGGGTTTCCATCTTAATTCTCAAAAAGAAAAAGAAAAAAAAAAAGTACATATAAGCTATTTAAGAAAGCATTCTAAAAAAAATCATTAATCTTCACTTGGTTCTTTTTCCGTAGTCGAGCAACCAATTCTGGAGAATAAGAGCAGGGCATGAGAAGGCCGAGAACGGCTATAGCATTGCCAAGATTAACCGATGCAATTATGATACAAATTCAGCTACTTTCGGTGGTTGCTTACTAAAAAAAAAAAAAATTAGTGTCAAAAGAATAAATTTTTACCAAACCTAATTGCACAATATTAATTTATATAGAAGTTCAAAATAAAGAGATGCATAATTCTCTTAAGGACAACTTGGGAAATTCGAAATAATTTTCTCTTAACCTTTTGAAATCGGAATCTGACAAGAAAGGGCTAGGATTCCGTAGCCTCCTCCAGCTTTCTTGTCGTCGCCTTCTCCCTTGCTTCTTTTTCTCGAGTCCATCCATGGTGGCTGTCGTTACACCCAAATTGGAGTCCTCTCAAAAGCTTAGGAGTTTCTCTCTTCTTGAAAGTAGGTAACTTATTAAACCTTAGCTCTTCTCAATTCCAATCTACATCTATATCTCTTCGGAGACACCCGATAAAATTGAACGACACACTACGTTTATATGATCTTGTTGCCATTTTCTTCCTCGATCTAGGGCTCAATTTCACTCTTCTTTTTCCACTTTCTTGACAAAAAAATTGATAATTTCTTCATATGATTCTTTTATTTAGTGCTCCTTAAAGATTTCATAGGTTTTAATGTAAGATTTTGTTTCCTTTCTACTTTCTTTCACCATTCACCCCCTACCACAGCGGGCCCCCAACACCCACCTTCTCGGTCGTCTTCTTCGATGCCCCCGAGTCAGATATTTGGAGCTATCAATTAAAGAGGGCCAGGATGGTAACTTCTAGCTTCACCTGTTCTTATGGGAGTTTTCCAAGAATTTTAGTTTAGTGAAGTTAGAATTATGCATCTATTGTTTAGATGACCCATATCCTAGCTTAATCCCAAGTCAAGATTATGGTTCATCTTTGGAAAATAATAATTCGAAATTACCAAAAATCTGATGCGATCTAGCTTCTCAAGATTCATATTTACCTGATTTCTATACCAATAATCTTGATTTTTTAAAAAAATAATTAGAAATATTTATACACACTCAAGTGTACAACACTGCTCTTGTATACATAAATTATCATTATCAAACTACTTGGCTTCTCCCTGTCATAGCATCTCTCTCGTGGCATCGTTTAAACTTCAAAATAATGGCTGTTAATTGTTTTATTTTTATAGTGACTGCCATAGCACTTTTGGATCTCTTGCATTACATACCATGTCTGAAAACAGAAATATAAAAAATAATGAACGCGTTAGAATGTTGTCATAATGTTCACCAGGACACGATCTAGGGTTTCTGTGGCATTCTTGATCTCTCTCCTCCTCATCCCGAGCTTCAACGGAGAGTTGTGTTTCGCCGAGAACTGTTGGCCGAAGAACATCCAGGTCTCGCTCCAGGCTAAGTGGGTCGACACTCCATTGCTGTTGGAAGCCGGGTAGCCTTCTTCTTGAATCTTTTTTACATTAATGCGTTACTTTTCTGGATTCCTTTTGGATATAATATGCACGATGAACTTTCGTAATTTGGAAAGTGAGGTATCTGATTAGATGTGTAAATCTTGAGTGTTACTTTGATCTATTCTTTGTTCTTTTTTCGCTAAATAATTGAATTCATGACATTGTCAAGATCTTGTTGATTTTTTATTTGGAAGAAAGGATTGGTGCTCGCTGGGTATGAACATACTTGATCTTCTTTTATTGTTAGGGAGCGATTGGCCTGCCCTCCATTATTTAGTTATAAAATTCATATGCTACTTTTATTTGATCCTCTATTGATGTTTTCCCCTCTTAACTGTAAGTTGTGTCGCCAACAATAAACTTAATCTTGCCTATAAGATGGAATTTTTCTGATTTTGTAAAGAAAGTCAAGGAGTTGGTACTGAACTTATGTATCTCTGATTGCAAATGGTGTTAGTGATAATCTGGCATTGAGAATATCCCTTTATTTTAGGAAGAAGGCTTGGGAAATCTGCTGGTACAAGTGTAATAATTAACTTATCAAAAAGTAGGGGACTAAGATTTTCTTTTCCCCTTCCTGAACAAATGAAATTCCAAAGAAATTCAAAAGTAGGCTTACCTGATGGAATCTGGATGCTTGCCCTAGCCAAGAACTGTCTGTTGGTGGTAAGTAAAGGTGTGAGTAACTGAGAAATCAGTGACTGTGTTGTTCTCTTGCATGATAATTTTTGTTTCTGCTTTCAGTTTATAGTTGCATTGTTGGCACTGGTGTATGACGCATTGTTGGCATTGAAGTATTATTTTGCTTGTTATTTGTCTTTTAAGTTTATACCTTCTTTGATTAAGGAGCACTTCAGTTTGATAGGTTACTAAAGAATTATTACAACATATATCAACAGAGAATTGCTCTCTAAGGAACAGAAAAACCTGTTTTGGGAGTTTACTGATCTCTGGTTAGAACCAGATAAAGGCTCAGATTGTTTGACAGCCAAATGCTGCATTCACAAAATTGTGCATGATGGGCGCTTTTTTCTAAGTGAACCCTTGGGATCAGTTTTTGAATTTTCTCTTATGCTTCGGTTAGCATCTCCTACACTAGTGCTCTACTGGCAGTTGGCGGAGGATTCTTTATCTTCTTATCCTTCTGACGATGAAACCAACTCAGAACATGTTATGGGAGACTTGTCAGAGCCAATTTCAAGAGTCAAGGCAGAGCCTTTTCTCATATGCAGAAACCTGTGAAGCCCTGGAGGAAGTAGTTGCTGGGTAGATACTGGTAGTGCACTATTGTTCAATGTTACTGATCTTCTTTCATGGCTTGACACTTCAGCCAAACTGTAAGTCATATCCACCTTTTCTGTGTCTTTGTTGTATTTCTATTTCTGTTATTGCAAATCTTGTTGATCTTTTTTGCCTCCTTGTTATATAGTGAGGTTTTATGTTTATTTGGATTTCATCAGAGCTGTGGGATCTGCTGAGTAGGCTGAACTTTTTGATTTTGATCACATATATTTTGGTTCAAGTATTGCCAGTCCAGTTGCTATTCTATATGGAGCTCTTGGACCAGAATGCTTTAAAGAGTTTCATGTTACCTTGGTGGAAGCATCAAAAAAAGGTATTAACTAATGAATCGTTATTTATTTTATATGAACAACAGTGAACACAGTCCTGTCCCAGTTAGAATGAGATGGCATATTGCAATTAACAAGGCACATACACATTCCTGTCTCAGTTAGATTAAGATGGCATGTTGTTAAGAAAAAAACTGCAAAACCAATCTCTTTCCTTGCATGAAATATGATCACTCAATAAAATTTAAACTCACTGATTGTTCCATTGATTTGTCCTTAACATGCTCATTAGTTTTTTACATCAAATTTTAATGAAATTTAGCACATCTAGTGTTATCATGGAAGATTTACAATTACTTGATCAAATGAAACTTTTGATGTTTGTTTGGTTGAAGTGACTGCATAGGATGATTAACTCACAGAAATTTATGGGAAATAGAGAGGGAAAGAAGTACCGATGAGGAAGAGATAGGGGTGGAGGGAAACTTTTGATGCATGTTTGATCAAGGACATGAAATCAATGTTTGAGCTGAAATGGGTAGTCAAAGCCTGGACCAAGGAAGCAAGCCAGGTTTCCTGGATTGGACCAGTGAGGTACCAGTGCCTGGGATGCCCTTGGTACCTGGGTCTTTTTGAAGAAGTTGCAACCTGGTTGGTACGATTCTATGCTGACCAGCACCAACCAGGACAGGACCAGCACCAGCTGGTTCTGCCTGTTACTGGGTTGTACTGACTCAAAATGTTCTTTTTTACTCTCGATTTGTTCTCCTTTAGTTTACTCATAGATATCATATATCATGTCTTGCAATGCCTTTTTAGTATAATAATTACGGCATTCTTATCTATTTGTTTGAGGCCCAACCTTCAGATTTGCCATTATGTGGACTTGAAACTTATTTTTTATTAGTAATTTCAATCTTACTAAATGAAAACAACTTAACTTACAGTTTCATTTATTATGTTGGTAACTTTTTTCAGTTTGTCTGCTCTTAGCCATTATATTTACTCTCTTTCTAGATTCACTGTCAGAACTTTGCTGCCCTGTTCTTTTTATTTTTTGTTTAAATGTGTTTTCTGTTGTTCTTAGGGAAAAATTAAATATGAAGTGAGACCTGTATTGCCTTATGGATGTCAAGCAGCGAGCAGCTATTGTAGTGCTGTTGGTTCTTCGGACGTAGTAGGGTTGGGTATGGTGTGGAACTTGCTTTGAAGAGCATGGAGTACAAAGCTATGGATGATAGCACAGTAAAGAAAGGTCATTGCAGGACTTTCAGTAAAATGCTATATGCCTAATTTTCAAATGAAGGCTTTTTCCTTCCTTATCAGTGTTATCCAGAATTCGCAACAACTGACTTTTTTTATGACATTGAAGTTTCATAGGTTTTTTCTTGTATATCTGTTTGCAGACTTGATGATAGATATACTTTAATTTGTACTCTTCTATGCACCAGTTCAACCTGCTACTCCAACTGATGTGCCACTTTGGACCAATCATTTGTTTTTTGTTAGGCTTTCATTTGGATTACATTTTAGCTGATGTCATTGATTGCTCACTTCTTGTATATGTTGTGCCTAAGTTTTTGGAAAACTCTCAAGAAACAGTGCCTTGACCTTGTTGCCTATCACATTTGTACTCTATCATTTCTTTACTCGCTTTATTTAGGATGGTCGTGTTACTTTTGTTAAATATACTTTTTAATTCACCCATAAGTCACAGTAGAATTTTGATTTCTACAAACTAGCCAAAATGCTGTGCTTCCATTGAAGTCATAATATCTATTATGGAATAAGTACACTAATGGGTGTCAATATGAATTGCTGTATGTGAAGCTTTAATTCACCAAAGTGATGGCAATTTCAGAGATAATACTAGAAATTTAAATGCTGTAGCATCTCTTAGTAAAATCTGCTCATGGTCTACGTTGAATTGTTATTATTTAAGCCTAAAAGCTGCCATTAACAAAGCCACAGAATAAACAGTCTCTAATTGAATGGTTTCCCTAGTTGTTTAAGTCTGTTTTATGCTGCTTAAATATGTTGAAATGATCTAATGGCCTAGAAGTTGCAGGTGTGTAATTGGTGATTATCTTTTGAGAATTATTTTGCAAAAAATTAATTTTATGTTATAGAATGAAGAAAATATATTTAGAAGAATTCAAGAATTGCCACTTTTACTCTTTAGTTTATTACTCAAAAATTGTTAGCAGTCTTGTTTTTTGGTCAGCCAAACACCATTGACAGCCCACTGGAACCCACTGTCTTGCAGTGACATTTAGGCAAAGCTCTGCCCTGTGGGAAGTGGTGTCTCTATCACCAGACTGACCAGCTTGAGACTATGAATCCTGTGCCATGCAACTAATGCATCTGAAAGAGCTCCATGCTTGCATGCATTATTTGATAGGTGTGCTTATACCCGCATGTGGGCCTATGTGCATACGCAGATATGTACGTGTGTATGTATGTATTAATGTATATATGTACACATATATGTATATGTGTGTATGTATGTATTGTGTATATTCCGTATAGACGACATGCACAGACATGTGCCTTAGCGCATGCATGCATACTTGTCTGTATGTGTGCCTGTGTGCATTGACAACACTGGCTATTATCATGCCAACCATTAAGAAATGGAGCTTTTTCTTTTGTATTTTTATTATTTTTTGAAAATCTTGCTTCCTTTTTGTATCAAGAAAAGATTCATATAATTATGTCTGTATTGCAGGTTTTACTGTAGAAGATCATAGGACCGAGGATCTCAGTCCTGAAGTTAGAGGATTTATATTTTCCAAAATCTTGGTTTGTTCCCAAAGGCTCACACGTAGATGAGACTTAACGCTGTAATTTAATCTATTCTTACATTCTGTTTTACTTTATCTTTGCAATTGCAGGAACGCAAGCCAGAGGTGACTACTGAGTAATGGCTTTCTGGGATTATTTATTATCATCAACAATATCAGACACGCTGGAAGTTTGAGAATTGAAGGGTATTGGTTGTGATGATTGGTGCATGATAATAGCTGTATACAGCATCTCATCTGTGCTTGGTTGGTTTGATTTTTAGTTGATGATCTTTTATGCCCTCTTTTGACCAGTTTGGTTATCTTTTCTGCAGTTTTAGGACATCAAACAGCACAAAGGATAGTGCATACATCAGACCCTCTATGGTCAATGCAAGAAATCAATCAAAATTTTCCTAGTATAGTTTCTTCATTATCTTGCATGAAGGTACAAGCTTCTGTTAGACACTCGTTAAATTTGTAGGCATATATGATATCTTTGTTATTTCTGTCAGCTAACATATGCTTAAGCTATATGCAGCTTAATGATTCTGTTAAGGATGAAATACTTGTGAATCAGCAAATGGTTCCTCTTGGCAAGTCTTTAATGGCTTTGAATGGTGCTTTAATCAATATTGAAGATATTGATCTTTACCTATAATGTTTTCTTCCTCCACCATTAGCTCTGATATCTCACCTTATTCTTAGAGAACAAACTGGGTTATATCAACTGAGTGGTTGTACCTTATACCTTGGTTTCTCATTCTGCAACCTTTTTGTATTTTTGCTATGCCTTTATTTCACACACTTTTGCATTAAACTCCAGTTGATCAAAGCTTAGCAAAATAAATAATATTTTAGTTCTTTACCTATTGGTCCTAACTATTCTATTCTGGAGTACCATTTCGGCTTGGTGATTCTAGACTTATAAGATGTCATATGACAAATAATCAATCAAAACATTCAGTCGTTTTGTTTTTGTGGTCATCATGGTCACTTGCACATGTGCATAGTACATAAGTTCTTACTCAAACACAATATTTGAATAACATGTTTAGCCTTGCTGATTTACTTGCCCTTTATGTATTATTCATGTTTCTTGGCAGCCAATGGTCTTCCTAATCTATGGTGGGGTATAAATGAGCCGAGCAGCTCGACTTGGGTCCAAGCTTGGCTCGACTCGACTATTACCAAGCTCAAGTAGCTCAACTAGTTTTTCGAGTCAAGCTTGAGTCGCAAAATACTCGACTCATCATTAGTAATTAATATTTTAAATATAATATTTATATATTTTTTAATCTGACCTAACTCCCTAAATTTTAACAATATTTTTTTAATTATCACCAAGGCTCGAATTCAAGCTCGAACTCAAGCTTGAGCATGGCTCGGCTGATATTCGAGTCGAGTCGAGTCGATCTCGAGTGTTCCTTTTTTTTGATCAAGTTGAGTTCGAGCTTGAATATTAAGGCTCAATTGATCTTGAGTTGAGTTTCGAGCCTGAGTATTTTGAATTGAGTTGAGCTCGAGCCTCTAGCTACTCAACTCAGCTTGGTTCGATTGTACCCCTAATTTATGTTATGTTTTTTTACCTTCATCGAGACTGTTATTGTACTAGATATCACATTTGGCAACTATTTCAGTAATATATGTTTGATTATATTAAGCTATGTATACTATATGGTCTGGTATTTGATACTATGGTGCGGTGTTACTGTTTTTAAATGTTTTAACCATCCATTTGGGTCTTATAGGTTAATGGATCTGGTTAGTGAAGAGTTATCATTGGCCGATCAATTTTCAGAATTTAAGATGATCTATGCTGATCAAGGTTCGCCGGACCGACTGTACCGGCGTACCGGTGAGCACCGGCACCGGTACGGTTCCGGTTTGGTACCGGCTTGGAATCGGTACCGAACCGGAGCCGCGCGCGTGGCCACGAGCGCGCAGACTTCAAAAAAAAAAAAAATACGTCCGCGGACGCGTCAAATGCTGCCACTCTGTGGCATTTAATGCCCCCACGCGGGTTGGCAGCCCGCGTGGGCACGGTGCCCCGCGCGGGGAACCGCGCTCGGGCGCGGTTCCCTGCGTGGGGAAACGCGCACGGGCGCGCGTTCTCCGCTTGCGCGTCCATGCGCGTTTCCCAAAAAAATTCGCCGCGTCCATGCGTCCACGCGCGGGGAAAGACCGGCTTGTACCGGGCCGGTTCGCACCGGTTCCGGCTTGTACTGGCTCGAACCGGCTCGGTTCGCACCGGTCCAAGCACGGAACCAATCGATTCCGACCCAGTTTGGGTCGGAACCGTTTTTATATGCTGTACCGTACCGGTGCCTGTCGGCACCGGTTCGGTACAGGCTGAACCGACCGGTTCCGGTCGGTTCAGCATACCTTGATGCTGATTGACATCTTTCTTTATGGCTTATGCATCATAGCCAATTTCCTGGTAAATTGTTTGCTGGTTAATTGATAATGCGCCCTTCTCCTTATTTCTTTTTCACTTTTTTTTCTTTTCTTAACCTTTTTCTCTGCAAGCCTGTTAAATTTCAGTAATAATGTAAGTAGAGCTTTCTGAAATTGTCTCCTATGAACATTTTGGCTAAATGAATTATAAAATTAAATTATTGCTATCAAAGATGCTTACACCATTCAGTTTTCTTTTTTTTTTCTGTTTCTTATCACATTTTTAAGAGACTGCTTTTACTGCCTGTCTGCTTCAACTTAAATTATTTTGAAACTAATTGTACCAGGATCTCTCTCTGGAGAACCCTGATGTGATCATCCAGTTCTATTGTCTCTTTATATAAACAACACCTCTCTATTGACTCAACTGGCTATCTTTAGGGTCTTCTAAGACCACCTGCTGCCTATAATTGGCTAGATCAGCTGTTAGCTATATCAAGAGTTTGATCTAATAATTTCATAATTTATTAGTGGTGGATCTTGGCACCTTCCTTAATTAGGAATCTCAAACAAAGCACAGTATACAGAAAAAAGAACGTAATATCTGACCAAGAAAATTGGATAGAAATTGATTTGGACTACAATCTACCTACTCCATTCAGTTCTGGAAAATAATGGAATTGGATATGGGCCTAAACTCTCTTGGAATTCACACCTTTCAAGAGCATACCCTCCAATAGAGTTGATAAAGTCATTGGAGGTTGATATCAATGACTTGGGTTCACGTCCCACCCTCACCCAAACTTTAATCTGGTTTCTTGCCTTAATTCTCAAAAAAAGGGAAAAAGAGAAAAAAAGTGCATACAAGCTATTTAAGAAAGCATTCCAAAAAAATTTCGTAAATCTTAACTTGGTTTTGTTTCTATAGTCCGGCAACCAATCTTAGAGAATTGGAGCAGGGCATGGGAAGGCTCGGAACAGCTGTAGCATTGCAAAGATTAACTGATGCAATCATGATATAAATTCAGTTGTCTCTCTGTGGTTGCTTACCAAAGAAAATGATGTCAAAAGAATGAATTTTTACCAAATCGAATTGAACAACATCAACTTATATAGAAGTTCAAAACAAGGAGATCGAGACATTAATGCATCACAGAACACCTTAGATATGCTCCATGCCTTCAGGTTACAAAAGCTTATGGCAAATATATAACTTAATAATACCAAATCAAAAAAAGGGAAAAGAACACGATCAAAGGGGAAAAGTTAGTAAGTACAAAGAATTAGATGACTTGCCTCAGCATAAATATTTAAAAGAATGACAATTGATCTTGAAACAGAGAGGTGATAAGGAGAGGGGAAAATTCCAATTTTTAGTTCATGGACCGGCAAAGCAGCTAATTGCCTGAATAAAAAGCACGGACAAAATTAATGGAGGTAAAAATAAATTGATATAAAATTTGTCTTTCTTTCACCTCTGGATGATCAATGGATGCTTAGGATTATTCATCCAACTGCACAGATCTTAAAGCGACCAGTGGATGATCAGAATTATTCATCCAATTGCATAGATCTCAAAGCGACCTAAATATTCATTCATGTGCATGGATCTCCAAGCAACCACATGATGATCCAAATTTTCATCCACATGCACAGATCTCAAAGTGATCAGTGGATGATCGGATCATTATCCACCTACATAAATATCGAAGCAATCTAAATATTCTATCTGCATAGATCTCCTAGCAACTATGTAGATGTTCCAAATATTCATTCGCCTGCATAGATCTCAATGCGATTAGCGGATAATCAAAATTATTCATCCATTTGCACATATATCAAAGTTGACTGAGTGGATGATATGAATTATTCATCCTCCTGCACAAACCTTAAAAAGATGTTGGAATAGGCTAAAAGAGGGAGAGAGCATTTTTGTCAATTGAAATGGCCGGCTAACACCATCCACTAGTCGGAAAGTCGATGGACGATTTTGGAACAGTTTGAAAACGTGAATGATCCATTTGAAACTTTTTAAAGTTGAGGATGTCTTTGAGATTGGCCCAAACTTGTGTTGCTTAATCCAAAATTACCAATGAACACCGTAGCAATTTTAATATTATATAATTATTATGAAGGTTGTTCACAAAACAATCCATCTCTAGTTTGCAACTAAAATTTGGCAAATTATTTGTTGAGATTAGTTGAAAAAACCACGTTACATCACTGCAAAATACTTCCCATAGAAATAATATTCTTGCAAGTTTCTCATGTTCTATTCTTCTGAGCCATTCTTGGCAAACAAGCCCTTTAATATTAAGCTAATTTACGTAATACAATGGGTTATGTGCAAATAACCCGCTATGGACTTTAATATAGTTCTGGGAACCTATGCGTAGTTACAACTCAACTTAGGGGACCTCAAAATAGTTCTCTCTTAATCTACGGTAATCCAGAGTCGGACAAGAAAGGGCAGAGTTTCCGTCGCCTCTTCCTGCTTCCTCCTTGTCGCCTTCTCCTTCGCTTCTTCTCGAATCTGTCCATGGGGACTGTTGTTACTCCTAAATTGGAGTCCTCTCAAAGGCTTAGGAGTTTTTGTCTTCTTGGAAGCAGGTAACCTATCAAACCCTATCTCTTCTCAATTCCACTCTATGTCTATATCTCTTCAGGGACATCCGATAAAATTGGAACGACACTCTACATCTATATGATCTTGTTGCAATTTTCTTCCTCGATGTAAGGCTCAATTTCACTCTTCTTTTTCTACTTTCTTGACACAAAAAGTTGATAATTATTTATATGATTTTTTATTTAGTGTTCCTCGATGATTTCATAGGTTTTAATGCAAGATTTTTTTTTTTCCTTTTTACTTTCTTTCACCATGCCCCCCCACCCCAACACCCACCTTCTTGATTGTCTTCTTTGATGCCCCTGGGTTGTGAGATATTTGGAGCTATCAATTGAAGAGGGCCGGGGCGGTAACTTCGAGCTTCGCTAGCTCTTATGGGAGTTTCCAAAGAATTTTGGTTTGGTGAAATTAGAATCATTTATCTATTGTTAAGATGACCCATATCCTAGCCTAATCCCAAGACCAGATTTTGGTCCATCTCTGGAAAATAATAATTGAAAATTACCAAAAATGTATATAACTAAGGATGCGATTTAGCTTCAAGATACATATTTACCTGCCTCAAGTGTGTTCTTGAGTCATAACTCCTGAAAGGAAACTGACACTGTTTAGTTGAAATTTGAATAATTAATTATGTCTTAAATAGCACAGCTGAAACAAAACAAACTGTTAATCTAGCTTCAATATTAGATTAGAACTATGTAGAATTTATTCATAAGAAAACATAATGAACAGGTGCCATACAATTTATGTGATAATGACCTTTAACCAAGTGAGCTGGCCATGAGGAACCATTACCATAAGGAAGACTCTCATTATGGATACTAGGAAAAGAGTAGAACCTAAAGGATGTATCGAGAAATTGAGGGCAAGCATGATAGGGTTATCGGTTACTTAGATGTCAAAAGAAGATAGATGCAACATCATAGCATCATCCAGATTTTCCCTGCGTTCCCCATGCAGAAATGTGGTCACCATATGCTTGTACAAAATTTAGGCAAAGCTCACCCTGTGGGAAGTGGTGTCTCTATCACCAGACTGACCAGCTTGAGACTATGAATCCTGTGCCATGCAACTAATGCATCTGAAAGAGCTCCATGCATGCATGCATGCATTATTTGATAGGTTGGCTTATACCTGCATGTGGGCCTATATGGATACGCAGATATGTACGTACGTATGTGTGTATGTATGTATTAATGTATATATGTATGCATACATATATATATATATATACACACACACATACATACGTGTGTATGTATGTATTGTGTATATTCCGTATAGACGACATGCACAGACATGTGGCTTAGCACATGCATGCAAACTTGTCTGTATGTGTACCTTTGTGCATGGACAACACTGGCTATTATCATGCCAACCATTAAGAAATGGAGCTTTTTCGTTTGTATTTTTATTATTTTTTGAAAATCTTGCTTCCTTTATGTACCAAGAAAAGATTCATATAATTATGTCTGTATTGCAGGTGTTACTGTAGAAGATCCTAGGACCGAGGATCTCAGTCAAGAAGTCAGAGGATTTATATTTTCCAAAATCTTAGTTTGTTCCCAAAGCCTCACGCGTAGATAAGACTTAACCTTGTAAGTTAATCTATTCTTACATTCTGTTTTACTTTATCTTTGCAACTGCAGGAATGCAAGCCAGAGGTGACTACTGAGTAATGGCTTTCAGGGATTATTTATTATCATCAACAATATCAGACACACTGGAAGTTTGGGAATTGAAGGGTATTGGTTGTGATGATTGGTGCATGATAATAGCTGTATACAGCATCTCATTTGTGCTTGGTTGGTTTGATTATTAGTTGAAGATCTTTTATGCTGACTTTTGCCCAGTTTGGTTATCTTTTCTGCTGATTTAAGACATCAAACAGAACAAAGGATAGTGAGTGCATCAGACCCTCTACAGTCAATGCAAGAAATCAATCAAAATTTTCCTGGTATGGTTTTTTCATTTTCTCTCCTGAAGGTACAGGCTTCTGTTAGACACTCGTTAAATTTGTAGGCATATATGATATCTTTGTTATTTCTGTCAGAAAACATATGCTTAAGCTATATGCAGCTTAATGATTCTGTTAAGGATGAAATACTTGTGAATCAGCAAATGGTTCCTCTTGGCAAGTCTTTAATGGCTTTGAATGGTGCTTTAATCAATATTGAACATATCGATCTTTACCTATAATGTTTTCTTCCTCCACCATTAGCTCTGATATCTCACCTTATTCTTTGAGAACAAACTGTGTTATGTCAACTGTGGGATTTGAGTGGTTGTACCTTATACCTTGGTTTCTCATTTCTGCAACCTTCTTTGCATTTTTGTTATGCCTTTATTTCACACTCTTTTACATTGAACTCCAGTTGATCAAAGTTTAGCAAAATAGATAACATTTTAGTTCTTTACCTATTGGTCCTAATTAATCTATTCTGGAGCACCACTGCGGCTTGGTGATTCTAGACTTATAAGATGTCATATGACAAATGATCCGTCAAGACATTGTCTTTTTGTTTTTGAGGTCATTGTAGTCGCTTGCATATGTGCATAGTGCATAAGTTCTATAGCCTTGCTGATTTACTTGCCCTTTACCGGTCGGGATGTTGATGGAAGAATTTGGAACAGTTTGAAAACATGAATAATACGTTTGAAACTTTTTAAAGTTGAGGATGTCTTTGAGATTGGCCCACACTTGTGTTGTGTTGCTTAATCCAAAATTACCAATGAACACCTTGGCAATTTTAATATTATATAATTATTATGAAAGTTGTTCATAAAACAATCCATCTCTAGTTTGAAACTAAAATTTGGCAAACTATTTGCTCAGATTAGTTGAAAAAACCATGTTACATCACTACAAAGTACTACCCATAGAAATAATATTCTTGCAAGTTTTTCATGTTCTATTCTTATGAGCTGTTCTTGGCAAACAAGCCCTCTAATATTAAGCTAATTTCTGTAATACAATGGGTTATTTGCAAATATCCCATCCATGGACTTTAATATAGTTATGGGAACCTATGCGTAGTTACAACACAACTTAAGGGACCTCAAAATAGTTCTCTTAATCTACGAGTCGGACAAGAAAGGGCAGAGTTTCCGTCGCGTCTTCCTGCTTCCTCCTTGTCGCCTTCTCCTTTGCTTCTTCTTCTCAAATCCATCCATGGCGATTGCTGTTACTCCCATATTGAAGTCCTCTCAAAGGCTTAGGAGTTTCTGTCTTCTTGGAAGTAGGTAACTTATCAAACCCTAGCTCTTCTCAATTCCACTCTATGTCTATATCTCTTCAGGGACATCCGATAAAATTGGAACGACACTCTACGTCTATATGATCTTGTTGCAATTTTCTTCCTTAATCTAAGGCTCAATTTCACTCTTCTTTTTCCACTTTCTTGACACAAAAAGTTGATAATTCCTTTATATGATCTTTTATTTAGTGTTTCTCAATGATTTTGTAGATTTTAATGCAAGATTTTTTTTTTCTTTTTACTTTCTTTCACCATGCCCCCCACCCCCAACACCCACCTTCTTGATTGTCTTCTTTGATGCCCGAGTCGAGAGATATTTGGAGCTATCAATTGAAGAGGGCTAGGGAGGTTACATCGAGCTTCGCCGGCTCTTATGGGAGTTTCCTAAGAATTTTGGTTTGGCAAAATTAGAATTATTTATCTATTGTTAAGATGGCCCATATCCTAGCCTAATCCCAAGACCAGATTTTGGTCCATCTGTATAAAATAATAATTCAAAATTACTAAAAATCTATGTAACTAAGAATGTGATTTAGCTTTAAGACATATATTTACCTGCCTCAAGTGTGTGTTTTTGAGTCATAACTCCTGAAAGGAAACTGACTTTGTTTATTTGAAATTTGAATAGTCAGTTATGTCTTAATAGCACAGCTGAGACAAAACATACTGTTAATCTAGCTTCAATATTAGATTAGAACTATGTACAATTTATTCATAAGAAAACATAACGAACGGGTACCATAAAATTTATGTGATAATGACCTTTAACCAAGTGATCTGGCCATGAGGAACCATTACCATGAGGAAGACTCTCATTATGGATACTATGAAAAGAGTAGAAACTAAAGGATGTATCGAGAAATTAAGGGTAAGCGTGATAGGGTTATTGGTTACTTAGATGTCAAAAGATGATAGATGAAACATCATAGCATCATCCAGATTTTCCCCGCATTCCTCATGCAGAAATCTGGTCACCATATGCTTGTACAAAAAGGAAGTTTAACCACTGATACCTAAGGCTTTCATAGTCTCAGTAGCATTTTCTGAGAAATTATTTGACATTTTCTGAAGCTTTTTTTTTTGCTATTTATTTTGGTGGTGGCAGATGCTTAAGTTGGTTTGAAGACATGGTGGTTAGCTAAATGTGATCGCTAGTTTCTTCGTATGCACCATTGTGGTCTGCTACCTTTACGTGGCAATGCCTTTTGCTGTGAAATGGCTATCACATTTTATCAGTTGTTTTTTTTTTTTTTTTTTCTTTTTGTGCTAAAGAAAAGGGGTAGGGGGGAGGAAGGGACAAGCCCACCCCCACGTAGCAGCCCCCACTGGGCCTCCGCCCCGCCAGGAGAATGTTCGATACGGGCAGAAATGGCTGTGTGTTGGGCACCCCGACCGGTTTTACTCATGTCTTCCCCACCCATGGGCCCGGCTCAGCTACCCCTCTGGGCTCTAGCTCGAGTTCCAAGTGTGAGTACGTCACACCTGGCACCACCCCGGCTACTAGCGGTCCAAGAGCGGTCCTATACCTCATGTCCAAGCAGTGGCCGAAGCTACATTTTAATCGTCGCCGCAGCGATTCGAACTTGGGACTATGAGGTTAGAATCCCCGTCCAGTACCACTAGGCTATCACCTTGATCGCTAAAGCTGTGCTTTGTGTCACCAAGGGCCTAATCTTACTTTCAAATGGTCAAGTCATTAGAGAAAACATTACAGTGCCCGAGGAATCTTGAATGAGAACATGGGCATATCAATATTGAAAAGCTTTCTTTAATGTCCCGATATCAATAATGAGAACGAGAGATGGTCACATGTCTTGAGATATAAAAAGTGGGGCTAAATAGGCTTTCTTTAAGGTAGTATAGTCGCAAAAAAATACTGCTCCAGTTGAAAAGGCCTTTTTAGGCTCACATCATCATGTATTTTGAATGGCTTCCAAATTTGCAGAAGGATATGGTAGGCATATACTTGCTCCTAAGTAACATCTTTAGAAAATCCTTACGGGACTTAGATACAGCTGCTGAGCTGCCTGTATCATTTACTGGCTACGATATTGGTATTACAGTCTATATATAGCTGCCAGTGTAAAGTCTATTTTGTTTGAGATCATAACCCGACAAATTTCAGCATTTGTGTTCAATTAATTCGCTCTGAAGGGAGCTTAAAAATTCACTTTTGATGGCTTCATTTTCATGAAACATTTCATTAGAATATTAGCAAGTAAAAGTAATTACGAACTTTTTTATATTTAAATGCATTGCTGCCAAGGTGCAAATATAATGCATCAGTTGGTGAATCTGATGGATTGTGAAGTGCTGGGTCAAGCTTGAAATAGTGAAGTGAAAAATGACCAGCAGCAGTAATGCGACGAGTAGACTCGTTGGCCTTAACCAACCTTTACGTTGGACCAAAGAGAGTTAAGAATGAGCCTGCAAAACTATTATTTTCTACGTAGAGTTTGAATAGTTTAAAATTCATACTTAAATTAGGAATATTTCTAGTTCAGAGTATTTATCAGAGAAATTACTTTGGGTGGCTTTTGTCTGGAAGACTTTGATTCCATGAGGAAGTTTTGGCATCATGACGCTATTTTCTAGGATTTTTACATGTCTGTTGACATGTCTTCCGTGTCCTAATAATTTAGTTATATCTTTTATTGGCAAAGGATTGTTTTGTCTTCTTTATAGATTCCTCAAATCTTTCTCTTTCCTTTTTCTTTCTTATTTTTTTTTCAATATTTATCCAACGTTTAAGATTCAGAATTTTTTTTAAAAAAAAATCAATTAAAATACACAAATTGCTTATTCTTCTCTCGAGAGTCATACTAGAAGTCTATCTCGCTAGTCCTGCTCGACCACTTCTGTCAATTTGATAACTGGCTGTGACTATGCATACAATTCTAAAAAGAAGTCTCCTTTGTATTTATAATTTTCTGAATGCTGCCATGGTTATATCACAATGATCCATCACAGTCTTTTGCCTCCCCCCTCCCCCTCCCCCTCTTTTGATACTCATGGATCCATAAAAAAAATCATTCTGCTTGAAACTACCACATGGATCATGGCATCATAGGCCATCATGACACTACATATAAAAAGAAAGGTGAAGAAAACAATCTATTTTGGAAAAATGGAGGAAGTGAGACGCTTCCCTTAAATTTGTTGAAAAGAGTAGCGAATGGGAACAATAGAGTGGAGGTTCATATAATGGTGTTTCTAGAAGGTAAAAATAGAAAAGAGTTACAATAACTTATTACATTCAACATGAAAGAACTACATAAGATTTGTGGCTTTTAAGCACGACATCTATGTTAAAAACTCTACTAATTGACATAATTTAATTGAGTTGAACGGCTCGTGAATGGTTGGAATGTTGCCACTTATGAATAAGTGAGATATCCTTTGCATGGTTGGTCGTGCTTGTGGTAAAATGCGGATGCATGAAAATGCTATAATAGCCAGCAACAACACTTCTTTGACCATATAAGCTGCAGGAGGTGAGATGCGTTGATCTAGCACATCACTGAATAGCATCTGCTGGACGTCTGATGAAGATAGGGAGGAGACAAGATCACCTGGATGCCTTCCCATTATTACTTCTAATATTACTATACCAAAGCTGTATACATCACATTTCTCATTCGCCCTTGTCATGTACGAAAGCTCTACAAAAAAATAGAGAAAGGAATAACGTTATTCCAATTTAAGTAAATTTTTTTCAAACTTAACAAAAATGCTAATATATTGTCTTCAAATTTAATTTATATATTAACTTTTGGAAATACTTTGATATTTGTAAAATAAATGTTATTATCGATTAATTAAAGTTTATGCTTAGTAATAGTTTTTATTTTTTATTTTATTTAAATGATTACCAGTTAAATAATATAATCATCATAAGAAAATATTAATTATCTATAGGCACTAGTTTGCTTTTATTTAAATGTCTAAGCTCTCATATGGATAGATTCACAAATGAAATATCTAACCATTACCATAGGTTTACTGAAAAATCTCTATTTAGCAAATATGTACTAATCCTATTTTTCAAATGCATGGTAAGCCACATAAGACATCGAAATAGAAAGATAAAGCAAAGTATAAATATATATATATATATATATATATATATATATATATATATATATATATATATATATATATATATATATATATATATATATATATATATATATCACAAATAGAATAGCTACAATAATAAGAAGGACAAATTGGAAGAATGACTTACCTGGGGCAGTATATCCAAATGTGCCTGCTACTGTGCTCCAATTTGATAAATCAGATTTTAGAATTCTTGCAGTGCCAAAGTCTGAAAGATAAGCCTTGAAATCAGAGTCTAATAATATATTATTACTGGAGATGTCTCGATGCACTATGGATGGATTGCAGTCATGGTGTATATATGATAAAGCATGGGTAATATCTTTGATGATATGAGCTCTTCTCTCCCAATTCAATTCCTGTGCTGTTTCTTGATTACGAAGGATGCTAGCTAAACTTCCCTTCTCAATGTACTCATATATAAGAAATTTACAACCTGAACTGGAGCAAAATCCATGAAGTTTTACAATGTTACGATGTCGAATTCTGGTTAATGCTTGAATCTCGTTCTGGAAGCTTTTCTCATCAAATACTCCTTCCTCCAGCGGATGAAGTTTTTTAACAGCCACCACTTGTTCCATTGGAAGTTCTACTTTGTATACTTTGCCATATGTTCCACTCCCGATGCAATATTTCTCATCAAAATTTTCGGAGGCATTGATGATATAGTCATAAGCAACTCTTCCATCAAAATTCAATATCGAAAACAGATCGCCAATAACAACATCAATATCTTTTTTCTCTGTAGTGTTTCCTCTCCTACGAAGAGCAGCAATGATGATAGTAGACAAACCTAAAAGAGCCAAGCTGCCCAATATAGGAGTGATAATAAAGAGTATAATGTGGTTTTTAGTTGAATGATGAGTGCTTACAGTGGTTGAACCACAAGAAGGCAAACTCGGCACCTCACCACATAATCCCTTGTTATGGATTAACCACAGTGCTGGAGCATTTTGAAACAATTTGCTTCTCGGAACTGGGCCCTCCAAATTGTTGTACGATACATCTATTGATGACAAACTCAACATGCTTCCAAAAGATGAAGGAATGGCACCTGACAGATTATTGTGGGACAAGTTCAAAGATATTAAATTTGTCAAACTTGCCAATTGTGATGGTATCTCTCCTCCAAAAAGATTATGGCTCAGATCAAGTAAATCTTGCAATCCTTTTAACTCTCCAAGTTGAGACGGAATGATCCCATCAAATTTATTTTTGCTCAAATTCAAGATGCGCAGTTTAATACAACCCTTTAATTGTGGTGGTATTGGGCTGTTGATGTCGTTGTTAGATAAATCAAGAATTTCCAGATTGGATAATTTTCCAAACTCCGAGGGAATTATTCTAGATATTTTGTTATTGCTCAAATTCAAGTTGAATAATAAGCTCATGGTATCTAACTCTCTTGGTATTTCTCCTGCAAGTTGATTTGAAGAAAGATCCAGTAATCCTAATTGAAGCAACTTTCCGAATTCGGGGGGTACATTCCCAGTAAGTAGGTTTCCTGAAATCCTGAAGCTTTTCAAATTTTGACAATGTGCCCAACTTGGTGAGATCTGGCCATATAATTGGTTGTAGCTCATGTCAATGTAGTCTAGATTCGTGTATGTCCCAAAGTCTTCAGAGATGTTTCCTTTAAGCTTGTTTCCTTCAAGGCGGACTCTCAGTAAGCTAGAGCAGTTTTTTAAACTTCTTGGAATAGGGCCCTCAAAGTAGTTGTTTTGCACAGTAAGATATTGAAGCGCACCTCCTTTACAGATCTCTGAAGGTAAGTAACCTGAGAAATTGTTGTCAAATAGCTCTAGGTAGATGAGGTTGGTGTGATTACCTAGTTCTTGGGGCAAAGAGCCAGATAAATGATTGGTGTAGAGGTACAAGGTGTCAAGCATGGTGAGATTTGCTAAAGTGGAAGGGATGGAGCCTGATAGTTGATTTTCATAAATAACTAGAGAATGTAAGTTCACTAGGTTGCCTAATTCATGAGGGATGGTGCCAGATAAATTATTGGTGAAGAGGTCTAAGGTGTCCAGCATGGTGAGGTTTCCTAAAGTGGAAGGGATGGAGCCTGATAGTTTATTTTTTGAGATTTTTAGATCACGTAAGTTCACTAGGTTGCCTAATTCACGAGGGATTGTGCCAGATAAATTATTGGTGTAGAGATGCAAGGTGTCAAGCATGGTGAGGTTTCCTAAAGTGGAAGGGATGGAGCCTGATAATTGATTTTTATTGATATCTAGAAAATGTAAGTTCACTAGTTTGCCTAATTCACGAGGAATTGTGCCAGATAATTTATTGATGTAGAGGTACAAGGCGTCAAGCATGGTGAGGTTTCCTAAAGTGGAAGGGATGGAGCCTGATAGTTGATTTTCATAGATTGTTAGAGAATGTAAGTTCACTAGTTTGCCTAATTCGTGAGGGATTGTGCCAGAGAAATTATTGGTGTCGAGGAACAAGGTGTCGAGCATGGTGAGGTTTCCTAAAGTGGAAGGGATGGATCCCGATAGTTGAGTTTCCCAAATTTCTAGATCACGTAAGTTCACTAAATTGCCTAATTCATGAGGAATGGTGCCCAATATATTATTTGAGCCAAGGAACAAGTTCTTGAGTTTGATGAGATTGCCTAAACTGGAAGGGATGGAACCTGTTAAATAATTGTATGAGATTTCTAGATCCAAGAGGTTAACTAAATTGCCTAGTTCATGGGGAATATTACCAGAGAACTGATTTCTGTAAACTTTGAGGAATCTTAGGTTGGTCAAGTTACCAAGGGTCGAAGGGATGGGACCGCCGAGATTGTTTTCGTATAAATTAAGCAAACGTAGACTTTTGAGCTGGCCAATCTCTGGAGGCAGTGTGCCGCCAAGTAAATTTTGCTGGAATTTGAGGGAGGTTAGCTCGGTCCAGTTGGCGAAGAAACAAGGAGGAATCTCACCAGTGAATTTGTTCGAAGAAAGGTCGATCTCAGTCAGGTTAGAGAGGCTGGCGAGAGCGAGGGGCAGATTGCCGGAAAGACGATTTAGCGAGAGATCGAGGGAGGTGAGAGCGGGAAGCGTACGTATGCTAGGCGGGATTGTTCCAAATAAGTAGTTGCGTCGGAGGTAGAGGCGAGTGAGAGATGGGAGGGCGGAGAAGTTGAGGCCCTTGAGCTTACCTACCAAGCCCGCATGAGGTAGGCTGATAGCCGTGATCACAGCTCGGCCTTCATTCTCCATGCAGGTGATGCCATGCCACATGCACGCGTTGTTGGAGAGAGACCAAGAACCGAGTTGCTGGGCGTGTGAATTTTGTAGGGTGGATTTCCAATGGAGCAGAACTCTCGCTTGGGATTCAACGATTGAAGAAGCAGCAGTTGCAGCAACTGCCGTTGCTGATGAGTAGGGAAGAAGGAAGAAGGATAGTAGGAGAAGGCTGATTGACAGATGATTCAGAGGAAGAAGGATTTCTCTACGACTAAGATCCATAATTAATATGGCTCTCTAGGTGTTCCGTACGTGGTTATTTAGTTCTGCTGGTTGGTACCCAAATGGGGATTCGAGAGCCCTATTTATAGATCCGGAGAGCGTGTGTTAATTAATTTGGATTGGAAGAAGGGCAATTAGTTATTGTTTAATTTTTCAAATCTGTGTCACGACGACTTCGACTCTTGATTACGGAACACTAGTGCCGTGTGAACCAAGAAGGGCAATCGGTTCCCCACCGACCAAGAAAAGGCCAGGGATCGTGACTTCAGCTTTCAAGATTCTCCTCTGCCTCAAAAGTGAATGTTTACTAGACCAACCCAGGCCTTGCAAGGAAACAACCTATGAAGTGTATGAGGTTTTTCTACCCTCATCTTTTTCCCCTTCTCCTCCTGGGTGCAGTGAACCGACGCCACGTGCACCAAATGACGGTGCATGATGCCATTCAGAGCCCGCTCCTATCTAACGGCTTGATTTTCTTTAGGTTGTCCGGAGTGCATGAAGATTATAAGGCCAGCCATTGAGATTTAGACCGGTGGTTAAAGAAGACCATATGCCTCTAGTAAATGGGATCTTCTAGAAAAGATGAGATGGTTGGCTTCGCTCTTGTGCCAGATGAGGCCATCTGGCAGATAAAGACAGATCAACATGTCCTTGCTTCGAATATCAGATAAGAAGAGATTTTGACGTCTGAGATTGCGCTCTTTTTAGAGAGACACTTGCCGGTGTGTAACGTCGACACTTTAACTTTCTCCGATATAGCTACCTGCTCCATTCAATCCTAGGAAATAATGGAATTCATTTGGACTACAATCTACCTACTCCATTCAGTTCTAGGAAGTAATGGAATTGAATATGGGCCTAAACTCAGTTGGAATTTACACCCTCCAAGAGCATGCCCTCCTCTTTTTTTTTTCTTTTTACTTTTTTTTTGTGTGCTGAAAACGGGAGTATTATACATAACGTATACGGATACAGCCAAGAAAGTTAAAAAATAGTACATCACGGAGTGCATGGGGCAACTTCGTCTCTCCCACCCAAAGGTGGTCTTCCGAATGGTTGGCAACAAAAGAGGCCACCCAATCTGCGGCCTCGTTGGCCTCTCTAAACACGTGCTTCGCCTGAAGCACCAACCCATCAGAAACCATGATCCGAATATCTCTCAGTAGCGGGTGGTAATCTCCGACCTCCCGAATACTTGCTGGATCCAACCAATGATCGTCCCAGAGTCGCCCTCTAGTAAGACCTCTCCCCCACGCTAGGCACGCCTAACGTAGCACCAACCCTCCCAGGCCACTCACAGCTCCGCCCCAGGTACCGAGGTATCAAACAAGTGGCAGCCCCCGATAGCAATCACCCTGGAGTCTGGGCTCCTAATGATAAAGCCCGCGTCACCCCTCCTACTTCCCTTCAGGACGCATTCATCAACCTTGAGGAAACTCGGGGATGGGAGCTCCCAAGTGAAAAACACCAAATGAGACGCTCTACGAGCAGATGAGCCCCAAATATCCCGAGTTGTCAAAGGTCTATCTGACCGAATCGCCTGTAAGGCCTCCACCGACAGCAGTCGTGCCCTCTCCCCACCACCCTTGGAGAGGGGCAGCCCTCCTTTAGAGTCAGTAATGTTATTGGAGGTTGATATCGATGACTTGGGTTCAGGTCCCATCCTCACCCAAACATTAATTTGGTTTCCTATCCTAATTTTCAAAAAAAAAAAGCGAAAAGGAGAAAAAGTGCATATAAACTCTTTAAGTGCACCATCTGCTTCCACTTCTCGCTTGCATGTCATGACTTGCTTATTCTTTTTTTTTTTGCTTGAAAAAAGGGGAGGAAGGGACAAGCCCACCCCCGCATAGCAGCCCCCACTGGGCCCCCATCTCGCTAGGAGAATGTTCGATGCGGGCAGAAATGACCGTGTGTTGGGCACCCCGGCCGGTTTTACTCATACCCTCCCCACCCATGGGCCTGGCTCGGTTACCCCTGTAGGCTTCGGCACGAATACCACGTGTGAGTACGTCACACCTGGCACCACCGAGGCTACTAGCAGAGCGATACGCCCTTCCAAATCCCATGTCCGAGCAGGGAGTATCCGGTCTTTACAATTTAATCGACGCCCGTGCATTTCGAACTCGGAACCACTTGGTTGGAAGTAAGGCCACGCTCCCACTAGGCTACCACCTCAGTGGCAACTTGCTTATTCTTTACCCGGTCTATTACGGTGGGGTGTGGGGCCTCATGAACTCCACCACGTGGAAAACTTTTGGGGTTTGACGGGGCCAGATATCAGCCCTGGCAACACGGGTTCTTTGCTAACCGTGTCTTTACGAAAAGCTTGCTACCTGCTCGCTTTATATTTCCAACTGATCTTCTAGAATTCTATTAGATTACAAGTCTTCCTTCTTGAGTTGAAATTTTCTGTATCCATTTTTTTAATTTAGAACTAATCTTCTCTAACTTAAGAATTTCCTGGATTATTGTTATTTTTACACTTTATTTTGCACTCAAACAAGGAGAGAAAAGTTCATGGATTAAAAAAAAATCTAAATTGCCATCCTAAAATTTATATAAGTATGAAATAACTTAGATGAAAACTTCCATGTTTCTCATTGTAAAAATAAGTATGCCCGATTGAACGTGTCAACTATGCTATGATGGTTAGCTGGGGTCTCATTGGTCCGCGCATTTGACAGCGGTGATTGCGATCACAAACGCCTTTGAGATCAGAGAATCAAGGTATTGACCAGATTAACATTAATTGGGAGTAGGAAACTTGGTACGCATGTATGCACACAAAAATACAATGCATAAACGCCTGAGTTGATGACAACTCAGTGTGGCTTGGGTGAGCTCTGGGTTGGAAAATGTAAGAGAGAACTATGAGCTCGTTTGGTTAGCGGGAAGCATTTTCCTCTTAGGAATATGGTTCCTGAAAAGAAGATTCTTAGGAAAAGAATACCTAGGAATGTACTTTTGGTATATTTGGTTAAAATGGAAAAGTGACAGATTTTTAGAGTGTTTTTTTTGAGAAAGTTATGTATAATTTCTATTATACTTTTAATAAAAATTAGGTCTTTAATGCTAAGGCCTTTTTGGGAAAAAATAAAGATGGAGTGAGTCCCGCCTCATGGAAAAGTAACTTTTCTATGTTTCTCATGGGAAATACTTTCTCATGAAATGTGAGAATCATATTTCCATGGGAATACAACTTTTCCATCTCTCTCGTTTGAAAACCCTAACCAAACAAGAGGCATCTTATTACTTTTTTGTTGACCATATTTTTTTCCTTTCTTTTTCTGTGAACCAAACGAGCCCTATAGCTCTGATGACTTGGTGCGGGCCATGTGGCAACTCAACCTTTAACTATGGTTTACAAAATTATTTTTTAAAAAAAACCTCACTTAAAATACATTGATTACTTAAAGTACAAATTCATCCGGTTAGTCTTTGTTCAATTTGACGATTGGATGTGACTATATATACTATTTAGAAGAGAAACCCTATATTTTTTTTAACTGGATGTGACAATTCAACCTTTAACTAAGATTTAGAAATTTATTTTTGTATTTAAAAAAAAATGTCACTTACAATATATTTAATTGCTAATTCTTCTTCCAAGAGTCATGCTAGGAATTTATAATGTTGGTCTTGCTCAAACATACTTTTGTTCAATTTGACGACTGTATGCGACTGTATGTACTATTTTCAAAAGAAAACCCTATATTTATAATGTTGCCTTTGCATTTAGAATTTTCTAAACGCTGCTATGGTTATATCATAATGATCCATCGAAGTATCAAACAGACTTTTGCTTTTTCTTTTCTTATTTTTAACTCATAGATCCATCGAATAATAAATCCACTTGAAACTATCACATGGTTTAAACTTCAAAATATTATACACACTGGTTTGATAAAATAGAGAGGGGAATGCACATAATCTTAGTTCTTTTAGAAAGAATAATGATAAATATTTATACGCACTCAATTGTACAACTCTGATATTGTATTCAAAAAATTATCATTATCAAATTACTTGGCTTCTCCCTATCATGGCATCTCAGCAGTAGTATCGTTTAAAACTTCAAAATAATGGTTATTAATTGTTTTAATTTTATAGTGACTGCCATAGCAATTTTGTATCCCATGCATTACATCATATGTCTAATAACGAAAATTTAAAAAATAATGACCGTTATGATCGATTATCTAGAAATGGGTGCGATTCTACATGCCAACGCGATACCGCGGATCTCCACATATTGTCATCCGATTTGACCGTTCACAAAGCATGCGAATCATTTCAGCCTTCCGATTGGCTCAAAAGCGAGAAAAGAAAGCAAACACCCAAATCGAGGTATCAACATCCAACGGCTCATATAAACCAGATTGTCTTATCTCGCACCAGATATTCCCTCCAGCGATTAGAGACATGATGAAGCTTATTACCTGAGCAACAGGTCCACCGATTGGACGGTCCCTTGAGTCTCGAATTTGTAAAAATAACTTGATTGGCAATAGAGTCAACTGCATTTGTGATCAGCACTTCAGAAAGAAATGGCATTCCAGTTGCAACTCCGGTAAGAACAGCAGAACAACAACACATTTCTTGTGCAATAGAATTAATCAGACTAGGAGAACAAGAATAATCTTATGTAATGCGAGCTTTAAATAATAATATAAAGCTTTTAGAACTCTAGCATCTCGCACCAATAAGACAACCATTTGTTTAAGGATTTTTTTTTTATTTTACATAGAGATTATAAAGCTATAAGTTACTTTCTAAATGTCATATACGTAGAGAATTATTTTATTTTAAGTAATTATTTTATTTTAAGTATATATGCAAAATAATTTGATATATGTTTGTGTGGTTGCTGGCAAGGAGATGATGTAAAGGGCTACTTCATATAGTCTCTCCTCAGACAATTTTGGGTGGCTATATGGCTATACTCAAAGGTTTGGGCTCTATCATATGAATTTTGAGACACAAGAAAGGACTCCAAAACTATCTCCAAAATGGTTTAAAGAATTTCTAGAAGGTCCAGAAGTAATTGAAAGGATGAACAGAGATCTGGAATCTCTACGATCTATATACTAGTCGATATGGAGTGCTGATGTCTTATAATGTAATATCGTAATTAATGGGGAGCATAAGGAGATATGGAGATAAAGATGGTTTTCTCCATTTATAATCCAATCACTTTGCTTCCCTCAACCAAGTGAAACCTATCAACCCTTGATTCTTTTTTTTTCTTTGTTTTTTTTTTTTGGTAAAAACGGCTACTCATCTCATAAAGATCGAACGTAAGTACAGCCCTCCAGATCATAGGAAAGTAAAAAGTACAAATAGGGGGGGCGTCTGATGCAGACGTCCAAAGAAAACCACCGGAATGCCGGGCGACAAAGGAGGCGACCCAGTCTGCTGCCCGGTTCGCCTCCTTGAACACATGTACCGCTTGAAAATCAGCCATCATCTGAGTCATCCTGCGAGACTTTCGGATGAGGGGATGACTATCCCCAAACCGATCCACCTTCCGAATCCAGTCGATCACCACAGATGAATCACCCTCGAGGTACACCCGCTCGGCCCCAAGTACTTGCCTCGCATAGGATATACCCTCCCAGGCTGCTTGCAGCTCTGCCCCAACCACTGTAAGTCCTGACGTACGCCGCCCTACTGATGCTATCATTCTACCGAGATGGTCCCTGATCCACAGACCTACTGCCGTCGAAGTTCACTGCTGCTATCAACCCTTGATTCTCACTGCTGGCATATTTTCGATGGGTTGGCAGTATATATTTATTATGCTGTAACAAAATTACTTTCATAAATAACATAGTTTAATGTTAGACAGAGATATGCAACCACACTTTTTATGTTAGAGGGAATGACTGAGAGAGAGAGAATCAAGCAGTTCTTGAAACTTGAAAGGTATTGGTTGTTTACTCAAACAGGAGAAGAACGACAATCTGAGCTTTATCCTTAACAGCTCAAATTTACGTCGTTCCAAGAAAATCTTGCTTTAAGCTATGACTGGCAATTATATACCAACAATTGGGTGGAAGCCTACAATTCGCATTGAATGGATCGGTGATTTTGGATGACTTCTTGTTTGTTCTTCCCTCTAGAGAAAGATTTTCAAAATAATTATCTACCATCTTGAGTCTCTTATCAATATTATGTATAATAATACTTTCACCTAAAGAATTTAAAGATGCATAAGAAGGTTGTGAATTGAAAATGAAGCCAAGGGATTTGATCCGACAGGTTTTACATATAACATTTCTAAGATAAATGATTTGCTAAAACAAAGTCGTATGACAAGATCAGATATAAAATCACAAGGCATAAACATTACAAAACCCTGGTCAGTTCCTTACCCCGATGGATGGAAGTCTTTGGAAGAACTATTATCAGCTAGTAGCTATATCAAGAGTTTGATCTAATAATTTCATAGTTTATCAGAGGTGGATCTTGGCATCTTCCTTGATTAGGAAGCTCAAACAAAACACAGCACATAGAAAAAATAACTTAATAGTTGACTAAGGAAACAAATAGAAATTATATAATGAACCTTTCTCTATCTTTATTGCCAGCAACTCTATCAGGTTAAACAATAGCAGATTTATATCGGGCAATTTATTGTGTCCCTTGGAATCACATCTCGAGACACTTATTAGCATTATAAGAATGTCTGGACTACAACCCACCTACTCAAATTCAGTTTTGGAAAGTAATGGAATTGGATATGGGTCTAAACTCTCCTGCATTTCACACCCTCCAAGAGCATACCCTCCAATAGAGTTAGCAAAGTCATCGGATGGGTTGGGTTCTGGTCCCACCCTCGCCCAAACTTTAATCGGATTTTCTGTCCTAATTCTCAAAAAAAAAAGGAAAAAGAGAACAAGTTCATATAAGCTATTTAAAAAAGCCTTCTAAAAAAAATTCATAAATCTTCACTTGGTTCTGTTTCCGTAGTCTAGCAACCAATCCTGGAGAATGAGAGCAGGGCGTGGGAAGGCTGGGAACTACTGTAGCATCGCCAAGATTAACTAATGCAATTATGATATATATTCACCTGTCTCTTTATGGCTGCTTACCAAAGAAAATGATGTCAAAAGAATAAATTTTTACCAAACCAAATTGTACAACATCAATTTATATAGAAGTTCAAAACAAGGAGATCGAGACATTAATGCAATACAGAACACCTCAGATATGTTCCATGCCTTCAGGTTAGAAAGTTGATGGAAAATGTATAACTTAATAATACTAAATCAACAAAAAAAAAGAGAGAAGAAAAGGAGCAAAGGGGAGAAGTTAGTAAGTGTAAAGAATTAGATAACCTGCTCCAGCATTGCAAGAATGGCAATGGAACTTGAAATAGAGAGGTGATAAGAAGAGGGGAAAATTCTATTTTTTAGTTTATGGATTGATAGAGCAGTTAATTGCCTGAATAAAAAGACGAATTTAAAAGAGGTAAAAAGAAATTGAGATGAAAATGAACAAAATTCACATTTTATTTGATAAAACGTTTGATAGAAGAAAAGAAAACCTCCACGAATAACATTAGTTGCAGAAAACATCCAAAAATATAGAGAATACATGAGATATAACTTAGAGAGATTATGTCGAAGAGAATGCCTAAAACAAAGAGAGACAAGAGGGTAATCAAAGTCTTGTATCCGTACTAATAAGCAATAGGTAGAAGGGTTCCAGTAATAAAGTTAAGCTAATGTCGGGGCATGATTTACTAGCTTGTATTGCTTAATCCAAAATTACCAAGAACCCCCTTGCAACTCTAATATTATATAATTATTATGAAGGCTGCTCACAAATAATCCATCTCTAGTTTTAAATTAAAATTTGGCAAATTATTTGTTGAGATTAGTTGAAAAGACCACATCACATCACTGCAAATAACTTCCTATAGAAATAATATTATTATATATTTCTCATTTTTTTTTATTAAGAGCAGTTCCTTGCAAACAAGCCCTGTAATATTAAGGTAGTTTCCCTAAGACAACGGGTTATTTGCAAATGACCCACCATGGACTTTAATATAGTTTTGGAAACCTGTGCATAACTAAAGCACAATTTGGGAAGCTTGAAAAAATTTTCTCTTAACCTTTTGAAATTAGAATCCTACAGAAAGAGTGCTTTCTCGTCGTCGCCTTCTTCTTTGCTCCTTTTTCTCGAATCCATCCATGGTGGCTGCCGTTACACCCAAATTGGAGTCCTCTCAAAAGCTTAGGAGTTTCTTTCTTCTTGGAAGCTAGTAACCTATCAAACCCTAGCTCTTCTCAATTCCAATCTACGTTTATATCTTTTTGGAGACACCTGATAAAATTGAACGGCACACTACGTCTATATGATCTTGTTGCCATTTTCTTTCTTGATCTACGGCTCAATTTCACTCTTCTTGTCCCACTTTCTTGGCAAAAAAAATGATAATTTTTTCACACGATCTTTTATTTAGTGTTCCTCAAAGATTTCATAGGTTTTAATGCAAGATTTTGTTTCTTTTTTGCTTCCTTTCATCATTCACCCCCTATCGTGGCAGGCCCCCAACACCCATCTTCTCGGCCGTCTCCTTTGATGCCGCTAGGTCGTGAGATATTTGCAGCTATCAATTAAAGAGGGCTAGGGTGGTAACTTTGAGCTTCACCCATTCTTAAGGGACTTTTTCAAGAATTTTGGTTTGGTGAAATTAGAATCATGCATCTAGTGTTTAGATGTCCCATAACCTAGCTTAATCCAAAGTCCAGATTTTGGTCCATCTATGAAAAATAATAATTCAAAATTACCAAAAATCTATGTAACTAACGATGCGATCTAGTTTCTAAAGATACATATTTACCTGCCTTGTATACACATAATCTTGATTTTTTTAGAAAGAATAATCAGAAATATTTATACACACTCAAGTGTATAACTCTGCTCTTGTTTACATAAATTATCATTATCGAACTAGTTGGCTTCTCCCAGCCATGGCATCTCACTCGTGGCATCGTTTAAAACTTCAAAATAATAGTTTTTAATTGTTTTAATTTTATACTGACTGCAATAGCAATTTTGGATCCCTTGTATTACATTACATGTCTAATTACGGAAATATAAAAAATAATGACCGTTATGATCGATTATCTAGAAATGGGACGCGTTAGAATGCTATACTGCGGGTTTCTACGTATCGTCATGCGATCTTGACGGTTCATGAAGCATGCGAACCATTTCAGCTTTCCAATTGGCTTAAAAGCGAGAAAAGAAAGCGAACCTCCCGAGTCCCAAATCGAGGTATCAACATCCAAATGGATCAGATAAACCGGATTGTCTTATCCCGCACCGGATGTTACCTAAAAGCAATTATGAACCGGATTGTCCCCCGAGTCTCGAATTTGTGAAAATAACTTGATTGGTTATATTACCCTCGCTGCTCGTATGGCGTTCACCTTCGCTGAGGCCACCGCTCAAGTCCACCAGGGCGTTGGATCCTTTCTCTCTCACGCCCTCCGGTCGGTGGAGACGGAAGGATATAAAATCTGTAACCCTAGATTTCGATTGTTTTCTCGCGAAGAAACCTCGATGAGATCTACCTTACATCGAAGCTAGGATCGGATTTCTCCAAGCGTGTGGGAGCTTTTCTTTCCCAAGATTCGTCCAGCCAATGGAGCTCCGTCGCCGATCTAGGGTTTCTGTGGCGTTCTTGATCTCTCTCCTCCTCGTCCTGAGCTTCGCCGGAGACTTGTGCTTTGCCGAGAACCGTCGGCTGAAGAACGTCCAGGTTTCGCTCCGGGCTAAGTGGACCGGCACTCCGTTGCTGTTGGAAGCCGGGTAGCCTTCTTCTTGAATCTTTTTTACATTGACGCGTTACTTTTCTGGATTCCTTTTGCATATAATATGCACAATGAAATTTCGTAATTGGAAAGTGAGGTATCTAATTAGATGTGTAAATCTTGAATGTTACTTTGATCTATTCTTTGTTCTTTTTTCGCTAAATAATGGAATTCATGACATTGTCAAGATCTTGTTGATTTTTTATTTGGAAGAAAGGATTGGAGCTCGCTGGATATGAACATACTTGATCTTCTTTTGTTATTAGGGAGCGATTGGCCTGCCGGCCCTGCCCTCCATTATTTAGTTATAAAATTCATATGCTGCTTTTATTTGATCCTCTATTGATGTTTTAGGAGGAAGACTTGGGAATACTTGGGAAATCTGCTGGTACGAGTGCAATAGTTAACTTATGAAAAAGTAGGGGACTAAGATTTTCTTTTCCCCTTCCTGAACAAATGAAATTCCAAAGAAATTCAAAAGTAGGCTTGCCTGATGGAATCTGGATGCTTGCCCTAGCCAAGAACTGGCTGTTGGTGGTAAGTAAAGGTATGAGTAACTGAGAAATCAGTGACTGTGTTGTTCTCTTGCATGATAATTTTTGTGTTTGATGCATTGTTGGCATTGATGTATTATTTTGCTTATTATTTGTTTTTTAAGTTTATACCTTCTTTGGTTAAGGAGCACTTCAGTTTGATAGGTTACTAAAGAATTGTTACAACATATTTTAACAGAGAATTGCTCTCTGAAGAATGGAAAACCTGTTTTGGGAGTTTACTGATCTCTGGTTAGAACCAGATAAAGGCTCAGATTGTTTGACAGCCAAATGCTGCATTCACAAAATTGTGCATGATGGGCGCTTTTTTCTAAGTGAACCCTTGGGATCAGTTTTTGAATTTTCTCTTATGCTTCGGTTAGCATCTCCTACACTAGTGCTCTACTGGCAGTTGGCGGAGGATTCTTTATCTTCTTATCCTTCTGACGATGAAACCAACTCAGAACATGTTATGGGAGACTTGTCAGAGCCAATTTCAAGAGTCAAGGCAGAGCCTTTTCTCATAAGCAGAAACCTGAGAAGCCCTGAAGGAAGTTGCTTCTGGGTACATACCGGTAGTGGACTACTGTTCAATGTTACTGAACTTCTTTCATGGCTTGACACTTCAGCCAAACTGTAAGTCATATCCACTTTTCTTGTGTCGTTGTTGTATTTCCATTTCTGTTATTGCAACTCTTGTTGATCTTTTTTGCTTCCTTGTTATATAGGGAGGTTATATGTTTATTTGGATTTCTTCAGAGCTGTGGGATCTGCTGAATAGGCTGAACTTTTTGATTTTGATCACATATATTTTGGTTCAAGTATTGCCAGTCCAGTTGCTATTCTATATGGAGCTCTTGGACCAGAATTCTTTAAAGAGTTTCATGTTACCTTGGTGGAAGCAACAAAAAAAGGTATTAACTAATGGCCATTATTTATTTTATATGAACAACAGTGAACACATTCCTGTCTCAGTTAGAATAAGATGGCATATTGCAATTAACAATGTTGGCACATACACATTGTTAAGAAAAAACTGCAAAACCAATCTCTTTCCTTGCATGAGATATGATCACTCTATAAAATTTAAACTCACTGGTTGTTCCATTGATGTGTCCTTAACATGCTCGTTAGTTTTCTACGTCAAATTTTAATGAAATGTAACACATCTAGTGTTATCATGGAAGATTTACAATTACTTGATTATATGAAAGTTTTGATGTTTGTTTGGTTGGAGTGACTGCATAGGATGACTAACTCACAGAAATTTATGGGAAATAGAGAGGGAAAGAAGTACTGATGGGGAAGAGATAGGGGTGGAGGGAAACTTTTGATGCATGTTTGATCGAGGACATGAAATCAATGTTTGAGCTGAAATGGGTAGTCAAAGCCTGGACCAAGGAAGCAAGCCAGGCTTCCTGGATTGGACCAGTGAGGTACCTGTACCTGGGATGCCCTTGGTACCTGGGTCTTTGTGAAGAAGTTGCAACCTGGTTGGTACGATTCTATGCTGACCGGTACCAACTAGGACAGGACCAGCACCAGCTGGTTCTGCCTGTTACTGGGTTGTACTGACTCAAAATGTTCATTTTTACTTTCTATTTGTTCTCCTTTTGTTTACTCATAGATATCATATATCATGTCTTGCAATGCCTTTTTAGTATAATAATTACGGCATTCTATTAGTTTGAGGCCCAACCTTCAGATTTGCCATTATGTGGACTTGAAACTTATTTTTTATTAGTCATCTCATTCTTACTAAATGAAAACAACTTAACATACAGTTTCCTTTATTATGTTGGTAACTTTTTTCAGTTTGTCTGCTCTTAGCCATTATATTTACTCTCTTTCTAGATTCACTGTCAGAACTTTGCTGCCCTGTTCTTTTTATTTCTTGTTTAAATGTGTTTTCTGTTGTTCTTAAGAAAAAATTAAATACGTAGTCAGACCTGTGTTGCCTTCTGGATGTCAAGCAGCGAGCAGCTATTGTAGTGCTGTTGGTTCTTTGGATGTAGTAGGGTTGGGTATGGTGTGGAACTTGCTTTGAAGAGCATGGAGTACAAAGCTATGGATGATAGCACAGTAAAGAAAGGTCATTTCAGGACTTTCAGTAAAATGCTATATGCCTAATTTTCAAATGCTGGCTTTTTCCTTCCTTATCAGTGGTATCCAAAATTAGCAACAACTGACTTTTTTTATGACATTGAAGTTTCATAGGTTTTTTCTTGTATATCTGTTTGCAGACTTGATGATAGATATACTTTAATTTGCACTCTTTTATGCATCAGTTCAACCTGCTACTCCAACTGATGTGCCACTTTAGACCAATCAATTTTTTTTTGTGGTTAGGCTTTCATTTGGATTACATTTTAGCTGATGTCGTTGGATTGCTCACTTCTCGTATATGTTGTGCTTAAGTTTTTGGAAAACTCTCAAGAAATAGTGCCTTGACCTTGTTGCCTATTACATTTGTACTCTATCATTTCTTTTCTCGCTTTATTTGGAATGGTTGTGTTGCTTTTGTTAAATATACTTTTTAATTCACCCATAAGTCACAGTAGAATTTTGATTTCAACGAACTAGCCAAAATGCTGTACTTCCATTGAAGTCATAATATATATTATGGAATAAGTACACTAATGGGTGTCAATATGAAGTGGTGTATGTGAAGCTTTAATTCACCAAAGTGATGGCAATTTCAGAGATGACACTAGAAATTTAAATGCTGTAGCATCTCTTATTAAAATCTGATCATAGTCTATGTTAAATTGTTATTATTTAAGCCTAAAAGCTGCCATTAACAAAGCCACAGAATAAACAATCTCTAATTGAATGGTTTCCCCTAGTTGTTTAATTCTGTTTTATGCTGCTTAAATATTTTGAAATGATCTAATGGCCTAGAAGTTGCAGGTGTGTAATCGGTGATTAACTTTTGAGAATTATTTTGCAAAAAATTAATTTTATCTTATAGAATGAAGAACATATATTTAGAATAATTTTGGAAATGCCACTTTTACTCTTTAGTTTATTGCTCAAAAATTGTTAACAGTCTTGATTTTTGGTCAGCCAAACACCATTGATAGCCCACTGGAACCCGCTGTCTTTGCTGTGACATTTAGGTGAAGCTCTGCCCTGTGGGAAGTGGTATCTCTATCACCAGACTGACCGGCTTGAGACTTTGAATCCTGTGCCTTGCAACTAATGCATCTGAAAGAGGTCCATGCATGCATGCATTATTTGATAGGTGTGCTTATGCCTGCATGTGGGCCTTTGTGCATATGCAGATATGTACGTACGTACATGTGTATGTATGTATCACTGTATATATGTATGCATATGTATATGTGTGTATGTATGTATTGTGTATGGTCCGTATAGACGACATGCACAGACGTGGGCCTTAGCACATGCATGCACACTCGTTTGACAACACTGGCTATTATCATGCCAACCATTAAGAAATGGAGCTTTTTCTTTTGTATTCTTATTATTTTTTTGAAAATCTTGCTTCCTTTATGTCTGTATTGCAGGTGTTACTGTAGAAGATCCTAGGACTGAGGATCTCAGTCAAGAAGTTAGAGGATTTATATTTTCCAAAATCTTGGTTTGTTTTCAAAGCCTCGCATAGATTAGACTTAACCTTGTAATTTATTCTATTCCTACATTCTGTTTTACTTTGCCTTTGCAACTGCAGGAACGCAAGCCAGAGGTGACTGCTGAGTAATGGCTTTCAGGGATTATTTATTATCATCAACAATATCAGACACGCTGGAAGTTTGGGAATTGAAGGGTATTGGTTGTGATGATTGGTGCATGATAATAGCTGTATACAGCATGTCATCTGTGCTTGGTCAGTTTGAATTTTAGTTGAAGATCTTTTATGCCCACTTTTAACCAGTTTGGTTATCTTTTCTGCAGATGTAGGACATCAAACAGCACAAAGGATAGTGCATGCATCAGACCCTCTACAGTCAATGCAAGAAATCAATCAAAATTTTCCTAGTATAGTTTCTTCATTATCTTGCATGAAGGTACAAGCTTCTGTTAGACACTCGTTAAATTTGTAGGCATATATGATATCTTTGTTATTTCTGTCAGCTAACATATGCTTAAGCTATATGCAGCTTAATGATTCTGTTAAGGATGAAATACTTGTGAATCAGCAAATGGTTCCTCTTGGCAAGTCATTAATGGTTTTGAATGGTGCTTTAATCAATATTGAAGATATCAATCTTTACCTATAATGTTTTCTTCCTCCACCATTAGCTCTGATATCTCACCTTATTCTTAGAGAACAAACTGGGTTATATCAACTTTGGGATTTGAGTGGTTGTACTTTATACCTTGGTTTCTCATTTCTGTGACCTTTTTTGCATTTTTGTTATGCCTTTTTTTGACACTCTTTTGCATTAAACGCCAGTTGATTAAAGCTTATCAAAATAAATAATATTTTAGTTCTTTACCTACTGGCCCTAACTCTTCTATTCTGGAGTACCACTTCGGCTCGATGATTCTATACTTATAAGATGTCATATGACAAATAATCAGTCAAAATATTGTCTTTTTGTTTTTGATTCATCATAGTCACTTGCACATGTGCATAGTGCTTAAGTTCTTACTCAAATACAGTCTTTGAATCCATTACTCGGAAAACCATGTTTAGCCTTGCTGGTTTACTTGCTCTTTATGTATAATTCATGTTTCTTGGTAGCCAATGGTCTTCCCAATGTATGGTAGGGGTACAAATGTACCGAGCAGCTCGAGCTCGACTTGACTATTACCGAGTTCGAGTAGCTCAACTAGTTTTTCGAGTCAAGCTCAAGTAGCAAAATACTTGACTTAATAGCTCATGAGCCTAGACGAGTATATATATTTTTAATAATATTATATTCTAGAGTTTTTTGCATGGATACCCTTCTAAATATCGGATTTTGCATGAATACTCTTCCAAAATTGATATTTGCGTGTATACCCTCGTAAAACTCTATTATTGTTCAAATGCCCTTGATATAACTGTTGTTTTAATGAAATTAAGAAAAATCATTTTTATATTAATTAAAAATAAAATAAAATTTTGAAATTATACTATTGTCCCTGTCTTCTTCCTGCTATCGGGATCGCGATCCCGCGACTCAGACAAGATGGTGCTCATGGACTGGAGGGACTCGCATTTGGGCAATGAGCCTTGCTTGAGGCATCGGAACGATAAGCTCCCGACGTTCCTTTATGCCATGCCCTTCAACTCTGATGCTCCCAACCTCTTCCTTGCTTGGACTGGAGTTGCCTTTGTGCGCTAGACACGACCTCTTCCTTTAAAATGCCCCTAACCTTGCTTCCGAAGAAGGGAGAGAAGGGAAGAGTGTTTGATGGTGGGTTTGAGTGTTCTTTTGGAAGCCCAGAAGAACTTTCAAAGAACACCCAAATCCTCAGCAAGACCTCCGTTCTCCGAAACTCTTCTCTCTCCTCCATTCCATCTCCAATTCCCCCTCCTCCTAATTCCTTCCCCACAAGCCCTTTTCTGGAGTTCTGCTACCTTTGCCGCAGAAGACTCCAAGAAGGGAAGGACATCTATATGTACAGGTGAGCATATCTTCCCACTCAGCCCCCATGTGGGTATTTTGGGAGTACAAACTCCCCTCTCTCTCTTTAGAAGTTTTATTTTTCTTTATTTTTGTTGCAGGGGTGACAGGGCATTCTGCAGCGTGGAGTGCCAGTGCAAGCAGATATGCATGGATGAGGAAAGTGGGAGGAGGGACAACTTTTCCCTCGCCGCTGTAGGGGTCGGAGCGCCGGCGTCACACCAACGGGGGCGGGTGATGGCCGGGGGCTTCGTGTATTAAGGCGAGCGGGGATTGGAGGAGCCCATGGTTTTGTGATTTTGGGGTGTGCTAGCTGCTAGCTTATAGTACAAATATCCAATATGTTGTATGTTGGTGGGAGAAGTAGATTGCTGGATCGAAAAAAAAATGAGACAACATATTTCTGCTGCTGCGAGCTCTGATGATGGTTTTGTTTGGAAGTGGGCGGGATCTTGGAAGGGACAGAGGCGATCTCACTTGCGGCTTACGATTCCAATTCCACTTGTGGCTAGCGATTGCGAGTCGCGAACGTCCACGGGATTGCGATCGCGATCCCAATAGCAGAAAGAAGATAGGGACAATAATGTAATTTCAAAATTTTATTTTATTTTTAATTAATATAAAAATATTTTTTTAATATCGTTAGAACCATCGTTATATTAAGTGCATTTGAACAATAACAAAGTTTTACGAGGGTATATATGCAAATATCAATTTTAAAAGGGTATTCATGCAAAATCCGATATTTAGAAGGGTATCCATCCAAAAAATTCTATATTTTATTTATAATATATTAGTAATATGATATTTTAAAATATAATATTTATATATTTTTTAATCTAACCTAACTTCTAACTTTTAACTATATTTTTTTAATAACCATCGAGGCCTAAATTCGAGCTTGAACTCAAGCTCGAGTATGGCTTGGTTGATATTGGTTTCGAGTTGAGTCGATCTCGATTGTTCCTTTTTTTGATTGAATTGAGTTCGAGCTTGGATATTAAGGCTCGATCGATCTCGAGTTGAGTTTCGAGCTTGAGTATTTTGAATCGAGTTGAGCTCGAGCCTCTAGCTACTTGGCTCAGCTCGGCTCGATTCCACCCCCAATATATGTTATGTTTTTACCTTCATCTAGATTGTTATGGTACTAGATATCACATTTGGGAACTATTTCAGTAATATATGTTTGATTATATTAAGCTATGTACACTATATGGTCTGGTATTTGATACGATGGTGCAGTGTTACTGTTTTTAAATGTTTTAACCATCTATTTTGGGTCTTATAGGTTAATTGATCTCGTTAGTGAAGAGTTATTATTGGCCGATCACTTTTCAAAATTTAAGGTGATCTATGCTTCTTGACATCTTTCTTTATGGCTTATGCATCATAGCCAATTTTCTGGTAAATTGTTTGCTGGTTAATTCATAATGCACCCTTCTCCTCAAGGTCGACGGAACCGGGCTGAACCGGACGGTTCTGGTCGTATGAAGCCGTCTTGGCGGCGGACTGGGATGGTTCTGGCAACGAAAACGAAATCCGTTGTCGGAGGAGGAAAAGAAGGAAAGAGAGGAAAAGAGAGAGCGAGCGGGGGGTGGAGGGAGAGGGAGAGGGAGAGAAGAAGAGAGAGGGAGGGGGAGGCTGGTCGGCGGAGGTAGGCGAGCCGTGCAGGACGCACCTCTGGGCCCGTGACCGGGAAACAAGCTAGGTTCCCTGTTTCGTTCGAAATCGCTTGCCGACTTCATTTAAAAATTGTGAAATTAAAAAGGGGTTCAAGCGATTTGCCGACTTCACTTAAAAATCGCGAAATAAAAAAAGGGGCCGGATTCCTATTTCGAACGAAACAGGGGACCCGAAATTAAAAAGGGGACTCAGCAAGTTTTTCGGCCTCGGAGCCTTCGCCTCCTACCTGGGTTGCCGGCCTCTGTCGGCTCTCCGCTGGCCTCCGCCATCCTCTGCCACCCTCTTCTTTCCACCTTCTCTCTCTTCCTCTCTTCTGTTTGCCCTCTCCTTCGCCTTCTTTATTGTGTCGGTACAAGCCCAGCACGACGCAGGCCTGTATCGACTCGTGCCGCTGGGCAACTGATCCGAGGTCCGGTATCGGCACAATTGACCATGCTTCTTCTTATTTCTTTTTCACTTTCTTTTCTTTTCTTAACTTTTCTCTCGGCAAGTCTGTTAGGTTTTAGTAATAATGTAAGTAGAGCTTTATGAAATTGTCTCCTATGAACATTTTGGCTAAATGAATTATAATATTGAATTATTGCTATCAAAGATGCTTAACCATTCAGTTTTCCTTTTTTTTCTTCTGTTTCTTATCACATTCTTAAGAGACTGCTTTTACTGCCTCTCTGCTTCAACTTAAATTATTTTGAAATAATTGTACCAAGATCTCTCTCTGGAGAACCCTGACATAATCATCCAGTTCTATTGGCTCTGTGTATAAACAACACCTCTCTATTGACTGCTTTTACTGCCTCTCTGCTTCAACTTAAATTACTTTGAAATTAATTGTACCAAGATCTCTCTCTGGAGAACCCTGACATAATCATCCAGTTTTATTGGCTCTGTGTATAAACAACACCTCTCTATTGACTCAACTAGCTATCCTTAGGGTCTTCTAAGACCACCTGCTGCCTATAATTGGCGAGATCAGCAATTAGCTATATCAAGAGTTTGATCTAATAATTTCATAATTTATTAGTGGTGGATCTTGGCATCTTCCTTGATTAGGCATCTCAAACAAAGTGCAGTATACAGAAAAAAGAACGTAATATCTAACCTAGAAAATTAGATAGAAATTGATTTGGACTACAATCTACCTACTCCATTCAGTTCTGGAAAATCATGGAATTGGATATGGGCCTAAACTCTCTTGGAATTCACACCCTTGAAGAGCATACCCTCCCATAGGTTGATATCAATGACTTGGGTTCAAGTCCCACTCTCACTCAAAGTTTAATCCGATTTCCTATCCTAATTCTCACAAAAAAAAAGGGAAAAAGAGAAAAAGTACATATAAGCTATTTAAGAAAGCATTCTAAAAAAAATTCATAAATCTTCACTAGGTTCTGTTTTCATAGTCCAGCAACTAATCTTAGAGAATGGGAGCAGGGCATGGGAAGGCTTGGGACGGTTGCAACATTGCAAAGATTAACTGATGCAATCATGATATAAATTCACTCGTTTCTCTGTGGTTGCTTGCCAAAGAAAATGATGTCAAAGAATGAATTTTTACCAAACCTAATTGAATAACATCAATTTATATAGAATTTCAAAACAAGGAGATCGAGACATTAATGTATCATAGAACACCCTAGATATGCTCCATGCCTTCAGCTTATGAAAGTTGATGGCAAATATATAACTTAATAATACCATATAAAAAAAGAAAAAAGAACAGGATCAAAGGGGAAAAGTAAGTACAAAGACTTAGATAACTTGCCCTAGCATAAATATTTGCAATAATGACAATTGATCTTGAAATAGATATAGGTGATCAGGAGGGGAAAAATTTCAATTTTTAGTTCGTGGAGTGGCAAAGCAGCTAATTGCCTAAATAAAAAACACTGACAAATTTAATGGTGGTAAAAATAAATTGATATAAAATTTGTCTTTCTTTCACCTCTGGATGATCAATGGATGATCAAGATTATTCATCTAGCTGCACAGATCGCAAAGGGATCAGTGGATGATCAGGATTATTTATCCAATTGCATAGATCTCCAAGCAATCTAAATATTCATTCGTGTGCATGGATCTCCAAGCAACCACATAGATGATCCGAATATTCATCCACATGCACAGATCCCAAAGTGATCAGTGGATGATCGGATTATTCATCCACCTACACAAATCTCGAAGCAATCTAAATATTCATGCACCTACACAGATCTCCAAGCAACTATGTGGATGTTCCAAATATTCATTCGCCTGCATAGATCCCAAAGCAATGAGCGGATAATCAAAATTATTCATCCATTTGCACATATATCAAAGTTGACTAAGTGGATGATATGAATTATTCATCCACCTACACAGATCCTAAAAAGATGTTGCAATTGGCTAAAAGAGCGAGAGAGCATTTTTGTCAATTGAAATGGCAGGCTAACACCATCCACTGGTCGGAAAGTCGATGGACGAATTTGGAACAGTTTGAAAACTTGAATGATCCGTTTGAAACTTTTAAAAGTTGAGGATGTCTTTGAGATTGGCCCAAACTTGTGTTGCTTAATCCAAAATTACCAATGAATACCTTAACAATTTTAATATTATATAATTATTACGAAGGTTGTTCACAAAACAATGTATATCTAGTTTGAAACTAAAATTTGGCAAACTATTTGCTGAGATTAGTTAAAAAAACCACGTTACATCACTGCAAAGTACTTCCCATAGAAATAATATTCTTGCAAGTTTCTCATGTTCTATTCTTATGAGCTATTCTTGGCAAACAAGCCCTTTACTATTAAGCTAATTTCCGTAATACAGTGGGTTATTTGCAAATAACCCGCTATGGACTTTAATATAGTTCTGGAAACCTATGCATAGTTACAACACAACTTTGGTGACCTCGAAATAGTTCTCTCTTAATCTACGGTAATCCAGAGTTGGACAAGAAAGGCTAGGGTTTCTGTTGCCTCTTCTTGCTTCCTCCTTGTCCCTTCTTCACTTCTTCTTCTCGAATCCATCCATGGTGACCGTTGTTACTCCGAAACCGGAGTCCTCTCAAAAGATTTCAAGTTTCTCTCTTCTTGGAAGCAGGTAACCTATCAAACTCTAGCTCTTCTCAATTCCACTCTATGTCTATATCTCTTCAGGGACATCGATAAAATTGAAATGACGCTCTACGTCTATATGACCTTGTTGCAATTTTCTTCCTCAATCTAAGGCTCAATTTCACTCTTCTTTTACCACTTTCTTGACACAAAAAGTTGATAATTTTTTTTTATGATCTTTTATTTAGTGTTCCTCAATGATTTCATAGGTTTGAATGCAAGTTTTTTTTTTTTCCTTTTTTACTTTCTTTCACCACCCCCCACACACAAACACACACACAAACACCCACCTTCTTGGTTGTCTTCTTTGATGCCCCCAGGTCGAGAGATATTTGGAGCTATCAATTGAAAAGGGCCAGGGAGGTGACTTCGAGCTTCACCAGCTCTTATGGGAGTTTCTCAAGAAATTTGATTTGGTGAAATTAGAATCATTTATCTATTGTTAAGATGAACCTTATCCTAGCCTAATCCCATGACCAGATTTTGGTCCTCTAGAAAATAATAATTCAAAATTACCAAAAATCTATGTAACTAAGGATGTGATCTAGCTTCAAGACACATATTTACCTGCCTCAAGTGTGTGTTCTTGAGTCATAACTCTTGAAAGGAAACTGACTTTGTTTAGTTGAAATTTGAATAGTCAATTATGTCTTAATGGCACAGCTGAAACAAAACAAATGGTTAATCTAGCCTCAATATTAGATTAGAACTATGTTGAATTTATTCATAAGAAAAACATAACGAGCAGGTGCCATACAATTTATGTGATAATGACCATTAGCCAAGTGAGCTGGCCATAAGGGATTCACTGGACCATTACCATGAGGAAGACTCTCATTATGGATGCTAGGAAAAGAGTAGAACCTAAAGGATGCATCGAGAAATTGAGGGTAAGCATGATAGGATTATCGGTTACTTAGATGTCAAAAAATGATAGATGCAACATTATATCATCATCCAGATTTTCCCTGCGTTCCCCAAGCAGAAATGTGGTCGCCATATGCTTGTACAAAAAGGAAGGAGTTAAGAAGCTGTAAGGCTTCAATTGGATATTTTTAGGATGGGATTAGTTGGATGAAATTTTTCTTGACGGAATGCTGATCCAAAATGAACCACACTCTTCCCTGGAGGCTTAGTCCAATCAATGATAATTTTGCCAATTTCAGTCTGGGTTCAGTTTAACCCAAGCCAATTTGGGCCTCACACTTATGGATTTTCGTATATACCATTGTGGTCTGCTACCCTTACATTGCCATGTCTTTTGCTGTGAAATGGCTATCACATTTTATCAGTTGCTTTCTCTAAAGCTGTGCTTTCTGTCACCAAGGGCCTAATCTTACTTTCAAATGGTCAGGTCATTAGAGAAAACATTACAGTGCATGAGGAATCTTGAATGAGAACATGGGCATATCAATATTGACTGGCCGAAATGATGAGATGGTCACAGATCCGATATATAACAATTGGGGCTTAATAGGCTTTCTTAGACTCACATTATCATGTATTTTGGATGGCTTCCAAATTTGCAGAAGGATATGGTAGGCATCTACTTGCTCCTAAGTAACATCTTTAGAAAATCTTTATGGACTTAGATACAGTTGTTGAGCTGCCTGTCTCATTTACTGGCTACTCTATTGGCATTACAGTCTCTTAGTCGTAGCAAGATCCATAGCTGCTGGTGCAAAGTCTTTTGTTTGTGATCATAACCTGACAAATTCCAGCATTTGTGTTCAATTAATTCGCTCTGGAAGGGGAGCTTAAAAAATCACTTTTGATGGCTTCATCTTCATGAAGCATTTCAATAAAATATTAGCAAGTAAAAGTAATTACGAACTTTTTTATATTTAAATCCATTTCTGCCAAGATGCAAAGGTAATGTATCAGTTGGTCAATCTCATGGATTGTAAAGTGCTGGGACAGCTCGGAGAATATGCTTTTACTTTGTTTTGCTACTAGTAAATTCCTTTAGTTTCTCCACAAACCATGCCAAATTTTAATGCACAACCGATTCACTTATAATCGTTCCTCCTGTTCCTGCACTTCCACAATTTTTATGGTGCTACAGATTCTCTCCCTCCCTCTCTCTCTCTTTCTCTCTTCTAAAAAAATATCAAGTCAAAGAGGCAGATCCCAATCAGCTCGTCTCCAACCAAGTAAAGGCCAGAGCTGATGTTACCTTAACTTTCAAGATTCTCCTCTGCCTCAAAAGTCAACGTTTACTGGATTTACCAAGGTCTTGAAAGGAAACAAGCTATGAAGTGGCTGAGGTTTTCCTGCACTCATCTTTGGTTTCTTTTTCCCCCTTCTCCCAGTTGTATTGGACCTGCTACAAGAGCTCGCAGGCTTCCTACGCAAATAATACATACCAACCTGTTCTCCCCGAACTATTTGACTGCGACCCAAAATCTTCACAGAGTGAACTTGAACCAACTAGAAAAAGTTCTCTCAGATTTTGATTAACTAGCATTGGAACAATGAAATGGGCATTAAAAGGGATCACTGCTGGCAACTGACATCTTAATCTTAGTAGTAAGTCTTTGTCCCGCCGAATCCAAGTAAAGAAACCTTGAAATAGTGAAGTGAAAAATGTCTAGCAGCAGTAATGAGACGAATAGACTCTCTGGCCTTAACCAACCTTTACCTTGGACCTAAGAGAGTTAAGAGCAAGCCTGCAAAACTATTATTTTCTATGTAGAGCTTGAATAGATTAAAATTCATACTTAAATTAGGAATATTTTTAGTTTGGCGTATTTATCAGAGAAATTACTTTGGGCGGCTTTTATCTGGAAGACTTTGATTCCATGGGGAAGTTTTGGCATCATTGATGCTATTTTCTAAGTTTTTTACATGTCTGTTGACATGTCTTCCATGTCGTGTCCTAATGATTTAGTTACATCTATTATTGGCCAAGGATTGTTTTGTCTTCTTTATAGATTCCTCAAATCTTTCTGTTTCCTTTTTCTTTCTTATTTTCTTTTTTAATATTTATCCAACCTTTAAGTAATATTCAGAAATTTATTTTTTTAAAAATCACTTAAAATACATTAATTGCTAATTCTTCTTCCTAGAGTCAATTTGACAACTGGCTGTGGCTATGCATACAATTCTAAAAAGATGTCTCCCTTCTATTTATAATTTTCTGAATGCTGCCATGGTTATATCACAATGATCCATCATGGTCTTTTGTTTTTCCCCCCTCATTTTAATACTCATAGATCCATCAAAAAAATCACTCCACTTGAAAATATCACAAGGATCACGGCATCATAGACACTACATATAAAAATCTTCACTATTTTTTAGCAATCTATTTTGGGAAAATGGAAGAAGTGAGACACTTCTCTTAAATTTGTTGAAAAGCGTAGTGAATGGGAACAATAGAGTGGAGGTTCATATAATGGTGTTTCTAGAAGGCAACAATAGAGAAGAGTTACAATAACTTGTTCCATGCAATAGGAAAGAACTACATAAGATTTTTGTAGCTATTAAGCACTGCATCTATGTTAAGAACTCCAGTAATTGACATAATTTAATTGAGTTGAATGGCTCGTGAATATTTGGAATGTTGCCACTTATGAATAAGTGAGATATCCTTTGCATGGTTGGTCGTGCTTGTGGTATAATACGGATGCATGAAAATGCTATAATAGCCAGCAACAACACTTCTTTTACCATATAAGCTGTAGGAGGTGGGATACGTTGATCTAACACATCACTAAATAACATTTGCTGGACATCTGATGAAGATAGGGAGGAGACAAGATCACCTGGATGCCTTCCCATTATTACTTCTAAAATTACTATGCCAAAGCTGTATACATCGCATTTCTCATTCACCCTTGTCATGTACGAAAGCTCTGCAAAAAATAGAGAAATGAATAATCTTCTTGTTTCCAATTTAAGTAATTCTTCTCAAACTTAACAAAAATGCCAAAATCTTGTGTCCAAACTTAGTTTATGTATTAATATTTTACATTAGAAAATATAATTATCTATATGCACTAGTTTGCTTTTATTTAAATATCTAAGCTCTCGTATGGATAGATTCACAAATGAAAGATATAATCATTATCATAGGTTTACTGAAAAATCTCTATTTGTCAAATATATACTACTCGTGTTTGTCAAATGCATGGTAAGCCACATAAGACATCGAAATAGAACAATAAATCAAAGTATAAGAATATATATAACAAATAGAATTACTATGATAATAAGAAAGACAAATTGGAAGAATGACTTACCTGGGGCAGTATATCCTAATGTGCCTGCTACTGTGCTCCAATTTGATAAATCAGAATTTAGAATTCTTGCAGTGCCAAAATCTGAAAGATAAGCTTTAAAATCATAGTCTAATAATATATTATTATTGGAGATGTCTCGATGCACTATGGATGGATTGCAATCATGGTGCATGTATGATAAAGCATGGGTCACATCTTTGATAATATGAGCTCTTCTCTCCCAATTCAATTCCTCTGCTGTTTCTTGATTGCGAAGGATGCTAGCTAAACTTTCCTTCTCAATATACTCATTTATAAGAAATCTACAACCTGAACTGGAACAAAACCCATGCAGTTTGACAATGTTACGATGTCGAATTCTGGTTAATGCTTGAATCTCGTTCTGGAAACTTTTCTCATCAAATACTCCTTCCATTGCATGAAGTTTTTTAACAGCCACCACTTGTTTCATTGGAAGTTCTACTTTGTAAACTTTGCCATATGCTCCACTCCCGATGCAATATTTCTCATCAAAATTTTCGGAGGCATTAATGATGTAGTCATAAGCAACTCTTCCATCAAAATTCAATATCGAAAACAATTTACCAATAATGACATCAATATTCTTTTTCTCTGTAGGTTTTCCTCTCCTACGAAGAACGGCAATGATGATAGTAGACAAACCTAAAAGAACCAAGCTGCCCAATATTGGAGTGATAACAAAGAGTATAATGTGGTTTTTAGTTGAATGATGAGTGCTTACAGTAGTTGGTCCACAAGAAGACAAATTTGACACCTCACCACATAAACCCTTGTTATGGATAAACCACTCTGCTGGAGCATTTTGAAACAATTTGCTTCTCGGAATTGGGCCCTCCAAATTGTTGTACGATACATCTATTGATGACAAACTCAACATGCTTCCAAAAGATGAAGGAATGGCACCCGACAAATTATTGTGGGACAAGTTCAAAGATATTAAATATGTCAAACTTGCCAGTTGTGATGGTATCTCTCCTCCAAAAAAATTATGGCTCAGATCAAGTAAATCTTGCAATTCTTTTAATTCTCCAAGTTGAGATGGAATGATCCCATCAAATTTATTTTTGCTCAAATTCATGAAGCGAAGTTTAATACAACCCTCTAATTGTGGTGGTATTGGGCTATTGATGTTGTTGTTAGATAAATCCAAAATTTCTAGATTGGATAATTTTCCAAACTCTGAAGGAATTATTCCAGATATTTTGTTATCACTCAAAGTCAGGTTAAACAATAAGCTCATGGTACCCAACTCTCTTGGTATTTCTCCTGCAAGTTGATTTGAAGAAAGGTCCAGGACTTCTAACTGAAGTAACTTTTCGAATTCAGGGGGTATGTTACCAGTAAGTAGGTTTCCTGAAATACTGAAGCGTGTCAAATTTTGACAATGTGCCCAACTTGGTGAGATCTCGCCATATAATTGGTTGTAGCTCATGTCAATGTAGTGTAGATTCGGGTATATCCCAAAGTCTTCGGAGATATTTTCTTTAAGCTTGTTTCCTTCAAGGCGAACTCTGAATAAGCTAGAGCAATTTTTTAAACTTCTTGGAATAGGGCCCTCAAAGTAGTTGTTTTGCACAATAAGATATTGAAGCACACCTCCTTTACAGATCTTTGAAGGTAAGTAACCAGAGAAATTGTTATTATATACCTCTAAAGAGACGAGGCTGGTGTGATTACCCAGTTCTTAGGGCAAAGAGCCTGATAAATGATTGGTGTGGAGGTACAAGGTGTCAAGCATGGTGAGATTTCCTAAAGTGGAAGGGATGGAGCCCGATAGTTGATTTTCTATGATATCTAGATCACGTAAGTTCACTAGGTTTCCTAATTCATGAGGGATGGTGCTAGATAAATTATTTATGCCAAGGTATAAGGTCTTGAGTCTGATGAGATTGCCTAAACTAGAAGGGATGGAGCCTGTTAAATAATTGTATGAGATTGCTAGATCCAAGAGGTTAACTAGATTGCCTAGTTCACGGGGAATATCACCAGAGAACTGATTTCTGTGCAGTTCGAGGAATCTTAGGTTAGTCAAGTTACCAAAGGTCGAAGGGATCGGACCAGCGAGATTGTTTCTGTATAAATAAAGCACACGTAGACTCTTGAGTTGGCCAATCTCGGGAGGCATCTCACCAATGAATTTGTTTGAAGAAAGGTCGATCTCAGTCAAGTTAGAGAGGCTGGCGAGAGCGAGGGGCAGATTGCCGGAAAGGCGATTTTGCGAGAGGTCGAGGGAGGTGAGAGCGGGAAGCGTGCATATACTAGGCGAGATTGTTCCAAACAAGTAGTTGCGTCGGAGGTGGAGACGAGTAAGAGATGGGAGGGCGGAGAAGTTGAGGGCATCGAGCTTACCTACCAAGCCGGCACGAGGTAGGCTGATGCCCGTGATCACAGCTCGGCCTCCATTCTCCATGCAGGTGATGCCATGCCACATACACATGTTGTTGGAGAGAGACCAAGAACCGAGTTGTTGGGCGTGTGAATTTTGAAGGGTGGATTTCCAATGGAGTAGAACTCTTGCTTGGGATTCAACGATTGAAGAAGCAGGGGTTGCAGCAACTGTCGTTGCTGATGAGTGGTGAAGAAGGAAGAAGGATAGCAGGAGAAGGCTGATTGATAGATGATTAAGAGGGAGGGATTGGTATTGGATTTGCCTACGACTAGGATCCATAATTAATAAGGCTCTCTAGGTGTGCCGTATGTGGTTTCTAGTTCTGCTGGTTGGTACCGAAATGGGGATTCGAGAGCCCTATTTATCGACCCAAGGAAGTATTTCTTTATGCGCAAGTCGCCCATGATTGCGAAAGTCGCCCGTGATTGAGAGAGTTGCCCGGATGGGGAGGAGAGGGCGACGAGGTTACCCTCACCTCCAAGTTGATTGAGAGAGTCGCCTGGATGGGGAGGAGAGGGCGACGAGGTTACCCACACCGGTACCTAAGGTATTGCTGATTATAAGAGAACAAAAAGACGTAACCAGCAAATCTAAAAATATAATTAATAACAAATATATTTACATGCAACAAGGAGCCCAATGGAAGCGTCCGAAATATAGACCGTGATAGATGGACTCGTTCCATTATTCTACTAGAAACAAGGATCTGGAGAAATCTTGTATTTTGTCAGAATCTACTGTCAAAGAGCCCGATCAGCATTGGCTTACGGGTGCAAGGGCTTGGATTCCATAGAGCTCTAGGAAACTCCAAAAGTGCCGGGTGATTTTTTTTTTGGCTCGGTTGATTGGTGCCGAGGTGAGGATTGGGTGCCTTTTTACATGCAGGGTCATGGTGATGGAAAAGTCAAGCAGAAGAGCAATTAGCCTAATTTCATACACTCTATTAGATTAGAAAAAAGAAAAGTCAAGCAGGCCATCATCTATTAGATTAGAATTGATGACGCCCACGTCTTTTTCCTCTCCTTTTCTGTGATTAGTCATGTATGGTTTTGGGGCTTTGAAGATTTCTCCCTTATCATTAATGGTCAGATGGCTTCTTTTGCCTCCTTTATCATCACAAAAAAAAAACTCCCTAATTATCATGTGGTGATGGAAAAGACAAGCAAAAGAACAATTAGCCAAATTTCATATATTCTATTAGATTAGAAAAAAGAAAAAAATCAAGCAGGCCATCCTCTATTAGATTAGAATTTATGACACCCACGTCTTTTCCCTCTCCTTTTTTGTGATTATTCATCTTTGGTTTTGGGGTAAAGAACTTTGAAGATTCCTCCCTTATCATTAATGGTCAGATGGCTTCTTTTGCCTTCCTTACCATCATAGAAAAAAACCTCCTAATTATCATGTGGTGATGGAAAAGTCAAGCAGAAGAACAATTAGTCGTTTCACACACTCTATTAGATTAGAAAAAATGTCAAGCAAGGCCATCAACTATTAAATTAGAATTGATGACACCCACCTTTTTTTCCTCTCCTTTTTCTGTGATTACACATGTTCGGTTTTGGGGTAAAGAAGTTTGAAGATTTCTCCCTTGTCATTAATGGTCAGATGGCTTCTTTTGCCTCCCTTACCATCACAAAAAAAAAAGCCTCCTAATTATCATGTGGTGATGGAAAAGTCAAACAGAAGAACAATTAGTCATTTCATACACTCTATTAGATTAGAAAAAAAGTCAAGCAAGGCCATCAACTATTAAGTTAGAATTGATGGCACCCACCTTTTCTTCCTCTCCTTTTCTGTGATTACTCATGTTTGGCTTTGGGGTAAAAATTTTTGAAGATTCCTCCCTTATCATTATGGTCAGATGGCTTCTTTTGCCTTCCTTGCCATCACAAAAAAAAACTCCCAATCAAGAATATTTGGGCCGATTGCAGTCTGGGTTTTTCTTTAACCCAAGCTATTTTGAGCCCCACACCTTGGATTTTGTTTCACGCCATTGGGGTCTGGTATCTTAATTTACATGGCAGCGTCCTCTGCTACGAAATTGCTATCAAACTTTGCCCCTTGCTTTCCCTACAGCTGGGGCTCTTTGTCACCAAGTGGCTAATCTTAATTGCAAACGGCAAAGTTATTAGAGAATCGGTATAGGGCGCGAGGAATCTTGAATAAGAACAGAGGCCTATCAATATTGAATGGCCCCAATGGTGAAATGGCTGTAGGTACCGAGATATTGAAATTAGGACTTGCTTCTTCTTTTCCCGGTCTATCACGGTGGGGTGTGAGGCCTCATGAATTCCTCCGTGAGGTCTGACAGGGGCATATATCAGCCCTTGCAACACGGGTTCTTTGCTTGCCGCGTCTTTACGAAAAGCTTGCTACCTGCTCGCCATTTATTTCCAACTGATAGATAGAAATATTTCCTTCTAGAATTCTATCAAAATACAAGTCTTCCGTCTTGAGTTCAAATTTTCGCTTTTCCATTTTTTTAATTTAAAACTAATCTTCTCTAACTTAAGAATTTTATGGGTTATTCTTATTTTTACACTTTATTTTCCACTCAAAAAAAAAGGAGAAAATTTCATGGATTAAAAAATTCCAAATCGCAATCCTAAAAATTATATAAGTGATGAAATAACTTGGATGAAAACCTTCATCTTTCTCATGGTATCTCTATTTCCTATCCCAAAATATTTTTGTGATGTTTTTAGTTTTTTAGCTATTCTCATTAAAGAAAAGGGAGAGCACGTAATGTTTAATTGGTTTCAACCACACAACTCTTTATTGATTGAATGTATATATATAATATTGTTTACAAAAAAGTTTGTTATCTAAACAAACTCTACAACAAGTTTTGTTATGCTAACAATTATTTGTTAGCATTGCAATCAATTTCAATTCTTTCAGCTGTACTGATCTCCTTTGACTTGGTATTCTCGCCAGAACTTATCTTCTCGTCAATACGCCCCCGCAATCTGAACGAGAGCGAGCGATGTTAAGATTTGCGCACAACGTGAACTGAGTAATGGATAGGGGCTTTGTAAGAGCATTAGCTAATTGATCTTTGCTCAAGATAAAGTGAACATATAATTGATTTTTGGCAACTCTATCACGGACAAAATGAAAGTCAATCTCTATATGCTTTGTTCTAGCATGAAAAACTAGATTAGAGCAAAGATAAGTTGCTCCGATGTTATCACACCAAAGTGTGGGAGTTTTGGACCCCGAGAAACCAAGTTCATGAAGTAGAGATTTAATCCATTGCAGTTTGGCAGTGGCGTTTGCAACAGAACAATATTTAGCTTCTGTGCTGCTACGTGCAATTATTTCTTGGAACTCCAAAAGATTAAGTTCTTACCAAGAAAAATACAGTAGGCACTTGTGGAGCGTTTATCATCGGTGTCGCCGACCCAGTTCGCTTCAGACAAGGCATGTAAATTCAGTGACGAGTCTTTTGCAATGAGAAGGCCATGAGATATGGTGTGCTTCAAGTAACGCAAGATGCATTTCACAGCCTACCAACGAGGAAGTAGTGGGTTATGCATGAATTGACATACCCGATTAACTGAGAAGGCAATATCAGGACGAGTGAAGGATAAGTAGTGTAGTCCACCAACAATACTTCGATATAATGTTGGATTGTCAAATTGTACTCCACTATAAGCAGATAGAGAGCATGTAGTAGACCTTGGTGATGGAGATGGCTTAGCTTTGTCCATATGACTTCGACAAAGAAGATTGGCAATATACTTTCTTTGCATAAGGAACAATCCTTCAGGAACATGAAGTGCTTCAATGCCTAAGAAATAGTTTAGCTGTTCAAGATCCTTAACTTCAAAGTCAGCATTGAGAAGCCATATAATAGAATTAACACTGGTAGCATTTGAACCAGTGACTATGATATCATGCACATAAATTAGGAAGAATATTACTAGTGACTGCTGCCATAAGATAAATAGTGAAGAATCAGCTTTTGAAGCAATGAAGCCAAGTGCCAAGAGACAATTACTCAACTTGAAAAACCAAGCCCGAGGGGCTTGTTTAAGACCATATAATGCCTTGTGCAGTCGACACACATGATTGGGAAATTGTGGATGTCGATCACTAGATGGTTGATCAATATATACTTCCTCGTTGAGAAAATCATGGAGGAAAGCATTTTAAATGTCTATTTGACGGAGGCACCAGTTGTTAGAAATAGCAATTGAAAGTACGGTACGAATTGTCGTTGGCTTCACAACTGGACTGTAAGTCTTTGAGTAGTCGACATCGTGTTGCTGGTAATAACCTTTGGCCACAAGTCGAGCCTTATACCTATCAATAGATCCATCGGCACGACGCTTGACACGAAAAACCCAGCGGCAACCCACTATATTCATGTTAGATTTCGGAGGCACAAGAGATCATGTTCCATTTCGGAGCAAAGCATCAAATGAATTCATAGCTTCTCGCTATTTAATATTCTTGATAACATCAGTATAACATTTAGGCTCGACATCAGCATATTCAGCAATTAATGCTTTTGGTAGAGGATATTTAATGGTACCATCAATAGCAACTTTGGGCTTGAAAATTTGATTTTGAGATATGATGGTCATTGCATGAGTACAATTAGTAGGAACAAGAGCACTTGGAGAGGTATTAGATAGCATATTGGCACTGGACTCATTTGTTGGAGTAGTTGGAGAAGAGTCGGTCATAGGAGCAGCTATGGATTCACATGATCTTTCTAAAGAATCACACATCATGTTAGACTAGCGAGGAAGAGAATTACTAGGTACAGAACATTGAAGTGGCATGGATGAGTTTGACACACGCAAAGTGGATGAGTTTGACAGAGGAGAAATAGATGAGTGGGTGATAGGATAAATAATATGCCTATTTGGATTTGAGTGAGGTGACTGAGCAGGAGAGGAAGAGTACCACGTTGGTCGGAAGGGAAAATGATGCTCATCAAACACCACATTACGAGATATATAGATTCGACCATTAGAGGGATCGAGACATTTGTAACTATGGTGATCTAGACTATAACCTAGAAACACACAAGTCTTGGATCTATAATCAAGTTTATGATGATTATAAGGACAAAGACATGGCCAACATGCGCAACCAAATGCACGCAAGAATTTATATTTTGGTTGATGATGGAAAAGCAATTCATAAGGTTACTTATTTTGTAATATTGGAGTAGGGAGTCTATTAGTCAAATAAATTCAGGTTAAGAAAGCATCCTCCCAAAAGGTTTTTAGCATGAATGACTGAGAAAGAAGAGATAATCCCATTTCGACAATATGACGATGGTGTCGCTCAACTGACCCATTTTGTTGATGGGCGTGAGGACAAGCCAAGCAATGAACAATGCCAGTGTTTTTAAAAAAATTGATTACAACAACGATATTCACCACCCCAATCACTTTGTATGGCATGAATTTTATGATTAAATTGTCGTTCAACAAAGATTTGAAAATAGTGAAAAACGGACTCGACATCAGACTTTAATTTGTTAGGAAATAGCCAAATGAATTTAGTAAAATCATCCACAAAAGATACATAATAACGATTACCATTAGTTGAAAGTATAGATGAAGGGCCCCACACATTTGTAAAGATCAAATCTAAAGGTTGTCAAGACTTTGACTCAGATGATGGAAATGGTAGATTATGACTCTTAGCTAATTGACAGTCAGAACAAACACGTTGTCTTTTATTGGAAGAAACTAGAAGTTGGTGATGAGAAACAACTTTTGAGACTGTTTGAAAAGCAGGATGACCAAGCCTCCTATGCCAATCTTCAATGGATGCACGAACACCAATAAGAGCTAAAGGTGAAGATGGTTGAGATGAGGAAAGCATGGAATAGAGACCCTTGCGGAGCGGCCCGCGGTGAAACATTTTCCCAGAATTGCAATCCTTAATCAAGAAAAAGTTAGCATGAAACTCAAAATAGACATTGTTGTCTCTAGCAAATTGATGAACAGAAAGTAAGTTCATCTGAATCTGGGGAATAAGTAAGATGTTTTTAAGGAGATATGACCAATTAGAAGAAGAAATATGGGAGGAACCAATATGAGAAATGTGCAAACCTTCACCATTGCCAACTTGAATAGTGTCTGTACTAGTGTTTTCATCATCCATATGTTGAGATTGCTCATATCCGCATTGAGATGATGTGTTGCTCCTGTGTCAGGATGCCAATCATAGTCAGAGTGTTGCAGTGGTGCCGCAAGAAGAGTGTGAGACTTTTGTTGAGGTGGATCGCTTTGGTAGGATAAGGCAAAGCGATGAAAGCACTTAATAGCTGAATGTCTAAATTTTCTGCAAACTTGGCAAGTTGGGCGTGAAGAGCTGGTTGCACGAGAGGAACTAGTTTGACCACCATTTGGAAAAGCACCTCGTCCACACGTAGAATTATGCCCCCATGATCGATTGAAGTTGGGGGAGGAATTACCAGAGTGCTGCCCTCTCCCATGATTTGTCTGGTTATGAGAGGCAACATTGACTGAAGATGCAGATATATTAGCAACATTATTTTGTTGCTCAAGTCGTATTTCATGAGTGAGCATATGACTATAGAGTCCTTCAACGCTCATAGGGTCAATGCGAGTTGTCACAAATATGACTAATGGATCATAATCTGATCCTAAACTGGCGAGGAGAAAGGAGATAATTTCATCATCACCCAAAGGATGACCAGCAGCGGCAAGAGTATCACATTACCCAGTCACTCGCTGAAAATAATCAGAGACAGATAAATTACCCTTGCGAAAGTTCGCAAGTTGGGTGCGAATTTGGATAATTCGTGCCCTAGATTGAGATGCATACATATGTTCCAAGGCGAGCCAAACTTCGCAAGATATAGAATATCCAACTACTTGAGAGAGAACACCTTCCGTTAAAGAAGACATAATAGTACTAAGTAGAAGTTGATCTTGTTTAAACCAATGATGATAAGCTGGATTGGGAATAGAAGCAGCTTCACCAGTAGCTGAGTTGGAATCACTAGCATGCTTCAGTGGTGGTGTGATCAACCCATCAAGATAGCCAAAGTCATCTTGGCCACGCAAATACTGGGTCAGTTGAGCTTTCCAGAGAAGAAAATTCTCACGCCCAAGTTTAACTGTGGCAGGATGTGGCAAGGTGGTAAATGTGGGTGAGGTGATAGAAGATGAAGTATTATGAGGAGAGACTTGAGTAATGGACATGTTGACGTTGGTCGAGCAAGGCTCTGATACCATAAAGAAAAGGGAAAGCACGTAATGCTTAATTGGTTTCAACCACATAGCTCTTCATTGATTGAATGCACATATATATAATATTGTTTACAACAAAGTTTGTTATCCAAACAAACTCTACAGCAAATTTTGTTATGCTAACACTTCTTTGTTAGAATTGCAATCAATTTTCCAGCTGTACTGATATCCTTTGACTTGGTATTCTCACCAGAACTTATCTTCTCGTCAATACTCATAATATCCCTAATTCTCTCGCTTCTCGCATCCCAATAATTCGTGTCATCACTCGCTCAAATTTCTTCCACCTTCTGAACTTATAGACTCAAAGCTTCCGAATTAATTCAATGAGACGTAAAGGACTGCCAACCCACGGGGTCGCTCTCAAATCCATGGCATCTCGTGAATAAATCAAAATCTGAGTCATGACTGCGATCACAGGCGCGTTTGAGATAGAAGAATCGCAGCATTGACCAGATTAACATTAACTGGGAGTAGGAAACTCAGTACGCATGTATGCGCACAAAAATACAATGCATAAACGCAAGAGTTGATGACAACTCTGTCTGGCTTGGGTGAGCTCTGGGTTTGAAAATATAAGCAGGCAACTATGGGCCTGACGACTTGGTGCTGGTCATGTGAAGAAACTGGGCCGTGTGACAACTCAACCTTTAACTAGGATTTAGAAATTTATTTTTTTTTGAAAAAATCTCACTTACAATGCATTGATTGCTAATTCTTCTTCCCAGAGTCATACTAGAAATTTAACCAGTTGGTCTTGCTCAAACATACTTTTGGTCAATTAGAATATTAGCAAGTAAAAGTAATTACGAACTTTTTTATATTTAAATGCATTGCTGCCAAGGTGCAAATATAATGCATCAGTTGGTGAATCTCATGGATTGTGAAGTGCTGGGTCAGCTTGAAATAGTGAAGTGAAAAATGACTAGCAGCAGTAATGCGACGAGTAGACTCGTTGGCCTTAACCAACCTTTACGTTGGACCAAAGAGAGTTAAGAATGAGCCTGCAAAACTATTATTTTCTATGTAGGGTTTGAATAGATTAAAATTCATACTTAAATTAGGAATATTTCTAGTTCAGAGTATGTATCAGAGAAATTACTTTGGGTGGCTTTGATCTGGAAGACTTTGATTCCATGAGGAAGTTTTGGCAGCATGACGCTATTTTCTAGGATTTTTACATGTCTGTTGACATGTCTTCCGTGTCGTGTCCTAATAATTTAGTTATATCTATTATTGGCGAAGGATTGTTTTGTCTTCTTTATAGATTCCTCAAATCTTTCTCTTTTCTTTTTCTTTCTTTTTTTTTTCTCAATATTTATCCAACCTTTAAGATTCAGAATTTTTTTAAAAAAAAATCAATTAAAATACACAAATTGCTTATTCTTCTCTCGAGAGTCATACTAGAAGTCTATCTCGCTAGTCCTGCTCGACCATACTTCTGTCAATTTGACAATTGGCTGTGACTATGCATACAATTCTAAAAAGAAGTCTCCTTTGTATTTATAATTTTCTGAATGCTGCCATGGTTATATCACAATGATCCATCACAGTCTTTTGCCTCCCCCCTCTCCCTCCCCCTCCCCCTCCCCCTCTTTTGATACTCATGGATCCATAAAAAAAATCATTCTACTTGAAACTACCACATGGATCATGGCATCATAGGCCATCATGACACTACATATAAAAAGAAAGGTGAAGAAAACAATCTATTTTGGAAAAATGGAGGAAGTGAGACGCTTCCCTTAAATTTGTTGAAAATAATAGTGAATGGGAACAATAGAGTGGAGGTTCATATAATGGTGTTTCTAGAAGGTAAAAATAGAAAAGAGTTACAATAACTTATTACATTCAACATGAAAGAACTACATAAGATTTGTATATTTTAAGCACGACATCTATGTTAAAAACTCTACTAATTGACATAATTTAATTGAGTTGAACGGCTCGTGAATAGTTGGAATGTTGCCACTTATGAATAAGTGAGATATCCTTTGCATGGTTGGTCGTGCTTGTGGTAAAACGCGGATGCATGAAAATGCTATAATAGCCAGCAACAACACTTCTTTGACCATATAAGCTGCAGGAGGTGAGATGCGTTGATCTAGCACATCACTGAATAGCATCTGCTGGACGTCTGATGAAGATAGGGAGGAGACAAGATCACCTGGATGCCTTCCCATTATTACTTCTAATATTACTATACCAAAGCTGTATACATCACATTTCTCATTCGCCCTTGTCATGTACGAAAGCTCTACAAAAAAATAGAGAAAGGAATAACGTTATTCCAATTTAAGTAAATTTTTTTCAAACTTAACAAAAATGCTAATATATTGTCTTCAAATTTAATTTATATATTAACTTTTGGAAATACTTTGATATTTGTAAAATAAATGTTATTATCGATTAATTAAAGTTTATGCTTAGTAATAGTTTTTATTTTTTATTTTCTTTAAATGATTACCAGTTAAATAATATAATCATCATAAGAAAATATTAATTATCTATAGGCACTAGTTTGCTTTTATTTAAATGTCTAAGCTCTCATATGGATAGATTCACAAATGAAATATCTAACCATTACCATAGGTTTATCGAAAAATCTCTATTTAGCAAATATGTACTAATCCTATTTTTCAAATGCATGGTAAGCCACATAAGACATCGAAATAGAAAGATAAAGCAAAGTATATATATATATATCACAAATAGAATAGCTACAATAATAAGAAGAACAAATTGGAAGAATGACTTACCTGGGGCAGTATATCCAAATGTGCCTGCTACTGTGCTCCAATTTGATAAATCAGATTTCAGAATTCTTGCAGTACCAAAGTCTGAAAGATAAGCCTTGAAATCAGAGTCTAATAATATATTATTACTGGAGATGTCTCGATGCACTATGGATGGATTGCAGTCATGGTGTATATATGATAAAGCATGGGTAATATCTTTGATGATATGAGCTCTTCTCTCCCAATTCAATTCCTGTGCTGTTTCTTGATTACGAAGGATGCTAGCTAAACTTCCCTTCTCAATGTACTCATATATAAGAAATTTACAACCTGAACTTGAGCAAAATCCATGAAGTTTTACAATGTTACGATGTCGAATTCTGGTTAATGCTTGAATCTCGTTCTGGAAGCTTTTCTCATCAAATACTCCTTCCTCCAGCGGATGAATTTTTTTAACAGCCACCACTTGTTCCATTGGAAGTTCTACTTTGTATACTTTGCCATATGTTCCACTCCCGATGCAATATTTCTCATCAAAATTTTCGGAGGCATTGATGATATAGTCATAAGCAACTCTTCCATCAAAATTCAATATAGAAAACAGATCGCCAATAACAACATCAATATCTTTTTTCTCTGTAGTGTTTCCTCTCCTACGAAGAGCAGCAATAATGATAGTAGACAAACCTAAAAGAGCCAAGCTGCCCAATATAGGAGTGATAATAAAGAGTATAATGTGGTTTTTAGTTGAATGATGAGTGCTTACAGTGGTTGATCCACAAGAAGGCAAACTCGGCACCTCACCACATAATCCCTTGTTATGGTTTAACCACAATGCTGGAGCATTTTGAAACAATTTGCTTCTCGGAACTGGGCCCTCCAAATTGTTGTACGATACATCTATTGATGACAAACTCAACATGCTTCCAAAAGATGAAGGAATGGCACCTGACAAATTATTGTGGGACAAGTTCAAAGATATTAAATTTGTCAAACTTGCCAATTGTGATGGTATCTCTCCTCCAAAAAGATTATGGCTCAGATCAAGTAAATCTTGCAATCCTTTTAACTCTCCAAGTTGAGACAGAATGATCCCATCAAATTTATTTTTGCTCAAATTCAAGATGCGCAGTTTAATACAACCCTTTAATTGTGGTGGTATTGGGCTGTTGATGTCGTTGTTAGATAAATCAAGAATTTCCAGATTGGATAATTTTCCAAACTCCGAGGGAATTATTCCAGATATTTTGTTATTGCTCAAATTCAAGTTGAATAATAAGCTCATGGTATCTAACTCTCTTGGTATTTCTCCTGCAAGTTGATTTGAAGAAAGATCCAGTAATCCTAATTGAAGCAACTTTCCGAATTCAGGGGGTACATTCCCAGTAAGTAGGTTTCCTGAAATCCTGAAGCTTTTCAAATTTTGACAATGTGCCCAACTTGGTGAGATCTGGCCATATAATTGGTTGTAGCTCATGTCAATGTAGTCTAGATTCGTGTATGTCCCAAAGTCTTCAGAGATGTTTCCTTTAAGCTTGTTTCCTTCAAGGCGGACTCTCAATAAGCTAGAGCAGTTTTTTAAACTTCTTGGAATAGGGCCCTCAAAGTAGTTGTTTTGCACAGTAAGATATTGAAGCGCACCTCCTTTACAGATCTCTGAAGGTAAGTAACCTGAGAAATTGTTGTCAAATAGCTCTAGGTAGATGAGGTTGGTGTGATTACCTAGTTCTTGGGGCAAAGAGCCAGATAAATGATTGGTGTAGAGGTACAAGGTGTCAAGCATGGTGAGATTTGCTAAAGTGGAAGGGATGGAGCCTGATAGTTGATTTTCATAAATAACTAGAGAATGTAAGTTCACTAGGTTGCCTAATTCATGAGGGATGGTGCCAGATAAATTATTGGTGAAGAGGTCTAAGGTGTCCAGCATGGTGAGGTTTCCTAAAGTGGAAGGGATGGAGCCTGATAGTTTATTTTTTGAGATTTTTAGATCACGTAAGTTCACTAGGTTGCCTAATTCACGAGGGATGGTGCCAGATAAATTATTGGTGTAGAGATGCAAGGTGTCAAGCATGGTGAGGTTTCCTAAAGTGGAAGGGATGGAGCCTGATAGTTGATTTTTATTGATATCTAGAAAATGTAAGTTCACTAGTTTGCCTAATTCACGAGGAATTGTGCCAGATAATTTATTGATGTAGAGGTACAAGGCGTCAAGCATGGTGAGGTTTCCTAAAGTGGAAGGGATGGAGCCTGATAGTTGATTTTCATAGATTGTTAGAGAATGTAAGTTCACTAGTTTGCCTAATTCGTGAGGGATTGTGCCAGAGAAATTATTGGTGTCGAGGAACAAGGTGTCGAGCATGGTGAGGTTTCCTAAAGTGAAAGGGATGGATCCCGATAGTTGAGTTTCCCAAATTTCTAGATCACGTAAGTTCACTAAATTGCCTAATTCATGAGGAATGGTGCCCAATATATTATTTGAGCCAAGGAACAAGTTCTTGAGTTTGATGAGATTGCCTAAACTGGAAGGGATGGAACCTGTTAAATAATTGTATGAGATTTCTAGATCCAAGAGGTTAACTAAATTGCCTAGTTCATGGGGAATATTACCAGAGAACTGATTTCTGTAAACTTTGAGGAATCTTAGGTTGGTCAAGTTACCAAGGGTCGAAGGGATGGGACCGCCGAGATTGTTTTCGTATAAATTAAGCAAACGTAGACTTTTGAGCTGGCCAATCTCTGGAGGCAGTGTGCCGCCAAGTAAATTTTGCTGGAATTTGAGGGAGGTTAGCTCGGTCCAGTTGGCGAAGAAACAAGGAGGAATCTCACCAGTGAATTTGTTCGAAGAAAGGTCGATCTCAGTTAGGTTAGAGAGGCTGGCGAGAGCGAGGGGCAGATTGCCGGAAAGACGATTTAGCGAGAGATCGAGGGAGGTGAGAGCGGGAAGCGTACGTATGCTAGGCGGGATTGTTCCAAATAAGTAGTTGCGTCGGAGGTAGAGGCGAGTGAGAGATGGGAGGGCGGAGAAGTTGAGGCCCTTGAGCTTACCTACCAAGCCCGCATGAGGTAGGCTGATAGCCGTGATCACAGCTCGGCCTTCATTCTCCATGCAGGTGATGCCATGCCACATGCACGCGTTGTTGGAGAGAGACCAAGAACCGAGTTGCTGGGCGTGTGAATTTTGTAGGGTGGATTTCCAATGGAGCAGAACTCTCGCTTGGGATTCAACGATTGAAGAAGCAGCAGTTGCAGCAACTGCCGTTGCTGATGAGTAGGGAAGAAGGAAGAAGGATAGTAGGAGAAGGCTGATTGACAGATGATTCAGAGGAAGAAGGATTTCTCTACGACTAAGATCCATAATTAATATGGCTCTCTAGGTGTTCCGTACGTGGTTATTTAGTTCTGCTGGTTGGTACCCAAATGGGGATTCGAGAGCCCTATTTATAGATCCGGAGAGCGTGTGTTAATTAATTTGGATTGGAAGAAGGGCAATTAGTTATTGTTTAATTTTTCAAATCTGTGTCACGACGACTTCGACTCTTGATTACGGAACACTAGTGCCGTGTGAACCAAGAAGGGCAATCGGTTCCCCACCGACCAAGAAAAGGCCAGGGATCGTGACTTCAGCTTTCAAGATTCTCCTCTGCCTCAAAAGTGAATGTTTACTAGACCAACCCAGGCCTTGCAAGGAAACAACCTATGAAGTGTATGAGGTTTTTCTACCCTCATCTTTTTCCCCTTCTCCTCCTGGGTGCAGTGAACCGACGCCACGTGCACCAAATGACGGTGCATGATGCCATTCAGAGCCCGCTCCTATCTAACGGCTTGATTTTCTTTAGGTTGTCCGGAGTGCATGAAGATTATAAGGCCAGCCATTGAGATTTAGACCGGTGGTTAAAGAAGACCATATGCCTCTAGTAAATGGGATCTTCTAGAAAAGATGAGATGGTTGGCTTCGCTCTTGTGCCAGATGAGGCCATCTGGCAGATAAAGACAGATCAACATGTCCTTGCTTCGAATATCAGATAAGAAGAGATTTTGACGTCTGAGATTGCGCTCTTTTTAGAGAGACACTTGCCGGTGTGTAACGTCGACACTTTAACTTTCTCCGATATAGCTACCTGCTCCATTCAATCCTAGGAAATAATGGAATTCATTTGGACTACAATCTACCTACTCCATTCAGTTCTAGGAAGTAATGGAATTGAATATGGGCCTAAACTCAGTTGGAATTTACACCCTCCAAGAGCATGCCCTCCTCTTTTTTTTTTCTTTTTACTTTTTTTTTTGTGTGCTGAAAACGGGAGTATTATACATAACGTATACGGATACAGCCAAGAAAGTTAAAAAACAGTACATCACGGAGTGCATGGGGCAACTTCGTCTCTCCCACCCAAAGGTGGTCTTCCGAATGGTTGGCAACAAAAGAGGCCACCCAATCTGCGGCCTCGTTGGCCTCTCTAAACACGTGCTTCGCCTGAAGCACCAACCCATCAGAAACCATGATCCGAATATCTCTCAGTAGCGGGTGGTAATCTCCGACCTCCCGAATACTTACTGGATCCAACCAATGATCGTCACAGAGACGCCCTCTAGTAAGACCTCTCCCCCACGCTAGGCACGCCTAACGTAGCACCAACCCTCCCAGGCCACTCACAGCTCCGCCCCAGGTACCGAGGTATCAAACAAGTGGCAGCCCCCGATAGCAATCACCCTGGAGTCTGGGCTCCTAATGATAAAGCCCGCGTCACCCCTCCTACTTCCCTTCAGGACGCATTCATCAACCTTGAGGAAACTCGGGGATGGGAGCTTCCAGGTGAAAAACACCAAATGAGACGCTCCACGAGCAGATGAGCCCCAGATATCCCGAGTTGTCAAAGGTCTATCTGACCGAATCGCCTGTAGGGCCTCCACCGACAGCAGTCGTGCCCTCTCCCCACCACCCTTGGAGAGGGGCAGCCCTCCTTTAGAGTCAGTAATGTTATTGGAGGTTGATATCGATGACTTGGGTTCATGTCCCATCCTCACCCAAACATTAATTTGGTTTCCTATCCTAATTTTCAAAAAAAAAAAGCGAAAGGAGAAAAAGTGCATATAAACTCTTTAAGTGCACCATCTGCTTCCACTTCTCGCTTGCATGTCATGACTTGCTTATTCTTTTTTTTTTTTGCTCGAAAAAAGAGGAGGAAGGGACAAACCCACCCCCGCATAGCAGCCCCCACTGGGCCCCCATCTCGCTAGGAGAATGTTCGATGCGGGCAGAAATGACCGTGTGTTGGGCACCCCGGCCGGTTTTACTCATACCCTCCCCACCCATGGGCCTGGCTCGGTTACACCTGTAGGCTTCGGCACGAATACCACCTTGAAGCGCACCTCCTTTACAGATCTCTGAAGGTAAGTAACCTGAGAAATTGTTGTCAAATAGCTCTAGGTAGATGAGGTTGGTGTGATTACCCAGTTCTTGGGGCAAAGAGCCAGATAAATGATTGGTGTAGAGGTACAAGGTGTCAAGCATGGTGAGATTTTCTAAAGTGGAAGGGATGGAGCCTGATAGTTGATTTTCATAAATAACTAGAGAATGTAAGTTCACTAGGTTGCCTAATTCATGAGGGATGGTGCCAGATAAATTATTGGTGAAGAGGCCTAAGGTGTCAAGCATGGTGAGGTTTCCTAAAGTGGAAGGGATGGAGCCTGATAGTTTATTTTTTGAGATTTTTAGATCACGTAAATTCACTAGGTTGCCTAATTCACGAGGGATGGTGCCAGATAAATTATTGGTGTAGAGATGCATGGTGTCAAGCATGGTGAGATTTCCTAAAGTGGAAGGGATGGAGCCTGATAGTTGATTTTTATTGATATCTAGAAAATGTAAGTTCACTAGTTTGCCTAATTCACGGGGGATTGTGCCAGATAATTTATTGATGTAGAGGTACAAGGCGTCAAGCATGGTGAGGTTTCCTAAAGTGGAAGGGATGGAGCCTGATAGTTGATTTTCATAGATTGTTAGAGAATGTAAGTTCACTAGTTTGCCTAATTCGTGAGGGATTGTGCCAGAAAAATTATTGGTGTCGAGGAACAAAATGTCGAGCATGGTGAGGTTTCCTAAAGTGGAAGGGATGGATTCCGATAGTTGAGTTTCCCAGATTTCTAGATCACGTAAGTTCACTAAATTGCCTAATTCATGAGGAATGGTGCCCAATATATTATTTGAGCCAAGGTACAAGGTTTTGAGTTTGATGAGATTGCCTAAACTGGAAGGGATGGAACCTGTTAAATAATTGTATGAGATTTCTAGATCCAAGAGGTTAACTAAATTGCCTAGTTCATGGGGAATATTGCCAGAGAACTGATTTTTGCTAAGGGAGAGGAATTTTAGGTTGGTCAAGTTATCAAGGGTCGAAGGGATGGGACCAGCGAGATTGTTTTCGTATAAATTAAGCACATGTAGACTTTTGAGCTGGCCAATCTCTGGAGGCAGTGCGCCACCAAGTAAATTTTGCTGGAATTTGAGGGAGGTTAGCTCAGTCCAGTTGGCGAAGAAACAAGGAGGAATCTCACCAATGAAATTGTTTGAAGAAAGGTCGATCTCAGTCAGGCTAGAGAGGCTAGCGAGAGCGAGGGGCAGATTGCCGGAAAGGCGATTTAGCGAGAGATCGAGGGAGGTGAGAGAGTGAAGCGTGCGTATGCTAGGCGGAATTGTTCCAAACAAGTAGTTGCATCGGAGGTGGAGGCGAGTGAGAGATGGGAGGGCGGAGAAGTTGAGGCTGTTGAGCTTACCTACTAAGCTCGCACGAGGTAGGCTGATGCCCGTGATCACAACTTGGCCTCCATTCTCCATGCAGGTGATGCCATACCACATGCACGTGTTGCTGGGGAGAGACCAAGAACGGAGTTGTTGGGCATGTGAATTTTGAAGGGTGGATTTCCAATGGAGCAGAACTCTCGCTTGGGATTCAATGATTGAAGAAGCAACGGTCGCAGCAACTGCCGTTTCTGATGAGTAGGGAAGAAGGAAGAAGGATAGCAGGAGAAGGCTGATTGATAGATGATTCAGAGGAAGAAGGATTTGCCTACGACTAGCATCCATAATCAATATGGCTCTCTTGGTGCTTGGTGTTCCGTACGTGGTTTTTTAGTTCTGCTGGTTGGTACCCAAGTGGGGATTCGAGAACCCTATTTATAGATCCGGAAAGCGTTCATTATTTAATTTGGATTGGAAGAAGGCCAATTAGTTATTGTTTAATTTTTCAAATCTGCGTCGCGAGTGCGGTGTGAACAAAGAAAAAGGGTTTACCCAACAACCAAGAAAAGTCTAGGGCATCATGACTTTCTAACTTTCAAGATTCTCCTCTGCATCATGACAAGCCAATAGAGTTTGCCCAAGTCAATGCCTGCACAACCCAATCGGTTTCCACCCCACCAACCAAGAAAAGGCCAGGGCATCTTGACTTCAACTTTCAGGATTCTCCTGTGTCTCCTCTGCATCGTGACCTATGAAGTGGACGAGGTTTTTCTGCCCTCATCCTTTTCCCCTTTCTCCTCCTGGGTGTAATTTGTTTTCACATGGCATGACTTGCTTTTTCTTTACCAGGTCTATCACAACTTCAACTTCTGGGGTTTGACAGGGCCAGATATCAGCTCTTGCAACGCCGGTTCTTTGCTTGCCTTGTCTTTACGAAAAGCTTGCTACCTGCTCCCCCTATATTTCCAACTGATAGATAAAAATATTTCCTTCTAGAATTCTATTAGATTACAAGTCTTCCTTCTTGAGTTAAAATTTTCGCTTATCCATTTTTTAATTTAGAACTAATCTTCTCTAACTTAAGAATTTCATGGATTATTCTTATTTTTACACTTTATTTTCCACTCAAAAGAGAGAGAGAGAAGTTCATGGATTAAAAAAAAAAATTCTAAATCGCAATCCTAAAATTTATATGAGTATGAAATAACTTAGATGGAAACTTTCATCTTTCTCATTGTACCTCTATTTCCTATCCCAAAATATTTTTGTGATGTTTAAAGTTTTTTAGATATTCTCATAATATCCCTACCAAACCTAATTCTCTTGCTTCTCACATCCCAGCAGTTCGTGTCATCTCTCGCTCAAATTTCTTCCACCTTCTGGACTTATAGACTCAAAGCTCACGAATTAATTCAATGTGACGTAGAGGATTGCCGACCCGGGTTACTCTCAAATCCATGGCATCTCGTGAACAAGTCAAAATCTGACAGTGGTGATTGCGATCACAGACGCGTTTGAGATCGAAGAATCGCGGTATTGACCAAATTAACATTAATTGGGAGTAGGAAACTCGGTACATAAGCGCAAGAGTAGATGACAACTCAGTCTGGCTTGGGTGAGCTCTGGGTTTGAAAATGTGAGCAGCGAACTATGGGCCTGACGACTTGGTGCGGGCCATGTGACAATTCAACCTTTCACTAAGATTTAGAAATTTATTTTTTTTAAAACAAAATCTCACTTATAATACATTAATTGCTAAATATCCTCGGTAGTAAATAGAATCCTCCAAAAGCCTGAAGTGGGTCTTCCAGCCAGGTCAGCTAACATGAGAGGGTCTTAGGTTCAACACAATAGCATCAATCAATTGAAGCGCAATGACTTGATGAAGAACCGCAAAAATAAATTTGAAGAATGGTTGGCCAGTTTGTTATTGTTACATTTATTACTGAAGAAGAACAAGGGCTTTGAAAGAAGCATCGAGGTTTGGTGTGAGCATACCATTTCTCATGATAGAATACTAGCGGTGGGTGAAGAGTCACCGTCAATGTGGACAGATAAAAAGTTCCAAGAACAGCCACAGGGAAACCTTGCTTCTCAGGGTAGTGCCCTTCTATGATCTGATTAAATGCTTTCAACCCAGATCTTATTTATTTGGAAGACAGGTTGGTCTAGTTCAGGAATGGTCTATTTGTCTTATCAACTATATGGTCTGCTGCTCTCACAGGTTTTTTCTTGGGTTCAATTGGATATTTTCTAAGTAACATCTTTAGGAAATCCTTACGGACTTAGATACAGCTGCTGAACTGCCTGTCTCATTTACGGGCTACTATATTGCCATTACAGTCTTTTAGTCATAGCGAGATCTATAGTTGCTGGTGCAAAGTTTATTTTGTTTGAGATCATAGCATGACAAATTTGAGCATTCATGTTCAATTAATTCACTCCGGAAGGGGAGCTTAAAAATTCACTTTTGATGGCTTCATCTTCATGAAACATTTCATCAGATTGTTATCAAGTAAAATTAATTACGAACTGTTTTATATTCAAATGCATTTCTGCCAAGATGCAAAGGTAATGTATCAGTTGGTGATTCTCATGGATTGTGAAGTGCTCAGACAGCTTGGAGAATGAGCTTTTACTTTGTTTTACTGCTAGTAAATTCCTTTAATTTCTCTTCAAAACGATGACAAATTTTGATGTATGGTAGTGAACTGAAAAAGCAGTTCCTATTCCTGCACCACCACAATTTTTGTTGCGCTACAGATGCTCTCTCTCTCTCTCTCTCTCTCTCTCTCTCTCTCCCCTTTAAATATCAAGTCAAAGGGCAGATCCCAATCAGCTACCCTCCAGCCAAGAAAAGGCCACAGCTGATATGACTTTAACTCTCAAGATTCTCCTCCGCCTCAAGAGAACGTTTACTGGATTTACCAAGGTCTTGGAAGGAAGCAAGCTATGAGGTGGCTGCAAGTCCTCGTAGGCTTCCTACTCAAATACTACATACCGACCTGTTCTACCCGAGCTATTTGATTGCGACCCAAAATCTTTACAGAGTGAACCTGAACCAGTTAGAAAAAGCTCTATCAGTCAACTAGCGTTAGAATAATGAAATGGGCATCAAAATGGATCACTGCCGAATCCAAGTAAAGCAAAAGACAAGTTTAAGTCATTCGCATGGTCAAGCAAGACCCGATGGCCTAAACAAACCTTGAAATAGTGAAGTGAAGACTAGCAGTGGTAATGCGACGAATAGACTTGTTGGCCTTAACCAACCTTGAACCATGGACCTAAGACAGTTAAGAGCGAGCCTGCAAAATTATTATTTTCTATGTAGAGTTTAAAAAGATTAAAATTCATACTTAAATTAGGAATATTTCTAGTTTAGAGTATTTATCAGAGAAATTACTTTGGGTGGCTTTGATCTGGAAGACTTTGATTCCATGGGGCAATTTTGGCATCAGGATTTTTACATGTCGCTTGGCATGTCTTCCATGTCGTGTCCTAACGATTTAGCCATATCTATTATTGACTAAGCATTGTTTTGTCTTCTTTATAGATTCCTCAAATCTCTCTCTTTCCATTGTCATTCTTATTTTCTTTTTCAATATTTATCCTACCTTAAAGAAAGATTCAAAAATTTATTTTTTTTAAAAAATCATTTAAAATACATTAATTGCTAATTCTTCTTCCGAGAGTCATGTCAACTTGACAACGGGCTGTGACTATGCGTACAATTCTAAAATGAAGTCTCCTTGGTATTTAGAATTTTCTGAATGCTGCCATGGTTATATATATCACAATGATCCATCACGGTCTTTTATTTTTTCCCCCTCTTTTTAATACTCATAGATCTATCAAAAAATCATTTCACTTCAAACTGTCACATGGATCACGGCATCATAGGCCATCTATTAAGTGATGACACTACATATAAAAAGAAAGGTAAAAAAAACAATCTATGTTGGGAAAATGGAGGAAGTGAGACACTTCCCTTAAATTTGTTGAAAAGAGTAGTGAATGGGAACAATAGAGTGGAGGTTCATATAATGGTGTTTCTAGAAGGTAAAAATAGAAAAGAGTTACAATAACTTGTTCCATGCAACATGAAAGAACTACATAACATTTTTGTAGCTTTTAAGCACTGCATCTATGTTAAAAACTCCACTAATCGACATAATTTAATTGAGTTGAATGGCTCGTGAATAGTTGGAATGTTGCCACTTATGAATAAGTGAGATATCCTTTGCATGGTTGGACGTGCTTGTGGTACAACACGGATGCATGAAAATGCTATAATAGCCAGCAACAACACTTCTTTTACCAGATAAGCTGGAGGAGGTGAGATACGTTGATCTAACACATCATTGAATAGCATCTGCTGGACCTCTGATGAAGATAGGTAGGAGACAAAATCACCTGGATGCCTTCCCATTATTACTTCTAATATTACTATGCCAAAACTGTATACATCACATTTCTCATTTACCCTTGTCATGTACGAAAGCTCTGCAAAAAAAAAAAAAGAGAAAGGAATAATCTTTTTGTTTCCAATTTAAGTAATTTTTCTCAAACTTAACAAAAAGGCCAAAATCTTGTATCCAAACGTAATTTATATATTAATTTTTGGAAATACTTTGTTATTTGTAAAATAAATGTTATTATTGATTAATTAAAGTTTATGCTTAGTAATAGTTTTTATTTTTTTATTTTCTTTAAATGATTACCAGTTAAATAATATAACCATCATTAGAAAATATTAATTATCTATAGGCACTAGTTTGTTTTTTTTAAAATAACTAAGCTCTGGTATGGATAGATTCACACATAGGTCTATTGAAAAATCTCTATTTGGCAAATATGTACTAATCTTGTTTTTCAAAGCATGGAAAGCCTCATAAGACATCGAAATATAAAGATAAAGCAAAGTTTAAGAATATATTTATAACCAATAGAATAACTATAATAATACGAAGGACAAATTGGAAGAATGACTTACCTGGGGCAGCATATCCAAATGTGCCTGCTAGTGTGCTCCAATTTGATGAATCATATTTTAGAATTCTTGCAGTGCCAAAGTCTGAAAGATAAGCCTTAAAATCAGAGTCTAATAATATATTATTGCTGGAGATGTCTCGATGCACTATGGATGGATTGCGATCATGGTGTATGTATGATAAAGCATGGGCCACATCTTTGATGATATGAGCTCTTCTCTCCCAATTCAATTCCTCTATTGTTTCTTGATTACGAAGGACGCTAGCCAAACTTTCCTTCTCAATGTACTCATATATAAGAAATTTACAACCTAAACTGGAGCAATAACCATGAAGTTTTACAATGTTACGATGTCGAATTCTGGTTAATGCTTGAATCTCATTCTGAAAACTTTTCTCATCAGATACTCCTTCCTCCATCGAATGAAATTTTTTAACAGCCACCACTTGTTCCATTGGAAGTTCTACTTTGTAAACTTTGCCATATGTTCCACTCCCGATGCAATATTTCTCATCAAAATTTTCGGAGGCATTGATGATGTAGTCATAAGCAACTCTTCCATCAAAATTCAATATCGAAAATAGATCGCCAATAACAACACCAGTATCCTTTTTCTCTGTAGGTTTTCCTCTCCTATGAAGAGCGGCAATGCTAATAGTAGACACACCTAAAAGAACCAAACTGCCCAATATAGGACTGATAACAAAGAGTATAATGTGGTTTTTAGTTGAATGATGAGTGCTTACAGTGGTTGATCCACAAGAAGGCAAACTTGGCGCCTCACCGCATAATCCCTTGTTATAGATAAACCACTCTGTTGGAGCATTTTGAAACAATTTGCTTCTAGGAACTGGGCCCTCCAGATTGTTGTACGATACATCTATTGTTGACAAACTTAACATGCTTCCAAAAGATAAAGGAATGGCACCTGACAGATTATTGTGGGACAAGTTCAAAGATATTAAATATATCAAACTTGCCAGTTGTGATGGTATCTCTCCTCCAAAAAAATTATGGCTCAGATCAAGTAAATCTTGCAATCCTTTTAACTCTCCAAGTTGAGATGGAATGATCCCATCGAATTTATTTTTGCTCAAATTCAAGATGCGCAGTTTAATACAAGCCTCTAATTGTGGTGGTATTGGACTGCTGATGTCATTGTTAGATAAATCAAGAATTTCCAAATTGGATAATTTTCCAAACTCCGAAGGAATTATTCCAGATATTTTGTTATCACTCAAAGTCAAGTTGTACAACAAGCTCATGGTACCTAACTCTCTTGGTATTTCTCCTGCAAGTTGATTTGAAGAAAGGTCCAGGACTTCTAACTGAAGCAACTTTCCGAATTCAGGAGGTATGTTCCCAGTAAGTAGGTTTCCTGAAATCTTGAAGATTGTCAAATTTTGACAATGTGCCCAACTTGGTGAGATCTGGCCATATAATTGGTTGTGGCTCATGTCAAGGTAGTGTAGATTCGGGTATATCCCAAAGTCTTTCGAGATATTTCCTTGAAGCCTATTTCCTTCAAGGCGAACTCTAAATAAGCTAGAGCAATTTTTTAAACTTCTTGGAATAGGGCCCTCAAAGTAGTTGTTTTCCACAGTAAGATTTTGAAGCGCGCCTCCTTTACAGATCTCTGATGGTAAGTAACCAAAGAAATTGTTATTAGATACCTCTAGAGAGATGAGGCTGGTGTGATTACCCAGTTCTTGGGGCAAAGAGCCTGATAAATGATTGGTATGGAGGTATAAGGTGTTAAGCATGGTGAGGTTTCCTAAAGCAGAAGGAATGGAGCCAGATAATTGATTTTCTGAGATTTTTAGATCACGTAAGTTCACTAGGTTGCCTAATTCATGAGGGATCGTGCCAGATAAATTATTGGTACGAAGGTACAAGGTTTCAAGCATGGTGAGGTTTCCTAAAGTAGAAGGGATGGAGCCTGATAGTTGATTTTCTGCGATTTCTAGATGACGTAAGTTGACTAGGTTGCCTAATTCATAAGGGATCGTGCTAGATAAATTATTCGTGTAGAGGTACAAGGTGTCAAGCATGGTGAGGTTTCCTAAAGTGGAAGGGATGGAGCCTGATAGTTGATTTTCTGTGATTTCTAGATAACATAAGTTCACTAGGTTGCCTAATTCATGAGGGATGGTGCCAAATAAATTATTGGTGTAGAGGTACAAGGTGTCAAGCATGGTGAGGTTTCCTAAAGTGGAAGGGATGGAGCCTGATAGTTGATTTTCTGCGATTCCTAAATAACGTAAGTTGACTAGGTTGCCTAATTCATGAGGGATGGTGCCAGATAAATTATTGGTGTAGAGGTACAAGGTGTCAAGCATGGTGAGGTTTCCTAAAGTAGAAGGGATGGAGCCTGATAGTTGATTTTCTGCGATTCCTAGATGACGTAAGTTGACTAGGTTGCCTAATTTATGAGGGATTGTGCCAGATAAATTATTGGTGTAGAGATACAATGTGTCAAGCATGGCGAGGTTTCCCAAAGTGGAAGGGATGGAGCCCGATAGTTGATTTTCTGCGATTTCTAGATGACGTAAGTTGACTAGGTTGCCTAATTCATGAGGGATCGTGCCAGATAAATTATTGGTGTAGAGGTACAAAGTGTCAAGCATGGTGAGGTTTTCTAAAGTGGAAGGGATGGAGCCTGATAGTTGATTTTTTGCGATTTCTAGATGACGTAAGTTGACTAGGTTGCCTAATTCATGAGGGATTGTGCCACATAAATTATTGGTATAGAGGTACAAGGTGTCAAGCATGGTGAGGTTTCCTAAAGTGGAAGGGATGGGGCCCGATAGTTGATTTTCTGCGATTTCTAGATGGCGTAAGTTGACTAGGTTGCCTAATTCATGAGGGATTGTGCCAGATAAATTATTAGTGTAGAGGTACAAGGTGTCAAGCATGGTAAGATTTCCTAAAGTGGATGGGATGGAGCCTGATAGTTGATTTTCTGCGATTCCTAGATGACATAAGTTGACTAAGTTGCCTAATTCATGAGGAATGGTGCTAGATAAATTATTAGTGAAGAGGTATAAAGTGTCAAGCATGGTGAGATTTCCTAAAGTGGAAGGGATGGAGCCTGATAGTTGATTTTTTGAGATTTCTAGATCACGTAAGTTTAATAGGTTGCCTAATTCATGAGGGATGGTGCTAGATAAATTATTGGTGAAGAGGTACAAGGTCTTGAGTTTGATGAGATTTCCTAAACTAGAGGGGATAGAACCTGTTAAATTATTGTGTGAGATTTCTAAAACCAAGAGGTTAACTAGATTGCCCAATTCGTGGGGAATATTACCAGAGAACTGATTTCTGTAAAGGAAGAGGAATCTTAGGTTGGTCAAATTACCAAGGGTCGAAGGGATGGGACCAGCGAGATTGTTTCTGTTTAAATAAAGCGCACGTAGACTCATGAGCTGGCCAATCTCTGGAGGCAATGTGCCACCAAGTAAATTTTGTTGGAATTTTAGGGAGGTTAGCTTGGTCCAGTTGGCAAAGAAACAAGGAGGAATCTCACCAATGAATTTGTTTGAAGAAAGGTCGATCTCAGTCAGTTTAGAGAGGCTGGCGAGAGCGAGGGGCAGATTGCCAGAAAGGCGATTATGCGAGAGATCGAGGGAGGTGAGAACAGGAAGCGTGCATATGCTAGGTGGGATTGTTCCAAATAAGTAGTTGCGTCGGAGGTGGAGACGAGTGAGAGATGGGAGGGCAAAAAAGTTGAGGCCATCGAGCTTACCGACCAAGCCCGCACGAGGTAGGCTGATGCCCGTGATCACAGGTTGGCCTCCATTCTCCATGCAGGTGATGCCTTGCCACACGCACGCATTGTTGGAGAGAGACCAAGAACCGAGTTGTTGGGCATGTGAATTTTGAAGAGTGGATTTCCAATGGAGCAGAAGTCTCGCTTGGGATTCAACAATTGAAGAAGCAGCGATCGCAGCAACTGTCGTTGCTGATGAGTAGTGAAGAAGAAAGAAGGATAGCAGGAGAAGGCTGATTGATAGATGATTCAAAGGGAGGGATAGGTATTGGATTTGCCAAAGACTAGGATCCATAATTAATATGGCTCTCTAGGTGTTCCGTACGTGGTTTTTTAGCTCTGCTGGTTGGTACCGAAATGGGGATTCAAGAGCCCTATTTATAGACCCGGAGAGCATGTGTTTGGATTCGATCCTTCTATTCCTGTTTCTATATGGGCATTAGTCATTGTTTAATTTTTCAAATCTGTGTCACGACGACTCTTGGGCTGTTCGCCAGTGCTGTTCCTTTTTTGAGCACTAGTGCTGTCTTTTATTTGATTCCAGAACACTAGTGCTGTGTGAGCCAGCTACCAAGAAGAAGGGTTTCCCCAAGTCAATGCGCCACAACCCAATCGTTCCAAGCCTTCCTATCTAACGGCTTGATTTTCTTTAGGTTGTCCAGAGTGCATAAAGATTAGAAGGCCAGCCATTGAGATTTAGACTGGTGGTTAGAGAAAACCCTCTGCCTCTAGTAAATGGGATCTTTTAGAATAAAGCCTAAAAGAGTTCGCAATGTCCTACAACTTTAGTAATAAAAAGTGGCCGGTTAACTTGCCGGTCTACTTCACTCCTAAGTAACATCTTTAGTAATAAAATCTACGACTGTTGGTGCAAAACCTATTTTGTTTGAGATCATAACCTGACAAATTCCAGAATTTGTGTTTGCTTAATTGGCTCCATTAGGAAAACTTGAAAATTCATTTTTTGACGGCTTCATCGTACCTTTCATTAGAATATATAGTAGCAAGTAAAAATAATAGCAAACTTTTTTATTATAATGTGTTTATGCCAAGATGCAAAGATAGTGTATCTGTTGGTGATTCTCGTGGATTATGAAGGGTTAGATAGCTTGGAGAACATGATTGTAATTTGTTTTGGTAAACTATCTATTACTATTGCTCCTGTGTTACAAAACAGTATGCAGTGCAAGTCCGCCATCTACTTGTAATTCTCCCTTGCATTCCATCACGAGGACAACGTCTGAGTCTTTTTTTTTTTTGGTACATTCAACGTCTGAGACTTTGACGGGGGCGATATATCAGCCCTTGTGACATGGTTTCTTTGTTTTCCGTATCCTTCCAAAAAGCTTGCCACCTCTTCGCCATATATTTCTCCAAGTCAAAGTCTCCCCTCCAAACAAGAAAAGACCAGAGCATCATGACTTTAATCTTTATGGGGCCATGAGAGTCCCCCGTGATTTGCGAAAGTCGCCCATGATTTTGAAAGTAACCAGACAAATCTGAAAATAGAATTTATAAAAAAATATATTTACATGCAGCAAGGAGCAATGAATGGAAGCCTCCGAAATATAGACCGCAGGAGATGGACTCGTTCCATTGCTCTACTGGAAACAGGGATCTGGAGAAATCTTGTATTTTTTAGAAGAAGCTACTGTCAAAGAGCCCGATCAGCATTGGCTTGGAATCCATAAAGCTCTAGAAAACACCAAGAGTGCCGGGTGATTTTTTTTTTGGCTTGGTTGATTGGTGCTGAGGTGAGGATTGGGTGCCTTTTTACATGCAGGGGCATGCGGATCTAGCTTTAGTGATTTCCATGAGATACATTCCCTGATTAGCTTTAGTGATTGCGCAGGGGCATGTTGCTCGGTTGATTAGCTTCAATTGACTTTGATATGAAGCATGTTTAATTTCCATGCGATACTTGTCCTGCACAATTGCTTGCTTTGCTGTCCTACCCTTTTCTTTATTTAGTGATTTTGAGACCCAACACGATGGTTGGCCCGTGGTAGTTTCATTTCATCAAGATGATGAAATGATTTGGAGCTTTTTAATTCAAATGATTGACAAAATCAACTTACACATAAGCAACTACCTTTTTTTCAATCCATACCAAAGTCAAGAAACAAGTCTATATTATTCTTTTTTTGATAATCAGTCAAAAATCATGCATACCATTTTGATTAATAAATTTGACGGGATGTGTCTCACTTCCTCCGTTATTCCTCAGAAGAGGAATAATGGGATAATGCCTTTTTTTGGTTACATATCTTATTCATTTTTTTTGGTACAAATATCTTATTCAATTGGAGGACAGGTTGCTTTGGGTCAGGTCTAGCTTATTTGTCTGATCAACCATTTGGTCGTCCACTCTCAATGAGTTTTTGCTTGAAGGAATGCTAATCGAAGATGAGTCATACCTTCCCACGGAGGTTTAGTCCAATCAAGAATAATTGAGCCGATTGCAGTCTGGGTCTTTCTTTAACCCGAGCTATTTTGAGCCCCACACCTTGGATTTTGTTTCACGCCATTGCTATCACACTTTGCCGGTTGCTTTCCCTACAGCTGGGGCTTTTTGTCACCAAGAGGCTAATCTTAATTTCAAACGGCAAAGTTATTAGAGAAACCAGGGCACGAGGAATCTTGAATAAGAACATGGGCATATCAATATTGAATGGCCCCAATGGTGAAATGGCTGTAGGTCCCGAGATATAGAAATTAGGGCTAAATAGTCTTTTTTTAAGCTAGTAGAATCACAAAAGAATCCTGAATCTCTTGAATTAAATAGCTCTTTGCGACCATCTTAGATTCGCATCATCTTGTATTCTAGATTTTAGATGGTTTGGCTATATCTATATATATATATATATATATATATATATATATATATATATATATATATATATATATATATATATATATATATATATATATATATCAGCCCTTGTAACACGGTTTCTTTGCTTTCCGTATCCTTCCAAAAAGCTTGCCACCTGCTCGCCATATATTTCCAACTGAGGTTCTCCAATTCAAAGTCTCCCCTCCAACCAAAAAAAGACCAGAGCTTCATGACTTTAAGTCTTTAACTTTCAAGATTCTCCTGTGCCTCAAAAATGAATATATACTGGATTTACCCAGGTCTTGAAAGGAAACAAGCCATGAAGTGGTTGAGGTTTTCCTGCTCTCATCTTTGGTTCATTTTTTGCCCCTTCTCTTCCAGCTGTAGTGAACCTGCTGCAAGAGCTCGGAGGCTTCCTACACTAATGATTCTTTTCCTTTTTTTTCGTGGGATGATAGACACAAATAATAAATACAGACCTGCTCCGATCCTAGAATGGCGTTGGAGATGAGCATGCTTGTGGAGGCATATGTCGTATTAGTTTTGCACGTCATAATGTTCTGTAATTTTTTTTATAGAAATTACTAAGTATGAGTTGGTTGAGGTAGTATATGAAATCTATATGAAGCATTTCCAACATAATGATTTGGATGAAGGCATAAAACATATTTATTTGAATAATCAGTAGTTGTATCACCGCCATCCATGAAATTTTCCTGCAATTTTGATCATTTATTTGTTTTGCATATAATGGGATGGCAGCGACACTCATCCTTTTGGTATGTGCAACAATAATCAGATCCTGGGGACCAAAAAACCCTCAATCCAAAAATTTCAATAGCCATCGTAGGCGTATGAAGTAGTTGCGTTTATTTGGATTGCTACTATCAAATAATTGTTCCATGCAAACAGAGCACAGTATGCAGAAAAAAAAAATGTAATATCTAACCAAAAAAATTATATAGAAATTGATTTGCACTAAAATCTATCTACTACATTCAGTTCTGGGAAATAATGGACTTGGATATGGGCCTAAACTCTCTTGGAATTCATACCTTCTAAGAGCGTACCCTCCATTAGAGTTGGTAAAGTTATTAGAGGTTGGTATCGATGACTTGAAAATAGATGAAAAGTTCCAAGATTAGCCATAGGGAAACGGTGCTTCTTAGGATAGTGCCTTTTATGTTCTGATTAAATACTTTCTTAGTGTTCGTAATGAGATCTACAGTTGCTGGTGCAAAGTCTATTTTGTTTGAGATCATGACCGGACAAATTTCTGCATTTGTGTTGATTAATTCGCTCCAGGAGGGGAGCTTAAAAATTCACTTTGGAAGGCTACATCGAACCTTTCATTAGAATATATAGTAGCAAGTAAAAATAATAAGAAGTTTTTTTAGATTTAAATGCATCCTTTCCAGATGAAGAGATAGTGCATCTCTTGGTGATTTTCATGGATTATGAAGAGTTTAGATAGCTTGGAGAACATGATTGTAATTTGTTTTGGTAAACTAACTATTACCATTGCTCATGCATCGCAAAAAAGTATGCAGTGCAAGTACACCATCTACTTACAATTCTCTCTTGCATGGCATGACTTGCTTATTCTTTACCCGATCTATCTATCACGGTGAGGTGTGGGCCTCATGAATTCCACCATGAGTCCTAACTTCTGGGGTTTGACAGGGGCAGAAATAACTTAGATGAAAACTTTCATCTTTCTCATAGTACCTCTATTTCCTATCCCAAAATATTTTTGTAATGTTATACAGTTTTGAGCTATCCTCATGATATCCCTACCAGACCACCTCTCGCTTCTGACATCCCAAAAACTCGCGTGGTCTCTCACTCAAATTTCTTCCACCTTCTGGACTTACAGACTCAAAGCTCCCGAATTAATTCAACGAGACGTAAAGGATTGCTAACCCGGGTTGCTCTCAAATCCATGGCATCTCGTGAATACATCAAAATCCGACAGTGGTGATTGCGATCACAGATTAACATTAACTGGGAGTAGGAAACTCAGAACGCATGTATGCGCCCAAAAATACAATGCATAAACGCAAGAGTTGATGACAACTGAGTCTGGCTTGGGTGGGCTCTGGGTTTGAAATTGTAAAGCAGGGAACTATGGGCCTGGCGACTTGGTGCGGGGCCGGGCCATGTGACAACTCAACCTTTAACTAAGATTTACAAATTTATTTTTTAAAAAAAAAACCTCACTTAAAATACATTGATTGCTAATTCTTCTTCCCAGAGTCATACTAGAAATTTATCCCCGGAATTGGATGCTCTCCCTATTTCCCAGTTTGAAGCAGTATGTTCTGTCCCGCCTCTTACTAGAAGTCGAGAAGTTTAGCTCATGATTGCATATCTTATGATAGACTCGACATAACTTCTCCAAGGACAAATATTTGATAGAGTGAAGTAATAGAAGAATTAATATCATTTATACGTGCAACATTGAAGAACAACATACGATATTTCTAGTTCTTAAACACTAAATCTATGTTAAAAAATCCACCAATTGACATAATCTAATTGAATTGAATGGCTTATGAATAGTTGGATGTTGCTACTTATGAATAAGTGAGATAACTTTTGCATGCTTGGTCGTGCTTATGGTAGAATAATTATGCATGCAAATGTTATCATAGCCGGCAACAACATTTCTTTTACCATATAAGTTGTAGAAGATGGGAAACGTTGATTTAACATCCGGTAGACATCTAATGATGATAAAGAGGATACCAGATCACCCGGATGCCTTTCTTTTATGCCTTCTAATATTACAATACCAAAGCTAACCGGAACTATTGTAGCTCCGAGAGGTATGGCTGTTCTGGCCCAAGGGAAAACATAAGAAAGAGGGAAAACTGGGGATGTTTGGCCCTATGTCAACCATTAAGAAGAGAGAGAAAGAGGAAGGCTGATCACACCCGACCATTGAGAAGAAAGAGGGAGAGATTGGCAGCAATGAGGTTGAATGGTTAGGAAGAAATGAGGGGAGGAGAGAGAAAGCTAAAGAAGGGTGTGGGTCAGTGACTTCAAACCAGAGGAGGGGTAGGAGAAATCGGGGTGCCTCGCCTCTTGATTACATTGATGCTCGGGTGGCGAATCCGCAGGGATGCCATCTCAAAGCTACGGGGTTGTTGGGGGCAAAGTGGTGGCTCTGTTTACACTGTTTGCCTCATGATTGTCTCATCGTGCCAGTTTGGATGGACCAGCTTAGGCTGATTAATTTTTACAGTGCAATACTGTAACAACTCGGAGCCTCACTCAAAGAACTAGTTGGAAGGTGTTATTTGAGTTTATTGGTTATATATAAGTACCCAAGATCTTTCGAGCATATAATCGATATGTAACTAAACACACGCTTGCGTTGTTGCAAAAGTCCATATTACTCTTTCCATTTAGGACATAGCATCCTTGGTAACCTAGGGTCCAAATTCAATCAAATTTAATTACAAATATAATAATCAACCTGTGATGAGCTCCAAAAGGGTCGATGTTGCAGCATCCCAAGTTCATGTGGGTTATGGCCTAAGTCCCTAGGATCTCATTCCAAAAAAGTAGAAAAGTATTATTTTATTTTCTTTGTCTTATATAAATATTTAAAATCTCTTCAACACATAATCAATGTAGAACTAATCACATCCTCGTATGGGTTTTTACTGGTACATGATATAGAGCTAGTACGTACTATGATCATCTATGCCAAAACCTTGTAGGAGCCAACAGAAATACCAATATAGATTACATCAACAATTAGTGAGCAATGAGGTCAGTTTCTCTTCATAGACTAGATATTGGATTTACTTGAAACAAAATTGTCCCCATCCCTAGTGACTAACTTCTTATAGTTTTATTCAAAAACTAATTATAACCATAATTTTGCTATTATTATAAAAAAATTTCTGGAATAAACACTTCACTTTCTACTCTTCTTTCATATAAAAGAGGTTGTATTATATTAATAAAAAAATTACTATTGAACAAAAGATGATCACCGAAATTACACATATGTCAAATGGCAAAAATTGAGTGGACAAAAGGAAATTGCAGATTGGAAGATAATGTCCAACTAAACTACTTCATGTGCATCTCATGTGCCAAAGACGGTATGGATGGTTGTTAACGGTTTATTTAGATATAATTACTCGTTTGATAAAATAAAAAGAGGAATGCACGTAATCTTTATTTTTTTAGAAAAAATAATTAAAAATATTTGTGCACACTGAATTGTACAACTCTACTCTTTGTGTTTATAAATTATCATTATCAAACTCTTTGGCTTCTCCTTGTCATTGGCATCTCACCCGTAGCATCGTTTAAACTTCAAAATAATGGTCGTTACTTGTTTTATGGCTCGTTTGGTTCGCGGAAAGCATTTTCCTTCCTAGGAATATGATTCCTGGGAAACAAATTCCTAGGAAAATGATGCCTAGGAAAGTACTTTTGGCATGTTTGGTTGACCATGGGAAAGTGACAAATTTCCAAGGTGCTTATGTTTGGTTGGCCATCCACTTTCCTAGGAAAGTTATATATAATTCCTATTATGCCCTTAATAAAAATTAGGTTTTTAATGCCTCTTTAATGCATCTTTAATGCTGAAGGGACTTTTTGGAAAAAAGTAAAAATGGAGTGATTCCCGCCTCATGGGAAAGTAACTTTCCCATGTTTCTCATGGGAAAGACTTTCCCATGAAATGTGGGAATCACATTCCCATGGGAATACAACTTTTCCTTCTCTCTCCTTCGAAAACTCCAACCAAACAAGAGGCATTTCATTACTTTCCCGTTGACCACACTTTCTCCCCTTCTTTTTCCGCGAACTAAACGAGCCCTTAGTTTTATAGTGACTGCCATAGCAATTTTAGATCGCTTGCATTACATCACATGTCTAATAATGGAAATATGAAAAAAAAATGACCGTTATGATGGATTATCTAGAAATGGGACACGTTAGAATGTTGTCGTAAAGAACTTCGACCACGTGTCGTAATGCGACCTTGACGGTTCACGAAGCATGCGAACCATTTCAGCCTTCTGATTGGCTTAAAAGCCAGAAAAGAAAGCAAACCCCCCGAATCCCCCTCCATCGATTGGGGACATGATGAAGATAAAGCAATGGGTCCGCCGATTGGACGATCGCCTGAGTCTCGAATTTGTGAAAATAACGATTGGTTATATACCGTTCACCTTCGCGGAGGCCAGCCACCGAGTCCACGGCCATGTCCACCAGAGCGTTGGATCCTCTCTCTCTCTCTCTCTCTCCCCCTCCGATCGGTGGAGACGGGAGGATATAAAATCTCTAACCCTAGATTTTGATTGTTTTCTCGCGAAGAAACCTACATTTCTCCACGCGTGTGGGAGCCTTTCTTTCCCAAGATTCATCCGGCCATGGAGCTCCGTCGCCGATCTAGGGTTTCTGTGGCGTTCTTGATCTCTCTCCTCCTCGTCCTGAGCTTCGCCGGAGACTTGTGCTTCGCCGAGAACTGTCGGCCGAAGAACGTCCAGGTTTCACTCCGTTGCTGTTGGAAGCCGGGTAGCCTTCTTCTTGAATCTTTTTTACATTGATGCGTTACTTTTCTGGATTCCTTTTGGATTTAACAGGCACAATGAAATTTCGTAATTTGGAAAGTGAGGTATCTGATTAGATGTGTAAATCTTGAATGTTACTTTGATCTATTCTTTGTTCTTTTTTCGCTAAATAATTGAATTCATGACATTGTCAAGATCTTGTTGATTTTTTATTTGGAAGAAAGGATTGGAGCTCGCTGGATATGAACATACTTGATCTTCTTTGATTATTAGGGAGCGATTGGCCTGCCCTCCATTATTTAGTTATAAAATTCATATGCTACTTTTATTTGATCCTCTATTGATGTTTTCCCCTCTTAACTGTAAGTTGTGTCGCCAACGATAAACTTAATCTTGCCTACAAGATGGAGTTTTTCTGATTTTGTAAAGAAAGTCAAGGAGTTGGAACTGATCTTATGTATCTCTGATTGCAAATGGTGTTAGTGATAATCTGGCATCGAGAATATCCCTTTATTTTAGGAAGAAGGCTTGGGAAATCTGCTGGTACAAGTGTAATAATTTACTTATCAAAAAGTAGGGGACTAAGATTTTCTTTTCCCCTTCCTGAACAAATGAAATTCCAAAGAAATTCAAAAGTAGGCTTGCCTGATGGAATCTGGATGCTTGACCTAGCCAAGAACTGTCTGTTGGTGGTAAGTAAAGGTGTGAGTAACTGAGAAATCAGTGACTGTGTTGTTCTGTTGCATGATAATTTTTGTTTCTGCTTTCAGTTTATAGTTGCATTGTTGGCACTGGTGTATGACGCATTGTTGGCATTGAAGTATTATTTTGCTTGTTATTTGTCTTTTAAGTTTATACCTTCTTTGATTAAGGAGCACTTCAGTTTGATAGGTTACTAAAGAATTATTACAACATATATCAACAGAGAATTGCTCTCTAAAGAATGGAAAAACCTGTTTTGGGAGTTTACTGATCTCTGGCTAGAACCAGATAAAGGCTCAGATTGTTTGACAGCCAAATGCTGTATTCACAAAATTGTCGTTGATGGGCGCTCGGTTCTAAGTAAACCCTTGGGATCAGTTTTTGAATTTTCTCGTATGCTTCGGTCAGCATCTCCTAGACTAGTGCTCTACCGGCAGTTGCCGGATGATTCTTTATCTTCTTATCCTTCTGACGACGAAACCGACTCAGAACATTTTATGGGAGACTTGTCTGGGCCAATTTCAAGAGTCAAGGCAGAGCCTTTTCTCATAAGCAGAAACCCGAGAAGCCCTGGAGGAAGTTGTTGCTGGGTAGATACTGGTAGTGCACTACTGTTCAATGTTACTGAACTTCTTTCATGGCTTGACACTTCAGCCAAACTGTAAGTCACATCCACCTTTTCTGTGGCTTTGTTGTATTTCTATTTCTGTCATTGCAATTCTTGTTGATCTTTTTTGCTTCCTTGTTATATAGTGAGGTTATATGTTTATTTGGATTTTGCCAGAGCTGTGGGATTTGCTGAGCAGCCTGAACTTTTTGATTTTGATCACATATATTTTGGTTCAAGTATTGCCAGTCCAGTTGCTATTCTATATGGAGCTCTTGGAACAGAATGCTTCAAAAAGTTTCATGTTACCTTGGTGGAAACATCCAAAAAGGTATTAACTAATGAGCCATTATTTATTTTATATGAGGAACAGTGAACACATTCCTGTCTCTCAGTTAGAATAACATGGCTTATTGCAATTAACAATGTTGGCACATAGCCACATACATATTGTTAAGAAAAAACTGCAAAACAAATCTCTTTCCTTGCATGAGATGTGATTACTCAATAAAATTTAAACTCACTGGTTGTTCCATTTGATGTGTCCTTAACAAGCTTATTAGTTTTACTACTTCAAATTTTAATGAAATGTAGCACACCTAGTGTTATCATGGAAGATTTACAATTACTTGATTGATGAAACTTTTGATGTTTGTTTGGTTGGAGTGACTGCATAGGATGACTAACTCACAGAAATTTGTGGGAAATAGAGAGGGAAAGAAGTACCGATGAGGAAGAGATAGTGGTGGAGGGAAACTTTTGTTGCATGTTTGATTGAGGACATGAAATCAATGTTTGAGCTGAAATGGGTAGTCAAAGCCTGGACCAAGGAAGCAAGCCAGGCTTCCTGGATTGGACCAGTGAGGTACGAATACCTGGAATGCCCTTGGTACCTGGGTCTTTGCGAAGACTTTGCAGCCTGGTTGGTATGATTCTATGCTGACCGGTACCCACCAGGACAGGACCAGCGTCAGCTGGTTTGGCCTGTTACTGGATTGTACCAACTCAAAATGTCTTTTGTACTTTCTATTTGTTCTCCTTTTGGTTACTCATAGATATCATATATCATGTCTTGGAATGCCATTTTAGTATAATAATTATGGCATTCTTATCTATTAGTTTGAGGCCTAACCTCCATATTTGCCATTATGTGGACTTGAAACTTATTTTTTATTAGTCATTTCTTTCTTACTAAATGAAAACAACTTAACATACAGTTTCTTCCTTTATTATGTTGGTAACTTTTTTCAGTTTGTCTGCTCTTAGCCATTATATTTACTCTCTTTCTAGATTCACTGTCATAACTTTGCTGCCCTGTTCTTTTTATTTTTTGTTTAAATGTGTTTTCTGTTGTTCTTAGGGAAAAATTAAATACGTAGTGAGACCTGTATTGCCTTCTGGATGTTAAGCAGCGAGCAGCTATTGTAGTGCTGTTGGTTCTTCAGATGTAGTAAATTTGGGTGGGTGTGGTGTGGAATTTGCTTTGAAGAACATGGAGTACAAAGCTATGGATGATAGCACAGTAAAGAAAGGTCATTGCAGGACTTTCAGTAAAATGCTATATGCATAATTTTCAATTGTTGGCTTTTCCTTCCTTATCAGTGTTATCCAAAATTCGCAACAACTGACTTTTTTTTATGACATTGAAGTTTCATAGTTTTTTCTTGTATATCTGTTTGCAGACTTGATGATAGATATACTTTAATTTGTTCTCTTTTGTGCACCAGTTCAACCTGCTACTCCAACTGATGTGCCACTTTAGACCAATTTTTGTTTTTTTGGTTAGGCTTTCATTTGGATTACATTTTAGCTGATGTTATTGGATTGCTCACTTCTCGTATACGTTGTGCTTAAGTTTTTGGAAAACTCTCAAGAAACAGTGCCTTGACCTTGTTGCCTATCACATTTGTACTCTATCATTTCTTTACTCGCTTTATTTAGAATGGTTGTGTTACTTTTGTTAAATATAGTTTTTAATTCACCCATAAGTCACAGTAGAATTTTGATTTCTACAAACCAGCCAAAATGCTGTACTTCCATTGAAGTCATAATATATACTATGGAATAAGTACACTAACGGGTGTCAATATGAATTGGTGTATGTGAAGCTTTAATTCACCAAAGTGATGTCAATTTCAGAGATAATACTAGAAATTTAATTGCTCTAGCATCTCTTAGTAAAATCTGCTCATGGTCTATGTTAAATTGTTATTATTTATGCCTAAAAGCTGCCATTAACAAGGCCACAGAATAAACAGTCTCTAATTGAATGGTTTCCCCTTGTTGTGTAAGTCTGTTTTATGCTGCTTAAATATGTTGAAACGATCTAATGGCCTAGAAGTTGCAGGTTTGTAATAGATGATTAACTTTTGAGAATTATTTTGCTAAAATTAATTTTATATTATAGAATGAAAAAAAATATATTTAGAAGAATTCAGGAAAAGCCACTTTTACTCTTTTGTTTATTGCTTAAAAATTGTTAGCAGTCTTGATTTTTGGTCTGCCAAACACCATTGATAGCCCACTGGAACCCACTGTCCTGCAGTGACATTTAGGCAAAACTCTGCCCTGTGGGAAGCGGCATCTCTATCACCAGACTGATCAGCTTGAGACTATGAATCCCATGCCATGCAACTAATGCATCTGAACGAGCTCCATGGATGCAAGCATTATTTCATTGGTGTGCTCATACCTGCATGTGGGCCTATGTGCATACGCAGATATGTATGTACGTGTGTGTGTGTGTATATGTATTAATGTATATATGTACTCATATATGCATATGTGTGTATGTATTTTGTATATTCCGTATAGACGACATGCTCAGACATGTGCCTTAGCACATGCATGCACACCCGTCTGTATGTGTGCCTATGTGCATGTACAACACTGGCTATAATCATGGCAACCATTAAGAAATGGAGCTTTTTCTTTTGTATTTTTATTATTTTTTGAAAATCTTGCTTCTTTTATGTATCAAGAAAAGAATCATATAATTATGTCTGTGTTGCAAGTGTTACTGTGGAAGATCCTAGGACCGAGGATCTCAGTCAAGAAGTTAGAGGATTTATATTTTCCAAAATCTTGGTTTGTTCCCAAAGCCTTACTTGTAGATGAGACTTAACCTTGTAATTTAATCTATTCTTACATTCTGTTTTACTTTATCTTTGCAACTGCAGGAACGCAAGCCAGAGGTTACTGAGTAATGGCTTTCAGGGATTATTTATTATCAACAACAATATCAGACACACTGGAAGTTTGGGAATTGAAGGGTATTGGTTGTGATGATTGGTGCATGATAATAACTGTATACCGCATCTCATCTGTGCTTGGTTGGTTTGATTTTTAGTTGAAGATCTTTTATGCCCACTTTTGACCAGTTAGGTTATCTTTTCTACAGATTTAGGACATCAAACAGCACAAAGAATAGTGCATGCATCAGACCATTTACAGTCAATGCAAGAAATCAATCAAAAGTTTCCCAGTATAGTTTCTTCATTATCTCGCATGAAGGTACAAGGTTCTGTTAGTCACTTGTTAAATTTGTTGGCATATATCATATCTTTGTTATTTCTGTCAGCTTACATATGCTTAAGCTATATGCAGCTTAATGATTCTGTTAAGGATGAAATACTTGTGAATCAGCAAATGGTTCCTCTTGGGAAGTCTTTAATGGCTTTGAATGGTGCTTTAATCAATATTGAAGGTATCGATCTTTACCTATAATGTTTTCTTCCTCCACCATTAGCTCTGATATCTCACTTTATTCTTAGAGAACAAATTGGTTTATATCAACTGTGGGATTTGAGTGGTTGTACCTTATACCTTGGTTTCCCATTTCTGCAACCCTTTTTGCATTTTTGTTATGCCTTCATTTGACACTCTTTTGCATTAAACGTCAGTTGATCAAAGCTTAGCAAAATAAATAATATTTTAGTTCTTTACCTAATGGTCCTGACTATTTATTCTGGAGTACCACTTCGGCTTGGTGATTCTAGACTTCTAAGATGTCATATGACAAATAATCAGTCAAAACATTCTTTCTTTTTGTTTTTGAGGTCATCATAGTCACTTGCACATGTGCATAGTACATAAGTTCTTACTCAAACACAACCTTTGAATCTATGACCTGGAAAAACATATTTAGCCTAGCTGATTTACTTGCCCTTTATGTATAATTCATGTTTCTTGGCAGCCAATTGTCTTCCTAATGTATGGTAGGGGTACAAATGAGCCGAGCAGCTCGAGCTCGACTTGGGTCCAAGCTCGGCTCGACTCGACTATTATCAGCTATGACCTGGAAAAACATATTTAGCCTAGCTGATTTACTTGCCCTTTATGTATAATTCATGTTTCTTGGCAGCCAATTGTCTTCCTAATGTATGGTAGGGGTACAAATGAGCCGAGCAGCTCGAGCTCGACTTGGGTCCAAGCTCGGCTCGACTCGACTATTATCGAGCTCGAGTGGCTCAACTAGTTTTTTGAGTTAAGATCGAGTAGCAAAATACTCGACTCAATGGCTCACGAGCCTAGTCAAGTATACAAATGAGCCGAGCAGCTCGAGCTCGACTTGGGTCCAAGCTCGGCTCGACTATTATCGAGCTCGAGTGGCTCAACTAGTTTTTTGAGTTAAGATCGAGTAGCAAAATACTCGACTCAATGGCTCACGAGCCTAGTCAAGTATATATATTTTTAATAATATTATATTTTATTTATAATATATATTAATAATTTAATATTTTAAAATATAATATTTATATATTTTTTATTCTGACCTAACTCCTAACTTTTAACTATATTTTTTAAATTATCACCAAGGCTCAAATTCAAGCTTGAACTCAAGCTCGAGTATGGCTCGGTTGATATTCGAGTCGAGTTGATCTTGAGTGTTCTTTTTTTTTTATCGAGTTGAGTTCGAGCTTGAATATTAAGGCTCGATCGATCCCGAATATTTTGAATCGGTTCGATCTCGAGTCTCTAACTACTCGACTCAGCTCGGCTAGATTGCACCCCTAATTTAGGTTATGTTTTTACCTTTATCTAGACTGTTATGATACTAGATATCACATTTGGCAACTATTTCAGTAATATATGTTTGATTATATTAAGCTATGTATACTATATGGTCTGGTATTTGATACTATGGTGCAGTGTTACCATTTTTAAATGTTTTAACCATCTAGTTTTGTGTCTTATAGGTTAATGGATCTGGTTAGTGAAGAGTTATCATTGGTCGATCAATTTTCAAAACTTAAGGTGATCTGTGCTTATTGACATCTTTTTTTATGGCATATGCATCATAGCCAATTTCCTGGTAAATTGTTTGCTGGTTAATTGATAATGCACCCTTTTCCTTATTTCTTTTTCACTTTCTTTTCTTTTGTTAACCTTTTTCCCTGCAAGTCTGTTAAGTTTCAGTAATAATGTAAGTAGAGCTTTATGAAATTGTCTCCTATGAACATTTTGGCTATATGAATTATAAAATTGAATTATTGCTATCAAAGATGCTTACACCATTCAGTTTTCATTTTGTTTTCCTCTGTTTCTTATCGCATTTTTAAGAGACTGCTTTTACTGCCCCTCTGCTTCAACTTATATTATTTTGAAATTTATTGTACCAGGATCTCTCTCTGGAGAACCCTGAAATGATCATCTAGTTCTATTGGCTCTTTATATAAACAACACCTCTCTATTGACTCAACTAGCTATCCTTAGGGTCTTCTAAGACCACCTACTGCCTATAATTGGCTAGATCAGCTATTAGCTTTATCAAGAGTTTGATCTAATAATTTCATAATTTATTAGTGGTGGATCTTGGCGCCTTCCTTGATTAGGAATCTCAAACAAAGCATAGTATACAGAAAAAGGAACGTAACATCTGACCAAGAAAATTCAATTGATTTGGATTACAATCTACGAACTCCATTTAGTTCTGGAGAATAATGGAATGGGATATGGGCCTAAACTCTTTTGGAATTCACACCTTTGAAGAACATTCCCTCCAATAGAGTTGCTAAAGCCATTGGAGGTTGATATCAATGATTTGGGTTCAGGTCCCACCCTCACCCAATCTTTAATTTGGTTTTCTGTCCTAATTCTCAAAAAAAGGGAAAAAGAGTAAAAGTGCAAATAAGCTATTTAAGAAAGCATTCCAAAAAAAATCATAAATCTTCACTTGTTTCTATAGTCCAGCAACCAATCTTAGAGAATGGGAGCGGGGCATGGTAAGGCTCAGAACAATTATAGCATCTCAAAGGTTAACTGATGCAATCATAATATAATTCACTTGTCTCTCTGACTTCCAAAACTATCACTACCTAGATTGCTTAAAAAATGATATTATGCAAATTACTGAACTTTTGATGTTGGTCTTCGTTCTAAAAAGTAATGAATTTTTAAGGCTAATGATTCGGAACTATGTCGGTTACTTCCCGCTTCATTCCCAAGTTCTTGCATAAACTACTGAACGAGCCGTACTCTTTATGCTCCCAGTGAACACTCTTTATGCTCCCAGTAAACACGTAATCATTTCTCCCAAGGGCACATAAGCAGTCATTGGACTCTAAGAACTGGTAGGATCCTAGAATGGCGTTGGAGATGAGTATGCTTGTGGAGGCACGTCGTATTAGTTTTGCACGTCATAATGTTCTGTATTTTTTTCTATAGAAATAACTAATTATGAGTTGGTTGAGGTGGTGTATGAAATCTATATGAAGCATTTCCAACATAATGCTTTGGATAAAGGCATAAAACATATTTATTTTAATAATTAGTACTTGTATCACAGCCATCCATCAAATTCTCCTGCCATTTTGATCATTTATTTGTTTTGCATATAATGGGATGGCAGCGGCACTTATCCTTTTGGTATGTGCAACAATAATCAGATCTTGGGGAGAAAAAAACTCTCAATCCCAAAAATTTCAATGGCCATCGTAGGCATATGAAGTAGTTGCATTAATTTGGATTGCTACTTTCAAATAATTGTACCATGCATTGATTAGGAATCTCAAACATAGCACAGTATTATACAAAAAAAAGCATGGAATATCTGACCAAGAAAATTATATAGAAATTGATTTGGACTACAATCCACCAACTCCATTAAGTTCTGGGAAATAATGGAATTGGATGTGGGCCTAAACTCTCTTGGAATTCACACCTTCCAAACAGCATACCCTCCATTGGAGTTGGTGAAGTCATTGGAGGTTGATATCGATGAGTTGGGTTCAGGTCCCACCCTCACCCAAACATTAATTTGGTTTCCTATCCTAATTCTTCGAAAAAAAGGGAAAAACAGAAAAACTGCATATAACCTGTTTAAGAAAGCATTCCAAAAAAAATTCAAAAATCTTCACGTGGTCCTGTTTCCATAGCCTAGCAACCAATCTTAGACAATGGGAGCAGGGCATGGGAAGGCTCCGAATGGCTATAGCATCGCAAAGATTAACTGATGCAATCATGATATAAATTCACTCGTCTCTCTATGGTTGCTTACCAAAGAAAATGATGTCAAAAGAATGAATTTTTACCAAACTTAATTGAACATCAATTTATATAGAAGTTCAAAACAAGGAAATCGAGACATTAATGCATCACAAAACATACTCAGATATGCTCCATGCCTTCAGGTTACGAAAGCTGATGGCAAATATATAACTAAATAATGCCAAATCAAAAAAAGAAAAAATAATAGGATCAAAGGGGAAAAGTTAGGAAGTACAAAGAATTAGATAACTTGCCCCAGCATCAATATTTGCAAGAATAACAATTGATCTTGAAATAGAGAGGTGATAATGAGAGGGGAAAATTTCAATTTTTAGTTTGTGGACCGGTAAAGCAGGTAATTGCCTGAATAAAAAGCCCCGACAAATTTAATGGAGGTAAAAATAAATTAATATAAAATTTATCGTTCTTTCATCTTTGGATGATCAGGATTATTCATCCAGTTGCACAGATATCAAATCGATCAATGGATGATTAAGATTATTCATCCAACTACATAGATCTCGAAGTAATCTATATATTCATTCATGTGCACGGATCTCCAAGCAGCCACGTGGATCATCCACATGCACAGATCCCAAAGTGATCAGTGGATGACCGGATTATTCATCCACCTACACCAATCTCGAAGCAATCTAAATATTCATGTACCTGCACAGATCTCCAAGCAACTATGTGGATGTTCCAAATATTCATTCGCCTGCAAAGATCTCAAGGCGATTAGCAGATAATCAAAATTATTCATCCATTTGCATATATATCAAAGTTGACTGAGTGGATGATATGAATTGTTCATCCACCAGATCTTAAAAAGATGTTGGAATAGGTTAGAAAGGGGAGAGAGCATTTTTGTCAATTGAAATGGCAGGCTAACACCATCCAATGGTCGGAAAGTGGATAGACAAATTTGGAACAGTTTAAAAACTTGAATGATCCATTTGAAACTTTTAAAGTTGAGGATGTCTTCAAGATTGGCCCAAACTTGTGTTGCATAATCCAAAATTACCAATGAACACCTTAGCAATTTTAATATTATATAATTATTATGGAGGTTGTTTACGAAACAATCCATCTCTAGTTTGAAACTAAAATTTAACAAACTATTTGCTGAGATTAGTTAAAAAAATCACGTTACATCACTGCAAAGTACTTCCTATAGAAATAATATTCTTGCAAGTTAGTTGTGTTCTATTCTCATGAGTTGTTCTTGGCACACAAGCCCTCTAATATTAAGCTAATTTTCGTAATACAATGGGTTATTTGCAAATAACCCGCTGTGGACTTTAATATAGTTCTGGGAACTTATGCATAGTTACAGCATAAATTAGGGGACCTCAAAATAGTTCTCTCTTAATCTACGATAATCCAGAGCCGGACAAGAAGGGCAGGGTTTCCGACGCCTCTTCTTGCTTCTTCCTTGTCGCCTTCTCCTTCACTTCTTCTCGAATCCATCCATGGTGGCCGCTATTACTCCCAAATAGGAGTCCTCTCAAAGTCTTAGGAGTTTCTGTCTTCTTGGAAGCAGATAACCTATCAAACTCTATCTCTTCTCAATTCCACTCTATATCTATATCTCTTTAGGGACATCCGATAAAATTGGAGCGACACTCTACATCTATATTACATCTATATGATCTTGTTGCAATTTTCTTCCTCGATCTAAAGCTCAATTTCACTCTTTTTTTCCACTTTCTTGACACAAAGTTGATAATTTCTTTATATGATCTTTTATTTAGTGTTTCTCAATGATTTCTTAGGTTTTAATGCAAGATCTCTTTTTTCCTTTTTACGTTTTTTCAACACTCCCCCCCACCCCGCCCCGCCCCGCCCCGCACCGCATTGTCTTCTTTGATGCCCCTGAGTCAGAGGGATATTTGGAGCTATCAATTGAAGAGGGCTAGGGAGGTAACTTCGAGCTTCACCGGCTCTTATGGGAGTTTTCCAAGAATTTGGTTTGGTGAAATTAGAATTATTTATCTATTGTTAAGATGACCCATATCCTAGCCTAATCCCAAGACCAGTTTTTGGTACATATCTGGAAAATAATAATTCAAAATTACCGAAAATCTATGTAACTAAGGATGCAATCTAGCTTCAAGACACATATTTACCTGCCTCAAGTGTGTGTTCTCGAGTCATAACTCCTGAAAGGACACTGACTTTGTTTAGTTGAAATTTGAATAGTCAATTATGTCTTAATAGCATGGCTGAAACAAAATAACTGTTAATCTAGCTTCAATATTGGATTAGAACTATGTAGAATTTGTTCATAAGAAAACATAACGAGCAGGTGCCATACAATTTATGTGATAATGACCTTTAACCAAGTGAGCCGGCTATGAGGAACCATTACCATGAGGAAGACTCTCATTATGGATACTAGGAAAAGAGTAGAACCTAAAGGATGTATCGAGAAATAGAATCCTCCAAAAGCCTGAAGAGGCTCTTCCAGCCAGGTCAGCTGACATGAGAGGGTCTTAGAGTGACAGGAATCATCTACGTGGCGTTCAACACAATAGCATCAATCAATTGAAGAACAATGACTTAATGAAGAACTGCAAAAACAAATTTGAAGAATGGTTGGCCAGTTTGTTATTGTTACATTTATTTCTGAAAAAGAAGAAGGGCTTTGAAAGAAGTGTTGAGGTTTGGTGTGAGCATACCAATTCTCGTGATAGAATACCAGCGGCGGGTGAAGAGTCTCTGAGAATGTGGACAGATAAAAAGTTCCAAGAACACCCACAGGGAAACCTTGCTTCTCAGGGTAGTGCCTTTTTCGATCTGATTAAATGCTTTCAACCCAGATCTTATTTATTTGGAAGACAGGTTGGTCTAGGTCAGGTACGGTCTATTTGTCTTATCAGCTATTTTGGTCGGCTGCTCTCGCTGGTTTTTTCTTGGGTTCAATTGGATATTTTTAGGATGGGATTAGTTGGATGGAATTTTTCTTGATGGAATGCTGATCCAAAATGAACCACACTCTTCCCTGGAGGCTTAGTCCAATCAATGACAATTCAGCCAATTTCAGTCTGGGTTCAGTTTAACCCAAGTCATTATGAGCCCCACACTAATGGATTTTCGTATACACCATTGTGGTCTGCTACCTTTACATTGCAATGTCTTGCTGTGAAATGGCTATCATATTTTATCAGTTGCTTTCTCTAAAGCTGTGCTTTCTGTCACCAAGGGCCTAATCTTACTTTCAAATGGTCAAGTCATTAGAGAAAGCATTACAGTGCATGAGGAATCTTGAATGAGAACATGGGCATATCAATATTGACTGGCCGAAACGATGAGATGGTCACAGATCCGATATATAAAAATTGGGGCTAAATATGCTTTTTGTAAGGTAGTATGGTCGCAAAAGAATACTATTCTAGTTGAAAAGCTCTATATGGCCTTCTTAGACTTGCATCATCATGTATTTTAGATGGCTTCCAAATTTGCAAAAGGATGTTGTAGGCGTCTCCTTGTACCTAAGTAACATCTTTAGAAAATCAGTCCCATTTACTAGCTACTATATTGGCATTACAATTTCTTAGCCGTAGCAAAATCTGTAGCTGCAGGTGCAAAGTCTATTTTGTTTGAGATCATATCCTGACAAATTTCAACATTTGTGTTTAATTAATTTGGATCCTAATTTTGGATCCAAATCCGACCCATTTGAAGATTGGGTCAGATCGGGTCGGATCCATGGCTACAATTTTTGATCCAACGGATCATTCGGGTCGAGTCGGATCCATGTATAATCTGGACCCGATCCAAAAAATTCAGGTTCGGATCGGGTCTGGTTCTGGTCCGGGCCTGGTCCGGGTCGGGTCCGAGTTCGGTCCGGACTTGCTGCTTTAATTTATGAGCCTGAGCGACGAAGAAGGAAGGGTCCGGAAGAAGAAGGAAAAAGGCTTGAGTGACGATCGGTTGTTGCCCTGGGAAGGCATGATCAAGGTTGAGATCGCGGCAGAGGAGGCGAAGGCAAAGGGGCTTGGAGGGGGAGGAGAGGGCAAGCCGGTGGCGGAGGTGGGAGAGGATGAGCTGGATGGCGAGATAGGTGGAAAGGGTGGGAGAGGATGAGCCGGCACCACACTACCGAGGAAGGGGACGATAAAGTAGGGACTGGGTCTGGGGAGGGGCTCTTTTTTTTGGAGGTAGGAGAGCTGCCCCAGAAGAACCAAGAGGACAAGGCAGCAGAGGAGGTAGGGGCCTGAGCCCACAAGGGCTCGCCGGATGGTGTCCCCATTCACCTGAATTGCATCCATCGCCTTGAGGCAAGTACTGATCGAGCACCCACACCCCCCCCCCCCCCCCCCCCCCCCCTTCTTTAAATATCAAGTCAAAGAGGCAGATCCCAATCAGCTCCCCTCCAACCAAGAAAAGGCCACAGCTGATATGACTTCAAGTTTCAAGATTCTCCTCCGCCTCAAAAGTGAACGTTTACTGAATTTAGCAAGGTCTCGAAAGGAAACAAGCTATGAAGTGGCTGAGGTTTTCCTGCACTCATCTTTGGTTACTTTTATCCCTCTCCCAGTTGTATTGGACCCGCTGCAAGAGCTTCGCAGGCTTCCTACGCAAATAATATATACCGACCTGTTCTACCCGAGCTAGTTGACTGCAACCCAAAATTTTCAGAGAGTGAACCTGAACCAACTAGATAAAGTTCTCTTAGATTTGGATTAACTAGAAGACTTTGATTACATGGGAGGTTTTGGCATCAGGATTTTTACATGTCTGTTGACATATCTTACATGCCGTGTCCTAATGATTTAGCCATATCTATTATTGACTAAGAACTGTTTTATCTTCTTTATAGATTCCTCAAATCTTTCTCTTTCCTTTGGTCTTTCTTATTTTCTTTTTCAATATTTATACAACCTTTAAGTAAGATTCAGAAATTTATTTTTTTAAAAAAAATCATTTAAAATACATTAATTGCTAATTCTTCTTCCGAGAGTCATACTAGAAGTTTATCTCACTAGTTCTGCTCGGCCATACTTCTGTCAACTTGACAACGGGCTGTGACTATGCATACAATTATAAAAAGAAGTCTCCTTTGTATTTAGAATTTTCTGAATGCTGCCATGGTTATATCACAATGATCCCTCACAGTCTTTTGTTTCCCCCCTCCCTCTTTTTACTACTTATAGATCCATCAAAAAAATCATTCCACTTGAAACTATCACAGGGACCATGGCATCATAGGCCATCTATCAAGTGATGACACTACATATAAAAAGAAAGGTAAAGAAATCAATCTATTTTGGGAAAATGGAGGAAGTGAGACACTTCCCTTAAATTTGTTGAAAAGAGTAGCGAATGGGAACAATAGAGTGGAGGTTCATATAATGGTTTTCTAAAAGGTAAAAATAGAAAAGAGTTACAATAACTTATTCTATGCAACATGAAAGAACAACATAAAATTTTTGTAGCTATTAAGCACTGCATCTATGTTAAAAACTCCACTAATTGGCATAATTTAATTGAGTTGAACGGCTCGTGAATAGTTGGAATATTGCCACTTATGAATAAGTGAGATATCCTTTGCATGGTTGGCCGTGCTTGTGGTATAACACGGATGCATGAAAATGCTATAATAGCTAGCAACAACACTTCTTTTACCATATAAGCTGCAGGAGGTGAGATACGTTGATCTAACACATCAATAAATAGCATCTGCTGGACGTCTGATGAAGATAGGGAGGAGACAAGATCACCTGGATGCCTTCCCATTATTACTTCTAATATTACAATGCCAAAGCTGTATACATCACATTTCTTATTTGTCCTTATCGTGTACGAAAGCTCTGCAAAAAAATAGAGAAGGAATAATCTTTTAGTTTCCAATTTAGGTAATTTTTCTCAAACTTAACAACAATGCCAAAATCTTGTCTCCAAACTTAATTTATATATCAATTTTTGGAAATATTTTGATGTTTGTAAAATAAATGTTATTATTGATTAATTAAAGTTTATGCTTAGTAATAGTTTTAATTTTTTATTTTCTTTAAATGATTACTAGTTAAAAAATATAATCATCATTGGAAAATATTAATTATCTATAGGCACTAGTTTGCTTTTATTTAAATATCTAAGCTCTGGTACGGATAGATTCACAAATGAAAGATACAACCATCATCATAGGTTTACTGAAAAATCTCTATTTGGCAGATATATACTACTGTTTTTCAAATGCACAAGACATTGAAATAGAAAAATAAAGCAAAGTATAAGAATATATATACAACAAATAGAATAACTACGATAATAAGGACAAATGGGAAGAATGACTTACCTGGGGCGGCATATCCAAATGTGACTGCTAGTGTGCTCCAATTTGATAAATCAGATTTCAAAATTCTTGCAGTGCCAAAGTCTGATAGATAAGCCTTAAAATCAGAGTCTAATAATATATTATTACTGGAGATGTCTCGATGCACTATGGATGGATTGCAATCATGGTGTATGTATGATAAAGCATGGGTCACATCTTTGATGATATGAGCTCTTCTCTCCCAATTCAATTCCTCTGCTGTTTCTTGATTACGAAGGATGCTAGCTAAACTTCCCTTTTCAATGTACTCATATATAAGAAATTTACAACCTGAACTGGAGCAAAACCCATGAAGTTTTATAATGTTACGATGTCGAATTCTGGTTAATGCTTGAATCTCGTTCTGGAAACTTTTCTCATCAAATACTCCTTCTTCCACTAGATGAAGTCTTTTAACAGCCACCATTTGTTCCATTGGAAGTTCTACTTTGTAAACTTTCCCATATGTTCCACTCCCGATGCAATATTTCTCATCAAAATTTTCGGAGGCATTGATGATATAGTCATAAGCAACTCTTCCATCAAAATTCAATATCGAAAACAGATCGCCAATAATAACATTAGTATCCTTTTTCTCTGTAGGCTTTCCTCTCCCACGAGGAGCAGCAATGATGACAGCAGACAAACCTAAAAGAACCAAGCTGCCCAATATAGGAGTGAAAACAAAGAGTATAATGTGGTTTTTAGTTGAATGATGAGTGCTTACAGTGGTTGATTCACAAGAAGGCAAATTTACCACCACACCACATAAACCCTTGTTATGGATAAACCACTCTGCTGGAGCATTTTGAAACAATTTGCTTCTTGGAACTGGGCCCTCCAAATTATTGTATGATACATCTATTAATGACAAACTCAACATGCTTCCAAAAGATGAAGGAATGGCACCTGACAGATTATTGTGGGACAAGTTCAAAGATATTAAATATGTCAAACTTGCCAATTGTGATGGTATCTCTCCTCCAAAAAAATTATGGCTCAAATCTAGTAAATCTTGCAATCCTTTTAACTCTCCAAGTTGAGACGGAATGATCCCATCAAATTTATTTTTGCTCAAATTCAAGATGCGCAGTTTAATACAACCCTCTAATTGTGGTGGTATTGGGCTGCTGATGTTGTTGTTTGATAAATCAAGAATTTCCAGATTGGATAATTTTCCAAACTCCGAGGGAATTATTCCAGATATTTTGTTTTCACTCAAAGTCAAGTTGAACAACAAGCTCATGGCACCTAACTCTCTTGGTATTTCTCCTGCAAGTTGATTTGAAGAAAGGTCCAGTACTTCTAACTGAAGCAATTTTCCGAATTCAGGGGGTATATTCCCAGTAAGTAGGTTTCCTGAAATCCTGAAGCATGTCAAATTTTGACAATGTGTCCAACTTGGTGAGATTTGGCCATATAATTGGTTGTAGCTCATGTCAATGTAGTCTAGATTCGGGTATATCCCAAAGTCTTCGGAGATATTTCCTTCAAGCTTATTTCCTTCGAGGCGAACTCTAAATAAGCTAGAGCAATTTTTTAAACTTCTTGGAATGGGGCCCTCAAAGTAGTTGTTTTGTGCAATAAGATTTTGAAGCGCACCTCCTTTACAGATCATTGGAGGAATGTAACCAAAAAAATTGTTGTCACTTATCTCTAGGTAGATCAGGTTGGTGTGATTACCCAGTTCTTGAGGCAAAGAGCCTGATAAATGATTGGTGTGGAACAATAAGGCATCAAGCATTGTGAGGTTTTCTAAAGTGGAAGGGATGGAGCCCGATAGTTGATTTTCTGAGATATCTAGATCATGTAAGTTCACTAGGTTGCCTAATTCATGAGGGATGGTGCCAGATAAATTATTGATGAAGAGGTCTAAGATGCCAAGCATGGTGAGGTTTCCTAAAGTAGAAGGGATGGAGCCCGAAAGTTGATTTTTCGCAATTTCTAGATCATGTAAGTTTACCAAGTTGCCTAATTCATGAGGAACAGTGCCTAATAAATTATTGGTGTAAAGGTACAAGGTCTGAAGCATGGTGAGGTTTCCTAAAGTGGAAGGCATGAAGCCTGATAATTGATTTTCTGAGATTTCTAGATCACGTAAGTTCACTAGGTTGCCTAATTCACGAGGAATGGTGCCCAATAAATTATTTGTGCCAAGGTACAAGGTCTGGAGTTTGATGAGATTGCCTAAATTGGAAGGGATGGATCCTGTTAAATAATTGTATGAGATTACTAGCTCCAAGAGGTTAACTAGATTGCCCAATTCGTGGGGCATATTACCAAAGAACTGATTTTCATAAAGGTTGAGGAATCTTAGGTTGGTCAAGTTACCAAGGGTCGAAGGGATGGAACCAGCAAGATTGTTTTCGTATAAATAAAGCACACGTAGATTTTTGAGCTGGCCAATCTCTGGAGGCAGTGTGCCACCAAGTAAATTTTGTTGGAATTTGAGGGAGGTTAGCTCGGTCCAGTTGGCGAAGAAACAAGGAGGAATGTCACCAATGAATTTGTTTGAAGAAAGGTCGATCTCCGTCAGGTTAGAGAGGCTGGCGAGAGCGAGGGGCAGATTGCCGGAAAGGCGATTTAGTGAGAGATCGAGGGAGGTGAGAGCGGGAAGCGTACGTATGCTAGGCGGGATTGTTCCAAACAAGTAGTTGTGTCGGAGGTGGAGGCGAGTGAGAGATGGGAGGGCGGAGAAGTTGAGGCTGTCGAGCTTACCTACCAAGCCCGTACGAGGTAGGCTGATGCCTGTGATCACAGCTCGGCCTCCATTCTCCATGCAGGTGATGCCATGCCACATGCACGCGTTGTTGAAGAGAGACCAAGAACCGAGTTGTTGCGCATGTGAAGTTTGAAGGGTGGATTTCCAATAGAGCAGAACTCTCGCTTGGGATTCAATGATTGAAGCAGCAGCGGCCCTAGCAACTGCCGTTGCTGATGAGTGGTGAAGAAGGAGGAAGGATAGCAGGAGAAGGCTAATTGATAGATGATTCAGAGGGAGGGATTGGTATTGAATTTGCCTACGATTAGGATCCATAATTAATACGGCTCTCTAGGTGTTCCGTACGTACGTGGTTTCTAGTTCTGGTGGTTGGTACCGAAATGGGGATTCAAGAGCCCTATTTATAGACCCGAAAAGCGAGCATTTGGATTGGATAGGAAGAAGGCCAATTCAATCCTTCTAATCCTGTTTTTATCTGGTCATTAGTTATTGTTTAATTTTTCGAATCTGTGTCACGACTATTGTTGGGCTGTTCGCTAGTGCTGTTCCTTTTTTGAGCACTAGTGCTGTCTTTTATTTGATTACAGAACACTAGTGCTGTGTGAACCAAGAAAAAGGGTTTACCCAAGTCAATGCGGCACAACCCAATCGGTTCCCCTCCTACCAAGAAAAGGACAGGGCATCATGACTTCAACTTTCATAGATTCTGCTCTGCCTCAAAAGTGAATGTTTACTTGAAAGGAAACAACCTATGAAGTGGATGAGGTTTTTCCCCTTCTCCTGGGTGCAGTGAGCCTACGCCATGTGCACCGCATGGGGGTGCACGATGCCAATCACAGCCCACTCGTTCCAAGCCTTCCTATCGAACGGCTTGATTTTCTCTAGGTTGTCCGGAGCGCATGAAGATTAGAAGGCCATCCATTGAGATTTAGACTGCTGGTTAGATAAGACCATAGGCCAGCCATTGAGATTACAGTGGTTTGAAGGAATATAGTTCTATCCATATATTATTCCTCCTCTGCTTGGTTTACATGCATCTCATATGTTAAGTTCCTGCCTCTTATTTTAAGTTGAGAAGTTTAGCTCATCATTGCATATCTTATAATAGACTCCACGTGACTTCTCCAAGGACAAATACTTGAGAGAGTGAAGTAACAGAAGAATTATTATCATTCATACTTGCAACATTGAAGAACTACATAAGTTTTTTGTACTTCTTAAATACTAGATCTATATTCAAAAGTCCACCAATTGACATAATCTAATTGAATGGAACGGCTCGTGAATAGTTGGACTGTCACCACTTATGAATATGCGAGATATCCTTTGCATGGTTGGTCGTGCCTATGATAGAATACTTGTGCATGCAAATGCTATCATAGCTAGCAACAACACTTCTTTTACCATAGAAGCTACAAGAGATGGGATATGTTGGTCTAACACATGTCTAAATAACATATAGTAGACATCTATTGATGGTAAGGAGGAGACAAGATCACCTGAATGCCTTCCTTTTATGACTTCTAATATTACAATGCCAAAGCTAACCGAGGCTATTGTGGCTCCCATCGATGTGGATGTTCGGGCTGCCAAAGAAAAAATAAGGGAGAGGGAAAATAGAGGAGGGTCGGCCCTATGTCAACCATTAAGGAGAGAGAGAAAGAGGGAGGCTGATCAAACCCTACCATCGAGGAAAAAGAGGGAGGGATAGGCAATAATGAGGCTCAATGGTGAGGGAGAAATCAAAGGAGAGAGACACTTTGGCGAGACTTCAAAATAGGCTCGAAAAGGTTGGTGAGGGGCCTCAATGCTAGTCATGCAGTGGTGCCCAAATGTGGCCTTGATGTATGCACCGTGACCGCAGGGGAAGGTACTGAAGGGAGGGAGTCGCGGTGCACTCAATGGTGAGAGGAAGCCAAGGAAAGGGGCGGGTTAGTGCCATCAAACCAGAGGTGGGGGAGGAGAAATAGTGGTGCCTCGCCCCTTGATTAAATAGATGCCCAGGTGGTGAATCCGTCGGGATGCCATCCCGAAGCCACGGGGCTATCAGGGCATAATGGCAGCCCTATTTACACCGCTTGCCCCTTTATTGCCCGATCGAGTCAGTTTGGTTGGACTAGCTTAGGCTGGTTTTTACAGTGCAATACTGTAACGACCTGAGACCTCGCTCAAAAAGCTAGTTGGAAGGTATTATTTAGATTTATGGGTGATATATATAAATATCCAAGATTTCTCTAACACATAATCGATGTGGAACTAAGCACACATTTGTGTTGTTGCAAGAGTCCTCACATACTCTTTCCATTTAGGCTCTTACATCTTTGCCAACCTAGGGTCCAAATTCAGTCAAATCGAATCACAAATATCTTGATCAACATGTGATCAGCTCCAAAAGGGTCGATGCTGCAGAGTTCATAGTTCATATAGACTATAGCTTAGGTCCATGCTCATATCATTTGCAACAATCCAAAACCTTATCCAAAAAATAGCTGAAAAATGTTATTTGACTTTTTTGGTTCTATATAAATACTTAAGATCTCTCCAACACATAATCAATATAGAACTAATGATCATATGCTTGCATGGGTCTTCACTGGTATATGATGTAGAGCTTGTACGTACTATGATCATCCATGCCAAAGCCTTGTAGGAGCCAACAGGAATACTAATTTAGATTACATCAACATTTATGAGCAATGAGGTCACTTTCTCTTCTTGTACTAGATATTGGATTTACTTGAAATAAAATTATCCCTAGTGACCAACTTCTTATAGTTTTATTCAAAAAATAATTATAACATTAATTTTGCTATTATTATAAAAAAAATTCTGGAATAAACTCTTCACTTTCCACTCTTCTTTCATATAAAAGAGGTTGTATTATATTAATGAAAAAATTGTTGTTGAACAAAAGATGATTGTGTAATGTCGACAAAGTTTTGTAATTTTTTTTCCATAGTTAACAAAAATGCCAAAATCTTATCTCCAATTATATATTATTTTTTGGATTGTATGAGATTGCTAGATCCAAGAGGTTAAGTTACGAAGGGATATGAGTAGAGAATTGATTTTCATAAAGGGATAGGAATCATAGATTGGTCAAGTTATGAAGGGCCGGAGGGAGGGATGGGACCAGTGAGATTGTTTTCAGATAAATGAAGCTTTCGTAGACTCTTGAGGCGACCAATCTCTATAGGCAGCGTGCCACTAAGCAGACTTCGTGGGAGTTTGAGGGAGATAAGTTCGGTCTAGTTGGCGAAGAAACAAGGAGGAATCTCACCAATGAATTTGTTCGAAGAGAGGTTGTTCTCAGTCAGGTTAGAGAGTCTACCGAGAGCAAGGGGCAGGTTGCCGGAAAGGTGATTATACCAGAGATAGAGGAAAGTGAGAGCGGAAAGTGTGTGTATGGTAGGCGGGATTGTTCCAAACAAGTAGCTGCATCGAAGATGGAGGCGAGTGAGAGATGCTGGTGATCACAGCTCGGCCTCCATCCTCTGCGCAGGTGATACTGTACCTAATGCAAGGTAGTTGGAGAGAGACCAAGAACTGAGTTGTTGGATTTGTGAATTTTAAAGGGTGGATTTTCAATGGAGCAAAACTCTCGCTTAGGATTCAACAAATATATTTACGTGCAACAAGGAAGAAGGAAGAAGGATAGCGGGAGAAAATAGAATTTATAAAAAATATATTGACGTGCAACAAGGAGCAATGAATGCAAATAAGCATGCGAAATCTTCTATCCTGTAGAATCCATCAATGGGCCCAATGGAAGCCTCCGAAATAAAATATGAGCCCGACAGCATTGGCTTACGGGTAGGGGTGGCAAAATATGACCCGACCCGCCAACCCGATCCGTGTTCGACCCGCCATAAACAGGTTTGGGTTTGACCTAAATAGGTTCGGGTCGTAAACAGGTTGACCCGTTTAACCTATTTATTAATTGGGTCGGATACAGGTTTTAGATGTCTGACCCGTTTAAACCGTTTAACCCATTTAACTGTTGGGCAGGTTAAACAAGTCTAAACAGGTTAAGCGGGTTAAACAAGTTAAACAGGTCTAAACAGGTTAAACGAATCTAAACAGGTTGGGCAGGTTGAACAGGTCGGGTTGGGCAAACAGATTAAACAGGTCGGGTTGGGTTAGACAAACAGGTTAAACAGCTCGGATCGGGTTGGGCAAACAGGTTACCTGTTTATTAAACAGGTTAAACGGATTGGGTCGGATTACCTGTTTATTAAACATGACAGGTTCAGGTTGTAATTTCGGACCTGTTTAATAAATAGTCGGGTTCAGGTTTATGATTTTCTGACCCGACCTGCATATGATCCGACCCATTTATGATCCAACCCGACCCGATTGCCATCCCTACTTACGGGTGCAAGGGCTTGGAATCCATAGAGCTCTAGGAAACTCCAAGAGTGCTGGGTGATATTTTTTTGGCTCAGTTGATTGGTGCTGAGGTGAGGATTGGGTGCCTTTTTACATGCAGGGGCATGTGGCATCTAGCTTTAGTGATTTCCATGCGATACATTCCCATTCCCTGATTAGCTTTGGTGATTGCGCAGGGGCATGTTGCTCGGTTGATTAGCTTCAATTGACTTTGATATGAAGCATGTATAAGTTCCATGCGATACCTGTCCTGCACAATTGCTTGCTTTGCTGTCCTACCCTCTCCTTTACTGATTTTGCGACCCAACACGATGGTTGGCCTGTGGTAGTTTCATTTCATCAAGCTGATGAAATTATTTGGAGCTTTTTAATTCAAATGATCGACAAAATCAACTTACACATAAGCAACTATCTTTTATTCAATCCATACCAAAGTTATAGGACAATCAACATTTGCATGATTGAAATCCTGTAATTCTCGCAGAATAGATTTCCAGTCAAGAAACAAGTCTTTTTTCGATAATCAGTCAAAAATCATGCATACCATTTTGATTAATAAATTTGGCGGGATGTGTCTCACCTCCTCCGTTGTTCCTCAAAAGGCGAATAATGGGATAATGCCTTTTTTGGGTACATATCTTATTCAATTGGAGGACGGGTTTCTTTGGGTCAGGTCTAGCTTATTTGTCTGATCAACTATATGGTCGTCCGCTCTCAATGACTTTTTTCTTGGGTTCAATTGGATATTTCTAGGATGGGTTAAGTTGGGCGGAATTTATCTTCAAGGAATGCTAATCAAAGATGAGGCATACCTTCCCATGGAGGTTTAGTCCAATCAAGAATAATTGAGCCGATTGCAGTCTGGGTTCTTCTTTAACCCAAGCTATTTTGTTTCACGCCATTTTGGTGTGCTATCTTAATTTACATGGCAGTGTCCTTTGCTACGAATAGGGCTATCAACGGGCCGAGCTACTAGGGCCCGGCTCGAGCTCGGCTCGTTAGTCAAACGAGCCCGAGCCCAAAATGGGGCCTGTTTAAATCCGAGCCCGAGCTCAAGCCCGAGCAGCTCACGAGCCCAAACGAGTCCAAATGAGGGCTCAGTCTAATTAACAATTTAATTGGTTTCCAATTAAACTTGGACTCAACACAATTAAATTTTATTTGGCTTAATCAATTTAAATCCCAATCTGATTGAACCCAGTTGGATTTAGATCAGACCCAACTCGACCTAACCCAAATCCATTTAATTTCTTTAAATCGAATTGGATTGGTTCGGGTTCGGACTCAACCCGTTAACCCATTTTTCTTTTCTTAATTTTTTCTCCTTTCTTCTCGGTTTCTCTAGAACCTTCCCAACCCCTCCTTTCTTCTCAGTTTCTTCTTCGTTCTCCTCGCCGGCTCGCCCCCAAGCCCGAAGCCGATGTCTCCCTCCTCTCCGACGACAGCTACGACGATGAAGATGCTGTACACCTGATCCCAGCTCTCCGAGAAGCTCCGCCGCCTCCTCCTCTCCCTTCTCCGCCCCCGATGACGACGCCGTACACCCGATCCCAGCTCTCCCTTCTCCGCCCCCGATGACGATGACGATGACGACGCCGTACTCCCTCCCCTGCGGCCGAGCCCGCGGTCGAGCCCGCGGCCGCCCCCTTCTTTCTTCTCTTCTTCTTTTCTTTCTTTCTTTCTTTCTTTCTTTCCTTCCTTCATTCTTCTCTCCTCCGACGAACGATGGGGATGGGGATGGGGCGGGCTCGGGCTTGGGCAAACGAGCCTTACGAGCCCGAGCCCGAGCCGGGCTGTTTCAAGCGAGCTCAAGCCCGAGCTCAATACAGAGCTCGGTACCGAGCCCGAGCCCGAGTCCGAAATTTTACAGAATGAGCCAAGCCGAGCCCGCGGAGGCTCGGGCTCGGCTCGGCTCGTTAACAGCCCTAGCTATGAAAGTGTTATCATACCGCCGGCTGCTTTCTCTACAGTTGGGGCTTTTTGTCACCGAGAGGCTAATCTCAATTTCAAACAGCAAAGTTATTAGAGAAACGTTGGAGGGCACGAGGAATCTTGAATAAGAACATGGGCATATCAATATTGAATGGCCCCAATGGTGAAATGGCTCTAGGTCCCGAGATATAAAAATTAGGGCTAAATAGGCTTTTTCTAGGCTAGTAGAGTCGCAAAAGAATCCTGTATCTGCTGAATTAAATAGCTCTGTGCGATCATCTTAGACTCGCATCATCTTGTATTCTAGATATTAGATGGTTTCCAAATTCACAGAAAGATATGGTAGCTAGGACATCTGCCTCAATCCTAAGTAACATTTTTACAAAATTCTTAGGGACTTGGGACGCAGCCGCTGAGCTTCCTGTATCATTTACTGGCTAATGTATCGACATTGCTATTTTTAGTGGCTGTAATAAGATCTACAATGGTTGGTGCAAAGTCTATTTTGTCTCAGATCATAACCTGACAAATTCCAGAATTTGTGTTTGCTTAATTTGCTTTAGCAGGAGACCTTAAAAATTCATTTTTGACGGCTTCATCGTACCTTTCACTAGAATACTAGCAAGTAAAAATAATAGCAAACTTTTTTTATATTTAAATGTGTTCATGCGAAGATGCAAAGATAGTGTATCTGTTGGTGATTCTCGTGGATTATGAAGAGTTTAGATAGCTTGTAACACGGTTTCTTTGCTTTCGGTATCCTTCCAAAAAGCTTGACACCTGTTCCGCCATATATTTCTCCAAGTCAAAGTCTCCCCACCCACCAAGAAAAGACCAGAGCATCATGACTTTGACTTTCAAGATTTACCCATGTCTTGGAAGGAAACAAGCTATGAAGTGGATGAGGTTTTCCTGCTCTCATCTTTGCTTCATATTTTGCCCCTTCTGCTCCCAGCTGTAGTGAACCTGCTTCTTTTTTTTTTTCCTCTGATGATAGACACAAATAATAAATACGGACCTGTTCTACCCGAGCTATTTCTAAGAATGGCGTTGGAGATGAGTATGCATACAATGGGATTATGAAGAGTTTAGATAGCTCGGAGAACATGATTGTAATTTGTTTTGGTAAACTATCCATTACTATTGCTCATGTGTTACAAAACAGTATGCAGTGCAAGTCCACCATCTACTTGCAATTCTCTCTTGCATTCCATCACGAGGACAACGTCTGGACTTTGAGAGAGGCCAGATATCAGCCCTTGTAACACGGTTTCTTTGCTTTCCGTATCCTTCCAAAAAGCTTGCCACTTGCTCGCCATATATTTCCAACTGAGGTTCTCCAAGTCAAAGTCTCCCCTCCAACCAAAAAAAGACCAGAGCATCGTGACTTTAACTTTCAAGATTCTCCTGTGCCTCAAAAATGAATGTTTACCGGATTTACCGAGGTCTTGGAAGGAAACAAGCTATGAAGTGGATGAGGTTTTCCTGCTCTCATCTTTGGTTCTTGCTCCTTCTCCTCCCAGCTGTAGTGAACCTGCTGCAAGAGCTCGGAGTTTTTCTACACAAATGATGCTCTCTTTTTTTGGTTTGATGATAGACACAAATAATAAATACAGACCTGTTCTACCCGAGCTATTTGACTCAGACCCACAATCTTCCCAGAGTGAACCTGAGCCAACTAGAAGAAGTTCTCTTAGATTTTGATTTAACAATCAATGGAATAATGACATGGGCATTAAAATGGATCACCTTCGGCAACTGACGTCTTAATCCTAGTACAGTGGGCTTTGTCTAGTCGAATCCAGGTAAAGGAAATTGGAAAAGGCTAAGTCATTAAGCATGGTCGAGCAGGAGTCCGACCTGAAAAGGTTAGGCTGACTCCAAAACTATCACCACCTAGATTGCTTCAAAAACGATATTACGTAAATTACAGAACTTTTGATGTTGGTCTTTGTACTAAAAAGTAATGAATTCGTAAGGCAAATGATTTGGAACTATTTGGGTTGCTTCCCGCTTAATTCCCACGTTCTTGCATGAACAATTGAACAAGCCGTACTATTTATGCTCCTAGTAAACACGCAATCATCTCTCTCAAGGGCACATAAGCAGTCATTGGATTTCTAAGAACTGGTATTAGTTTTGGGGAGGCACACGTGGTATTAGTTTTGCACGTCAAATATGAGTTGGTTGAGGACCTTGAGGTTAGTATATGAAATCTATCTGAAGCATTTCCAACATAATGCTTTGGATAAAGGCATAGATCATATTTATTTTTTTAAGTCATCCAAAATGAAAGTTGATCTGAAAAATCAAGTATCAAACTTTTCGTTTAATAATTGGTCCTTGTATCACAGCCATCCATTAAATTCTCCTGCCATTTTGATCATTTGTTTGCTTTACATCTAATGGGATAGTAGCGGCGCTCATCCTTTTGGGATGTACAATAATAATCAGATCTTGAGGAGAAAAAACCCTGAATCCCAAATATTTCATTAGCCATCATCGGCACATGAAGTAGTTGCATTTAGTCGGACTGCTACCATCAACTAATTGTACCATGTTTAATTAATATCATGCATTGAATGCGATGGATTCAAGTTGAATAGTGAGCTCATGCCACTTAGGTCCCTTGGTATTTTCATTGGCTTGGCAGTAAATTCTTGTTATGCTGTAATAAAAGCGCTTTCACAAACAACATACTTTTATGTCGGACAGAGATGTGCACTCACACTTTCTATGCTACAGGGAATGACTGACGGAGAGAATAGAGCAGTTGATGATAATTGATAAGTATTGGCTGTTCGGTCGACAGGAGAAAAACGACAGTCCGAGTTTTGTCCGTAACAGCTCAAATTTATGTCGTTCCAAGAACAACTTGCTATAAGCCATGACTAGCAATTATATACCAACAATTGGATGGAAGCCTACAATTCATATTGAATGGATAAATGATTTCGGATGACTTCATGTCTGTTCTTCCCCCTGCAGAAAGATTCTCAAAATATTGCCACACTGTTGTATGGCTGTTTCACTTTCCCAAATTCAATCCACTTAATTTCTACCATCTTGAGTCTCTTATCAATATTGTGCATAATAATGCTTGCTCCATGAGATGATTTATAAAGCACAGATAGAGTTAGTCTCGGGTGCCAAAACCCTGGGGAATAGTCTCTTTTGTACCATGGGGTCTGAGGGATCTTGTTATCATCCAAGGCCTCTATAATGTTGAAAACCCTGTTGAAGGATGGGAAGCCATCCATCTTTCCATACCACCACCAACTTCAAAACCTTGTGATTGATGAGCAATCGTCTGGTTTTCCATCATACAAGAAACGGTTCCTATTAACCCTGAGGAATTTTCTGAAGACGAATATCCAGTAAGGTGCAAAAAGTGAATTTGTCTATATTAAAAAGGATCTATGAACCTGGGCAATGGAACAATCCATTACTTCTCTTTGCTCATCTTTTAAATTGGTAGAATGCATAGCAAGATGCTGATGTAAAAGTTTAAAACATGTCTCGTCTAGCAAACAGGATTTACAGACATGCAAGAATGACCTCCCCCAACATAAATATTTGCAAGAATGACAATGGACCTTGAAACAGAGAGGTGACAACAAGAGGGGAAAATTGCAATTTTTTGTTCATGGACAAACAGAGCAGTTGATTGCCTGAATAAAAAGCACTAACGAATTTAATAGATCTCAAAGCAACCTTGGATGATCCAAATATTTTTCTATCTGCACAGATCTCAAAGACTTCAAGATGATCTAGATATTCATCTATCTGCACAAATCTTAAAATGATCAGTGGATGATCAAGATTATTTATCCAGCTGCATAGATTTCGAAGCAATCTAAATAGTCATTTATATGCATGGATCTCCAAGCAACTGCATGGATGATTTGGATATTGATCCAATCTCAAAGTAATCGATGGATGATTAGATTATTCATCCACCTACATAGATTTTAAATAATCTAAATATTCATCTAGCTGCACATATCTCAAATAATATTGTTATAAGTTTCTCATGTTCGATTATTATGAGCCATTTTTTGCAAAGAAGCTTTATAATATTAAGCTAATTCCCATAAGACAATGGGTTATTTGCAAATAACTCGCTATGGACTTTAATATAGTTTTGGAAACCTATGTGTAATTCAGGTACAACTTAGGGAATCTCGAAATAGTAGATAACCTATCAAACCCTAGCTTTTTTAAATTCCACTCTATGTCGATATTTCTTCATGCACATCCAATAAAATTAGAATGATACTCTACAACTTTATGATCTTGTTGCCATGTTCTTCCTCGATCTGGGGCTCAATTTCACTCTTCTTTGTCCACTTTCTTGACAAAAAATTGATAATTTCGGCGTACCGTCTTTTATGTAGCGTTCCTGAAAGATTTCATAGGTTTTAATGCAAGATTTTGTTTCCTTTTCGCTTTCTTTCACCATTCACACCCAGCTGTAGTGGGCCCCCAACAACCCACCTTCTCAGGGATCTTCTTTGATGCCTCCGGGTTGGGAGATATGTGGAGCTATCACTTAAAGAGGACCAGGGTGCTAACTTCAAGTTTCACCAGTTCTTAGAGGAGTTTCCCAAGAATTTTGGTTTGGTGAAAATAAAATCATGCTTCTATTGTTTAGATGACCCATATCCTAGCCTAATCCCAAGTTCAGATTTTGGTCCATCTTTAGAAAATAATAATTCAAAATTACCAAAAATCAATGTAACTAACGATGCGATCTAGCTTCTCAAGAGTGGCTCATGGTTGCATGTTATCGTGATAGATTCCGGGGATAAACATCTGATAGAGTGAAGTAATAGAAGAATTGAACATTTGATAGAGTGAAGCAATAGAAGAATTACTATTAACTTATACCATGCAACTTGAAAGGGCTACATAAGATTTTTGTAGCTTTTAAGCACTAAATCTATATCAAAAACTCCACTAATTGACATAATTTTATTGAGTTGAATGGCTCGTGAATAGTTGGAATGTTGCCACTCATAAATAAGTGAGATATCCTTTGCATGGTTGGTCGTACTTGTGGTATAACACGGATGCATGAAAATGCTATAATAGCCAGCAACAACACTTCTTTTACCATATAAGCTACAAGAGGTGAGATATGTAGATCTAACACATTACTGCATCACATCTGCTGGATGTCTGATGATGATAGAGAGGAGACAAGATCACCAGGATGCCTTCCCATTAATACTTCTAATATTACTATGCCAAAACTGAATACTTCTAATATATTCCCAATCAATTCCCAAGAGTAAATTTGCAAACAGGAACCTTCTTTAATGTAACAATTGACAGATCAGGTATGTCCTAGGTCTCAGTAAGGTGTTTTCTGACTGGTAGTCCACAATGATGGTAGAGTTGGAAAAAATACATGGTTTAACAGATCATATATCATATCTTATATAAATAAACCAATGCGTGAATGCACATTTATATCTGTTTGTGCATCCTTAGAAAATTTGTATATTGATGCATAGGCTACTACGTTTGATTTTTGTAGTATTGATAACCAATCCATTTCGAAAGAAATTCAGTATTTTCTGTCATATTCAATGCAGGAGATTTTTTTTAGCTATTAAATGAGCCTTTACTGCTACTAAATATTTCTTCTTTTCCCAGATGTTTACAAATTTAAGATATTCTTCTGTTGTTGCAGGACGTACTACTACAGCTTGTCTCTGGAGTTGTGTTATAACAATACAATTGATTGAGCTGTTTTCATTAAGGTCAGTAATGCTAAATCTTTCTTTCTAGTATATTTGTTTGGAAGGTCTTTTAGTACTTACATGGACTGGGATAAGGCTGTCTTTAGCTGCAGGTAAGAATTGCTATGCTTTTCCTTAAATATCAATTCCACCATTTTTTTTCTTCAAAACATGACAAAAAAATGATTCAGAGCGGTTCAGCACTTGTCGAATTCTGAATGCAAAATGAAAGGAATAGGCCATATGATCTGACTGTTTTCAGTCTATGATGCCTGATCTTTTCTACATTCTACTGTGCTTCCACTAAGAATCCTTGGTCTTTTTGAGTTGCAGGGCGTCACTCACCACACTCGTAAGCTTTCAACGCCACTGGATCTGTTGTGATGTTTTCGTATTCCCCATTGCTGATACCTGTTTAATGTTCGGTAATACATTAGCTTTGAGGGACCCCTTTACATTAGCTTCTTTTCACCATGGAGATTGTCTCAAACAGCAATTGACCCCCCTTACTAGCGTCAATACAACATAAAAGCTATAGTACCCTTGTTTTCACATCAGTAAAATTTTTGAATGTATACATGAACAAAGGTTTTTCAATGTAGAAAAGCATGTATAGCTAGTGGGGAGGTTTTGGAGTCTCATCGTGCAAATTAGATCTCATTGAATTTGTTTAACCACTGATACCTAAGACTTTCATTGTCTTGTAGCATTTTCTGAGAAATTATTTGACATTTTCTGAAGCTATTTTTTTTCGCTATTTATTTTGGTTTCGGCAGATGCTTAAGTTGGTTTGAAGACATGGTGGTTAGCAAAATTTCATAGCTAGGTACTTCTGGATTAGATGCTAGAACCGGCATCAAGACAAAGGGAAATTGTACAATATCAACAAAGTTGGTTCTTGCAATCGACAAATATCGTCAGTAGTAAATAGAATCCTCCAAAGGCCTGAAGAGGCTCTTCCAGCCAGGTCAGCTAACATGAGAGGGTCTTGGAGTGACAGAAATCATCTATGTGGCGTTCAACACAATAGCATCAATCAATTGAAGAACAATGACTTAATGAAGAACCGCAAAAACAAATTTGAAGAATGGTTGGCCAGTTTGTTATTGTTACATTTATTTCTGAAAAGGAAGAACGGCTTTGAAAGAAGTATTGAGGTTTGGTATGAGCATCTATACCGTTTCTCATGATAGAATGCCAGCGGTGGGTGAAGAGTCTCTGAGAATGTGGACAGATAAAAAGTTCCAGGAACAGCCACAGGGAAACCTTGCTTCTCAGGGTAGGGCCTTTTTTGATCTGATTAAATGCTTTCAACCCAGATCTTATTCATTTGGAAGACAGGTTGGTCTAGGTCAGGTACGGTCTATTTGTCTTACCAACCATATTGGTCGGCTACTCTCACTGGTCTTTTCTTGGGTTCAACTGGATATTTTTAGGATGGGATTAGTTGGATGGAATTTTTCTTGATGGAATGCTGATCCAAAATGAACCACACTCTTCCCTGGAGGCTTAGTCCAAGACAATTTAGCCAATTTCAGTCTGGGTTCATTTTAACCCAAGCCATTTTGAGCCCCACACTTATGGATTTTCGTATACAGCATTGGGATCTGCTACCTTTACATGGCAATGCCTTTTGCTGTGAAATGGCTATCACATTTTATCAGTTAATGCTTTCTTTAAAGCTGTGCTTTCTGTCACCAAGGGCCTAATCTTACTTTCAAATGGTCAAATCATTAGCGAAAACATTACAGTGCATGAGGAATCTTGAATGAGAACATGGGCATATCAATATTGAGTGGCCGAAACAGTGAGATGGTTAGAGGTCCCGATATATAAAAATTGGGGCTAAATAGGCTTTCTTTAAGGTCTTTTTAGACTCACGTACATCATCATGTATTTTAGATGGCTTCCAAATTTGCAGAAGGATATGGCAGGCATCTACTTGCTCCTAAGTAACATCTTTAGCAAATCCTTATGGACTTAGAAACATTTCATTAGAATATTAGCAAGTAAAAGTAATTATGAACTTTTTTATATTTAAAAGCATTTCTGCCAAGATGCAAAGGTAATGTATCAGTTGGTGAATCTCGCATGCATTGTGTGGTGCTCGGACAGCTCGGAGAATATGCTTTTACTTTGTTTTGCTGCTAGTAAATTCCTTTGGTTTCTCCACAAACCATGCCAAATTTTAATGCACAATAGATTCACTTATAATCGTGAGCTAAAAAAGTAGTTCCTCCTGTTCCTGCACGTCCACAATTTTTATGGTGCTACAGATTCTCTCCCTCTCTCTCTCTCTCTCTCTCTTTTTCTTTAAATATCAGGTCAAAGAGGCCAGAGTTGATATGACTTCAACTTTCAAGATTCTCCTCCGCCTCGAAAGTGAACGTTCAATCTTGAAAGGAAACAAGCTATGAAGTGGCTGAGGTTTTCCTGCACTCATCTTTGGTTTCTTTTTTCCCCTTCTCCCAGTTGTATTGGACCTGCTACAAGAGCTCGCAGGCTTCCTACGCAAATGATACATACCGACATGTTCTCTCCGAACTATTTGACTGCGACCCAAAATATTCACAGGGTGAACTTGAGCCAACTAGAAAAATTTCTCTCAGATTTTGATTAGCTAGCATTGGAATAATGAAATGGGCATTAAAATGGATCACTGCTGGCAACTGACATCTTAATCTTAGAAGTTAAGGCTTTATCCCGCCGAATCCAAGTAAAGCAACCTTGAAATAGTGAACTGAAGAATGACTAGCAGCAGTAATGCGATGAATAGACTCTTCGGCCTTAACCAACCTTTACCTTGGACCTAAGAGAGTTAAGGGCAAGCCTGCAAAAATATTATTTTCTATGTAGAGCTTGAATAGATTAAAATTCGTACTTAAATTAAGAATATTTCTAGTTTAGAGTATTTATCAGGGAAATTACTTTGGGCGGCTTTTATCTGGAGCACTACATATAAAAATCTTCTTTATTTTTTAACAATCTATTTTAGGAAAATGAAAGAAATGAGACACTTCCCTTAAATATGTTGAAAAGAGTAGTGAATGCGAACAATAGAGTGGAGGTTCATATAATGGTGTTTTTAGAAGGTAAAAATAGAGAAGAGTTACAATAACTTATTCCATGCAATAGGAAAGAACTACATAAGACTTTTGTAGCTATTAAGCATTGCATCTATATTAAAAACTCCAATAATTGACATAATTTAATTGAGTTGAACGGCTCATGAATAGTTGGAATGTTGCCACTTATGAATAACTGAGATATCCTTTGCATGGTTGGTCGTGCTTATGGTATAACACGGATGCATGAAAATGCTATAATAGCCAGCAACATCACTTCTTTCACCATATAAGCTGCAGGAGGTGAGATACGTTGATCTAACACATCACTGAATAGCATCTGCTGGACGTCTGATGAAGATAAGGAGGAGACAAGATCACCTGGATGCCTTCCCATTATTACTTCTAATATCACTATGCCAAAGCTATATACATCACATTTCTCATTCGCCCTTGTCATGTACGAAAGCTCTGCAAAAAAATAAAAAAAGGAATAATCTTTTTATTTCTAATTTAAGTAATTTTTCTCAAACTTAACAAAAATGTCAAAATCTTGTCTCCATACTTAATTTATATATTAATTTTTGGAAATACCTTGATATTTGTAAAATAAATGTTATTATTGATTAATTAAATTTTATGCTTAGTAATAGTTTTTATTTTTTTATTTTCTTTAAATGATTGCCAGTTAAATAATATAATCATCATTAGAAAATATTGATTATCTATAGGCACTAGTTTGCTTTTATTTAAATATCTAAGCTCCGGTATGGATAGATTCAAAAATGAAAGATGCAATCATTATCATAGGTTCACTAAAAAATTTCTATTTGGCAATTATATACTAATCCTATTTTTCAAATGTATGGTAAGCCACATAAGACATCAAAATAGAAAAATAAAGCAAAGTATAAGAGTATATATATATATAACAAATAGAATAACTGCAATAAAAAGAATGACAAATTGGTAGAATGACTTACCTGGGGCAGCATATCCAAATGTGCCTGCTAGTGTGCTCCAATTTGATAAATCAGATTTCAGAATTCTTGCAGTGCCAAAGTCTGAAAGATAAGCCTTAAAATCAGAGTCTAATAATATATTATTACCGGAGATGTCTCGATGCACTATGGATGGATTGCAGTCATGGTGTATGTATGATAAAGCATGGGTTACATCTTTGATAATATGAGCTCTTCTCTCCCAATTCAATTCTTCTGCTGTTTCTTGATTACGAAGGATGCTAGCTAAACTTCCCTTCTCAATATACTCATATATAAGAAATTTGCAACCTAAATTGGAGCAAAACCCATGAAGTTTTACAATGTTTCGATGTCGAATTATGGTTAATGCTTGAATCTCGCTTTGGAAACTTTTCTCATCAAATACTTCTTCCTCCATCGGATGAAATTTTTTAACAGCCACCACTTGTTCCATTGGAAGTTCTACTTTGTAAACTTTGCCATATGTCCCACACCCGATGCAATATTTCTCATCAAAATTTTCGGAGGCATTGATGATGTACTCATAAGCAACTCTTCCATCAAAATTCAATATTGAAAATAGATCGCCAATAATAACTCCAGTATCCTTTTTCTCTGTAAGTTTTCCTCTCCTACGAAGAGCAGCAATTATTATAGTAGACAGACCAAAAAGAACCAAGCTGCCCACCATAGGAGTGATAACAAAGAGTATAATGTGGTTTTTAGTTGATTGATGAGTGCTTACAGTGGTTGATCCACAAGAAGGCACACTTGGCACCTCACCACATAAACCCTTGTTATGGATAAACCACTCTGCTTGAGCATTTTGAAATAATTTGCTTCTCGGAACTGAGCCCTCCAAATTATTGTACGATACATCTATTGATGACAAACTCAACATGCTTCCAAAAGATGAAGGAATGGCACCTGACAGATTATTGTGGGACAAGTTCAAAGATATTAAATATGTCAAACTTGCCAGTTGTGATGGTATTTCTCCTCCAAAAAAATTATGGCTCAAATCTAGTAAATCTTGCAATCCTTTTAACTCTCCAAGTTGAGACGGAATGATTCCATCAAATTTATTTTTGCTCAAATTCAAGATGCGCAGTTTAATACAACCCTCTAATTGTGGTGGTATTGGGCTGTTGATGTCGTTGTTAGATAAATCAAGAATTTCCAGATTAGATAATTTTCCAAACTCTGAGGGAATTATTCCAGATATTTTGTTATCACTCAAATTCAAGTTGAACAATAAGCTCATGGTACCTAACTCACTTGGTATATCTCCTGCAAGTTGATTTGAAGAAAGATCCAAGAATCTTAATTGAAGCAACTTTCTGAATTCAGAGAGTATGTTCCCAGTAAGTAAGTTTCCTGAAATACTGAGGCGTGTCAAATTTTGACAATGTGCCCAACTTGGGGAGATCTGGCCATATAATTGGTTGTAACTCATGTCAATGTAGTATAGATTCGGGTATATCCCAAAGTCTTCGAAGATATTTCCTTTAAGCTTGTTTCCTTCAAGGCGAACTCTGAGTAAGCTAGAGCAATTTTTTAAACTTCTTGGAATAGGGCCCTCAAAGTAGTTGTTTTGCACAGAAAGATATTGAAGCGCACCTCCTTTACAGATCTCTGAAGGTAAATAACCAGAGAAATTGTTGTCATTTATCTCTAGGTAGATCAGCTTGGTGTGATTACCCAGTTCCTGAGGCAAAGAGCCTGATAAATGATTGGTGTAGAGGAATAATTTCTCAAGCATGGTGAGGTTTCCTAAAGTGGAAGTGATGGAGCCCGATAGTTGATTTTCCGCAATTTCTAGATCACGTAAGTTTACTAAGTTGCCTAATTCATGAGGAATGGTGCCTAATAAATTATTTACGCCAAGGTACAAGGACTTGAGTTTGATGAGATTGCATAAATTGGAAGGGATGGAACTTGTTAAATAATTGTATGAGATTCGTAGATCCAAGACGTTTACTAAATTGCTTAGTTCATGGGGAATACTACCAGAGAACCGGTTGTTGTGTAGGTAAAGCAAAGTTAGGTTGGTTAGGTTGCCAATGATTGAAGGTATGGTGCCTGATAGTTGATTTTCACTGATAGCTAGAGAATGTAAGTTCACTAGGTTGCCTAATTCATGAGGAATGGTGCTAGATAAATTATTGACGTTGAGGTATAATATATCAAGCATGGTGAGATTTCCTAAAGTGGAAGGGATGGAGCCTGATAGTTGATTTATTGAGATTTCTAGATGACGTAAGTTCACTAGGTTGCCTAATTCTTGAGGGATGGGACCAGCGAGATTGTTTTCGTATAAATAAAGCACACGTAGACTTTTGAGCTGGCCAATCTCTGGAGGTAGTGTGCCACCAAGTAAATTTTGTCCGAATTTGAGGGAGGTCAGCTTGGTCCAGTTGGCGAAGAAACATGGAGGAATCTGCCATTGAATTTGTTTGAAGAAAGGTCGATCTCGGTCAGGTTAGGGAGGCTGGCAAGAGCAAGGGGCAGATTGCCGGAAAGGCGATTTAGCGAGAGATCGAGGGAGGTGAGAGCGGAAAGCGTGCGTATGCTAGGCGGGATTGTTCCAAACAAGTAGTTGCGCCGGAGGTGGAGGTGAGTGAGAGATGGGAGGGCGGAGAAGTTGAGGCCGTCGAGCTTACCTACCAAGCCCGCATGAGGTAGGCTGATGCCCGTGATCACAGCTCGGCCTCCATTCTCCATGCAGGTGATGCCATGCCACATGCACGCGTTGTTGGAGAGAGACCAAGAACCGAGTTGTTGGGCGTGTGAATTTTGAAGGTTGGATTTCCAATGGAGCAGAACTCTCGCTTGGGATTCAACGATTGAAGAAGCAGTGGTCGGAGCAACTGTTGTTGCTGATGAGTAGTGAAGAAGGAAAAAGGATGGCATGAGAAGGCTAATTGATAGATGATTCAGAGGGAGGGATTGGTATTGGATTTGCCTACGACTAGGATCCATAATTAATATGGTTCTCTAGGTGTTCCGTATGTACGTGGTTTCTAGTTCTGCTGGTTGGTACTGAAATGGGGATTCGAGAGCCCTATTTATAGACCCAGGGAAGAAGTATTGCTTTGGAGCGGAGATGCTTTGGCATGCTAATGTTTGTACTCGAAGTTTTCAAGAGATGTGAAGGTGAGACTCTGATCAAACTAATATGCATATTCTTTATGTGGCCATGGAAGTCGCCCGTGATTGCGAAAGTCGCCCATGATTGTGAAAGTCGCCTGTGGTTGAGACAGTCACCCGGATGGGGAGCGGAGGGGAGGAGAGGGCGACGAGGTTACCCTCATCTCCAAGTTGATTGAATTGTTTTAACCCCAATCGGAGCTCTTACTTTTTACACTTATTCACCGGTACCCAAGGAAGAGCAACAAGTACTGCTAATTATAAGGGAGCACCAAACCATCCAATTTTGCATGTGGACTGCTCCAACAAAAAGACATAACCAGGCGAATCTGAAAATAACATTTATAAAAAAAATATTTACATACAACAAGGAGCAATGAATGGAAGCCTCCGAAATATATACCGCGGTAGATGGACTCGTTCGATTGTTCTACTGGAAAAATCATGTATTTTGTCAGAAGCTACTATCAAAGAGCCCAATCAGCATTGGCTTGGAATCCATAGAGCTCTAGGAAACTCCAAGAGTGCCGGGTGATTTCTTTTTTGGCTCGGTTGGTTGGTGTTGGTGTGAGGATTGGGTGCCCTTTTACATTCAGGAATATGGTGATGGAAAAGTCAAGCAGAAGAGCAATTAGCCAAATCTCATGCACTCTATTAGGTTAGAGAAAAAAAAGTCAAGCAGGCCATCAACTATTAGACTAGAATTGATGACACCCACCTCTTTTTCCTCTCCTTTTATGTGATTACTCATGTTTGGTTTTGGGGCTTTGAAGATTTCTCCTTATCATTAATGGTCAGATGGCTTCTTTTGCCTCCCTTATAGGGGTGGCAAAATATGACCCGACTCGACAATCCGACCCATGTTCGACCCGCCATAAACAGATTTGGGTTTGGCCTAAACAGGTTCGGATCGTAAACAGGTCGACCCGTTTAACATGTTTATTAATTGGGTCGGATACGGGTTTTAGATGTCTGACCCGTTTAAACCGTTTAACCCGTTTAACTGTTGGGCAGGTTAAACATGTCAAACAGATTAAACGGGTTAAACAGGTTAAACGTGTCTAAACAGGTCTAAGCAGGTCGGGTTGGGCAGGTTAAACAGGTTGGGTTGGGCAGGTTAAACAGGTCTAAACAGGTTAAACGGGTCAGGTTGGGTAAACAGGTTAAACAGGTCGGGTCGGGCTGGGTAAACAGGTTACCTGTTTATTAAACAGGTTAAACGGGTCGGGTCGAGTTACCTGTTTAATAAACAGGTCAGGTTCAGGTTGTAATTTCTGACCTGTTTAATAAACAGGTCGGGTTCAGGTTTATGATTTTCTGACCCGACCTGCATGTGACCCGACCCATTTATGACCCGACCCGACCCGATTGCCACCCCTACTCCCTTATCATCACAAAAAGAAAAACCCTCCCTAATTATCATGTAGTGATGGAAAAGTCAAGCAAAAGAATAATTAGTCAAATTTCATACACTCTATTAGATTAGAAAAAAGAAAAAATCAAGCATGCCATCCTCTATTAGATTAGAATTTATGACACCCACGTCTTTTCTCTCTTCGTTTCTGTGATTATTCATGTTTGGTTTTGGGGTAAAAAACTTTGAAGATTCCTCCCTTATCATTAATGGTCAGATGGCTTCTTTTGCCTCCCTTACCATCACAAAAAAAAGCCTCCTAATTATCATGTGGTGATGGAAAAGTTAAGCAAAAGAACAATTAGTCATTTCATACACTCTATTAGATTAGAAAAAAAGTCAAGCAAGGCCATCAACAATTAAATTAGAATTGATGACACCCACCTCTTTTTCCTCTCCATTTCTGTGATTACTCATATTTTGTTTTGGGGTAAAGAACTTTGAAGATTTCTCCCTTATCATTAATTGTCAGATGGCTTCTTTTGCCTCCCTTATCATCACAAAAAAAGCTCCCTAATTATCATGTGGTGATGGAAAAGTCAAGCAAAAGAACAATTAGCCAAATTTTATACACTCTATTAGATTAGAAAAAAGAAAAAAATCAAGGAGGCCATCATCTATTAGATTTGAATTGATGACACCCACGTCCTTTTTCTCTCCTTTTCTATGATTACTCATGTTTTGTTTTGGGGTAAAGAACTTTGAAGATTCCTTTCTTATCATTAATGGTCATATGGCTTCTTTTGCCTCCCTTGTCATCGCAAAAAAAAACCCTAATTATCATGTGGTGATGGAAAAGTCAAGGAAAAGCACAATTAGCCAAATTTTATTCACTCTATTAGATTAAAAAAAACATCAAGCAGGCCATCATCTATTAGATTAGATTGACAACACCCACCTCTTTTTCCTCTCCTTTTCTGTGATTACTCATGTTTTGTTTTGGGGTAAAGGACTTTGAAGATTTCTCCCTTATCATTAATGGTCAGATGGCTTCTTTTGCCTCCCTTATCATCACAAAAAACAAAAAAAACCTCCCTAATTATCATGTGGTGATGGAAAAGTCAAGCAAAAGAACAATTAGCCAAATTTCATACACTCTATTAGGTTATAAAAAAGAAAATCAAACAGGCCATCATCTATTAGATTAGAATTGATGACACCCACCTCTTTTTCCTCTCCTTTTCTGTGATTAATCATGTTTTGTTTTGAGGTAAAAAACTTTGAAGATTTCTCCCATATCATTAATGGTCAGATGGCTTCTTCTGCCACCTTTATCATCACAAAAAAAACTTCCTAATTATTATGTGGTGATGGAAAAGTCAAGCAGTCCATCGTACATATTAAATGAGAAATTTAGAGGCTTGTAGCAGCCAGCAGAGCCAAGGGTAATTGAAAATTGAGAGGGGACTTTACTCAGTGATGCATCGATGTGTCATGATGGAGAGAGTCGCACATGATGGAGAGCAGAGAGGAGGGGAGGGTGACCAGGTTTGATTGAATACTTTTATGATCTGACAAAAAGTTCAGATCTTATTCGATTGGAAACAGATGAAAAGTTCCAAGAATAGCTACAGGAAACAGTGCTTCTCGGGATAATGTCTGATCGACCATATGGTTGTTCGCTCCCAATGAGTTTTTTCTTGCGTTCAATTGGATATTTCTAGGATGGGTTAAGTTGGGCGGAATTTATCTTGAAGGAATGCTAATCGAAGATGAGCCATACCTTCCCACGAAGGTTTAGTCCAATCAAGAATAATTGAGCCGATTGCAGTCTGGGTTTTTCTTTAACCCAAGCTATTTCGAGCCCCACACCATGGATTTTGTTTCACGCCATTGGGGTCTGCTATCTTAATTTACATGGCAGTGTCCTCTGCTGCAAAATTGATATCACACTTTGCCGGTTGCTTTCCCTACAGCTGGGGCTTTTTGTCACCAAGAGGCTAATCTCAATTTCAAGAGGCTAATCTTTTTGTGATGTTTAAAGTTTTATTGCTATCCCCATAATATCCCTACCAAACCTAATTCTCTCGCTTCTCACATCCCAACAATTCGTGTCATCTCTCGCTCAAATTTCTTCCACCTTCTAGACTTATAGACTCAAAGCTCCTGAATTAATTCAATGAGACGTAAAGGATTGCTAACCCGGGTTGCTCTCAAATCCATGGCATCTCGTGAATAAATCCAAATCTGACAGTGGTGATTGCGATCACAGACGCGTTTGAGATAGATTAATTGGGAGTAGGAAACTCAGTATGCGTGTATGCGCACAAAAATACAATGCATAAACGCAAGAGTTGATGACAACTCAGACTGGCTTGGGTGAACCCCGGGATTGAAAATTCAACCTTTAACTAAGATTTAGAAATTTATTTTTGAAAACAAAAAATCTCACTTGCAATATATTAATTGCTAATTCTTCTTTCAAGAGTCATACTAGAAATTTATCCGGTTGGTCTTGCTCAAACATACTTTTGTTCAATTTGACGACTGGATGTGACTACATATACTATTTCGAAGAGAAAACCTATATTTATAATGTTGCCTTTGCATTTAGAATTTGCTAAACGCTGCCATGGTTATATCATAATGATCCATCGAAAGTATCAAACAGACTTTTGTTTTTTCCCCCCTTATTTTTAACTCATAGATCCATCGAATGATAAATCCACTTGAAACTATCACATGGTTTAAACTTCAAAATATTTATGCACACTGGTTTGATAAAATAAAGAGAGGAATGCACATAATCTTGATTCTTTTAGAAATGATAATAAGAAATATTTATACACACTCAATTGTATAACTCTGCTCTTGTATTCATAAATTATCATTATGAAACTACTTGGCTTCTCCCTGTCATGGCATCTCAGTCGTGGCATCGTTTAAAACTTCAAAATAATGGCTGTCACCAAAGGATTTTGAAATTACAGAAGCCCAGAAAAGAATTATTACTCTATTCTTCATATATATTTTTTTTCATCGCCGTGACATTGTTAGCTTAGGTTTTGCAGTTCTGATTTGTTAGGTGGTATTTAAAGAGAGATGTGTAATATTGCATTCATTCATATCAAGTTGGAAATGTTTCATTAATATCTTGTTAATATGTAGACAGTCCATGCATTTCATATTACATGGATTGCAATGTCAGCTTTGATCTCTCTCTCTCTCTCTCTCTCTCTCTCTCTCTCTCTCTCTCTCTCTCTCTCTCTCTTTCTCTCTCTCCCTCTCTTTGTGTGTGTGTGTGTGTCTCTTTGCAGCTATCTTAGAATCAGATCATTGATAAACTCTATATACAAAGAAAAAAGATCAGCAATTATCACTCTATATTCCAACGGACATGAGACGCCAATTGGAGCTTGTATGGGAGCAAAAGGGTGGAAGTCACAATGAAATAAATGTTATTGGGTAAAAATGTACCAAGGTATCAACCTTAAGGCCAACCGTTCAAAATAAAAAAAATATGTATTCCTAGATCTTAACATGGTAAGGTATGGACCTGAGAGAATTGGATCTGATAGATAGCAATGATATAATCGTTTGGAATATGTTATTTTGATAATTAGATTAATCTACCCATTCGCAGACTTGGCAAAGACTACTACTACATCAACTTGGGCTAGCTCATTCTGCACTCTCATACACTTAAATCAGGTTCCATAAGCAAAATTAAGCCTCACTTATATTCATTTCCCACTCTTCTTGTTTGCTTCATTCACTCAATGAAGTCGGTCTCCCTAACACCATCTGTGAAAATGCTTTAAAATATGTGAAAAGGGGGATGTGGTGAGCAATTAGGGCCTCCTCAGGTGAGCGTTTGTTGGGTGGGCCCACAAGGTAATTGGGCTAAGTGCAATTGGGTAATACCGCAACTGGGCACCATTGCTCAGTCCAGAACAAAGATCGTTGAGAGAGATTCGTAATTCTTTTATTCAATCCACACCAAAGTTATAGGACAAGCAACATTTGCATGATTGAAATCCTGTAATTCTCACAGAATAGATTTCCAGTTAAGAACCTAGTTTATATATTCTGTTTTCGATAATAAGTCAAAAATCATGCATACCGTTTTGATTAACAAATTTGGGGGGATGTGTCCCACATAGATTACTCAAGTTTTGTTTTCGGGTAAAGAACTTTGAAGATTCTTCCCTTATCATTAATTGTCTGATGGCTTCTTTTGCCTCCCTTATCATCACAAAAAAAAAAAAATCCCTAATTATCATGTGGTGATGGAAAAGTCAAGGAGAAGAACAATTAGCCAAATTTCAGACACTCTATTATATTAGGAAAACAAAAAGTCAAGCAGGCTATCATAGATATCTATTAGACTAGAATTGATGACACCCACGTCTTTTTCCTCTCCTTTTCTGTGATTAGTCATGTTTGATTTTGGGGCTTTGAATATTTCTTCCTTATCATTAATGGTCAGATGGCTTCTTTTGCCTCCCTTATCATCACGAAAAAAAAAACTCCCTAATTATCATGTGGTGATGGAAAAGTCATGCAAAAGAACAATTAGCCAAATTACATATACTCTATTAGATTAGGAAAAAAAATCAAGCATGCCATCATCTATTAGATTTGAATTGATGACACCACCGTCTTTTTCCTCTCCTTTTTTGTGATTACTTATGTTTGGTTTTGGGGTAAAGAACTTTGAAGATTTCTCCCATATCATTAATGGTCAGATGGCTTCTTTTGCCTCCCTTATCATCACAAAAAAAAAAAAAAAAAACTTTCCTAATTATCATGTGGTGATGGAAAAGTCAAGCAGAAGAGCAAATAGCCAAATTTCATACACTCCATTAGATTAGAGAAAAAAAAGTCAAGCAGGCCATCAACTATTAGATTGGAATTGATGACACCTACCTCTTTTTCCTCTCCTATGTGATTAGTCATGTTTTGTTTTGGGATAAAGAACTTTGAAGATTTCTCCCATATCATTAATGGTCAGATGGCTTCTTCTGTCTCCCTTATCATCATAAAAAAAACTCCCTAATTATTATGTGGTGATGGAAAAGTCAAGTAGTCCATCGTACATATTAGATGAGAAATTTAGAGACTTGTAGCAGCTAGCAGAGCCAGAGGGTAACTGAAAATTGAGAGGGGACTTTACTTGGTGATGCATCCATGATGGAGAGAGTCGCACATGATGGAGAGCAGAGAGGAGGGGAGGGTGACCAGGTTTGATTGAATACTTTTATGATCTGACAAAAAGTTCAGATCTTATTCAATTGGAAACAGATAAAATGCTCCAAGAATAGCTACAGGAAACGGTAGTAGAGTCGCAAAAGAATCCTGTATCTGTTGAATAGCTCTGTGCGACCATCTTAGATTCACATCATCTTGTATTCTAGATTTTAGATGGTTTGGCTATATATATATATCAGCCCTTGTAACACGGTTTCTTTGCTTTCCGTATCCTTCCAAAAAGCTTGCCGCCTGCTCGCCATATATTTCCAACTGAGGTTCTCCAAGTCAAAGTCTCCCCTCCAACCAAAAAAAGACCAGAGCATCATGACATTAGGTCCTTAACTTTCAAGATTCTCCTGTGCCTCAAAAATGAATGTTTACTGGCTTTACCCAGGTCTTGGAAGGAAACAAGCTCTGAAGTGGATGAGGTTTTCCTGCTCTCATCTTTGGTTCATTTTTTGGCCCTTCTCCTCCCTGCTGCAAGAGCTCGGAGGTTTCCTACACAAATGATGCTTCTTTTTTTTTTTAGTTTGACGATAGACACAAATAATAAATACAGACCTGTTCCGATCCTAGAATGGTGTTGGAGATAAGTATGCTTGTGGAGGCACATGTGGTATTAGTTTTGCACGTCATAATGTTCTGTAACCTTTTTTTATAGAAATAACTAATTATGAGTTGGTTGAGGAAGTATATGAAATCTATATGAAGCATTTCCAACATAATGCTTTGGATAAAGGCATAGCTTATATTTATTTTTTTAAGTCATCCAAAATGAAAAATGTACTGGAAAATCAAGTATCAAACTTTTCGTTTCATAATCAGTAGTTATATCACAGCCATCCATCAAATTCTCCTGCCATTTTGATCAATTATTTGCTTTACATATAATGGGATAGTAGCGGCACTCATCCTTTTGGGATGTGCAATAATAATCAAAAAACCCTGAATCCCAAAAATTTCATTAGCCATCATCGGCACATGAAGTAGTTGCATTTAGTCGGACTGCTACCATCAACTAATTGTACCATGTTAAATTAATTCCATGCATCGAATGCGATGGATTCAAGTTGAATAGTGAGCTCATGCCACTTATGTTGGACATCAATGTCCAACATAAGTATTCACTTTTTATGTTGGACAGGGTTTTTATGTTGGATAGAGATATGCAATCACACTTTTTGTGCTACAGGGAATGGCTGAGAAGGAGAGAATAGAGCAGTTCATGATAAGTATTGGCTGTTCAGTCGACAGGAGAAACACGGTCAGTCCGTCCGAGCTTTGTCCATAACAGCTCAAATTTATGTCCATGATAAGTATTCACTTTCCCAAATTCAATCCACTTAATTTCTACCATCTTGAGTCTCTTATCAATATTATGCATAATAATACTTGCTCCATGAGATGATTTATAAAGCAAAGATAAAGTTAGTCTCAGGTGCCAAAACCCTGGGGAATAGTCTCTTTTGTACCATGGGGTATAACAGGACTTCAGCACATCAATGGATCTTGTTATCATCCAAGGCCTCTATAATGTTGAAACCCTGTTGAAGGATAAGAAGCCATCCACCTTTCCATCCCACCACCAACTTCAAAACCTTGTGAATGATAAGCAATCGTCTGGTTTTCCATCATACAAGAAACGGTTATTATTAACCCAGAGGAATTTTCTGAAGACGAATATCCAGTAAGGTGCGAAAAGCAAATTTGTCTATATTAAAAAGGATCTATGAACCTGCGCAATGGAACAATCTATTACCTCTCTTTGCTCATCTTTTAAATTGGTAGAATACATAGCAAGATGCTGATGTAAAAGTTTAAAACATGTCTCATCTGGCAAACAGGATTTACAGACATGCGAAGACGTTCAAGAACTTGTAATTTAATTGGGAATGCAAAGCATTATGTTTGTAGGTCTCCAATCAGTCGTTTCCCTTTCCTCGTCTGTATTCAGATAACTAACAAAGCTAACTGTAGAGCTCAGGTAGTTGAACAACATTAATTTATATAGAAGTTCAAAACAAGGAAATCGAGGCATTAATGCTTTGCAGAACACCTTAGATATGCTCCATGCCTTCACGTTACAAAGCTAATGGCAAATGTATAACTTAATAATACCAAATCAACAAAAAAAAAAAGAGAGAGAAGAAAAGGAGCAAAGGAAAATTGTTAGTAAGTGCATCGAATTAGATAACCTGTCCCAGCATAAATAGTTGCAAGAATGACATTGGATCTTGAAACAGAGAGGTGATAAGGAGAGGGAAAATTTTCAATTTTTTGTTCATGGACAGACAAAGTAGTTAATTGCCTGAATAAAAGGCACTAACGAATTTAATAGAGGTAAAAATAAATTGATATAAAATTGGTCTTTCTTTCACCTCTGGAATCTGGCGAACCAGGTTGGCAAGAAGTGAGTGCTGCCTCTCGATTGCGCGTCCGGAGACTAATAATCCTACAAAAAAATTACAGGAGAAAATAAAGATAGAGAAGACATAAGATATTGACTTAGAGTGATCGTGTCGAAGAGGATGCCAAAATCGAGAGAGTCAAGAGGGTAATCCAAGTCTTGTATCCAACAGAGGCAAGAGGATAAGAATGTATCGGGGAAGCAAGAGAGGTCAAAAATAGGCTGTGGATCATTGGGGCGGAATTCGGAGTTGGAGATCGAGAGATTAGAGGAAATTAGGGGAAATTAGGGTTTGAGTAGATGGAGATCCCTAGAAATTGGGGAGAAGAGAGGGATTCATCACAAACGGGGGAGTGATGCACCGATGGAGCTGCGAGAGGCATGCCGGTGCTGCTGCATGTGTTCTCCATCGGCCGTTGGCAACACGGAGGAAGAGGAAGAAGAAAAGAAGAGGTTATTCGAGAGAAAGAATGGGATGATGCCTGCACAGCTCCCAAAGCAACCCAGATGATCCAAAAATATTTTTTCCATCTACACAGATCTAAATTAAGATGATCGAGATATTTATTCATCTGCACAAATCTCAAAATTACTGGCTCATGATCAAGATTATTTATCCAAATTTCAAAACAATCTAAATAGTCATTTATAGATATGGATCTCCAAGCAACTGCATGGATGATTGGGGTATTGATCCACATGTATAGAATCTCAAAATGATCGATGGATGATTAGATTATTCATCCATCTATATAGATTTTGAAATAATCTAAATATTTATCTACCTGTACAGTTCTCAAATAATATTCTTATAAGTTTCTCATATTCGATTATTATGAGCCATTCTTTGCATGCAAGCCTTCTAATATTACGCTAATTACTATAAGATAATGGATTATTTGCAAATAACTTGCTATGGACTTTAATATAGTTCTGAAAACGTATGTGTAATTCAGGCACAACTTAGAAAACCTCAAAATAGTACGTAACCTATCAAACCCTAGCATTTTTCACTTCCACTCTACGTCTATATCTCTTCATGCACATCCAATAAAATTGGAATGACACTCTACAGCTATATGATCTTGTTGCCATTTTTTTCGCGTTCTAGGGCTCAATTTCGCTCTTCTTTTTCCACTTTCTTGACAAAAAAATTGATAATTGCTTCATACAATTTTTTATTTAGTGTTCCTCAAAGATTTCATAGATTTTAATGCAAGAGTTTGTTTCCTTTTTTGCTTTCTTTCACCATTCACCCCTGCCACGGCCGGCCCCTAACACCCACCTTCTCGGTCGTCTTCTTTGATGCCCCAAGATCAAAAGATATTTGGAGCTATCAATTAAAGAGGGCCAGGGCCAGGGTGGTAACTTTGGGGTTCACCTGTTCTTATGTGAGTTTCCCAAGAATTTTGGTTTGGTGAAATTAGAATCATGCATCTATAGTTTAGATGACCCATATCCTAGCCTAATCCCAAGATAAGATTTTGGTCCACCTCTGGAAAATAATAATTCTAAATCCAATCCTAAAAATTATATAAGTATGAAATAACTTAGATGAAAACTTTCATCTTTCTCATAGTACCTCTATTTCCTATCCCAAAATATTTTTGTGATGTTTAGAGAATTTTAGCTATCCTCGTAATATCCCTATCAAACCTAATTCTCTCGCTTCGCACATCCCAACAATTGGTGTCATCTCTGACTCAGATTTCTTCCACCTTCTGGACTTACAAACTCAAAGCTCCCGAATTAATTTAATGAGACGTAAAGGATTGCTAACCCGGGTTGCTGTCAAATCCATGGCATCTCGTGAATAAATCAAAATCTGACGGTGGTGATTGCGATCACAGACGCGTTTGAGATAGAAGAATCGCGGTATCGAGCAGATTAACATTAACTGGGAGTAGGAAACTTAGTATGCATGTATGCGCACAAGAATGCAATGCATAAATGCAAGAGTTGATGACAACTCAGTCTGGCTTGGGTGAGCTCTGGGTTTGAAAATGTAAGCAGGGAAGAAACTGGGCCATGTCACAACTCAACCTTTAACTAAGATTTAGAAATTTATTTCTTTTAAAAAAATCTCACTTAGAATACATTAATTGCTGATTCTTCTTCCAGGAGCTATGCTAGAAATTTATCCAGTTGGTCTTGCTCAAACATACTTCTGTTCAATTTGACAACTGGACGTGACTATATATACTATTTGAAGAGATAATTCTATATTTATAATGTTGCCTTTGCATTTAGAATTTTTTAAATGCTTCCATGGTTATATCATAATGATCCTTCGAAGTATTGAGCAGACTTTTGTTTTTTTTCCCCTTTTTTTAACTCATAGATCCATCAAATAATAAATCCACTTGAAACTATCACATGCATCGTGGCATCAAACCTTTCGTTTTAAGTGATGACAGGACACGGAAAAAGAAGTAAAAAAGATTTTTTTGTTTGAGGAAAAGCAGAGGAAGTGAGACATTTCTTCCAAATTTAATGAAAAGAATTAGTGAATGAGTACAAATTATAGCGGAGGTTCATATAATGGTGTTGCTTAAAAAAAATATAAATGAGTTTCGAGATTGATACGTAGGCTGTGGCTACCTGCAGCAGAAAAAAGTGGAGGTTTCAGGAGTGCTAAGTCCACGTCTCGCGTTTATGGTATTGTTTTCCATAGAAAAGTTCTCTAGTTCTGCTTGTACCAAACGTGCCAGCTAAGTGCCATAAGAAGTTGACCCAAGCTTTTCTAACTAATGGCTTGATTTCTTTCGCCTCCAAGGTGTCCAGAATGCATGAAGATTAGGAGGTCGGTCATCAAGATTTAGACAAGTGGTTAGAGAAGACCATATGCCTATAGTAAGTGATGGTTGGCTTCGCTCTTGTTGCACACCTGATAGCCCAAGCTACCAGCTCCATTTAGAAGGAAGCTTGCTGGTGTTTCAGGTATTCTTCAGTACCGACCATAGGAACACTCAACTTTCTCCGAAATAGCTACCTTCTAAAGTGCTTTGTAGTAGAAAAATTAACATCATTTATGCATGCAACATTGAATAACCATATGATTTTTGCAGTTCTTAAACACTAAATATATGTTAAAAATTCACCAATTGACTTAATTTAATTGAATTAAACGGCTCGTGAATAGTTAGAATGTTGCTACTTATGAATAAGTAAGATATCCTTCGCATGGTTGGTCATACTTGTGGTAGAATACTTATGCATGCAAAAGCTAACATACCAGCAACAACACTTTTTTTACCATATAAGCTATAAGAGATGGGATACGTTGATCTAACGCATCTCTGAATAATATCTAGTAGACATTAATGATAATAAGAAGGAGACTAGATCACCCCAGTGCCTTTTCTTTATGACTTCTAATATTATAATGCCAAAGCTAACCGAGGCTACCGTTCTGGCCATAAGGAAGAAACAAGAAAGAGGAAAAAATGGGGGAGGGCTGCCCTGTATCAACCATTAAGGAGAGAAAGAAAGAGGAAGGCCGATCACACTCATCGAGGAGAATGAGGGAGAGATTGGCAGCGATGAGGCTAAATGGTTAGGGAGAAATGAGAGGAGAGAGAGACTTCGGGCATGGCATCTCACACGTGGCATTGCTTAAACTTCAAAATACTCGTGGTTAATTATTTTAAATTTATAGTGACTGTGCTAGCAATTTTGGATCCCTTGCAGTTACATCACATTCCTAATAATGGAAATATAAGAATTAATGTCGTCATGATCGATTATCTAGAAAGTAGAAAGGAGACGCATTAGAATGCCGTCGTAATGTTCACCAGGCCACGATGCGGCGCAATTCTACGTGCCAGCGCGATACCGCGGATTTCCACGTAATGTCATGCGACTTGACCGTTCACGAAACAATGGAAACCATGTCAGCCTTCCGATTGGCTTAAAAGCGAGAAAAGAGAGCGAAGCCCTGAATCGAGGTATCAACATCCAACGGCTCAGATAACCGGGTTGTCTTATGCCGCACCAGATATTCCCTCCAGCGATTAGAGACATGATGAAGCGTGTGATGTAAAGCACAGGGTCCCCCGATTGGACAGTCCCCCGAGTCTCGAATTTATTATATATCCTCGCTGCTCGTATACCGTTCACCTTCGCTGAGGCCGGTCACCGAGACCACGGCCGAGTCCACCAGAGCGTTGGATCCTGGAAGCTTTGAGGGGAGAAAAAAAGAAAGAAATATTTTAATGAAGAGAAAAAAAAGAAAAGGATGAAATAGAATAAATTTTTCTGAAAGTACTACCTTTCTCTTTATTTGGAAGTTTGAAGAGCAAAAAAAAAAAAAAATTTTTAACATTTTTACTAAAATATGAATATGTTTATGAATAGAGGGGGTAAAATAGGTACTATAAAGTTTCAATTTTTTTCTCCTCAAATACTTCTAGAAAAAAAAAAATTATTGACCAAATTTTTTTTTTTTCTTTCACTTCACTAAAAAAAAACTCACAAACATCGAAATTTTTAACTTTTACTTCCGTTCCATTCCTTTCTTCGGATTTCGCGTTTCCTTCCGTTCCATTCCTTTCTTCGGATTTCTTTACGCGTGAGGGAGCTTTTCTTTCCCAAAATTCATCCGGCCACGGAGCTCCGTCGCCGATCTAGGGTTTCTGTGGCGTTCTTGATCTCTCTCCTCCTCGTTCTGAACTTCGCCGGAGACTTGTGTTTCGCCGAGAACCGTCGGCCGAAGAACTTCCAGGTAGCTCCGGGCTAAGTGGACCGGCACTCCGTTGCTGTTGGAAGCCGAGTAGCCTTCTTCTTGAATCCTTTTTACATTCATGCGTTACTTTTCTTAACTCCTTTTGGACATAATATGCACGATGAAATTTCGTAATTTGGAAAGTGAGGTATCTGATTAGATCTGTAAATCTTGAATGTTACTTTCATCTATTCTTTGTTCTCTTTTCGCTGAATAGTTGAATTCATGACATTGCCAAGATCTTGTTGATTTTTTATTTGGAAGAAAGGATTGGATCTCGCTGGATATGAACATACTTGATCTTCTTTTATTATTAGGGAGCGATTGGCCTGCCTTCCATTATTTGGTTATAAAATTCATATGCTACTCTTATTTGATCCTCTATTGATGTTTTCCCCTCTTAACTGTAAGTTGTGTCGCCAACGATAAACTTGATCTTGCCTACAAGATGGAGTTTTTCTGATTTTGTAAAGAAAGTCAAGGAGTTGGAACTGAACTATGTATCTCTGATTGCAAATGGTGTTAGTGAGAATCAGGCATCGAGAATATCCCTTTTATTTAGGAAAAAGACTTGGGAAATCTGCTGGTACGAGTGTAATAGTTAACTTATCAAAAAGTAGGGGACTAAGATTTTCTTTTCCCCTTCCTGAACAAATGAAATTCCAAAGAAATTCAAAAGTAGGCTTGCCTGATGGAATCTGGATGCTTGCCCTAGCCGAGAACTCTCTGTTGGTGGTAAGTAAAGGTATGAGTAACTGAGAATCTGTGATTTTGTTGTTCTCTTGCATGATAATTTTTGTGTTTGCTTTCAGTTTATAGTTGCATTGTTGGCACTGGTGTATGATGCATTGTTGGCATTGAAGTATTATTTTGCTTGTTATTTGTTTTTTAAGTTTATATCTTCTTTGGTTAAGGTGCACTTCAGTTTGATGGGTTACTAAAGAATTATTACAACATATATCAACAGAGAATTGCTCTCTAAAGAATGGAAAAACCTGTTTTGGGAGTTTACTGATCTCTGGCTCGAACCAGATAAAGGCTCCGATTGTTTGACAGCCAAATGCTACATTCACAAAATTGTCCATGATGCGCGCTCGCTTCAAAGTGAACCCTTGGGATCAGTTTTTGAATTTTCTCTTATGCTTCGGTCAGCATCGCCTAGACTAATGCTCTACTGGCAGTTGGAGGAGGATTCTTTATCTTCTTATCCTTCTGACGACGAAACCAACTCAGAACATGTTATGGGAGACTTGTCAGAGCCACTTTCGAGAGTCAAGGCAGAGCCTTTTCTCATAAGCAGAAACCCGAGAAGCCCTGAGGGAAGTTGCTGCTACGTAGATACTGGTAGTGGACTACTGTTCAATGTTACCGAACTTCTTTCATGGTTTGACACTTCAGCAAAACTGTAAGTCATATCCACTTTTTCTGTGGCTTTGTTGAATTTCTATTTCTGTCATTGCAACTCTTGTTGATCTTTTCTGCTTCCTTGTTATATAGTGAGGTTATATGTTTATTTGGATTTTGCCAGAGCTGTGGAATCTGCTGAGCAGCCTGAACTTTTTGATTTTGATCACATATATTTTGGTTCAAGTATTGCCAGTCCAGTTGCTATTCTATATGGAGCTCTTGGAACAGACTGGTTTAAAAACTTTCATGTTACCTTGGTGGAAGCATCAAAAAAGGTATTAACTAATGAGCCATTATTTATTTTATATGTAGAACAGTGAACACATTCCTGTCTCTCAGTTAGAATAACATGGCATATAGCAATTAACAATGTTCGCACATACATATTGTTAAGAAAAAACTGCAAAACCAATCTCTTTCCTTGCATGAGATGTGATTACTCAATAAAATTTAAACTCACTGATTGTTCCATTTGATGTGTCCTTAACATTTTTCTACTTCCAATTTTAATGAAATGTAGCACACCTAGTGTTAGCATGGAAGATTTACAATTACTTGATTGATGAAACTTTTGATGTTTGTTTGATTGGAGTGACTGCATAGGATGACTAACTCACAGAAATTTATGGGAAATAGAGGGGGAAAGAAGTACTGATGACGAAGATATAAGGGTGGAGGGAAACTTTTGATGCATGTTTGTTCAAGGACATGAAATCAATGTTTGAGCTGAAATGGGTAGTCAAAGCCTGGACCAAGGAAGCAAGACAGGCTTCCTGGATTGGACCAGTGAGGTACCAGTACCTGGGATGCCCATGGTACCTGGGTCTTTGCGAAGAACTTGCAACCTAGTTGGTACGATTCTATGCTGACCAGTACCAACCAGGACAGGGCCAGCACCAGCTGGTTCTGCCTGTTACTGGGTTGTACTGACTCGAAATGTTCTTTTTTACTTTTTATTTGTTCTCCTTTTGCTTACTCATGGATATCATATATCATGCCTTGCAATGCCTTTTTGTATCATAATTACGGCATTCTTATGTATTAGTTTGAGGCCCAACCTTCAGATTTGCCATAATGTGGACTTGAAACTTATTTTTTATTAGTCATTTCATTCTTCCTAAATGAAAACAACTTAACATACAGTTTCCTTTATTATGTTGGTAACTGTTTTCAGTTTGTCTGCTCTTAGCCATTTTATTTACTCTCTTTCTAGATTCACTGTCAGAACTTTGCTGCCCTGTTCTTTTTATTTTTTGTTTAAATGTGTTTTCTGTTGTTCTTAGGGAAAAATTAAATACGTAGTGAGACCTGTATTGCCTTCTGGATGTCAAGCAGCGAGCAGCTATTGTAGTGCTGTTGGTTCTTCAGATGTAGTAAATTTGGGTGGGTATGGTGTGGAACTTGCTTTGAAGAACATGGAGTACAAAGCTACGGATGATAGCACAGTCAAGAAAGGTCGTTGCAGGACTCTCAGCAAAATGCTATATGCCTAATTTTCAAATGTTGCCTTTTTCCTTCCTTCTCAGTGCTATCCAAAATTAGCAACAACTGACTTTTTTTATGGCATTGAAGTTTCATAGGTTTTTTCTTGTATATCTGTTTGCAGACTTGATGATAGATATACTTTAATTTGTACTCTTTTATGCACCAGTTCAACCTGCTGCTCCAACTGATGTGCCACTTTAGACCAATCTTTTTTTTTTTGGTTAGGCTTTCATTTGGATTACATTTTAGCTGACGTCATTGGATTGCTCACTTCTCGTTTATGTTGTGCTTAAGTTTTTGGAAAACTCTCAAGAAACAGTGCCCTGACCTTGTTGCCTATCACATTTGTACCCCATCATTTCTTTACTCGCTTTATTTAGAATGGTTGTGTTACTTTTGTTAAATATACTTTTAAATTCACCCATCAGAATATTAGCAAGTAAAAGTAATTACAAACTTTTTTATATTTAAATGCATTTATGCCAAGATGCAAAGGTAATGTATCAGTTGGTGAATCTCATGGATTGTCCAGTGTTTGGACAGCTTGGAGAATATGCTTTTACTTTGTTTTGCTGCTAGTAAATTCCTTTAATTTCTCCACAAACCATGCCAAATTTTAATGCGGTTCCTCCTATTCCTGCACTTCCACAATTTTTATGGTGCTGCAGATTCTCTCCATCCCTCTCTCTCTCTCTTTTCTTTAAATATCGAGTCAAATAGGCAGATCCCAATCAGCTGCTCTCCAACCAAGAAAGGGCCGGAGCTGATATGACTTAACTTTCAAGGTTCTCCTCCGCCTCAAAAGTGAGCGTTTGCTGGATTTTCCAAGGTCGTAAAGGAAACAAGCAATGAATTGGCTGAGGTTTTCCTGCACTCATCTTTGGTTACTTTTTTCCCCTTTCTACTCCCAGTTGTATTGGACCTGCTACAAGAGCTCACAGGTTTCCTACGCAAACAATACATACTGGCCTGTTCTACCCGAGCTATTTGGCTGCGACCCAAAATCTTCAGAGAGTGAACTAGCATTGGAATAATGAAATGGGCATCAAAATGGATCACTGCCGGCAACTGACATCTTAATCTTAGTAGATTAGGCTTTGTCCTGCCCAATCCAAGTAAAGCAAAAGACAAGTTTAAGTCATTAGCATGGTCAAGCACGACCTTATAGCCTTAACCAACCATGAACCATGGCCTAAGAGAGTTAAGCGTGAGCCTGCAAAACTATTATGTTCTATGTAGAGCTTGAATAGATTAAAATTCATACTTAAATTAGGAATATTTCTAGTTTAGGGTATTTATCGGAGAAATTACTTTGGGCGGCTTTTATCTGGAGGACTTTGTTTACATGGGGAAGTATTGGCATCGGGATTTTTACATGTCTGTTGACATGTCTTCCATGTCGTGTCCTAATGATTTAGCTATATCTATTATTGACTAAGAAATGTTTTGTCTTCTTTATAGATTCCTCAAACCATTCTCTTTCCATTGTCTTTCTTATTTTCTTTTTGAATATTTATCCAACCTTTAAGTAAGATTCAGAAATTTATTTTTTAAAAAAATTATTTAAAATACATTAATTGCTTATTCTTCTTCCGAGAGTCATACTAGAAGTTTGTCTTTCTAGTCCTGCTCGACTTTACATTTGCCAACTTGACAACGGGCCGTGACTATGCATACAATTCTAAAAAGAAGTCTCCTTTGCATCTAGAATTTTCTGAATGCTGCCATGGTTATATCATAATGATCGATCACAGACTTTTGTTTTTTTCCCGTCCTTTTAATACTCATAGATCCATTAAAAACAAATCATTCCACTTGAAACTATCACATGGATCACAGCATCATAGGCCATCTATTAAGTGATGACACTACATATAAAAAGAAAGGTAAAGAAAACAATCTATTTTGGGAAAATGGACGAAGTGAGACACTTCCCTTAAATTTGTTGAAAAGAGTAGTGAATGGGAACAATAGAGTAGAGGTTCATATAATGGTGTTTCTAGAAGGTAAAAATAAAAAAGAGTTACAATAACTTATTCCATGCAACATGAAAGAACTACTTAAGATTTTTGTAGCTATTAAGCACTGCATCTATGTTAAAAACTCCACCAATTGGCATAATTTAATTGAGTTGAACGGCTCGTGAATAGTTGGAATGTTGCCACTTATGAATAAGTGAGATATCCTTTGCATGGTTGGTCGTGCTTGTGGTACAGCACGGATGCATGAAAATGCTATAATAGCCAGTAGCACCACTTCTTTTACCATATAAGCTGCAGGAGGTGAGATGCGTTGATCTAATACATCACTAAATAGCATCTGCTGGACGTCTAATGAAGATAGGGAGGAGACAAGATCACGTGGATGCCTTCCCATTATTACTTCTAATATTACGATGCCAAAGCTGTATACATCACATTTCTCATTCGCCCTTGTCATGTACGAAAGCTCTGCAAAAAAATAAAGGAATAATCTGTTTATTTTCAATTTAAATATTTTTTCTCAAACTTAACAAAAATGCCGAAATCTTGTCTCCAAACTTACTTTATATATTAATTTTTGGAAATACTTTGATGTTTGTAAAATAAATGTTATTATTGATTAATTAAAGTTTATGCTTAGTAATAGTTTTTATTTTTTTATTTTCTTTAAATAATTACTAGTTAAATAATATAGCCATCATTTGAAAATATTAATTATCTATAGGCACTAGTTTGCTTTTATTTAAATATCTAAGCTCTGGTATGGATAAATTCACAAATGAAAGATATAATCATCATCAAAAGTTTACTGAAAAATCTCTATTTGGCAAATATATACTAATCCTATTTTTCAAAAGCATGGTAAGCCACATAAGACATTGAAATAGAAAAATAAAGCAAATTATAAGAATATATTTATATATAACAAATAGAATAACTAAATAATAAGCAAGACAAATTGGAAGAATGACTTACCTGGGGCAGCATATCCAAATGTGCTTGCTAGTGTGCTCCAATTTGATAAATCAGATTTCAGAATTCTTGCAGTGCCAAAGTCTGAAAGATAAGCCTTAAAATCAGAGTCTAATAATATATTATTACCGGAGATGTCACGATGCACTATGGATGGATTGCAGTCATGGTGTATGTATGATAAAGCATGGGTCACATCTTTGATAATATGAGCTCTTCTCTCCCAATTCAATTCCTCTGCTGTTTCTTGATTATGAAGGATGCTAGTTAAACTTCCTTTCTCAATATACTCATATATAAGAAATTTACAACTTGAACTGGAGCAAAACCCATAAAGTTTTACAATGTTACGATGTCAAATTCTGGTTAATGCTTGAATCTCGCTTTGGAAACTTTTCTCATCAAATACTTCTTCCTCCATTGGATGAAGTTTTTTAACAGCCACCATTTGTTCCATTGGAAGTTCTACTTTGTAAACTTTGCCATATGTTCCACATCCGATGCAGTATTTCTCATCAAAATTTTCGGAGGCATTGATGATGTACTCATAAGCAACTCTTCCATCAAAATTCAATATCGAAAATAGATCGCCAATAATAACATTAGTATCCTTTTTCTTTGTAGGTTTTCCTCTCCTACGAAGAACAATAATTATTATAGTAGACAAACCGAAAAGAACCAAGCTGCCCACTATAGGAGTGATAACAAAGAGTATAATGTGGTTTTTAGTTGAATAATGAGTGCTTACAGTGGTTGGTCCACAAGAAGGCAAACTTGGCACCTCACCACATAAACCTTTGTTATGGATAAACCACTCTGCTGAAGCATTTTGAAACAATTTGCTTCTCGGAACTGGCCCCTCCAAATTATTGTACGATACATCTATTGATGACAAACTCAACATGCTTCCAAAAGATGAAGGAATGGCACCCGACAGATTATTGTGGGACAAGTTCAAAGATATTAAATATGTCAAACTTGCCAGTTGTGATGGTATCTCTCCTCCAAAAAAATTATCACTCAGATCAAGTAAATCTTGCAATCCTTTCAACTCTCCAAGTTGAGACGGAATGATCCCATCAAATTTATTTTTGCTCAAATTCATGAAGCGAAGTTTAATACAACCTGCTAATTGTGGTGGTATTGGGCTGCTGATGTCGTTGTTAGATAAATCCAAAATTTCCAGTTTGGATAATTTTCCAAACTCTGAAGGAATTGTTCCAGATATTTTGTTATCACTCAAAGTCAGGTTAAACAATAAGCTCATGGTACCTAACTCTCTTGGTATTTCTCCTGCAAGTTGATTTGAGGAAAGGTCCAGGACTTGTAAGTGAAGCAACTTCCCGAATTCAGAGGGTATGTTCCCAGTAAGTAGGTTTCCTGAAATCTTGATGCATGTCAAATTTTGAGAATGTGCCCAATTTGGTGTGATCTGGCCATATAATTGGTTGTGGCTCATGTCAATGTAGTTTAGATTCGGGTATATCCCAAAGTCTTCAGAGATATTTCCTTTAAGCTTGTTTCTTTCAAGGAGAACTCTAAATAAGCTAGAGCAATTTTTTAAACTTCTTGGAATGGGGCCCTCAAAGTAGTTCTTTTCCACAGCAAGATATTGAAGCGCACCTCCTTTACAAATCTCTGAAGGTAAGTAACCAGAGAAATTGTTGTCAGCTACCTCTAGAGTGATGAGGTTGGTATGATTACCTAGTTCTTGGGGCAAAGAGTCTGATAAATGATTGGTGTGGAGGAGCAAGTGGTCAAGCATGGTGAGGTTTGCTAAAGAGGAAGGGATGAAGCCTGATAGTTGATTTAGTTAGATATCTAGATCACGTAAGTTCAGTAGGTTGCCTAATTCACGAGGAATGGTGCCAGATAAATTATTGGTGTAGAGGTGCAAGGTATCAAGCATGGTGAGGTTTCCTAAAGTAGAAGGAATGGAGCCCGATAGTTGATTTTCTGAGAGGTCTAAGAAGTCAAGCATGCTGAGGTTTCCTAAAGTAGAAGGGATGGAGCCTGATAGTTGATTTTCAAAAATAGATACTTCATATAAGTTCACTAGGTTGCCTAATTCATGCGGAATGGTGCCCAATAAATTATTTACACTAAGGTACAAAATTTTGAGTTTGATGAGATTTCCTAAACTGGAGGGGATGGAACCTATTAAATTATTATGTGAGATTCGTAGATCCAACATGTTAACAAGATTGCCCAGTTCCTGGGGAATATTACTAGAGAACTGATTTCTGTAAAGGAAGAGGAATCTTAGGTTGGTCAAGTTACCAAGGGTCGAAGGGATGGGACCAGCGAGATTGTTTTCGTATAAATAAAGCACACGTAGACTCTTGAGCTGGCCAATCTCTGGAAGCAGTGTGCCACCAAGTAAATTTTGTTGGAATTTGAGAGAGATCAGTTTGGTCCAGTTGGCAAAGAAACAAGGAGGAATCTCACCATTGAATTTGTTTGAAGAAAGATCGATCTCAGTCAGGTTAGAGAGGCTGGCAAGAGGGAGGGGCAGATTGCCGGAAAGGCGATTATGTGAGAGATCGAGAGAGGTGAGAGCAGAAAGCGTGCGTATGCTAGGCGGGATTGCTCCAAATAAGTAGTTGCGTCGGAGGTGGAGGCGAGTGAGAGATGAGAGGGCAGAGAAGTTGAGGCCGTCGAGCTTACCTACCAAGCCCGCACGAGGTAGGCTGATGCCCGTGATCACAGCTCGGCCTCCATTCTCCATGCAGGTGATGCCATGCCACATGCACACGTTGTTGGAGAGAGACCAAGAACCGAGTTGTTGGGCGTGTGAATTTTGAAGGGTGGATTTCCAATGGAGCAGAACTCTCGCTTGGGATTCAACGATTGAAGAAGCAGCAGTTGCAGCAATTGTCGTTGCTGATGAGTAGTGAAGAAGGAAGAAGAATAGCAGGAGAAGGCTAATTGATAAATGATTTAGAGGAAGAAGGATTTGCCTACGACTAGGATCCATAATTAATAAGGCTCTCTAAGTTTTCCGTACGTGGTTTCTAGTTGTGCTGGTTGGTACCGAAATGGGGATTGGAGAGCCCTATTTATAGACCGAGGGAAGAAGTATTGTTTTGGAGTAGAGATGCTTTGGCATGCTAGCAATTGTAGAGGTTGCAAACTCGGAGTTTTCAAACTAATATGCATATTTCTTTATATGGTCATGATAGTCGCCCGTGATTGCAAAAGTCACCCTTGATTGTGAGAGTCGCCCATGATTGAGAGAGTCACTCGGGTGGGGAGCAGAGGGGAGGAGAGGCCGACGAGGTTACCCTCCAAGTTGTTTGAATGCAATTTTGTATATGGACTGCTCGAACAAAAGATGTAACTAGGCAAATCTGAAAATAGGATATATAAAAATATATATTTAGGCAATCTAATGAGTATGCGAAATCTTGTATCATGTAGAATCCATCTAATGAGCCCAATGGAAGCCTCCAAAATATAGACCGCGGTACATGAACTCGTTCCATTGTTCTACCGGAAATAGGGATCTGGAGAAATCTTGTATTTTGTTTGAAGAAGCTACTGTCAAAGAGCCCGATCATCATTGGCTTAAGGGTGCAAGGGCTTGGAATCCATAGAGCTCTAGGAAACTCCAAGACTGCCGGGTGATTTTTTTTTTTTTTTTGGCTCGGTTGATTGGTGCTGGGGTGAGGATTGGGTGCCCTTTTACATGCGGGGGCATGTTGCTCGGTTGATTAGCTTCAATTGACTTTGACATGAAGCATGTTTAGTTTCCATGCTATACATGTCCTGCACAATTGCTTGCTTTGCTATCCTACCCTCTCCTTTAGTGATTTTGAGACCCAACACGACCGTTGGCCTGTGGTAGTTTCATTTCATCAAGCTGATGAAATTATTTGGAGCTTTTTAATTCAAATGACCGGCAAAATCAACTTACACATAAGCAACCATCTTTTATTCAATCCATACCAAAGTTATAGGACAAGCAACATTTGCATGATTGAAATCCTGTAATTCTCGCATAATAGAATTCCAGTCAAGAACCTAGTCTATATTATTCTGTTTTCAATAAAAGTGAAAATTCATGCATACCATTTTGATTAATAAATTTGCGGGGGATGTGTCTCACTTAGATTACTCAAGTTTTGTTTTCGAGTAAAGAACTTTGAAGATTCCTCCCTTATCGTTAATTGTCAGATGGCTTCTTTTGCCTCCCTTATCATCACAAAAAAATAAAAAATAAAAACTCCCTAATTATCATGTGGTGATGGAAAAGTCAAGGAGAAGAACAATTAGCCAAATTTCAAACACTAATATATTAGGAAAAAAAAAGTCTAGCAGGCCATCGTAGATATCTGTTAGATTAGAATTGATGACACCCACTTATTTTTCCTCTCCTTTTCTATGATTAGTCATGTTTGGTTTTGGGGCTTTGAAGATTTCTCCCTTATCATTAATGATCAGATGGCTTCTTTTGCCTCCCTTGTCATCAAAAAAAAAAACCCTCCCTAATTATCATGTGGTGATGGAAAAGTCAAGCAAAAGAACAATTAGCCAAATTACATACACTATTAGATTAGAATTGATGACACCCACGTCTTTTTCCTCTCTTTTTCTATGATTAGTCATGTTTGGTTTTAGGGCTTTGAAGATTTCTCCCTTATCATTAATGATCAGATGGCTTCTTTTGCCTCCCTTATCATCACAAAAAAAAACCCTTCCTAATTATAATGCAGTGATGGAAAAGTCGAGCACAAGAACAATTAGCCAAATTTCATACACTCTATTAGATTAAAAAAAAAAGCCAAGCAAGCCATTATCTATTAGATTAGACTTGATGACACCCACGTACGTCTTTTTCCTCTCCTTTTCTGTGATTATTAATGTTTTGTCTTGGGGTAAAGAACCTCTCCTTTTCTATGATTACTCAAGTTTTGTTTTGGGATAAAAAACTTTGAAGATTCTTCCTTATCATTAATGGTCTGATGGCTTCTTTTGCCTCCCTTATCATCACAAAAAAAAAACTCCCTAATTATCATGTGGTGATGCAAAAGTCAAGCAGTCCATCGTACATATTAGATTAGAAATTTAGAGGCTTGTAGCAGTCAGCAGAGCGAGAGGGTGATTGAAAATTGAAAGGGGACTTTACTCCACGAGGCATCCTTGTCTCATGATTGAGAAAGTCGTCCACGATGGAGAGAGTCATCTGTGATGGAGAGAGTCGGACATGATGGAGAGTAGAGAGGAGGGGAAGCGACCAGGCTTGATTGAATACTTTTATGATCTGACAAAAAGTTCAGATCTTATTCACTTGGAAACAAATGAAAAGTTCCAAGAATAGGAAACGGTGCTTCTCGGATTATGCCTTTCTTGGGTACATCTCTTATTCAACTGGAGGACAGGTTGCTTTGGGTCAGGTCTAGCTTATTTGTCTGATCAACTATATGGTCGTCCGTTCTCAATGAGTTTTTTCTTGGGTTCAATTGGATATTTCTAGGACAGGTTAAGTTGGGCGGAATTTATCTTGAAGGAATGCTAATCGAAGATGAGCCATACCTTCCCACGGAGGTTGGGTCCAGTCAAGAATAATTGTGCCGATTGCAGTCTGGGTTTTTCTTTAACCCAAGCTATTTTGAGCCCCACACGTTGGAGTTTGTTTCACGCCATTGTGGTCTGGGCCAAACATATGTCACTACTTCCGTAATGATGGTCGCACATGCCCCCTCCTTTTGTCACCAAGCCATATGGACCAGTGAACATGGACTCGGCTGGCGGCATTGGCTCCAACGACTGCACCAATTCACTGTTTGCAACTTTGCATTTAAACCACTGCAGTCTGCGTCAATCTGCCAAAATTATTAATGCTCTTTCCAAGTTCATAAACTTGTTAATAAGCACATCACATACGGCAAAAACAGTATCAAACCACTTCAAATAGCAAGTGGAACATTGCATTCCCCTAGGCAAACATTTGGTGATACCAATTGGCCTAATTCTTTAATTTTGTTGCATATCTACTCACCCTGATGATAATTTTGTCCCATGACATATAATAATTTCATGCTTGTCTTTTTCTGAATTATAGATAATGCAAACCGGGTGCTAAAGTGAGTCGAGCACGAGTTCATAATTATAAAATAGGGTCACTTAAGGGATGATCTTTTTGATGATCTGTCCTTTGTTGTGTGTCTCAATACAAAGATAAGTGCAGTGCTCCAACTATCTTTTTTTTCTAAAGAAAATTTATAAAATCTCCACTCCAATCTCTAATCAGCAAGACAAAAAAGATAGAGGCTGGGCCTTGCAGCAGGAAAATGGGACTGTTTAACTCTAATTTCCAATTTCTGCGAGAAGAAGGAGGGAGCTGAACGCAGGAGCACTAACCAAGAACAAAGAAATGTACCAGGGTTTCCTTCCTGCAAGTATACCGAGGGACTCATATTTTAAAAAGTCTTTCAATCCATCTTTCAAATTCTCCCGCCATTTTGATCATTTATTTGTTTTGCATATAATGGGATGGCAGCGGCACTCATCCTTTTGGGATGTGCAATAATAATCAGATCTTGGGGAGAAAAAACCCTCAATCCCAAAAATTTCATTAGCCATCGTCGGCTCATGAAGTAGTTGCATTTAGTAGGACTGCTACCATCAACTAATTCTACCATGTTAAATTAATTTCATGCATTGAATGCGATGGATTCAAGTTGAATAGGGAGCTCATGCCACTTAGGTCCCTTGATATTTTCATTGGCTTTGCAGTAAATTCTTGTTATGCTGGAACAAAAGCGCTTTCACAAACAACATACATTTATGTTGGACAGAGATATGCAATCACACTTTTTATGCTACAGGGAATGACCGAGAGGGAGAGAATAGAGCGGTTCAGGATAAGTATTAATTGGCTGTTCAGTCGACAGGAGAAAAACGGCAGTCCAAGAGTGCCGGGTGATTTTTTTTTTTTTTTTTTTTGGCTCCGTTGATTGGTGCTGAGGTGAGGATTGGGTGCCTTTTTACGCGCAGGGGCATGGTGATGGAAAAGTCAAGCAGAAGAGCAATCAGCCAAATTTCATACACTCTACTAGATTAGATGAAATAAAAAATCAAGCAAGCCATCATCTATTAGATTTGAATTGATGACACCCACATCCTTTTCCTCTCCTTTTCTTTGATTACTCATGTTTTATTTTGAGGTGAAGAACTTTGAAGATTTCTCCCTTAACATTAATGGTCAGATGGCTTCTTTTGCCTCCTTATCATCACAAAAAAAAAAAAAAAAAACTCCCTAATCATCATGTGGTGATGGAAAAGTCAAGCAGAATAACAATTAGCCAAATTTCAGACACTCTATTATATCAGAAATAAAAAGTCAAGCAGGCCATCTCCTATTAGATTAGAATTGACGACACTCACGTCTTTTTCCTCTCCCTTTCTGTGATTACTCATGTTTTGTTTTGGTGTAAATAACTTTGAAGATTCCTCGTCTTTTTTCTCTCCCTTTCTGTGATTACTCATGTTTTGTTTTGGGGTAAAGAACTTTGAAGATTCCTCCCTTATCATTAATGGTCCGATGACTTTTTTTGCCTCCCTTATCATCACAAAAAAAAAAAAAACCTCTCTAATTATCATGTGGTGATGGAAAAGTCTAGCAGTCCATTATACATATTAGATTAGAAATTTAGAGGCTTGAAGTAGCCAGCAGAGCCAGAGGGTGATTGAAAATTGAAAGGTGATTTTATTGGGCGATGCATCGATGTCTTATGATTGGGAAAGTCGTCCGTGATGGAGAAAGTCGTTCGTGATGGAGAGATTTGTTCGTGATGGAGAAAGTCGTCCGTGATTGAGAAAGTCGCCCATGATGGAGAGAGATGTTCATGATGGAGAGAGTCACATCCGTGATGAAGAGAGTCGCACATGATGAAGAGCGGAGAGGAGGGGAGGGCATCCAGGTTTGATTGAATACTTTTATGATCTGACAAAAAGTTCAGATCTTATTCAATTAGAAACAGATGAAAAGTTCCAAGAATAGCTATAGGAAAAAGGCACTACAAAAGAAAGGATATATCCCGGCGCTTTTTTGAGTCTTTACCGATGCTTTTAAGCGTCGGTAGATTTCCTGCCAACGGGTCCAAAAGCGTGGGTAAAACGTCGGGCAGGTGGGGGTGGGCATAGTTTGCACCAACGCTTCCAAAAAGTGTCGGCCAAAAACGAGATCTATGCCGACGCTTTTAAGCGTCGTTTTACTGGGAGTTAACCGACGTTTAAAAGCATCGGCCAATATGGACCGATGCTTAAAATCGTGGGTTTGTGTCGGACTAGGCCGACGCTTAAAAGTGTCAGCTTATCTTCGTTCTTGCCCGACGCTTTAAAGCATCGGTAAAGGCGTGCAAGATTCCGTGCCATTTGCTATTGCCGACGTTTAAAAGAAACACTAAATTCCAACAAAACAAATACACTAAATCACATAGATAACAAAATGCACGCCACAAACAAGAACTTTTCATTCAAAATGTTCATATTATCATATTTGATTACATTGTATTTCAAAAATATTAAAAACATACATCTCAAATTCCTAAATAAACAATCTACGATGTATCAAGGGTCGACGGCATCATCATCTCTACGAGTAGATGAAGTATCAACAACCTACAAGAAAAAAATATATTTTAGAAACTAAGAATACAGAAGTTATCACGCTCGTACAAGAATACATTATAATTACGTAAAATATTCATATAGATTTAGTTTTTTAGTGGAGAAGCAAATCTCTGCAAAAAAGATGAAATATAGTCAAGCTAATCTTGCAAAGATTGTATCTTCAACTCTTGGCTCTGCTTCAAGTCCTCCATATCGGTCCTATGACTCTACCTCATCTCCTCTATTCTTGTCTCATATGACTGCTTTATCTGTGCCATCTCTGTTTTCAGACTACAAACCTCTATAATGCTACTACCTTGTATGGCATCTTAGGTATATCGGCTCATTGCAGACAACTGAGTGGGGGTAACTCCAACACCATAACCCCTCACTCAACCATAATGTTCTGGGCCCATCAATTTAGCATAGACCTGAGCCTCGACGCGACTGGCCACGTCAGATGATGATGACTCCCCGACGCGCTCTGAAATAAGAGTTGTAACTCTTTCCTATATCTCTCTATAAAAAAAACAGTCACATTAATATTTTAAAAGAAGTAAAATTAATAAAAAAATTTGAATAAATAAAAAATGAATACATACAACTATATCTCTCGACTCGTTCCGGACAAAACTGTCATCTCGGTGGGTGTAAGTCATCTTATAAAACTCTATTCAATAGGATATTTTTATGAAGAGAGTCGCACATGATGAAGAGCAGAGAGAAGGGGAGGGCAACCAAGTTTGATTGAATACTTTTATGATCCGACAAAAAGTTCAGATCTTATTCAATTGGAAACAAATGAAAAGCTCCAAGAATAGAAAACGGTGCTTCTCGGGATAATGCCTTTCTTGGGTACATATCTTATTCAATTGGAGGACAGGTTGCTTTGGGTCAAGTCAAGCTTATTTGTCTCCATGAGTTTTTTCTTGGGTTCAATTGGATATTTCTAGGAGGGGGTTAAGTTGGGTGGAATTTATCTTGAAGGAACGTTACGGGGCGCGAGGAATCTTGAATAAGAACATGGGCATATCAATAATGAATGGCCCCAATAGTGAAATGGTTGTAGGTCCCGAGATATAAAAATTAGGGCTAAATACGCTTTCTTTAAGCTAGTAGAGTTGCAAAAGAATCCTGTAACTGTTGAATTGCTCTGTGCGACCATCTTAGACTCGCATCACCTTGTATTTTAGATTTTAGATGGTTTCCAAATTTGCAGAAGGATATGGTAGCTAGGATATCTACCTCACTCCTAAGTAACATCTTTACCAAATTCTTAGGGACTTGGGATGCAGCTGCTGAGCTTCCTGTATCATTTATTGGCTGCTATATCGGCATTGTTATTCTTAGTGGTTGTAATAAGATCTACAACTGTTGGTGCAAAGCCTATTTTGTTTAATATCATAATCTGACAAATTTCAGGATCTGTGTTTGCTTAATTTGTTCTAGCAGGGAAACTTAAAAATTCAGTTTTGACGGCTTCATCATCGTACCTTCCACTAGAATAGTAGCAAGTAAAAATAATAGCAAACTTTTTTATATTTAAATGATTTTGGATGACTACTTGTCTGTTCTTTCCCCCTGGAGAAAGATTCTCAAAATAATGTCACGCTGTTGTATGGCTGTTTCACTTTCCCAAATTCAATCCCTAGTCAATCCACTTAATTTCTACCATCTTGAGTCTCTTTTCAATATTATGCATAATAATACTTGCTCCATGAGATGATTTATAAAGCACAGATAAAGTTAGTCTCGGGTGCCAAAACCCTGGGGAATAGTCTCTTTTGTACCATGGGGTCTGACTAGACTTTAGCACATCAATGGATCTTGTTATCATCCAAGGCCTCTATAATGTTGAAAACCCTGTTGAAGGATAAGAAGCCATCCATCTTTCCATACCACCACCAACTTCAAAACCTTGTGAATGATGAGCAATCGTCTGGTTTTCCATCATACAAGAAACGGTTGCTATTAACCCAGAGGAATTTTCTGAAGACGAATATCCAGTAAGGTGCAAAAATCAATTTGTCTATATTAAAAAGGATCTCTGAACCTGGGCAATGGAACAATCTATTACTTTTCTTTGCTCATCTCTTAAATTGGTAGAATACATAGCAAGATGCTGATGTAAAAGTTTAAAACATGTCTCATCTGGCAAACAGGATTTACAGACATGCAAAGACGTTCAAGAACTTATAATTTAATTGGGAATGCAAAGCATTATGTTTGTAGGTCTCCAATCAGTCGTTTCCCTTTCCTCGTCTGTATTCAGATAACTAATGAAGCTAACTGTAGAGCTCAGGGCGTTGAAAAACATTAATTTATAGAGAAGTCGAGAACAAGGAGATCGAGGCATTAATGCATTGCAGAACACCTTAGATATGCTCCATGCCTTCAGGTTACAAAGCTGATGGCAAACATATAACTTAATAATACCAAATCAACAAGAAAAGAGAGAGAGAGAGAGAGAGAGAGAGAGAGAGAGAGAGAGAAGAAAAGGAGCAAAAGGAAATTGTTAGTAAGTGCAACGATTAGATAACCTGCCCCAGCATATATATTTGCAAGAATGACGATGGATCTTGAAACAGAGAGGTGATAAGGAGAAAGGAAATTTTCAATTTTTTGTTCATGGACAGACAGAGCAATTAATTGCCTGAATAAAAAGCACTAACAAATTCAATAGAGGTAAAAATAAATTGATATAAAATTTGTCTTTCTTTCACCTCTGGAATCTGGCGAACCATGGTTGGCAAGAATTGAGCGCTGCCTCTCAATTGCGCATCCTTATTGACTAATAATCCTAGATAAAAATACACGAGAAAATAAAGATAGAGAAGACATGAGATATTGACGTAGAGCGGTGTCGAAGAGGATGCCAAAATTGAGAGAGTCAAGAGGGTAATCCAAGTCTTGTATCCAACAGAGGCTAGAGGATGAGAATGTATCGAGGCAGCAAGAGAGGTTGAAATTAGGCGGCGGATCATTGGGGCGAAATTTGGAGTTGGAAATCGAGAGATTAGAGGAAATTAGGGGAAATGTCGGGAAATTAGAGTTTGAGCAAATGGAGATCCCTAGACATTGGGTAGAAGAGAGGGATTCACCACAAAGGGAGGAGTGATGCACCGATGGTGCTGCGAGAGGCATGCCGGTGCTGCTGCATGTGCTCTCCATCGGCCTTTGGCAACATGGAGGAAGAGGAAGAAGAGAAGAAGAGGTGATTTAAGAGGAAGAAGGTGACGGTGCCGGCACATCTGTCAAAGCAACCTCGAATGACCCAAATGTTTTTCCATCTGCACAGATCTTAAAGAATCAAGATGATCTATATATTCATCTATCTGCACAAATCTTAAAATGATGAGAGGATGATCAAAATTATTTTTTCGGTTGCATAGATCTCGAAGCAATCTAAATAGTCATTTACATGTATGGATCTCCAAGCAACTATATGGATGATTTAGATATTGATCCACATGCACAGAATCTCAAAGTGATCGGCAGATGATTAGATTATTCATTTACCTACATAAATTTTGAATAATCTAAATATTTATCTACCTACACAGATCTCAAATAATATTGTTATAAGTTTCTCATGTTCGATTATTATGGGCCATTTTTGGCGAAGAATCTTTCTAATATTAAACTAATTGCCATAAGACAATGGGTTATTTACAAATAACTCACTATGGACTTTAATATGGTTCTGGAAATCTATGTGTAATTCGGGCAGAACTTAGGGAACCTCGAAATAGTAGATAACCTATCAAACCCTAGCTTTTTTTCAATTCCACTCTGCATCTGTATCTCTTCATGCACTTCCAATAACATTGGAATGACACTCTACATGTCTATGATCTTGTTGCCATTTTCTTTCTCGATATAGGGCTCAATTTCACTCTTCTTTGTCCACTTTCTTGATAACACCCCCACCCCGCCCCCCCCCCCCCCCCCCCCCCCCCCCCCCGCGCAACGGGCCCCCAACAACCACCACCTTCTCAAACAGATATTTGGAGCTATCAATTAAAGAGAGCCAGGGTGGTAACTTCAAGCTTCACCTGTTCTTATGGGAGTTTCCCAAGAATTTTGGTTTAGTGAAATTAGAATCATGCTTCTATTGTTTAGATGACCCATATCCTAGCCTAATCCCAAGACCAGATTTTGGTCCATCTCTGAAAAATAATAATTCAAAATTACTGAAAAATCTACATAACTAACGATGCGATCTGGCTTCTCAAGATGCACATTTACCTACCTAAAGTGTATGTTCTTGAGTCATAACTCCTGAAAGGAAACTGACTTTGTTTAGTTGAAATTTGAATCGTCAATTATGTCTTAATAGCACAGCTGAAACAAAGCAAACTGTTAATCTATCTTCCATATTTCACTGGAACTATGAAGAATTTATTCATAAGCAAACATAACAAAGAGGTGCCATAAATTAATGTGATAATGACCTTTAACCAAGGGAGGTGGCCATAAGGGATTCACTGGAGGAACCATTACCATGAGGAACCATAAGGGATTCACTGGGATATTCCCAATTAATTCCCAAGAGTAAATTTGCAAACCGGAACCTTCTTTAGTGTAACAATTGACAGATCAGGTATGTCCTAGGTCCCAGTAAGGTGATTTCTGACTGGTAGTCCACAATGATGGTAGAGTTGGAAAAAACACATAGTTTAGCAGATCATATATCATATCTTATATAAATAAACAAATGCATGAAAAATTTGCAAATCGATGCATAGGCTACCAAGTTCAATACATGTAGTATTGATAACCAATCCGTTCGAAAAAAAATTCAGTATTTTCTGGTATGTTCAATACAGGGGAATTTTATTTAGCTATTAAATGAGACTTTACTGCAGCTAAATATTTCTTCTTTTTCCAAATGTTTGCAAATTTAAGATATTTTTCTGTTGTTGCAGGACATAATACTTCAGCTTGTCTCTGGAGTTATATGTTATAACAATACAATTGATTAGAGCTGTTTTCATTAAGGTCAGTAATGCTAAATCTTTCTTTCTAGTGTACTTGTTTGGGAGGTCTTTCAGTACTTACGTGGACTGGGATAAGGCTGTCTTTAGCTGGAGGTAAGACTTGCTGCTTTTCCTTAAATATCAATTTCACCAAAAAAAATTTCTTCAAAACATGAAAAAAATGATTCAGAATGGTTCCGCACTTGTCAAATTCTGAATGCAAAATAAAGGGAATAGGCAATATGATCTGACTATTTTCACTCTATACTGGCCGATTTTTTCTACGTTCTACTGCTCTTCCCACTTAGAATCCTTGGTCTTTTTGAGTTGCTAGGAGTCACTCACCACACACATAAGCTTTCAACCCCACTGGATCTGTTGTGACATTCTCAGGATTTCTCGTATTCCCCACCATGGTGTGAGGCCCAATAGTCCCACATCGGAAAGACTCGTTCCAGAGCCTGGGCATATGAGACGGGTGTCTCCAAATCCTGCAGACGCGTTTTGGGTAGAAAACAAAACCGGGGAGGGGTGAAGGACGCTTGCGTGAAGCCCCAGAACCGGACAATATCTGGCAGGGGAGCCCCGTGTTCCCCCCTTTGGTGGCGCCAGAACGAGTCTTTCCGATGTGGGACTATTGGGCCTCACAATTGATAGCTGTTTAATGTTTGCAAGTGGCTGATGATGGTAAGTAACCAGTTCACAATGATCTGTTGCTAGATGAGACATATCGGATCTTTGTGCTCGCCTGCTTGAAGTTCAATGGCGCTACTGGAAGCTTATGGACTGATTCTAGATATAGTCTGTTTAAATACTGAAGCAAAGAATGTGGTTCCATGTGGAACATGTAAACATTTGTTTGGGTGCAAAAGAACATGTTAACGGTCCTCACAAGCTGTCAACTTCTGGCACCATATGCCTGCAGGAAAACATAAACATTGAGAGAATCCTTTGTTTAGCTATTAACATAGTATATATCCAATATATTGCCTAGTTTTATACCTGTGATTATTATATAAAAGCATTGCCCTTTTGCATGCAGTGCATTCATCAATAATTTGAATAATACTGCATGTGTTTGGCAACTTTGGTCAATGACTGCACAAGATTTGTCCATTAACCACCTTATCTGTTTCACTGGGATGTAATGCTAGCGCTTGACAGGTCTTCAAGTGAAAGTAGAGTGAAAATATTAGCATAGTATTATTGCGTGATGGTACTGTTGATAATGGTAATACATCTGGGTTCTGTCTTCTTGTTGCTTTGAGGGACCTTTTCACCATGGAGATTGTCTGAAACAGCATAAAAGCTATAGTAGCATTGTTTTCGCATAAGTAAAATTTTTCAATGTATACACAAACAAAGGTTTTTCAATGTAGAAAAAGCATGTATAGCTAGTGTGGAGGTTTTGGAGTCTCATTGTGCAAATCACATCTCATTGAATTTGTTTAACCACTGATACCTAAGACTTTCAGAGTCTCGTAGCATTTTCTGAGAAATTATTTGACATTTGCTGAAGCTATTTTCTCTTTGCTATTTATTTTGGTTTCGGCAGATGCTAAAGTTGGTTTGAAGACATGGTGTTTAGCAAAATTTCATAGCGAGGTACTTTCGGATTAGATGCTAGAACTGGCATCAAGACAAAGGGAAATTGTACAATATCAACAGAGTTGGTTGTCGCAATCGGCAAAATCCTCAGGGCTCGTTTGGTTCGCGGGAAAAGAAGGGGGGAAAGTGTGGTCAACGGGAAAGTAATGAGATGCCTCTTGTTTGGTTGGAGTTTTCAAAGGAGAGAGAAGGGAAAGTTATATTCCCATGGGAATGTGATTCCCACATTTCATGGGAAAGTCTTTCCCATGAGAAACATGGGAAAGTTACTTTCCCATGAGGCGGGAATCACTCTATTTTTACTTTTTCCCAAAAAGTCCCTTCAGCATTAAAGAAGCATTAAAGAGGCATTAAAAATCTAATTTTTATTAAGGGCATAATAGGAATTATATATAACTTTCCTAGGAAAGTGGATGGCCAACCAAACATAAGCACCTTGGAAATTTGTCACTTTCCTATGGTCAACCAAACATGCCAAAAATACTTTTTTAGGCATCCTCTTCCTAGGAATTTGTTTCCCAGGAATCATATTCCTAGGAAGAAAAATGCTTCCCGCGAACCAAACGAGCCCTCAGTAGTAAATAGAATCCTCCAAAAGCCTGAGGAGGCTCTTCCAGCCAGGTCAGTTAACATGGGAGGGTCTTAGAGTGACAGGAATCATCTATGTGGCGTTCAACACGATAGCATCAATCCATTGAAGAACAAGACTTAATGAAGAACAGCAAAAGCAAATTTGAAGAATGGTTCACCAGTTTGTTATTGTTACATTTATTTCTGGAAAAGAAGAAGGGCTTTGAAAGAAGTATTGAGGTTTGGTGTGAGCATACCATTTCTCATGATAGAATACCAGCCGTGGGTGAAGAGTCTCTGAGAACGTGGACAGATAAAAAGTTCCAAGAACAGCTACAGGGAAGACAGGTTAGTCTAGGTCAGGTACGGTCTATTTATCTTATCAACTATATTGGTCGGCTGCTCTCACTGGTTTTTTCTTGGGTTCTGTTGGTGGAAAAATGGACCACCCCACAAATGCAATTATAGCACCCAAATCCGTCCGCTCTCGAGCTCATCCAAGTGATCGGGCTCTTCCGCTCTCGAGCTCATCCAAGTGATCGAGCTCTTCCGCTCTCGAGCTCATCAAGTGATCGGGCTCTTCTAAGTGATCGAGCTCATAGGCCGAGCCGAGCACAGCAGGCCGAGCACAGAAGGCTGCCGAGCACAGAAGGCCGCCGAGCACAGAAGGCCGAGCACAGAAGGCCGAGACCAGAGAGCCAAGACCAGAGAGCCGAGACCAGAAGGCCGAGACCAGAGAGCGCCGACCAGAAAGGCAACCCCGCCGAGCCCATGCCTTGGCCAAATATCCAATCTCCGCCTAACCCTCCAAAGGATCTGACAACTAAATATATGACTCCACTTCAATCTGCCACCATCCCCAAGTCATTAAGGCACAAGATCTCCGCAGGCATTCGGCACACCCTATCATTAATGCATGAGACCCCCTCAGGCCTCCGATGCACTCAGTCATTAAATGAACACAGCTCAAGATGATCTCCGGATCACTGAACCATCAAAGCGTACGGCTCTTTCTGACCACCGGTTCACTCAGCAATCAATGCGCTTGTCATCTACGGACCCCAGGCCCACCACGGCCGGCGGTTCAACCACCCCAACGGGTCCGATCAATCGTGACAGCTCCCTGACAGTGACGGTAACCCATTAATTCGCCCAGTCACATCACAGGTAATCCTGTCACTCTCCCTATAAAAGGGGAGCTTCTCCCTCTAAGATAGGGGAGGCCTCTTCCTCCCAAGGGGATTTTTTCGGACTTCTACATACAATCCCTCTCTCTTCTTCAAAGTTAAGCCCCCCTCTGACTTAAGCATCGGAGGGCCGGCGCCGGGGAGCCCGGCCACCGGTTTTTCTTGCAGGACTTACGCCCCCCAGGAGGACGCCACCAGCCGTCGGCGCACCGCCACCCACCGTCCCGGCAGCGGAGGCTCCTCCCCCTTCTCGGTTCGCGGCGGCCCCCGGGTCCGGAATTTCCAGCAACAGGTTCAATTGGATATTTTTAGAATGGGATTAGTTGGATGGAATTTTTCTTGATGGGATGCTGATCCAAAATGAACCACACTCTTCCCTGGAGGCTTAGTCCAATCAATGACAATTTAGCCAATTTCAGTCTGGGTTCAGTTTAACCCAAGCCATTTTGAGCCCCACACTTATGGATTTTCGTATACACCATTGTGGTCTGCTACCTTTACATGGCAATGCCTTTTGCAGTGAAATGGCTATCACATTTTGTCAGTTGCTTTCTCTAAAGCTGTGCTTTCTGCCACCAAGGGCCTAATCTTACTTTCAAATGGTCAAGTCATTAGAGAAAACATTACAGTGCATGAGGAATCTTGAATGAGAACATGGGCATATCAATATTGACTGGCCGAAACGATGAGATGGTCACAGGTCCGATATATAACAATTGGGGCTAAATAGGCTATCGCTGTCCAAGGCTTGCAACCTAGGGGCGCCCCGACGGTACCGCCCCCTCCGGCCCCAGTTCAACCGGAGCCTCCTACAAGCGGACTTCCCTTTCGAGGTCAGGACTCTCAAGTCCAGGCCTCCCTCTGGAGAGAACACCCAGCTAGAGGCCCTGGTGGCTGGCCCCAACCCTCAGAGGCCGAGTCAGTTCCAGGGCAACTTGCACCAGAATGGATCGCTGCAGCGATCCCCCAGAATGATGAGCTCGACAAGAAGGTCGAGGAGCTGGAGCGCCAGATCCAGGCACTCCATGGAAGGAAACCGGGACGTGATGGTGACTTTGAGTTCACCACAAAGTCCCCCTTCTCCCAGCAAATTGATGACGAACCAGTCCCGCCGCGGTTCAAGATGCCCCAGGTGGAGCCTTACAACGGCAGGGCCGACCCCCTCGACCACCTGGAGAGTTATCGGGTCTTAATGGCCCTACAAGGAGCCTCGGAGGCCATGATGTGCAAAGCCTTTCCAACAACGCTCCGAGGACCGGCCCGGCTTTGGTTCACCGGGCTGAAGCCGAGTACTGTCTCCTCCTTTGAGCAGCTCGGCAGGCAGTTTGCCAATAATTTTGCCGCTAGCCAGCCCCAGCGGCGGACGTCGGACTCCCTCCTTGACATCAAACAAAAGGAGGGAGAGTCCTTCAAGGAGTACTTGGATCGGTTTACTGCCGCAACATGGGAAGTCCGAGAGCTGGACCAGTCAATCGCCATGTCGGCACTAAAGACTGGAGCCCGGTCTTACAGGTTCCTCTTCTCTATCGAGAAGAACTTCCCTGCGGACCTCACGGAAATGTTGGCCCGAGCTCGCAAGTACGCCAAGGCTGAGGAAGCCATGGCCTCTCGGCGGGAGGAAGCCGAACAACCTGCCAAGATGCAGAAGAAGCACCAGGAGCACTCCCAACCAAGTAGCAGATTCCCCTGGCATGAGAAAGAGCCTCCTTGGCCCAAGAGCCTAGCTCGCCCGGGGTCTCCCCTCCAAAAATTTCAGACGTACACTCCTCTCACATCCACCCGAGCAGAAATCCTCATGGAGATTGAGGGTCGGGGCTACCTCCGACCTCCATTGAGAATGCGTCCGACAGAGTCGCGGAAGCACTCGAAAAAGTACTGCCGCTTCCACCGAGATCGCGGCCATGATACGGAGGATTGCTACGAGCTTCGTGATGAGATCGAGGCACTTGTCTGCCGAGGTCGGTTGAGTTATTTTGTCCGTGATCATGCCTACAGGAGAGAGCCCGAGGAACAAAATTCAGTGCCGCATAAGGAGCAGAATGACAACTGACCTCTCACGGGCATCATCAATACCATCAGAGGGCGGGCAACTAGAGGCACCAGAAGCTCCGAGCTCGGAAAAAAGAGCTTCCTCAAAGCATCCGTGCTCTGTGAAAGTCACATCTCCTTTTCTGATGAAGACCAAAAGGGTGTTGAGCCCTCTTTATGACGACGCTGTAGCTATTTCCCTCATCATTGCAAGGTTTTAAAAAAGGATTTTAGTACATAATGAAAGCTCGGCTGATGCCTTATTTTGTATGCCTTCCAAAGGATGAGCGCTCCTCTGGCTAGATTCATAGGAGATTCTACCCCAAGAAAGTACTATGAAGCTAAATCCTTTCATGGTCCAGAAGGCTGCCGAGCTCAGAAGGCCGCCGAGCTCAGAAGGCCGAGCTCTGAAGGCCGCCGAGCTCAGAAGGCCGAGCACCAAAGGCCGCCGAGCTCAGAAGGCTGCCAAGCTCCGAAGCCCGAGCTCAGAAGCCCGAATGCAGAACACCTCCCCCAGAAAATCGAGCCAAAGAAAGCTAGTGCCAAGCTAAGTCCTAAGGGACTTCGAAGCTCGGAAGCCATCAAAATATCTCCAAAAGGTACAGGACGCCACTTTGGCTTCAAATAATTTCAATATTTTATCTATTTCCAGGTCGGAGAATCCAAAAAACGACCAACGTCGCCCCGAATAGGGCGCACGATCGCCAACGGACGAAGTCCGTCTCCTGTATGCGTCTCCAATGATGCTCTAGCTAAGCTCGGGACGCCGACTCGACGACACACGACTCCATTCGACGCCATTCGACGACATTCGACGACATTCGACGCCATTCGACGACATTCGACGCCATTCGACGCCATTCGACGACATTCGACGCCATTCGACGCCATTCGACGACATTCGACGCCATTCGACGACATTCGACGCCATTCGACGACATTCGACGCCATTCGACGCCATTCGACGACATTCGACGCCATTCGACGACACTTCGACGCCATTCGACGACACTTCGACGCCATTCGACGACATTCGATGACATTCAACGCCATTCGACGTCTTTCAACGCCATTCGACGCCTCCTACGACAACACGCCCCGATCTGAGTGGGGGCACCCTGCTGAGTTGACCACAAGCCAAAGAAGGCCGCTGAGTCGACCTAAAGCACTATAACTCTAACTGCATGAAAGGTACATCCTGCTTGGCACGCACATCTCCATATATATTTGGCTATATTACAGGATGATCGACGACTGGACTACTTCCTTCGTCCGAGCCAAAAGGCAGCTCGAACTCGGAAGTCGGAGGGTAGTGTTGGTGGAAAAATGGACCACCCCATAAATGCAATTATAGCACCCAAATCCGTCCGCTCTCGAGCTCATCCAAGTGATGCTCATCCAAGTGATCGAGCTCTTCCGCTCTCGAGCTCATCAAGTGATCGGGCTCTTCTAAGTGATCGAGCTCATAGGCCGAGCCGAGCACAGAAGGCTGCCGAGCACAGAAGGCTGCCGAGCACAGAAGGCCGAGCACAGAAGGCCGAGACCAGAGAGCCGAGACCAGAAGGCCGAGACCAGAGAGCGCCGACCAGAAAGGCAACCCCGCCGAGCCCATGCCTTGGCCAAATATCCAATCTCCGCCTAACCCTCCAAAGGATCTGACAACAAATATATGACTCCACTTCAATCTGCCACCATCCCCAAGTCATTAAGGCACAAGATCTCCGCAGGCATTCGGCACACCCTATCATTAATGCATGAGACCCCCTCAGGCCTCCGATGCACTCAGTCATTAAATGAACACGGCTCAAGATGATCTCCGGATCACTGAACCATCAAAGCGTACGGCTCTTTCTGACCACCGGTTCACTCAGCAATCAATGCGCTTGTCATCTACGGACCCCAGGCCCACCACGGCCGGCGGTTCAACCACCCCAACGGGTCCGATCAATCGTGACAGCTCCCTGACAGTGACGGTAACCCATTAATTCGTCCAGTCACATCACAGGTAATCCTGCCACTCTCCCTATAAAAGGGGAGCTTCTCCCTCTAAGATAGGGGAGGCCTCTTCCTCCCAAGGGGATTTTTTCGGACTTCTACATACAATCCCTCTCTCTTCTTCAAAGTTAAGCCCCCCTCTGACTTAAGCATCGGAGGGCCGGCGCCGGGGAGCCCGGCCACCGGTTTTTCTTGCAGGACTTACGCCCCCCAGGAGGACGCCACCAGCCGTCGGCGCACCGCCACCCACCGTCCCGGCAGCGGAGGCTCCTCCCCCTTCTCGGTTCGCGGCGGCCCCCGGGTCCGGAATTTCCAGCAACAGGTTCAATTGGATATTTTTAGAATGGGATTAGTTGGATGGAATTTTTCTTGATGGGATGCTGATCCAAAATGAACCACACTCTTCCCTGGAGGCTTAGTCCAATCAATGACAATTTAGCCAATTTCAGTCTGGGTTCAGTTTAACCCAAGCCATTTTGAGCCCCACACTTATGGATTTTCGTATACACCATTGTGGTCTGCTACCTTTACATGGCAATGCCTTTTGCAGTGAAATGGCTATCACATTTTGTCAGTTGCTTTCTCTAAAGCTGTGCTTTCTGCCACCAAGGGCCTAATCTTACTTTCAAATGGTCAAGTCATTAGAGAAAACATTACAGTGCATGAGGAATCTTGAATGAGAACATGGGCATATCAATATTGACTGGCCGAAACGATGAGATGGTCACAGGTCCGATATATAACAATTGGGGCTAAATAGGCTACCGCTGTCCAAGGCTTGCAACCTAGGGGCGCCCCGACGGTACCGCCCCCTCCGGCCCCAGTTCAACCGGAGCCTCCTACAAGCGGACTTCCCTTTCGAGGTCAGGACTCTCAAGTCCAGGCCTCCCTCTGGAGAGAACACCCAGCTAGAGGCCCTGGTGGCTGGCCCCAACCCTCAGAGGCCGAGTCAGTTCCAGGGCAACTTGCACCAGAATGGACCGCTGCAGCGATCCCCCAGAATGATGAGCTCGACAAGAAGGTCGAGGAGCTGGAGCGCCAGATCCAGGCACTCCATGGAAGGAAACCGGGACGTGATGGTGACTTTGAGTTCACCACAAAGTCCCCCTTCTCCCAGCAAATTGATGACGAACCAGTCCCGCCGCGGTTCAAGATGCCCCAGGTGGAGCCTTACAACGGCAGGGCCGACCCCCTCGACCACCTGGAGAGTTATCGGGTCTTAATGGCCCTACAAGGAGCCTCGGAGGCCATGATGTGCAAAGCCTTTCCAACAACGCTCCGAGGACCGGCCCGGCTTTGGTTCACCGGGCTGAAGCCGAGTACTGTCTCCTCCTTTGAGCAGCTCGGCAGGCAGTTTGCCAATAATTTTGCCGCTAGCCAGCCCCAGCGGCGGACGTCGGACTCCCTCCTTGACATCAAACAAAAGGAGGGAGAGTCCTTCAAGGAGTACTTGGATCGGTTTACTGCCGCAACATGGGAAGTCCGAGAGCTGGACCAGTCAATCGCCATGTCGGCACTAAAGACTGGAGCCCGGTCTTACAGGTTCCTCTTCTCTATCGAGAAGAACTTCCCTGCGGACCTCACGGAAATGTTGGCCCGAGCTCGCAAGTACGCCAAGGCTGAGGAAGCCATGGCCTCTCGGCGGGAGGAAGCCGAACAACCTGCCAAGATGCAGAAGAAGCACCAGGAGCACTCCCAACCAAGTAGCAGATTCCCCTGGCATGAGAAAGAGCCTCCTTGGCCCAAGAGCCTAGCTCGCCCGGGGTCTCCCCTCCAAAAATTTCAGACGTACACTCCTCTCACATCCACCCGAGCAGAAATCCTCATGGAGATTGAGGGTCGGGGCTACCTCCGACCTCCATTGAGAATGCGTCCGACAGAGTCGCGGAAGCACTCGAAAAAGTACTGCCGCTTCCACCGAGATCGCGGCCATGATACGGAGGATTGCTACGAGCTTCGTGATGAGATCGAGGCACTTGTCTGCCGAGGTCGGTTGAGTTATTTTGTCCGTGATCATGCCTACAGGAGAGAGCCCGAGGAACAAAATTCAGTGCCGCATAAGGAGCAGAATGACAACTGACCTCTCACGGGCATCATCAATACCATCAGAGGGCGGGCAACTAGAGGCACCAGAAGCTCCGAGCTCGGAAAAAAGAGCTTCCTCAAAGCATCCGTGCTCTGTGAAAGTCACATCTCCTTTTCTGATGAAGACCAAAAGGGTGTTGAGCCCTCTTTATGACGACGCTGTAGCTATTTCCCTCATCATTGCAAGGTTTTAAAAAAGGATTTTAGTACATAATGAAAGCTCGGCTGATGCCTTATTTTGTATGCCTTCCAAAGGATGAGCGCTCCTCTGGCTAGATTCATAGGAGATTCTACCCCAAGAAAGTACTATGAAGCTAAATCCTTTCATGGTCCAGAAGGCTGCCGAGCTCAGAAGGCCGCCGAGCTCAGAAGGCCGAGCTCTGAAGGCCGCCGAGCTCAGAAGGCCGAGCACCAAAGGCCGCCGAGCTCAGAAGGCTGCCAAGCTCCGAAGCCCGAGCTCAGAAGCCCGAATGCAGAACACCTCCCCCAGAAAATCGAGCCAAAGAAAGCTAGTGCCAAGCTAAGTCCTAAGGGACTTCGAAGCTCGGAAGCCATCAAAATATCTCCAAAAGGTACAGGACGCCACTTTGGCTTCAAATAATTTCAATATTTTATCTATTTCCAGGTCGGAGAATCCAAAAAACGACCAACGTCGCCCCGAATAGGGCGCACGATCGCCAACGGACGAAGTCCGTCTCCTGTATGCGTCTCCAATGATGCTCTAGCTAAGCTCGGGACGCCGACTCGACGACACACGACTCCATTCGACGCCATTCGACGACATTCGACGACATTCGACGCCATTCGACGACATTCGACGCCATTCGACGCCATTCGACGACATTCGACGCCATTCGACGCCATTCGACGACATTCGACGCCATTCGACGACATTCGACGCCATTCGACGCCATTCGACGACATTCGACGCCATTCGACGCCATTCGACGACATTCGACGCCATTCGACGACACTTCGACGCCATTCGACGACACTTCGACGCCATTCGACGACATTCGACGACATTCAACGCCATTCGACGTCTTTCAACGCCATTCGACGCCTCCTACGACAACACGCCCCGATCTGAGTGGGGGCACCCTGCTGAGTTGACCACAAGCCAAAGAAGGCCGCTGAGTCGACCTAAAGCACTATAACTCTAACTGCATGAAAGGTACATCCTGCTTGGCACGCACATCTCCATATATATTTGGCTATATTACAGGATGATCGACGACTGGACTACTTCCTTCGTCCGAGCCAAAAGGCAGCTCGAACTCGGAAGTCGGAGGGTAGTGTTGGTGGAAAAATGGACCACCCCATAAATGCAATTATAGCACCCAAATCCGTCCGCTCTCGAGCTCATCCAAGTGATCGGGCTCTTCCGCTCTCGAGCTCATCCAAGTGATCGAGCTCTTCCGCTCTCGAGCTCATCCAAGTGATCGAGCTCTTCCGCTCTCGAGCTCATCAAGTGATCGGGCTCTTCTAAGTGATCGAGCTCATAGGCCGAGCCGAGCACAGAAGGCTGCCGAGCACAGAAGGCTGCCGAGCACAGAAGGCCGAGCACAGAAGGCCGAGACCAGAGAGCCGAGACCAGAAGGCCGAGACCAGAGAGCGCCGACCAGAAAGGCAACCCCGCCGAGCCCATGCCTTGGCCAAATATCCAATCTCCGCCTAACCCTCCAAAGGATCTGACAACAAATATATGACTCCACTTCAATCTGCCACCATCCCCAAGTCATTAAGGCACAAGATCTCCGCAGGCATTCGGCACACCCTATCATTAATGCATGAGACCCCCTCAGGCCTCCGATGCACTCAGTCATTAAATGAACACGGCTCAAGATGATCTCCGGATCACTGAACCATCAAAGCGTACGGCTCTTTCTGACCACCGGTTCACTCAGCAATCAATGCGCTTGTCATCTACGGACCCCAGGCCCACCACGGCCGGCGGTTCAACCACCCCAACGGGTCCGATCAATCGTGACAGCTCCCTGACAGTGACGGTAACCCATTAATTCGTCCAGTCACATCACAGGTAATCCTGCCACTCTCCCTATAAAAGGGGAGCTTCTCCCTCTAAGATAGGGGAGGCCTCTTCCTCCCAAGGGGATTTTTTCGGACTTCTACATACAATCCCTCTCTCTTCTTCAAAGTTAAGCCCCCCTCTGACTTAAGCATCGGAGGGCCGGCGCCGGGGAGCCCGGCCACCGGTTTTTCTTGCAGGACTTACGCCCCCCAGGAGGACGCCACTAGCCGTCGGCGCACCGCCACCCACCGTCCCGGCAGCGGAGGCTCCTCCCCCTTCTCGGTTCGCGGCGGCCCCCGAGTTCGGAATTTCCAGCAACAGGTTCAATTGGATATTTTTAGAATGGGATTAGTTGGATGGAATTTTTCTTGATGGGATGCTGATCCAAAATGAACCACACTCTTCCCTGGAGGCTTAGTCCAATCAATGACAATTTAGCCAATTTCAGTCTGGGTTCAGTTTAACCCAAGCCATTTTGAGCCCCACACTTATGGATTTTCGTATACACCATTGTGGTCTGCTACCTTTACGGGCTCGTTTGGTTCGCAGGAAAACGAGGGGGGAAAGTGTGGTCAACGGGAAAGTAATGAAATGCCTCTTGTTTGGTTGGAGTTTTCAAAGGAGAGAGATGGGAAAGTGGTATTCCCATGGGAATATGATTCCCACATTTCATGGAAAAGTCTTTCCCATGAGAAACATGGGAAAGTTACTTTCCCATGAGGTGGGAATCACTCCTTTTTTATTTTTTTCCAAAAAGACCCTTCAGCATTAAAGAAGCATTAAAGAGGCATTAAAGACCTAATTTTTATTAATGGCATAATAGGAATTATACATAACTTTCCTAGGAAAGTGGATGGTCAACCAAACATAAGCACTTTGGAAATTAGTCACTTTCCCATGGTTAACCAAACATGTCAAAAGTACTTTCCTAGGTATCCTCTTCCTAGGAATCTGATTTCCAGGAATCATATTCCTAGGAGGGAAAATACTTCCCGCGAACCAAACGAGCCCTACATGGCAATGCCTTTTGCAGTGAAATGGCTATCACATTTTGTCAGTTGCTTTCTCTAAAGCTGTGCTTTCTGCCACCAAGGGCCTAATCTTACTTTCAAATGGTCAAGTCATTAGAGAAAACATTACAGTGCATGAGGAATCTTGAATGAGAACATGGGCATATCAATATTGACTGGCCGAAACGATGAGATGGTCACAGGTCCGATATATAACAATTGGGGCTAAATAGGCTTTTTTTAAGGTAGTATAGTCGCAAAAGAATACTACTCCAGTGGAAAAGCTCTATACGACCCTCTTAGACTCACATGATCATGTATTTTGGATGGCTTCCACATTTGCAAAAGGATATGGTAAGCATCTACTTGCTCCTAAGTAACATCTTTAGCAAATTCTTACGGACTTAGGCCCTGTTTGGGGGAGCTTTTGGAGGGCCAGAAAGCACTTTCTGGCCCTCCAAAAGTACTTTTAGATGAAAAACTATGTTTGGTAAATTTTTCAAAAAGCTGTTTCAGCTTTTGCGGGAAGCTGAAAACAGCTTTTGGGAGGAAGCTCCAATTTGGAGCTTTTGGGAGGAAGCTGTTTCAGCTTTTTCGGAAAGCTATATTTTTGACAAAAATGTCCATATTAAAATAACATAATTACATAGTTTATCCCTGTATAAACCTAAAAATCTGCTGGAGCCAAGAACCCAAGCCGTCAGACTCCCTTCCGTAAGAAAAGGTATTTTTCTTTTCAATTTTTGTATGCATCTCTTGAACCACATTTTAGAAGAAAAAAAATTTTAATCCTTTTCTATACCTTCCAAAATCAATCTATTATTTTTTTTTTATCATCAACCTCGCGGCCCACGCTGAGGTCCTCCTCGAGCGTGGACCATGAAGAAGAGCCCCTGGACCGCGAAAAATTATTTTATGAAAAATTATGGAAAATTATTATGAAAAATTATTTTATACTAATAGTATAATATTTTATATCTTTATTTTTGTATTATACTATAAATATAATATAATATTATATTATATCATAATACATTAATATGTTATGTTAAATAATTTAATATTATATTATATTATGGAAAATTAATGTATACTAATAATTATAATATTTTATACCTTTATTTTTGTATTATACTATAAATATAATATCATATTATATTATATCATAATACATTAATATGTTATGTTAAATAATTTAATATTATGTTATATTATGGAAAATTAATTTATACTAATAATTATAATATTTTATACCTTTATTATTGTATTATACTATAAATATTGTATTATATTACATTACATTATAATACATTAATATGCTATTTTAAATAATTTAATATTATGGTATATTATGGAAAATTAATTTATAATATTAATTATAATATTTTATACCTTTATTTTTGTATTAAACTATAAATATAATATCATATTATATTATATCATAATACATTAATATGTTATGTTAAATAATTTAATATTATGTTATATTATAAAAAATTAATTTATACTAATAATTATAATATTTTATACCTTTATTTTTGTATTATACTATAAATATAATATCATATTATATTATATCATAATACATTAATATGGTATGTTAAATAATTTAATATTATGTTATATTATGGAAAATTAATTTATACTAATAATTATAATATTTTATACCTTTATTATTGTATTATACTATAAATATTGTATTATATTAAATTACATTATAATACATTAATATGTTATTTTAAATAATTTAATATTATGTTATATGATGGAAAATTAATTTATAATATTAATTATAATATTTTATACCTTTATTATTGTATTATACTATAAATATTGTATTATATTACATTACATTATAATACATTAATATGTTATTTTAAATAATTTAATATTATGTTATATTATGAGAAATTAATTTATACTAATAATTATAATATTTTATACTTTTATTATTGTATTATATTATAAATATAATATATATTACATTATATCATAATACATTAATATGTTATGTTAAATAATTTAATATTATGTTATATTATCAAATATTAATTTACTCTAATAATTATATTACTATTATGCTATATTAACATAATATTATTTTATATTACAATAATATTATACTATATCGTATATTTATGTATTTATTTATGTTATGTTTTATTATGTTGTGTTGTATAATACTATGCAATGTCCTTTATGGTAATTTTGTCATATAAAAGTACTTTCTCAGTTTGTTTACCAAACACAAAACAAAGTACCACAGCACTTTACGAATGTAGTTACCAAACAGCAAACTGCTTTTTATAACAGCTCTACTTCAGACAGCTCTACTTCCAACAGCTCTACTTCCAACAGCTCTACTGCCAACAGCTCCCCCAAACAGGACCTTAGATATAGTTGCTGAGCTGTCAGTCTCATTTACTGGCTACTCTATTGGCATTATAGTCTCTTAGTCGTAGTAAAATCTATAGCTGCTGGTGCAAAGTCTATTTTGTTTGAGATCATAACCTAATAAATTTCAGCATTTGTGTTCAATTAATTCGCTCTGGATGGGGAGCTCAAAAATTCACTTTTGATGGCTTCATTTTTATGAAACATTTCATTAGAATATTAGCAGGTAAAAGTAATACGAATTTTTTTATTTATAAATGCATTTCTGCCAAGATGCAAGGGTAATATATCAGTTGGTGATTCTCATGGATTGTGAAGTGCTCAGCTCGGAGAATATGCTTTTACTTTGTTTCTCTTCAAACCATGACAAATTTTAATGTATGTTAGTGAACTGAAAAAGCAGATCCCAATCAGCTACCCTCCAACCAGGACTTCAACTTTCAAGATTCTCCTCCGCCTCAAAAGTGAACGTTTACTGGATTTACCAACGTCTTGAAAGGAAACAAGCTATGAAGTGGCTGAGGTTTTCCTGCACTCATCTTTGGTTACTTTTTTCCCTTCTCCTCCCAGTTATATTGGACCTGCTGCAAGAGCTCTCAGGCTTCGTACTCAAATAATACATACCGACCTGTTCTACCCGGGCTATTTCACTGCGACCCAAAATCTTCACAGAGTGAACGTGAACCAACTAGAAAAAGCTCTCTTAGATTTTGATAACTAGCGTTGGAAAAATGAAATGGGCATCAAAATGGATCACTGCTGGCAACTGGCATCTTAATATTAGTAGATTAGGCTTTGTCCCGCCGAGTCCAAGTAAAGCAAAAGACAAGTTTAAGCAAAATGATCCCTCACAGCCTTTTGTTCCCCCCCCCCCCCCCCCCCCCCCCCCCCACCCCTCTTTTTACTACTTATAGATCCATCAAAAAAATCATTCCACTTGAAACTATCACATGGATCACGGCATCATAGGCCATCTATCAACTGATGACACTACATATAAAAAGAAAGCTAAACAAAACAAACTATGTTGGGAAAATGGAGGAAGTGAGACACTGCCCTTTAAATTTGTTGAAAAGAGTAGTGAATGGGAACAATAGAGTGGAGGTTCATATAATGGTTTTCTAGAAGGTAAAAATAGATGCAACATGAAAGAAATACATAAGAATTTTGTGGCTATTAAGCACTGCATCTATGTTAAAAACTCCACTAATTGACATAATTTAATTGAGTTGAACGGCTCGTGAATAGTTGGAATGTTGCCACTTATGAATAAGTGAGATATCCTTTGCATGGTTGGTCGTGCTTGTGGTACAATACGGATGCATGAAAATGCTATAATAGCCAGCAGCAGCACTTCTTTTACCATATAAGTTGCAGAAGGTGAGATGCGTTGATCTAATACATCACTAAATAGCATATGTTGGACGTCTGATGAAGATAGGGAGGAGACAAGATCACCTGGATGTCTTCCCATTATTACTTCTAATATTATTATGCCAAAGCTGTATACATCACATTTCTCATTCGCTCTTGTCATGTACGAAAGCTCTGCAAAAAAATAGAGAAAGGAATAATCTTTTCATTTCCAATTTAAGTAATTTTTCTCAAACTTAACAAAAATACCAAAATCTTGTCTCCAAATTTAATTTATATATTAATTTTTGGAATACTTTGATTTTTGTAAAATAAATATTATTATTGACTAATTAAAGTTTATGCTTAGTAATAGTTTTTATTTGTTTGCTTTCTTTAAATGATTACCAGTTAAATAATATAATCATCATTTAAAAATATTAATTATCTATAGGCACTAGTTTGCTTTTATTTAAATATCTAAGCTCCGGTATCAAGAGATTCACAAATGAAAGATATAATCATGATCATAGGTTTACTGAAATATCTCTATTTGGCAAATATATACTAATCCTATTTTTCAAATGCATGGTAAGCCCCATAAGACATAGAAATAGAAAAATAAAGAAAAGTATAAGAATATATATATATATATATATATATATATATGACAAATAGAATAACTACAATAATAAGGAGGATAAATTGGAAGAATGACTTACCTGGGGCAGCATATCCAAATGTACCTGCTACTGTGCTCCAATTTGATGAATCAGATTTTAGAATTCTTGCAGTGCCAAAGTCCGAAAGATAAGCCTTAAAATCAGAGTCTAATAATATATTATTACTCGAGATGTCTCGATGCACTACATATGGATTGCAATCATGGTGCATGTATGATAAAGCATGGGTCACATCTTTGATAATATGAACTCTTTTCTCCCAATTTAATTCCTCTGCTATTTCTTGATTACAAAGGATGCTGGCTAAACTTCCCTTCTCAATGTACTCATATATAAGAAATTTACAACCTGAACTGGAGCAAAACCCATGAAGTTTTACAATGTTACGATGTCAAATTCTAGTTAATGCTTGAATCTCATTCTGGAAAATTTTCTCATCAAATACTCCTTCTATTGGATGAAGTTTTTTAACAGCTACCACTTGTTCCATTGGAAGTTCTACTTTGTAAACTTTGCCATATGTTCCACTCCCGATGCAATATTTCTCATCAAAATTTTCAGAGGCATTGATGATATAGTCATAAGCAACTCTTCCATCAAAATTCAATATCGAAAATAGATCGCCAATAACAACATCAGTATCCTTTTTCTCTGTAGGGTTTCCTCTCCTACGAAGAGCGGCAATGATGATAGTAGACAAACCTAAAAGAACCAAGCTACCCAATATAGGAGTGATAACAAAGAGTATAATGTGGTTTTTAGTTGAATGATGAGTGCTTACAGTGGTTGACCCACAAGTAGGCAAACTTGGCACCTCATCACATAATCCCTTGTTATGGATAAACCACTCTGCCAGAGCATTTTGAAACAATTTGCTTCTCGGAAGTGGGCCCTCCAAATTGTTGTATGATACATCTATTGATGACAAACTCAACATGCTTCCAAAAGATGAAGGAATGGCACCTGATAGATTATTGTGGGACAAGTTTAAAGATCTTAAATTTGTCAAACTTGCCAGTTGTGATGGTATCTGTCCTCCAAAAAAATTATGGCTCAGATCAAGTAAATCTTGCAATCCTTTTAACTCTCCAAGTTGAGACGAAATGATCCCATCAAAGTTATTTTTGCTCAAATTCAAGATGCGCAGTTTAATACAACCCTCTAATTGTGGTGGTATTGGGCTGCTGATGTTGTTGTTAGATAAATCAAGAATTTTCAGATCAGACAATTTTCCAAACTTCGATGGAATTATTCCAGATATTTTGTTATCACTCAAATTCAAGTTGAACAATAAGCTCATGGAACCTAACTCTCTTGGTATTTCTCCTGCAAGTTGATTTGAAGAAAGGTCCAGGACTTCTAACTGAAGCAACTTCCGAAATTCAAGGGGTATGTTCCCAGTAAGTAGGTTTCCTGAAATCTTGAAGCTTGTCAATTTTCACAATGTGCCCAACTTGGTGAGATCTGGCCATATAATTGGTTGTAGCTCATGTCAATGTAGATTAGATTCGGGTATGTCCCAAAGTCTTCAAAGATATTTCCTTGAAAATTGTTTCCTTCAAGGCAAACTCTAAATAAGCTAGAGCAATTTTTTAAACTTCTTGGGATGGGGCCCTCAAAGTAGTTGTTTGCCACAGCAAGATTTTGAAGCTCACCTCCTTTACAGATCTCTGAAAGTAAGTAACCAGAGAAATTGTTGTCATATACCCCTAGGTCAATCATGGTGAGGTTTCCTAAAGTGGAAGGGATGGAGCCTGATAGTTGATTTTCCATGATTCCTAGATGACGTAAGTTCACTAGGTTGCCTAATCATGAGGGATGGTGCCAGATAAATTATTGTAATAGAGGTACAAGGTGTTAAGCATGGTGAGGTTTCCTAAAGTGCAAGGGATGGAACCTGTTAAATAATTAGATGAGATTCGTAGACCCAAGAGGTTAACTAAATTGCCTAGTTCACGGGGAATATTACCAGAGAACCGATTTATGTTTAGGCGAAGCATTGTTAGGTTGGTCAAGTTACCAAGGATCAAAGGCATGGAGCCTGATAGTTGATTGTCTAAGATAAATAGAACACGTAAGTTTACTAGGTTGCCTAATTCATGAGGGTTGGTGCCTGATAAATAATTGTTGTTGAGGTATAAAGTGTCAAGCATTGTGAGATTTCCTAAAGTGGAAGGGATGGAGCCAAATAGTTGATTTTCTGGGATTTCTAGATCACGTAAGTTCACTAGGTTGCCTAATTCATGAGGGATGGTTCCAGATAGATTATTGGTGAAGAGGCACAAGGTCTTGAGTTTGATGAGATTTCCTAAAGTGGAGGGGATGGAACCTGTTAAATTATTGTTTGAGATATGTAGAATCAAGAGATTAACTAGATTGCCGAAATCCTGGGGAATATTACCATAGAACTGATTTTCGTAAAGGATAAGGAGTCTTAGGTTGGTCAAGTTACCAAGGGTCGAAGGGATGGGACCAGCGAGATTGTTTCCGTATAAATAAAGTGCACGTAAACTCTTGAGCTGGCCAATCTTTGGAGGCAGTGTGCCCCCAAGTAAATTTTGTTGGAATTTGGGGGAGGTTAGCTCGGTCCAGTTGGCAAAGAAACAAGGAGGAATCTCGCCATTGAATTTGTTTGAAGAAAGGTCGATTTCAGTCAGATTAGAGGGGTTGGCGAGAGCGCGGGGCAGATTGCCGGAAAGGCGATTATGCGAGAGATCGAGGGAGGTGAGAGTGAGAAGCGTGCGTATGCTAGGCGGGATTGTTCCAAACAAGTAGTTGCGTCGGAGGTGGAGGCGAGTGAGAGATGGGAGGGCGGAGAAGTTGAGGCCGTCGAGCTTACCTACCAAGCCCGCACGAGGTAGGCTGATGCCTGCGATCACAGCTCGGCCTCGATTCTCCATGCAGGTGATGCCATGCCACATGCAAGCGTTGTTGGAGAGGGACCAAGAACCGAGTTGTTGGGCATGTGAATTTTGAAGGATGGATTTCCAATGGAGCAGAACTCTGGCTTGGGATTCAACGATTGAAGAAGCAGCAGTCGCAGCAACTGTCGTTGCTGATGAGCAGTGAAGAAGGAAGAAGGATAGCAGGAGAAGGCTAATTAATAGATGATTCAGAGGAAGAAGGATTTGCCTACAAGTAGGATCCATAATTAATATGGCTCTCTAGGTGTTCCTTATGTGGCTTTTTAGTTCTGCCGGTTGGTACCGAAATGGGGATTTGAGAGCCCTATTTATAGACCCGGAAGAGCGGGCTTTTGGATTGGAACGGAAGAAGGCCAATTCGATCCTTCTAATCCTGTTTCTATATGGTCATTAGTTATTGTTTAATTTTTCGAGTCTGTGTCGCGATGACTCTTGGGCTGTTCGCAAGTGCCGTTCGTTTTTTGAGCACTAGTGCTGTTTTTTATTTGATTACAGAGCGCTAGTGCCGTGTGAACCAAGAAAAAGGGCTCACCCAAGTTAGTGCTGCATCTTGACTTCGACTTTCAGGATTCTCCTCTGCCTCAAAAGTGAATGCAGTGAGCCTACGCGACGTTCCAAGCCTTCCTATCTAACGGCTTGATTTTCTTTAGGTTGTTCGGAGCGCATGAAGATTAGAAGGCCAGCCATTGAGATTTAGACTGGTGGTTAGAGAAGAGCATATGCCAAGCGTCGATGACAACTCAGTCTGGCTTGGGTGAGCTCTGGGTTTGAGCACTAGTGCTGTTTTTTATTTGATTACAGAACACTAGTGCCGTGTGCACCAAGAAAAAGGGTTTACCCAAGTCAATGCGGCACAACCCAATCGGTTCCCCTCCAACCCAAGTCAAGTGCCCTGTGCATCATGACTTCAACTTTGAGGGTCCTCCTCTGCCTCAAAAGTGAATGTTTACTAGATTTATCCAGGCCGTGCAAAGAAACAACCTATGAAGTGGATGAAATTTTTTTTTTTTTTTTTTGTAAATAATAAGAGGGAGGGGGGAGGGACTAGCCTACCCGCGTAGCAGCCCCACTACGGGTCCTCCTTCCACCAAGGAATGTTCGATACAGGTCGCAGATTTTTGCATGCTTTTTCCGACCCGTGAGCTCACCCCACTGGGCTCACTGCCTCACGTGTGGGTACGTCACCCCAGCGCCACCTCGGTACATATGGAAGGAAAGCATATCCGCCAACAAGCCGTCCGTGCGTGGGGCATCCAGTCCCCTAATTTAATCGACGTCCGTGCATTTCGAACTCGAACAACTCGGATGGAATTATCGCCCCCTTACCACCAGGCTACCACCTTGGTGGCTGGATGAGGTTTTTCTGCCCTCATCTTTTTCCCATTCTCCTCCTGGATGCAGTGAGCCTACGCCAGGTGCACCACATGGCGGTGCACGATGCTAATCACAGCCCGCTCGTTCCTATCTAATGGCTTGATTTTCTTTAGGTTTCCAGAGTGCACGAAGATTAGAAGGCCAGATATTGAGATTTAGACTAGTGGTTAGATGATTTTCTTTAGATGATTAGCCAGTGTGTAATGTCGACACTTTTAACTTTCTCCGATATATTTGAGATGCAAAGAGTAATGGTTGGGACCCCTACCCAAGTTGGTGCCACTGTTCAGTGAGGTAGGCGCTTCAGAAGCCAAAAAAAGCTTTAGATTCCTAGGGATGATGGAAGGATTAAAGTCCCGCATAGGAGTTTCCATAACGATGGCCGGTTAACTTGTGTGGCTGTGAGGGTATGATGTTCCAAAAAAGTGGAAGGAAGGGATAAAGCCTAAAAGACTTCGCAATGTCTCAACGATGCATTGAGAGAAAACCTGCACTTAGAAAGTGAGAGGCTAACCTCCTTCCCCACTTCTTAAAAAACTTAACCTTTCATTGGTGCCTACCCCATTTTTAGATGCTTTAGCCCCATTTGGAGGAGCTTTTGGAGGGCCAAAAAGCACTTTCTAGCCTTCCAAAAGCATTTTTAGATTAAAAAGGATGTTTGGTAAAAATTTTGAAAAGCTGTTTTAGCTTTTTCAGAAAGCTAAAAACAACTTTTTGGAAGAAGCTCCATTTTGAAGCTTTCCGAAAAAGTTGTTTTGAGCTTTGTCGGAAAACTATTTTTTTGATCAAAATACTCATAATAAATATAACAATTACATACTTTGTTCCTTTATAAATCTAAAATTCTGCTGAAGCCCTAACAAAAAACTTTAGCCGTGGGATCAGAATCACTTTCGTGCAAGAAAAAGTATTCTTGTTTTTTATTTTTGTATGCAACTTTTGAATCACATTTCAAGAGAAAAAATTTTAATTACTTTTTCCATTCCTTCTGAAATTCATCCCTTTTTTTTTCATGGACATCACGGTCCACGCTGAGATCCTTCTCGAGCATAGCATAGACCGCGAAGAAGAGCATATGGACCGCGATATCGCGGTCCAGGCTTAGGTGGTCCTCCTAGCCATAGATTTTTTTGTTCCAGAAATCACTCCGTCCCCGGTTTTCCACGTACTTGCTTTTTCGCTTTCATGGAAGCGTCTTCTAAATCGATCTCCTGGCCCGGAGCGGCGTTTACGTGGCGTCCTCCCTCACGACAAAAGAGAAGGAGAGGACGCAACCATGTGCATGCTCTTGGATCGGTTTGCGCCCAGCTGAGACTCAGGATTGGGTCTGACGCGGTGTACGGAGAGGCTCACACGTATAACATGTTCTGAGGTTATCCTGTCCATGCAAACGAGGTTAACTACTCAGTTGTTAACACCGTTTTGATTGGATGTCGATTTGTATTTATGTAGCTAAAGTTGTTCATGATATCAATTCAACTGTGGTTCCTATCCTTTTGTCAGTCAATCTGCGGCTTTATTTTTCAGAGAATTTATTGTGAGTGTGTTTTCCCCTGTATGATGCGATTGAACATTATAATTAAGAAGTTATATCAGCCTGTTTTGGAGAATCTAGTACTTGAAGACAGACAAAATCATTTGATTGATTAGTTTCTGTCTCAATTATCAAGAATTAGATAGCCGTGACTTGTAGCTCCTACTGGTACATGGTAATTAATAAAATATAGTACCGCGATATGTCCTGCACTCATGTGATGATTCTTCTTACAGATTTTTCATATTTTATGGAGTTAAATGCAATGGTTAATAGTTATTTCCTTTCTTTTACTACTATATTTCTTCTCCTTCTTTCCCTTTTTGTTTCTACCTTTTTCTTTTAATACTATATTTCTTCTACTTCTTTTCCTTTTTGTTTCTACCTTCTTTTTCCTTTTTCTTTTTGTTCTCCCGCCTTGCTCCATTTCTTGTGTATTTGCTTGTGGCATTCTGAAATAGTTCTGAAATCCAATTGCATGGAACAAAAATATCTATAGCTCGTTGGCTTATTTTCTTTATAAAATTATTGAGGAACTAGTTATTTTATTTTATATTTGAGCAAACATGAATGTTGCTTTTTGTATTTTTTTTTTTGCTAGTATATCAACAATGTAAAAGTATGAACAAAGTAAAGTTTAGGTAGGATATTAACTGTTGTGCAAGTTTTGATCAACTGTGTGCCAAGATATATTTTGTGTGTACCAGGCTAAATTAACTGTGTTCAATCCTTATTTAACTGTGAACCAAGCTTAACTATGTACCAGAAATACTTAACTATATACCGGGCTATATGAAGTGTATTCCAAGCCTTATTAAACTGTGTACATAGAACATGCTAAACAGTTTCTCATATGTGTGATTCTCATCTGAAAATTTAGTAATTGTTTAATTAATTTTATCACCTAGCTAGATAATTTGTTGGAGAGATAAATGGTTATTAGAAGAATAAAAAATTAATTTACACTAATAATTATAATATTTTATACCTTTATTATTGTATTATACTATAAATATAATATTATATTACATTATATCATAATACATTAATATGTTATGTTAAATAATTTAATATTATGTTATATTATGAAAAATTAATATCGCTAATAATTATAATATTTTGTACCTTTATTATTGTATTATACTATAAATATAATATTATATTACATTATATCATAATACATTAATATGTTATATTAAATAATTTAATATTATAGTAAATTATTATGCTATAGCCTATAATATACAATGTTATATTACTATATTATAATAAAATTATATTACATTACAGTAATATTATACTATATCATATATTTATGTATTAATATATGTTATATTTTATTATGCTTTGTTGTATAATACTATGCAATGTCCTTTATGATAATTTTATCATACAAAAGTACTTTCTTAGTTTGTTTACTAAACACATATTAAAGTGCCACAATACTTTAGAAATGTAGTTACGAAACAACAAACAGCTTTTTTTAAAAGCTCTACTTCAGAAAGTTCTACTTCCAACTGCTCTATTTCTAAAAGCTCTACTGCAACCGCTCTTCCAAACATAGCCTAAGTATCTTCTCTATAGAAATGTTATCATGCATTCATCTCTCTCTCCCGGCCCCTGTCTAATTTCTCCTCTATGGAATCATCTGGGCCTATGGACCTCGGGTAAACATCGGCATGAGGATATCTGGGTCTGGTCCCAGTGGTCCTAAACAACTTTGGAGATCCAATGGATCCCACAAAGTGGATTGTTTGGCCCTCCAACTGTGAAAAGGAGACCATCGTTGTTGATGAATTTATATTAAGAATCAACCGTGAAGCTACCATTCTTTGTACGCTTTCGCACCACTAAATCTGCAATCTTAGAGGGTTTGCTTGGAACAGGAAAGGCCTTGAGGGTTTCAAGACTTCGGTCCAATGCATTTCAGGGCCCAATGCATTTAGATAGGATGCTTGTATTATTTTTTTGTTCCTGATTTGAAGTTTTCTACAAAGTAAAATACATATCATTCTCCATTTAGTGTTTGCTTGTTGTTTTTGCCTAACTCATAATTGGTTTTCACATGCAGAGTTGTAGCTGTTGCAACTCAATTCCAACGGTCTTTTATGAAACTTCTATGTGATGCTCAATTTGAAGAAGTATCAGCACAAGATTTGCTGTTGACATATGCATTGAACAATGACTATCTCTTGACATTGCCAATCTATGTTGATTGGAAAAAGGCTTCGGAGTCCAATGCAATAATATTCAGGTAAAGTCATTGGGCTTAATTCTAACCTATGTTTTGGTTGAACAAGGAAATCACTTAATTGTGACATTGTTGTTGAACATATTGGTTGTGTACATAATTCATTGTTTCGTCCTACTGTTTTGGAAGTATCAATATCATTAAAAGGTTAAATGCAGCATGTATCATTTCCTTTGTACCATTCACATATTCAGATTAAGATACAGGTTTCTTTGCTTATTTCCTGCTATGTCGATGTTACTTTTGTTATTGCTTTTAGTTATCACCCGGTGTATGTTTGTTTCTTTTTCTGGTGAAGCTTCCTAATAAACATCCATTATAAAGAACTACTTAGTAATTGTAGCATACATTGAACATCTCAGTCTAGTTTGCAATATATTTATAAACACAGTTTTAAGTTCCATCCAGGGCTCTGAATCTGAAAAGTTGAACTTCTTGGTTTTGCTTGGAGCCAATCCAAAACCTAGGTTGGCTTTGGAGTTTTGGCTTGTAAGATCATATTTAGTTGTATATATGGGCTATTTGTATTTTTCCCCTTACTCTTCATTTGTTTAAATTCTGAAAAGTACTTCATTATTTTATGAATCTTTAAAGCATTTTACACTTATTAAAATATTTTATCATTTTTTTTAAAAAAAATCTCTCTTAGTGAGTTCGCCTTAGGCCTCCAAATGCATTGGGCCGCCTCTGTTTCAAGTTGACTTGGTTCGAGAGCGGCCCATGCAGTCTGCATCCTAGGTTTCTCCAACTCCAATGTGAGGCAAGCAAAGAATTAGGCTTAACAGCTCGATAGCAAAGATTCTCAAGGAGAGTAGACAGTGGTGCGGACCCCACCCAAGAGCCTTCCTAAAATTGTATGCTATATCCATTACCAGTTTGAAGGAATATAGTTCTATCCATACAATATTCCTCCTCTGCTTGGTTTACATGCATCTCATATGCTAAGTTCCCGCCTCTTAGTTTAAGTTGAAAAGTTTAGCTCATGATTGCATATCTTATAATAGATTCCACATAACTTCTCCAAGGACAAATACTGGATAGAATGAAGTAACACAAGAATTAATATCATTTATACATGCGGCATTGAAGAGCTACATAAGTTTTTTGTAGTTCTTGAATGCTAGATCTATATTCAAAAATCCACCAACATAATCTAATTGAATTGAACGGCTTGTGAATAGTTGAAATGTCGCCACTTATGAATAAGTAAGATATCTGTGGAGTGATTGACTAAAACCCCATTTGATTTTGATGAGCTCAAAGCATTTGAGTATATCTTTTAATTACTAATGAATTCAATTGAGTGTTTCAGTGAAAATCCTGTCTAAGTGTCCCAAGACTTGGTTCATAATTGTTGGATAAGTTAAGGAGTCTGTTTGAACCAATGTCTGAGACTCGAGTCGACTCCCGAGTATCACGAGTCGACTCCAAGCGTATCAAGTTCACTGGCACGAGCTCGAGTCGACTCCAGATGAGTACGAGTCGACTCCGACTGAGAACAGACAGAAGAACAGAAAGGATCAACTCAGAACCTGTCAACGAGTCGACTCCTGAAGTGCGCGAGTCGACTCCAATGTTCACCAAGTCGACTCCAGGGAAGTAAGAGTCGACTCCAAGCAGTCACAGGCAGAAAAGTCAGAGAGCAGTTTTCGGGTCTGAGATTCGAGTCGACTCCAGTGGAACGCGAGTCGACTCCGATGGTTGACAGGTCGACTCCAAAGAAAGCAAGAGTCGACTCTCAGCGGTACACAAAGAAAGTCAGAGACCATTTTATGAACTCTGAGATTCGAGTCGACTCCCGCAATACGCGAGTCGACTCCAAGACACCGCGACCCCAAGACAGACAGAAAACCAAGTTACTGCCTCTGAGATTCGAGTCGACTCCCAGACAGCTCGAGTCGACTCCAAGACAGCTTCACGTCAAAAGGCAGAAGACCATCTTTCGGAAACTGAGAGCCGAGTCGACTCCAAGGAAGTTCGAGTCGACTCCAAGACTGGACGAGCCAAAAGACAGAGGATCGAGAGTTCGGGCTCTGAGATTCGAGTCGACTCCCAGGACAGTCGAGTCGACTCGAGTGGACAAAATTCAAAATTGGATCCACGGACTTCAGTGGATGAGCCGACTCCAAAATTGCCAAGTCAGCTCCAGAAAGTTGACGAGTCGACTCCAGGTCAAGACGAGTCGACTCCCAGTCGTGAAGGCAACTTTAATTCAAATTTGGAACAGTTGCCGAGTCGACTCCGGAAAAGCTTGAGTCGACTCCTGCTACAGCCGAGTCGACTCCTGATCGCGCGAGTCGACTCCAACCCACCAACGGTCATATTGTCAGGCTGCGCAGAGTGTTCAGAACGGGCAGAAAAAGCACTCTAACGGCTAGTTTCCGTGGGGGTTGGCTTAAATAGCCACAGAGGACTGTAGCAAGAGAGAGAACAACTATTTTCACTCCAACTAAGCAAGCATTCAAGCTCCGCAACGTGCTCTTCAACGAAAAAGAGGAAGATCTGCATTTACTGCTTCCAACTACATCTTCCCAGCAATTAAAGCCTCCTTCTCCTGCATTCAAGTCGACTACTCTTTCAAGAGGAGACCAGAAGTTTAAGAAGCCATTCCTCATCTCCAATCTAAAAGCGTTTGAGGCTTCTTAACTTCATTTATTGTTCATATTGTTTTCATCTGCTTTTTGAGAAGCTCATTTTCTGTTTTCTTTTTACAACTTGTATTTACTTGGTTCAATCGGGGATTGAATCAAGGGGATTGAGGTTGGTTGGTGAGCCGAGTTAAAACCAACGTGTGTAAGGGTTCGATTGTGATCCCGGAAAAACAATCGGGGGTGGTTCTAGTCGGTGAGCCTGGAAAAACCGACCGAGTTCGTTGTGAGCTCGTAAAACAACAAGTTTGGTTGTGAGCTTGGAAAACAACCGGCTGTAATCCAAGGGGATTATAGTGAATTCCCAAGTGAGACTTGGGGAGTGGACGTAGGAGCAAGGGTTAGCTCCGAACCACTATAAAACTTGTGTTTGTGATTGATTGTCTCTCCTTCTTCTCATTTCATATTACTCACAGCACATAGTAATTAATTAAATAACTTGCAATAGTTTTTAATTAATCATCCATAACGTCTTAAATTATCTAAATTATTTTAAAACCCAATTCACCCCCCCCCTCTTGGGTTGTCTATCTGGGCAACAAGTGGTATCAGAGCCTAAACTCTTCCACCCAAGAGTAAAAGATCGAAATGACAACCCCATTTGGATCTTCCCACATTGAGGGTCAGTCCACCCAAAGACCCCCATTCTTTAATGGGTCTGACTACTCATATTGGAAGGCTAGGATGAGAATATTCATCCAAGCCCAAGACTATGAGATGTGGACTATTGTAGTAAATGGGCCATACATCCCATCCATATATGTAGATGGTGTCAAGGTACCCAAACTAGAAACGGATTGGGATGAACATGACATGAGGAAGGCACAACTAAACTCTAAAGCTATGAATGTGTTTTATTGTGCCTTAGATAGAAATGAATTCAATAGGGTCTCTACTTGCAACTCTGCAAAAGAGATTTGGGATAGACTTGAAGTGACCCATGAGGGCACAAATCAAGTTAAAGAATCCAAAATAAATATACTGGTTCATAAGTATGAACTATTTAGAATGGATTCTAATGAGACAATCACTAGCATGTTCACTAGGTTTACAGACATTGTCAATGGCCTAAAAAGCCTTGGCAAGAGCTATACTAACAGTGATCTTGTCAGGAAAATCCTTCGGTGTCTACCTAGGTCGTGGGAAGCTAAAGTGACGGCAATCCAAGAAGCCAAGGACTTGAACAAGTTACCACTAGAGGAGCTTCTTGGATCCCTAATGACGCACGAGCTAACCATGAAGCAACACAACGAGGAAGAGTCCTCCCATAAGAAAAAGGTAATAGCTCTAAAATCTACTTCATCTAACAAGGACTTATCTTGCAGTAGCAGCAGTGACGAAGAAGAGGATGAGGAAGATGATGGTGAGGCTCTTCTTGTGCGCAAGTTCAAGAGATTCATCAACCACAAGAAGTCCTATCATCAAAGGAGAGGCCCCTCAAATTTCTACCGCAAGGACAAAGGTAAGGAAAGGGAAAACGAGAGGATTGGGTGTTACGAGTGCAAGAAGCCGGGTCACATAAGAGCTGAATGCCCTTTACTGAAAAAGGGGAGCAAGTACAAAAAGAAGAAGGCTCTTGTCACGACTCTATCCGACTCCGACTCATCATCCTCTTCATCGGATGAGGAACAAGAGGAACATCCGAATCATGGCCAATGAAAGTGAGGTAACATCCGAATCACCTTTAGATTTTACTTTTGATGAGCTTTATGATGCTTTTAATGAATTAATGATAGAATATAAGGCAATAAATCTGAAGAATAAAGAACTAAAAATAGCTAATCAATCATACATACTTAAGTACGATAAATTAGTTAAGGATAAGGACTTAATCACCAAAGAAAATATGGAACTTAAGACAAGCAATAAACTTTTAACTCAAAAGACTAATACCTTAACTAAAGAAAATGAAAGGCTAAATAAAGAAACATTAGAACCCAAAAACCATAAACAAATCCTAAACAAGGATCTCACAAAAGAACTTAATGATCTAAAAGCAGAAAATCAAACACTAACTAAAGAACTTAACAAATACAAACCCTTAGTTGAAAAATTTACCTATAGTTCTGAAAAGTTAAACATGATACTTAATAGTCAACGAGCCGTATTTAATAAAGCGGGGTTAGGATATAAACCAAGAAATAAACAAAAACTTCTTAGTAACTTCTTTGTTAAAGCTGGAAAAACTAAAACTAAGAAAATAACCTGTTTTTGTTGTGGAACTATTGGACATAAGGTAAATGTATGTGACTATAGGAAAAGTAAAACAAAAAGAAAAATAAAAAGGGTATGGGTTCCAAAAGGAACCAACTTGACTAACCATGAAGGACCCAAGAAAACTTGGGTACCTAAGATGACATGATTTGCTTGTGTAGGAGTGTCTTGCAGCCAAGGTCAACAAAAACTGCTGGTATTTGGATAGTGGCTGCTCAAGGCACATGACGGGTGATAAAGATCAATTCTTCACTCTCGAAGCTAAGAAGGGAGGTGCTGTGACTTTTGGAGACAACAACCAAGGTCACATCATTGGTATTGGTAAAGTTCAAATCACCCCTTCTACTTTTATAGATAATGTTAGATATGTTGATGGTCTTAAGCATAACTTGTTAAGCATTAGTCAATTATGTGATAAAGGATATGATGTTATGTTTAAACCATCACTATGCATTATAACAAATCCTAATGATAATAGTTTAGTTTTTAAAGGGATTAGGCGTGGAAATGTATATGTTGTAGACCTAGAAGATCTTGCAAAACATAACCAATGTTTAGTTGTTAATGAAACTAAAGAAAATGATGCTAGTTGGTTATGGCACCGTAAGTTAGGTCATGCAAGCATGGACACAATAACTAAACTAGTTAAAAGAGACTCCGTGATAGGTTTGCCAAAATTAAAATTTGAAAAGAACAAAATATGTGAAGCATGTCAATTTGGCAAACAATCTAGGAACTCATTTAAATTCATAAAATGTGTCTCTACTTCTAGACCTCTAGAATTATTACACATGGATCTATTCGGTCCAACTAGAACAACAAGCCTAGGTGGAAATAAATATGGTCTAGTCATTGTAGATGATTATTCTAGGTACACATGGGTCATGTTCCTAGCACATAAGGATCAAGCATTTTCTGTCTTTAAGAAATTCTATAAAGAAGTAACCAATGCTAGAGATAACTCAGTAATAGCTATTAGAAGTGACCATGGTACCGAATTCGAAAATCAGTCATTTGAGGAGTTTTGTAGTAAAAAGGGGATAACCCATAATTTTTCAGCACCTAGGACACCACACAAAATGGAGTTGTGGAAAGAAAAAATAGAACACTAGAAGAAATGGCTAGAACTATGTTATGTGAAAGTAACCTCCCTAAGTACTTTTGGGGAGAAGCCATTAATACTTCTTGCCATATATTAAATAGAGTTTTGTTAAGACCCATTATAAAGAAAACACCTTATGAACTTTGGAAAAACAGAAAACCAAAAGTTAATTACTTTCATGTTTTTGGATGTAGGTGTTTTGTTCATAATAATGGGAAAGATAATCTAGGTAAATTTGACTCTAAATCGGATGAAGGAATATTCTTAGGTTATTCTACAACTAGTAAAGCCTATAGAGTCTTTAATAAAAGAACCTTAGTTATAGAAGAATCTATACATGTTGTTTTTGATGACTCTAGTGACATCTCGTCTAGTAAGAAGATTAATTTTGATGATGATGTTGAAATACTTGAAGAAAAGATAGATGAGATGGGATTTCAAGATAATAATCAAAAGTTGATTGAAGGAGAATCATCAAGCCAAGAGGATATTGTGGATCATGGGCTAACTAAAGCTTGGAGGTATGCTCATGGGCATCCTAAGGAACTAATTCTAGATGATCCATCTCAACCCGTTAGGACTAGAGCATCCCTTAGGAATTTGAATAACCATCTAGATTTTGTTTCACACTTTGAGCCCAAACATATAGAAGAAGCCGAAAATGATGTAAATTGGATAAATGCAATGCAAGAAGAACTAAACCAATTCACTAGAAACAAAGTGTGGAATCTAGTAGAGAGACCTTCTGAATATCCAATTATAGGTACTAAATGGATATATAAAAATAAGCTAGATGAAAATGGAATTGTTATAAGGAATAAGGCTAGACTAGTAGCAAAGGGTTATAATCAAGAAGAAGGCATAGATTTTGATGAAACCTTTGCTCCCGTAGCTAGACTTGAGGCTATTAGATTATTATTAGCATATGCATGCTCTAAGGACTTCAAACTATATCAAATGGATGTAAAAAGTGCTTTTTTAAATGGGTATATTAATGAGGAGGTATATGTAGAACAACCTCCTGGTTTTGAAAATCATCAATATCCCAATCATGTATATAAACTAAACAAAGCACTTTATGGTTTAAAACAAGCACCTAGAGCATGGTATGAGAGGCTTAGCAAATTCCTATTAGAACATGAATTCTCTAGGGGAAATGCAGATACAACATTATTTCTGAAAAAGCAAAATAAGGATATGTTATTAGTACAGATTTATGTTGATGATATCATTTTCGGTGCTACTAACAATCGCCTCTGCGAAGAGTTTGCTGATTTGATGCAGAGTGAGTTTGAGATGAGCATGATGGGAGAGCTGAACTACTTCCTCGGGCTTCAAATCAAACAGTCTGAAGGAGGCATCTTCATCAATCAAGCTAAATATATCAAGGAGATGCTCAAGAAGTTTGATATGGAGGGAAACAAATCAATCAGCACCCCCATGAGCTCATCATGCAAATTAGACCAAGATGAATCAGGTAAATCTGTAGATCAAAAACTTTATAGAGGTATGATAGGATCTTTACTGTATCTTACTGCAAGTAGACCTGATATTATGTTTAGTGTGTGCATGTATGCTAGATATCAGGCTAATCCTAAAGAAACACACCTAGCTGCAGTTAAGAGAATTTTTAAATACTTAATAGGAACTAAGAACATAGGGCTATGGTACTCTAAAGAATCTAGCCTAAACTTAATAGGATACACAGATTCAGACTTCGCTGGATGTAAGCTTGATAGAAAAAGTACCAGCGGGTCGTGTCAATTTCTAGGAGAAAACCTTATCTCATGGTTTAGCAAGAAACAAAACTCGGTTGCATTATCCACTGCAGAAGCTGAATATGTTGCAGCCGGGAGTTGTTGTGCTCAAATCTTATGGATTAAACAACAGTTAGAAGATTATGGCATTAAACAAGATAAAATTCCCATTAATTGTGATAATACAAGTGCCATAAATCTAACTAAAAATCCAATTCAACATTCAAGAACTAAACACATTGAGATAAGACATCACTTCATAAGAGATCATGTATTGAATGGTGATGTGACACTCCAATTTGTTTGTACTGATAATCAATTAGCAGATATTTTTACAAAACCCCTAAGTGAAGAGAGGTTTAGTGTGCTTAGGAGGGGATTAGGAGTGATTGATCCATCCTAGTGGTAGTTTCCACTAGATTCATTGATTTTGATGATTACAATATGGTTGAAATAGAGTTCCTTTTCAATGATCATCAAATCAGATCTTAATTAGGTGATTTTCCCTCATTTGGCACGATTATAACATGATTTTTATGTGCGTGCCAAGGTTAGAGACGACTCGAGTAAGTTACAGAGCCGGCTCCTAAGGGGGAGTCGACTCGCGCATTGGCGGGAGTCGACTCGCAAAGATGGCAGCAGAGGGGGAGTCGACTCGCATATTGTCGGGAGTCGACTCGAGGCCTACAGGCGCATAAGGAGAGTCGACTCGCGCATATTCTGGAGTCGACTCGAGGTAGAGTCGACTCGCGACTCAGTGGAGTCGACTCGCAGTCGGGATCCGACTTTTTAACCCTAGATTTGTCGTTTCGAAAACACTTTTCTCTCAAGCCGCCACTGTTCAAAAAGCCCTAGAGCCGACTCCTAGGTCGTCCCCGATCGTCTCCAACCCTTTTTCCGTCGATTTTTCACCGGTTCTTAGGGTTTCCGTCCGTTCCTAGGTCGTCTCCGGTCCGTCCCAAGCTTCCTCCGTCGACCCTTCTCCGTCCTTTAGGTTCTTCATTCCATTTTAGGTCAAAATGCCACGTAAGACCGTGGTTAGGAAGAGGTCCCGTCCCGAGGCCGGTCCCGAGCGGCGCTCCAAGGCGCGGCACGATCCCGCGAGGCAACCACCTCCGGCTCGTTCTCCGCCTAGGGCGGTTCCCGCGAGGCCATTGGCCGGGAAGGTCGTCTCCACCGGGAGGTATGTCGATTTCGACTTCCTCTCCTGAGAAGGTTTCACCATAGGTGAAAGACTTAGGGTCCAGGGCTTAGAGTTCTTCCTTACATTGGACCTCCCCACATATCCAGGGCTCGTTAGAGAGTTTTACGGTACCGTCCATCGGGGAGATGGGGGTATCGAGGGCACAGTAGCCGGTGTCCCTGTGTTTGTCACGGAGGATCTTATTGGCCACATCCTCCACCTTCCACTAGTAGGGGTGGCTCCCACACATCCCGAGGACAGAGTTGAGGCCCTTACGGCCGTTCTCGGGCATCCACCCCAGTCACCCGTAGACGAGGTATCCGCCAGCTCACTACCGATTGAGATGCGGATCCTCTTGAGTATACTGTCTAGGTCCATCTTCCCTAAGACAGGGAGATTTGTTTTGTAAATGAGAGGGACCTAGCTCTTATGTTCTATATGCTTCACGACACCCCAATCAACTTCCCTAAACTCATATATCGATACATGTGTGAGCCCCTAGATAGACCTAGGCTCACCCTCCCATATGGCATGATATTCACCCTTCTGTTTAGGGAGTACGAGGTTCCCATTCCTGAGGGGGAGCCCTTTCGCGCTTTGCGATGGACTGATCGCACGCGTGCGGGGACCCTACACAGGATGGGGTTTCGAAAGAGAGAGGGGGTATGGGTTAGGAAGTCTACCCTCACCGCTCAGACCACCAGACCTTCACCCAGTCCTGAGCCCGATTCAGACTACCCAGACCTTCCAGACCATCCAGACCTTCCATCCACTCCTCCTGCTCCTACCACCTCCGCCGGACCTTCCTCCTCGGCACCACCCTCTATGGCGGTCCGGATTGATCCTGAGCAGCTCCGGGAGCTGCGACAGAAGATAGTCAGAGAGGTGAGGGATGAGCTGCTTCGGGAGCTCCGAGGTGCGGTGCCTGCTCCCACTCCTGCACCCGTATCTTCTCAGTTGGTCCCTTCCTTGACAGCCGTGACTGACATGACGGCTCATGTACGGGAAGAGATCTACAATGTCCGGAGTTTGGTCCAGGCCCAGTTCCAGAGCATGAGTGAGGTCACGAGCACCACTCGACAGATGCGAGAGGACATAGGTCGTGACATGCACACCACCACCGAGGGGGCCGAGCGCTTGTCGAATGTACTCATCGACAAGCTGGACGCACTTCAGACGTCAGTGACTGGGCTTCAGACGTCGGTGACTGAGCTCTCCACTACACATAGCAGAGCCACTACGTCTATTATCACGCAGCTCGGACATGTTACAGATGCAGTCACCCTCCTCATGGAGCAGAGCCGATTGAGAGGAGGAGCACCATCCTCGAGAGGAGGAGCCACATCCTCGAGAGGAGGAGCCACCTCATCGAGAGGGGGAGATACATCCTCGAGGGGGGGATCTTCATCCTCGAGGAGACCATAGATGTTCTTTTTGTTTTGTTTTGTATTGTTTTGCTTTACTTATTGTATGCTCAAATGTATTCACATTCATATCAATACAATGAGTAGACATCTTATCTTCATTTCTGTGCCATTTGATGATTGGTTGTGCCATTTGTGCCATTGATTGTGTGTGATTACCTCCTTTTTGATATGATGACAAAAAGGGGAAGAAATATGTATAAAATATGTAAAAGGGGAGAAACATGGATAAAATATGTAAAAGAAATCAATAAAAAGATAAACTCTTAAAAACACACACAAATTTGTTCTAAGTGGATTCGGTACCTCGAGGCTCATTATCTCTCTTTTGGGGCTCCTAATGGAGTAATATCCAGAATCTATTCAAGGGATATTCGGAGATTAGCTGAATCTTACTCATGAACAAATTGACAAATTTTTCCCTCTAAAAACCAAAAAATTCAGTTCAAAAACTTCAAAGCATTAAAAGAAAATTCAGAGAATCAAAACATAGTTGAATGCATATGTTGAGGGGGAGAATCTGAATTTTAATCAAACTAAATCATTAATGACATATAAGCCAAACAATTGATTGCATAATATGAAGGCTTATATAATTCCAAATGCAAGGGGGAGCTTTAACTCCGAAATTTAATGTTTCACTCCTTTCAAGCTTCGATAAATTGAATTACCAGACATTTGAATTCATTTATGGATTTTATTTCATTATTTATTGAGCAATTCATTTTACATATACTCAATGTTTTGTCATCATCAAAAAGGGGGAGATTGTGGAGTGATTGACTAAAACCCCATTTGATTTTGATGAGCTCAAAGCATTTGAGTATATCTTTTAATTACTAATGAATTCAATTGAGTGTTTCAGTGAAAATCCTGTCTAAGTGTCCCAAGACTTGGTTCATAATTGTTGGATAAGTTAAGGAGTCTGTTTGAACCAATGTCTGAGACTCGAGTCGACTCTCGAGTATCACGAGTCGACTCCAAGCGTATCAAGTTCACTGGCACGAGCTCGAGTCGACTCCAGATGAGTACGAGTCGACTCCGACTGAGAACAGACAGAAGAACAGAAAGGATCAACTCAGAACCTGTCAACGAGTCGACTCCTGAAGTGCGCGAGTCGACTCCAATGTTCACCAAGTCGACTCAAGGGAAGTAAGAGTCGACTCCAAGCAGTCACAGGCAGAAAAGTCAGAGAGCAGTTTTCGGGTCTGAGATTCGAGTCGACTCCAGTGGAACGCGAGTCGACTCCGATGGTTGACAGGTCGACTCCAAAGAAAGCAAGAGTCGACTCTCAGCGGTACACAAAGAAAGTCAGAGACCATTTTATGGACTCTGAGATTCGAGTCGACTCCCGCAATACGCGAGTCGACTCCAAGACACCGCGACCCCAAGACAGACAGAAAACCAAGTTACTGCCTCTGAGATTCGAGTCGACTCCCAGACAGCTCGAGTCGACTCCAAGACAGCTTCACGTCAAAAGGCAGAAGACCATCTTTCGGAAACTGAGAGCCGAGTCGACTCCAAGGAAGTTCGAGTCGACTCCAAGACTGGACGAGCCAAAAGACAGAGGATCGGGAGTTCGGGCTCTGAGATTCGAGTCGACTCCCAGGACAGTCGAGTCGACTCGAGTGGACAAAATTCAAAATTGGATCCACGGACTTCAGTGGATGAGCCGACTCCAAAATTGCCAAGTCAGCTCCAGAAAGTTGACGAGTCGACTCCAGGTCAAGACGAGTCGACTCCCAGTCGTGAAGGCAACTTTAATTCAAATTTGGAACAGTTGCCGAGTCGACTCCGGAAAAGCTTGAGTCGACTTCCGCTACAGCCGAGTCGACTCCTGATCGCGCGAGTCGACTCCAACCCACCAACGGTCATATTGTCAGGCTGCGCAGAGTGTTCAGAACGGGCAGAAAAAGCACTCTAACGGCTAGTTTCCATGGGGGTTGGCTTAAATAGCCACAGAGGACTGTAGCAAGAGAGAGAACAACTATTTTCACTCCAACTAAGCAAGCATTCAAGCTCCGCAACGTGCTCTTCAACGAAAAAGAGGAAGATCTGCATTTACTGCTTCCAACTACATCTTCCCAGCAATTAAAGCCTCCTTCTCCTGCATTCAAGTCGACTACTCTTTCAAGAGGAGACCAGAAGTTTAAGAAGCCATTCCTCATCTCCAATCTAAAAGCGTTTGAGGCTTCTTAACTTCATTTATTGTTCATATTGTTTTCATCTGCTTTTTGAGAAGCTCATTTTCTGTTTTCTTTTTACAACTTGTATTTACTTGGTTCAATCGGGGATTGAATCAAGGGGATTGAGGTTGGTTGGTGAGCCGAGTTAAAACCAACGTGTGTAAGGGTTCGATTGTGATCCCGGGAAAACAATCGGGGGTGGTTCTAGTCGGTGAGCCTGGGAAAACCGACCGAGTTCGTTGTGAGCTCGTAAAACAACAAGTTTGGTTGTGAGCTTGGAAAACAACCGGCTGTAATCCAAGGAGATTATAGTGAATTTCCAAGTGAGACTTGGGGAGTGGATGTAGGAGCAAGGGTTAGCTCCGAACCACTATAAAACTTGTGTTTGTGATTGATTATCTCTCCTTCTTCTCATTTCATATTACTCACAGCACATAGTAATTAATTAAATAACTTGCAATAGTTTTTAATTAATCATCCATAACGTCTTAAATTATCTAAATTATTTTAAAACCCAATTCACCCCCCCCCCCCCTCTTGGGTTGTCTATCTGGCAACAATATCCTTTGTATAGTTGGTTGTGCTTATGGTAGAATACTTATGCATGCAAATGCTATCATAGCTAGCAATAATGCATCTTTTATCATAGAAGCTGCGATAGATGGGATACGTTGGTCTAACACATTTCTAAATAACATCTAGTAGACATTTATTGATAGTAAGAAGACAAAATCACCCGAATGCCTTCCTTTTATGACTTCTAATATTACAGTTAAAGCTGCAAATGGGTCGGGTTGACCTATGACCTGACCCGATCCATTTTGGAGGACCCGTAGGGCCGGGTCGGATCCAAAAATTAGACCCGTTCCATTTTCGAGTTAGGTCTAGGTTTACTGAATTCAGACTCGACCCAACCTGACTCACTTAGACCCGACCCAATCCATTTTGGAGGACCAGTGGGGGCGGGTCGGGTCCTAAATTTGGACCCGTTGCATTTTTTGGATTAGGTCTGGATTTACTGAATTCAAACCTGACCCAACCCAGCTCGATCCATTTGAAATTTGGATAATTTTAGATTTTCAATCCTATGACTCGACCCGACCCGTATCTGTAAGATTATTTGAGCCCACAAGCTGCAGTATGTGGGGGTGCAAACACAAGTTCAGAAGCCATGGATGAATTGACCTAAATCGGACCCGACTTGAACCTGAACTGAATCCGAATTTTTTGGGTTGGGTCCGGGTTATACATGGACCTGATCGAATCTGTCCCAAATGACCCATTGGATCAAAAATTATAGTGGTGGACCCGACCCGACCTAATCTTCTATTGGGTCAGGTCTAGGTTCAAAATTAGGATCTAAGTAAGGAACCGAGTTGGGTCGAGGTCACTCATGATCCGACCCGGCCCATTTGCACCTCTAATTACAATGCCAAAGCTAATCGAAGCTATTGTGGCTCGATGCGTTAATTTCGGCCACAAACAAAAAATAAGGGAGAGGAAAAAAAGAGGAGGGTCGGCCTTATATCAACCATTAAGGAGAGAGAGAAAGAGGGAGGCCAATCACACCTTACCATAGGGGAGAAAGGAGAGATAGGCAATAATGATGCTCAATGGTGAGGGAGAAATCAAAGGAGGAGAGAGACACTTTGGCGAGATCTCAAAATAGGATAGAAAGAGGTTGGCGAGGGGCCTCAATGCTAGTTATGCAGTTGTGCCCAAATGTGGCCATGATGCATGCACAGTGACCACATGGCAAGGTACTGAAGGGAGGCAGTCACCATGACACTCAATAGTGAGAGGAAGCTAAGGAAAGGGGTGGGTCAGTGGCTTCAAACTAGAGGAGAAATAGAGGTGCTTCGCCCCTTGTTTACATTGATGCCCAGGTGACAAATCCGTCGGGATGCCATCTCGAAGCCATGGGACTATCAGGGTAGAGTGGTGCCTCAGTTTACACTGTTTGCCTCATTATTGCACGATAGAGCCGATTTGGTTGGACCGGCTTAGACTGGTTTTTTTAGTGCAATATTGTAACAACCCAGGATCTCAATCAAAAAGCTAGTTGGAAGGTATTATTTGAATTTATTGGTGATATATAAATACCCAAAATTTCTTTAGCACATAATCGATGTAGAACTAAGCACATACTTATGCTGTTGCAAGAATCCTCATATACTCTCTTTATTTAGGCTCTAATGTCCTTGCCAGTGTAGGGTCCAAATTCAGTTAAATTCAATCACAAATATCATGATCAACATGTGATCAGTTCTAAAAGGGTCGATGTTGTAGTGTTCATAGTTCATATAGGCTATAGCTTAGTTCCATGCGTATACCGTTTATAACGATCCAGAATCTCATCCAAAAAGTAGCTAAAAAGTGTGATTTGACTTTTTTGGTTCTATGTAAATACTTAAGATCTCTCCAACACATAATCAATGTGGAACTAATCAAATGCTTGCATGGGTCATCATTGGTGCATAATGTAGAGCTTGTACGTACTATGATCTCATCCATGCCAAAGTCTTGTAGGAACCAACAGGAATACTAATTTAGAATACATCAACAATTAGTGAGCAACGAGGTCGGTTTCTCTTTATGGACTAGATATTGGATTTATTTGAAACAAAATTATCCCCATCCATAGTGACTAACTTCTTATAGTTTTATTCAAAAAATAATTATAACTTTAATTTTGTTTTCATTATAAAAAAATCTGGAGTAAACACTTCACTTTCCGCTCCTCTTTCATATAAAAGAGGTTGTATTACATTAATGAAAAGATTGTTGTTGAACAAAAGATGGTCATAAAATTTAGTCATATTTAAGGGCAAAAATTGAGTGAACAAAAGGGGATTGCAGATTGAAGGATAATGACCGACTACACTACTTCATGTGCATCTCATGTGCCAAAGACGGTTATCTAGATATAATCACTGGTTTGATAAAATAATAAGAGGCATGCACATAATCTTGATTTTTTTAGAAAGAATAATTAGAAATATTTATACACACTTAATTGTGCAACTCTGCTCTTGTATTCATAAATTATCATCATCAAACTACATGGCTTCTCCCAGTCATCGCATCTCACTCGTGGCATCGTTTAAACTTCAAAATATTGGCTGTAATTGTTTTAATTTTATAGTGACTGCCTAGCAATTTTGGATTCCTTTTATTACCTCACGTGCCTAATAATAGAAATATAGAAAATAATGACCGTTATGATGGATTATCTAGAAATGGGACGTGTTTGAATGCCGTGGTAAAGAACTCTGCGCTGTTCACCAGGACACGATGCGGTGCCATTCTACGTGCCAACGAGCTACCGTGGCTTTCCATGTATTGTCATGCGACCTTGACCGTTCAGGAAGCATGCGAACCATGTCAACCTTCCGATTGGCTTAAAAGCAAGAAAAGAAAGAGAACCCGAATCGAGGTATCAACATCCAACGGCTCAGATAAACCGGATTGTCTTATCCCGCACCGAATATTCCCTCCAGCGATTAGGGACATGATGAAGCGCATTACCTAAAGCACAGGGTCCGCCGATTGGACGGTCTCGAATTTGTGAAAATAACTTGATTGGTTATATACCCTCGCTGCCCGTACACCGTTCACCTTCGCTGAGGCCGGTCACCGAGTCCACGGCCAAGTCCACCAGAGCGTTGGATCCCCTCTCTCTCACCCTCCGCTCGGTGGAGACGGAAGGATATAAAATCTCTAACCCTAGATTTCGATTGTTTTCTCGCGAAGAAACCTCGATGAGATCTACCTTAAATCGAAGCTGGGGTCGGATTTCTCCACGCGTGTGTGAGCTTTTCTTTCCCAAGATTCATCCGGCCATGGAGCTCCGTCGCCGATCTAGGGTTTCTGTGGCGTTCTTGATCTCTCTCCTCCTCGTCCTGAGCTTCGCCGGAGACTTGTGTTTCGCCGAGAACCGTCGGCCGAAGAACGTCCAGGTTTCGCTCCGGGCTAAGTGGACCGGCACTCCGTTGCTGCTGGAAGCCGGGTAGCCTTCTTCTTGAATCTTTTTTACATTGATGCGTTACTTTTCTGAATTCCTTTTGGATATAATATGCACAATGAAATTTTGTAATTTGGAAAGTGAGGTATGATGTGTAAATCTTGAATGTTACTTTGATCTATTCTTTGTTCCTTTTTCGCTAAATAATTGAATTCATGACATTGTCAAGATCTTGTTGATTTTTTATTTGGAAGAAAGAATTGGAGCTCGCTGGATATGAAGATACTTGATCTTCTTTTATTATTAGGGAGCGATTGACCTGCCCTCCATTATTTAGTTATAAAATTCATATGCTACTTTTATTTGATCCTCTATTGACGTTCCCCCCTCTTAACTGTAAGTTGTGTCGCCAACGGTAAACTCCATCTTGCCTACAAGATGGAGTTTTTTTGATTTTGTAAAGAAATTCAAGGAGTTGGAACTGAACTTATGTATCTCTGCATTGCAAATGGTTTTAGTGAGAAGCTTGCATCAAGAATATGCTGGTACGAGTACAATAGTTAATTTATGAAAAAGACTTGGAAAATCTGCTGGTACGAGTACAATAGTTAACTTATGAAAACGTAGGGACTAAGATTTTCTTTCCCCTTCTTGAACAAATGAAATTCCAAAGAAATTCAAAAGTATGCTTCTCTGATGGAATCTGGATGCTTGCCCTAGCCAAGAACTGTCTGTTGGTGGCGAGTAAAGGTATGAGTAACTGAGAAATCAGCAACTTTGTTGTTCCCTTGCATGATAATTTTTGTGTTTGCTTTCAGTTTATAGTTGCATTGTTGGCACTGGTGTATGACGCAATGTTGGCATTGATGTATTATTTTGCTTATTATTTGTTTTTTAAGTTTATACCTTCTTTGGTTAAGGAGCACTTCAGTTTGATAGGTTACTAAAGAATTGTTACAACATATATCAACAGAGAATTGCTCTCTAAAGAATGGAAAAACCTGTTTTGGGAGTTTACTGATCTCTGGCTAGAACCAGATAAAGGCTCAGATTGCTTGACAGCCAAATGTTGCATTCACCAAGTTGTCCATGATGGGCGCTCGCTTCTAAGTGAACCCTTGGGATCAGTTTTTGAATTTTCTCTTATGCTTCGGTCAGCATCTCCCAGACTAGTGCTCTACCGGCAGTTGGCGGAGGATTCTTTATCTTCTTATCCTTCTGACGACGAAACCAACTCAGAACATGTTATGGGAGACTTGTCTGAGCCAATTTCAAGAGTCAAGGCAGAGCCTTTTCTCATAAACAAAAACCCGAGAAGTCCTGGAGGAAGTTGTTGCTGGGTCGATACTGGTAGTGCACTACTGTTCAATGTTACTGAACTTCTTTCATGGCTCGACACTTCAGCCAAACTGTAAGTCATATCCACCTTTTCTGTGGCTTTGTTGTATTTCTATTTCTGTCATTGCAACTCTTGTTGATCTTTTCTGCTTCCTTGTTATATAGTGAGGTTATATGTTTATTTGAATTTTGCCAGAGATGTGGGATCTGCTGAGCAGCCTGAGCTTTTTGATTTTGATCACATATATTTTGGTTCAAGTATTGCCAGTCCAGTTGCTATTCTATATGGAGCTCTTGGAACAGAATGCTTTAAAAAGTTTCATGTTACCTTGGTGGAAGCATCCAAAAAGGTAATAATTAATGAGCCATTATTTATTTTATATGAGGAACAGTGAACACATTCCTGTCTCTCGGTTAGAATAGCATGGCATATTGCAATTAAATGTTGGCACATAGCCACATAGATATTGTTGAGAAAAAACTGCAAAACCAATCTCTTTCCTTGCATGAGATGTGATTACTCAATAAAATTTAAACTCACTGCTTGTTCCATTTGATGTGTCCTTAACAAGCTCATTAGTTTTTCTGCTTCAAATTTTAATGAAATGTAGCACACCTAGTGTTATCATGGAAGATTTACAATTACTTGATTGATGAAACTTTTGATGTTTGTTTGGTTGGAGTGACTGCATAGGATGACTAACTCACAGAAATTTATGGGAAATAGAGAGGGAAAGAAGTACTGACGAGGAAGAGATAGGGGTGGAGGGAAGCTTTTGTTGCATGTTTGATCAAGGACATGAAATCAATGTTTGAGCTGAAATGGGTAGTCAAAGCCTGGACCAAGGAAGCAAGCCAGGATTCCTGGATTGGACCAGTGAGGTACCAGTACCCCTGGGATGCCCTTGGTACCTGGGTCTTTGCGAACAAGTTGCAACCTGGTTGGTACGATTCTATGCTGACCAATACTAACCAGGACAGGACCAGCACCTGCTGGTTCTGCCCGTTACTGGGCTGTACTGACTCGAAATGCTCTTTTTTGCTTTCGATTGATCTCCTTTTGTTTACTCATAGACATCATATATCATGTCTTGCAATGACTTTTTAGTATAATAATTACGACATTCTTATCTATTAATTTGAGGCCCGACCTTCAGATTTGCCATTATGTGGACTTGAAACTTATTTTTTATTAGTCATTTCATTCTTACTAAATGAAAACAACTCAAGATACAGTATCCTTTATTATGTTGGTAACTTTTTTCAGTTTTCTGCTCTTAGCCATTATATTCACTCTCTTTCTAGATTCACTGTCAGAACTTTGCTGCCCTGTTCTTTTTATTTTTTGTTTAAAGTGTTTTCTGTTGTTCTTAGGGAAAAATTAAATACGTAGTGAGACCTGTGTTGCCTTCTGGATGTCAAGCAGCGAGCAGCTATTGTAGTGCTGTTGGTTCTTCAGATGTAGTAAATTTGGGTGGCTATGGTGTGGAACTTGCTTTGAAGAACATGGAGTACAAAGCTATGGATGATAGCACAGTAAAGAAAGGTCATTGCAGGACTTTCACTAAAATGCTATATGCGTAATTTTCAAATGTTGTCTTTTTTCCTTCCTTATCAGTGTTATCCAAAATTCGCAACAACTGATATGGCATTGAAGTTTCATAGGTGTTTTCTTGTACATTTGTTTGCTCACTTGATGATAGATATACTTTAATTTGTACTCTTTTATGCACCAGTTCAACCTGCTACTCCAACTGATTTGCCACTTTAGACCAATTATTTTTTTGGTTAGGCTTTCATTTGGATTGCATTTTAGCTGATATTGTTGGATTGCTCACCTCTTGTATATGTTGTGCTTAAGTTTTTGTAAAACTCTCCAGAAACAGTGCCTTGACCTTGTTGCTTATCACATTTGTACTCTATCATTTCTTTACTCTATTTAGAATGGTTTTGTTACTTTTGTTAAATATACTTTTCAATTCACCCGCAAGTTACAGTAGAATTTTGATTTTTACAAACTAGCCAAAATGCTGTACTTCCATTGAAGTCATAATATATATATTGTCAATATGAATTAGTGTATGTGAAGCTTTAATTTGACAAACTGATGACAATTTCAGAGATATCACTAGAAATTTAAATTCTGTAGCACCTTTTAGTAAAATCTGCTCATTGTCTATGTTAAATTGTTATTGTTTAAGCCTAAAACTGCCATTAACAAAGCTACAGAATAAACAGTCTCTAATCAAATGGTTTCCCCTAGCTGTTTAAGTCTGTTTTAGTTTGCTTAAATATGCTGAAATGATCTAATAGCCTAGAAGTTGCAGGTGTGTGGTAGGTGATTAACTTTTGAGATTTATTTTTCAAAAAGTTAATTTTATCTTATAGAATGAAGAAAATATATTTAGAAGAATTCAGGAATGCCACTTTTACTCTTCAGTTTATTACTTAAAAATTGTTAGCAGTCTTGATTTTTGGTCAGCCAAACACCATTGACAGCTCACTGTAACCCACTGTCTTGCAGTGAGAATTAGGCAAAGCTCTGTCCAGTGGGAAGTGGTGTCTTCATCACCAGACTGATCAGCTTGAGACTATGAATCCTGTGCCATGCAACTAATGCATTTGAAAGAGCTCCATGCATGAATGTATTATTTGATACATGTGCTTATACCTGTGTACGCAGATATGTACATACATAAGTGTGTATGTATGTATATATGTACATATATATGTATTTGTCTGTATGTACGTATTGTGTATATTCCATATAGACAACATGCACAGACACGTGCCTTAGCGCATGCATGCACACTCGTCTGTATGTGTGTATGGACAACCCTGACTATTATCATGCCAGCCATTGAGAAATGGAGCCTTTTCTTGTGTATTTTTATTATTTTTGAAAATATTTATTCCTTTATGTATCAAGAAAAGATTCATATAATTATATCTGTATTGCAGGTGTTACTCTAGAAGATCCTAGGACTGAGGATCTGAGTCAAGAAGTTAGAGGATTTATATTTTCCAAACTCTTGGTTTGTTCCCAAAGCTTCGCGCGTAGATGAGATCTTAACCAAGTAATTTAATGTATTCTTACATTCTGTTTTGCTTTATCTTTGCAACTGCAGGAACGCAAGCCAGAGCTGACTACTGAGGTAATGGCTTTCAGGGATTATTTATTATCATCAACAATATCAGACACACTGGAAGTTTGGGAATTGAAGGGTATTGGTTGTCATGATTGGTGCATGATGATAGCTGTATACAGCATCTCATCTGTGCTTGGTTGATTTTATTTTATTTGAAGATCTTTTATGCGCACTTTTGACCCGTTTGGTTATCTTTTCTGCAGATTTAGGACATCAAACAGCACAAAGGATAGTGCATGCATCAGACCCTCTACAGTCAATGCAAGAAATCAATCAAAATTTTCCTAGTATAGTTTCTTCATTATCTCGAATGAAGGTACAAGCTTCTGTTAGACACTCGTTAAATTTATAGGCATATATGATATCTTTGTTATTTATGTCAGCTAACATATGCTTAAGCTATATGCAGCTTAATGATTCTGTTAAGGATGAAATACTTGCAAATCAGCGAATGGTTCCTCCTGGCAAGTCTTTAATGGCTTTGAATGGTGCTTTAATCAATATTGAAGATATTGATCTTTACCTGTAATGTTTTCTTCCTCCACCATTAGCTCTGATATCTCATCTTATTCTTAGAGAACAACTGGGTTATATTAACTGTTGGATTTGAGTGGTTGTACCTTATACCTTGGTTTCTCATTTCTACAACCTTTCTTGCTTTTTGTTGTGCCTTTATTTGACACTCTTTTGCATTAAACACCGATGATCAAAGCTTAGCAAAATAAATAATATTTTAGTTCTTTACCTATTGGTCCTAACTGTTCTTTTTTGGAGTACCACTTCTACTTCGTGATTCTAGACTTATAAGATGTCATATGACAAATAATCAGTCAAAACATGCTGTCTTTTTGTTTTTGAGGTCATCATAGTCACTTGCACATGTGCATAGTACATAAGTTCTTACTCAAACACAATCTTTGAATCTGACGTGGAAAAACATGTTTAGCCTTATTGATTTACTTGCATGTATAATTCATGTTTTTTGGCAGCCAATGGTCTTCCCAATTTATATTGGGATGCAAATGAGCCAAGTAGCTCGTGAACTGCTCGAGCTCGACTCAAGTCCAAGCTCGACTCGACTTGACTATTACCGATCTCGAGTCGAGCTCGAGTAGCAAAATACTCGACTTGAAGGCTCGCGAGCCTAATCGAGTATATATATATATATATATATATATATATATATATTTTAATAATATTATATTTTATTTATAATATATATTATTAATTTAATATTTTAAAGTATAATATTTATATATTTTTAATCTGACCTAACTCCTAACTTTTAACAATATTTTTTTAATTATGGCTAAGGCTTAAATTTGAGCCCGAACTCAAGCTCGAGTATGGCTCGGTTGATATTCGAGTCAAGTCGATCTCAACTACTTTTTTTTTTTGATCGAGTTGATTTCGAGCTTTGGATATTAAGGCTCGATCGATGTCGAGTTGAGTTTCGAGCCCGAGTATTTTAAATCTAGTCGAGCTTGATTCTCTAGCTACTCGACTTAGCTTAGCTCGATTGCGCCCCTAATTTATGTTTTGTTTTTACCTTTATCTAGACTGATATGGTGCTAGATATCACATTTGGCAATTATTTCAGTAATATATGTTTGATTATATTATGCTATGTGGACCATATGTTCTGGTATCTGATGCTATGGTACAGTATTACTGTTTTTAAATGTTTTAACCATCTATTTTGGGTCTTATAGGTTGATGGATCTGGTTAGTGAAGAGTTATCCTTGGCCGATCAATTTTCAGAACTTAAGGTGATTTATGCTTATTGACATCTTTCTTTATGGCATATGCATCATAGCCAATTTCCTGGTAAATTGTTTGCTGGTTAATTGATTGTGCACCCTTCTTCTTATTTCTTTTTCACTTTCTTTCTTTTCCTTTCCCTTTTCCTTGCAAGTCTGTTAAGTTTCAGTAATCTGTCCCAAAATTGTAACACCCAAGGAGAAATAAGGTAATAGACTAACAAATAGCAGGGTTAAGGCATTCAAGTTTCAACTATGTAAATAAATGTAGGATTGAACATGATCTAACTGCTATTCTGCCGTAACCTAAAGCCATATGAGTGTGGTAGATCTTGAGAAGACTAGGTCTGTAATAATTTAAGCAGAGCTTTATGAAATTGTCTTCTATGAACATTTTGGCTAAATAAATTATAAAATTGAATTATTGCTATCAACGATGCTTCCACCATTCAGTTTTTTTTTTTTGTTTCTTATCGCATTTTTAAGAGACTGCTTTTAGTGCTTCTCTGCTTCATCTTAAATTATTTGAAATTATTTTTTTCAAGATCTCTCTCTGGAGAACCCTGACATGATCATCCAGTTCTACTGACTCTTTATATAAACAACACCTCTCTATTTCAATTTTTCCTTTCTATGATAATTATTTGTTATGGGTTGTAATGCTGCCTTTCCTTTTGTATGTCCTGGAATTTTTGTAATATTTTTATTTCATCCATCCATTTATGTAGCTATGTAATGTACTTGGTAATGTTTATCATGATGTTTTTTTTTCCTTCTTGTATAATATACCTTTATAAATTCTTTTGTATATTGGCTAAGGCCTATTCATGATGTTTTTTATTCAGTATGATTAAGATAAGACTAGAAATGCCAAAATGTACATTTCCTTGATTACAATCATTTAGCAGTCATATCAGTTTATTTAGAAATATAACCGGACATGAGCTGCTCGAACTTTGATCAAGATTTTCACCTCTAGATGGTAAGAATAGTTTTGTTTTGGATCCTATAAATCCAACAGATCAAACTTCAATTTGGACACGGAACTTGTTATTGAAGGTTACACATTTAAAAGAACACTCTACTATCAATCTTAAAGAACTTTCCTTTGTGTTTGATGATTCTTTAACTCCTTATTGTTAGTCTTGGCTGGGTATTTTTTCCCCACTATAACAAGTATAGGCTAAACACTGATGCTAATTCTTCTTAGTATTTTGAACATTTTGTTTGCATTCTTTGCTTGCCAAACAGCATCTAAAACTGAGCCCTGTATAGTGCTTACTTCTGTCCTTCTTTACAGAGGCGTCTCAATGCATTTGTTTTTGTAAATTCATTTTGCCTTCTTTCTCATCTGAGCCTTCAGATGACCTATATAAATAATTTTAGCTTCAGTTTTACTGTCAAAGAGGCACCCTAATGCCTGTTCCAGTCTCTGTCATCCACCAGGTCCACCGAAGTTGCTTAATCCCCTACCCTCATGTTTAACCATAGCCATCCACCCAACCAACCGTCCCTTTTCCGGATTCAGAAACTGCTATACAGTCCCCTGCATCTCATGCAAAGTTGCAGCTCTCTGCTCAACGTGCTATCACTGCCTTGGCTTAAATTATCTTACAAATTTGCTGCATGTTAGCTCGAATTCATGTTTAAGGTTAGACATGTCAGAATCTTGCTCTGTACTAGTCAATTATTAAATTTATATATGACTCAGGCTGCTAAACTAACCCTAATTGTGTTCTTTAAGTTGAACTTCCAAGTTCTTCTGACTTCTTATCAAGTGACGCATGTGCATTCTACTTTTTCCTTATATATTCAGTTTTCTTGAAACAATGTCTTTGCAATTGATCAATGCTAAAACTGTTTCAGCTTCCTCAAAATGCAATTAGGAAGCTGTTGACAGCACCACCACCTTTGGAAATTAATGCCTTTCGTGTTGACTTCCGTTCTGCTCATGTTCATTATCTGAATGACTTGGAGAAAGATGTCATGTACAGACGATGGCGAAGCAATATCAATGAGGTATCCTTTTCATTCTTTTCCTTGAGTTTGTGAACACAAAAGCAAAAGGTCAAATGTTTGTATCAAGTTTTTTTGTACACGAATAGAATTTCTCTTATATGATTTATTTATTTGACATTACCTATTTCTGTTTCTGTAGATATTAATGCCGGTCTTCCCCGGTCAGCTTCGCTACATACGTAAAAATTTGTTTTATGCTGTTTATGTACTTGACCCTGCTACAGCTTGTGGAGCCGAGGCATGTTCCTTTGTTTAGTTTGTCAGTCATTCCTGAATTTAACTTCTCTAACTTTCTCTTTGTTTGGTTTCTTAATGTGAAATTTTGCTCTCTCTGATATATCTGACATGAATATTTTTTGATTTCCTGGGGCTTTACAGACCATCGACATGATTCTCTCTCTCTATCAGAATAGCGTCCCAATGAGATTCGGGGTGATACTATATTCTTCAAAACTTATTAAGAGTCTTAAAGAAAAGGACAGCAGTCTTCCCATGTCTTCAGTTGACAATGACACAAAAAATGGGGAAGATATTTCAAGTTTGGTAATTTGTTCTTTCCTATTGTAGTCTTCTACACTGAAGATGGAACTCCTGCTCGATATTTATTAGAAGTTAAATACATGTTGGATGCTAGCAGTATTTGCATTCAAATATGATGACATTTATTGTGCTTTGTCCTTATTCAGTCTTAGAAAATCTTAGGGAAATCCTATAGTCCTGTAATATATTACCTTAATGTACTGATTATTTGCTATAATGTATTTGGAATTTTTTAAATGCTTAATTAAATTAACTAGGTTTTCATTTTTCCATGGCTGGTAATCTACTTGGTGATTACCTTCATTATTTGATGTTATATTGTTTGTCAAATATTCGTATTAACTTCATTCAAGGATATAGAATGGGCTCGTATTTTGTGCTTTTGCTTTTTTTTTTTTGATGGTTTCTAGTTAATGAACAGCATCTTTATACTTGTCAAGTAACCAATTGAACCTAAAAGTCTAAGCTGATAAGAAAAGGTTTAACAATGAATAGCATGCATAACACCCCACTTCATGCCCAGTCTGGAGCACACATGTGGAGATGATCGAGGGCAAGATAACAGCCAGGGGAATTAAGTAAATAATTGGCATGGAGGTGATTCGAACTTGTCACCTCTTGCATATCTAAGCTCTGATACCATATTAGCTCACAAATTGACCCAAAAGCTGCGAGGGAAAGGGTCAACAATGTATAGCAGGCCTAAGTCCTACCAATACTATCTGTTTTTTATTTCAGTGAACTAGTCAGATCATCCACTCGATACCCCAGCCTTCCAACCACCCCAAAAGATAGTTCAAACCTGACCTATCTGGGCTCCTTAGGCCTAGGTAGGCTTTTCAGGTGCCTATTGTTACCGCTGTGCTGCCTAGACCTGCTTGGTTGGGGCAGTATGGAGCAACATTGCTTCCACTTATTCATTTATGCCTGTTATTAAGCTTTTGTGGTAGTGAAAATGTAATAGGAGACCATCTCAGAACACAGTAAAAACTAGATCCTTGATCTTCTTGTTATGCATGACCACTGTATCATCCGCATATTAAAGATGCGACACAGTTGCCAAGACCACCTTTTATAAATTTTGGACCCCCCCCTCTCTATGAATAGCATGACTTGTGCCAAATGTAAATTATGTTGTCAGCTAATTCGCATTCTCATTGCCTCATTGCCCACTTGTTGATAATTAGAATTGGAAATGCATTTTGAGTAAAAATATGTTAAGAGTTACCTTCTCATATGCCTTCCAGAAAGCCCGAGTTTTTGAGTTTTCCATCTTTTGCATGCGATCATCATTTCGAAAAAGGTAAATTGCTGTCGATGAAAGTATCCTAAATATCTCCTTTTGGGATGTTCATTGCAGGAGTTCCAGTTTGACCAGAAGACGGTACTCTATTTTCTTATACTATTTCTTTGTGTTATGACTATTTCATCTGTATTATCTTGTAAGAGTTGAAATTCTTAACATGTAATCATTTCTATTGAGGGATGCCTTTCTTCCTTATGTTTTTTAAGCTAACGTTTTCATGAAACATCTGAGCTTTAAGACAAGCTTTTATCTTGTCATCCCTACCTAGTCAGGTCCTAGCTCTTCTGAGTGATTCTTATATTAAATTCATGAGCAGTTTGATGTGTAGTCTGGCTCATTTGATGTCTTTCGATGGATTTTATTTCCTGCAAGTGAGCCCCTCTTCTTTGTTGACTAATAATATGGTGTTCCATAGTCATTAACTCTCCTTAACCATCATACAAAGCTTACTGCCATTGGTTGCATGGATGTCATGCATATTTGTCTCTGGAATATTTGAAAATCTGATAGTCAATGATGTTTACCGTGATGATTGAGCCATGCTAAACTTATTACAAACTTAAGAGTTTTAACAGATGGCAGCTTTTCACCATAATGAAGCTCTAGCACAATTGTTAGTGAATTTCTATGATTTCAGCTATTTTGGTTCCAGATTTTGTTATGGCTTCTGTATCTTTCTTATTGACTTTGATACGGCTTATTGATCATATGCTCTGCTCTTTTTTGCATGATGTCATAGTATAACTTACAGCTGTTTATTTCTATGTACAGGCAACTTCTTTCTCTCTCCCCCTCCCTCTGCTTGTTTCCATCTCTCCTCTTCTGCTGCTGCTGATTAATCATATTCTTGTTTTTTCTGCAGATTATACAACTTTTCCTATACATTGAGGAGAACTACAGCCCTCAATTGGCCTTCCAGTTTCTCAGCAATGTATGCAATATTAGTGCTTTAAACAATTTTGATCCCGCTGTTATTGTTGAAATAACACCCAGATGGACTTTTTCCTTACATTTTTGATAGTCTTTGAACTGACACTTATCTTGTAATTCATTATAGTTCAGTACTTGTACCTTAATTTACATAATGCACTGGTGACTAGCTCGAATGATTTGGCTTGCATGTGACAGATACCAAAAGGACGTTTTAGCATGTGTGAGTCCTGCACAATGTAGCATTAGTGTCTTATCATCTTTTAGATATTTTATTTTAAAATTAACATATTCGCATCATCTGAACATATCAACATGTGGGCCGTTTCAGGACTGACGTGCTAGTGCTGATAGCCTGGTATACAACACAGTAGTATACATGTAATACTAAGATGTTTATGGACAAATAGAATATTACTATTGTATAATCATGTTGCATGAGAAGTTTATTGCAAATTGGAGATGGGCCAGCATCATTGTCATCTAAAATGAATTTGAGTATGATATGCAGCATGTTGTTCACGGTGGATCACATTTTCTTTGAAGCAATATTCACTCGCTTTTTTCCAATAATACATGTAGTACCAAGTTTTGTTTGTCCAGGACAGTCTCTAGCAGAGCATGCTTGACAAACTGTTGTCCTCCTTTATGGATTCCATACATTTGTCAAGGACTTAGGTAGTCACATACATGAAGGCACAATTGTTGATGCTAATCATTGTCTTCCTTTCCTCTGAAAATTTCAGAGGAAAACACACACACATGTCAGTGTGCATATAAAATGCAGATACATACCTATACATATACTGATAAACATACATACAATATATGTGGGGTATGGTATGGGTGCTATGCTCTAACATTGTACCATGTGTCGGTACAGGAGCGTACCATACCATACTGGTATAGTGACAATTGGGGGCTTGGTGTTGACGGTCAAGTCTTAGAACACTGATTTCACCTTTAATTTGTGACAGGTAAGGAGGAGTGGTGCAGACGATCTTAGTGAAGAGACCCTTGAGGCACATCACATTGAAGGGGCATTTGTTGATTCTATATTGTACGTTTGCTTAATAATTTGACTTTATTGTTCAGAAAAAAAGTATTGCTTTCATAACAGATCAAGCAATTCCTTTATTCCCTTCATTATTTCACAGATCCAAGTCTAAATCTCCTCCTCAAGAAGTGTTATTAAAACTCGAAAAAGAATCAAAATTTAAGGAGGCGGCTTGGGAAAGCTCTATTTTTGTGTTTAAACTAGGGCTATCGAACCTTCGGTGTTCTCTGTTAATGAATGGCCTTGTTTATGAATCAAGTGAGGTAAGTAGTTGGTAACCTACATAACTCTTTTTCCTATAAATTGGGAAATATGCAAAAGTTAAGTTCTTATGCTGCTTCTAAAATTTTTAATTGTTTTGTCTCTTGTATTAAGGGTTCATAGACTTTAGAAGTTGGGCATTCAGATTCAAAGTTTTGGGTACAACCATAGTAGGGTGGAGGAAGATAAAGTGAGATGGATGAGTGATAAGTCAGGCATCTTCTATTCTCCATGTACATGTGAGCAAGGATGTGACTGATAAAGTAGGAAGTTGGTTAGAAGGGTATGATGCAAGGGCTATGTGATTAGGTACCATTTATTTGCAATGTTGGAGTGGTGTACATAAACAGTACATCAAAATTATCGAGGAAATGTATGCAGGAGAAATGGCAAGTGTTAAAAATAATTAAGATACAGTAAATTTATTTTTGGTTATGGTGCCTTGGACCAAGGGTCAAAACTAAACCCGTATCTTTTATGGTAAGCATAAGCATATCAATTGCTTGAGAAGAGATGCCATTGCTTGTGATACCTATAGATGATGTAGCATTAATGATGAGAAAAGTACATGGGTAAATGCTAAGCTATATTTTAACAGGAACACCTTAGAAAATCAGAAAAAAAAAAACAGAATATCTAGATTGCAACTTCATCAAAATCAGAAATAAAAATGAGGTGTTATTTAAAGATTGATAGAATTTGTTGTCTAGGATAACTATAAAAAAGAAAGGAGCAATTTATTAAATATGAAGACATGTAAGAGGATTCGACTTGGATGTATGAAGCAAAGAGGCCCTTCTGGGATGCTGTTCTACAGAAACATATCTTGGTGACTCGATAGAAGACACTACAAAATGGCAGCAAGACCCACAATGTTGTGTGCCCATAATCATGGGCAATAAAGAAGGTTCAAGAAAACAACATGAATGAAATATAAATGATAATGTTGAAATAGATGTGAGATGTTGCCCATTTTAGGTGGATGAATGATATAGTCTTGAATATATGGAAAAATATGAGTTAGTTCACTTATTTATGTCCATTTTATGTTGTCAAATCATTTACCTGGTGAGAGCCTTTGTTACTTAAATATATTTATTTTCTTGAAGAGAAAGTCGGTTAGAAAGAGAGCATGACCATTTTCTTGTTGTATCTCAGTGGAGTCTGTTCAGATGCCTTTACGAGTGTCTGGAGTCTGTTATCATCCATTCTTGCAACATATAGCTTTCAGTAAGTGGTATATGTAAACAATGAAAGTTGGTAAACTGCATCATTAGTTGATAAGATGGTGGAATGATGAGCATAAGAGAAGCAAGAATTTAACACATGCATTGTTTGTCTACTTATAGAGTATTGGATATTTTGATAGATCATAGATGTACCTGGTAGTTCAGTTCTTATTCTAGTAGTAATCATATAAATAAACCGTACTAAATTAATTAAATTGCTTCATGAAAATACATAACTAGCTGTTGATTTCAAAAATTAGCAATAAATACTAGCTCAGACACTCTTGCTAATTTTCATTATTGATTTTTTATGTCATATTACCACTCTTTTATGGGTTACTGACCAATCAGTATATGGAATGAAACTTTTGCCTTATAAAAACAAATGAATATATAATCTTTTCTTTTTGAAACTTCTCAAATACCAATCATGAGCATCAAAGGAGTTGCAAAAATTTAGTTAACTGGAAATTTAAGGAAAATTGTGATCATAAACATTTTAGAAAGGGAGGATGTTAGAGTTATATGTAAATTCAGCGTTGAGCTTGACTTAAAAGTCTTTTCTTTGAAAAGTGTGATTTTCCTGTATGTTACTAAATATTTTGATACACACACATGCATGCATGCATACATACATACATCGCTGAGAAATATGTAGCTATGTAATTAGATTCTGTAACTTTGATCCTATTGTTCCTATACAAGGAAAACATTTTAGGAATAACACAAGATTGAGGATTTTACACGAACTTGTCCAAACATGAGGACACATCATGTGATCTAGGGATCCTGTTAAGGAGTTTGGTGGAGTGGTATATGAGGAAGAAAATGTTAGAATGAAGAGATTTGGATCTATAATGGTTTACCACAAACTTGTACTCATATGTGAAGGTTGCAATGAATTTCAGGAAACTATCTAAATGCTCATTAGAGGAGTGAACTTATAAAGCAAAATCTATGAGCCAAGATACGTTGTCTTGGCACCGGGCCCCGTATCGGTACCACCCTGTTACTGTATCGGTACATCCGGTATAGGGATTGGTTCGAAGTACCAAGTGTTGGTACGCCCTCCGTACTATGTACTAGTACTGAACCAGTATTGCACGTCCTGTACCATCCAGTTCGGTATTTTTTGGCGTACCTTGCTATGAGCTATGCTGCAAAAAAATGGTGTGGCATTGGACATGCCCACTAGTGGATTGAATGCTTGTGCCATTGGTTTCAAATGATGGTTCATTCTGAATGTGGATGCTTGTGAGGCCACAGATCGTCACAATTCTGTTGTTGCATTTTCGGGAAACTATGCAATAAATCTTAGCATCAGTATGTTGCTATTTTCTCTCTACCTATCAGGTGGAAGAATCTAACAATCATAGTATTCATGCATTATCTGTCAACTGCAAGTTATGTTGCTATTTTCTCTCTACCTATTTGATGCAATGAAATAATGAATCAACAGGTGACGTCTAATATCTGATAGAGTGAGGAATCATGTTATATGGGGCAACTCACTGCAAGAAGCAACTATTAAAAAATTCTGTGCACACTATTAGCTGCTCAAATAGTTTTATTTTTATTCTTTTTTCTATGAAGTTTTACTAAACCAGCAATTCTTAAGAAAAGAAAGGTGTTATATAGATGCGACAGTTTTGAGGAAACCTAAGTTATGCAAACTTCTTGAGAGAATCAAATCATGCAAAATTATTGCTGAGGATAGAAGGATAATAGGGAAACATGTACATTGCAAATATCTAGAGAAGTAGAGACTGTTTTAGAAAGTTCTATTTCCTTTTCCAATTTTCTGTATTTTGTGATGCGCCTGTATATTTTAATTAGCTAAAATTGATCATGACTTGCAAACTCTTAGGCATGTACTTTAATACATGTTCAATGTTTTTGCGAGTAATATGACTATATGTTGGTTTTACTATTCCTTTTTAATTCAATTTAAAAGAATCTAAGATAATTCTTCCAGAATTACTCATATATTTTAATCTTTAGAAAACACAAACCCGCTTTCCCACCATGGGCTTTTAAAATTGGGCTGTCCTAAATGATTGACCATGAAAACTCATGGTTATTACCCAAATATTGTTGCTTATACTGGAGCCTGCACCTAGGCACATGGCGCTTCACACCTGATATTGGTTCCAAGGCATATATCTGTATCATAAGAGATTTGACCATGTAACTCAATTTACCCCAAAATGATGAGATGGATTTGGATAAAGTAGTCCTATGAAACCCTATGAAACAAGGTTTAGAGTCTTTAGACTTGAGTCTTGGTATTGGTATTCATAATGGTGCCTTGCGATATTAACACATAGTACACTTGTTGTTGCAGGCATAACAAAAGTGAGAATACAAGATGTGATACCATGTGTTGGTATAGTATGGTAATGAAGGCTGTATATGTACTGCTACCTGAACATATGGTATCATACTTGCATGCTCTGAAATGCTAAACATGTGAGAATGTTGATTGAATTATATGTGGGTTGTCCTAGGTATGGAGGTTGTTTGCTGATTTTATGTTATGTACTTGAAAGAGGGGTATGCTATAGGATCTGTCATGTTGACATTTTCCATTGCCTTCCTTATTTGGTGACAGTGCTTCTACCCTTTCAAACTCAACACAATGTTCCAACTTGCTCAAAACAAGGAATGCGGAACTGTCTCGAACCAGATGGTTCCATCTGTACCGAACTGTACCAGTGATCTACCGGTAGGTTCCGGCTTTGAAACCGGTTTGCTACCGGAGCCGGAGAAGACGAAGAGAAAGAGAGAGCGAGCGGGGGAGGGAGGGAGGGAGAAGGCAAGCAATTTGCCGACTTCATTTAAAAATTTTTAAATTTTTTCCGCGGCCGCGGCCTCGGCGTCTGCTGTCCCCCCGCGGCCCTCCGCTGTCGTCCGCGGCCTATCCTTTTCCCTCCCTCCCCTACTCGCTCTCTCTTTCTCTTCTCCGTCTCCGACTGCGGCTGAATTTCTCTCGTTACGGGCCCGATACGGAACCGGTACCGAACCGGACTGGGCGCCGACCGGTATGGCACCTGGTACTAGTTCGGCAATCCTTGGTTCAAAATCTTGTAGATGGATTCTAGTAAGGCTATAGTATGAAACACTGATATGCTGAATATGACATTAAATAAATTGTAATGTCTAGGGCGACATGGTTTCGAGAGTTACATTTACATGCTTATTACATGGTTAAATCCTCCAATAGGGATAAACAATGAAGTTTCCTCTCTGCTTGTGCTGGTATCTCAGTGTAAAAGTATCTAATAGGCATGGTATCCAGCATGCCCATTGAAGTTCGTGTTAATATGGTCTATACTCTGTACTAAGAAAGCAAGAACCAACTAGTTAACAATATACCGAGTTGGTCAAGATAAACCGGAGGGAGAAAGAATAAAAGATGAGGGGGCCATATAGAATGCCTAACTAGGAGCGGGAGAGGCATTATATTTGGAAACTCCACTAACGGTAGAATAAACATCTGTCCTGCATGTGCATTAGAAGTTCCTTGTTAGTTTGAGGAGCAAAAATGAAGCTAACCCTCTTAACTCTCTTGTAGAGAAGTGGTTGGGTATTATGATAATTGCAATCTATAGTTTTGCATTCTGGGTGGATACTTTTGCTCTTAACTGATGTATTTATATTGTATATTTGCTGTTTAATGAACTGTTCAGGAAACCACTATAAATGCTATGAATGCAGAGCTCCCCAGAATTCAAGAACAAGTATATTATGGGCATATACACTCAAATACAGATGTTTTAGATAAGTTTCTTTCAGAGAGTGGTTATCACCGCTATAACCCACAGGTAAGTTAGTATTTTTTCCTGCAAACCTTTGTACCTTATTTTTTTTTAAGTCAATAACATAACCATTTGATCGCACAGATTATTGGTGATGGAAAGGGAAAGAATAAGTTCACCTCACTGTTCACATCATATCTAGGGATGGAATCCATACTTCATGATATTAGCTACTTACATTCTAGAGGAAGTAAGCTTTGTTGATGAAGAAATTGCTGTGCTGCCGGTGGTATTAGCTTCTTTAATGAAATTTGACCTTTTTGTATACGATCTATTTTCAGGTGTAGATGATCTAAAGCCAGTGACTCATCTTCTTGCTGTTAACGCTACTTCAAGGATAGTAATAAAATTGCTGCGTGAAGGAATACATTACCTGGTTTTTACTTGTCACTATAATAAACGTTTATTTAAATTGATGTTAACAGCCCTAGAGTAGTGCATTATTTTTATTAGTTGCCTTTTTTGATGCAGATGGAAGGGTCTAAAAGAGCCCGTGTTGGTATACTGTTTTATGCTAGTGGTGGGGCTTCTTCACCTGCTTTACTTTTAGCAAAGATTTTTGAAAGAACTGCATCCTCATTCAGGTTAGCTAGGACTCCATCTTGCCCCCCTGACCAGGGTATCAAGCATTCAGCTGCTTGTTTTATAGTTTAACGTTCATACTGATTGAAAATGTACTTGGATTTTTTTTTCTTTGTTCTGATCACTCTTTTTATTGTATTAAGTAACAAGGAGAAGGTCTTGGACTTCTTGGATGAACTGTGCTCACTCTATGAAAGCCAATATATGACTTCATCTTTGTTGGATTCCGAAAGCTTACACACATTTACTGAGCAAGTTTGCGAACTAGCCGGGGCAAATGACTTGCCATCTGATGATTATAGAGCATTGCTTTCGAGCTTTTCTGTGGATATGATTAAGAAACAAATGGATAAGGTATGCATATCATTTTTTGCATGGACAAATAATGACTGATGTAAAACCATTTCTTTGTTTACTAAATGAAGATGAAGATTTGATGCTATGCAGTTGGTATTTAACAAAAAACTGAAATTTACATGGCAGGGTGTTAAATTAAGTGATCACTTGTGTGTAAACCCTATGCAATGATGCATATCCAATAGAAACAAGTGCCATAATAAATTGGCAGAGAATATGATAGTAACTTATACAAAGTTAATGCAAATAGTAACTTATACAAAGTTAATGCAAAAAGGTTTCGAAGCAATCTATACCACATGCAACCAGGTCAGCTAAGTTGGTACTTGACTGTGCATCTCATCTACATCCCACGACCTGCTATCCTTTTAGTGTTGATATAAGCTCTTAAATTTCGTGGAGTAGAGCACATTTATCCTGTTTTCATACAGATTCTTCTCCTTAAGCTCAATTTTAGATTTTTGAACTTGAAACTAATGACTTGTGAGGATAATCTTGGGGAACCAGTGAGCTGAATTCAGCCTCTCACCAAGTTTCTCCATCAGAGCTACAGAGAAATCACTCCACCTACCAATAGAATTCTTTAAGGACAATGAAAATTAACCTATCTTTCACTCTATTTCCCAACTTGTTGTAAGAATAAATAGCTGTTTCTTAGACTTCGCTAAAGACAGAGTACTCTTAAGTCCAAACCAAGTCATTTTCATACCTTTGCTAGATCCTAAAAGAAATATACCTGAAGGATTTCGAAAAATACATAATTTGAATTCCTGTGGAAACTATATCAGAATATTAACAGAAACTATTTCAAATTACAATTATAACATTTTGAAAACACTTGTAGTCCAACGTATACCTCAAATAAGACATAGACAATAATTCTACTCACAACAGGACTTTTAGAACCCATCGAATAATACAGCAAAGCATACATGAAATATGCGATAATATATCCAACCACTTAGTTTCTCAATGTTAGGGCCCTCTTACTTGAACTTAACCCTCCATTGGGTGGTCCATTTGTAGTACCACGTTCGATCTTTATTAATATATCAACTTGTGGTCTTTAAATAAGAATTTTCCCTTTGTTAGGTGAGTTACTGCCTCCTTGGATATCAGCATTGCATTATCCCTCAATCTTCGTAGAAGTTTAATGCGAATGAGGGAATAGTTGAGCAAATTTTTTGCAATTTGCTGCTCTCTGGTTGCAGAGCTCACAGTGACTCCAATATTTAGTGTTGGACTATATAGTAATATTTTTTTATACTAACTTGAACTTAATTAGCAATAGTATCCCAGTTTATAGCGGGAACAGTGGATGGAATGAAGACATACAACAGAGATCCTAAAAAAGAAATATGAGGTGGACGATGTTTGCATGAGAAATTTATTTTGACTTCATCGTCTTAGTTCCACCCAATTTGCTTGTGTTGGAAATCTTAAATTAACTGACCATTTAAACCAACTTAAAAATACAAATGACTATGGATGCTGGTATAAGTAATTCAGTATTGACAATGACTTTTTTTTCTCTATCAATAGAAACATGACATCTTCATTTTCGTTCTTATCTTGCAGGTTGCAAATTTTCTGTACAGACAACTTGGACATGACTTTGGTTCCAATGCTGTCATTACCAATGGAAGGGTGAGTTGTGTGGTTAACTGCATCCCCCTCTTCCTTTTTGTGAGTGCACATGGTGTTTTTTAATGTTGGCTCTTAACTATTGCCATCCTTTTCTTTTGTGCTGAGGCGTATATGCACATTTCTCATAGAAATGGACCAATACTCTCTATATCTATCTATCTATCTGCACACACACATATATATAATGTATACGCAATCAGATATATAAGATATGCATGTTCATACGTATGCATGCATGCATGCATGTGTGTATAATTTCTAGCTCATGTCCTTCTAAGTTGTTTTCTTTGCAGGTCTTTATCTTGAATGATGAGAACTCTTTTCTAAGTGATGATTTCAGTCTTCTGGAGTCTTTGGAGTATGAGATGAGAATTAAACATATTTTAGAAATTATTGAAGGAGTGGAATGGCAAGATGTGGACCCTGATGATCGAACAAGGTAATCTCATCATTGTTCTTATGTATAATTTAATCTATTTCAACACATTCATTGCTAAGAGCTTGTTAGGTCATTAGTTTCTTTGTGTCCTTTGCAAATTCGTGTCTTAAGTAAGTGTTATCTTTGTATGAATGCACATCATCACTTTTTAAGCACATCATCACTTTTTAAGCACATGACAAGCTGCATTTTATGGGAAGAAAGATCAAACTTATTAATACAAGATATTGGAGTTGTTGGTACGGATGCTGAAATTACTCTTGATCCTTATTTTTCAATACTTTCATAAGTTCTTGTATGTTACACGCCATGGTCGATTGTCAATGGTGCAATGCAACCATAACTGTAACCCTCCACCTTTATCCCAGCTATTAGGGGTTGGCTTTCTGGATCCTTACTCGCCAATTATTCCAATTTAGGGTTATGGATCCTTACTTGCCAAGTATTCCAATTTAGGGTCTTGTACCATAGAGAAACTATACTGTTAGAGTTAGAACTAAATTGTTCTGATAGATAAACTGCTGTCTTATTCCATAGGTACCACAAAACATTAAATATCACTAAGGATCTCATTAATTCTATTTTTATCAGGTAACAATTTAAACAGGATTGTATGTCAAAAGCATAATTGATATTAAAGAACATGGCTTCCTAAAGGTCTGATGGGGTTCTAAGGTTGCAATATTTAAAAATGTGCTGGAGCATCTGTTTTGATCTGCAACTTTCAGGGATTAAATCTGTAGCGACAAAAAAAATCAAAAGAATGTAATCTTGATAATCGATTTGGTTATTGTATCATTTCTTTACAACTAAATATCTTTGACATTTAATGTTACATTTATGACTACTATATAGACTTGTTTTTGACCTTCTCACTGTATTTTGTTTGCAGCAAATTTTATAGTGACATCATAATGCTGGTTACTTCATCACTGTCTACCCGTGAAAGGAGTTCTGATCAAGCCCATTTTGAAATTTTGAATGCAAAATACAGGTGTTTGTCCATTCTTTACTGCAAAAGAACTAACTATTCGTACCAAAATCATGCTCTTTGCTTTGCTATGTTACTAGTTTCTGGTATGATGATGAATTTTATAAAGTGCTTGCTTGTTTTAGTCTGTTGTTGCAATGATAAATAGAAGCTTAGATTTATTTCACGATTGTTTGTCCATGAAAAAAGTAGTTCATGAGACCTCGAATTCCCATGTTCCAGCATGCATTATGCCAGCTGGTCCCAGCCCTAATTGATTGGCCCGAAAATCCCACCTCCGCCCCGCCGGCTAGAAGAAATGAAGTGCCGTATAGAAAGGGTCATATGATGTGGCTCATTCCAAAGGAATTCTAGCTCATATATCACTACTCCAATCATCGCCTTTTCCAAGTCTTGTTTCGGAGCTATGATCTGTTGAGTCTGCTGAGCCAAGACCTGACTTGCTAAGCTAGGTTTTTCTTTGCTCTATCTATTTGTTCGTACTCTCTTACGAGTTCTTCTCCTTATGATCTAACCTATTTGCACTCCTTATTTAAACACACGATGTTGTCAAGTTAATTAATCATGCCTTCCATAAGTATATTTAGATATTGTGCTTGCTTATTTATTTGCTTTATAGTTTATATAGATATGATTCAGAATGTTTTGAATATAAGGATTCAAGAAGCTAATGTTGCTGTCTATAGGGGTTGGCAAGAATTTGATTGTTCTTTAGAATAGGCTTGAAAATAGATAGCTGGGGTGGATTCCTCCTGCGCCAGAATTGGAAATTTCTATACCATATAGTCCTTTAAGTCCAAGATAAGTGGTCAAAGGAATTTCAAGGTGAATCCTAAGTGAGCAGTTCAATGCGAGCTCCTCCTATTACTTCTTTTGGTTGGAAGGACAATATCTAAGAGTGTACAAAGGAATGATTATTATCATTAAGAACTTACAATATTTAAGAGTGCATAAAGAAAAAATAATTGTGTTTAATGAATCTAGTTCCACTACATTAACACTCCAAAATCAGAATTGCATGTAAAGGTTAAATTGAAAGAGAGCTAAACCATTATACCATCAATTGATAATCACACAATTATAATTGAAACCAAAACTAATTATCAATATCATTTAATGCATTAAGCAACTTGATTTGTAGGTCATAGTAAGCAATTTTACCAGAACATTGTGCAATAGAGAGAGTTGAATAAAACAAATTAATTGTTGTAGGAACAAGAATAAGGTTCGTAATCTTGGTACGTACCCCATACCAAGTGGATATAGTGTCGGTACACCCCTGCATACTAAGTCTCGGTTTAATACCAGTATGATACAATACGTCCGGTATTGTGGCAAAATTTTGAGGTGAGTCCGGCAAAATTTGAGAGGATAGAATCCAGAAATGAGTATATGATAGGGTTGAAAAATTGAGAGATGAGAGTTTTTTTTTTTTTTAAAAAAGAAAACCATTAGTTACTGGCATCAATTAGCTAGTGGATGTGTAGACCGCCACTTGAAAAACCTTGGTTGCCTGCTCTTTGATTTTGAACCTAGTTATGGTCCACTTAGGTAATCGGCCATTTATAGGAGCTCTAAATGGTTCAGCCGAACAGCCTAGATGTCTTGGTGATTGATTGTGATTCTGCGAGAACATTGCTTTACAACTATTTGCATGTTGAAGCAGATTTTTGTTAAGCATTCTTTGTTGAGTATGATGTCAATCCTCGTTGATAGAAGATGATGAAGTTCAAATCTTGCGGTTGGATCTGATGATCTAAGAGTAGATAATCGGATTAAATTGGATGTAAAGATGAGAAAAACAGGCGGTGAATTTGAAACAATTGATTTGACCATTGAACAAGCCAGACAAGTCTTGGAGGGTAGGTATAATGCTTGGCAGCCACCATGCATTAGAAAAGAGGACACATCTTTCTATGTCTCAACAGTGTCATTAGCGGCGTGAAAAGTTGAATCTGAAGACCTTCAAAACCCCAATGGCCTACATTTTCCTTATAATTATTGAAGTAGATTTTATATAGTTGAACATTTCCTCCCTAAAAATTGCCATGAGGCATGATTTCCTCTCAAATTTTACCTCCATATCCTCTTTCTTTTTTGCAATGGCCATGTCCTTTCTTGCCCACATGTTCGATTATTATCTCTAGCTGTAGCCTTGCTCTCTTGTTTCTGCAAAAAAAAAAACTTTTTTTAAAAAAATAAAACTTAAGAAAGGTATCTAATGCCTCTGACTAATGTCAAAAGAAATTAGTGTATGCTCTTTTCTAATACATAAAAAATAAGTATATCAAGGCATTTCTTCCAGAACAGATATTTCTCCCTATGATACAAGAAAGTCCTTGCATTCTAGAGATTGTAAGTTGGCAATGTTTTTCATGTAGGGAGCAAGGTTCAAACAAGGGTTTCAACACTGGCACCAAGCTCCATAAAAGTTGTATCTTGGAATGGTTGGGATTGGTACAGTCGGTATGGATTGAAACAATTAGGATCAACAAGAATAGAAAGGAACAAGTGCGGTCGGTACAAGCTTGTCGGTACACAACTGGTAGACCGATAAAGAGAACTGGTGTCCCGCACCTATAACAGTACCCTTTTTCTGTTGGAATGGTACAACACCGCTGATGATGTTTAAGTTCTTGGTTCAGATTGCCTAGGCAAGGCCAAGTTGTGGACCCCCTGTGTGGCCTAAGTGGGCAGCGAAATACCTCAGTGTTTGCTTAGGGAAGAAAGGCCTCCAATCCTCAAATATGCGTGCCTTTTATGATATTACATAAATAAGCATGTGCATATCATATATATACTCTTTTTCACCACATATGGCATCATTAAAATTATTTTCACATACAAAAAAGTCCAAAGGTCGAAATTCACAAGGAGAGCAACCATAACAGTGCCACCATTGCAATAGCCAGCAGGAAATAGGAGGACCAGGGAGGCAGCAACCAACAGGCTATAATGTTGCAGCCATAATTCATTGGCAAGTAGTATAGATGCTAACAAGCCAAACAAAGAGGAAGAAATATAAAAACAAGGGAAGCATAACCATATGAAACAGTAGCAGAAGAAAAAGAGGGGAAATAAAAACAGAGGATGAAGATGGCAGAGATTGGACTGATCTGAAGAAGGGGGGAGGGTTGGGTAAAAAATAATTTATGGATACCTGGCACCAGCGCTAGCTACTGCTTCTTCTCATCGCCACCAGTGGATCCATCGCCAACTGTTGATCACCCAACCGGCCACCAAATTAGGTAGGTACGAGTTGCTGGTTCCAAAATACTGGTGGTAGTTTCTGCTGCCCTCCCGATGTCCTTCCATATGAGGCTCCAGAAAGGGGAAGAGAACCTCGAAGAGGTAGGGTTTAGGCAGGCTTGGCCTAGGCAGTCTGACCCAAGTGCCGCCTTCAATAACACGGCCATACATATATTGATCTCCCTATAATATGCATATCCATCTTGCAGTATCATATGTTAACGGCATGGCTATGCACGCATTAACTCAGAAATGTAGACTCTGTACATGCCAGGTTTCTAGTTCGAGATAAATGTAAAGGTGCTATTTAAAGACTCTTAAGTTTTCTCTTCTAAAATTGTTCCTTTAAACAAGTAATATTTGACTCGTTCAGATTCAGCATACACTTATGTCATTATACCCTGTATATTGAGCTAATCTTACCCCTTCAAATAAACTATATGCAATATAGAACTTTTAGAGTTAGCCCGGATTTTTGTACTCCAAAATCTTTGGATTGGTTACACTACAGCTCTTGTATGTGTTAGATTATTTGAGGAAATAACTGGCTGAAAGCTGTCATTTAAACATTTTCTGTTTATTCACTAAATGGAGCAGTGTTCTCCAACATATGATTTAATGCTGATGCTGATGAGTGACCAAAATGCTGATATGTTTTGCGTTGCATTTACCTGCTTCTTTACTTACATAAATACATAATAGCATGCAAATGTATGCCATGTATATGTTTGCACGCATGTATATCTGTGCATGTATGTGTGGATGCATGATGCATATTTACACACATATCTATATATACACACAAACAGAGATGTTTGTATGCCATGTGTTCATGTATATGCTATTCATATATTTGCTTAATGCATTGTTTGGAGCTTGGGTTATTTAGTTTGATTGGTTTCTGCATTTGAATACTGTTACAAGATCTGGATTACTGCTTTTCTGATATCTCTTTTACTTATATCTCTTTTCAGTGCTGTTATTCTGAATAATCAGAATTCAAGTATACATATTGATGCTGTAGTCGATCCACTAAGTCCCTCAGGGCAAAAGCTTGCTCCACTCCTTCGTATACTCTGGAAATGCATTCAGCCCAGCATGAGAATTGTACTTAACCCAATTGTGAGTTCTGACTGTGATCTTAATGCAATGGTTTGTCTCATCTATAATTTATAAAAAAAGGGTCCATCTAAGCTTGGAATTACCTAGTTTTAAAATGTTGTTTCACATGCTTGATAGAGTCTCACGACCCATTTATTTGCTTTTGGCACAGTTTAAACCTTATAACCGACATTTCCATTTTTTTCTTACGCTCATATTTCTTCTTGCAATTCACATGCAAAGATTATCTGAAACACTAGCCTAGATTTTTTCCCCTTTCTGACACTTTATGAAAGTCTCCTCCTACAATTGTGATTCTACATGATAGGGAAGTTGCCACTCATGGTCATTTTAATTGGCACCCGAATGAATCTTAGTTGACCATGTTCTTGTAATTAAAAGCAAATATCTGAATCAATTCACATCTTAAAAAGTTTCAGATTGATGCTTTTTCTGCTTTCCTAATCAGGCCTATGTGGATTGCTGCCAAAACTCAAAACTAATAAATATTAGCATAATTTATTTCGTTTCATCCACGATCTGCATTCAGCATGCTTTGTCTGATAAAAAGGCTTTCTGTATGTCAACTATGCTTTTGTGATGTCTGATCATTTTTCCAATGCCAGGACTAGAATTAGATAGGACTAGTGAAAAAGGATTGTGGTTTCTTTTGTTTTGGAAGATTTGACATTTTATCAGACTGAGAGAAACGACTACATAAATTAGAGAGCAAATGTATGTGATAAAACTTGTTTATAATCGTTATGTCTATATTGACACTAATTATGTACTTGAAGACCTTATTGACATTGTTTTCCCCTGGATGGAAAATAATGATACATAACTTGTTTAACAAACAAATAGGTAAGCATCTATACATAAGGATTCTTAAAAACTTGAAATTCGTTCTACTCCATTGGTCATGAAATGATGGCAAGGATCTAGCTGATTCGAAAAGGGCTGGTCATTGGAGAAATAATGGTGGTATAGTTGGTGGAAGACAGAGAAGGAGAGGGTTTCAGAGTAGGCAAAGTCCTTTCTTCTACCACCATAGTGAAGGCGTTGGCAGGAGCTGGGAAGATGTAGTTAAGGAGAGCAGGGGGGTATACAAGAAAGTGTCATTCCTTCTTCTTCCCAAAAAAGCTTTCTCCATGTTCCTAAACCATTTCCTAGTGGTTCCTGCTATCAATGTGGTGAAGCTGGCCATTTTAGGTGAGAGTGCAGAAACTCTGTTGTCTGCGTTGTTTGTGGAGGGTTAGGCTATTCTGTTAGGAGATGTAAGAAGGCATCTTTCAACAAGGAAGGTATGGATCTGGGTGGAGGAATTGAGAAGCTCCATACCTTTATTCTAGTTAATGTGGAAGTTAGAAATAACAATCCTCATTGGCATTTGGAGGCGATGATTAGGGTGGAGGCCATGCAGGCAGTGCCCAGGTCACGGACTTGATGCTCAAATATGCTTTGGAGAAAACTTTGGGTTTTATCTACATAACTGGATTATAGTTTTCTTTTAGAAAATCACATCCAGTAAGATAGTGCAATAGCCTCATATAGTTGTGGGGAATATCTGAATGATAAAAGTATGTGCAAATTACATCTTAGCGCTGCATTTGGAAGGAAAAAGTTGAAATTCAACTATATAACCGATTATGAAACAGTTTTAAGACAGAAAGACTATCAAAACTATGGAAATATAAATTTCATTCCATTACATTATTTGTAATCACTCTCATTCTTGAAGATTTGGTATTATGGTTTACCTTTTAGCTAAACATTATTCAAAGTTTTATAATTAGTAGATGTTTTCCAGTATGAGTTCATATATTCATCTTTTGAATGCTGTCAGCTTAGATCTTTCTCACATTTGTTTGAATAAGGCTTTTGTATTATTCAATTGTTGTACGTCTGTCAACAGAATTGCTATAGCTTCTGAATTTTAAATTTAAATATCTTTAATGAGCATATTAGTTACCAATGATTGAAGAGCAGCTTATATTTATGTAGTTATTTTTCATAAATTTCACTCTATATATTTATGGTCTTATAGGAACTGACATGTTTCTTTTTTTTTCAAAAAAATTGCAGAGTTCTCTTGTGGATCTCCCTTTGAAAAACTACTATAGATTTGTGGTCCCTACAATGGTATTGTCAAAGTACCTGCATCAATTATTGTTCTCCACTTTCTATATTTTTATTCTTACACTAACATGCATATGTAGGATGACTTCAGTGCTGTTGATTATTCTGTAAATGGCCCTAAAGCATTTTTTTCAAATATGCCGTTGTCAAAAACCCTCACTATGAACCTTGATGTCCCTGAGCCATGGCTTGTTGAGCCAGTTGTTGCCATGTATGTTGTTCGCTGGACCTAATATATAGTATTTAATTTTACTTATTTTTGTGCTGTTTTTGGCATCAAACTAGTTGCCGCTTCGCATTCTAATATTTGATATGGTGATTTTCCATTTCCTCAGCCATGACTTGGACAATATTCTGCTAGAGCACTTGGGTGATGTGAAGACTTTGCAAGCGGTGTTTGAACTTGAAGCGCTTCTCTTGACAGGTAAACAGTTATATTCTAAATCATACTTTGATTGTATTGGGGGGTTTATATTGAATGAAAATTCTGTCTTGCAGGTCATTGTTCTGAAAAGAATCATGATCCACCTCGAGGACTTCAGTTGATCCTTGGTTCCAGGCACATTCCTCACTTGGTTGATACACTTGTCATGGCTAACTTGGGTTACTGGCAAATGAAAGTTTCCCCTGGGGTATGGTACCTACAGCTTGCTCCTGGTCGAAGTGCAGATCTTTATGTACTGAAAGAAAGCGAAGACGGAAGGCCGTTCCACCCATCTTCCAAACTCATAACAATAAATGATTTGAGGGGCAAACTTGTACGCTTAGAAGTAGCAAAGAAAAGGGGAAAGGAACATGAAGATTTACTGAATGCTTCTGATGATATCCAACTGCAGGAAAAGAAGAAAGTATGCCATTTTCTATATCCCATTTCAATCTAATTTTATTATTTGGAGTGCATATTTTTTCATGGTAATTCTCTCTGCAGGGAAATCAAAATATTTGGAATACAAATATATTGAAATGGGCAAGTGGATTGATCAGTGGTAATGAGCTGTCGAGAAAGGGAGATGAGTCTCCACTGGTAAATATCAGTTTTGTTTGCCTTTTCTAATTCTCAATTTCTGTTGATTATTGAAAATCTGCCGGTACTGATGTGTTAATATCATTTTGTCTTGTACCATCTGTCTGGCATGCCACATCATGTGTGATCGCTATTTTAAATGCTCCTACAGCCATTAGATGCCTGAGTGGATTCATGGTGAAACAACTTTATGAAAGGCTTCATTTAATCTCAGTCTGATAATCTGATCTGTAATGGGGATACAGTTCTCTCATAAATCTTGAAACATTCCATGTTTCAACAACATTTTTTTGTTCTACCCATCTTGACCATGTGTCATGTAGTAATCAGCAACTCTCTCCCTCCCTTTCTCTGTGTCTATTTCTTGTCTATATGCACTTTGCTAAAATTCATATGTTCAGAGTGTGATTTCATTATTGCATAGAGTTATACATGTAATAGCAACAATAGAACTGAGAGTTCATGATAGCAAAGAAATCAATCGAACTCATAGTGTATATATAATGTCCTATCACTTTATTATCAAATTACACAACATACTGTTATGCAAAAGGGAAAATTCAGATATAGGATTGAAGCCTCGAAGGGTTTCACTCATAAGCCACTTTCAGTTACACTGTTACAATACATAATTCATTATTTCTGATTACGAGTTATCTATATGGCATTGCTATTGATGTTATGGATTTGCATCCTAGGGCCATGAGAAGGGTGGAAGACATGGAGAAACAATAAACATATTTTCAATTGCTTCTGGACACTTGTAAGTACATGATCTTGTTTCTCTTGTTTTCAAATGAATGGTAAATAGGAAAGCATCTTTTTATTGGGTTTTCCCTATTTCGAGCTTATATCAAGTGTGTTTTATTGTGAATGTTAAAACTCAAGTATCTGACTTCACATGTTATTTACAAGGGCAATCAAATGAAGGATTGCCTAGCTTGGAGAGCTTGCAAGTTAGAATGCTGAGTTTTGATCTACTAACTTCCCTGGGGATTGTGATGCAAAGCTTCAGTTGTAAGTGGACGGGGCTTGCCCCCTCTTGGCTACCAAACAGAAAACAAACATCTGGCTTCACTAGTGGAACATATTGTAACTTATGAAATAATTACATTATATGCATCATAGCGGTGTGTAATTACATTCTTTGTGATTTTGCACAAGCTTTATAAGCCAATCATAAGTTTGTGGTATCCTAAAAGAAATCATCAATAAACAAGCTTTGTCCCATCAAGATAAGGTTGCCCCATCAAGATAAGGTTGCTGTAAGTCTTTTGACCCGCCCCACATTCTTGCTGTCATTTTTCCTGAACCTTATCCTGAATGCAAGACCATGAGAGTATGAATGTTATATGAATACATCTAGGCTCTGGGAATTGGAAGACTCATTTTAGATGATCTATGTCAGCGAATGAGAGTATGAATGTTATATGAATGCAAGCATTTCGGTCGTAAACTGTTTGGTGCTGACGCCATAAACTAAAAGGCTTATACTTGATATTTGAAGACAAATGTTAATTTTATTTTTCTGCCTGCTTTATTGACGCTTTTGAACGAAACTAACATATACAATCCTAGTGATAGAATTCTATTCTTCTCCTTCAGATTATTGTTGCCAAATTTTGTTTTTTCTGGATATCTAGCCAAAAATATGTTGCTGGGGTTCATACATTTGACAAACTACCTTATAAAGTTGTTTCAATTACCACTTCAGCAAAGAAATATGAAAACACTACTAATCAGCCATTGGCATTTTATACTCTTTCAATGATTTAAATGGAAGAATGTTGACAATTTTGGTTTCTTCTCTTTCTTTGTTTTTTTCCCTTTATGCAGGTATGAGCGCTTCCTCAAAATCATGATTCTGAGTGTTCTTAAGAACACTCAGAGACCAGCAAAATTTTGGTTCATAAAAAACTATCTTTCACCTCAGTTTAAAGTATGCTTGTTATTTTTCTATATGTAGACTTACTGTGACGTCTAAAATTTTCTGTCATGTTGACATACCATCTTTCAATTCTTTGTGCAGGATGTTATACCTTACATGGCACAAGAATATGGATTCGAGTATGAGCTCATCACCTACAAATGGCCTACATGGTTGCATAAGCAGAAAGAGAAGCAGCGGATCATCTGGGCTTATAAAATCTTATTTCTTGATGTTATTTTCCCTCTCTCCCTTAAAAAGGTATCTTGAAAGTTTTCATTTCTAGAACACAAAAGTTGGTTTTTCCTTGCTAATCCTTTCATCTTGTTAGTTTCACAATCCTCAGGTCAGGACTTAAAAAGTTCTGAGTTCTTCACATCCTACTATGGCATTCCTATGCAGGTAATTTTCGTTGATGCAGATCAAGTTGTAAGGGCAGACATGGGGGAGCTTTATGACATGGATCTAAAAGGAAGGCCACTTGCATACACGCCTTTTTGTGATAACAATAAGGAGATGGATGGCTATCGATTTTGGAGACAAGTTAGTGATCTTTATTATTCATTGTCCTTGTTAATTTTTGCCTGAGAAGTGATTTGAGGAAACTATATTTTCTCTACATCTCTGCCATAACTTCATACTTAATATTTTTTTGCTTTCTTGTTACGGAAAAGGGATTCTGGAAGGACCATTTACGAGGGAAGCCATATCATATAAGGTATGTGACTACTGCATCCATCTTATGTTTGATGTCAATCTCTTAGGAAATGCAATGATAAAATTTCTGATATATTTATGAAACATTTATACAGTGCTTTGTATGTTGTTGATTTGGTGAAATTTCGGCAAACCGCATCTGGCGATACACTAAGAGTGTTTTATGAGACTCTTAGCAAAGACCCTAATAGTCTTTCCAATCTTGATCAGGTAATATTCCTAAGACCACATCATTATTTTTGTTGTTGTAAAAGAGACCTGTTTAATCTCTTTTGAGGCTCTAGTTGAGGGTTAAAATAAATGAATAGATTATTGATAGAACTACATTGGTCCTGGCAATACTTGTTAGTAGGCCAAGATTTGACCTGAACGCAACCCAATTTGGTCACGTTTGTGTTGCATATTTCATATGATTTTGCAATTATGAATCAACCCAATTAACCAGTTCAATAGTTGGGTTGGCTCATGTTTGGGTAGATTTGACCTGCATCATTTTATATAATAATGTTATATATAATGCATCTGCTATCTGTACATTCTTGCGATTGTGGAAACCCTCGGTCTCCTAAAGCTCTCCTCTCCCACAACCAATCCCTCTATAGTCTACCTATAGTCCTCATTATCTGCTGGTAGCTCCTGAAGGCACCAACTGCGATGGCCATGGGCAGCCATGAAGGTCAAATGCACACCTGCCTAGCCCCCTCCCCCAACACATACGCAAATCCTTTCCTCCCTCTTCCTTTATGTGGCTAAACCCTCTCTCTCTCTCTCTCTCTCTCTCTCTCTCTCTCTCGCGCGCGCGCGCGCGCGCGCGCGCGCGCGCGCGCGCGCGCGCGCTCTGTGTGTGTGTGTATGCGCATATTTGTCTATTGGTGTGCTAGCCCACCAACCCATCCCCTCACTCTCCACCTATCATTGGCCTCATTCCACACTCTTGTAGCCCCTATGTCCACCCAACTCCAACTGGCAATCCTTGTTGCCCCATGTTTAACCACTTGACCTCTCTAGCCCTTAATCCTAACCCAAACCTATAAATTAAGGCCATGTTTGGTTCCCAGGAATAGAAATATTGAGTTTCTTTGCGCCAAACCGACTGGGGTGTATCAATACTATACTAGCATGGTACCGGTATAGGATCCAGTACCAAGATTATGAATCTTGTCAAAATCCTTTGCAATCCTTTTTGCTGCTTCTTTCCTCCATTCACCTAAATCGAAGGCTTCAGGCACCTCCTTTCTCAAATAGGTTGAAGCAATCATAACAAATGTAACATCGGAATAAAAAATGGAAGCAAGTCACACAACTATGTAAAATTGCTAAAGTTGAATGCACAGATATTTGTTTTTATAAGAAAGATTCCTGAAATGGCAGACATATAGACTGCATATTGCATGTAAGTTTTCCACATTTTCAGGTATACTAATTTTTCAAATTAACAATATTTTCAATGTTAACTGAGACAATACCTATGTTATCCCCAGGATCTTCCAAATTATGCTCAACATACAGTACCTATATTCTCTCTTCCCCAAGAATGGCTCTGGTGTGAGTCATGGTGTGGGAATATGACAAAGTCGAAGGCAAAAACTATTGATCTCTGTAACAATCCCATGACCAAGGAGCCCAAACTTCAGGTAATTTACTACAACAAACTTCGATTTTTTTTTCATTTTTTTGATATTATAAAAAGTTGTCTCTTAGCATTTCATTCTTTTCATTTAGGGTGCTAGAAGAATAGTACCTGAGTGGGTTGATCTTGATGCGGAGGCAAGAAAGGTGACTGCAAGAATCTTAGGGGAGGAGATTGAATCCAAAGAACCAACCCCTTCCACATTACCACAGCCTACTAGTTCAAACAGTAAAGGTCAGGAAGAAGATGCAGAATCTCGGTCAGAGTTGTAACTCTTGCTATACTTTTGTTCAAGTTTTATAGTCTTGATTGAAATTCCACCCCTTAGCACATTCAAGATCGAAACAACTTGGTGCGTCAGCTGGCTAAGGGGACCCAAAGAGCCAAACTGCAGGTTTATTCAATAGGCCCCGAGTATTACTTGCCATGCGTGCATGACACATTCCTTTGGCAGAATGTGCTCATCTTCATCATTTTCACTTGTGAAGTAGCTGTATAAGAAAATTGCCTGTGGTTTATCAAGAAAAATTTTGATTTGCTACATGAAGTTGACATCCCAAGATTGAGGAACTGCGGGAAGTTATTATTTGATGCAAGAAATACAGGTAGAGAAGTTGTTGGCAGAATTTTGTGAAAGAGTTAGTTTTGGTACAATGATAAATATATCATTTGCATTTTAGGTAAATCTTCTTAGCCTTAATTAATTATTAAGGGCTTCAGAATTCAGATGGTTTATTTTGAAGCAGTAAGGTATCATTTCAAATTAAAATGTTGATCCTAATTTGTTGGATGAAGCCTTTCTATGATTAATTCTATAGTACAGCCTATTGGTTAAATCTTTGGATGGCTAGGTTTTTATATCAAAAGGCCTGCCTTGTTGATTGGAGAGGCCTTAATGAACATTATTCCGTTCTGGATGTTGCGGATCTTGTCTCTGATCTTTCGAGCTGTCACAGTTTTTAGAAGTATGCTGTCATATTCTGTCATCTGTTAAACAAGGGGATTCAACCATTAACAGTTCGTTGTGTACAGGGGCGGCTCAATACATTCTGAGGCTTAAGGCGAATCCAATGGACGGGGCCTCTTTTTTTAATAATAATTTTTTTAATAAATATAAAATACGTAAAAATATATATAAAAATAGATAGTTATCAAGTACATTATTTTAACAAAGATACATGAATCTAACAAAGATAGACAATAAGCTTTTTCAATTTAATATAATTCTTGAATGGAAGCCCATAAAAGTAATTATTCTAAATGAAGAGCCATGAAACTAATTAAATAACTGACATAATGCTTGGCAATATTGTTTACCATGTCAAGCAAGAGTCGAATAGGAAAAGGTCATCCCATGGCACTTCATGGTCAAGATAAAGAAAAGAATTTGTCCATAAAGAAACCTTTCTATAAGAGAAAGTAGGGTCATTATGGGAAATTCACTCCATCTAATTGATAAAAGTTCCATCCCACCATCTCCCCTTCAAATGAGTACCCAAGCGGCAACTGCAACACAGCAGCCATTCAACCCCCTCCCTCCTTTTCTCTCTCTACCACCCAAGAGGGGAGAAGAAACCGAGAGGAGAAAACTAAAAGAATCTCCACCCTCCAAGAAGTCCATCTCCAATCCCCCTATCTTTCTTCCGGATGGCCCAGCTGGATCAAGAGTAATGTGAGGGAAGGAAAACCAAGACCAAAACCAAAAAAGAGAAGGGATGAAAAGATAAGAGTGGCTTCAGGCGTCTATCAAGCCAACCAAATCCTTCCTCTCTCTCTCTCTCCCCACCCAAAACAAAACTATTGTCCCCAACTTTCCAAATTGCCCCTCTGCAGGCCAGGAAACTCTCCACCTCCCTTCCATCAAGGGGGAAGACTCGTAGCCAGCTCCAGATCCCGTTTTATATGGGGCCTTTGCTTCCTTTTGGTCAGCCTCCCGGGGGCTATCCATTGGCCCGGGGCCTTAGGCAACCGCCTCGGTCGCTTAGGGCTCGGGCTGGCCCTGGTTGTGTACTTCAAGGTTTAATTCTTTATGAGCCGGCTTGATAGACATTTCTGGGATCCTATGTTGCAGGTTGCTTCCAATTCTCTAATCTTGCTGACTGGTGTCAGAGTATCTAGCTTATGTCAATTTCTAGTCACCGCCTATTTATAAAGAGAGCTGGTGATGGTAATCTGAATCATCTGTTTTCGACTCTTAGAACTAGTATCAAGCCCAAATTACGTGACCCGTCCGCTTTTTGCTCTAGATATAGAACAATTTTTTCTGCATTTATAATGTAGAGCACATGTAAGCTACAAATGGATTAGGTTGGATTGGAGCAATGCTTGACCTTGCTCTTATACGATTCTATAATCTGGTGATGATTTTGGGCTGAATATAACAAATTAGCTAATCAATTGGGTCCATGAAAGGGATTTGAGATCCAATGGGGTTAGTACGATCTGAACTTGCTTGAAATGTTTTGGTTGTTGTGATTGGATTAGGTCGAGTTTGCAATTTGAGTCAAATATTTAATTATTTTTTATAACTAAAATATAACTATAAAATACTAAAAAATGAATAAAATTAAAAAGATCTGATTGGATCTTGAATTTTTATTCAAATACTTTGATTTCATCCAACTAAATGATTGTTCTAAAATTTATAGACAATGAAATGTAAATGGAGAGGTGATGGTCGTCCACTGTTTAGAAATATTTGTAGGATAATGAAAGATTGTGACTTATTTCATGCTGCTCATGTATATCGGAAAATGAATAAAGCTGTAGATTGAGTCGCCTCTTTCGTCGCTCATCACTCAGGAGATGTCTTTTAGATGTGTTTTGTAGCCGCCTCCTCACTCTTACATCATCTTTTTTCCATCGACTCTGTTGGTTGCACTCATTCTATAGCAGAGTGAGCAGCCGTTGTACAAAAAAAAAAAAAAGTAAATGGTTAAGTATAATAAAAAGAAATAAATGAGAGGTGTAGTTGTTGAGATGAAAAGAAAAAATTAGTTTAAATAAGAGCTCATTTAAATGAAGTCGTCAGTGAAGGTGGAGGTTTATATGATTCGAATTTATAAGTTGGATTGGATTGAGTTAGGGATGGGTCAAGCTTATTTTTACCGATCCAAACTATTTTTATCAATCCAAACTAGACCTATATGATACATTGACCATGCTGTGTTGAAAAATGCAAGAGCTTAATCTAAAATGTAGATTAGGTCCAATTTTTTAACCTGACTCGGTCTATGAATCTTCGGGTACGGATCAGAACCAGGTACGGTTAGTTGCATAATGAAGTCGGTTTGACCCATTTGCAGCCCTGGGCTCGTAGCTTCGTGGCCCTTAAAAACGTCCCCACGGGGGGGCCTATTGGCGGTATACGACAACAGTTTTCACCATCAAAATTCGTGCAACCGAACTTGCAACCATCATTATGCAACTATGCGCGGGCCATAAGCCTTTCAACAATGATAGGCACCTCTATGTGGTTGCCAATTATCCTACTGCTGATTAGTAACAGTCACCGAGTTGGCTGCAAGGATTTTCTTAAGGTACAAATCGGGCATTAAAAAAAAAAGAATTAGGGATTTTGTTGTTTTGCTCTCTCCAACGCCAAGCTAGCCCCTCTTCTAAAAATAGAGATAGCTTAGTATTGAAAACATACCAAACCTGAATTTTTTTTTGGATACCCACGTCGACAAGACAAAAGGCTTACAAAATTTTTAAGCCTTCATCCAAAAAAATTCTATACAAGCCATGATGTTACATTTTTTTGAATAATATTTTCCATTTCATAATCAAAACTTGCTCCATCATCCCAATCATACTACCATTCCATTTGCAATACCCGATCTCGAAATTTCATATCCACCATCTCCTCCTTTATGACCTTTCACTCCCTCCACATTAGACTTAAATTCTCCCTCTTTGGCACCTTCCCCACCAACACAAGATAATGCTCTTTTCTATAGTGCTTCAAATACATTTTGGGTATTGAAGTCTCTCTCTCTCTCTCTCTCTCTCTCTCTCTCTCTCTCTCTCTCTCCACAAAGCGTTTATTTGAGTCGGAAATATATTGTGGACATTCTTGAAGACACTGGCTAGACCACTGTAACTTGCCCATCCTTCTTTCTCGTGGAATAAAAACTTAAACTCACGAATCAAGATGATGATCTCCTTACAAAGCCCTCTACCTATAGATGCCTGATTGGAAAGATATGGCACAAATCCTAACAAAATTCATATCTCAAGTTAGTTTATGCGCCAACTGTGGAAGCCTCATAAGGATGATGCTATTTGACTACTACATTATTTAAAGGCCACTCCTTGTCAAAGTATCCGTCTCTCAGCTACCCGGGACTTAAATCTCACAAATTATTGTGACAGGGCTAGTTGTCCAATGACTCGCGGCTCTACCTTCGGCTATTGCATATTTCTTGGCTCTAATTCCATAACTTGGAAGACAAAGAAGTAGAACACTATATTTCGTTCATCATCAGAAGTAATATATCGTGACATAGCTATTGCTACTTCTGAGATCACATGGCTAAACTATTTGCTCTATGACCTTGGTTGTAAGACTTTTCTACCTATCATATTATTTTTTGGCAATCAAACGTGGTTAAACTATTGCGGCCAACCCTATTTTTCATGAATGCACCAAGCATATCGAAATCAGCTACCATGTTGTCCGTGAGAAAATTCAAAAAATGGTCTTATTCATACATCTTATGTGTCTACCTCTAAGCAGTTGGCCGATCTCTTTACTAAGTCATTGGGCAAGAAATAATTTTATTTTATTCATACATCTTAGGTGTTTGAAACTTCCACGTACCAACTTGAGGAGGGGTGTTAAAAATTTACCAAACTTGGGCATAAGTTCTTTTCATTAGATCGTATGCCCAAATTTGATAATTTCGAATGAAATCATGTGCCCGCATTTGGTAAGTTTTTAATAGTTAGGATGCTATTTAGTGAGAAGGACAAGACTTGTATTGGCCCTTTGCTAGCCATAAACACCGTTGGCCTCCTTTCTTTAAAGTGGCGATCGTCCCCTTCAATCATGGACTCTAATGGACTTTAGCCTCCTTCCTCAGGCGGGTTCGGGTTGTATCTTTCGCGGTAACCGTACTGCTCTCAAAACACTTCGAACTCTTTCGGTCATCCACCTGCACAGCTCTGGAGGTAACCGTAGCGCAATCCAACAGTGCACCATTCTTTCGTGCGAAAGGTACAACCCTTGTCCTCTCCAGGCTTCTCACTCGACTTCTCTCTCGCTCGCTTTTGTTCTCTCTGTTCTTTTCACTCCATCGATCGCCTACCATCCATCCGCCCTCACGGATTTCTACCATGCCAGAATCAAGAACACCTGCCCTCACCCCCATACCATCCTTCTTGAGGGCCGCAATGCATCCATTATCCTCAAGCGACATCTTGTAGGACTGCAGAACCCGTATGTCAGGATTCTTATAACCTTCCACTTTAGCCAGACCCACTTCTGACGACAAATGGTTATGAACTATGTGAGACTGTCATGTATCCAGCGAAAGTATCTATACATGATGCAGTTAGTGATTTGTAGCCTTAAATTAGTAGCAGTTACGAGAGATTTTAAGAATGGAGGCTCCAAATGTGCATCTAAAGACTGTCCTTCCCATGGGAAAGGTCTGATATGTGCTCATGGTGTCATGCAAAGAAGTGCGGTAGTGGAAGATTTATTACCTTCTTGACAATTGCCGATCGTTGTTTGGGCACTTGAACATTTGATGCCATCTTTTGGATGGGAAAATAGCTAAAATATGTTCCAGAATACTCATAAAAAACATCAATATTGAACTGACTGAAATGGTGCATATCAAACCAAAACTTAATATAAATCTCACCCCATATCAAGCTACATATCAAGAATTCCTGATTCTAGAAATTTTAAATTTTGAATTTCAAATAGCATAAATTTAGAATTGATTTTAGAGATCATTTATTATTTTTTCCTTTTTTTGTATCATTCTAGCTTCAATCTTTCGTACATTTTTAACTACAAATATACATGATGACTAACTCACAGGAAGAGGTGGGAAAAATTTCTCACAATATTCTTTGCTATATATTCTTCTCTCCACAATAATAAATGAGGGAAAATAGCAGTTGATTAGAAGAACATGGATACTCTATTGCAATCAACGCAAGGCAAACCTTCAAACCGGAACGGATGGGGGTTGTGGTGGATTTTCTTAATTCCCGGCACGGCGGAGCGGGCGTGAGGGCAAACAGAGTGGAGAGAAGGAAACAAGATGGAGTAAAAGGACTCTCATGTCACGATTGAATGGAATTAGGCTTTTAAAAAGGATCAATAAATCAAAAGAGTTAAAAGAAAGAAACATGTAAAGAACCAAAACTTTCTCTAATTACACTAAAAAACGCACGCTGAAAAGGTCAGTGATGCAACTAATTCAGGATAATTCTTATTTTTTCTTTGGCCGACTAAATATCAGAAAGTTCTTGATTTTTCTTTTTCTTTATTTATTTTCTTTTTTTCATCTCCCATACAAATCCCAAATGTTGGCCAGAAAGCTTCACTCGAAACTGCATATATCTTTATAACTCATATTTATTTTCACATAGCTAAGACCATACATTCTGCCGCCAAAAAAACCAAATGGCTGTTGATAAGTGTATCAGCCAATCAATAAGCCCAGCCCAAGAATAGGCTATATATGTTCAAGCGAACATAACAGTGATAGGACTCCTTACCACATACTTGTTAGATACCCACTTCAGATGTCCTTCAGAGATGTGGCCTTGTCTTCCACTTGTGTCCCTAGTGCTAAAATACACATTGAAACTCTTGTTTTGATTCAGCTCCATGAAGCTTAGCTTCTCAGGATAAACCTTCACCTCCACCCCTTCTGGTGCACTCACTCGCACTGCATAAACCGATTCGTCATCTCCTACATTCCTCACCGTCCGCGTGATGGTCTTCTCCGCGTTCGATCCCATGGACACCAACATGGAAGGGTAGTTCAACTCCACAGCTGTTACAGTGTCAGTGAGAGAACACTCCGTTCGTCGGCGGGTGACCGTCGAAACTTGCTTGTCGGTGTATCCCAAGCCACAGAGGTAGGGGATGTAATCGCTAGGTTGGAGGTCGTAGATTAACCCCGGATCATTGGCCTTCAATGGATTCACATGTCCTGCTCCCATGGCGAAGAACCTGGCGGCATTCAGTGTCTCATCGGTTATCGGCCTGCCGTCGCGGTCGAGCATGTCGGAGGATGTCATCATTGCCGATTTGATCGCTGCAGGAGACCAATCGGGATGCGAGAGTTTGAGCAGGGTGGCGATCCCGGCTAGCAGAGGAGCCGACATGGACGTGCCGGAGATCATGTTGAATGATGCAGTGAAATTGTTGGCAGGGTCGAGAGACGGCGGACCGACGGAAAATGGCCATGCAGCGAGGATGTTCACGCCTGGTCCGATGATATCAGGCTTCAGGATGCCTTCGTTGACTAGGCTCGGGCCTCTCGAAGAGAATGATGCAACTGCGGGAGATGGAGAAGCTCCATACAATGTGCCTTTGAAATCGATCGTCGCGGTTGGATTCGATGATGACTTGATGTAGGCCATGATCTTCAATCCATCGGAGTAGCTTACGTGGGATGTCGGAAGGACGTGAGCTCTGGCCTCGGTCGTGAAGCTCTGTTTCTCATTGTTCGTCAGTATCATCGCGACGCCGCCGGCCTTCTTGACGACCACGCCCTTCTCGATGCTGGTATTGGTGCCGCCGGTGTGGCAGAGCACCACCTTCCCCTTGACGTTGATGCGGTTCAAGGATCCGTCGCTGCAAGTCTTGGCTCGAAAGCCGCCACTCATGCCAGGGTATACCACAGGCAACAGGATGGATGTGAATCCAGTGGGTTGGTACGCCGACTCGCCGTCGAGCTCCTCTCCATTCCCGAGCTTGACGACCGCCCTTATAGCTCTATCCATGGTGCTTGCTCCGACCGTCAGGACCCAGGGGGCGTCATTCTCTACGGTGCCTTTAGATGGCCCAGAGTTGCCGGCAGAGCAGCTGACGAAGATCCCCTTCTCGATCGCAGCCAGTGCGCCGATTGCTATGCTATCATCGTAGAAAGGCGCTGCTTGCCCACCTAGGGAGATCGAGAGCACGTCGACTCCGTCGCCAATGGCTTGGTCTATGCCCGCCAATACATCGCTCGCGAGGCAACCACCGCTGTGGCAAACCTTGTAGATGGCCAAGTGAGCATTCGGCGCCACCCCAGAGGCAGTTCCCCTTGCGTTGCCGAGAACGTCGGCATTCTTGACGAAGTTTCCGGCTGCGATGCTGGCGGTGTGAGTCCCATGCCCAACCGCATCAAATGGAAGGTCCTTGCACCCGTTCCTGAATGACCTCGCACCAACTATCTTGTTATTGCACAGCGTTGGCTTGAAGTCGCAGTGCCCCTTCCACTTGGTTGGCGCATGAAGCATGCCTTCATCCTTGAATGAAGGATGGGCAGGGAAAATGCCGGTGTCGAGGAGGCCAATGACCATCCCCTTCCCCAAGTTGGTGTCCCTCAAGAAGCAATTCCCTTGGTTCATCCACAGGAAGTCCGATACGTGCGTCGTGTGGAGACTGAGCATTCGGTCAGGGTGGGCATGCACAAAGCCATGGATCCTCTCCATGACTACTACTTCTTCATGCGATAGTTTCGCGGCGAATCCGCTGATAGCATTTTGGTATGAGTAGACCATCCGTGGCTCGCCCGATGCCAGGGTCTTGGATGGCAGGAAGGATTGATACCACTTCTGACGTTCTGCAGCACTGAGGAGCTTCGTGCTGTTGGGTCTCTGTACATGAACAATGTAGGTCTGCTGGTCCTTCGCATGGCCATCTTGAATAGGTATGGGCAAGAGCTGGCAATGAGTTAGTAGAAAGGAGGAATAAAAGAAGACCAGAAAACCAAAGAGCAATAGAAATGTCTTGTGGCTCCTCATTGGGAATCAATGGAGAGAGAGAGGAGAAGGAATGGAAGGAGTGGTGGGGTGGTGGCTGGAGCCAGGAGTCGAAGATATATATAGATGAATTTTGAGAGGAGCAAAGAATGTTGAAATGCTGAAATCGTGCACATAGACACCTAAAATATTCTCTCTAAGGACATGACCTCTAATATTAGTAGGAAACTTCCATTCTAACCCAATGAGCACATGCAGTAGTCTTCACTACTCAGATAGCATCCAATTTTCCGGAATGTTGATCATTCTAATTTTGTCCTCGGAACAAGCTGAATTCTTAGCTGTTACCAAGGACGAGAACCAAGTGATACCTGTCATCCAGTAAAATTGTCCTTCCACCTACATCAACCTATACTAAGTGATTGTTTTGCTAGCAAAATCATTGTAAGTGTTAGATGAAACAGCTCCATATATATTAGCATATTTGCGGTTGATTAAATAAGAAGCCGCCTAGCAACTGAAGGAATTGATGGAAGGTTTGCTCTGCAACAGCAGTGCCGCAGATCGGAAATTAGCTTGTTTTAGAGACTGGTATCTGTAGCAGGTACTGGGTGGAGATGGTAATAGGACGCAGATATTAAGGGTTTCTCTGCAATGGATTTTGGTTTCATATCTAGGATACTAGGGTTACAAAATGTACATAATTTGTGACCCTGGAATATACAAATAAGGTAGAATGTGGCTTGGTTGCAGCCATCTGATGCCTGAGATATGTAAGCAGTACAACAATTTTAAAGACTCCCAACCTCTCTCTCCCCAGATGCCAGAGCTATGTAACTGGTACAGCAGTTCTAGCAATATCAGAGATTTTCATATTTAATGATTCTGAAGTTCGTTATAAAATAGTTAAAAAAGAAGAAGAAGAAGAAGTTTGGTACAAATTGATCAAAGGCAACATATGGAAGTCAAAAGGAGTGGAATCTCATCAGACAAACCTTTTAAATGGTCATACATGCTAAAATTCAATACCTACGGTATTATATATATTAAGTTAGCACCATTAAAGCAGAAAAATTTTGGAAGAGTGCCCTCAAACTTTCAGGAAACTATTGTTCAGAATTGTTAATTAATTTGCATACCCTGTACAGGGTAATATTTATAGGGTTGCGAGGCCTAAATAGACTAAAGATGCATATCAAACATTTTGGAATTGCACAGAACTGAAAGACGTCAAGAAAGTCTGCAGTAATCTACTGAATGTCAATCTTAGGCAACTTGGCCAGATGCTCCAAATAATAGTGTCATAAGAGAAGTTTTACTTTGCAGTCTGATACATTAGTGACCAACTTTTCTAATTTCAATTATTGAATTAGATAGGTATTCATGAATCTGACACCATGACCCATTGTGAGAGATCCTACAAATTGCATTCCGATTAGCATTAAGAACTGATTAAGACCAGCTTTTGATGACCGCCTATCTAATGAAGGTGAAAAATCTGAAATGGTGTCAGAAATCCATATGGACAAGATGTTGAATTGACTACTTTGGAAGCTATTTAGATCGACGATCAATAGTATCAAATTTCGTTTTATGCCTTCCCAACTATTTCAGTTGTTTCTTGGTCTTCCAGGCCTTGTCTTGATTCACTTTGATTGTTATTGGACAGAGGTAATGTTCCTACTCCTGCGTTACTCTATTCATTTTCACATAATATGCATCAGACCATTCATTCTTTTGAAGATTATGCATTAATCTATTCACAAAACATACATTTATAGAACACTGAAAAAGTTAAATCTGCATCACTAATCCTCTTAATGTACATACTCAAGAATGATTCAGTTGCATAGATCGACACTGATAAAATCATCCGCGATCACACTTTACCTCAGAGATTGTCTGAACTCTATTTTAAGACCAATTTTTATTTCACATTTTTGTGTTCTGGATAATTATAGGTATATATCAAGTGACATCAATCATCATACTAATCTTTTATTGAGTTAATATTCTTAAATAAAGAAAAACATATGTCTGATAATAGACATAGGACCAGCCATACGGACAAATATCAGACTGATTGAACACCATCATGATTGGGTATTATTGATTTTTAATTATATTATAAAACAAGATGCTCTCTCTCTTTTCCCAATCTTTTCTTAAGAAAAACAGGGCAGGCTTTCTTGATATGAATTTATTTCCACCTTGATAAGATGGTGATATTACAAAATGCCCCAAAAGTTGACCATATCAACAACAATTTTGAAACATTCATCATGGAGAAGGACCCTGAATATATACAGGGTCCTAATCCAAGGTGAATTAACAAACCCCAAAGCATAACTCTAGTAGCTCAACTAAGAAATCTCAGATGAAGGTGGCCGAGATAGGACTTCTCACAACATGCTTGCTTGAAATCCACCGTAGTTGCCCCTGACACCATGCCTACATTGTCATTGGTGTCGCCGGTGGTGAAGTACACAGCATAGACCGCCGTCTGATTGATCGCCGAGAACACTAGCTCATCAGGATACACGATCACCTCCACCCCCTCCAACGCATCGACCTGCACCGAGTACGCTTCATTGGCCTCTTCGACATTCCTCACCGTCCGAGTGACGGTCTTCTGCGAGTCCGGCCCGATTGACACCATGAACGTCGGGTAGTTCAGCTCCTCTGCTGTGATTGGCATCAAGCTTAAACAATCTATCTGGCTGCGAGCAATCGCCGACACTTGTCGGTCGGCGTACCCCAGGCCGCAGAGGTATGCGTTGTAGTCGTCGGCGGTGAGGTCGTAGATGAGGCCCGGGTCGTTAGCCTTAGATGGGTTGACGTGCCCTGCGCCTGTTGCAAAGTAGTTTGTCGGATTCAAGGTCTCGTCGGCGATGAGCTTCCCGTCGCTGTTAAGAGTGCCGGAAGATGTCATGATGGCGGATTTGATCGCCGTAGGGGACCAGTCGGGGTGCGAGGCCTTCAACAGCGCGGCGATGCCGGCGAGATGCGGAGCCGCCATCGATGTGCCGGAGAGGATGTTGAACGTGGAAATGGAGTCGTTTCTGGGGTTGGGCCCGACGGCCGAAGGCCATGCAGCAACGATGTTCACACCAGGCCCGATGATGTCCGGCTTCAAGATGCCGTTGTTGATCGTGCTTGGGCCTCGTCCGGAGAAGGCCGCGACGGTGGGTGACGGGGGAGTCCCGTACCATGTGCCCTTGAAGAGGATCGCCGCCGTGGGGGTTCGCGAGGACTTGACGTAGGATTTGATCTTGGTGGCGGCGGCGTAGCTCACATGGGCCGCCGGGATGACATGGGCACTCGCCCCCGGGGTGAACATCTCCCGCGCCCGGTTCATGAGGATCATCGCGACCCCGCCAGCCTTCTTGACGACCGCACCCTTCTCGATGCTGGTGTTCGATCCGCCGGTCTCGCACAAAACTATCTTTCCCCGGACGTTGATCCCATCCAGCGAGCCTTCGCTGCACGTCTTAGCCCGAGATATCCCCCTCTCCCCAGGGTACACCAGCGGCAATTGGATTGCCGGAAAATTTTCCGGCTGATACATGGTTTCTCCGTTGATTTCTACTCCACTTCCGAGCTTGACCGTCGCTCGGACTGTCCGATCCATGGTGCTTGCCCCGACGGTGAGCACCCACGGTGCATCGTTCTCCACGGAGCTCTCGCGAGGCCCTTCGTTGCCTGCCGAGGAGCTCACGAAGATTCCCTTCGCTACCGCAGCCAACGTGCCGATGGCCATGCTGTCGTCATAGAAGGGCTCCGGTGGGGATCCAATGGAGATGCAGAGCACATCAACTCCGTCGGCGATGGCTTGGTCGATTCCGGCCAATATATTGCTCCCCAGGCATATCAGAGCCGAGGACGGCTCTTGTCCGATGGTGGGAAAGGTGTGAGGCCCAATAGTCCCACATCGGAAAGACTCGTTCCAGAGCCTGGGCATATGAGGCGGGTGACTCCAAATCCTGCAGACGCGTTTTGGGTGGAAAACAAAACCGGGGAGGGGTGAAGGACGCTTGCGTGAAGCCCCAGAACCGGACAATATCTGGCAGGGGAGCCCCGTGTTCCCCTCTCATGTGGCCCCCACGTAGGCACTAGGTACCTCACGTGCCAGAGGCGGGGGCGTGACAAGGCACGTGTTGTAGCACACCTTGTAGATGGCCAGGTGAGATTTCGGCGCCATCCCGGCCGAAGTGCCCTCGGCATGGCCAAGGACAGCAGCACCGTGGACGAAGCTCCCCGCAGCTATGCTGGCCGTGTGCGTGCCGTGCCCGTCATGGTCCGCCGGAGAGGCCCGGCACCCCGTGCTGAACCCCCTCGCGCCGATCAGCTTGTTGTTGCAGACGTTCACGTCGAAGTCGCAGACCCCCTTCCACTTGTACGGCGGGAGCGGCATGCCGGAGTCCATGAAGGAAGGATGGGACGGGATGATGCCGGTGTCGAGCACACCGATGATAACCCCTTGGCCTAAGTTTGAGTCCTTCCAAAAGCAGCGGTCTGGGTGGAGCCCAAGGAAGTCCGGCGAGTGTGTCGTGTGGAGGCCGAACTCCCGATCGCGGTACGCATGCACGAACCCTTCCATCGATTCCATGGCCTTCACTTCGTCTTCGGAGAGCCTGGCGGCGAAGCCGCTAATGGCATGGTTGTATGAGTACACAAGCCGGTGCTGGCCAGGGGCAGTGGGGGGTGGCAGTAAGGATTTGTAGTACTTCTCTCGGGCTTTGGGGCCGAGCAATCTGCTGTTATCGGGCATTTTGACATGAACGATGTAGATATCACGGTCGCCAGAATTTGTGCAGCGACTGACGACGGGAAGGAGCTGGCCGTGGGTGACGAGAAGAGATGGGTGGGAGAAGATCAGGAAGAGAGCGGAGAGGAGGAGGAGGAGGCGCCTATCCTCCATTGGGAAAAAGAGAGAGGGAAGGATAATTCGGGTTAGGGGTTAGGCTTTGCGGCTTGAAGTGTTGAAGAGCGCGTATAAATATACGTGCATGGGACTTAAAAACAGGACAAGGGAAAAGGACCCATGCACACCTCGTTGCCCCCAACACAACAGGTTTAACTAAATTCACATAATTCAAGTTAGGCTTTCAACAGGGTCTTTCCATGTCAGCCAATGCAACAAATGACAGGTACGCATTTCTGGTGGGACCCATACGATTAACCATCGTTTTGATGCACTGATAAGAAATTTGCTATCAAGAGCTTAAGAGAGAGCATTTCAAGCATACATGTGGCTGGGCCTCAGGAAGTTATTCAAATACTAGAGTATACCAATACGAAGCCAGAGCTCGCTCAACTCTTAGGTGGTTGAGACGGTCGCCTAAAGACTTCGACTCCCAAATGTATTTATTATAGTGAGTTGCAAGGTGAGCGTCCAAATGCATTGAGAGTCCCCAATATACTTAGAGGCCTCAAATGTTACGTATCTTTATAGCTATAAATGTATTGAGGCCTCTAAATGCATTTATGTTAGAACGTATCTATTACCTAAAGAAATGTATTATCTCTTTGCTTATTTATGCATTAAGGCCCCCAAATGCATTTATATTGGCGCCTTTGAGTTTGCCTTAAGCCCCCAAACGCATTGAGCCGCTCCTGTATATATGAAGCCCTTACATGGTGCCTGGAGTCATCAAAGATCGGCTTGCACCCTATGCTGCTATTTACTATCCTTGCTATATATCCTTCATGATAAAGATGCAAAGTTTAGGAACTACTTGCTGTTTTTACTGATAAAAGTGGTCAAGAAAAGGAAGACATGGTATCTTGAGTACTTGGAAGATAAAAGACGTATGGAAGGTGGCAATATGCTCAAGTGGCCGGCAGGCTAGCTAATCATCATGGCCATTGCAAGATATAATCATACTGATGATGGTTGTCTCACAGTGTCTACACAGAGAAGTGCAATTAAGCTGGATGTACTGCAAGATGTAGCTCAATTATCTCATCTCACATGGCAAACCAACCTTCCATGTGAACTTGTGGAGCTGTAATTGGTACACAAGTTGGATCATGCATTCTCAAATTGTTATTTAATGTGTTCCATCAACATGATAGAGTTAGGGATTGTACGGTATCGTTCAACCAGGCTAGATACATCAACATATAATATCGGTTGCTAATCTGAATGAGATAGCTAAATAGCATCCAAAATAATTGTATGAAAGCATAGAATTGTTTTCGTACGTTGAAATAATGTATATAATATATCATAATCTTTTTGAGAAAAAATATCATAAAAAGTTGTGGAGCAAAGAGGATAACCCCCTTCTGCATCCTTGATTAACAACGGTCATAAAATCCAATCCCAATATTTGTGTCACCTAATTTATTTCGACATACGCCAACCCCCTTCTCTCTTTTCTTTTTCTTTCCCTTTTTTTTTGTAGAACCCCTTTCTCCTTTTCAGCCAAAAACTTTGCATTTCCTAATTATTCACAAATTAATTTTTCTTCTTTAAAATATGAAAATGAGAAATTAATGGGAGTTTGCACATGCCCACGGACTAGTTTGATGGAAAGAATATTTAGTGGGTGGAAGAACACTCAGTTTACTTGCTCTCCTCTCTCTTAAGAGTATGTAATAGCAAATGGAGACCCAATATTGACAACATCGTTGCACCCTAGATCCGTACGGTTAGCTACTCACTTGACCTTTGGCTTAGAACCCTCATAGTAACAGAATTCGTATATTAGGGTGCAGGAGAATGTTAGATGCTCAATAGAGTCACGTATACAAAATCCTTTTCCGTACCATTATCAGGTTGTTTTGTTTAGTACTACCGTAAGCAGGCAAAATGAAATGTTCAAATCCATTAATATAGCTACCATGACACATGGAGCGCTTGGCAATGACAAAAAGCCAGATCATAGACCTTATCTTGAAGGGATACACAGCCAATGATAGTTCATGAATCCAAGGAAAATCAAGCAATGCAGGTAAGAATGCAGTATCCTCTAAGATGCGTGGTTTACACTACAGAATACTGTGTAGCGCTCGATAGCTACTACAAGAAAATATACGGCTATCAACAGCAATAACAACAATGCACCATGTCTGATATATAAAACTACATTATTTGATAGCCATCCATCTTTTGATAGGCCTAAATACTCGATAGATGTCCCTTTTGCATTATTGAATAGGTTCAAGAAATGCTTGTAGACCTGTTGCCCATTCCACTACTTCAAAGAAACTACCCAATTATTGGTCTGGATCAAGAAGCCTCCATTGCTGCCAATCTGTCTCCAAGAGGAGATAGCTGACCGTCCATCAACATTGTCACTGCTCTCAGCTCCATTTTGCTCCTCTCTCTCTCTCTCTCTTGATGAAATGATACTATCTCTTTTTTATTTAAAAAAAAGAAGAAAAAGAAATGAACAGTGCAGGCATGTTTTTATTTATGTTTTAATTGAATGTGCTCAAATATTCAGTTCGTATTATTTGGTTGCTTATTTCATCCACTTAAATCTCTATGTGATGGGCTTCTTCCTAAACCTATGAGCTCCATTTAGATGGCTTCCAATATCCAACACAGGGGATCTCAAGGACCACCATAATCAAGGAAGGCAATTCAATGTTGGCTTGAGGGGTCTTAGAGGCTCTCGTATTTGGTGTTCTGTAAGAAGGCCATTTGTGAGATGGAGTGACAACACTAATGAGATAGTATGTAAACAGTGTAGATCACAGCAGAACTCGTATTCTTCACAATCTTGTTTCACTTAACAAATTAACAAATTACTGGACATATAACAAATTACAAGAAATGAGTGTGTAAAGAAACTGAACAAAGTTAGAGCTGTTTATGATAGCGAACTATTTCTGCTTGAATTAGTGCTTAAGAAAAATAGTTTCTCTGTAATTTGAAACAATAAAAATCTTCAAAAGATATAGGGGTGATATGCATCCAAATGGTGAGAAAAGCATAGATAGTAACGTCTTGTTCTTTCAATATCAACATTCCTAGAAAAAAGTATGTTGTTGATAGAAAAGATCAAAATACCGCGTATTCCTGTGACAGCAGGTAAGATATTTATAGAATACAATTTCTAACTCAGAAATCAAGGCGACTTGTATGAATTAGCTTTGAGCATAGCTTCAAATTCAGTTAATGCCATTGCAGGCCCCCCAAGGTGGTAGATCCCATTGCTTCCCATACTTCATTGCAGCCAACCTCTTCACTGTCTACTCCTTCCTTGTCACCATCCCACCATCCACATCCATTTGCATCTGAAAACACAAACGCACAAATTAAGGAAATATTTATTCCAAAAGTAAATAATATATAACACACTGGCCTCAGTGAAAGCACAAATTAGGCACAGGCACTAGATAGTCACGCAGGCATAGCCTCTCAAATTAAGATGATACCAGGTCCACAAGATGTGGACTCAAAAGGAGTCCAAACAAACAAATTTAATAAGCTGTGCCTCAGCCAAATCTTCTAGTTGTTTCATCTCCACACCAAAGTTCATCCAGGAATCTGTAGAAATTTCTGTTCCAAGTAAATGCATTCGATGCTATTTCATTTGATACACCAACAAAAGTGGTGGGCACAATTTTCTCTGTCAATGTGTTTTGGGGACAGTCACAGAACATGCAGGTGTTTGCTCGCAAGCACTTAACCTAATTGATTAAAATTAGCACTACTCACAGTGATTATAAAGGGGTTTGGATCCCTGGTCTATGAACCTCTTCTCTCTTTTCTTTGGTCGGGGCTTTGGATCATCTCCAAGAATGACTAAATACTTTGGGGTAGAATCCCTCTCATCATCACCTGACAAACCAAAGATGACAGATTAAGCTTCATGTTGTCAGCTTCTAAAACAGGTCGGCGAAAACTGATAAGCCAATTTATTAAGTGAACTATCTGATAATTTAAAGAGTACATGTCTGCATCATCTTAAGGGCAAAGTCAATGAGTTAACCTATCTTTGCATAATGAAGAAAGAACTTGGACGACTATTGAGCCAAAGATTTTTTGAGAGAATTTATCAAGCTGATGATAAGTGCATAAGCATGAAATCAAATTTATAGCTTATTTGGCACCATGTAGAAATAATAAGAGAAATGTCCTAAATTTCTTGCTTTACCGTCTCTAGCTTTCATATTTGATTTCTATAATTGGACTATAACAACAATTTTTGTCCATTTATATTAGTCTATCAGATCATCAAGGTTCAATAAATCAATGTTTTCAATTGCTTCTTCTCCGAGAAAAAAAGTTCACGACCCGTGGGTCTTGTACCTCCACACGGCATTGCTCCGTCAGGCTTTCGCCCATTGCAGAAAATATCCTACTGCTGCCTCCCGTAGGAGTCTGAGCCGTGTCTTAGTTCCAGTGTGGCTGATCATCCTCTCGGACCAGCTACTAGGACTAGTTCAAAAAAATATAATAATAACATAGCAAATGATGATGATTCATTGCAAAGGAGGATAACACGATCTAGTTCTCGATACCAACAAGAAATATTTACTATTTAAAATGGTACAACGACATAAAAAAAGAGCCCTACTTTAGTTGATACATACATGCACAAATACAAATGTACATGTATGTGTGTGTGCACGTGCGTGTAGGAAATTTTTTGATCTACCTTCTGAAACCAAAATAAATAGCTATAAGCAGGTCTTCAACGGGGAAAAAGAAAAAGGGATAGCAGAAGTTCATTTCCTTGGTGAAATAGTGATGAGTTGCCCACCATTTGGCTCAAGGGTGGGAAAGACCAGAACTCTTAATTCCAGAAGGAACTTGGTGAGAGTAATAGCAATATGCTCAATATTAGTAAGCATATTGTTCTTAAGAAGTCCAAAACCCCATTTCAATTAATTTAATTCTCACAATGCTAACAATTGTGAGAAGAAAATAGTTCAATAAGCTAAACCATGAAATTCTAACCTTTATATTTAGGATAGACTTTAACATTAGATTATAAAGAAGAAAAGGATGCAGAAAGGCCCCCAGCTATTAGCATAGTTGGTTGGTATCTCACTCCCATGGGCTTGCCCCAAAAAGGGGGCGCCATGATCCCAGAAATCCCTTCATCCAATGATGCACCAAAATGATTAAAAAAAATCACAAACTTTTTTTAAAAAAAGCCAGCAATTTTTAACTAATAAATCAAAATTGGGAACATATAGGTCACATCCAAAATCCAGCACAAACCTGAAGGAACTCCACATGGGTCCTTTCTTTTCCTTGAATCCTGGTTAACTCCAGTAGATTCCGACTCAAATCCTCCAACTCCACTAACCCCGCTTGTTCCAATGCTGCATTCATCTTTTGCCGGCCGATTGAATCGCCGGAAACTAGCTTCATCAAGAACTAAACCCCCACCGGCCGCATCATCTCTTTGACGCCCCAAATCCTTGTTGCCGGACCCAATTGATGCAAAGGTGCTCTGCTTCACCTGCGATGGAAGGAATCATCCCATTCAGCAAGCTTTTCAGGACGGAAAGCCATAAAAAAGATTCAATCCATGGCGATACCTTAATCGATCTGCTGGTAGTTTTTGCGATCTTTCGATTCAAAAACTCGGATAGCGACACCGATTGCTTCGATGGCTTTGATCGTGCGTCTTCATTGGGATGCCTGGAAATCATAGAAACAAAACCCTAATAAAATTTATCCGATGGGACAGATAGAATAGAAAAATATAACAGCAATCGAGAAACTGGAGGGGAAAAAGTTAGCACCTTGATGCGGAGACGAAAGAGGAGAGAAGGGTAGTCTGGCCAAACGGCCTCACACCTGACCGATTTGCCTTCATTTTTTTCCCCACTTCCTTTTTACCTTCTTCTATTCCTCAAGAAATCGCGTTGGTTTTTTTAGCGACCTCCGGCTTCTTCTCGCCTTCTCCGAGGGGAGTTTGGGATTCTCTCGGCGCCAGATTTGAAACTTTTTGGCCTCCCCCTCTCTTCCCGCCCGTCGCCAGAATCTGCGAGACGAAAAGGTTGCACTTGGATCTGGGCTAACAAACCGGTCAATTGATCGGGTCAGATCCAAGCTAGAGCTGTTTTGTGATCAGGACCATAACTCTGGACTGATTGCTGCAGGAGGCGATGCACTTTCAAAGTATTAGCTTTTGGTGCGGAGCTTAGGGCAGCATGGGAGGAAATCTTCTATGCGAGACGGGTGTTAGAGGCTGGGAGCATTATCCTCGAGAGGACTCGGCCATGGTGATCGAGTGGATACGAAAGAAGAGACGAAGGGAGGTAGAACACGCACTGCTATGCAACATCTATTGACTAGCGAGGGAGTGTAGTGCCTTCCCGATCGTGCATATGTACCGAGAGGTAAATAAGGCAGTTGACTGGGTCTCCCCTTTTGTTGCCCAACACTTCAGAGAGGTCCTCCAGACTTGCCATGTATTTGTTCCCCTACTTCTGAGTCGTTTTCTTTCTCTTGACTTTGTTGGCTGTGTTCATGCGGGATGTGCGTGAGCAGCCAGTGTACCCAAAAAAGAAAGAAAGAAAAAAAGCCAATTCAGAAAGAATCCGGGCCAAGGAAGCACTCAGAACCCCCACTACTGAGTTCAGAACTTCAGATCCTCTCCTGCTTGCGCTTCTATCGATCCAGACCTGTCCTGCTATGGGTTCCACTCTATTCTACTGAAAAAAAAGAATGGCACCCTGGCATCTTAATAGATTTACCCACCTCAAGATTTGGCAAGAGATTGGAGATCTAAGGAGGAGTTTCTTCCATGCTAACTTGAACACTCTCAGGGCTCGTTTGGTTCGCAGGAAAAGGAGGGGGGAAAGTGTGGTCAACGGAAAAGTAATAAAATGCCTCTTGTTTGGTTGGAGTTTTCAAAGGAGAGAGATGGGAAAGTTGTATTCCCATGGGAATATGATTCCCACATTTTATGGGAAAGTCTTTCCCATGAGAAACATGGGAAAGTTACTTTCCCATGAGGTGGGAATCACTCCTTTTTTATTTTTTTCCCAAAAAGACCCTTCAGCATTAAAAAAGCATTAAAGAGGCATTAAAGACCTAATTTTTATTAAGGGCATAATAGGAATTATACATAACTTTCCTAGGAAAGTGAATGGTCAACCAAACATAAGCACTTTGGAAATTTGTCACTTTCCCATGGTTAACCAAACATGCCAAAAGTACTTTCCTAGGTATCCTTTTCCTAGGAATTTGATTCCCAGGAACCATATTCCTAGGAGGGAAAATACTTCCCGTGAACCAAACGAGCCCTCAGTAGCATCAATTGAGATTCAGAAAGGTTAGGAGTTGAGTCGAGCTTATTAAGTCGATGCTAAAAGCTTGACTGATATTGACGATAACAGAGGATAGAGCACTCCATTTGAAGGCAAATAGTCTCTTAAAATTATTAAATTTTGAACTGAGATATGTCAAAAATATTTTCTCAAAGAAGAGATAATGTTAAAAATAATTAGGCAGCATCCGAGCTCATCATCTATGCAAACTGACTTCCCACTATATACATACAAATGAATTCTGGCTCTGCAAGCTGCACAATACTTTATAACCTTTGTTTTTCTAGAAAAAAAATTCTTGAACCTTCAGTCGAGTTACTTAAAATAAGTCGGCAACATCTAAGCTCTTCTGTCATGTTGACCTACCAATGTGTATATAACATCTTGCACAGCCCTATGTTTCAACATCCCTCAGCGGAACTACGACTAACTATTACAAAATAGCTAGAGATTCAGCTTGATTTGGATAACAATGCATGTGCTGCTGTATTCCATATTCATGCCACAAAAAAGTTAGCCATCAATAGTCTAAGAATCAAGCACAACCGCATGGTTTGCTGGCTTAAGGCAAGCTTTTGCTCCGAAACACCTGTTTCATGGATCACTGTATGCTGAAGACAGCCTAGATTCTAATACAGCATCAAGATGTTAAAAAAATATTAGTTTTCTGTATCGCAAGCCAAAGAGGGCAAGAGCAAGCTAATCCTTCAACATCTCTTGGAAAGGATCCTCTGTTTTAGGACCAGGAGATGGAGATGAATCAGCTGGAGTTGCAGTATCTGAAGGTGCTCTCAGAGACTTTGAGATGACACCTTGTTCTTCCATCACCTCCAGTGAAGCTTTCTCCTTGGCTTTTTTCGCTCTCTCTATTACTTCTTCCTGCATTGATTAGCCTTGTCAAAGCAATCTTATAATGTGCAAAATGGAATTCACAGAATACTTAATCATAGATTAGCAATTAAAAGAGTGCAGGTAGTTAAAAAAATATCAGGAATATTGAATATTTCGTAATAAACACTACGGCATAAAAGAAGTGCTGACTGGTCTTGTCAACCTTTACTTCAATCAGCGGAAGGCAGCATGGAGTAACAGCATCTAGAGGAATGATATATTGACAGCTTTCTTGGAGTCATAGGCCCTATTTGGAACATTCTACAAGTTGAAGTCAAACATGCCTACTAGGCTTCTTCCGTCATTGTTCAACTCTTATTAACATGTTCCCATGTTCTTGAAATTCCAGGATAAGTCCCCAACTTATTCTATTGCTTTATAATCGCCACTGATCATGGAGATTTACGATTTATATTTTAGTTCAATATATCTGCTTAATCTGTTGTTCTGATACAGTATGTTTTTGCGTACCCTCAGTTATCGAAGCTGAAGGCAATAAATATCTCTGGATTATCTACACTATCTCTTTGACTATCATGAATTCATTTATTTTGTCTCTAATTATTTTAAATTCTTCATTACAAGTTTAGAATAGTTGAAGACAGGCCTTGGTGCAATAGTAAGATGGCTCCACTATGAGCTGAGTATCACAGATTCGGAACATAAAAATAGCCTCTTCACACCCAAAGATAAGGCTATGTACCTTTGATCCTCCCTAAACCCCAAAGTGGCAGTAGCTTTGTGCACTAGAACACCCTTTTTTGTAAGTTTAAAATAATTAAGCTCTTTAAATTTTCAGAATTATAAAATACTTGAATCCCTCTTTAGTTTGTCTCATGCTATAAAGCTTCTCTACTATTTGGCCATGTCAATTTCAACCCTCTTACTTTTCTCATGCACAATGCAGTGTTCCTTAGTTCTATCATAAAGATAATTATATAAAGGACTTATACCTAGAGCAGGTACAGGATGAAGCTGTATACAGAATATACATAACATAAACCAGATTGAAATACGAAAGAATGTCCATGCCACAAAAAGACTGTGCAATAAAACATGTAAATGCTGTTTTATATACACTATTATCCTACTAATGCACTTAGTGGTAGCAATCTTTGCTCATAGACGTCTCACATAGCAAAAAAAATTCATAGTATTTAATTTGGCGTTATCAAAAAAATGGAAATCTAGACACAAACTATCAAGCATAATACATATAGCTTTAGAGCATGTGAGCAATTCCCAGCCAAATTGTTAGAGAAGCTACTCAAGTTTATTCCCAAAGTAAGCACATATGGTTTCAATTTCTAACAACAAACAAGACTGTTACTTTCCAATGTATCGATATTGAGTGAGCCCGATCAGACTTGCAATTTCCCTAGTACCGAAATATCACATAAGCAATAGGTAATTTGACCATCAAAAGTAGAAACCTTCAAAAATATAAAACTCACATATGATTACTTCATTAACTACAAAATCTTGGACTCTCACCTGGAAATCTTGGACTTGCTTTTGTTGCTCAGCTTGCCATTGACCAATTACACTCAAGATCTCCCCCACTGAAGATTCTATTCTTTCATTTAGTGCTTCTGCGAAAGCTTTTCCCAAGAAAAATGCATCAAGAATAACTTTGCTATCATTTTCACCTATCCAATAGTCAGAACTCATTAGCCAAAAGAAATATGTTGATAGATATGTAACTTTGTACAGGGCCATTTGTTCTAGTAAATCTGGAATCACATCACTTGAGACGATCATGCACATGCTAACTTGATTTACAGTTTACAGCAATTTAAGTAAACAGTATGTTGTCTGGTGCTCGAAAGTTGCAAGATCTTTTTTTTAAAAAAAGGAAATTCATTAAAGTTCATAAACTGAATGTAGCAACAAAAGAAAAGTGCATAAACTGAATCACTCAAACCAAATGCTTCCAACATAAGATGGTTAAGATAATGGTTTCAACAAGTTGAGTGGATGACAATTGAAAAAATAACTTTCTGAAGCCCATATTAGCAATTTGGGTACCAGGAACCCACATGTTTCCTTCACAGAGAACTGCAAAAATCCCCTGGATAGCTTGCAAAAACATGGTCCTCTGGCTAACCTATATATCTATCCCATTCACACCAAACATTCCTGAAAGTATAGGGTGCACTTTCCCAATGAAAAGTTCAGATTTGCATCAAAGCACCTGCATAAGTTGAATGAGCAAAAATGGCATAATCAAGCTTATTCTGCAAAAAGCTAAGATACCTGGATAGATTTTCCAAATTATCCATAAGAAACCTATTTAAGATTATATATGGCCCCATAAAGAGAGCAGAGATAATTTATGGAACGACAAAGGGCACATTATGTTAGATTCATGCTGTCTAGTGCCAACCCTAAGTATGAGAAAGTCATGAAAGAAATCACTTTCCAATACTGGCACATTTTTTTGGGGTGCATGTATGTGTGTGGAATCAAGCATCATCAGAAGAAATCAAGCTGAAAAGCTGAAAATTGCACCCACAGACCTCACAATAAGCAAGGTAAAACATAAAGTAGGATTCAAACCACTAGCCAAGAAGAGCTACTTAGGCTTTCTACTTGAAGACATCCCCCCCCCCCTTCCCCTCTTCCTTCAGGTATACAAACAGCCAAAGACTTTGTATCATGTGTTCGCTAAAACACTTCAACTGTAAAATCAGTTAAAACTCCAAAAATATAAGGCTCAATGTGCATTAGCAAAGCTCTACTCGTAATTCATTTAAGGATCTATTGGGCACACTTCTTGATACCGATCTAAGAGATAATATCTATCTCAAAACCACCAAAACGAAATAGAAGCCCATCTCACTTCCTCTTCTCATTCTCCTCTGCTTTCTCTTGACTGGAAGGGAAATGCAAATGTCGGTGTAGAAGAATGAGTACCCCTGACATTGCAAGAGGACTTTGAATGAGTACCCCTGACATTGCAAGAGGACTTTTGTGTACCCTGCTGCCACTCTGCTACTTCCTCTAAATCAACAATGACTCATAAATTCCGGTGTTAGTTTGATTTGTATTATGATCAATGGGCCATTTAGATATTATGTTTTTTTATTTTTCTAGTAAAATTCCTACTAAAGGTAGCATTCCTACTAAACTCAGTAAATCCTACTAAAAGGAGTCCTAGGTGAGCTGAAAGTGAAAGGAATTTCCATTAATTCTAGATAACTTCGAGCTGACATGAAATTTAACATCCTTGAAATTTTCATATTAATTCTGAAAGCTAATTTAAAGGTAGATCTATAGTCCTAGTTTGAGATATATCAAAGCCAAGGAATCATATGTGACATACAAGCTGCGTTAGAATAGTTTATCTTACTAGGACTGTTTCAGATGCCAAATGTTTATGAGCTTTATGCAAACAGATAATCAGAAAACCCTTTTTTCAAAAAAAAAAAAGACAGCAAAAGTGAGGATTCCAGGTTTTAAGAATTATCACTTTAACAAAAAGTGATATCCAAATAAATCTGAACACTGCAAACAAATATAAAACATCATTGTTCTGAAAGTACTCTTAACTTTAGGAGGAAAAAATAGAATGAAAGTGTGCTGAAGTTTAATACTATTAGCACATATCCTCCTGGATAAAATGTCAAAAAAGATGTATATTCCACAGGTACAAGTTTATACATGAAGTCAATGGTCAAAGTGCTATTGGCACTGAGCATGCGCTATGGCTGGCATGGCAGTTGCCATGCTGATGCACATGCCATACCATGGCAAAACAAAATAAATACAACTATATGAAAACATCATAGACATTACTTCAATTAAAAGAAATTTTTTAAAAAAAGACTTAATAGGTGCCATGACAACCCAGTGCTAGGTGCCGATACTGGCCGAGCACAGTGCGTGCCAACCGACATGGACTGATACAAGACAGCACTTGAAATATGCATCAAATAGACGTTCTTGTTATATGAAAAAAAAGAATAATTTGAATTTGAGAATTTGACCATCAAGCAATCTAAGTTGTTTAATTGTTTGCTTGATCTCAATACTCATTCATGTGATTCTCTGAATCTGAAATCCAATCTTGTGTACCTTTCATTCAATCCTATAATCCATATTTATTCTACAACAGTGGAAGAAAGCATGTTTTGTACTAATTTGCTTGATGCAACTTTTACTGAAAATTAGGCTCTACTTTACACAATGATTCTTCAATCAACATCCATGTGTAGTTCTTGCGGGACAACATCATCATGAAAATCGCAGGTCTTTCTCTTCTTTAATCTAGCACCGCTATAGGATCCCTGACGTTGATGGTATCTTCCTTTATTTCCTTTCAAAAAATTAAATTCCAATAAAACCTGGTATCTAAACACATATGAATAACCCTGAAGTGCAAACCAAAAAAACTGTAGGACTTTCCCAGCCCAAACCTGGAACCAAAATGTCGCTTCCAGAACCTGAACTAGATTCATTTAAAAGATCGATCATAATATATATTCACATAATATTGTAAATGGCACATTTAGATATTACAAACTACCCTTGAATACTGTAAAGAACTTTGTTTTATTCATTGGAAAATAGCACGATTTCACCTTGATCAGACAGCATGGAGAGTCTCTATATGATCAAATACTCAATATGTCAAGCTGATGCACCCTTGATTGAATTACAAAAAAAAATCCCATTCCTAATCATCAAATTGAAATTGTAACCGGAATGGCCATGGAAATCATAAGCTGCAACATCAAGGAGGAACCTTGTTACTCTAACAATCTCCTTTTGAGGACACTGGGACTTCAGAAAGCCTATACTACCATCTTAATCAATCTCATTGAGATAATTCAATCAAAATGAAGTCTGGTGAAAAGTGAGCATCAATTGCAAGATGGACCCCCAAACACAAAGATTGATTTGGGGACTTACTGTGGCAGCTACCAGAGTCAGGCCTCTATTTCCCTTACCTAGAGTCGAGGGCAGCTCGCGAAGGGGATAAAGATGGCCATCAGGAATTCTGATGCTTCTATTTGTGAATAGAAATTTACCATTCTTCCTATATATGTCTTAGACCTACTTGTTGCCCTATATATTTCTTTGATGCCTGATACCATATTCTCGCCGAAAACTAGACTGATATTTCGAAATAATTTGTTCAGATCCTTAAACTTCCTCAGATGTCCATCGTCCTGGGAACATCGGATACCAAATCTTTATATTGGGATTACGAATTATGCCGCTTGAAATAACCTTGGCACGGAATCAATTTCTCAAAACCCTTAACGAAGGAGAAAAAGAAACCCATCACCGACAAGCAAAAGCATATGAGATTCGATAAACATGATAAAACAACACATCAGCTGCTAAAATTAGTAAAAGAGAGGGCACTGAGACGGAGATGGAGGAGGAGGAGAGTGAAAAGGAAGTAGTTTGCGCATTACCTGAACCGGGGCTTGGTGGTCCGCTGCTGCTGCACCGTACGCCTCGTCTCCCACCGGATCCCGCGAGGCTCGTCCTGAGCTTTAGGTTCGGAGGGGGTCGAGTTCTGGGAGATGGGAGGGGGAGGAGAAGAGCGGAATGACAACGGCTAGTTTCTACCGTCGGAGAAGCGGAGATCCCTATCATTATTCACGAAGGTCTCCGTGCGACCGAAACCCAACTTGGATCCTCTACCTTTTTCGCATTTTATAATCTCTTTCTTTTCACCAAAATTTCAGCATGATGTGGAAGTAATTGGGCCGTCAAATAGGAAGCTGTGCTCCATCGTTTGGGCGATGGTGATTAGAGATGATGGTCGACCTGAAGCAAGATTTGCTATTATGTTCATCACTCAATCAGCACAAGATTTGATGATCTCTATTTATCTATTTTTTATTACAAATCCTTGATCATGTCCGTAACTCTAACAATCTCTCTCCCTTACCTAGAATGATCATGGCCGGAGGTCGACGCACTTTTGATGAATCTATTCCTGTAGCGGAGCTGCACGCGGCATGGAAGGATCTTAGATATGCTAGAGTATACCTTGGTATTTGACGGATACTCCTAGAGGGCGTCTCATCCATAATGGTTGACTGGATTCGGTGCCGGCGGGCTAGGCCGGACCTACACCTGCTACTCTAAAACATTTGGAGTATAGGGGAGGAATTGAATGTATCTCAGGCTTCGCATGTATTTCGGAAGGCGAACAGTGCTGCGGATTGGATCGCCTCTTATGCAGCCCATCATTCTGAGTCTGTATTTTGGGGTACTTATGATCATATACTGCAGGCATTAAATCGTGTTTTGTCTTGTGATTGCTTTGGGCTCTCTCACCGATGAGTGTAGTGAGAAGCTGGTTCACCAAAAAAAAACTCTCTTATAAATATCTTTAAATAATTATATCCTAACAAATTAGAAGACAATGTTATTTCTGCTATTTATGTAAGAACTCATACGGACATGCGTTTAGTCTCATATTGGTTATTTACTGGATAGATTTTAAATATTTATATAGGATCAAAAAATCTAAATAATACATTCCAGCTAGCTTTTTGGATGAGATCTGATTGTTACAAATAGTATCAGAACCGATCCGGCCCATAATCTATGCGAACTAGACTACATTATAGCACGAATTTATTGAGTTGACCACGGATCGATTGTGAATAAAAAAAGAAAAAAAAGATATTTTAGGACTGATAATCAGAAAAACGACATGATTTGTTCTCAGAGAAAAGTATTTTTAGGACGGTGGAATGTATTAAATGATATTTTAGGACTGATAATCAGAAAAAGGATAAAACATGGTTTGTTCCCAAAGGAAAGTATTTTTAGGACAGTGTAATGTATTATAAAATTAACTTAATGGTATTTTGGTTTGAAATGTTGACAAATTAAAATCTTACAGAAAAATTATTTCCAAACTCAAAACTCCCTTTCATTAATATAGCATAAAACAAGATTAAATGAATTTCTTCCGATTTTTACAAATATGATATTATATTATAATATAATTATAGATTATATTATAATAAATTATTATATTATCATTGATAGCGTGTGTGAGAACGTGGATAAAGAAGACATGGACATCTTTAAGAGCATTGTCGGCTCCAAAGTTCAGCGTGAGAAGAACTTTGGTCACGTGCCCAATCCTAATTCGGCAACGTAAATATATGCTGCTCACAAGGGTATTTTCGCGAACCAACTACGCAGTACGAATCCATGCCCCATCTCTGCCGCTTGGGTGGTTCTATATACACCCCCCCTATTGCTCAGGACACCCCCCAAAAATTAAAAAAAAATTAAATACTCTCTACACCCCCCCCATTTGCTAAGGACACCCCTAAAAAATTAAAAATTCCTAAATTACCCCCCACCCTCCCCACCCCCTCACCTAAATTGCTCTCTACACCCCCCAAACCCCCCCCACCCCGCTCTTCCCCTCCAAAACACCTGCCGGCTTCTCCCTTCCGCCCAAAAAACCTCGCCTCAAGCACCTCGCCGGCGGCCAAACCCCCTCCGTCTCCCTTTGAACTGTTCCGCCCAAAGCACCTCGCCAACGCCCAAAACCCCCCCGTTCCCCCTTCTCCCTCTCGTCGCCGGCATTCTGTTCGGCTGCACAGAGCCGGACAGAACCCTTCTGTTCGGCTGCACAGTGCCGGACAGAAGCCTTCTGTTCGGCACTGTGCAGCCGAACAGAAGAGTTCAGTTGAGGGTTGCCGAACAGAAGGCTTCTGTTCGGCACAGTTCAGCCGAACAGAAGCCTTTTGTTCGGCGATCCAGTGCCGAACGGAGCACGAACCGTGAAAAAAAAAAATCGAAACAAGGTGGAACACGTACCTTTGCGTCCGATTCTTCGTCCCAAATCACTAGTTGCTTGTCCATGCTTCGAATGGGGCTTAAATCTCCTTCAAAGATCGCCTAAACGATGTAAATGGATCGAGGGGTTTAAGGGGGGTTTTTTTTTTCTTTTCAAAACGAAACGGAGGGGGGGGGGTGTATGAGAAAATTTCAAGGGTAATATGGTAATTACACTAAAGGTTAGTTTGGGTATTTTTTTTTTGGTTTTTTTTTTTGGGGGGGGGGGGGGGGGGGGGGGTGTCCTGAGCAATAGGGGGGGTGTATATAGAACTACCCCTGCCGCTTCCCCCTTTTTTTCCCCTTCACCCCCCTTCTTCCCCAAAACACCCCCCGGCCGGCCCCCTCTGCTTCGCTCGTCGACAGCCCTGAAACCCCCCAAGAATCGAAGTAGATCGAAGATTCTCTCGTCGATTCCATCGCCAATTCGGTCCTCGTAGGGTTTTAATCCATCGATCTCACTCTATTGCGGTTTACCAATCCTTCTTGCACTTCTTGGAGCTCGATCTTGGATCTTCTCTCCTTGGGTGCTCTTGCCCCATCGGTATGGATTCGTTCTTCTTCTCAGCGCTATAATTTGTTGTCATTTTCTGACAGGATGATGTTATTGTCCTGGTTGGGGGAGTGGATCGTAGCTGCAAGCTAGGGTCCATGCTTGCCTGAAAGATTTGCTGGGATTTCCGGTCCTAAATTTCTGGATTTGTCCGGATTTGAGCTGGATTAGGTAGTGCCTTGTAGGAAAATGGAAGTTTGCTCTCGTAATGTATTTTGTGAGACCGGGCTTGCTGGAATTTACACTCAGTTAGGGCCTGTTTTTCGCCTTTCTTTTCGTTCTGGCTGTGTTTCTTGCTGCAGAGCCCTGATTTTTCAGATAATTATTTTGGATTTCGTGTTTCTTTTACCCACCCACTTCGCTGCTAGCTCAGTCTAGCATAGGCAATTGCATGGACAAGGAATATATTTAGATCTGATCGTAAATTTTCAACATAAAAATTATAATTGTATTTTTTGATGGGTAGATTAAAAGGCTATTTTTCCCCATTATGTTCAGGTCTAACTTGCTATCAGTTGTTAGATACCAGATGATTGCCACTAATGGGTCCAAGTGTGGTAATGTTCTGATATAAGATGCCTTGGATGAATTGGGTTAGCTGTCATTATGCAATTACTGTTGAGATAATGCGGTGATATGGCAGTTGTGCAATCTATTTTAGTGCACTTAATTGCTTGATTAGTTCATTCTGAGGAAAAAAAAGGATAGCTATAGTTGTTTCATGGCTGGCCACTCATTAGCCCATCAGGATCATAATCTAGTTGTTCCAGACCATTCTCTTGTCATTGGCCAAGAGTTCCCAGATGTGGAAACCTGCAGAAGGACACTTAAAGATATTGCTATTGCTTTACATTTTGATCTTCGGATAGTGAAATCTGATAGGAGCCGATTCATAGCCAAGTGCTCCAAGGAAGGATGCCCCTGGCGAGTTCATGTAGCAAAGTGTCCTGGTGTCCCTACTTTCTCAATCAGGACCTTGCATGGGGAGCATACATGTGAAGGAGTTCGCGGTCTTCATCACCAGCAAGCCACTGTGGGTTGGGTTGCCAGATCCGTGGAGGCCCGACTAAGAGATAATCCACAATACAAACCAAAGGAGATATTGCAAGATATCCGTGAACAGCATGGGGTTGCTGTGTCTTATATGCAAGCTTGGCGTGGGAAAGAGCGAAGCATGGCTGCAGTCCATGGCACTCTTGAGGATGGATATCGCCTTCTTCCAGCATACTGTGAACAAATAAAGAGAACAAATCCTGGGAGCATTGCATTAGTTTATGCAACCGGTCCAGAAAACTGCTTCCATCGTGTGTTTATTTCCTACCGTGCATCAATATATGGTTTTCTGCATGCTTGCCGGCCACTATTGGAACTTGATAGGGTACAACTTAAAGGAAAATACCTTGGAGGTTTGCTTTGTGCCTCAGCTGTTGATGCTGATGACACACTATATCCGCTGGCATTTGCTATTGTGGACACAGAGAGCGACGAAAATTGGATGTGGTTTCTATCAGAATTGCGAAAGCTCCTTGGAGTTAATACAGACAAGATGCCTGTATTAACAATTTTGTCCGAGAGACAGAATGGCATCGTAGAAGCAGTTGAAACCCATTTCCCCACTGCTTTTCATGGATTCTGCCTGCGTTATGTAAGCGAGAGCTTCCGTGATGAGTTCAAAAATTCAAAATTAGTCAACCTCTTTTGGAATGCTGTGTATGCTCTCACTGCAGCTGAATTTGAGGCAAAGGTAACTGAGATGATGGAAGTTCAAGATGTTATGCCTTGGTTCCGTCTTTTTCCACCTAACCTCTGGGCTGTTGCATACTTTGAGGGGGTACGTTATGGTCACTTCACTCTGGGAATCACGGAGATATTGTATACTTGGGCCCTTGATGGCCATGAGCTTCCTATCGTGCAAATGATGGAACACATACGCCATCAATTAACTGCTTGGTTTAATGATCGTCGCAATATGGGAATGTCATGTTCCTCAGTTCTTGTTCCCTCTGCTGAGAAGCTTATTTCAGAAGCTATTGCTGATTCACGTTGTTATCAAGTCCTCCGTGCAAATAAAGTGGAGTTTGAGATTGTATCATCTGAGAGAACAAATATTGTTGATATACAGAGCTGGTGTTGCTCATGTCGTCGGTGGCAAATCTATGGTATCCCATGTGCACACGCGGCTGCTGCACTTCTATCTTGTGGTGAAGATGTCCGGCTCTATGCTCAAGAGTGTTTCAGCATTAGGAAATACAGAGAAGCCTATTCACAAATGATATATCCCATTCCAGATAGAAATCTTTGGAAGGAATCAGGTGAGGGAACAGAAGGTGGAGGTAACAAAGCAGATATTATTGTACGCCCTCCTAAGACTCGTCGGCCACCTGGCCGCCCCAAAAAGAAGGTTCTTCGGATAGAAAGTTTAAAGCGCCCAAAGCGAGTTGTTCAATGCGGCCGATGTCATCTATTAGGGCATTCTCAAAAGAAATGTACATTGCAAATCTGACACTTTTGGACATTTTCTTCTTCAATTAAAATCTTTGTTATATTCTTATATGTGCAAGGAAGTAGAATTAGTGTTGTATCATGCAATAGAAGTTTGTTCTAATTTTTCTTTTCATCGCTATATGCTCTTTATTTGATTAAAGCTGAGGATGCTGCTCTTTTATGAAAGCCTGTTATGGATTTGCTTTATAAAGATTCATTGAAAGCTCAAATCCATGCTTTCTTGTATTTCTTTATGTTACAATTCCTTTTGCTAAACTAGAGTCAAAGAAGTATGCGATCAGAGGCATGGACAAGAAAGCAGGTCATATGCGCTCTTTAGGTGCAGGCTGAGGCTTGGCAAATTTTGGTGGCGGTTAGTTTCTTCAGTGTTCCTGTATAATTTTATATTTCTTTATTCAGTAAACTTTGTCTAATTAAAATGAATTATTTACTTTAAATGCTGAATACTTTCTTCTTTCTATGTGACTAATAATAGTATATTTACCAAAAAAATACTTTTATATGAGGCCATATATATACTTATGTTATAAGGAGTATCAAAGAAAATCACACAACTAGGATGATCTGCAAGGATTTTGAGGAGAACTTCGTCCTGAAACTTTATATAAGAGAGGTCATTAATTGTTGAATGTTGGACATTCTTGGTTCCATGTTACAAGGGAAAGGATATTGGAATTTGCAATAGATGATGGTGTGAGAACCTGTGCAGGCGTGTGTTTAGTCCCACATCGGTTATTCGCTGGGTAGATCTTGGGTACATATACAGGATCAAGGAACCCAAATAATAACTTCCGGCCAGCCATTTTGGGTGAGGTCCTGGGTTGTTACTAATGGTATCAGAGCGGACCCGGCCCATAACTTACGTGGACTAGGGGACACTGCAGCATGGATCCATTGGGGCTGACCACGAGCCAATCGTGGTGTTTGTGATTAGATTTGAATAGATATAAACCCTTAGCTTGACGAGGACGTCAGGGCTTGAATGGGGGGAGTATGTGAGAACCTGTGCAAGCGTGTGTTTAGTCCCACATCGGTTATTCGCTGGGTAGATCTTGGGTACTTATACAGGATCAAGGAACCCAAATAATAACTTCCGGCTAGCCATTTTGGGTGAGATCCTGAGTTGTTACAGATGGTTCTGGCAAATGATGGCTATCACAGTAGCAAAATACTACCTAATAAGCTTTATAGTTTCTTGGATTATAACTTTTCAGTTCCTGGGATTGGGAGGATTTGCAGTTCTGTGATGCCCTCAATCAAATAAGTGTATTCTTCTGTCTAATTATTGAACTGATTTAGATGACTATTTGCATCAGTCAGCTGTCCTTGATGTGAACTGTAGGTTGGGTCATTGATGAGGACAAAGTTCTTTGAAATATGAAGTGAAAATCTCATCCCAAGTTTCAGATCTTTAGAATAATTGGGTTGATCACTTTCTGAGAGTGATGGCAGAGTGAAAAGGCATCCTTATCCCAAAAGAAAGAGCTTTTGAGTATCCTTTGATTGCCTGTGCACTGGCTTTTCATTATCCAATTCCACCCTACTTTATAGGCAAGAGTATTGTCTTCCATCAAGGAAGTCAGAGTAAGGTCTAGAGGTGGCAGGTCTAGAGAATTTGAATGGAAACCAACTTCTATGCATGTCTTTGCTCAAATACTCCTAAGTATGCTTGCTCCAAGTCTTTAAAATCACCTTTAAATGCTTCACCTTGAATAGAAGGACGGTTAAATGTTCAGTTAGCATTCCAAATATGATGAGGAATTATGGTAGGATGTGCGACCTAATTAATGCAGAGTCTGAAAGGTGAGGCTGGAAGTCATTGATATTGAATGGCCCCAACAGGAAGAAGTTAAATTGCTGGCAGGCATGCAGTGAAAATACAAATTAAGGAAATATTGCAATGTTTGTAGATTTACAAGGTCCCATCCAGGTTAGCCCGTGATTTTCTACCTAGGATACTTTTTTCTGCATGTCAAGAATGAAGAAGGTGGTGTGACACACACACTGCTTTTTGCTGCATTTTAAGAATGATAATGGCGGTACTGACACACACAGAGATACTATTCATGAAAGCACATATTTGAAAGGGTAAAAAAAACATTTTTATTTTTCTGTTTCATCATGGAAATCATATCGTTATGATCCAAAAACTTTGCAGAATCACCTTTTCACTGTTTTTCTTATTTCTTGCTTTTTCTCAAGATTATCTTAGAAATTGAGCTGAGATCCAAAAAACTTTGTCGAACACCTTTCTCACTGTATTTTCTCTTTTTGCATTTTCTCTTAATTATCAACCAAGGGACTGGCTTGTTTGTGGTCATTGTATGAGAGAAGAGAGAGTGACTGATGGAGATAAGGGAGAAACCCATCTTAACTGGAATTTGATTCCCTGAGCAGTATATATCTATCTGGACTGACAAAGCACATAAGATGATTTATGGCTATGGGCTCCAAAACAGTTATTTTGATTACCTTCTGGCGTATCCAAGGCAAAATGAGTCCACTTTCCTTCAAGGAACATGATCTTACTTGAAACCAAACAGACTTGAAAGGTATGTACAACACCAAAACCCAGTTATGAACTTATGTCAAACTGATCTAAAGTGATAGGATGTTAGTTGTCATACATAATTCCAAGTTTTTGCAGATATTGTTGCTTAATTTATTTCATACTTTTGTGATGTAACAAGCATCACAAGATCATAAAAAATCTTTATCATTAATTTGTTGTATGATCACTTTCCATAATGTACATATTGATAAAAGTATATCGAGAAGTTTGTTGCATGCGATTGTATTTAAACTCATGTTAGACATTGTTTGATTATTTTTTATGTTTTCTCATTTGCACTTTAAAGGTGAATTACTACGGCTGCTAATTTCAATCCACTTTAACCATCAATAGCTTACAAAGTGGACTAATAACTTACCTTAGCCTAAGCCAGAGTGTGTTTATAGCCAAAACTTTATGGTGTCTGTTTGGCTGTCTGGGTGCTCTGCTTTAGGTTGTCATTGCTTAGGACCCATTGGTGGTTGGACAACCTTGACATCAGCATTATCATGCAACATCACTGTCTTGCTGGAATTTTATTTATATGCATGGAGAAAAAGAAGATATAATGAAGAGGTTTATGAGTTTATATGTCAATAAGAAAGAGAATTTTGAAGTTGATGGTGTTGGACCACCGAGAAAGTTCTTAAGTTTCAAAATAATTAGTAATGGTGAAAGCAATTAATGAATTTGATAAATTTTAGCCTTATTGATATTTTATTTTTAAGATGATGTCTACAAGTATTATTTTTTAGGTGAGAGGGAAAGAAGCTGAACCATGGGTATGACATCTGGAGAGCTTTATACCTGAGTAAAGCAATTCAGGTGAGTTCTCGAGATTGGGCAAGTCCGTGACTCTTTTTATTTATTTTTCATTCTCTTTTTATTAACAAATCAACTTCTTTTTCTGTCTGTATTTTCTTCTTTGTTCTCTTTTCTCTTTCTTGTCGATTTCTTGCTGCATCACTCTATTCTGAATTTTGAATTTAATTTTATTATTGACGTTGTTGGCTTGTTGCTTGCATGATAATAACAAGAAATTTTGCCATGCATATGTTAAACATGTCTGTGTCTAAGGCTTTTTTTTTGGTGTTTGTGCACGTGCGCCAGGGAAAGTAGTCACAGCCTTCTTTTTCATATTGAGTCTGGGTAAAATATCCTGAATCTTGTAGCAACATGGGATTACTTGAAAGTACCTCAGAACTGGGAACTCTGTCCAACTGCATGTTCTTAAATGATTGGCATGGTGGTCTATCCTTTTGCTGGGATTTGAGTATAAAGATGAGAACTAGAGGAATATAAGGGAAAATGAGACTCTAATTACTTGTTAATTGGGTCAGGTGAAGGGAAACCTAAAAGATTGGTATGCTATACAGTATTCTTAATTTTGGTTTTGTTGATGTTTGAGTTGGTCGATGGTGTAACTTCAGTCATAGGGTTTGGCATGAGTGCTTTTTTAATTGAACTTGGATGGTTTGTTGTCATTCCTGCAATATTTTTTCCATTTTGCTTTATCCACTAGAGCTCATTTTAAATATCAGCAAAGTAACTTCATTGGCAGAGAAAACCTCCACCCAAGTTTCTTCAAAACATTCTTATGGAAGATAACAAACAATTTTATATTCTATGAGAATGAATTAGACCTTCTTAGAATCTTTTTCAAAACATGCATTTCACATATCTTAAGCTTATAAAGAATGAGAATGCCTTCATATTTTTTATGGTTAGATTTAAAGGTTTAAGGAAAAAACTTGCCTCCATACATCTGATGTATCTGCGGCTATTGTTGGGGGAAGTTGAAACCATTAGTCTTTATGAAGTAGTGGTTGTTGGCATGGAAGAAATTGTCTGCAGTCATACTTGAATTGGTCAGTGTTCCTAGTTTGATGCTTCAAACCGTAAGATGATTTTATTGTTTCTCCTGCAGGATGCACTTTCCCATGTTTATGTGTTCCTGCTTGCATAGGTGCGGGTGTTGGGATTAGCGGTTCTGGTGTCCCACAGCTATTAAGGATGTGTGATATTTCACATATAGCATATCAATGAAAGTTTATTTGGATTCTGATAAAGTAGCATATTTTTATTTTCACTATGCAATGGTTCTTTCCTATTATCTTTTAATAATGATTCCCTCTCTATTACTGCATACTACAAGCTCTCCTTTATCATTCGCCAGATTTTCTTAGTCAATGAATGATGGTGAACATGCTTGTTATTGGTTAGTCTTGCATCTCCTCAGAATTCTGCAACCAGATGTTACTGTCATGTTTCATGAACCAAATGAACTGAGCTTCCACTTTCTTGAAGTCACCATCGATGATTATCAGGAACCGTTGAGCTCTCAATTTATTTTATTTAAATAATGCTTTGATTTAGAAAGAGGTACTCTATATTTTGGGTTTTTTCAATTGCAAAATTGTAGGCTGCCTTTCTGTTGTTCTGTAAGTTAAATTTCAGGATGAGCTAGCTGTAGTTAAATCTCTTTGTCTCTGTTTCTTTCAGTTATTAATCGTGTCATCTCAAACATCCAAACTGGTGACAGGCTTTGGCGCAAAGGTAAGATTGGTCCATTATAACCTGAGTGTGATAGGCTCAAAGCCACACCGGATCTCATAGTGGCTGGAGTCTCGATGCCCCTGTTTATTTCAGACATCCAAACTCTATTTTACGTGATAGGAATTGTAAGCTTTTTGTGAGTAATTTTTAGAATATGTATCACAAATTTACCTTAAGTATCCTATTTTATAAAATCAAAAATGTTTTGACACATCTGGATCCGATGTAGTCTAATATTGTGGAAGGACTTACTTAATTTATTATATACTTATGTTTGCTAATATTTTAATGGTAAATGTTTTTTTTATTAAAAAAAAAGATGGTCTCTCATCAGCTTCATTAAAAAAACTAAATTGTTACATCTAGTCCCAGATAGGGATGAAAACACAAAATAAAAATACAATAAGAGATGAAGAAGGGAGTGAAGAGGGGATAGATATAAGAGTGACTAGAGCTGTCAAATTCCTTATCTGAAAGGTTATTAGAACCTGGAGTTTCACCTCTTCTCTTACTTGGCTACATAGATCCAGTTCGAAATAAATGCCCATCACCATACCCTTCCATGTTGCACTTATCCTGTCTAAAAACCAAGCTTTTCCCGTGAAATTAATGGTAAATAGTCAATTCTTGGAATTTATAATGTTGATATTACTATATGACTATAAGTTGTGGTCTATAATTTATGATTAAATGCTAGAACTTTTAGATATTGATGCTCTTTTGTATAGTATGGCTCATGTGGTAACCTGATATGCTTAGTGTTTTTTTTTTTTTTTTAACATATACTAGCGAACAAAACAAGTAGAATTTTTGAATAAGTAGATAAAAATTATGTGTAAACTTTTCTAAATTTTAAAAATTTATATTAAGAATCATATTATACACAAATGGAAATTTTTAAAAAAAAAGGAACAAGATTGAACAAGATTGCATTTTAAGTTTTTGATTTCAAAATGACAATATTATTCCTTGATGCAGAACTTATGCATTTCCAAAGTTAAGATATTTTAGAAGAATGTAAAAAGTGGACAAAAGCACTAAGAGATCTTGGTGGGTGTACGTGGAAGGCTTTACATAATTAGTAGCTTGTTTCATCTTTCATATGTAATTAGGAATTCAGGAGAAATTGTTTATGACTTGAAAAATGCTTTTGGGAACTCATTTGTATATATGAAAAGTTTTGCAGGCCCGCATATTGGTGGACTGGGCACTTGGCATTCAAACATCTATCGCATTGCACCAATTTCCTTGCGTTATGGTAATACCTTCGTGCCATGGGGTATAAGAAGCTTTTCATATGGTTATGGTAATACCTTGTTTTATGGTAACATCTATTGACATTAGAGAATTCTAGGATTGTCACGCTTTTATGTAAAAGAAAAACAATCGGAAAAGTTATTATACGCTTTGGAATTAAAGGAAAAGGAACTGAAATACGACTGAATAGGATAAAGAGTTAGGGAAAAAATTGGATAAAAATGTTATAAAGTTTTAAATAAATATATCAAAAATTAAAAATTCTTATTTTAATATAGATATGAATAATGTATTTGTAACGTATCCTATTTGTAAGATTCACTGTCTTGGTGTATCTTTATTGCATTATGTTAAAAGTTCATATTTAAAAATTCATGTTAACAAATAGGGTGGGTAATTTAAAGATTCATATTATAATTTATCAGACAAGAGGTTGATGGGTGAGTTGATGGGAAAAAAGAATCTCTGTATCAATTGGACGTTCTAACTAGATAATGAAGAGGCTCCCATTATGTGCATATGAATTTATCCCTCGTGCATATGATTTATAGAATTTGTTACCAAATATAAAAGATTAGTCGATTATAGAATTGTCGAATCAGTGGTAATAAGCTTTATGAATTTTTCATGTCCGCATAACAGGTGCTTAGAAGTATTTTCTTTTCATTGTACTGTAGATGCTAGAAACTAGTGATAAATTTAGCATTACAAAGATATAAAAAATATTTAATTTCATAGTTACTGAGAAAATTAAATTTTGGAGCGACTGATCTTATGACTTCCCACTCACGCAATCCGTTCTTATCTAGACGCTTTGGTGTTGAATATGTCTGGAGTGCGAACACTACTGAATTCTTGGAGACGGCAAGACTCAACACAATACTATTGGACACCCCAAGAATGGGCAAGTTTCTTGATGAGCCTTCCATGTGATGAATCAACATTGTAAGTTTTAAAACCTTAAACTCTCGACCAATTCAAGTTAAAATGTTAGCCTAAAAGTTAGACACTTCTATTATACTTTCTAGAATTTAAGTGTAGAGCACTTCAAGAAACTTATGATGCTTGGACATATGAAAGTCATTGAGATCTAAAAACAAGCCTGACAAGTTGGAAGTAGGTAAGTTTATTGGAGATAACTAGTTTTATAACAATGCTCTGAAAATAGCAACCCCAGCTTCCACTTGCTTCAACAGGATATAGGGTTAGGAGGGTAGGCACAAGCCTCTTTGATTTGCCGTTAAGTGCTGGATCCATTGAATGAGTTTAGTAGAGAATTCTGCCTCCAAAAAAGAAAGCCAAATGAGGTATGGGGACGTAGATGATCAAAAAGAAAAAAAAATCTTAATTGAAAACATTGTAGATTAGATTTTCCTCGATGCTTCAAACAAAAGATTGTCCTCTGGTATAGCGCGGGTCCTTTAAGTTCCGACCGCAATAGAATTATGGCTGCAATCTACAATAAAAGCATTCAAGTTTATTAGCTGTTCATAAAAGCAATGACATTCGATTTCGTGTTGGATTCATGGAATGAACGGTTTATTTGGATTAGCTTGTATTAACCCAATACTGCTACAACCCAAATCCTGTTGGAGAGAGAAAAAATTTATTCATGAACCTTTGTTTCTTTCTATAGACCAAGAAGCCCACAAATAAAATTTACGCTGAGACTAGAACAGGTCTCTAGAAAAATACCATAGAAAATTCAGTCCAATTCTACTGAATTACTTAAAATTATAATTTTCTATTTTAACTAGACATCCCAATAGAAACAAACATATAAGATTAGTTGCTCCATCTAGAAGAGGCATTGGAAAGAGAGAGTTCAAGGCTCCCAGGAGACTTGGGTTGGCCCCTTTCTACATCAGCTTCAGGAGCATCATGGCCATGGAGCGAGAGGAGCTTGTCAAGCTCGCTCTGGTATCGCCTCATCGACAGCAGTCATTGATTCCTATGGGTCGTGCGGCTAAAAGGGAGCGGAGAGGAGGGGAGGGGAGGAGAGGACCGATGGTGGTGGGGTGCTCATGTGGCATCCAAAATTAAAAAATATAGGATTCTCTGCAGTGTGACTTCTGCATCCATAGTGCAGTTCCGTCGTATCATCCATCTACAAGACGGACAGTTCACAGTTCTTCGTCACTGCGACAAGCTGTGTAGTGTACTAATGGTGCCTTGTTGTATTCGAAGAATGAGAACCATCCATCTTCAAAATGGATGATATGGTAGCTATCTATAATGGTACTGCACTCATCAATCCAAGAGCTCAAAATCAAAAAGTAGGCTGGTAGCCTGATTTCAGCCTTGGCTTTAGTTGCATATATAATCCCATCCACCATTTAGCATCCAAGGAAAGAAACTTGCGTGGCAGTGTTTTTTTTATCTGCGGGACATACCAAACCAGCGAGATACGCGCTATCAAGTTGCAAGGACAAGAAAGGCTCGTTTGGTTCGCGGAAAAAGGAGGAAAAGTGTGGTCAACGAGAAAGTAATGAGATGCCTTTTGTTTGGTTGGAGTTTTCAAAGAAGAGAGATGAGAAAGTTGTATTCCCATGGGAATATTATTCCCACATTTCATGGGAAAGTCTTTTCCATGAGAAACATAGGAAAGTTACTTTCCCATGAGGCGGGAATCACTCTTTTTTATTTTTTTCCAAAAAAGCCTTTCAGTATTAAAGAAGCATTAAAGATGCATTAAAGATCTAATTTTTATTAAGGGCATAATAGGAATTATACATAACTTTTCCAGGAAAGTGAATGGCCAACCAAACATAAGCACTTTGAAAATTTATCACTTTCTCATGGTCAACCAAACATGCCAAAAGTACTTTTCTAGGCATCCTTTTTCTAGGAATTTGTTTTCCAAAAATCATATTTCTAGGAGGAAAAATGCTTCCCGCGAACCAAATGAGCCCGAAGTGCCCATTGACGTGTCATTGCAACCAAGATTAATCCACAAGTGACATGCTTTCCGGCTCGTCAATACTTGGTCCAAAATGCAATTAATCCTTTTAACCTTTAAACTTTTTAGTCCATTCAGCAAAAGAAGGGACAAAGGAGGGGGCGAAAGGCACAATATAACTTTAAGGACGTCCTCGGTCGTGCTATCCACGTACACCATGCCGGGGGATCTTGCATGTTCGAGACCATTACCTTTGGGAAGCCAATGTTTGTTATTGCTTGATTAGCTACAAAGCCCGACTAGTTTCTCAGGTGGTTGAAATTGATTGGCTTCCTGATAGGTCGATGCATGGCATGTCAGTTTTGATCATCTTTGGGTAGGAGAGAAAACAGTATAAAATGTTTAATCATGCAAAATTTCTTCCATAAAAGGTGACTAAGAACATATGAGATGTATGCTATGACTGAGTTCATGTCCTCCCTAATGGCCCTCATGATGCACCGCCACCTTGCTACCATGGGATCTGGTGGACTGCACATAGATTTTGCCTACCCTGTGGAAACCATTTCCCCTCACATTTTCATTTATTTAGTTTTTATATGAAAAGGTTAAAACTAAAACCAATCGTAACATTGAGGTTTGAAGGCCATGAATTTTGATGAATTTTGATGGCGGTATGGCGATGGATAGAGCTTCTGGAGGAGTTGGATTTGTTATAAGGGAGCAATATAGCAGATTGATTGCAGCTGGAGGTCGGAGCACTTCAGGATTGACTGTTGTTGGGGCGGAGCTACGAGCTGCTTGGGAGGGCATCCGGTATGCGAGATATGTGCTGGGTGTCGATAGATTGTGCATTGAGGGAGACTCTGCCACGGTGATTGACTGGATATGGGAAGTGGATAGATATGGTGACGGCCACCTATTGATTCGGGATACCCGCAGATTGGTTCAGGAAATGCTAGTTGTCCAGATTGGTCATATGTATCGTGAGGTGAATAGAGCTGCGGATTGGGTCGCCTCATATGTGGCTTATCACTCTGGGGACGTCATTTGGACGAGTCTAGCTAGTGTTTCCCACTTGTTACACTGCTTATTTTCCTTTGACCTGGCAGGATGTACTTGCTTTTGATTTAGTGAAAATGAATTCCGTTTTAACCAAAAAAAAAAAAAAAAAAGGCCATGACCTCTTGGACCCACTTGTTTTTTTTTTAGTGCCGTCCAAGCGGTGAATGATTGGTCTAATAATGCATGCCAAAGTGAATGCCCCGCTGAGAAAAGGTTGTCCAAGTATTTAACGCTAATTGGGCAATCAGTTTATGAATGCTAAACGTACATATTTCAACTAACGCCAAGAATAAAGAAAAACAACAGCAACAACGACGACTTATACACCGATGATACAAAAGATTTATCCATATCAAAAAATTGCATGTTTCTGCTTGATGAACCAATTTTAATAGCAGTGCAAGCATAACAATTGGTAAGCATCACATCAAGGCATTACTCTAATATATATATATATTTTTAAATAGAGAGAAACTATATACTCATCTTGAAAGTGATAAAAAGAGTAAATTTGATTCTTTCATGAATTATTTAGAGCAAAATTAGCATGCTGTCATTGGAAAACTCCCCGAACCCACTAATAAATTGCTCAAAAAACTGGGTTTGCTTCATAACAAGTATTTTGTCACCGTTCTTATGCCGATACAGGGATAAATAGGGTAATCCAATATATATGGGCCTTCTCAAGGGATTAAGTGCGATATAGCAAGTTTAACAGCTAAAGATTAATATTTTTTTTTAAAAAAAAGGATCTTCTCGACCCTCTCTCCCCATAAAATAGATAGATTTATAAAAACATAGCATACATAGCTATACATATTATACTCATTTTATGTTTACAAGAAAAGTTATTCATTCATTTTTTGTACTCATTCATTTTTTCTATAACTAAATTCAAACTACTTGCTTGGGAAAAAAAAAAAGAAAGAAAGAAAGAGAGAAAGCTTAGTCCAGCAGTCAAAGCAGCATGTCGGCCATTTTTCCGGTGCACGAGAATTTTGAGAACATTTTCCTTTGCCAACGTCCGCGTAGTCTTCTCTCTACTATTAATTTCTAAAAAGTTTTTCGGTGAGTAATCCCAATGATTGATAATGCTGCGATGCACATTGGGCATAGCTCGAATACAACCAGTCATGAACTCACGTTTTAAAAGCTTACATTGTTAGGTGGCCAACCGGCCTTTTTATTTGTGGATGTGGGACTATGTTTCCATCAATCTCTATTCTAGATCACTCAAAGAGATAGTGTCATTAATGTCTATTCCAGACCACCTTTATCACCATCTTTGACATCTTCGTCACTGCACCCTTGGCCATCTACCTCGTCGTCAAATACGTTTTCACTCAACTTGAATCTCGAAGATACTACCATAAGTATTGGTGAGAAGATGGTCGAGTCCCACCTGAACCATTTATGGAGCATGGGAAGGGTGATGATCTATGGAGTTGGAGGGCCATCCTTTCAACCACTTGGCTTTGACCGGTGTCTCCCTACCTCCATAGCTGAGCCACACTTCAGGAAGGCCTGTAGAGGTTCCTACGCTTGTGTTCTCTTTTCAAGCTCTCTTTTTTTTGATTATTCTTCGAGGAGGTGCAGCTTCCTTGGTAGATGAAAGGACAAGTTAAATATCCCAGCAGATGAGGAAAGTGGAGGCGATGTTGGGATGTCATCAAAATAAAAGATTGCAAGTGATCAAGTGCCCTTCCTGCATGAGAAGGTTGAGCAAAGAGATTCTTGTCTTACAAAGCAAAAAAAAAAAAAATATATTTTCTGATTTACTAATATTTATACTTAGAATTGTTTTTATGTGTTCAAATATTTGAAGAAGAAGAAAAAATTAAAAAAAAAGAGAAAAAAATATTTCTCTATTCCATCATATTCAGTACACTTCAGAGTTCAGAAGTCAAATATACTCGTATATAGGCTTCCTGCAAAAAAAATAATATAGAATGATATAAAATTATGCTAATAAATAAAAAAAATATAATTTTTTTAATTTACTGTTATTTATACTTTGAATTATCTTTATGAAATCCATGTGTTTTTTTGTTTATTAATATGATTAAGAACTGCTTAATTGTTCTATGCCTCTGGTATAGCATGGACCGTTTAAGTTCAGACAGAAGTAGATTTATGACTGCAATCTACAATAAAAGCATTCAAGTTTATTGGCAAGTTCATAAAAGCAAAGATTTTCGAAGGTGGAATCCAGCTCCTGCTGATATAGACCACGTCAAAAGATGGAGAAGTCAAATGGTAGATCAACCTATAATTAAAGCTTCCAATTGACTAATCAATGAGGAGATTAATAGGTACTTGACATTGATAAATACTTTAATAATTTAGGACCATGTTCATTGTTGAATAAATAATTCTTTCGAGAAAAAATTTAATGAATAAACAGCTTACTAAATAGTGCAAAACTAATGCAGGTTCTATCTCGAGAAGAAAAAGAAAAAGTTTATGCAGATTAGACATTGTTGGCATTTGTTAAGTGTGCAAAAAAAAAAGAAAAGCATGCCAAGCCTAAGTGGTTGTATCTTTCCCACCAAAGAAGTATTTTCTTCTTTCACGTGAATTCATCATTGGATCATCCACTCATTACTTCGAAATCTATGCAAGTAGATGAATGTAGTCCGGATTGCTTCGAGATTTGTGTGACTAGTGATCCAATGATGGACTCGAGTGGATGAAAGGAGCTTCTTTTGCGCAAAAGATGCAAACCTCTTCCAGGAGGCTCATAAATGTTGATTTGGTGGTCAGAAGTTCTATCTTTCACGCGAAAGAAGAATTCACCTTCGCAGAAATCCACGGATTGTACTATAGGCCTTTCGAGATCTATGCAAACGAATAAACAAAAAATTTAGAGTGCTTTGAAATCTGTGCATAGTTTGAACCAAAAAGTCCTAAAATAACATCGACAGTTCACAACATAAAACAACATAGACTATTTCTTTGCGCGGAAGATGCAACCCGAACTCTAATTTGGTATTATACTAATCAAACAAACTTCTGTGCAGGACACCAAATCCCTAACAGCTGTAATAGAAATTATTTTCTTTTTAATCTGTGCTTTCAACTTTTTTTTGACATTAAAATAATAATCATCATAGCTGCCATTGTACATTATAAGTATAAAATAGGAAACAATATCAGAAAAATAACATTACTTTCCGCATTTCTATCCATTTAATTAAAATATTATATTCTTCAGACTGTTTGATAATTTTTGAAAGAAAACTGATAGACAAGAAATAATATTTTATTCAGAGAAATGGTACAAACAAAAATGATAGTTGCTAATTGTAGCATGATGGGCTTATATAATATAAACAACTTGTTATAATGTTTTTGTTTTCTTTTTATGTTTCAGACCAGTTATTTTCTATCCATTATAATATATATAGCTTTCCGTTGTATGATAAGGGAGACTCAGAACTGTTATAATGATGATTATAATATTATAACAGCTTTCATTTAAACCTTGCTCAGCGACCTCACCAACTCTCGAGACCACGTTGTCCAAGTCTCCATCCGGGCTGCTGTCGTTGTGCCGCCCAAATTGTGACTGTGATGGGTGATTGGAAGGGGAACGGAAGAAATACTTGGCCTGAAAAGCCTTTTCATCCTTCATCCTTATCTAGATATTTCGGAGCAAAGGATGGATGCAACCGTTGCTCCTTGAACTCTTCGGATCCAGCTGATGACCGTGGCCGAATCTCTCTTCAGAAAATGAAATCCCTTTTAAAGGGATGGCTAATCATACTAAGCATATTTTTAGAGGAATAAATGAAGTTATAAATTGGATTGTTTTGTATGTTGCTAATTATCTCGGAGACATTCTCCATATTGGAGAAGAAGAGTTACGAGCGCTAAATTTATTATTTTCTAATTTTATTAAATATATTTATATTAAAATTATATAAATTATTTATTTTAATTAAAAATGGCTAATTGGACAGCATCGTGACGGCCGTGATGAAAAAAGTAGAGAGAGAATGTCGTGGCAACCGTTGATCCAAAATCACCCATAGATTTCACGAAATAAATATGTCATAACTTTCAGCAAGTACTTCACCCGTTGATATCCAAAGTCACTTCATTAGGCAAATAAATGATTAGAATCATTAGATTAAAGTGACTGAAAAATTAAAACAAATCTTTAGCTCACACTTTCATTTCTTGCTTGGCTCCCCACCAATATTGCTATTAGAATAGTTCTTGATGGTTGCAATCCATATCCATCGACAATTAATGATTTCTCTTAAAACTCCTTGGTCCCATCATTCCTAGCATTGGGTGATCTTTCTTTTTGGTTTACTCGGTCACCTAAAACTCCGGCCTCCAAATACATTTATTATAGTAAGTTTCAAGATGAGTGTCCAAATGCATTGAGGCCCCAATACATTTGGAGGACTCAAATTATCTTTATAGCATTGGGATGTATCTTTACTATTTTTTTACTTATGTATGCATTGAGGCCCCCAAATATATTTATGTTGGGGCCTTTGAGTTTACCTTAGGCCCCTAAATACATTGAAACGCTCTTGGATATTAGTGAACAAGAATACCAACATTTCCAATGAAACTGTTTTATCAAAAAAAATTGGCCAGTGAAACTCCCCAGAAAAAATAATATATATATCAAAAAGCTTTGCAGGTTGGTGCTTAAAAGGAATTCATACTCATTCATCTAAATAAATTCACTAATTGATTTCTAATTCTATGCAGTATTACTTCTCTGATGCCAAACTCTTCTCAAAAAAAAAATGTTGAGAAATAGTTGGAGATCAATACCCTTAAAACAATCATGGACCTATAGTTAGACAAAAGGATGAGCATGAAGGGAGATTTTTTTTCTTCTAAATAATAGAAATAAAAAAGGTGACGTAGTTCAGGTCATGATTCTTTTTGCTGGTTTCATTACAAACTCCTGCAGCAGCTTTAGCCATCTTTCTTCTCGAAGGCTGTTCTAAAACACTTGAACATGGAAGGGTGAAATACTTAATTACCCTCGTCGACATTACTTGGGAGGTTCTGAAATTGAGCTACTACTTTTGGTGCTCTAAAATTTCCGAGAGATCTTTAAGATTCAAAGTCGAAAGCTTCCTCAAAACATATTTTAGAGGAAATAAGAAGTGATAAGAGCTTTTTACAGGAAAAGCACCTTGCCAGAATGCAAGAAAATGAATTCACTGAAAGTGTAATGAAACTACCCTAAAGCCACAAGAACTCCGGAATATTAACTAATAATTTGGTTATACCGCGAATTTGACAAAGTTTAGTCTTGGTAAAGGTCATCAATGAGTTGAGCAATGTCATTACCTCCCCTCGAAAGAAAAAAGCTAAGAGTTACCTAATTCATATATAGGACCCGGCAATATATTCTGTATTAGGTTTCTTGGTGAAAAGTCGATGTAAACTGACCTGATATTGCTTGCAATTAAATATTTTGGTTATGGTATGTGATTCCAAGAGGAACCACTGTCTTTGCTATCCTTGCAGCAGTCTCACTTTCTTCAAAGATCCTAAGCATTTTGATCCCTGGAGATATTTTGGCGATCGAGTTTCTCCATCGTGCATTTGTTGCATGCAATAAAATGCATGCAATGATTATTATAGCAAATGCTAATTCAGATATCAAAACAAGGAGATTTTGCCTATCCACGCTGCAAGAAGGCGGTCATGATTGGGTGTGTAGCTACTTCATTTTTCTGATATCCTGGTTCGTAATATAAAGTTGAAACATCCAATCTAGAAGCCAACAGGACTATAGCCTTGTGGTTGCAGCATCTGTTTCCATTTTTTAAAATTTCTTAAAGAAACAGATGAAGAGAGAGAGAGAGAGAGAGAGAGAGAGAGAGATCAAATCTCAGCAAAAAGAGGAAGAGAGACCTAGGAGATTTTGGAGAAGCCATTTGTTCTGCAAGCCAAAGAGGTTCACATACATTCAAATTTGCTATTACATGAATGCAAAATCATGTATTTAGATCTCTTAAATAAACTATATATTTTTTTTTATTATAAAAGAATGGACTAAATGCATTGTAGTATGAAACACTAACCAGCGTGAGGGGCACACTTCATGTGAGAACATGTGCGGGTATATGTTTAGACCCAGATCGGCTGTATAATAGACAAATCTTAAGTACTTGTATGAGACCAAAAAACTTAAATAATATATTTTGACTAGTCTTTTTGGATGTAGGATCTTGGATTGTCACAATTCAGTTTGTTGGAATATGTGGAAATAGAGGAATAAAGTAAAGCACTAAAGGAGCTCTTGGACAAGGGCATTCCAATAGCAATTGGGTTTCTGTTCTTTCTATTCTACTTCAACTTTGCGTCTCCATATTCTTTTTTCCAAGTATAGGTGAAGTCTAAGATGGGACCTGAAGCCTTAACACTATATTAGTCAGTTTGGTAGGAATGCAGCGTATAGGGATTTTCACTCAGATGAATAACCATCATATTCTTTAAAAAGAAAAAAAGAAAAGGCTTTAAGTAATTATGGGAGTCTTTTAAGTCGTCATGGGTTCTATGGGAGCCTTCTATCGTAGGCGGAAGCTGCGCTACTACCTTCTTAGAGGAAGAAGAGGAACGACTGATTCACTTTGCGAGCTCTAAAAAAACGAGCATGCCGGCAGGGGTGGCTAGATTCAAAACTCATCAACTCATGATCAAAAATTCAGACATGAATCTAACCTGCTTATTATACAGATAATCCAACCCGAGACACATAACCTATTTATCGAACAGGCCAAGTCAAGCTAAACATAATAAACATATTAAAAAGTTTTTTTAATAAATTAAATAGATTTAAATAAGTTAAGCGAGTTAGATTAAATAAGACATAAATAAGTTAAACAGGTTTAGATAGATTAAATAGCTCATCCGAGTCAATTATTAAATAGATCAAAATAGATCAAATAAATCAAAAATTTTAATCAAATCCATATCATTTAATATCATTAGATAGATAGAACTAAACAGTTAGTTCATTTATGATTAAAATTTATTTATATCAAATTCAAACCATATCATAAATTGCCCCGTCTACGTGCGAGAGGCAGCTGGCTGGTGGAGCGAGCGTTGGCTCCATCCAAAATTCCAATTGCTGTGCAAACAAACAAAAGAAGGGCAAGACTATCACAGCCCGGGACAGGGGGCCCTATTTAATAAATGAGGCACTCCGCTATCCTCTTCCGTTGTGACGGCTTATGAGTGGGGTTGAACTAGAATTTCCTCTTGCAAAGGATTCCTACAAATACGGGGTCTCCGTGGACGGGGCTCCCTACCCTGAACTAGTTTAGGAGTGGAAGCATGGACTTGGTTAGCTTGGTCTATCTTTCCTTGGGCATCTTTACGTTATGCATGCTCTCCAAGGCTCTCACTGTCGTCTGGTGGAATCCTTTGAGGATCCAAAAGCATTTCCTTGACCAGGGAATCAAAGGCCCCGGTTACAGGCTCCTCTTTGGGAACCTAAAGGATATTGCTCAAATCCATCGCCAGCTTCAGCGTGCACCACCTCTGCCATCGCCAAGTGAGAGCAAATCACACCACTACATGGCTGAACGCATCTTCCCTCACGTTCCCTTTTGGACTACAAAGTATGGTAAGCACTCTAATTTCGAAACTCATCAACCAAGTTGCATGTCAAAAATTTAACAAGGGTGAGTCTTAATGCAAAGATAAAGTTGTTTCGTTGCTTCTCCATATGTAAGTTTGTTTGGCCCTCACTACATATCGCATTTGCGAGCATATCGTACACTCAGTAGCTCTTTTTTTTATCGATACTAAATATTTAGAAAAATTAAAACAAATTTATAAGAAAGATGATGGAAGTCAAGAGGTCTTTTTTAGCTTTTTGATGGAAGGGACCCTACGTAATGGGTTATCATTTATCAATTAGAGAAAGTATATCTACCGATAAGTTTGTTGGCATGCGTATACCGAGCAAATCCAATTACAATCCAAAGAAGAACATCAAGCTAGCAAGAGTTTAGATATTTTTATCTTATTTATTTTATTTATAAATTAGGAGGCATGTGCCAACAAATAAGTTTTTTTATCCAATAAAAAGTGAAGAGAAAGGTAGCACCTTAAGCTCTTATCGCACGTTATGTTTCATTGTGATATGGTTGCATTAGCCACTGTAACATATTATTTTAATTAAGAGGGAGAAGTCACTTTCTTAGATAAATAATGGCCTTGACAACCATTATAATGGTCAATAATTGTTTCAGCAGCAATATATTAGAGCGGCATAATGCATTATTAAGCCTTAAATTTTTGTTGTCAAATTTTATTTTTGCTTTTGATCCATAATCAAGCATACAATAATTCTACAATATATAGTTTCTTTATATTTACTCCTAATATATTTTCTAGAGAGAGAGGGAGATTCACACAAATTTCCAGCATGCAACTAGTGCCATTACCTTAGCCAACACAAACAACTTCAGCATCTTATATAAACTAAATTAATATTTTAATTTATCTTAATTATTGAGGTTAACTAGTTCTAAACTAAAATTATATGCCAGTAGTGCAAGTCCACCAATTAGGAGTTGGTTGAATTACATGACACATGGCCTGGATCCAGTGGGGGAGCTTCCAATCTCGGTAAGAAGACGGACAACTGACAATATATAATTTTTTTGATAAAAATAATATATTAATATTACTCTATCATATAATATTATATTAGTTTATATAATAAACCAATATAATTATATATATTAATATTATTTGATGTCGTGGAGTTTTTGATGTCAACAAGAACCGAGCTTCCATAGGGTGCTAGGGCAAAAGATGGATGTCAAACTTGGTTACATCCATCTCTCTATTCAACATCTTAGTTTCACTGGGTTGTGGAGAGCCCTTGGATCTCACACTCGCTGACATGGCACCGATCCGGATGGGTAACATCCTCCACTACAACTAGTGCAATGGAGAGAATCCAAACCAAATCTCTATTATACGAAAAGTTATTGGTTGGATCAGGTCCACTAGCTCAGCGGGGATCAGTCCAACCACAAATTAACACTCACGTACACGGATGAAAAAGACTGGTCCATTACTGAGCTGCTGGACATGGTCCAACCAATAATTTCACCTATTATGCACCTTGATTATTACTGTGTGATATGACATGTATTCAAAATAGTAATACATGGTTTCATTACATGTTGGAATTAATTTTTACTTGTGAATGGTTGCAGGAAAGAACTTCTTATTGTGGATTGGCCCTAGCCCTTTTCTAGTAGTCACAGATCCTGAGCTTATAAAAAGAATGTTTAATGAGCCGCACCACTACTTCATAACAGAAAACCCTCCACTTCGTCGGGTACTAGGTCAAAGTTTACCCGTGAGTGTAGGTGATGAATGGGCCAACAAAAGAAGAATTCTCAGTCCGCTGTTTAATATGGAAGCCCTCAAGGTGAGATTAAAAGCAACATATTATTCTTAATTTTATAAATTTATCGATCCACCTACCCTTTGATTTAGACATATCGAAGCATGATTACACACACATATATGCATACGTACGTGCATTTTATATATACTTATACGTATATACATACATACATGTATATGTGTATAAAAAAATATGAGATGGACTTTGCTCCTCTTAAGAGGAGAGGATATCTATTGCTCTTGAGTCCAAAGTCAACAATGGAGTACATATCCATACTTTTGATCATGATTCATATCATTAAAAATACCTAGAATTCAAAAATCACATATTTTAGTAATCTCTAATCTGTGCATCAAGTGGGTGCAAAATTGAATGCTAAATATGATATGGTGCTATGTTTTGCTATAATCCAAGTATTAAAATCTATTGATAGTCAATCTATATATATGTTTCAACATGCGTAAATTATGATCAATAAAGTGGATTCTCTCGATTTTATGTGTGCAAGCCAATGTAATCATCTTAATGATCGTTCATCATCTTCCATAAAATTTAGTTCTTGTATTTCTTTTTAATCCATGAAGAATACAAATCTTATTTGTCTAGCTCATTTTTACAATGATGTTATCCAGGATATGTCACAGATTATTGCAAAAGCAACAAACAAGATGGTAGACAGGTGGTCTAAATTCATCAAATTAAATGATTGGGAAGTTGACGTGCAGCATGAATTCGAAGACCTCGCAGAAAATATTGCAGCCATTATTGTATTTGGAAAGAATGCTGAGCTAGGCAAGCAAATAGGCCATTTGCAGTTGAAACTCCAAGATGTGACCTCTAAAGTATTGAGGATTGCTTATGTCCCTGGCTCAAGGTAACAAAATATATTGAGATCATGCGCCTTTTGCTTGCATTTGCGCACTAATTAACATCTATATATGCAAGTGTATCTTGTATTCTTTTGGGAGGGTAAAGATGACGATTAGCCCCTCAAAATCTGAAAAAAGAAAAATTTCTTATCAGACATTCCATATATTAAATAAAATATTATAAATGTATATTTGTTGGCGTAGAATTCTTTTTTCTTAAAAATGATTTGATACACATGCACATATACATATATGTATAGCTATATAAGTATAAATATATCTATGTATGTAATGATATAACGGTCGTGTGCTAATTCAGAATAATGATTTGAGAAGTCCACCATTGTTTGCATGTTCTCTTGTTTTAGGGGATCTCTAGTCTGAGACTTTCCTTCTTCAAACTTCTGAAAAAAATGCAGAAATGAAAAAATATATTCAGTGATGCATGAAAAGTATAAGATAACTTGAATGATGCAGAACGCACACAAGAGTTTTGTCTATTGTAGAAGAACATAGAACTCCAAGACTAGTAAATTTTTAATGGTTTATGAACACAGGTTTATCCCTAATCCCTTAAATTACAAGTGCGTTTGGTTGAAAAAAGAGGTGGACAAATTAATCAAAGAGCTGATCAAGAGCCGCTATTTGAGCAGAGATGAGCAAGAGAATGACTTTCTTGGGTTTTTACTTTCGTCAACCCTGACTCAAGAGCAGATTGAGGATGAATGCCGAGTCTTCTCCACTGCTGGTTATGACACCATATCCATGGCCTTGTCTTGGGCTTTCATACTCTTGGGCACACATACTGAATGGCAAGACAAAGCGCGAGAGGAAATTGATGAAGTGCTCAAAGGGAATCAACCCTCCTTCGAAATTCTTGGCCGGCTTAAAATAGTAAGTCTCTTAGCATTCAAGGGCTTTCAAATGAGAAATTATATCTTACACCATATGTACAGCGTGATGATGCACCACGCTAATCATGCATCTCAGTTCCAATGAGCTTCGCTCATCATGCGCTTGTCTCGGATTGCCGCCCTGTTCACCTCGTCATGATTTGTTCCTTTGGTGTACCACTGAAGTGGTGCACATGGTGTAGGGTATAATTTCTTTTTTTTTACCTTTAAGGGTGGTCTTGCTTTACCCCATCCATTAAGTCATGAATTTAAATTGTAAAGTTGGATTTCTTTACCCCTTCACTGAATAAATTAATGATATATAATGATATTTTTGTGATTAGAGAAAAAGACGGTTTATTTAGAATGACAATTTTGGGAGGTAAGAGAAAAGAGTTAAGCCCCTAACATAGCCTCCTCTCTTTTAATGGAAACTCGCCACCCTAAGCCGTATTCTCTCCGTTCTCTCTTCTCCGGGCCATTCCCCTACAACATTTTTCCTATTTTCTCTTCTTTCTCTCTTCTCTTCAACATGTTTGGGCCAAATCGGGTTTTAACACTACCACAAGTATAGCTCAAAAAACTCGACCATCAGAATGCACTTCAAACGCCTAAATATATTAAATTACATAAATATATCATTTATAAATTTAGTTATTTTAAGCAGATTGTGATATTTCTTAGAAACTGAAAAAAAAGAAATATACATCATTTTATTCATTTGATGTTTTGAAACTTTACTATTTAGAGTAACTAAAGATATCAATAAACTCTCTATATTTTTTTATATATAATTTTTAGAAAATTAGATATATAATTATTGTTATTTATATTGCAACTAAAGAGTACTTTGGAATGTAGATCAATATGATTTAAAGAGTAGTGTCGAAAAATTAAAAATTCATCATTACTAAGCATATTATTTTCTTTATTATATATCTTTTTTATTTATTTTATTTATGAGGATTTTTATAAAAATAACTTGGTCCGATCAATTGATCTGACAGTTGCAATAATGATCTAATGACCCGATAGCTTAGCCAAGTTGGTCTCCTATCTAAGTTTAATGAGTATGATAGGTAGGATAGGGTTGCAAATAGGTCGAGTCATAGTTGACTCCTCACTTGACTCGGTCTCATGATTGTGTCTTAATTTTGGATCCAACTCCCACCTATTTGCTAATTGGTCAGTTAGGGTGAGCCCATGAAAAATATTTTAGACTCGATGAGTCATTCAGGTTAGGCCAGAGTCATGCATGACTTGGACCCAACTCAAAATGTTTGCATTCAGGTTAGTTCTATAATTTGAGTCAAGCATTAAATGGTCTCTTTATAACTAAAACTATAATAATTTGTGGCTAATATAAAATTATTATACTTTTAAATAACATTAAGAGAATGTCAACGGAACATGAGTTTCGTTCAAAAAAAAAAATAATTTTATTTCAGATAATAATCATTATCAATCTAACAAATTTTAATTTTACAGAATAAATATTTATATATTTAAGAACATCATAAGTATATAAAATTTTGCTATAAAAATTTGGACGATTTGCATAGGGGCCATGTTAAATTTTTCAGTATTATTTCAATTTTTTCAAATATCTCTGAGTAACAACATATCTTTTTCATGAATTTTTTTTTTCCAATTATTCCATGATGATAAGTAAGAATCTTCTTTTTTTTGTCATTTCTTGATTTATTTTAAGATGGCTTCCTATCAAGGAATATCATCTATATATCTATTTCAATTTTTAAATTAAAAAAATACTACTTTATGAAGTCCTTAAATTAATATATATATATATATATATATATATATATATATATATATATATATATATATATGTATATATATATATATATATATATATCTGATATTCTATCAAAGGAAATAAAACTGGGCATGGAAATATCCCAATCTACAATAAACAAATACATTTATTATATTTATAAGATCTATAACCAATGGCTGCATTGAAATTATTTTTCAATGGTTAAGTGGGGAATTTGTGTGGGAAAAATGCTCGGGTAACTTAAGAAAATCATGCAGCTAGTGTGGTTTTGTTATTGCTCCCTTTGGATTGGCACCGTGAAGTGCGCCATTAAATGAAGCAAATGCGAGGCACCTAAATGTTTTTTCATGAGTTTTCTTAGTTACCATAGCATTGCCCTTAGTGTTGCGATGATTCCATGGCTCAATTATGTTTCTGACATGCCACTTCTAAGAACTTTTTAGGATTTTAAAAATGGAATCGGGTAGGTTACAAGAGCGGTTTTCTAAATTTTATGACGTTACTTATTTATCCATAATTAGAAAAAAAAGTAAATAAATATGTTAAAAATACTTCTTTATTCTCAATAGACCTGACCCATATGTGTATGTGTATATATATATATATATTCCCATATTTTTCTTACATAAAAAAACAATTTATATCTAGACTTAGCTCAACTTATATAATCCAATTCATTAAGCATCAACCTTATATAGAATGAAATTTTTGTATTTGGACTTAGCCGAGCCAAACTATCGAACATCCATTCGATAAATCGAATCGAATCGAACTGAATTTCTTGGATCGGTTTTTGACGATTTTTATAGATGGTTGGAAGAGGTTCGGGTAAACCTCCAAACCCGACCTAATCCGACCCATGCACACCGCTACTCACAATCCTTTCAAGGCAGTATGCACATCCCTACTCACAATCCTCTCAAGGCTGCTGCTTCTTTTTCTTCTTTTTCATGCTTTCTTTGTATGTTCAGCAAGAAGCTCACGAACAATCATGGAATTTCCAATAACCATGCTTTGGGATAAATTGGCAGCTCAACATGGTAGTCAACGAAACGCTGCGACTGTATCCACCGGTGCCCCTCGCAGCCAGAGAAGCAAAGAAGGATGTCAGACTTGAAGGTCTGGATATCCCAGGCGGGACAACCTTCGCGATACCCATTATAGCAATCCACTATGACAAGGAGGTATGGGGGGACAACGCCGCCGAGTTCGATCCAAGCCGCTTCGCACAGGGAGCCTCCAAGTCGGCCAAACACCCCAAGGCTTTCATGCCTTTCACCCATGGGCCCAGGATGTGCCTCGGGATGAACTTTGCTCTCCTGGAGATCAGGTTGGTTCTTGCCATGATCTTGCAGAGTTTCACCTTCGTCACCTCGCCTACCTACAAGCATGACCCCGTGCATGCTCTCACCATGAAGCCTGGGAAAGGGGCGCAAATCATATTCAAAAAAATATGATGGTAGTATGTCCATCTGGAATAATCATCCTATGTGATGTGGAATGCATGGAATGGTATAAAAAGATTAGTGTTATCTATTTCTGCTTTGCTTCTGTAGCTATGTATTGCAGGACCTGTGTTGTAAGTTCTTGGGTGTATTTATCCTATTCCAAGGCTTAAGTACTGCATTCACAAGATTAAGTGGGTTGAATTCTTTTCTTTTTTGGAATGAAAAGGTGAGGAGATCCATCCATGATTTGGGTGGATCCTGTTGCATGGAGGCAGAAATTAGATTTCTTTTCTTTTTTGGAATGAAGAGTATGTGTGTGTGTAGCCTTTTAAAAATAATTTCTAAATTTTAAAGTCCTATTCATAATAGAGACTTGACTTTCTCCCAACGAATGCAGTTAGGTTGCGTGAAGATTGCTAGTTTCGAAAATCCAGCAGGCACGGACTGGATTTCGTGCTGGATTCATGGAAAAATGTCCAAGAATCTTTTTTTCTTCCTATAGACCAACCGGCCCCCAAATAGAATTTAGACTAAGACGGGAACAAATCTCTAGAAAAATACAGGTTGGGTAGGCCAACAAATTTGATTCTTATAGAAAATTCAGTCCAATCCTACTGAATTTTCTAAAGTTATAATTTTCTATTTTAACTAGACATTCCATTAAAAACAAAAATATAAGATTAGGTGTTTCATCTTGAAGAGCTATTGGGAAGAGAAAGACTTCAAGGCTCCTAGGAGATATGGGTCGGCTCGTCTCTACATCAGCTTCAAGAGCATCATGGCCATGAAGCCAAAGGAGCTTGTCAAGCTCGCTCTGGTACCGCCTCATCGACATCGGTCATTGATTCCTATGGGTCGTGTGGCTAAAAGAGAGAGAAAAGGAGGGGAGGACTGCAAGTTGAGCCCCGCGTAGCATATTGCATTCAAAGTAGAGCACTATATATAGTATCATCCATCTCGAAGACAGACAGTTCTTTGTCACTGGACATGCTATGTATTGCACTAATGGTGCCTTATTGTATCCGAGAAATGAGAGTCACTTATCTTCGAAATAGATGATATGGTAGCTACCTATAATGGCACCGCACTCTACGGGATCGAAGCTTTCAGAACCAAAAAGTAGGCTAGTAGCCTGATCTCAGCCTTGGAAAGAAACAGGCGTGGCAGTGTTTTTTTTGTATAATGGGGCAACATGCGGGTCATACCAAACCAGCGAGATACGCGCTATCAAGTTGCATGGACAAGAAGTGGCCATCGACGTGTCATTGCAACGAAAATTAATGCAAAAGTGACATGCTTTCTTGCTCGTTAATACGTGGTCCAAAATGCAATCAATCCTTTTAACCTTTAAACTTTTTAGTCCATTCAGCAAAAGGAGGGAAAAAAGAGGGGGGAAAGTTACAATATAACTTTAAGGACGTCCTCGGTCGTGCTATCCACGTATACCATGCCGGGGCATCCTGCATGTTCGAGACCATTACCTTTGGGAACCTAATGTTTGTTAGCCTTTATGACCTATATATAGAGCCTGAGTAGTTTCTCAGGTGCATGCCATGCTGCATAGGTGGTTGAAAATGATTGGCTTCATGATAGGTCGATGCATGGCATGTCATGTGACACAGTTTTGATCATCTTTGGGTGGGAGGAAAAACAGTATAAAATGTTTAATCATACAAAATTTCTTCCATAAAAGGTCACTAAGAACATATGAGATGTATGCTATGATTGAGTTCATGTCCTCCTTAATGGCCCTCATGATGCACCACCACCTTTCTACCATGGAATCTGGTGGACTACACCTAGATCTTATCTACTTTGGACTCGTTTGGTATGCAGAAAGGGAATGTTTTTTCCAAAAAGATAATTTTTGAGAATATGATGCTTAGAAAAATGGCTTTGGCATGCATGAAAAAGTGACACATTCTAGAGTGGCTTATATTTGGTTGAGCATCTATTTTCTCGAAAAAGTTGTATAAAATACCTACTATATTTTTAATAAAGGAATAGACGTTATCCATAAATTTTGATGGCTGGAATATTTTTTATAAAATATAAATTTTTTTATTTTCATGAGAATGTTATTTTTCTATTTCTTTTTTTTGAAAACTCTAACGAAATAAGAGACATATTTTTATTTTCCTGTTGACTATACATTTTCCTTTCTTTTATCGCTTTCCCCTCACATGTTTCTATTTATTTATATCAAAAAGTTAAAACTAAAACCAATCGTAATGTTGAGGCATGAAGGCCATGACCTCTTGGACCCACTTGTTTTTTTAGCGCCGTCCAAGTGGTGAATGATTGGTCTAATAATGCATGCCAAAGTGAATGCCCTGCTAAGAAAAGGTTGTCCAAGTATTTAACACTAATTGGGCAATCAGTTTATGAATGCTAAACGTACATATTTCAACTAACACCAAGAATAAAGAAAAACAACAACAATGACAGATGATCGTCATGGAGCCTACTTATGCAGCTATGATACAAAAAAGTTTATATTGAAAATTGAATATATATATATATATATATATATCGGGTCACTGTTGGATATGTATCAAAAAAAGTTTATTCAAATAATTACATGTTTCTACCTGATGAACCAATTTTAATAGCATTGTTTGCATAACAATTGGTAAGCACCACATCAAGGCATTACTCTGATTTTTTTTTAAAAAAAAACATAGAGAGAAACTACATATATACTCATCTTGAAAATTATAAAAAGAGTAAATTTGATTCTTTAGTAAATTATTTAGAGCAAAATTAGCATGCTTTCGTCGGAAACTCCGTGAACCCTTTAATAAATTGCGCAAAAAAAAGTAGGTTTGCTTCATGACTAGTATTTTGTCACCGTCCTTGTGCCTATAGAGGAATAAATAGGGCAACCCAATATATATGGCCTTCTCAATAGATTAGGTGCGTGTAATAGCAAGTTTAACAACTAAAGATTAGTAATTTCTTTTAAAAAATGGATCCTCTCAACCCTCTCTCCCCATAAAATAGATAGTTTTATAAAAAACACAGCATACATAGCTATACATATTATACTCATTTTATGTTCACAAGAAAAGTTATTCATTCATGTTTTTTATTCATTCACTTTTTTTATAACTAAATTCAAACTACTTGCTTGGAAAAAAGAAGAAGGAAAGAGTGAGAGAGAAAGCTCAGTTCGGCAGTCAAAGCAGCATACCGCCCATTTTTCCCTTTGCGGACGTCCGCATAGTCTTCTCTCCACAATTCGCATTTTTTGACTCACCGGTACTATTTTCCTTCTCGAAGCGCTCCTCTGCCCTCTGGTGTCCGTAACGCCGGCCTCCCACTCCCTTCCTCTCCCGCAACATTTCCACCCGGTCACCATCGTATTCCACCGGCGCATTGGACCAAATACCATTCAAACAGGATATCCCATTTGTTAATTAATTATAAATAAAAGTTCTATAACGCATGCTATAATTCTATATTACTAGATATATATCATCTGACTATATAGTGTATATTGATGAACATCATATTTTAAAACTATATATCGATTTATCTGAAAGTATGTTTGAGATATTGAATGACTATTTTGCTCGATGTATATCATCTGACAATGTACTACCTATATATATTAGGTCACTGTTGCATATGTATCAAAAAAATTTATATTATATATTAGGAAGCTGACGAATGTGTATTATTCGCCCACATATCGTGTACTAGTGAATGCTATATTTTAGAAATTGTATATCAATTTATCTAGAGGTAGGTATTAGAATGTTAGATGCATATTTTGCTAGATATGTCTTATCTGACTATATTGCATTAATTAGTGAACATTATGTTTTGTAAATTATGTATCGATTTATCTAGAGATATGCATTGGGATGCTACATGACAATTTTGCTATGTGTGTATCATCTGCTCATATAGTATATATGGTGAAGATCAGATTTTGAAAATTATATATCGATTTACATGAAGATGTATATCGTTTATTATTTTATTATTTTTTATTTCTTTATTAAGTTCTATTCTGATTTAATTTTAGAATTTTAGTTCGTCTATAAGAAATTTTTTTGTGTGGTAAGCCTATTAATGGAGGTTGTTAGCTGTCCAATCCAGCAAATCCGTGTCTTCGACGGCGAGGTTAGAAGATAAAGATGTTACGAGCCGTCTGATCAAGGAATCATTTGAGAACTTTGAAAGGGAATTGCATCATGCCCGACCAAAGCTAAATGAGTGCAATGATCATGCCCATCATTCGAAAGGCAACAAATTTTCTTTTTGAATGAATGCAACAAAGAAAGATGAGGTCAATCCGATCTGCCACCGTCCATCGAGTAATAAGCGTGTCAAGATCCGATCTCTCACGCACATCTTATTCAACCCTTGATGCCGGCAGTTTTCGTGGAGAAATTAGTGGGGCATAATAGAACTAGGCGGCGAATCAATTCACCGACGCGCGCGACGTCTTGGTGCTCGACAGCCGTCCACGTCGAAGCCGGGCGTAAAAGTCCAAAAACTAGATTGGAAAACTGCGTTGAGACCTGAGAGTACGGATTCCGTTACGTTGTGACGTGGGTGCACCGGAAGCTGCCGCGTTCCACAAGTTCGAGTTATGCGTCCTATCGGAACCGAACCGGATTCCCGGGCCTCTTCGCGTAGGAACCCGACCGATCGGTATATAAAATAGAAGGACGCAGACTGGGGAGTTAAAAAGAACGAGACCGACCTTATTCGTTCCGTGGAAGGGCGGCATCGGGCCGCGTCGTTTTCTCCGTCGCCCCCATAAAGAACCAGGCGGGGGAGATCTAGGGTTTCGGCGCGACTTGGAATGATCTGGGGGCTTCCGAGGCGGTAGAGGGCACCTGGATCGGTTTTGCGTTTCCCTTGGTATTTGGAGCAGGATCAGGGCGTTTTCTCTGATATTTTTCTTTTTTGCGTTTGATCGGCGGTTCTTTCTCGGGATTTCGTGCTTCCAGGAGGATCCTGGCGATCTGACGACCTCGAGGAGTCCAACGATTTTTGTAGAGTTTCGTAGGTGATTTCATGGTTTGGATGGTTGAAAGAGTTCGGTCCGTTGTGAATTTGCCGAAATTTCGTCTTTGCTCGAGGCCGTAGGCCGTTGATGGATTGGAGAAGAAGGTTTGGCGATGAGTTGGCTGGAGATTTTGTAGTATTCGATGCGTCTGGTTAAGTTCTTTGATCCGTTTTGATGATTTGACAACTGGATCCATCCGAGCCTGGGGGAATTTTTGCCAATTTGGAGAGCTTTGTTTTTGTTTTTCTTCGTGGCGTTTTGTACTCGTGGTCTCGGTGGAAAATTTTGCCCTTTGTCTCGATTTTAAAGTGGTAAGGATGGTGAGCGGACACCTTTTTCTCTGTCGAAAACACTCGTGGCCTGCAGAGGAGTATGTTAGCAGAACTACGTTGCAGTTGGTGAGTCCCTTTCTTTGGTATCTGAATTATAGAAAGATCTTAGTGAATGAAAAACCTTGTGCTTCAGTTCAGTTCCTTTGGATCAGTCATGCCTTGATTAAATGATCAATGGACTTGTAACTGTTTTATTTTGACAATGCTATTAGTTTTTCAGAATTTCATAGTATAGTCACTTATGCTGGTTAATGTATTACTTGGGATTTTGTACTCTGTTGTTTGTGAGCTGGGTAGATGGTGTGAATTCTTTTTGGTTCTATCCAACTATATTGATGCTTTATTATATTTTTATTCTATACATGATTGTAGCTGGACTTTGATGGAGGTGCACCACCACAACATGCATGGAGGAGGTGGCTAAATAGTCATGCTAACATACTGAAGGAATTCAGTGTGACATTTATGGAGGCAATTAGAATGGTATGGTGGTTGGCTATTACCTATATATAGTGTTTGGTGAACCTGCTGTGCTCACAGATTGTTAATTGTTCATGAACTTTTTTGTTGCATCGATTAATTTGTTGATGGGTTATTGGGCCTTAGATGCGCCTTGGTGTTCGCCTTTGGTCATATGTCAGAGAAGAAGCTTCTCAAGGAAGGGTAATCCTGTGAATTTTTTTCCCCTTATAACAAATATTGATCCGGAAATATTTTTTAGGGGTAATAGCTTGATGCATTTTAAGCTTCGCAGAAAGCACCCATTGATCCATTTACGCGAGAAAGATGTAAGCCCTCAGCTTCCCAAGGGGTACCACTTGGAGGAATGGGGTGGGTGATATTACTGGCTATTGCAACAGACAATTTCTCTTTTAGATTTTTACTTTCATTGATTTATACAAACCACATCTGCAGAAGCGGAAGCATTTCAAGAGGTTTCAGAGGGGAGTTTAAACATTGGCAGATAATTCCTGGTTCATGTGAATCATCACCTGTCATGACAAATCAGTTCTCTGTAAGGCTTGGCTCTTTCCTTTCTCTTGGACCTTGTATTTATGTTTTGCTTATACTATCGTTTCTGATCATGGATTTGTGTTGCATTCTTGAACAAAATCATTTATCATTATTCTTCATTGACATAATTATGGGTTTTCCATATTGTTCTTTTCTGATTGTATCAATTATTAGATTTCATTAGTAGGATTTCCCCCCTTTCAAGGGGTTAAACTACAGAATGGAGGACTTCAGCATAGTACAATTCATCCGAAAACCTAAATGAAAGTTAAAATTAAACTACAAGCCCACAATATATCTAGATTGTGGCACTATAAACTCTTCTTTTCTTTACTAACCTATCAAGCATAAAGGAAATTCTGAATGTGGATCATTCCATTGTTTGACCTTTTTCTGTGCAATTTTTTGCTACCTCACCAATGGATGGATTGTTGCATATGATTGTTTACCTTTTTATTGCTGCAAACAAACATTAGTATGCATACATTAATTTACACCTGATTATTAAATGTTTTATCATCACCGTGTTTTTAATTTTTTGGTGCACCTGGAGTTCTAACATAAAAAATATGGTTATTAAACATGTATGAATGATCTTGGCGAAACATAAATTATTTTAGAAGTTTTTTAAAGGTTATTTGCTTTGAAATGGGTGGGTTATAGCAAGTATTGCTGAGGTTGCATCCTTGAAAGCTGAAGAATAGTGTTTTGTAAACAGGTATTATTTAAATTTGGCGTCAAACTAGTTTTGCTAACTTGTGCTCGTGCTTTCATTCATATCCTTTGCACTACCTTGATCTTAACATAAATATATCATTTTGTTGAACTCTTTCGTACCCAATAGCCATTCCCAGTCTTGTTATTCTTTTTAGCTTCTAAGACTAGGAATGAGGTATAGAAGGAGAGTGATAGAGAGGAGAGGTGCCTTGTTGAGAAAATTGCAAGTGCATTGGACTGGTTTTGCCATGAGTTATCGGACAAGGTAGTTGAAATTTTTGTTGCTTTGATATCTGTAAATGCCTCATTTACGTCTCTATGAATGGGTTTTGTATTTTAAAGGATTTGGAGGAAAGATCGGGGTTTTGACAATAGATGGGAAGCTTGCTATTGTTCACAAGGTATGAGAACGATGAACTCGTGAAGAGGGATTAATTTTGCAAGCTTTGGGGGGTACCATCCAGATCAATACATAGATCACTTGTTCTAGTTTATTCACTTAAATCAGTGCTTAAGAGCTAACAAAGTTGATTCATCTTCTCTCTTATAATATTCTTGATCTATGTTCAGTGGTGGTGAGAGGTGGCCTTTTTAAGAAACCAAACATGTAGTTGGTGGTGAGAGATGGTCATTTTTGATGCCTGTTTGAAGATCCTTAAGATTTTTATAGTAGTGGTTTTGATTTTCTAGGTGGTGCTGATGATAATGAGAAGATTAGGACTTTAGCAGTGGATTGGAAATTTTGTGCTATTGCAATTCCTTTTGATGATAATGAGAGGATTAGGACTTTTAACAGTGGATTGGAAATTTTGTGCTATTGCAATTTCTTTTACCCTTTTCTTCTCCCTTTGTTGGGAGGGGGTGTGGATGGGTGTTGCATGCCTGTTGAGCTGGGCAGGGCAAAGGGCATTGAAGGAGATGTGTGAAAAAGGAATGCAATTTCGCAAGCTCTGGGGGCATGTGTAATGAACCAAATTTTATTTAGATGTTCTTCTTGATGACTGACCACAATATCATATTATGAGATGAGAAAAAATGTTAACAGCCTTTTGACACATACACTTAGTTTTCCTCAGCCTTGTAAAATTTTCATTTTCTCATGCCCAACCAATTTTATTAGACACTTGCCAAATGTGGTGACGGGTGAGGAATGCATTATGATGTAAGAAAAAGAAGCCAAATACAAGGAATTTTATATCTTCTCTAGTGCTGGGAAAAGGATCCTTCTAGTGACTGCGTTTTGTTAGAACGGATGGTGGATATGCTGTATATCAGGGAGACGGTGTGTATAATTGGTATGCTACGTGGTGTGTCAAAGCTTCTTTGGTGTTCAAGTATGCACCATGTTGTTGGTGGTGTTTGAACCAATATTTTGAAGGGGTCTTCATTATATAATTTATTTTTTTTAATTCTTTTGTTCCAGACAGGAGTTATTATGGTTAATGTAATTCGTATCAGCATCTTTCCAACTTCCCTGTATGATAGTTTATTCAATATCTATTATTTGATCATATGACTTTATGAACTCTTTTGTCGATGTTATTGTCAATAATCATTTTATATTATTAAGTTCATCTTCTCAAATATAAAGGTAATGTTTAAAGTTGAGTATGTGAGGCCGGGCTGCACATAGCTGAAGCCTCCAAAGCCACCATGGTAAGGGATTGGGGCATTAATAAGAAAACTTTCTCTGGAAGCCTACACCATGAGGGAGGGAGAGTCTTTCCAGTAATGCACTGTGAGAAAAGATAGTGCCATTAAAGTCTCTCCTGATCTCTGGAGATATAGCAGCTGTCATGTGCATTTCCTATGACAACTACAAGTTTGTTAATCAGCGTGGTCATGATATGCTGATGGATTGTGCTATGCAAACATTAACTTGTTCTTTTGTAAGTCAGTGTATTATTTGTTGATTTTCATGCTTCTGGATTGCAGATTTTTATATCTAGAGATGGAGGAAATAAAAAGTACTCTTCAGTTTTAGCTCCTGGCCGTCATGAAGGGATAAAGTAAGATAATCTCCAACTTTTTTTACCCATAGGTCTGCAATTACCTGCCTCTACACACACACACCCCATATGTCTATTTGAAAATCTCTGGCAAGCATTTCCTATTCAACATGTTTTTTTTAAATTGCAATCATGATTTATGATTATCCAAGATGGTGTTTCTGTTTGTTTAAAATGGCAGTCAAATTCTGCAGTAAATGTTTGGACCCTGCCTGGAGTATTTTAATTTTCAGATGATTGATTTTTTTTTCTTTTGATCTAGAATTGCCCATTTGTTTTGCTAGCTGCTATTCTTCTCATTGCTCCATCTGTTTATTGATTGCTGCTTTAGAATCTCAGATAATAATGACCAGCTTAACATTTTCATAGTAGCTTGAATAAAATGTGTGGCACATGTCTTGTTCATATCATCTGCTGCATAGCAGGGCCTGCAAGTGTTAGAAAGAGATGAAGTTTCAATTAAAAATAAGACCTATGTGCTGTTCTTCGTTTAAAGTAACTAGCATTTGTGAAAATATTCCTTGCTGAAAATATTTTTCAGGTATGCTGAAATTTGTGTCATAAATCATCTGTGATGTTATAGAACAATTACTTAGCCTGACCTGAAGAACTTCCCCTGAAGAAAGAGGAGCAGAATGTTCTTGCTGCAATAGATAGTGGCCCCTATTAATGAGCCTTTTTGAACTTTGCACTTATAATGAAAAATGACTTTTTTATGTTTTCCTAAAGAAAAGGAGCCGCTACTTGCTAATGTTTGTGTTTATTCTGGGATAGGTCCTTATGTAATTGCTGCCTACTCCAGGACCATCAAGTATCCTTCCTCTTTTTACTACGGCTGCATTTAACCTTTCTGTCCTAGAGACTGATGGTTCTTTTGAGTGACCCATAATTCTAAATCAGTTCGACTTTATCAAGAGTCTCTCTGTCTCATATAAATTCTGCAGAAATCTTACATAAAAAGAAGAGAGATGAAAGAGAAAGATAGGTTTCCCTGGTTTGTTCCTCTTCTAGAAAAGCCAAATGGAAGAACGATACGCATATTGTTCCCTTTAAAGTGTCAAAAGTATCACAATGCCATCAGTAAAAGTGTCCACCCCAGGAGCCCATTATTGTATCTGACCAAAGGAGTTATAGTGAGACTGTTTAATAAACCCAAAAAAGAGAAGAACACTAGTTTTGTTCCTGATACACTAAGTAAGAATAAATCGTAGTGTTCATCAGTTGATGTGCATTTAATGCGGATAAGGTCTTGAGACTCTTGCTTCTTCTGACTTTCTTAATGATCAGTGCGAGGATTCACATATTTCACACCTTTTCTGGTTATTAATTACCATTTCTGTTGATGTTTTATATCTCCTTACTCTTTCTGCCTTCATATATCAAGATATTAATATTTCCCTCTACATAATAATAAAATGAATATCGATCATGGTTGTTGCTTTTTATGAAAGAATGTCGTATAGTACAACTCTAGTTATCGCTTTTACATCTGAATTAGCTTGTTTGGTTGTTTGCTTTCTTACATTTTGATTTTTCTTTGAAAGAAGCACAAGTTGGCTCATTTTCTGCATTCTTTTTCAGGAAATTTGGTGATCAGGGCATTTCATCATGGGACTGGAATCTAAGTGGTCAGCATTCCACATACCATGCTTTATTCCCTAGGGCATGGACTGTTTATGATGGTATATTTTTTGAAATTCTGTCATTATCTACGATAAAGTAAGGGCTTTCATATTTTCTTTCAGCTATTCTAATTTGGACACTTTTTTTATTTGTGAGACCAAGGGGTCTGGCACTTACCTTTACCAATGTATTCTATAGGAAGATAATGTGCACAGTTCTTTTATAACATGTCATTCTTTGAATCATATGTTTTTTGGATATACAGTTTGAGGACGGTCTGTCATTTTGAAAGTCTGCAGAAAGTTTTGTAGTTATTGTAATTGGCTTCTCTTTTAACAGGTGAACCAGATCCCGACCTCAAAATCTCATGTCGCCAAATATCACCATTTATACCACATAATTATCGTGAGAGCAGTCTACCAACATCTGTGTTTGTGTACACCGTAAGTACATTTAATATGATTTTTTGGCTGCACATTTAATCAAGTTTGCGTTTTTACCTTTTTCATTTGTATGTGTTTATGCTTATGACTTAATTAATAGAGCTTGGAAAGGCCCAGTTAACTAAACAGAATTGTGGCTTGATGCTCGGGCTTTAGGTATGGTAACTATTTTCTTTCTTGCAGGGGGTTGTTTTTAAAATTTTCTTTTTAACTTTTTTTTTACTATATTTCAATGAGCCTGCAAAATGCAAACCATTGGCTGCCTATGCATTATATATGTTTCTACTGAGTTTGTCATGTTCATGTAAGTAGGCGCGCATACAAAACATATATAGATACACATGCACTTGAATTGTGGTAAAAAGTTTCAGAACATTAGATCCCTTTTGTATTCTTCCACAACCCTTTTGCATAATCATCCTTTTCCACTCTAGTAGCCCGGGTCCTCAATTCACTACATTGTCCTTCCTTGTGTTACCTAGACTCCCACATCCACTAGGATGAATCTGTGTTGAATATGCATCCGCAAGTTAGATGCCTGCTAGACATTTATGCACTTATAAGTTTCTTTATTTGCTAATTTTAGAGATTGATGGAGAATTGGCTTATCTAGCAATGTGTTCGACACACCATAGTGACACTGCAAATAGGCTTTTATTTTTATGTTAGCTAGAAAAGGATGTCCATAACTTTATGAAATATCATGTTGCTTTTATTTCTAGGTTAATTTTGGGAGGGGATTTGTAGGTTGCGCGGAGATCTGTGTTATTGATTGGCGACAGGGCAAAAGCAAGGTTTGCCCAACCGGTACTAGAGGTTGTACTAGTCGGTAGCTAGTTTGGTACGATATGGGCATGTACCATGCTATTTTGGGGCATAGTGAAAATAGGAAGAGGGAAGGGGTGGGAGAAAAGGAGAGAGGAAGAGAGAGAGAGAGGGAGAGGGGCATATTGAAAACATTCCCGGCTGTCATGATGAGATTGGGGATCGAACCGATCCACCTCTTGGGAGACCATTTAGACTCGAGATTGTCAGCTTGGATGGGGAGATCTGGGCAGTGAAGTCTGCTTGCGAATGGGTGATGAACCCGATGGCACAGTTCTTGATCCCAGCTCTAGGGTTCTGAATACAAAGAGCAAAACAAAAGAGAGGCGAAGGGTTTGGGAGAGAGACAGAGAGAGGAGATGGTCACATACCTGGTAGAGGAGGGATTACCGAATTGGGCTGGTTTTATAAGGTTTTGTAAACGAATCGAAGCGAACCCCATTATTGTTCTGACTTAGCATCAGTTCAGTATGGGCCGAATCATCCAGTTTGGGTCCATTTGGCAATCAATGGGCAAAAGAGTTGGCTGTTGAAGATGGGATAAATAGAATGGGAGAAGGGATTGGGATGGATGGTTACACGGATTGTTTTCAATTCAACTAAACTAGTATTATCTCTTGTTTGAACTTTTTTCGTTTGTTTCCTCTGAACAATCCTTGCTTCAATTGCTTTATTTTCCTATTCAACTTTCATTCGCTCTTTCATTCGCTCCTGTTTTGCTGTAAAACAAATGGAATAGCCCTAGAAAATTTCAGATGCTTAGAAATGTTATAAGTAGCCTCACACAGCCTTTGAGCAACCCTATCCATTTTAAGTCCATTTATTTCTCTTTAAATGTGAATTACAAACCCAAAAAAGAGCAGCCAGCCTAGTGCATGAGGCTCTTGTCACTTGGGAATCTGGAGAGGGCCAAATATATGCAGTCTTACCCCACTTGCAGTGAGGCTATTTCCATGTTTTGAACCTGTGACACCTAAGTCACAACCCTCTGCGAACTACGAACCCTAGACACTTAAAATTCTGGATACCAGAGACTCTTTCCTCTTCCCTTGCCTAGATTAATAGGGATCTTGTACCTAGGTTCGTGGATCTGGTGATTGAGCTGATGATTGATAAATAGGAATTGGGAACCAGTCTTATCAAAAGGGTACTAGCTTGTGTGTGCACAATCGCTTGTGTGGACAAATAGCTTCACATATTGCAAGATGCAGAAAAAATCAAGGTGATTGAATCTGCAATTTTGTATGATCTGAAATGAGTTTTCGATATGAATTCTTATATTTAACAATGAAGTGTTCTAGATTTTGCTCCAAAAAAATGTGTTGTAATTATCCATGATGACAAAAATCTCTGGTTTGGAGGCGAATCCTCAACTCTTGATGTAGAGAAATAGAACAAAAGGGCAGAAGGCATGAAAAAAGAAAGAACCAGGATTTGCTATGATTTCATCATCTAAATTTTGGGACTCAGCCCTACATGTATAGGTCGTAATGACTTAAAAATGTTAGAGACCAAAACTTATTCTAAAGACTCATTTGATCCTAAAGTATTGACTAATTGTGCACTATACTGTTGGAGGCTATTTTTTGTGTACTGCCAACTGTTTTACTGATTATGTGTACACTTATACTCGAAACTGCAAACTACTGTTTATGCTGTATAACTTTTACTTCTGGTAGGATACTAGTTCCATGCAGAGATCAATTTCTCGGGGAGAATTATTTTGACAAGTTGCATTTTGATTTTGATAGAATGCATCATCTCTTAGTTTCCTAAATTCAAAAGTAGTTTGCTGCTTAAAAATGTAGGCCTGTCACTCCTACATTCAGCTGTTAAGAGAACAAAGGTTGTAACTTTAATTTGGGGCTTTATTCTTTTATTGCCATGACGTGAAATAAATTCTGCTCTCTTTTTTTTTTAAGTAGAAAACAATATTTTCAGTTTAATCTCGATTATTATTAGGTTTTAAACTACATTATTGTTTGTATGAAGTCTTAGAACTTGAAAATGCGGTAGTGCTGTCAGAGTTCTTGCTATGCATATGTTCCATATATTAGCATTATATTATGAGTGTATTGATTGAACAAACAGAATGTAATTTCATAACCAGTTTTCCTAATGGCTGACCACATGATACCAACTAATCTGTCTTTAATTTGGGTCAAGGATTTGATTAATTGCAAAGCTATAATTGTTAATAATTTTAATATATCAATATTATTATAAGATTTTTTTGCCCAATTGTGATGTATCAGGAACTGAGGTACTTTTTTTCTCTGTTGTAGCTAGTAAATACTGGAAGGGAAAGGGCAAAAGTCAGTTTGCTGATGACCTGGGCGGTAGATGAAATTTTTCTGTTGATTCTTATTCCAAATTATATTTATCTGCACTGAATTCCTCTATAATGCTTTTTTTTTTTTGTATTCTCGCAGAATTCCATTGGAGGAGTTTCTCATCACTCTGGAGGCCACATCAACGAGCCATTCATGTCAGTAGTACCCTATTGTGGAGGTTTTGCAATTACTTTTATCACCATATGTATTGATATTGATGCAAATCTTGCTTTTGTTCTACATGCAGAGGAGAAGATGGAGTATCTGGGGTGCTTCTAAATCACAAGCAAGTTGCCAACCCTTGATTGCTCTATTATGATGGCTGGTTAGCAGATTTCCCTTAGGTTGTTTATGCCATTGTGGAAACACCAGTGCCCCCATAGTTCATCTTATCGTCCCAATATTTGTTAATCAAGCATAGAACTCCAGTATTGCCTTTGGTCCTCTGTTTGCATAACTAGCTGAGTCATTTTAAGTCACGTCAAAGCTAATTTATATTTGTTTTATCACTGCCCTATTGCTGTCTTTTCCTAGGTGCTTTATCTAAATATTTGAAAATGATGCAGGACTGCAAAAGATAACCCTCCTGTAACTTTTGCTATTGCTGCTTGTGAAACTCAGAATGTGAATGTGACTGTCTTGCCAAATTTTGGGCTTTCTGGAGAAAATTGCGTTACAGCTAGAGACATGTGGGGCACCATGGTGCAGGTAGTTATTCTTTTTGCAATCAGTAGTTTTTGTAATAGAAATTTTAATCAACCACCTTGTTTTGATGCTTATTCTAGCCATTCAGATGTCTTTGATAGTTTAATGTTCTGAAGTTTGGCTTACGCTTTGATCATTTTGGTTCCAACATGGATCCATAATTTGTCTGCTAAAGGGAATCAACTTTTGCACTTGTTAATCCATTGAAATGTTAGTGTTTGGGGACCTGTTCTTTTGCTGACATACTGTCAGTTCTATAGGATGGGCAGTTTGATCGTGAATATTTCAATGCTGGCCCTAGTATGCCATCTTCTCCAGGAAGTACACCTTGTGCAGCAGTTTCAGCCTCTACATGGGTAGAACCACATGGAAGATGCACCGTTGCATTCGCTTTGGCCTGGTCATCTCCTAAAGTAAAGTTTCAGAAGGGATGTACATATCACAGGTAGTGCTTTGTTGGTATATTTTTGTAGAACTAAATTTCTTGTCATGTATTGCTTGTTGTTCTTTCACAATGTAATCCATGTGTGTGCACGCTTGCATGCCTGTGTATGTTAAAGGTAACTTCTCTCTCTCTCTCATGCACGCTGCACGTGTAAAAGCTGGACTTGAATTTAAGGGGCCTGATGCTCAACCTTCATCCTGTCTATATGGCAAGCTTTCATGAAATGATTTATGTTCTGTTGATTTATGATGGAATTTAATTGTCTTTATCTCAACATAACATACACCCTTTAAGAAGTAGTACCACAACGTTCACTTTCGGCAAGAGAAGGGCAGACTGTGATACATGAAAAAATATAACTTATGGGCTGTATGACCCTTGCTTATGCAAATAATTAGCGCTGTCCACGGACCCCTTGACATAGAATCTACATTAGAAGGTGGAAAAGTTACGGTTTGATATAGTTAAGAATATTCATCTTTGGGGCACTAATGAAAAACATGTGTTCGTTCTTTTACCAGCCTGTCATCTACGTGCCAAATTTTGTGCGCAATAACCTCTCTTTTACATACGTCAAGTTGAGGCACATTCAAGCCTGCACTTCCTTCTTCTCCAGTGCTTTTAGGTGATCTGAGCTGACCCTTTTTGGGAGTTCAGATACTTTTTATTGAGATTATATCTGACTGCCATTTAGTTTGCTTATAAAAATATTAAAAATGTGCAAGTTTGTTTTCTTTATATTTTAGTAGGTGAGTTATGTTTTACCCCCTTCTTTTCACAGGAGATACACAAAATTTTATGGAACTTCAGAAAGATCAGCCATCAATTTGGTTCATGATGCGTTAATGAGTATGTACATATATGACCATTTATCCATTGTAAATTTTTCCCATTTACTGGTTGCATCAATATCTAAAATCATCAATATGATGATCTGTTATGACATTGCTCTTTTCTATTTTTTATTCCTTGTGTTGGATTTTATTGTGGCATTCATGTGTTTGTTGCTGTTTTGAGCTGACCATCAGGATATAAGTGGTGGGAGGAAGAGATTGAGAAATGGCAAAATCCTATACTCAAGGATGAAAAGCTTCCAGAGTGGTAATTTTGATGATCTTAGACCCTAGTTTCTTTGGACTCTATTGAGCTACATTTTAGCTATAGCAAATATGTTTTTGATTCTGCTGGTTTTGTACAAAATTTCACTGCTTTGTATTGGTCTTGGTATATCTATTCATCCTAGCATATTATCAACTTTTTATATTATGGAAATCATTGCATTAAATATAACGACTATGTTTAAGATTGTATACTGTTATCTGCAAGAATGACTTCAATTCTAACATCATCTTATTTAAATATGTTTTGATGTTTCCAGGTACAAATTCACTCTTTTTAATGAGCTTTATTTTCTGGTTGCTGGGGGAACAGTTTGGACAGGTACTTTTCTTTGTGTGCTTGCTTTTCCAGTTTTCCTTATACTATACCCTCCATCAATTTGAACTATTTTTACAGAAGTTCTGTTTGCATGTCAAATAAGGAAGCCATTATTTTTAAGACAGTTTATTGGTGATTATTTTTTAAAAAGTAGGAGGTAATTCTCGGGGAAATAATAGCCTGATTACTTATGCTGTGCAGATGGTGAAGCTCCTGTCATTAATGAGAAACAAAGTTCTGGTTCCAACCGCCAAAAATCCACAAAAATGGCAAAAGAAGATGCCAAAGCTGTGTCTACAAAAAGAAGCCATGTGAAATTGGCTATGGATCAGATTTCTTTTGACACTGAACTAAACAATGGTGATGAGAAAATGGTCCCAATGTCTTCAGCAGGAGAGGATTTGGAAGATGGTGACAACTTATATAGCCCTGAATCTCTACAGGCTGGACCCCTTCTGCACCTGCATGATGGTCCTGAAAATGTTGGGAGGTTTCTGTACTTGGAAGGAGTAGAGTACATCATGTGGTGTACATATGATGTGCACTTCTATGCTTCTTTTGCTCTTCTGGATCTCTTTCCAAAAATTGAGTTGAGTATTCAACGAGATTTTGCCCAAGCTGTTTTGTATGAAGACAGGAGAAAAGTCAAATTTCTGGCTGATGGTAACTGGGGAATCCGTAAGGTTAAAGGTGCCGTTCCCCATGATCTAGGAACACATGACCCATGGCATGAAATGAATGCTTACAACATACATGATACAAGCAAATGGAAAGATCTCAACCCAAAGTTCGTACTCCAGGTGTATAGGGATTTTGCTGCAACTGGTGACATGTCATTTGGAAGGGACGTCTGGCCAGCTGTTCGAGCTGCTATTGATTATATGGAGCAATTTGATCGTGACGATGATGGCCTCATCGAGAATGATGGTTTCCCTGATCAAACCTATGATGCTTGGACAGTTCATGGCATCAGTGCGTACTGTGGATGTCTTTGGCTAGCTGCACTCCAAGCTGCAGCAGCTATGGCTCATCGCCTTGGGGATCATGCTTTTTCTGAAAAATGTAAGATTAAATTTTTGAAAGCTAAACCTGTGTTTGAAGCTAAATTGTGGAATGGGTCATACTTTAATTATGACAGTGGTACGAGTAGCAACAGCTGGTCTATACAGGCAGATCAACTTGCAGGGGAATGGTATACTGCTTCGTCAGGATTGCCCATACTTTTTGATGATAATAAAATAAGAAGCACTCTTCAGAAAATATTTGAATTCAATGTAATGAAGGTGAGAGGAGGACGAATGGGGGCTGTCAATGGAATGCATCCTAATGGAAAGGTTGATGAATCTTGCATGCAGTCACGTGAAATTTGGACTGGGGTTACCTATAGTGTGGCTGCAACCATGCTGCTCCATGGGATGGAGCATCAAGCATTTACTACTGCAGAAGGTATTTTTAATGCGGGCTGGTCAGAGGAAGGATATGGGTAAGCATCTCCTCTTCTTCTTTTACTTTAATCTTGTATATATAATTTCTTTTAGATAATAAAGTTTTTTATATCTACATGGTTTATTATGCATGATGGGGGAAGAGTTGTGTGCGGGGTGCGAGTATCATGTAATGTCGATATATCATGAAGAATATATTTCCTTATGTGAAGTTGATATATTATGAGGAATATCGTTATTTCCCATACCGAGATTCCCCGGCTTTCCTTGCTTGACTGGGATAGAACCAGCGCTTAGGCTGTGGCTAGGCGCTCCAGTTGGAGCTCCACTGTTCCCCTCTCCTGCCCTAATTAATAACCTTATAAAAACCTTAAACCTTTCCATTTATTTTATTTATTTAGAATTTATAAATTTATAATTTATAAATATTAGAATTTAATTCTAAGTATTTATCATTGACGAGCCATAGTAACTGTACCTATCAAGGAAACTAAAAGAATTATGGAAATGAGTTCAAACGGAAGATAAAAATCTGTTGATAAATGAATCTCAATTTGTTAAATGTTACTTATTAGGTCCTGTTCTATAATCTGGCTTGATTTTATAGTCCAAAAAATTCCGTAGCATGGCATATCTGGGATAATAGTAATTAGCGAAAAATATCTTTATCCTATAAAAATTGGTTTCTTTTGATAATTCAAGATTTTAAATACTGCGGGACAGAGCAGTCTTTCTTCGTCGAATGGAACATCCAGTGCACATCCTTTGGAACTTGGGATGGTGGCCCATCCCATCCCGGTCCATTTTTCGACTCGTCCCATCCTGATATTTGGGATGGTGGAGCACCCTGCTACCCCACTGGTATTTAAAATCTTGGATTCTGCAAATATATATTTTTTTCTATAATTATGCAGACTGGCCTAATCATATGCATATGAACATTTTGCCATCGGATTGAGCTGAGATCTAGTTTCACCTGCATGTATGTTGTAATTTGATAAATATGCATGAGAACGACACGATGATATTCCAGATTGTTCACATGGTTTTATCCAGCTCAGTTGTAAACTTGTGTAATGGATGATGCAGTTTCTAATTTATGTATGCTTTTGTGCTAGAAAGTTAAAAAAGGCTATCTTGCTTGTTGGGCGCTTGTTTAAATTCCAACTAGATATTTGGCATATTGGTGTTAGTTTATTCCCTTTGGTATTCGATTCTTGTAGAACTTATGGGTGATGTTAATTTTTGCTTAAATGCAGGTATTGGTTTCAGACCCCCGAAGCATGGACTACTGATGGACACTACCGCTCCCTGATATACATGCGCCCACTTGCAATCTGGGCGATGCAATGGGCCTTGTCTCCACCAAAGGCAATCATTGAGGCTCCCAAAATAAATATGATGGACAGGGTCTATATCTCTCCCCTCAACATGAGAGCTCTCCATGAGGCAGGTGTGAGAAAAATTGCACCTAAAAGTAGTTGTTTTGGCAATACCGTCTTTCACTGTGAATGCTGATCAGATAGAACGTAGAGTCGGTGAATTCACTTTGTATATTAGAGTGGTCAGGTTCTTGGCTCTCCCAACCCTTTACTAGGGAAAGAGAAGGGTTGGGATTTTTTTTCTCTAGAAATTTAAATAAAACATGTAATTTATTTATCCCAGGGGAATCGATAATCATAAAATCTAGTGGTTCATCAAGAGCAACCTCAATGCATAACATTGTACAGTGAGGATTTTTCATTTTTTCAGTTTTCTTTATATAATGCCCCTATTTTTCTCGTGCATTATGCCTTTCCTATTCTACTGCATTATTTATAAAATTGTGGTGGATTTGGTGGCTGGAAATTTGACCAGTAGCTGTGTAGCTTACTGGCTGCGTCCTGGTTAGCTGTTGAAAAAAATGATGTGGGTGCTTAGTGATCTGTTATCGATAAAAATTAGGGGTTTCTTTTCAACAATCGATCTTATTGCACTGAGTGCAATTTATCTCAAAAATTGAGTTTCAACACCGGCCGAGAACCTTGCCAGAGCCCAGGCTTGGACTCGGTACCTATTTCATCAAGTTGCCGAACCGAGGTCGCTTTCAATTCTCGCGCATTGTTTCATTAAGCTTACTTTATTGGCTTGGTCTATGGTCACAACAACGTGGCTCCACCAGCTTATATGTAATCGTTCTAAGAGTTATCGACGCATTATCATCATCATTTCAAGACTCATATCTAGGATCGTCACCATCGGCTTTGATGCCCTTTTGGTGGAGAGATGGCGAGTTCGAACTCAAGGGACTTTGACATACATGTTGGAACTGAGTTGATCCAAAAGCTGAGGGCATTGAGTTTTGGTTTTAACTGGTACATCAACTCCTTCACCGTTCTTTTGTTATCCAACTGGGATGGTCATTTCGCTCTTTGATTTCCAACAACCGTTCCACTACCACCGACTCCCTAGTTTCTAGAATGTCCATATCTGCAGCCTTTATGAGGTCCCAGTATGTGGATCCCACATGTCATGAGGAGCACAGTGATGAGTATGACCACCGAAGGCTAATCTTCTTGTTAATTACATATATCTAATGTTTTTGCTCTTTTGTTTATTGAATGAGCGCTCTTGACCTAATATTTCTTCAAAAGCATGCCCAACGTTAACTTTTATTTCAATAATATGCTCTTTTTATGTTGCCTCCTGCCAAAATTACACGCTCCCGCATATCCTCGAGCGTAAATCCGAAACACCAAAGCAGCCCGTTGCTCTAGGGTTGGGAGGGATCTCGAACTCATCTTGCGAAGAGAAATTAACGATAGGAATCAAGAAAGGAAGGTGCCGACATCTAGACAGAAAGGAGAGATGGAGAGGGGAGCGTATACATAAATGAATGCTCATTGGGCATTACAACCACAATTTTTTTTTTAATGAAGAGTGAGGCAAAGCGACCCGGCCTTTATTAGAAAAGTATTGTTTACACAAATTATTTATAAAAGATTTGCCAAAAAAATACAAAAAGTAATAAAATTCTTTTACAAAAGATGGTGGTATGTAAGTAGACCTGTTAAACTATTCAACAAGCTGAATAATCTTATAAGTGATTTGAAGGAACTCTATATCTTCAATGTGCAACTATATAAGCTCGGTATCCTTATGTGAGTCCGTTTTTTTCTAAAAAGATAAATCAACGTCTCTCAATGTGCGGCGCCAATGCTATAACATTATTCTCTAGTTTGAGATAAAAATCAAGTAACTTATTTGAATACAAATGCTTCCAGTTGAAGAAGGTTGACAAGTTTTCTATAAAATATAATAGATAGAACTTGATTTTTTTAAAAAAACTTCGAGCATTCCACTCTTTTTATATTTTCAACAAGTAGCACAAGCAAAGAAAGGGAGTTTTTCGCTCTTAGTCGTCCTTAGAGAGTCCAAAATATTCTTTATAGGAATAACAAAAAATATGAAGCTACAAGTTTTTTTCTTTTTGAAAAATATCAAGTTTGGGGTTACAAAGTCTTCTCACTTGGCCAAGTCAGCTCGAATCCGAATTCGACAATCCATGACTTCTAACTTCAATAGTCATTCAATACATAATACAAGGCTTCAACAAAGGTAAATATCAAAATACGTTTCAAATCTAATTGATGTATTGTTGGTACACATATGGTCGACATTTAAGATCCAACCAAACATCGCTACTTTTCAAGGAATGGATATATTTAATCATTTGTAACCGCCTCTAATCAACGGGGGTTAAGGTTATTCCTTGTCTGCTTGATATTTCCGAGATTACTAAGGTGAAAGAGATGAAAAAAAAAGGAGAGAGATGAGAGACCTTGATGGTTAAACCTTATTTTCATTTCAGAGCCTTCGACCGAAGGAATTTATCCACCACATTTTGGACAGCATTTGGTTAGTGAAACTAACAACAGCCCTTTATCTAGTATTTTGCCAGCAATGGAACATAGCCTCAAGTTATATTTGAGCAAAGATTAATTTCAGGAGGCCCTCAATGCATGTATGGAAAATTAAAGCTCTCATCTCAAATATTAGGAGATCGTTATAACTCTCTGGAATTGGCATGATCTGCAAGGATGGTGGAATATTGAGTTACCAAGCTAGCATTCTAATATTTTGGAGCACTTAATTACAAGAATCAATGAAAAAACCTGTCGTACATTCAATCTGAATTCATCACTCACCCTGCATTGGACCTAAGTTGGGCTTAAGGTTGTAAATTTGTAATGTGCTGGAATCACTTAATTTTTTTCTCTCTAATTATTGGTTTTAGCCTCAATTAAGCCATCATGAGCCAAAAGCTTCCCTAGTTCTTTCCAAAGTTCCTTTCTCTTGTGCCCACATTTTACTACCTTCACGACTCGGCCAAAGGAGCACACTCCTGATGCATGTAGCATCAGATCCTGATGGGTCTAGCCAAACCAGCTACTCTAGTAAGCTAACTTAAACTGTTATCTACGTACCCTATGCTTAATTTAACTTTCTTGAAGGAAGAGAACAAGAGCCAATGGAATATTATATATATATATATATATATATATATATATATATATATATATATATATATATATATATATATATATATATATATGTGTGTGTGTCTTTATTTGATGCAATGAATTTGGTTAGAATTGACAACCAACCTTCCTTCCTTACTGTTACATAAAAATCATCCCTTGGTACCCAAAAAGTCAGAGAGGAAAGGTTTTATTTTGTTTTCATGATGATGTGTCTATTGATCAGGTATGCAGCAACATTCATAAACTTTACTTCCGGGGTCCTTCAATACGCATTGGCCTCCTTGACGAAAGCCATGGTTGGTGCATTCCAGCTTGCACAGCGAGAAGTCAGGACCGCAATCTCCCATGCAGTAATCCCAGTTCGAGATTTTCACATTCATAGCATGGGCTGCAAACATCACAAAAATTATATATACATAGAAGCAAGCACTTCTACCATATAACAAATAAATATCAACACGTAACTGGACATTACAGTGGGGTTCTTTTGGGATAGAATAAATTAATTAATCTACATTTGAGCTTCGGAGAGGGATAGAGAATCCTCCACCTCTAAACCAGTAGGCTATCTTACCTATGGGTATCTTTGAAATGATCTCCTTACCTCATCTTTCATTTTTCTGCAGGGTAATCAAGTCTTGCAGATTCATCAAAAAAAAAAAGAAAAAAAGAACCAAGTCTTAGAGAACTGCAAGTCCACTGTACAGTACAGGCCTAGGAGCAAACCTAATCAGCTTTGTTAGATCATTCTTGGGTAACGACCATGGATATCTGAAGAGGAAGAACAAGATGCATGAAGAAGAGGAAGATGATGATAATGACAATGACGATGAAGATGACTAGCGGAACAAAGGAATTGGCAAAAGGTGTAGTTCAATGCTGAGTTGCCACGCCAGTGATGTATTCTTTTAACCATATCCGATGGGTAACCACTGCCGTTAAACCCATTGATTTCATTCCATGTCTTGGTAATGAAAATGCATGCAAAATAGTCATCAAATACCTAATTATCTGAAAATTGGCTTGCTTAAAGAAATTGATCTTCTTTATACTCGAATTAATCCTTGAGGGAGGTGATAATTAGGGCTGCAAATGGATTTGGATGACCCACAACTTGACTTAGTTCTAAAGCGATCAGACCCAACTAGATCCATATTTCAAGACCCATGGATTTGGTTGGGCTCAAAAAATGGACTTGCTCTGAATTCCAAGTCAAGTTTGGTTCTTGTATACTCAATCTAACCTAATCTGACTTGGCTTGTATATCATTCAAGTCTAATTTGGTTTAAGAAAAAGGGGTCCAACTTGACCTAAACCTATTTGGAGTCCACTTAAAAATCCGAATCGTATAAATCTTCTTCTCCTTCACTCTAACTATCTTTCTCAATATACTAAATCAACTTTCATATAAACTAATTCTCCTTTTTTCATCTCAAACATCTCCTCCCATCTTTTTTCACTTAATTATATTTCAACATTCATCTTTCAGCGTTTGTTCATTAGATTCTTTTTACAATACTTTCAAGTATATATATATATATATATATATTGAAAATCATAGTTGTAAATCTAAGAATGTTCAATTACTTGGATGAATTCAAAATTTTTTGATTGAAAATTCAAGTTGAAGTTGGCTTTTTCAGATTATTATTTAATTTTTTAATAATTTTATATTTAATTTTTAATTATTATATTTAGCTATAAAAGAATTGCCAAATATTTAATTCAAACTGTAACCTTGATCCAAACCAAAAGATTTCTAGTCAAGTCCAGCCCGTACTTGACCCCTATCCGACTCCATAGACCCGACCTTATTCGACTAGATCAACCGATCTATTGGCTTGGGCACAAAATCATGACTCAGTTATGAATTTTTGTCGGGTTGGGATATGAATTTTTTTTCATGCTTTGTAACTGAGAAAAATCTAAGTGAAAAATCTCTTGTTCTAATTGGAGCGGCGATGAATAAATTTTATATTCTCCACATTCCTGAAAGATTAACTTCTGTATTCTATATTCTAAGGGAAAAAAGTCATGTTCAGCCGGAGTGGTGATGAATAAAAATAGTCATTCAAAATATAACTATTTGGAAAAGACTTATCTAAGCTATCCATGCTATTTACATTCAAAATTAATACTAGAACCGATATGATAATGTCAGTATTTAAATTCAAAGGCTGGGTAAGAAAAAGAAATATACTCGACATTACACAGAAGGCGACCAATACAACAACAAAGGAGAGCTTCATAGTTGTAGAAATGAAACTTTTGGCGACCATTGTATACTGGCTATTCAGCCTATTCTCCCCGCTTTCTCTCTCTTATGAATTTGTGGATTGGGAGAACTTACGGACCCTTACAATATTTAAAGGCCACAAATGTGTGGTCGTTATTAATGATGCAAATCTTTCATGATTTAGTTGGATTGCATAATAGATATGGTAAATGTATTTATATTCTATTACTAGCTATTATTGATTCTATTAATGATAATAGATATGGTAAATCTACTTAGATTCTATTACTAGCTTTTTTTTTATTGGTAAAATATGTTAATAGATTTTTTTGATAAAATATATATTAGTTGATATTAATGATGCAAATTTTTCATGATTTAGTTGGATTAATTGCACAATAGATAGACATGGTAAATGCATTTATATTCTATTGCTAGCCATTACGCAAATTAATGATGCTATATTAATTATTAGCTATTCTTGGTCTCTCTCTCTCTCTCTCTCTCTCTCTTGTGAATTTGTGGATTGGAACAAGATAGGAACCCTTGCATTTGATGTTGACGTGCTAACGTTCAGCAAATTGACCCTCTCCTCGCCGCCACCACCAGTCACCAACCTCTTGATCTCCCATCCTCCTGCCTCGACCTCATTAATTCCCTCCGGCGCCGTCACTGCCCTCTCTGGTCTTGGCCCCCTCCTTTGCCTCTACCCCCACCCCCACCACCATCCCAAACAAGGGCGCTGGAGCCCTTGCAGGTGGGTTGTCTACAACTCAAGCTATATTGCAGCTTGGTTTACATAGCGGCAGCATCTATAGGGCTCTAAATAGTCCCTGCATGTAGGTCTACGTACCTACATGTAAGCTGAGATGCATTAATTGTATCTCTACATGCAGGTCTCCATGACGGTCCCTTCATGTAGGTGTACCTACATGTAAGTTGAGCTGCACTATACGTATCTCTACATGTAGGTGCACCTATATGTACGTACCTAGCTACATGTAGGTGTACCACTTACTAGCATGCTTGTCATTTTGCTTCTCTCTATCTTTCCGAAGTATGTGCTTAATGTTGCATCCCGTACATGCAACTATATAGTGGCACCAAGCAAAACTTGATGAGCAGATAGATTTAGAAATAATTAAGAATCAAGGTTAATTACCATCATTTTCCAAGTCATTCGTGGTGAAATTAAATGATATAGTGTATGAAGCTCGGTATTTTTGTTCATGAGAGGCAGCAAGATTATTAAGTTAAGAAGTCTCTTCACGTTAATCCTTGCCATAGCAAAAGCAAATAGATCTCTCCTTAAAAGCATAACTACGCAATTCATCAGGACTTAACCACCGAAAACTGGAAGGGAAAGTTGGCATCAAATCATTTAATTAAACACATAACAACGTCAAGGTGCCCACACGAGTTATATTCAATAACACAAATAATTTTTGAACCTGAGGAATTATGCTATACAAGAACATATATAAGACCCTTCATCCCAAACATGGAAGACTTTGGATGCTAAATGCGTCATATCATCATTGCTTGTCACACTTATAGCTGGCAATCACTATTTTGAACGCTTTAACTCCAATAGCCAAGAAGCCATTTTTGCGATATTTATCATTTAATGATCCACTAAAAATTATTATAGGACACGTTGCTACTTGCGGATAGATTAACTTTCAGATAACATGCATCCATTGCTACAGCTCCTGTGTTACGGTTCATGGGGAGCACCTTACGAACTCTCCCAGCTGCCATGTGCCATTAATGGGCCAGTGGAAGCTAGCTAAAATGAGAGGAAGACGACCCCTCGAAAGCTCCCCTTATTAATGCATGAAGAGACAAACAAGCACAGCCTCGCGCGCGGAGCTATCAGACTTCACGGCAACCAATAAGAAAAGCCCCTAAACATCACAAACAAACCTAGTTTAGCTCCCCCGCCGAGCCAACAAAATAAATAATATATATAAAGGCTGGTATTGACGGTACCTGAAAGTCATTCTCATCAGAGCCTCTTCAAATCTTTCACCCACCCGTACTTCTCCATGAAAGGGTTTGATAGCTCTTTTGGGGGGTACTCTTTAATGCAGTCCTCCCAAACTCCAGCATCCCCCAGGCCCCCCTGCACCACCCAAACGCAGCTGTTGCACTTGAAACCAGCTCCAAAGGTGATCATCAGCACCCTCTCCCCCTTCTTCAGCCTCCCCTTGGCCTCCATGTAGCCCATAACGTACCAAACACTGCTCGCCGACGTGTTTCCGAAGCGGTGCAGTGTCATCCTCGCCGGCTCGAGCTCGAATTCCCCGAGGCCGAGACTCCGTCCCACTCCGTCTATCACCGCAGCTCCCCCGGTATGTAGACAGAAGTGTTCGATTCCCGTTTTCATCCTCACGCCGCCGCCGCCGCCGCCGCCGCTTTTCGGCTCCTTCCCCCTCCTCGCCAGTCTCACCGCGAGATACCGTAGGAGCTCCCAGACTGGCAGCACTCTCGGAGCCAGCTCCCGGAGGTTCTCGAAGAGGGCCCGGGCGGCCGCCTTGGGCAGTTCCTTCCCTAAATGGAAGCCCAGGCGCCCGTCTTCATCCTCCTTCTGGACCGCGCAGCTGTAGGCGTCGTCGTTGGCGCCGATGTGGGTGCGAACGAGGTGCTTCAGCTGCAGCTTGGCGCGGTGCCGCAGCTTCGGGTCGTTCGACAGAAGGAAAGAGCAACCGCCCGAGCGGAAGAGGCAGTTGCCGAGCATGAACGATCTCTTGTTCCCGGAGTACCAGTTGGGTGCGATGGACTCCGACGTCACGACCAGTGCGAGCTTCTTCTCGTGGCATCTGAACATATTCCTGACGAGATCGATCGCTATGAGGCTCGCGCTGCACCCCATGCCGGAGAGGTTGTAGGTGACGACGTCTTCCCTCATGCCGTAACGGTGGACGATCCTCGCTGATAGAGACGGGGCAGGCGAGAACATGGAGACGTTGACCACGAGCACGTCGACGGCCGAGGGGGGGATAGACGACCTTCGGAAGAGGGCGTCGAGGGAGGCGTGGAAGCACTCGTCCATCTCGATGATACCGTCGGAGCAGAGGTTGGGGGAGGACTCATGGCCGAGGATGATGTTTCGCGGGCCGTAGGTGGCCTCGCCGATGCCGGAGCTGACGATGACCTTGAGGAGGAACTTGTACTCGTCGAGGCCTAGCGATTTGTTCCTTTGGATGATCTCGCCGCAGAGTTCGGTCGGCAGCTTCCGGTCATCGGATGGTTTGAAGCAGACGTAGTCAATGAGGTAGCATCCCTGGTTCCTAACTTTGTCCGCGAGTTTTAAAAGGAGGAAGAGGGAGTAGAGGAGCAGAATTGTGGTTAACACTAGCAAGAACTCCATGAGAGAGAGAGGAGGGGGGGGTTCAGGTTGGGAGCAAAGAAGGAATGGGCAGGGATATATACGGAAGCAGAGAGGGAGAGGTGAGGAAGGGTGTTTTGAATCATTGAATGCCTCGCGGTCGCTTTATCTGCTCCACCAACCATTGCTGCGTTGCATTCACTAACCTTTGTCTTTCCCTTCACGTTACTTCACCGCAGCTAGAAGACCCTCAAAGGACTCGTTTGATTTGCGGAGAGTTTTTTTTTTTCTAAAAATATAATTTTTAAAAAATAAATTTTTTAAAAAAATATTTGAAAAAGTATTTTTGGTATATTTAGTTGATAATAAAAAATGATAGATTTTCAGAGTGTTTATGTTTGGTTGACTATTCATTTTTCTGTAAGATAATAAAAATTAAGTTTTTAATGCCTCTTTAATGCTGAAGAGGTTTTTTGAAAAAAATAAAAATGGAGTGATTCTCGGTTCACGGAAAATTAACTTTTTAATGTTTTTTATGGAAAAGACTTTTTTATAAAATATGGAAATCATATTTGCATAGGAATACAACTTTCTCATCTCTCTCCTTTGAAAACTCCAACCAAACAAGAAGCATCTCATTACTTTTTCGTTGACTACATTTTTTTTCCTTCTTTTTTGCGAACCAAACGAGCTCCTGCTAAATACAAATCCTTTGGGCCATAGATCCAGCCCCCCAACAAAAAAGATGTCTCATAAGAAATGGAGTAATTTATAGTACAACATAGGCTATGCATGATCTAGTATATATACATGTCTTCTAGAGAAATTTGTTTCACCATTCCATCCATTCCTTTTTTTTACGTATGGGTTTTTGATGAGATTCAGACAAAACTGTTGGCCAATTACAACTTATGAAAGGTGGCAGCTTGCGAAGGGTTTAGGGTAAATCTTCTTATTTAATAATTCTACAAACAGCCTTGATTAGAATCCTGCTTTTGCTAAAACTTTAAGAGGGTTAGAATTTTTGGAGGTGGACTCTTCCCCCGCGCAGCCTATCCTTACATATCTTTTCTTAATATACATAAATATATATAGTAATTAAAGAGATTTTTCCTTTTTTTTTGGGGCAAAAACTCAGGATGATATAAAAAGCGTCAAAGATTAGGACTTTCCCGGACACCCCGTTCCTAGCAACCTGGATTGCTGAGATCATAGTTAACAGCCCTTTAGTAAAAAAAAAAATAGAGAGAAAGAAAATTAGTATAGAAGCACGCCCATATTAATTTCGACAATGATGGAAGAATGACTCACTCGGAGATGCATGCATGTCCCTTAAAAGACTTTGACATCAATCTCCTCCAAGTGAAGGCGATCACTTTGTGATCATGTACATGTTTCAAATTTTGATGGAAAATTGCTTATCAATACGGTGCACTTAATAAATAGGAGAGAGATTGGAAGAACAGCTAGAAGTAGAGATGTTTCATTATAATGAAGCAACTAGTTAGTCAAGGTCAAGATATGAGTTGATCTCACATCAGGGTCATCTTCAATCTAATCCCTGTTCTTGTCACCATAACTGATTAATTAATTATAACGTCGCGCCCATAATGGCTAGTTAAAGTTATTGTTGACCGGGCGGTGGGAAGGTTGCTAGAGAGGCACTCATATGCAAGTAAATGGCCCTTCGATAAATATGTGAGCTAGAAAAAAGAGTCTTAAAAGCCGGTCCACATCTTTCTTTATTATTACATTTCACAAAGAATACAAGTACATCTTAACTAGATAACTTTGCCGTGGAATGAAGAAAGATACATGCAAGGCACTTGATATGTCATTTAAAAACCTACAAATCAAGTTAACATGTATACATTAGCTAGGTGTAGGTCTGCAGGTAGGTGAGATCAGACCGAAGCAAGCTCGAGCTAGTTTCTTGGTTAGGTCTTAATTTTGGATCCAGAGCTAGCGTATTGACCGATTAGTTCAGGTCAAGTCATGTTCTTGGAAAGGATTTTAGACCTAATAATTTATTTAGGTCTGGTTGGGGTCGAGTATGAACTGGATTCAACTGAAATATTCGATTCCATACGTATTGGACTAAAGCAATTCTGATTGATAGTTTGACTTCAGCATTAAGGTAATGTTTTATGACTATAAAGATGATAATTCATCATCAAAAATAATCAAAAATAAATACATGAAAAACTTTGAGAATATTAAAAAAAAAGCCAGCAGAGCTATCTTTTTCTTCATTTATGAATTACAAAACTAAATTATATGATTTCTGCTTATACTGGTAAGGTTTGTTTTTGTATAATTTTAGCTGAATTCCTACTTTATTTTAAAAAAATAAAGATTTTTTGAAATAAATATAACCTATAAAAAATCGTCATAAAAAAGATAAAATATTAAAGGAGGTGGACCTTTACTTCCACATTGATTTTATCTTTAGCTGCTTCGCCTAGTTCATTCTACTTTGAAAGATATACCCAATCAAAAAAGTTTCAAAAAAAAATTATATTGACTGGCCCATTTTGACGCCTAAATAATAGAATCTAATCTTGATCACTTGGTATTCTATATCCTTAAAAGATGGCACTGCATAGTAGCACTCGAAATGTTAGTCATTTTCAAAAAAAATAGCAACTCAATTGGACGTCATACAGAAAATTTGGTGCACGGTTTAATTTTCTGATACGACGGATCCTTTCTTTTCAATTTGGTCTAATTCGTCGTGTAGTGGCTAAAATAGTGCACATTGAGTGTAGTAATTTTTCTAAATTGTAAACATTTTATGGTATTAGTATTCTGAAAATTGATATTTTTATTTAATAATTTTGAATCTACGAGCACAATAGAGGGACATAATTTGAGTTTTTTATAGTTTCAAATTCTTTTAGTTTGTTTGCAAAATATTCAATTATTTATGTAAAAAAAAAAAACTATTATGTTAAATAAAGCATGATATCTCTTGCCTCGAGGTGTCATGGTATTGTCGGAGTGGCCCCACCACCGACAAAACGTGTCTCATATGGCACCTCTTTTTTTTTTGCTTTGAAGGCACCTCTTTTCCCTGAGCAAGATTTAATGATGTTGAGAGAGAGATAGAGAGATGAGGTGACTTGAAAAAACGAGTCAAGAGTAACGATTCGTGACATGAAAAAAGAGACGAGAGAAACGAATGGAACCACCAAGTAAGAACTCCAAGAGGTGAAACAAATTAATATGTGGAGAAATAGACATTCAGAAAGCTACCTTACGGATTCACACGCACACAAGAAAAAAAAAAAATGATACATGAAGCCAAACCAAGTAAAATCTCTATGTTCCTTGGATCTCAATAGATTTCAAGTTACTGAAGGTGTAAATCCCTTATAATTCGAAAAAGCTAAACCTCTGCCGGTCCCTTACCGTTCTGACAATGAAATCCTCCTATCACCACGTAAGACCGAGAGTTGGAGCCGGAAGAGTAGCACTTGTTTAGTTCTTTATTTCAGATATCTTATCTAGTTTTCCCTTCCTCTGATTGTTTTCAAAAAGTCTACATACATAATTCCATACATCTCTATCACATGACGATCCATCATCTGGATTAGGTGAAGAGTCTTCCCAACTCAGCTGCTCAATCTGAATTGAAATTAATTAATTCTTGATATGGGTTGGATTGAACTGAAGTAGTGAATAGGAAGTTAGGTATTTGAACCTATCAACAATAACTAATAGGGTTTCCACCATAACAAGGAAACCTAGCCAAACCTAACCCAAAAAAAAGGGAGAGAAAAATTTAGTGGCAACGTACGGGTACTTGAGTTAAAAGTTGAATAATGATTCAGCTTTCCAGTTCATGTTAGAGATTGGTAGTTTCACCTCCAGGTTGGATCTACGTAAGCCTTCACTGTGTATGACTCATGTTGCGCCTTCATATCAACTATTTCTTATATCCATTGTATGATTTAGCTCCTATATCATGTTATATCATACTTACAGTACATACAATTATTACCTTACCTCTGTTCACCTTTAACGTTTTCCTGTTCAATTATCTCTTAATGTCTTCTAAAGTAAATACTTGGAACTGGGCTGGATGCCTGGGCGTTGTCCCCATATAGGGTTGTTTGGATCTCTTAAGAGCCCTTAATTACTAGGAGAAGTCCTGAGTTTGAAACCCTGATGGGGACATTCCTTTTATCAAATGTTTGCGCCTATGTTTTATCATATTGTTGATGTTGTTATTTTAATTTTCGTCCTCCTTTTTTTTCTCCCTTTTGGTTATCTAAAACTTCCCACTCCCTTGCTTTTATTTTCATGAATCCTTAGCATGTGAGACATGAACCTTAGTGGAGAAAATTTGATGTATTCAATCGATATTACATTTATTGGCATAGGCAGTGCCCATGGCTGATCAAGAGAAACAGTGGGTGTCCCATGAAATGGTTTTCATTCATCAAGAGGAAGGAGTGCAATTAATTGTGATGGGTACTTCATGACACCAATGCATTGAAACAAGACTTCAATTTGGGATAAGTACTTCCTGACACACTGAAAGGTTCTGTGATTTGACATACCAAGGGTTTAGGTGTATGTGCAGTCCGTTAAATATTAGTCTGAAAATACCCTAAGTTCCCTGCATCGCCGTAAATGCTGTCCAGCTCCGGCAATGTCCGTTCAGACTATGAGGTCGGTCCCTCTCAAGGCCTACGAGTTTTGTCTCCCATAAAAATCTATTTTAGTAGGTCTTTGGAATATGCTGGAGATGAGCGTTAAACTGGAGCATTCTAGTATTTTAAGCGTTTCCATGATCAAGGAGACTTCCCATCTTCTATAGCTTGCAAATGGCGTCACAACCAACAAAAAGATCGCAATGAAATTTGAGAATGGAGATAGGACGTGCTTAAGCCCCCACAAAAGTGGGTTTAAGAATTTCCAAGTTGCAGAGCCAAAAGCCTTCTTCACAGCTCACATCAACCTGGAAGCCAAACTTTCACCAGGTCTTGGTCGAGATGGATACTTTTGACAAGTTCATGCGTCGGTGAATTGTCTTCTTGAATGCATGCATTGATGAGAGGCAGACTGAAGGAGACTGTGAGCTTCCCACAATGTGTTAGAAATCACTGTCCATAAAGAATGCAGCACCACAAGACTCTCGCAACTGAACTAGCTTGATAATGAGAGGAGAAGTACATATGAATCCACTAGTGGAAATGAGGGGAAAAAGCTAACAACCTTACTGTGATTGAATTTTATGATCCACCGGATTTTCTGGTGGTCGCTAGCATTCAAAACCTTCTGAGCGAAGAGACATATCGAAAGCTACGACTGCTACTTCCTTAAAGTTCTACTCTCAAAAAAACAAGCATGAGCTTCAGCAGCAATCAGTACTTTCCCTCGGTTGACTTCGACTTTGGCAGACATCATATAATTCGAGTTTGGAGCAAGGATTTTTTTTTTTTTCAGTAAAAGAGCGAAAGCCCAGTTTATTTATTTAGAATGGTAGATAGTGCGAGCAAGCATGCAATAATCCACGGCAACTCAAACTCCTACTCGACCTACGACCATGACACACCCGTAGGCGATGCAAAATAACACCAAACCAGAATATATCCCACACACGTAGAGAATATGGACTCCGCAGCTTGGACAAAGGAAACCCATGCATGCCCCAAGCACGCACAGACGCCGGCTTTGTTTCAGAAGGATCTGACATCCAACCCTTGACATGACTTCAAGAGAATAATCTATAACAACAGCGCAGGAGACCAGCTTAAAGATTGTTGGACGTAGGTGGCGCTTGTAGCCACGATGGTATAGTTTCTTTCATTTTCCACTTCTTATGTTCCTCTCCCTACTAAAAGAGAAAAGAAAACAGAGGTTCTTGTGAAGGATGATGGATGCTGGGGTCCTGTAAAGCATAGCGACAATATGCAAGAACTAGTATATAAATAGATTACTTTGATGAACATTAATTACCCCCTTTCCTAGGTTATGCAGGAATAGGCACAGGCTCAAAGATGGACCGCAGTTATATAAGAACCACTCAATCAAGGTTATAGGAATTACTACAATCTTCATCCTTGAATGAACTGATGAAGGCAGGAGAACTTTGATCATCTGGTTAAGCACATCCCACAATTATTCTTTAAAATGCTATGCTTTCATAGCCTTTATTGAGCCGAGCTTTCGAAAGTAGAACTTTTTGAAGTAGAGTTTTTTAAAATAGGACTTTTATAAAAAGCTATTTACTATTTATTAACTATATTTCTAAAGTGTTATAGTATGTTTGGTAAACAAAATGAGAAAGTACTTTTGGTATAACAAAATGATCATAAAGGATATTGCATAGTATTATACAATAGAGCATAATAAAATATAATATATATTAATACATAAATATATGATATAATATAATATTATTGTAATATAATATAATATTATTATAATATAGTAATATAATATTATATAATATAGCATAATAATATAATATAATTTGATATTATATAACATATCGATGTATTATTATATAATATAATATAATATTTATAGTATAATACAATAATAAACATATAAAATATTATAATTATTATCATTATATATTAATATTTTATTAATATAATATTTTTAGGAACTATTTTTTGGAAAATATATAGAGGCACACAATCATAAAGGCATCACAATCCATGATTAAAATTGCGGTATACCAACCACGCTGTTACAAAGAAAGATTAGGATTCCTTATTTTCTTTATTGGGACTCCTACAGATTTCTATAATATAAAAGTATATTTTTTATAATTATAATATTTTATTATCGATATTTTGGTCCAAAAGAAAAAAATATAAATCAAAACAGCTTTCCAACGCATGCTAAAAGTGTTTTTTCAAAAAAGCTCCATTTTGGAGCTTCTCCCAAGAAGCTAAAACAGCTTTCCGATTTTTTTACCAAACATTCATATTCCATCCAAAAGTATTTTGAGAGGATCAGAACGTACTTTCTGGCCTACCAAAATCTCTACTAAATGAAGCCCTAGTTTATTCAAAGCACCTAAATCCGAGCAAACGCCTCAAACCCCCGAGCATGCCACTATTTCCAACATTCATTGGCGTTGTCATGCCTTCTCATTTTTAACATGCCCAACCACTTTCTTTCGAGAAAAGGTTGAGCAAACTCGATCCCCACTTTCATTTAACATGCCCACCAACTTGTTTTTCTTTCCCTTCCCTTTTAATTTGTTTTCGCAGGGAGGATATTTAGCTAGCAGAATAGGGAATGGAAGTATATTCCAGAGAAGAATGAGATTGATCTCAAGACCACCGACAGATGCTACTGATTGTTATGATAGATCCAACAGAGTGCAGATATTGGATAATGGAACTGTCTCCACTTCTGGTGTCATCGGAGCAAATGCCTTGAGATAAAATGCTGAAGAACATAAACTACCTGTTACACTCATCCAACCTGTGATTCAACAAATCAGTTACAAATTACTGATTTCTATCCAACCATACACAACAACCGCGAAATGTAAAATCAGAAAAATTAAGAGAAATTTAGCAGAGCATCTACCACTTGCAAGAGTATTCCATGGATACACACCAATCCATGGATGCTGAAAACAATATAACTAATTCTTCCCCTAGAAAACTATTAACATACAAGAAACACAAATGCGAACGAATAAGCAATGGAGCTAGCGATGCAGCAACATGATTTCGATGGCCAATCTTTTATCGCCGACATTTTGTAGCACAGTTGAATTGGATGTTATGAGCCATGACAAGATGAGTGCCACTCCTAACCAGTAGTATAAACAAGATGGTGACGGTCAAATACCATCCTAACCAGGAAGCCTTCTTCTATTTCATGAGAAAATTGACATTCCTATGTATCTTAAGCCCACTCCAAATCCAGAGGCAGTCTGAGGGCTAAAAGGCCATCAAAGAATGGATGTGACTCGAACCGAGTGGTCAGCAGACCCAGTGATAAAGATGGGAAGTGTTGGGTGCCAATCCACACTTGTTATAGCAGCAGTATGGGGAAGTGTCCGTAGCCCACTCATATGGCCTTGCACCTAAACAAAAATGTTAATGCTATCAGTAACTACGGCAGCGTAACAGGAACAAAACTTACAGGGAAAAAAAGAGAGGGGGAGATGGGGAAAAAAGATATTTTGAAGAGAAGATGCTCACCTGGTATATGGGGGATCTAACTGAACCAGATGTCACCAACAACCTCCTGCCATTAGCATCCAGAGCTATCTCATGCCTACATATTTTCAAGCTCTCTGGATAGCAAAACCTATTTATACAAAGAACAGTTTAATTAATGGAAGCATTTACGCAATCTTTTGTGAACACATTGCTAAAACCATATGTCAAGGATGACTACTTACATAAGTATTCTATCATCTATCTTTTATCTTACTCTTGTTGAGTTTGTTAAAATAGTAAATAATATTAACTTTTATAGAATGCAATTCACCATAAACCCAGAAGCAAGGCTTCTAGCTCAAATATTCAGATGACCAGAACTTATTACTTCATCAGGTCAAATCAACTTGAAGACCTGATAGAATGATCCACATTCCAAGTTGACTCAGGTTTAAAAGTGGAAGGTCGTATACAGATGCATTGCAAAACAAAGTCAAGCCATCCAATTTAAAAAATCACCCAAATTCCAAGTTGACTCAGCCAGACTATCTCATCACAGCATCGTGCATTTCACATCAGGGGTCAACCCTGTTCAAAATGGAGAAAGGAGTCGAGCAGCCAAGTTTTTTTTAAAGAGATTAGGCACAGAAGTGCCTAACTATTCTCCATTAAGGTAATTAAAAAAAAAAAATAAGGGAAATTCAACAGAATTCAACAGCAGCTAATACAATAGATAAGCAAAAGCTTCCCTATATGAGCAGCTCCAACTTGATCCAACACAGGTGCTAGCAACTCTCTGGCTTTAAAATATCTTTCAATGTCTAATTTTTTCTTTGCAGTTAACATGACATACATGAGATGAAATGATATCAAGTGCATGATCTATCAGAAAGAAAAGGAAGGGGAAGGGGGCAGGATAGTAGGGCAGATGGTTCACATCAATTGCCACATGTAGTGACAGTGGCAACAGCTTTGGCAGCTTACTATGAAGTGTGGAATGTTATTAATCAGTGAGGAATTATACACGTGCTGTAGGAAAAGAAAAAGGGCGTTGCATCGGAGGCATCTGTACCTACTGCAGTCTCTCGACCAAAGAACCTGACCTTGATTCTGCAAGCTCCATTCAAATATCTGCAAAACATGCACTAGCTTATAATGTTTATAATATTATTGTGAAATATTAAGGAAACATGAATGGCAAGTAAAATTTGCTTAAAACCATGGAAATGCAAATTATCAACAATGGTTATCAGCACTAGACACACAAGGATTCAGAATAGAATAATCATTGGATCCATGTATTCCTTGAGGCTTCAAGACCATTCTTTAGCACACTGTATGCTTATCAGCTCATGTTTTGCAAAGGATGGGGTGAACAAGTTGCCAATAAATGTTATGCAAAACATGTCAAAAGATTTTTGGCAGTTAAAGGTGTCAAAATAGTGTACAGTCCAAAGCATAGAGTCAAAACAAGCCATGAAAGCAGATGCTTCAGCAAATAGTCCAATATGAAGTTCGTATTTTAGAAATAAAGATAGAAATGGTTCTTGCCTTTCCATCACAGCCTAAACTGAAGATGCTCGTCTCATCAGGTCCAAATAGCACTGAGCTCACAGCTGAATCATGGGCAGGCCATCCTGTGATTTGTAGGCCAGCAGACATGTCTTTGGCTAGTTAAGGTTCTCTAAATGGAGATGCATATCAAGGTTCACGTGTGAAACAAAAACATCATTAAAAATTTCGAAAAACAAGCTGCAACAACAACGGACTCTACATGTGCATAAAACGAGAAGCAGCATAGAGGGACCATAAATAAAGAAAACTCCTGAAAACAGCCCCATTCATTTTCTAAAATGCAACCTAGGTGAATATGACGCACAATTGAGGATACCGAACATGTGAATCATTCCATCAATTGCAGAGGCTGCTAAAATTTTTCCATTATGATTGAAGCAGAGTGAAGTGATTGCTGGTGGATCTTCACCAAGAGGAAGGACTGTCTTCATAAGAGAAAAAATAATTCAATTAATTAAAATGCTTCTAGTTAGACCACACTGAGCATAGCTTTTACAAAGTTCTTAAAGCAACACACCATGGCCTTCCATGTTTTCATATTCCATACAGTCAAAGAAGCGAATCCCACTTTGTCAAGTTTATTAGAGCCATGCCTATAACCATTAAATAAAGACATGTAAGCAGTTAGTTGCAACAAAAGGGAATCTAGACAGCAAAAATACAATATTAAACATTAACAATGATATTTACAGGAATTTTAGACGTGTGGATCATGACGAAGTGTCCTGATCATCAATTTGTATGTCCCACATTGCATTTTGATTATTCAACATAACTAAGTCAATCACACCCTCTCTCTACAGACCCACACAATCCATGTGTCTGTACAAAAATGTTTGAGCAAATCCCTATATGAATGTGTGTATGTTATAGCTTGGTGGTTCACAATTACCATTAAGATACAGCTTTGTTGTATCATAAAAAATCTGTTCAAGTAGTGATCAAGTGACGTATATGTTACGAGTCCATTTTATAGTATTTCATTTACAGGAACTTCAGAATTGTGGGTCATGGAGAATGGTCCTGATCATCAACTTGTATGTCCCACCATGCATTTTGATTACTGGCAATCATGCTCTAGAACTTAAAGCATCTCTCTCTCTCTCTCTACGCACATACACAATGCATGTATCTGTACAAAAATGTTTGCACAACTCCAGATTTCATAACTCCAGAGGAACTATGCTTCACTATTCCTCCCCAAAACAAACCTCCTATCTCTCCTATGGGTGCATATACAGATAAATTCACACATACAGACACATGCATAAGCGTACGTTCCAATGTTGGTAGACAAAAAAAAAAACTCGGGTAATCAAAATAACTGGAGTCTCGGTTTACAACAGTTTTTAATTATCTTGGATAACATTCCACATACACCAGTTCCATGTGATTTGCCCATGTATACAAGACATATCCAAATGTTACAGCTTGGAAAAACTGTGAGAAATAAGGGCGAAATAGTCTATCATTTGCCAGTATGTTCTACTCAACAATTTACTGAACATCAAAAGACATTTGACAGTTCCTCAAATAATTCTTGGTCAGAGTCTAAGGATGAAATAGATAAAGCAAATTCCCAATGGAAACAAGGTTGCTGATTAATTACCGTCTTGATGCAGCTGCAGAAACAAAAATTGGCTCCACAGGACTGCACTTTAAATCCAAGACACTGCAGCCAATAAAAAGTGACAAATATCTCATAAGTAAATTACTTCACCAGTTCACATCCTAAAGAAAAATATTTGATGTAACCTTGGAAACTCTGTTGTAGTGCTGAGATCACAGACAACTCTTTTTGCATCAACATTCCAAGCTTTGATGCCACCATCAGCTGTGCCTATGAGCAGCTATCAGCCAAACAAATGAATTTTTGCTGAATATTATCCAAAAAATGAATTCACAAATGTTTGAATGAATCATGTTAACAATCTACACTTGACCTACCAAACGGTCAGATCTGCATTCCCAATCAAGTGACATAATTTCGGCCCCACAATATATAGTAGCATTTCTGGATGTTGGGGTTGATGAGTCATATGTCCAGATCCTTCAACAGGTTTTCAGAAGACTGAATAAGAACACATAACTGAAAAGGCAGGAATCAGTAATCCATCTGACTCTAGTATACAAGCCTTATCTAGTGCATATTAACCTGACAGTCCCATCCATAGAAGCACTTGCAACATTGATTCCAGAAGCAGAAAATCTACACCTGGAAATTGGACTAGTGTGCCCTAAGAATGTTTCCTGTGAAAAAAAGAATTTATTATCCCACTTCTATAATTAGTAAAAGAATTCAAAATAAAAAACTCGCAGATATATATAATAAACTTGTACCATGACACAGATAATAAAAACCATACTCATAAGATTAACAAGAGTTGCATAAAAAATGATACCAGAATGTCTGAATTAATAACTCACCTGAAAATCCACTTTAATTTCAGGGAACTCTTCTTCTCTCAGCATGTCTCGTCTGCTTGCTGCAGCATATTTGCAACATACAGATAAATAATTGAACACTGCCTTCGCTTGAAAGAACATATTACTAAGAATAGCTTCTGCTTCATAAAATATATATTGCAAGCACTCGCCAATTCAGACTTTTAAAATGGATAAACTATGAATGTTTTGCATAGACCCATTGAAATCATATGAACAATCACAAAACAAGAAAGTATTTTGGGGTGCACAGTGGTTATAGAAATTAAGACTGCAAGCACACAAAAATATTGGAGAAAATAGCAAAAGAAGAAAGAGAGAAGAAGATCAAAAGCAAATAATACATAATGGAGAGAATCCAAAGCATTAAAATTGTGATGGTTAAAGAGAAGCCAAAATTCTCATGTTAATCAGAATAGACCAACTATTCTAAAATCAGAGGACTGTAACAGCACTTTTCAGTCATGTCAGATTCTTAATATTTATCATAACATTAGATCAAAGCATGCATCAGATTTTCTTCTTCCAAGTATATACTATTAGAAGGTTAAGAAGAGCATGCTGTTATGACTGAGAGGTTCCATATTAAATGTAAAAATGTTCCTATTCATGTGTGTGTATAACTATTGAGTGCTCAGGTGGATTGGGAAATTCAGTCCACACACCTTCAAAATCAATGATGGCCTATCCAAATTCAAAATCCAAAATACTGAACATGATCCAAAATGCATAGAAACCAAAGTTCATATATTTTGGTGGTCTCTAACCTATACATCATATTGGTACAAAAGGGAACGGTATTAAGGGCGCTCATGCAATAAAATATATGATAGGGCATATAACTTGAAAATCCACTTCATGGATCATGATGTACACATCTTAAAACATGGAATAGATTTAAATTCACCAGGCTTTGATGATTAGATCATAGTAAAGCATAGTATCATGTTATTTAATCCGTCTATTTTGACACCTCCATGATTAGGTCAAAGACCACCAAACATAAACATTTTGATTTCTAAGCCCTTTTTATAATGTAGATCATGTTCAATGGTTTAGACCTTAAAATTGGATGACCTATCATTCACTTTGAAGGTGAGTGGACCAATTACCCAATCCACCCAAGCATGCAACGTCATATGTATATGTGTGTGTATAGAGAGAGAGAGATGGATTGTGCTACTTTTAAGAGGAGAGATTATCTACTCTTTCAAGTCCAAAACTAACAATAGGGCACCCAAATCAAAGATCCACACAGTTGACCATGATCTAAACTGCTAAAAATACCAAAAACTACAAATCATATATTTTGGTGATCTCTAACCCATGCATCAAGTGGGTGCAAGATGTATGGTTAAAATGATATAAAGACCATGTTTCACTATGAACTAAACATTAAAATCTATTAATTTTTCAATCTATAGATGTTTAAACATGTATAGATCATGATCAATAAGGTAGATTCTCAACTTAGATGCTTTATCGTGTATCTTAGCATATTAGTAAAATGAAAACCGTCCATTTTTGTCCATGTAATGCAATTTAAAACAACCAAACATGTGATTTTTGGTTTGTAAACATTTCTAGTAGTATAGATCTGATTAACAAAGTGGATCTTTAATTTCGATGCCCAATAATTGATTTGGACTAAAAAGAAGTAGATATCCTTCCTCTATGTATTGTCAAGGTGGATGGGTGTTCCCTAGTCAGAGGAACCTAACAACCTGGGCACCACCTAGGTGCCCAAGCAAATTGCCTAGTGGCTTAGCTAGTTCATTTTCTAAAAGGGCAAACAAAACATAGTAGGGGTGGAACCTTACTCCGCCCCCTCGGGTTTTACCCAACCCTAATGGGGCAGGTTTTACCCGACCCACAACGAAACCGAGGAGGATGTGGGTAACGGTAAAACTCGTCCCGAACTTGACCTGGATATATATAACTCTTTATAAATCGCCTCCTTTGTTCTAGTCACCCCATAGGTGAGAAAGATTAAACACATGAAAGGTTATATGCCATGATAATTCGTTGTTCGTTTTTTTAATTGATCGCTTTTCTTAGTTTAAGCCTTTGTTATGTTTCTATTATTATTGAAAATTTGGTTTGTTATCTCTTCGACTTTTATTTTGTTTAGTGTTATGTCAAGTACTAAGATTTATTTTTATATTCTTTTTTATTTGTTGATTTGTATGCAAAAAAAATTGCAGCTTTACCTGACACGATCCGTCCAACCTGCCCCATCTAACTCTACCCACCCCACCCCAAGACGAGAATAGGATAGGTATGAGCAATGGACTACCCAACCTGCTGCCATCCCTATATAAAAAACCAACTATAACATAATCGCCCCCATTTTTCTTTAAATCATACATATAAAAAAAATCAGATTCACCATTATAGCAAAATACATTAAGAATAACCAAAACAATAGCATGAATTCATCACATGTCAGCCAGCCAAGTCAAAAACAGGATAACAAATTACATTATTATAAGCTAAATCTCACAAGTAAAAACTATGACAAGTTTAATAAAAGTAAATCTCGTAAGTCATAAAAAATACTGCATTTGTATTTGAAAAGAAAAAAAGCTTTGACTAGGAGAAAATAAAGAAAAGTAGAAAAGGACAAAAGTATGGATGAAGGGGAAAAGAAAAGAGAAAATAGGAAGAAAAAAGATCATCCAAATAAGAAGGGAAAAAGGAAGAGTAACGTGAGGAGAAAAACTAATACGAAACATAAGCTATGTTACATGGACACTCGCATCCAACTCCAAACTTCCATGTCAGATACAAGTATCTAACAATTAGATACTTGTAAAGTTTCTTAGGATGCCACCTTTAAAGATTGGCAGAGAGCTAAACCCTCCCAACAATGAGTTTGGCCCCCCATTTTAACATTAGGAGTATTTGTTATTTTTAGAGATTGGTCAAGGATATAGGTACTAAAATAACTTCACAAAATATTTTTTTATATCATTAAGTTAATTAGGAAGTTTGAATGAGAAACATATATACTGGAATACCTTAACAAACAATATATTGTTAATATATTTTTAATATTTAGACAATATTTAAAGATACAAAAAATATATGGTTTAATTTAATTAAATTTCATCTTACCAATCCCCATATTTTAGTTTTTTTCTCTACCAAGTAAGATTTTTGGATATACATCCGAATCCAACACTTATATTAGTGTCCATGCAACACCGAAGGCATGAAAAATTTAAATTATAAAAAAAAGTTAGGGGCTCCGGACTAAAAATAATTGCTGATAGCCTCCTAGAGGTCTGTTGGGCTCCACGAGAACCTTTGGTCTACATATGGTGCACAAACAAATGGGTAGATGATAACTGGTAAAGGGCTAATTATTTGCCCTAGCATCGAGAGATGAGGGAGGTATTGGGTTGGAGAGATAGGAGAAGCAATGAGCAAATTGAAAACAAATCTTAAATCATGTTAATTTCACTGCTAGTTTAACTAAAATAAGTTTATTTCGCTCACAAAAGAAAGTACAAACTTAAAAAATGGAGGCCTATTCCTTGAGATTTCCTTCTACCAAAGTAGTATCAAAAACTCTAGAACTTTCGCTCGGAGGCGGTCTTTCGCTCTGAGGCGCTCGTACAGTTCGTAACGGCTAGTTGATCGGAGGTGGTGGGAGGTTCTACAGTGCGCTTCCAGCATTGGAGAAGAAGCTCCGGTGGCCTGGGCTACAGCCAAGTTCTTTTGCTTTTGCTCTGAGGTGGTCCTTCAATCTGAGGCGCTTGTAATAGCTCCTAACAGCTAGTCGATCGGAGGGGTGGGAGAGCCTACAATGCTCGACTGGCATTGGAGCGACCGACGTCGGAGTAGAAGACAGGCAGTCTGCGTTGCGACCAAGTACGTTCGCTATCTCTCTTACTGCTTGTTTGCTCTGAGGTGGTCGTCCTGGGCTTGTGCTCGGTGGCAATGGAGAAGGTGGAAGACAGGAAGATGAAGGGGAGTGGCCCTGGTGGCGGAAACAGGGGTCGACCAGCACGAGGGGTGGAGTCGGGCAGCAGGGCGAAGGCCGGGGGCTGGGTGATGCACACAATCTCGCCGGCGGAGGTGGAGCATCTTTGGCAATGTTTCACTGTGGTGCTCGATTTGCCTGAGGCACCCATCAAGGCTTCGCGGCGGGAATGGGAGGATCGTGCTATGGCAGTGCGCAGCCTTGGCCGCCACATGCCGATAGATTGGATCGTCCGGGACGTCGCCGCCCGGGGTAAGTTGGAGGCGGTGGTGGCGGTGCCTTTGGCTAATGACATCGCCCTCCGGTTCTGTACCACCGCCGATTGCGACCGTGCTCTTGCCGGCGGCCTGTGGGTGGTGGTGGGCCAGCAATTGGCAATAGAGCCATGGAGGCCGGACTTCGTGCCGGGCATCGACGCCGTGAAGACAGCGGCGGTATGGATCAGGCTCCCACGGTTGCCGGTGGAGTACTAGTCCAGGAAAACCCTTTTACGGATTGCAGCGAACGCGGGTCGGCCTCTTGCCGTCGACGGATTCACCGAGCAACAGAGGGTAATGGGTTTTGCCCAGGCAAAGGTGGCCATCGACGCCACCGCACCGTTGCTGCCCGGCGTCCAGATCAGAGGCCAGACGAGAGCGTGCTGGAAGCCCTTCGTCTACGAGGAGGTGCCAGAGTTCTACTTCGGCTGCGGGCGGATCGAGCATCTAGAAGCTTGCTGCAGGTTTCCAACGTCGATGCAGGCGGGGAAGGGAGGTTCCAGCAGGGGACTTCAGGCTAGTTAGAGGGGAGGTGGATGGTGCGCCTAGGGATCTGGACTCGAGCTCTGGGGAGGAGTGCCGGCGGCCGATGTTTGGCCCTTGGCTGGCGGCCATGAGGCTTCGGCCGCCGCCTGCTGCGACAGGGCCACCGCGGCCGAGGAAGATCGAGTCACCCGAGTCGTCGTCCTCCGCACCTCAGCCCCCTCCCACCTAACTGATTTCGCCTGATTTGCCCCCGAACTCCAACGACTGGCAGAAACGGACGAAGGTGGTGCGTTGGCGATCACCCCCAAGGGTCCAGTCGGCTGGCAAGGGAGGTAGTTCGGGATCGGGTTTGATCTCAATGCTGGGACGGCACCGGGCCGAGTCGAGTTTCGACCTGTTGGCTGCCCTGGTCGACTCAGTGGGTGATGCGGGCGATGTCGGGCCGGCCGGGGTTCGAGCCGGCCCAAAGATTAAATGCTTGACTTGGGGTTGGGCCCATCCTTTAACATGCCCAAAAGCCCAAAGTCTAAGCCCGTGGTGGGTGGGTTGGACCTGGTCGTGGTGGGCCGGCTCGGGGGCGTGGAGCGGGCCTTCAGCGCGGTTAGCCCGGGATCGAGCCCTGTATGGAGTCCTGGAGCAGCAATGCTTCCGAAGTCAGATGATGACGGCCCGGTATGGCCCGACAAAGAAGGGTAGGGCTACTCGGAGCAGTCAGAGATGCTTCTTCATTTAGCGAGAGATTTGTAGGTATGTGCCCCGTGTCTTGGCTAACTTCAGGTGGTTGATCGGTGATGGGCGTAGCGCGGACGTGTTGGAGGACTCATGGGTGGATTCAATCCCAGTGGAACTCTGGCCGACCATGGTTAATGCCGAGGTCGTGGGTGAAGTTCGGGTGTGCGACCTCCGGCCAGAGGGGGCGGGGTGGGATACTCACCACGTCAGCCTGCTATATGGGGATCACCTCGCGGAGAGGGTACGGTCAATTCCCGTGCCAGGAAGGACTAGTCCTGATGTGATAGTTTGGGGCATGTCATCCAGTTATAGAGCTAGAGTGGACGACCTTTACCATGCTCTTCAAGGGGAGAAGCGTCGAGGGGTGGACTGTCCCTAGGTTTGGAGGTTTGATCTCCAACCGAGGGTGGCCCTGTTCCTCTAAAAGATGGCGTGGGGCCGGTTGCCGACGAGATCGGTGTTGTTCGGGCGGGGCTGGGCATCCAGGCCCAATGCCCTGATTGCTAGGTTGATGAGATAGTGGATCATGCTCTATTCCAGTGTGAGCGTGCCAGGAGGGTCTGGAGGCTCAACTCTCGCCAGATGTGCGAAGCGGGTCTAATTCCTTCTTGTTGGCTCTTAGGCAATGGGCTTTTGCCCCTCATTCTCGGCAGGCAGCCGTTAAGGTTACCTATATTGTTTATCAAATCTGGTTGGCCAAGAATGCCTAAACCTTTGGTAAGAGATGTCCTCCCCCCGTTTCATCGTGGAGTGGACACTGGTTCAAGCATCTGAGATTGTCCAAGTTGTTCGATCGGATAGACCCTTGATAGCTCGGGGCACCTGGGGCTCTTTTTCTGCTGCTGCAGTGCCTCGAAGGGTGTTTATCACCTGAGAGCCCCCACTCCCGAGTTTCTCAAGGTTAATTTCGACGAATGTGTGTTGGAGAGCAGTAGGAGGAGAGGTGCGGCCTTCGTCATCAAGAGCCCAGACTCTAGAGCAGTTGCAGCTGGTGGGCGCCAGATTTTCGAGGTCTTGATCCTAGAGGCTGAGCTGAGGGCAGCCTGGTTTGGGCTGGGCCATGCACGACGCATCCTGGTGGTTAGAGCAATCCTCCTTGAGGGGGACTCGGCTACAGTGATTAGCTGGATTATGGGGAGCACTGGCAGTGTACATGGGTGCCATCCCTTGTTACGCGACATATGGGATATAGTCAATGGTGTGGAGTTCCAGGCCAAGGATGTCTTTAGAGAGGCTAATGGGGTCGCGGACTGCGTGGCCTCGTATGTAGCCGATCACTCTGGGTGCACCATATAAAGTGGGGAGAGGAAGTTGCCTATGGCACTTCGTGTTTGCTGTTTTTTGATTTTGTTAGATGCATTCATACTAGATCTGTATGAATCATCCGGTTCAGCAAAAAAAAAGTGGAGTGTGCATGTCCTTAGTATAACTGCATAAGAGTACCTAGCCAATCACTACCAAGGTACCTCGACACCACAACACTTGCAATGGACAATTAAGAACTTTAAGATGTGCTATATTATTAAAAAAATTAAAAAAAAAGGGAAAAAAAAGACAATCTCAAGGGTTTCAAATGTATGGTCTCTCAAACTAGACAAAGGGTATAGACAGGTTTTATGCTTAACCCAACTAAATTATGCACCAATCAGTTCATTCGATAACCAATTTATATTGGTCTAAGATTCACTAGCTATAGAAACTTCAGAAAGGCTTGTTTGAAAATTAAGAAGTTGATTAAAAAACAAGATTCTCAATTTTGACTTCCAGAAACAGTCATATGTAGCATAAAATATTGACAAAGGAACCAAATGCTACCCATTAAAGCTCAATATTGTATTGAAAATACTGCATGAGAACACTACTACCTTTCCTAGTTGTGATTTTTGACCATTGAACTAGCGTAAACATAACAAGGTCAAAGAAGAGGATATCTATGAAAGACAGAAATAAATGGTGTATCATTTCTACATATACAATTTTCTTTATATCAAGGATTAATGGATCATGCATCAGGCTTGAGTTGGCACTCTGCCAATCAAGGGACAATATTATGTGAATAACATGCCATACTGTGCCACCGCTTGGCATGCATCGGGAAAGAAAGATGTAGCAACCCAAAACAAGATACACAGATGACATGTTAAAGTATACAATTTGTTCGATTATTTTTCAACATATTATTTTTTTTTAATTCATAACAGAAGTTGATAAACATGTTCCAAGCAATTAGTCCCAGTAGTTTGTGATTCAGATTAACAACATCCAATATTGCTAAGGCAAGAAGAGAGAGAGTTCAGTTCTCAATTTTAAAATATTTTTTTAAAAAAAATAGGTTCTACAGAAATGTATTTCACCAGAAAATCGATTATGCTCCTACTACTTGTTACAGAATTTCAGGCGTTAAAGTGTCGATCTCAAATGGTGAAAATAAGAAGGGGCGTGCTATATCCAAAATGTACAACATTTATAAAATATAGTAAAGGCTTCTCTCAATCAGATCTCACACACAAAGTCCAAACACAGGCTTGGAAACTGTGAGTCTAGCCCTCTCTCTCCATTTCGACTATTTCCCCCTCTTTTTCCCATTCTTGTGCATAGCACATTCCTTTTGCTTGTAAGAGCCATTAGATTAAGATCTAATGGCTGGAAAAAGGGAGATGGTTTCATGTTCCCTAAGCCCCTCCCACTCCCATTTCCCTGAATCCCACATTATTTCCGATCTATCTTGATCTCTCAGCTCTCAAGCAAGGGCACTTCACCTAAACCTGACCCAAAAATGCCTCATTTCCAATCTTATGTCATAGGCTCTCCAGCTCAACACCATCTCGACTCTTGACCAAGTACCCGTTCTCCCAACTCCCAACCCCTGATGACTCAACACCTCACCTCTGGCCTTCCTCTCCTATGGCTTGCAATTGCGTTGGCTCAGCCACACTGCTGTCAATTTGCCAACATCACCTCAATTGAATCATCTAGGATCTCACCCCAAAAGTCTGGACAATGACATAACCCCTCTTTATATTATTCTATAGGTTGAGGCTCAAATGTGGATCAGACACCTTCTTCCTGTGTTTTATTCGACTATGAGACAACAGCGCTCTCTTCCTCTCACTAGGGCTCAACAGCACCACATGAACCCTAGGGTATTTTGAGCTTGATCAAGCCCAGCTCGAGCTAGTTCAATATCTACTAAGCTTGGCCTTTTCTAACTCATCTAGAGCTCAAGCTGTGCGCATCTTGTTTTCAAGCCAAGCTAAGCTGGGCCCAGCTAGTCTGCATCAGCTCATTTACAACCTCATGTATGGACAACTAGTTCTAAAGAAAAGGATAAATATGTGGGCACTTCAAGAGATTGTTAAGATGATCACTCAGAATAAAAATGGTGTTTCTTTCATCTTTCACACGCCTAGGAAACGTCTACAACCTCAAGTTTGCTTCCCTGTTCCCACAGTAAACTTTCTCTTGCACCTGCCACTGACACCGGTAAGTAAGATTATGCAATCCACCATAACAACTCCACCGAAAATTGACCCCTGCACAATCAAATTTCCTGCATTGAATATTTAAGTGACAAAATCTCCTGAGATACATTGACCATAAAAAAGAAGATACTGTTGTACCAGAAATAAAATTTCCATTTCGTATGGTTTCTATCTTTCAACGCAAGAAAAGGAAGCATGCACAATATCCACATGATATATCTTACAGTACAAAAAATAAACAACTTTTTGTTCAGATGCCTCATATCTACATGACAGTAATTTAAATTTAAAACAGAGCGATTCATCATCTGTCTCGTCTTATAATTATTCCATTCAAATGTCATGCATAAAGAGCTAATAAAATATGAAGATAAATCAGCATTGAATAATCCAAAAAGAACTAAAGAGACAGTGCTATAAGAATCCACAGTGATGATAAGAACAATGAGGAATAAAGTTCAACCTGCCTGTGATATCTGAAGATCATCCCTAGCTTCATCATTTCCAAAAGGAGGTTGACTTAGGGAACATGAACCAAGTTCACACTTGGATTCCTGCGGAACACTGGAGGAACCTGAAGAATCCACATTATTTGGTCCTAATATCCTTTCTCCTAGATGAGAAGGAACAGTGGCATTGGCCTCACTGAAATCCTTTATTCGAGGATTTCCACCATTATCCTTTGATGAATTCTCGCTAGACAGATCGCTTATTGAGCTGGTATCTTGAAGCATGGAAGAATCCTGTGCTGCTGGTGACATGCTGAGTGCAAAAAAAAAACAACACTGTTCTAACCAGAAAGATGTTGGCAAGAAATAAATAATGCCCATATGTGCTTTGTAGAACACCTAGGTAAAGCTAGTTGTAGTTATAGCACATTGACATTTAGAGGCTCTTTGGTTGCCTGCAGCCGGGCCTCAGTTGCTGCAACCTAGTTGCAGATGGATCGATGCTGTTTGGTTGCCTATAACTGAGTGCAATTGCAGGCAACTAAGTTGCATCCTAAGGGACCTTTGTTGCAACAAGAGATGCAGCCAAAAATGGCTGCAAACTAAGATGTAGGTTCTAGTTGCAGCCTTATAGGGCTATCATCATCTCCCTCTCTTTCCAATAATTATATGATAATAATATTACTATGATTATTGCAATAATACAAAATTAGTGTGGTATTATCACAATTCCTATTAAAATATTTCTTATGTTATAAATAATAAATATTATAACATCATAAAGCAATATGATAATATTATATACAATTATCTTTTAATATAATAATATACTTGTGATGTGAAGATATATAAATATAATTATTGTTACAAAAATATGGCAATAATCATTATATAATATAGTTATTGGTCATATTAGTTAATCATTAAAACAAAACAATATTATGACTATATGAATTGATATTACCATATTTTAATAACATATTATATTATAGTATACTATAATTAATATAGCATATAATAATATTATTATAATAATATAATATGATATAAGAGATAATATCAGCAGAGATAATCTTAACATGTCAGTTGCAAGGTGATCACACCCTCTTCATATTAAATAACCAAAAACAGGATTAAAGTTGTAGTTTTCATATGCAAGCTAGCCAAAAAAAAGACACTTGCAAATAAAAATGCAGTATTTCTAGTTGCAGCTGCACTACTTCTGCAGACTAGAAGTGCAGGCAACCAAATTGCCCCTTAGTTGGATGCAGATGATCAACAAAAAAATGTTTGAACTATAAGGAAAATAGTGACACGAGATCTCCAAAAACTTGCATAACTTTCCATGTGAAATAAGTAGGCAATAGGTTCAGGCCAAAAAACGCATATGCTTGAATCGCTGTGAAATAAGATCAATCACATAAATTTGCAGAGATGGACAATTTAGAGGTTAAATGACCCTGCATAAGATCTTGTGCCGATCGCACTGCACAAACAAACAAGCACATAGCCTTGTATGAAAATCGTAAGAAACAAAAATCCGAAAAATAACATACTTACTTTCTCAAGCGGAATATCTCGGCCTCTTTGGTCTCTAACAGTGCCTGGAGTTGTGACAGCTTATGATTAAGTTGCTTTATGTCATTTTTAAGGTGCTTGACGGCATTCTTCTCTGTGCTGATCTTTAACAAAGCAGGGATGCTTAATATGATTAAGGAAAAGATTATAAAAGATTGGAAAGAAGGTATTCAACAAAGACAGATAAACAATGAACAGTAAGAAAGAAAGTATTCAAATGAACGGTACTGCAATGTAAGTACTCTGAGATTAGCAGCCTCGTGGCAAATGTGAAGAATTTCTGGCTTTGTATTAACAACTAATCAGAAAACAGAATATGCATATTCCTAGCAATAAAGAACTGCTTCCACATCACCATAAGTAGTCACTAACAATCAGGCCAGAAATATTTATTCTACTAGCACAAGTGGACAAATGTTCATAATAATAGATAAATATTTATCTGAGGATATGAGTACCATTGAAGATCTCGCTTAAAAAGTTCCGGAAGGAGAGAAGCAAGGCATCAAACCATTCCTTTGAAAAGTATACATAGAACTGAGGATCCAGGTTTGGGTTCTTAATATACGGAATAGCTGCAAGGCATGATCTTAAGGATAATAATAGAGAGCTTGATAAACAGAGGGGGGAAAAAGAAAAGGAATACTGTGACCCACCAAACCATGGCATCCAATCTTCACGCTTTTGCAGCAAATAATTGCCATTTGCCCCCAAGAATTCGACTACTTTGTCTTGTCTTCCAGATTGTAAAGCATGAACAATATAGTACCGTAAAATTGACACTTCCAGTTTTGACAATGTAGAAATAAGTAGCACCTCCGAAGATGAAGAGAAACATTGCTTAAAGAAATTCAGAAGACTAATTAATTTGTCCGCTTGATATTTCGGTATATACACTGAGAAGATTAAATCCAAGATTTTATCAACTTGAAAGCTTCTACCAATATCAGTAGACAGCTCTGTTTCAAAAGTTTGTAGCGTATTTGTAAAACCTCTGAAGATAAGAAACTCCCTCAGAAGTTCTTCAGCATACTGCATGTTCTCCATCATAACACTGTGATCTCTGCAAACACTGGAGATGCTATGGCTTTAGGATGTACTCGAAAAACTACATTCAATATCTCAAAACAGCAGAGCAGGAGAAACCAACAAGTGAAAATAACATCATCAGACACAGTTTTTTGGTCAGTGAATAAATTTAATGTGTTTTTAAAGAAGTATTGATTCGCAGACTTCGCCGTAAACTAATAAGGTTCAAAACAAAGAAAAACACTTGGAGAAGAATCCATCAGATACAATCATTGCGAAACATTGCTACAAAAATGATGCGGTTCTCAAATTGAACTTTAAAGATGTTTCATCTATAAACAAGACCATATTTACCAAGTCTAAGCTTAGAACCTTTGATGGAATAAATATGAAGTAGACTTCATAGTTTTCTTTATATATATATATATATTGTTTTACATTTTTTATAACTGAAAGCAAGAACACATGATCTGCTACTCCTGTTAAAAAAATAGGCATCTAAGCCTATCCACCATATTTTTAGCCTCGTGCAATATATGTTTAGTACTGAGTTATTACTTTGCTAATTCACAATAAACTTCCACATTTATCTGAATCCATAGACGAGATTACTCAATTAAGCATAATGATTCTTAAACGATAAGTAGATGGCTCCTAGGTCGAATGCCAAGACTTGAGCCACTTCACAACCTTGTAAGCACTACTAATCATCCTTCGTGGGTATTTCCTTGCATCTCACTAAGTCATCAACCGAAAAATAAAAACAAGTCAATCTTCTTTCTGCCCCCCTCATTTCGAAGTGGCATTGAGGTCTTGATTCAACACCAGATCAAGAGACCCTAGAAGGCTTTGGCATTATCCCTAGCGCACCATCCCACAAAGACTATTTATAACTCCCTGGAACGTTCCGATTTAGATCAAATGCTCCAAGAAACGATCTCCAACGAAATGTTCCAGTGTAAAAATAATAATAATAACATGTAGAAATTATTTTGGACAAATAAATTATCTTCGTATAGTCTAAACCACGAATTCACATCGTAATTATATTACATTGAAAAACAATCACTCGATAGACTAATAAGGCACTCCCCTTCGATCTAGAACAATTTAGAAGGTAACTGAGGGATGAAAATTAAATTAAAAAGAAGAAAAAGAAAACCTATCTCCAAGAAAAGAAGGGTTTGGGAATTCGGAAGTCATCGAGGACTGACCTTGAGACGCTTTCACTGCTGAGAAACTGGAAGCCTCGGAAACCCTAGTCCTTGAGATCGACGGGGGCTTTGGCTGGAACGAGAGAGCGGGCAATGGAAACTGGATGCCTCTGAAATGCCGAAGTCATACGCTGCCGGAGTGGACTGTGGGCCCGTACAAATGGGCCGATAGCGACGACCGCTCCAGCCCAAGTAGAATTCAGGCGGAGAAGGGATGCGCCTACGAGAATACACCCGGCCCGTAGGGACCTGGGCCGAAATTATTAATTATTAAAGTTAAATGAAATTATATTTATTAGTTGCACATCAATCAAAATACTATATAATAATAATAACATATTTTTCTCCTTTTCATCTCAACTACAGCCTTATGAACCTCAAGTTTATCGACTGTAACCATCCATTAGCTTGCTTTGTCTTGTTTAGACTAGTTTTAAGTGATGCCTAGGACTAGTAACACTCCCCAAACAGCCAAACTCTATTTGAAATTAACCGAGTTGGTGCCAACAACCTACAAAGCTAAGGAGGTTGTTTATGAGGATTAATAAAGACCTGACAGTAGCTTGTGAGGACTGATAGGCGAAGACTGCCGGTGGCAGTGAGGACTTATAGGAGGTGAAAAGAGTGGAGACTACATGGATTTTGCAGAGGGAGGAGACAAGGAGGTGAGAGTAAAAAGTAAAGAGGTGGTAGTAATTGACTGATGATGACATCAATAAGAGACGGGCAGCAGAGGTGGTGGAGGTTGGCTCGATAAGGAAAGGGTGAAAAAAAACAGCAGTGGAAGTAGGGTAGACAATCACAAAATGCGGTCATGGCGGGTGATTGTGCTGGCAACTGGCAAGATTTGAGAAAGAGGAGGGGGTAATGGTTTGTGATAACATTCTTTTCTCCTTCCATACATAAAAGGGAGTCAATCATTGGGTTATATCCAATGATTGACTTATATTACATTATCCAATGATTGACTATATTGCATTATCTAATGATTGACTTTACATTACCTTATGTGTGTATGATAACAAATCTAATTCTAGACCTTAATAAAAAACAAAATTGATCAAGCCTCCAACTTCATTTCCAGTTTATATATTGGGAGAACCTTTCTCAGCATAAAAACAGTCATCAATATCTTGATTTCAGCTTGAGCCATGTTGGAGTTTAGAGTGCATACCTCCTGTAATTTATCAAAACATGGTAATTAATAATTACAACCTATAAGAAGAATATTCATAAAACTCTCTATTGATATCATAATTTACAGAAAAGGAAAATCACGAACTGGTTTAGATAGAACAAACTCACATTATGATTCCATTCCTAAAGGAAAATAAGTAAATTACATTGTACTAAATCTTCAACTGCGCCACCAAGATGGTAGCCTAGTGATAAGAGGACGATAATTCCGCCCAAATTGTCCGGATTCAAAATGCGTAGGCGTCAATTAAATTAGAGGACCGGATGCCCCACACCCGGATGGCTTGTTGGCGGTTATGCTTTTCTTCCACTTGTACCAAGGTGGCGCTGGGGTGACGTACCCACACGTGAGGCAGTGAGCCCACAGATCGGGGAAGGCATGCGAAACCTGCGACCTCTATCGAACATTCCCTGGTAGAAAGAGGGCTTAATGAGGGTTGCTACACGGGTGGGCTGGTCCCTCCCCCTCCCCTCCTATTATTTACCAAAAAAAAAAAAAAAAATCTTCAACTGCCAAAGAAAACTAGCAATCAGCTTAAAATAGTATATAAAGCATCAATCTATTGGATCATTAATGTACCAAGAAGGAATCAAGTTCATCAAATATCAAGGTTGTATAGTTTAGTTTTTAAGACATCAAATTTCAATGAGTTGTCATACAAGAAAACTACTCTTTTAGTAGGCTTAGGTCTCTAGCGTTATCTCCCCACATACTCATACTAAGTTGTTGACAATATTTCAAAACCTGACGAAATTTGTTAGCAATTAAATGGCCATAAGCACTGGGCATCACAGATGAGCAACAATCTTACGTGGATAATGAATGGCAACATCATACTTTCAGAGAACATAAGGCTTCTTGAATATCCCAAAGCAAACACCTAAGTGAGGTGCATAAGACACCGTCCAGCAACACATATCATCATTATATGCTGCATAATGCTTATCCCTCAAATAAGAAAATACTGATATCAAAGCTGACGCTCTTATAGAAACTGCATTTTGTGAATTTGTTAACTTAAATGACAGAAGATAGTTACGGCTTGAAATTTCAAGAATGCAATTGTGCCACTGACAAAGATCCTTGTTGCACTGGTAAGCACTGAAGAAATAGAACCTCGGAAAGCACAATCTACAAAAGGAAAATGACAAAAGTGTGTAAATCAAACCAGCTATAGAAGAACAAGGCTACCTACATTCAGGGAAGCATTATTGAGATTTCCAACATAAATTGAGTATAAAATTCCTATTATCATATTCTCAAGTTTTCCAGAAACATTTCATGGTCCAACAGTATACAGATTTGAATTCAGGCAATGGGGATTCAGCCATTGGCAGGCTGGATCACATAATCCTGATGGCACCTTCGGCAACAAAAAAAAGAAATTGCATTTTCCATGATGCCAGCAGGGAGATAAAATGAATGAAGGAAAAAAGTGTTGGGATGATCTATGGGAAGCCAAGGAAAGGCTTACCCAAGAACCGAACCCCCTATGATGGAACGCCAAAAGCAAAGGCAGCTCTCTGGGTCCCTACCGACACTAGGGTGCAAAAGCATGGGGAGAGAGTGATAATTATGCTAGTGGACTGCATTATCAAAACCATTGATGTTATTCCCTATATCCACTCCTTGAAGCATGCCCACATCATTATCTCCACCGCCAGTTGCTAAGGTTACCATTTTACAGCACTTGCTTTGACTAGTCTGCATACATAACTGTAATGGTGATTTTCCACTTCATGTCATTACCATAAGGATTGACTAAAGAAACAGAATATAGACAGAAGAATCGTAACAGAACAACTGATGCACAACCAACAGCTCTTAGGACGTACTTTAGGTAACCTCTAAAGCAAATGAACACGACCTACCACCAATGATCAGAACCTGTATACTACATGAGGTACGAGTGCCTGCCCTTCTTTTTTACTAATCTATTCTTGATGCTTGGTGCATCAGAGATACAAAAATGCTAAAACCTTTGAAAATTAACTAGACCTCGGTCCCAAAATTTACAGACCACATAATTGGGGTTGAAATTGGGTATAGTTGTGCTAAATCTTGATTATACAATGGAAATAATCCCACAATGAAGCATAGAGTCTCAGCGTCATACTTCAACTAACAGAAGCATCCAACTGAAACATGTAGTTCTAAGACCCTGATCTGGAATGCATCTTATGCCTATAAATAGTTAAGGCACATGTCCAGAATAATTAAAAAAATAAAAATATAATTAAGATATAGGGAAACAGATGCACCATATCCAGTAACTACTCACATAAATAGGAAAATTCCAGATAGTTGGAAATAATGGTATACCCTGTCCCACGAACAAGTTAAACAGATGCATGCTAACAGCACCTCCTGATAGAATTTTCAAATTCAAGCACACAGCATGCAATCGGTACAATAAAATGGCCACAAAACATGTTTGGATGGACAAATTAGCAAACCTGGGAATTGTTGGTGATATTTTATTTGCAATTTAAATGTTATGCAACACCCAGAGCCAACAAAATAGCCATCAGCACAACAACTAAATCCAATGATGTAAATATCAATCAAATCCGCTGATTTAAGTATATGAGAAGGGAAAATGGAAAAGGACTTTAACAATCAAGCTGGGAATTGGTGAGCTGCACTCTATGAATTACTATTCTCATGTACTACGCAGGAATCTCTTATTGGTTATTTTGACCATGATCATTAAAGAATAAGTTCTTGCATGTTCAGATTACAGTTTGGGAGCTCAAAACATATAGAAATTTTTTAGGTCACCCTTTGACCGGCCACTACAAAATATTTTCATGAGTTTCAGAAAATAAAGATTGTTATTCATATTTTCTAATATATATGTGTGTGTGTGTGTACTGTAAAGAGTGCACGGACAGAACACTGGACAGTTCGTAAACCTAAATATATCAAATAATATCTTATGGATATCCCAAGACACATGAAATGGGTACTAGGAAGAGTTGTTCAACCTTTCTACTAGATAAATAACGAGTATAAGTAAAAATGTATTTGCCAAAAATAATATTGTAAAATTACTAAAAAAAACATAAAGTGGTACTTATGAATTAAAACCTGGTTGATAAACTTCAAACATCAGATGCCAAAGAGGATCGAATGACTTGCAAATATTGAAGCCATAGACTGTCGAAGACGACCTACTCCTATACATAAATGTAGCGACAACACAATTGTTTGAGGCCTATTGTGCCGTAGAACCAACCAAACAACAGCAAAATTACAGAAAGTTTTAATACTACGGGTCTTCATAAAAAAATTTAAAAGTATCAGATAAACGGAAGCAGAATGAGAACTTATATTAAAAAGTATGAACTTGTCTTGGTCTTGTGTACATATCTATATGTATGGTTAAAAGTTCGTTGCGCATATAACTGCATTTGCATTTGGCCTATTCTTGAGTTAAAGGGGATGCATATCATGGAGCAAATTTATAGTGTATAAATTTATAGCATAACTTCATAATTATGTAGACCAAGGTAAACCAAGACGGCCAATTCGAGGTGTGCCGAACCGGCCAAACCGGTCAGTTACCAACATGGTTCAATCAGTCAAAACAGGTTATGAAAAGCTCTTTGAAGCCCTCGGTCCTATACTATTTCAAAGTCCTCGATCCCCATCAACGACGATGATCCAGGTGAGTCTCTCCCACTCCCTCTTTGTCCCCGATCTCTCAGTCCCAGACGCAGGATCCCGAGCTTTCAAAGCTCCCGATCGATTGCTCAAAGCTCTAGAAGCCCTCTCTCTCTCCTTGCCTCCCTTCTCCTTTTCCCTCTCTCCCCTCTCCCCTCTCCCTCTCCCTCTCCCTCTCCCTCTCTTCATCCTTCTCCTTCTCTCTCTCCCTCCCCCTACTTCAGTATGCTCCAACATGGTATGGTACGGACCTATACTATACCAAACCGACTAACGGCCGATACTAGCCCCAGGTCCGATAGACCTTGATATGGACACTTACAAACGAAACATCAAGTTGGCCACAAGAAACATTTCTATCACCTAAAGAAAAAGATTCTCCAAGTTCTAACAAATCAAGAGTCACTAGTGAAAGGTGTTATTTCATAACTCTACGCCTCAAGCCATCAAGCACGAGAAATAAGGACTACCTAACTATAATTTTAACATAGAGGCCATTGTAAGCTCAATTCAAGATTAGAAACTAGGCTTGTTGATGGATGAACAAAATTGGTTTAGAAAAGTTGATGCGGTAGAGCCACACTAGCAAGAATAGATACCAAGCTCGTTGGCATCAGTTTATCTAAATGAAAGTAGTTTTAGGACTTAATCTAAGATGCAACCTTGAGCCTCGATCAACAAAGTCACATTCTAAGACCTAATAATTAGTTCCTTCATCATCTCCAATCTTCATGCTGAAAGTAAATCCTAGGTTCTTCGGTGTTAAGCATGCTGATTTTTTTTTTTAAACCATGGCTGAACCTGATCGAGTTGCCTACATATCCCTTCAAGGGGAATCAAGCCATACGTAGTTCTTTTTAAGTTTCAAAAACGCAGCGGAAAAACCGAATCAAATAATTTAATTCATGCATGCTTACAAGATCAAATCTAGAAATCAGCACCTTAAGAACACATAGGATTATGCCGGAATCGTTTAAACAATTATGCTAAAACTTTCATGCATGATTAACTATCAAATCTGAAAGGTAAACACTCTATTCCGATTAATCTCCGAATATCCATCGAATGGATTCTGGAGATATCTCCGTGAGGAGCCCCAAAAGAGGATAAAACTTCGGAAAATCGAACCTAAATCTTGACACCATAATAAATGATTAATGCTAGATTAATAACTTTTATGATGGATGAAACTTATGGATCTGATCCTTCACTTCGTAGCCACAATGGCTGAAGCTTTCTCCTTATAAACACTCAACCTTTGATTGTTCTTCAAGGAGATGGAGGATGGACGTGAGGAAGAAGGAGAAAAAGGGATGGAGGCCCTCAGAGAATTTTTTTCAGAATTTTTTTGAAACCTCTAAATATGGTATATCTTGAACCCAAGGCATGGGGGTCTTTTATAGCCAAAAGACCACCCCACGCCTCACACCTAATTTAGCCAACTAATTTGGCTGATAAAATTCTCAAAAAATTCTGGTGGTTTGGCAGCTAAGATGAGATAAACATATCCAAATTTCGTGCATTTTGGATCCCTAAAAGATAGAAATTCATGCGTCCAAAGTTCGGCCGCAGACCACCCTATTTCATGCGCCATGCAATCCCTACAAATTAGGAAATTCATCTAAATCTTTCTAGAAAGATTTAAGGCGCCATTTTTATAGAAAATATAGCCCCACACCTCCTCTCTTCTCACGCCAATTTTTGGCCAAAAATAAAGAGGATAGGCGTAGAAAATATTGGGGATAAATTAAGATGTCATTCTTCTCCAAGAAGATAAGGATGGATTCCTAAAATTTAGGGATTCTTCTTATCCAATTCTGATTATTTGGACTTATAATCCTCATCAGATAAGGTCTTCTAATTGATTTGGATCAAGCCCAATCCAATTGGGTCAAGTTCCATCAATTGGGTCTCATTAAATAGACATAACCATACCTAGAAAGGTTGTCTGTAAACGTAATAAAATATTAATATCCACCTATAGCATTTGTGCTCATTGGCTCACCTACATCGTTGGTTTTATGGGCTCACCAACAAACCTTTACAAGGTGATTAAGAACAAGAAGAAAGTTGAAACTCCTAGATAAGCAAATATAACAACTATGAGCTACAAAGAAAAGTTTAGAATATAGTTATCGCTTTGATGAGACTTCTCTCTTCTTTGTCAAGATTGCTTCACTCTTCAAGGGTTGATGGAGCTCTTAATGTTTCTTAGAATCTGCTCAATCACATCCTTTGGGCTCTTTGAATGAAGCACTTGGATGAAGAAAATTAGAACTCTTGTCTTTCTTTTGTAAGCTTTGATTTTTCGCAAAAGGATATTTTCTCTGATGAATAGTGTCACTTTAAATAGTTTCACTCATTCATTGGACACCTCCCATTGGTTAGATTTCAAAAACTAGCCGTTACTTGCTGTTGGAAGGACAAAAAGTACTACTGCAGAACTAGCCGTTATGCTTCTGCCCGTGCTGGGGTCGACCCAAACTTGCCTGGGGTCGACTCAAACTACTGTTCATTAGACTTGGGGTCGACTCAACTTTCAGTGGGGTCGACCCAACTTTCACTAGGGTCGACTCCTGCTACATTGGGGTCGGCCCTCTCAGAAAACACAGAACATTATCTTTCAGCTGTTTTTTACTGGGGTCGACTCAACTCTTTTTGGCTATAAAAGACCCCCATGCCTTGGGTTCAAGATATACCATATTTAGAGGTTTTCAAAAAAATTCTGAAAAAATTCTCTGAGGGCCTCCATCCCTTCTTCTCCTTCTTCCTCACATCCATCCTCCATCTCCTTGAAGAACAATCAAAGGTTGAGTGTTTAGAAGGAAAAAGCTTCAGCTATTGCAACGTTCCTGCGCGAGCTAGCGCTCCCGCGAAAAACAATCTACCTAGGGCTTCGCGTATATTTCTCATAGAGGCCATTCGTGTGCGTGGATGCGAAGTCAAGTATCAAATCCATAAGTTTCTTCCATCATAAAAGGTATTAATTCTACATCAATATTTTATTTTGGAGTCAGGGTTTAGGTCTGATTTTCCGAGGTTTTACCCTCTTTTTGGGGCTCCTCACGGAGTTATCTCCAGAATTCATTCGATGGATATTCGGAGATTAACCGGAATAGAGTTCTTAAGTTTCAGATCTGATAATTAATCATGCACGAAAGTTTTAGCATAATTGTATAAACGATTCCGGCATAATCCTATGTGTTCTTAAGGTGCTGATTTCTAGATTTGACCTTGTAAGCATGCATGAATTAAATTGTTTGATTCGGTTTTTCCGCTGCGTTTTAAAACTTAAAAAGAACTACGTATGGCTTGATCCCCCTTATGAAGGGGTACGTAGGCAAACCGATCAGGTTCAGCCATGGTTTTTAAAAAAAAAAATTCAGCATGCTTAATACCGAAGAACCTAGGATTCACTTTCAGCGGTATCAGAGCCAGATTAATGTTTAAACTTTTATGTTTTAATTTTTGCAATTAAATCTGAAATCATGAGCATGCTTAGATTAAATCTAAAGTATTTTTTATGATTGATTTAATTGCTGATTATGCATGATTAACTAGATCTGAAATTTTGAATGCATATGATGCATGTTTGTGTTAAGATTTGTAGCATAAATAAATCTGAAATCATAATATTGTTTAGATTAGATCTAAATAAAGTTTATGATTCATATGATCTCTGATTTTAATGAACAAATCAGATCTGAAAATAAAAGTAAAAAAATAAATACATAAGATGTATGTTGTTTGTATTCATTCATGTTGTTATGTATATGTGATGCATGAACATAAAACATAATGACTTAAACATGAATTAAATCTGATTACATGTGATTAATTACAAAAACTCAGATCTGAAAATATATTTTAAAAACTGAAAGATTGTAATTAATATGTAATTAAAAAGAAATATGCAATGATCAAAACTTTCATAAATCTAAACTTAATTGAGAATTAAGTGTTATGAAATAGAATTGTAACTCAATTAATTGACATTGCATAATTCTTTGGGCATATGGGTTAGCTTGAATCAAGTTCCTAGGATTGGGCTAGACCTAAGGTTAGAATCATACATGGACAAATAGAATTAATTGATCAAATCTAATTAAGTAGTAACTAGATTAGGTCAAGAAAATTCTAGGTCAATTTACAATAGTTGTAGATGGATCAAATCCATATATTTGATTAAACCAAGATAGAACTTGATTTAGGCTCAGAGATGTAGCCCGAGTCATTTGAGTAATCAAATCGAAATTGATTAACCAATCGATGTCTAAGATAAGTTTGGCAGTTTTGACCGGTGGTTTTTAATTGGGAGCTATTCGCACTGATTCGCCTTTGTCGAGTTAATGGCATATCCCTTCCACCGATCTCACTTACCTGGCCGACATGGTCAATCACATTTTGATTGGATCACTTAATGATTCGAGTTAGCCCATGCCTATAAGGAAAATCAGTTTGACTGATTTAGGTGCCTGCTTAACCAGTTTCAGTCTAATCTGATTTGGTGAAGTCAGTGAGAGAAATTAGACTAACTGAATCTTCTCATCTATCCTAATTACTAAATCCTCTAAAATTATTAGGTCCTTAAAATGAAATGGTTATGGTGATAACTAGGTCATAGCCTCCCATTAAGTTGAGTGATAATGGGTCCAATGTTTTGATAATTATTGGAGGCGCCACACGCCTGGTACTTATCAAGCATTGAAATTGTCATTCAATATATGATGAGTTAAGTGTACCTTCAATAGGCGGTTAGGTGAGCCAAGCCACACTCGAGCTTGGTCGTCTATTAGTTGATTAAACTTAACCCTATCATTTAATGGTTGGACCTGACTAGTGTATTCGGTGGAGGCGCCACACGCCTGCCGAAGAACCTAGGGCAAAATTATCACTAGAAGTTGCTTGGTGAAGCAACTGGTTTAGAACCTACCAATAGGTGCATATAGGTTGGCTGAGCCACACTCGGGCCTATATGCGATATATTGGGTTTTAGTGCCCACTAAAGAATTAAGAGTAATTTTTCGAATTGGAGGTAGAGGCTACCAATTTGTATAAAATAGTGAGAGTACCTTTAGACTAAAGTCCAAGTCTAATGTGTTTAGTCAATTCATATACTAATAGCCAAAAAAAAAATTTTACAGAAATGGCCACTAATTTGTCACTTCGCTTATTATTGGATAATGACAAGTTGACTGGTCCCAACTTCAATAATTGGTATAGAAAACTGAAAATTGTGCTAGAGCATGAATGGATCCTTTATGTGATAAGAGATCCGGCACCTGAGCAGCTCGCTGCTAATGCATGGGGTACAGTCAGAGACACTTATCAGAAGTGGCTCAGTGATCATATCACTGTCCGTTGCATTATGCTCGCTGCAATGAATGATGAGTTTAGTAGGTATTTTGAGAAAGCGCAGCTGGAGGACATCATTCAAGTGTTGAATGAATCTTTCGGTATTCTTGATAATGTTGAAAAGCACAAAACTAGTTGTGCTATTTTCAGCGCACGTATGAAGGATGGGACTTCGATGATCGATCATGTATTGTACATGATTGAGTTAATCGAGCGCCTAAGCACTTTCAGATCTCCCCTACATGATCAATTGGGGAAGGATGCTATACTGAATTCTCTTTCTGGTTCGTACTGCTCATTTATCACCAATTTTCGTATGACGAAACTAGTAAATTATCACCAATTATTGGGTTTACTACAAACTTTTGAGAAGGATCACCAACTCCTAAAAGGGTCGGTGAATTTAGTGGAAGGTTCGTCCGGGGGTTGTGGTACCTTTAAGAAAGGAAAGAAAAAAAATAAGAATCAAAAAAAAAGGTGCAACGTGCTAAGCCAAGTCAGACCAAAAAGATTAAGGCTGACCACAATCTGGCAGAATGTTTCTATTGTAAGAAGCAGGGGCATTAGAAGAGGAATTATCCTCAGTACCTTGCCTCACTTGACCCGAACAGGCCAAGCAAAAGAAAAAGGCAATCAGTTGCTGATTAAGGTATTTATATGATAACACCTTGTAATTTCTCTATATGTGATAATTCGACCTGGGTATTAGATACTGGAAGTCCATTTAATATATGCAATTCGTTGCAAGGACTTCAGGTCAATGAGAAATTTGAAAACAGCGAGAGATTCCTGAATGTTGGAGATGGAAGATCTGTTACAGCTCTAGCTTTAGGAAATCTCAAACTTGTTTTCAATTCTCATATAGTTGTCTTGAATGATTGTCATTATTGTCCTACGTTCTTATTGAATGTAATTTCCGTAGGCCTTTTGGCCATGAACGGTTATGAAATTTCAATAAAGAAATATTTTTTGTGATATCATTATGAATGGTGTTACTGTAATGAATGGACAATTGAGCAATGACATCTACTTGTTATCACAACCTGTTAATGTAATGTACACGTCAAGTAAGCACCCTAGAGTAGATAATGTCACGGATGTCTACCTTTGGCATCATAGGCTAGGACATATTAACAAGAACAGGATGAACAGGTTAAGTAAAGAGGGAATCATCGATGTTAATGATTGTGAATCATTGACAATCTGTGAATCATGCCTTCTTGGTAAAATGACCAAATCACCTTTTATCGAAAAAGGTGAACGAGCCAGTGACTTATTAACCCTTGTACATTCTGATGTATGTGGGCCAATGAGCACAAATGCTATAGGTGGGTATTCATATTTCATTACGTTTACAGACGACCTTTCTAGGTATGGTTATGTCTATTTAATGAGACCCAATTGATGGGACTTGACCCAATTGGATTGGGCTTGATCCAAATCAATTAGAAGACCTTATTTGATGAGGATTATAAGTCCAAATAATCAGAATTGGATAAGAAGAATCCCTAAATTTTAGGAACTCATCCTTATCTTCTTGGAGAAGAATGATACCTTAATTTATTCCCAATATTTCTACGCCTATCCTCTTTATTTTTGGCCAAAAATTGGCGTGAGAAGAGAGGAGGCGTGGGGCTATATTTTCTATAAAAATGGCATCTTAAATCTTTCTAGAAAGATTTAGATGAATTTCCTAATTTGTAGGGATTGCATGGTGCATGAAATAGGGTGGTCTGCAGCTGAACTTTGGACGCATGAATTCCTATCTTTTAGTGATCCAAAATGCACGAAATTTGGATATGTTTATCTCCTCTTAGCTGCCAAACCACCAAAAATTTTTGGGAATTTTATCAGCCAAATTAGTTGGCTAAATTAGGTGTGAGGCATGGGATAGTCTTTTGGCTATAAAAGACCCCCATGCCTTGGGTTCAAGATATACTATATTTAGAGGTTTCAAAAAAATTTTGAAAAAATTCTCTAAGGGCCTCCATCCCTTCTTCTCTTTCTTCCTCACGTCCATCCTCCATCTTCTTGAAGAACAATCAAAGGTTGAGTGTTTAGAAAGAAAAAGCTTCAGTCATTGCTATGTTCCTGCGCGAGCTAGCACTCCCGCGGAAGACAATCTACCTAGGGCTTCGCGTATATTTCTCATAGAGGCCATTCGTGTGCGTGGATGCGAAGTCAAAGATCAGATCCATAAGTTTCTTCCATCATAAAAAGTATTAATCCTACATCAATATTTTATTTTGGAGTCAGGGTCTAGGTCTGATTCCCCGAGGTTTTACCCTCCTTTAGGGCACCTCACGGAATTATCTCCAGAATCCATTCGATGGATATTCGGAAATTAATCGGAATAGAGTGTTACTCTTGATCACAAGATCAACAAATACTATGAGAGCACCTTGCTCTGATACCACTTGTTGCCCAAGGTGACAAACAAACAGAGGGAGGGTGAATTGGTTTCTCTAAATTTTTACTACTTTAATTGAGACAATTGGTGAGTGAGTGAAATTAAAACAAAACACAATGCAAACACATAAGAAGTATAGTGGTTCGGTGCTCTCCTAAGCACCTACGTCCACTCCCCAAACGACCCCTTGGAAATTCACTATAATTCCGCGGATTACAGTTGGATTGTTTTTCGGGCTCACAATTCAAAAACCTTTATACTTTAGTTTTCCGGGATCACCAAAAACCTATGTTAGTTTTACGGGCTCACCAACAAACCTTCACAGTTGGTTTTACGAATTCTCCAACAAACCTACACCGTTGGTTTACGGGCTCACCAACAAACCTTTACAAGGTGATTAAGAACAAGAAGAAAGTTGAAACTCTTAGATAAGTAAATATAACAACTATGAGCTACAAAGAACAGTTTAGAATATAGTTATCGCTTTGATAAGACTTCTCTCTTTTTTGTCTAGATTGCTTCACTCTTCAAGAGTTGATGGAGCTCTTAATGTTTCTTAGAATCTGCTCAATCACTTTCTTTTGGCTCTTTGAATGAAGCACTTGGATGAAGAAAATTAGGGCTCTTGACATTCTTGTGTAAGCTTTGATATTTTGCAAAAGGATATTTTCTCTAATGAATAGTGTCACTTTAAATACTTTTCCTCATCCATTAGACACCTTCCATTGGTTAGATTTCAAAAACTAGCCGTTATTTGCTGTTGTGAGGTCAAAAAGTACTTCTGCAGAACTAGCCGTTATGCTTCTGCCCGTGCTGGGGTCGACCCAAACTTTTCTGGGGTCGACTCAAACTACTGTTCATCAGACTTGGGGTCGACCCAACTTTCACTGGGGTCGACTCCTGCTATATTGGGGTCGGCCCTCTCAGAAAACACAGAACCTTATCTTTCAGCTGTTTTTCACTGGGGTCGACTCAACTCTTTTTGGGGTCAACTCAAGCTACAGTGGGGTCGACTCAAGTTCCATTGGGGTCGACCCTCTCAGGGATTCCAGAGACACAGTTTTGAACGACACAGCCTTGGGGTCGACTCATGTTCAGTTGGGGTCGACTCCATTAGGGTCGACTCAAGCATTCCTGGGGTCGGCTTAGTGAAGGTTGGGGTCGGCCCTCTCAGTAAATTCCAGAGACTTATTTTCTTAAGGCTTGAAGATGGAGTCGACTCAAGCATGCTTGGGGTCGACTCCACTACTGTTCATCCGTGCCAATTTCGCAGAGGTGTGCCTAATGGTTCCATGATGTGCCGGGGTCGACTCCACCTTTCTTGGGGTCGACTCATTCCACACTTTGCTGCATCTTAAGGTTAGATTCATTCATACAATCAATGAAATATGCTTCAAACAATTTTGAATGTATGCCATGGTAGTGTTACATACTCTTAACAATGAAAGTTACTATTGTGCCCTTAAGAGTACGTTTCACTTGAAACTTTGATGAATTAGAATTTAGAATTCACTATCCCTTTTCTATCGCAAATTTTATCTCATTATTAATCATTGAAAGACATCTTGATCTCATTCTTCTAATGTATCGAGAGTGTCGAACTCAGTAATGATGTATCATGTTAACTTGTAGTATTTAATTAGATATTCCCTCAATGGTTGTGTTAATCATCAAAATAACACTATCATCCTCAGAATTACACACTGCGCAGCATTTCAGATTTGAAAGGGGATGGTGAGGCTGATGCTGGTTTCTTGGTTTTACAAAAGCATGTGTGAGTACAAGTGCTCATACCAATTAATTGCATCTATGACTGATGATCCAAAAGTTTATAGAAAGAGGAATTCAGTATACACAATTTTCACTAGAATAGGTTCCATGTATCAAAATTAGACAGTGCATTGGAAACAGAAACTATGTTCTCATAAGATAAGAAGGTGAATTGACCAAGAGAGAAGAAACTAGACTTGTTAAACACGCCAGAGCAGGTCATGTTCTTCAAATTGCTTCAGCTACCTGAAAATCATCTTCTAGACCAAAAGATCTTCAACAATATTAAGGACAAAAAGGAGAAACTTTTCCAATTGAACGTATAAAAAAGCACAAAACATAAAGCATTCAGTGTCAACAAGAAGCCTTACCATGGAACAAAGGAATTGACCAAACTGATCCACAACATCAGATCCAAAATGTTTTAGAATCAATACAAGAGTCAAAAGGTAAGGAAGATGAGAATCAGTTCTAGAAGCAAAAAAATATAACTAGTCAACATGTGCCAGAGCAGTTCTTGTACCTCAAATTTCTTCTCACTTGGGAGTCAACTACCAGAAGGAAGTGTCTTCAGTTAATTCAAGACAGCATAAATTTATAAGTTGTTCTATAACAATGAAGAACAAGGATAATACAGAAGGTAAAGCACAACACCGTCCAAAAAAAAAAACTAGATTACATCATACTTCAAAAGAAAAGAAGCTAAATCATTTGGAACAAAACTTACAGATATGAGTATATAATGTGACTTCATAGTTCAACAAAACAAATTTAATAAAAATGAAGCAAAAAAATGAAAAAAGCCACTCGAACAAAATAAAAATAGGCCAAATAGATAAATGGACAAAAAAACGTAAAAGACATGAAGGAAAAAATGCATACCTGACAAGAAAAATAAAAAACTTGACTACTAAAATAAAAATGTCAATGTAATTTGAAACCTTCAACAAACATAAAATAAAAAATAAAGCAGTTGTATAGTGAATAAAGCTTATAACTAAGATAACGATACTTTTCATGAAAGATGAAGAAGATTATTTAATAATTCAGATAACAATTTACTAGAAAGGAGGGACAAGCAAAAAATATAAGTCAAATAAGGTAAAACTACCTAAAAACAATTAATAACAAAATCTAAAAGACCACCAAAGCAACCTATACAAAATTGAATATAAAATGAAAATGTCATTTATAATTTTAAATATTCAATAAACAAAAGAAAGTTCTAAATTGCAAGGAAAGAAGATTCACAATGATTGAAAAAGTTGAAACATTTGGAAATAAAATGCACACTATAAAGATGATTGAATGATTGAACAAAGTTATCCGGTACTCAAAAAAGAGGAGTCAAAGAAAAATAAATAAATAAGAAAAAAAGAGACCAAAGAAGTTAATCAGCTCAAAAACAATTGATAAGAAAATGTAAAAGAGCATAAAATAAAGTATACACCTATTGGAAAAATAAACAAATAAATGTCAAGGATTCATATAGCATCTGATACTTAACTGATGAAACATTTAAAAGTGAAATATTTCTGCAAAAGGTATAGGAACTCATAAGAAAAGTTTAAAGAAAAATTACTGAAATTGAAATGCAAAGTCGATTGCAAAATTATAAGTTAAATAGATAGCAACACATTTCAGTTGATGTAACTTGTAAGTATGCAAGAAGAGAAATCTGGAAAAAGAAAAATCATCAATCAAGTTAAGAAAAGCTTACATATATTCCTACTTCAAGAACAAGCTATCGATTATTATCATTGTATATTGAATAAGTAGTCTCTTCTAGATAATCTTGGCCCTTATCCATGTTACCAAGGTCTTGCATGTTTGGACTTACAGATATATCCTTGGGTTGGTCAACACTAGCAATGATTTCCATGAGTGCTATATTATGCCTTCTGCACATGTTAATCTATGAAATGAATGTCAATGTATATGTTCCAATATTTGCACCAAATCTAACCACTGCAAAAACCTCTTTTGAAGGCATTTAACTAGTAGTAGATGACTGCCCAATCTTTCTACTAGTTAAGATGTACAACAAAGTAAAAGATGGAAACAAAAAAAAAAAAAAATGAAGTCAATACCAGAAACATATAGAAGGGAACAACTGAGTAATACTTGGTTGAAAACTCCTCGATTCATTTGCCAAGGATGCCAAACTGAATAGAGAACATTGCCGTGAGACTAAAGTTTCAAAATAAAGACCATTATAATACTAATCTAGAACAGAACTTAGTTCTGTTTCAATTTCAAAAGAAAGGCTATCGTAACCTGAATTTGTTAACGAGAATCAAATCTTTTTCAACGGTTAGACCCTGAAGGGATCTCTTATATCTTATGTATCACAAACGAGTAAACAAATTCGGTTTTCCAGGGTTACGGTTAGAAGCCAGAGGATCTCAGAAATCTCACATCTTAACGAAAAGAAGAATTAGAACCAGAAAGAATCCCAAAATCTCAGGTCTATGGTTTCTCACGTTGTCGAAGTGGGTTTCTAAGGTTTAATCTAAAACAGATTGCAACGATCTTGGGTCAATCCAAGAAAAAGGTGAGGAAATAAGAAGGAGTAGGAGGACCAGCGGATCTTTTCTAAAAAGGAGAAGAAATTGTGAAAAAGAGTAATAATTGTTTTTTAGGTTGAACCGGAACGGATCATATAAATTGGAAATAGTTCACAAGAACCCTAGATAGGTTCAAGAAGAGAAGGAAAGAAAAGAAGAGAAAAAGAGGACGTAGGATTTCAAGAACCCGAAACCTTCATCTACTTGAAGGGATCAGCAGTCGTTCTTGGATCGTTCATCCTCTGGAAATTTTCTCGACCAAGAACTGGACAGATCTTCGAATAGATGCAAAAAATCGACACGTTCTTCACCGACGAGATGGATCGAGCTGGAAAGGGAGGATTAGGATCAAAGCTAGCTTCGAGGAAGATCGGCGGCATCTGTTGAGCGCTGGCTCGGCCTCGAGGGTTTCGACAAGAAGGTGAAAGCGGGGAGAAGAAGGTTGAGGAGAGAGAGAGGAGAAACAAGGGTTCTCCCCGAAGAAAAGAGCGGGCTAGCGGAGATTCAAAAGGAAGGGCGGGTCACGGTCCATGCCAAGGCTGGGGGGAATTGGATATTTATAGCGGCTTAAGGCGGTGCTTTAAATTAACGCGACCATTATATAACCCTTTCGGGCTTTTTCCGCATGCTGTCACGGGAATTTTTTTTTTTTTTTTCGTTACCTCATAACGTAACGGTGAAAAGATGAACGTCGTTATAATGGGCTATTTTGCGTTAGAAGTTATAACGGGAAACAGGTTCGTTATTGCAAGTAATCGCTGATATAAATTTATAATACAAATAATGATAGAAGGATCATAAAACACCCAAATGGACCTCAAATCTATGTAAGCTGTTGGAGCTGGGCCTCCGAGTACACAGCCCTCTAAGCAAAGTCACACCCAAGACACCTAGTAAGGTTTGAACCCAGCTAACGTTATATCCATATATATATATATATATATATATATATATATATATATATATAGACACACACACGCACACACGCACACATACATACATAACCATAGTGCATTGAGAGGATGTCCTATGTCGTATCACCAATATCCATATATATATATATATATATATATATATATATATATATATATATATAGACACACACACACACATACACATACATACATAACCATGGTGCATTGAGAGGATGTCCTGTGTCGTATCACCACCCCTAAGTAAGGGGATGTTTGCATTATTGGGCTGAAAAAGACCTCAGCAGACTTTTTTTCCCACTATGGGATGCAGGTCGGCCCACTCCAAGACTATTCCTAGATAATTATAAATATAAGCCTAACCTAGTCGATAATCTTATGGTTTTGCTCATTATACTAGCTCAATCTATGAATTTAATAGGATTTTCAGTCTAATCATCCAAATAAATTCTAAATGGATTCTAGACGGAGATGACTCCTGCCATAAGTATACAAGCTGGTAGTTTGCTAGATTGATATCATCTTAATAGAAGTGTACACACTGGGTCGAGCTAAGAATGAGTAAGAGAAAGGGAGGCATAACTACCAACCCTCTAATAGAAATATACACCATGTTTTACAATTCGATAATATCTCATGCTTGCTCGACTATATGGCAGATTATGGAACAACTATTAGGATCTGAACAAATCTAATAATATATTTATTAAATACATTCCACTTATAATATATTTTTATTTTATTCTTAAAAAACTAATTTATTCTTCTATTATATAAATTTATATTTAAATTTTTATTTTCTCCTCTCCACCCGTGGGTATCATTATCGAATCTCTCTACGTTGGATGTATCGTTACCAAATCTCTATGCGTTGGATGAATCTTTGGTACACTTGGAACCACCGGATCTTCCAAGTATCTAGTCAAACCGGTCTTCAAGTCTGATGCTCTGCTCGTTACTTGGCCAAAGAACATATCCAGGCTATGTCTAAATCCGTGGATCGGGGCAAGATTTGTTTTTAAAACGACACATGGTACGCGGATACGTGTGGGAGTGATAGTGAAGCATCCAAATTTATTTTTTTTAAAAAAAAAGTTGACAAAGAGATAAAGGAACAGCTTTGAGGCTCTCCCACAAAAACTCTCTTGAATGATGCGTAGCATAGAAAGTAACCTAGTCGATGGTACTATTTGCTTTCCAAAAGACATAAGTGACCCGGAAAGCTTTAAACCCTAAACCATCTCTTAAACGAGTGTTTCTTTGGTTCTTGGCAAAAATCTTCTCCAAGTGAAGCGTCGCCCCCCAAGCTTGGGTTCTCTGCGAGTGGTCGCGTGTCTAAAAATAAAGGGTTGGCATGTTCTTGTCATGACCTCACAAGAAAGAAATCATGGTTCTAATTTTACTTGTAGTAAAGTAGGAATGGAACCGGGGAGAATGAAATAATCTTTTGAAGCTTGATTGATTTGATATTACATCTTTTCTTTTTGTTTGCTGCTTCCTTGTCCATCCTTATGTTGATTGCATTTCATAAGATTAATAAACACGGTTGATGGAGATTTGCCCCATCATCTTTTTTAGAAACAAAATTGATTAAATGCATTGAGTTTGGTAGTTGATGAGATAAGAGTAAATCCACAGGAGGTAGCAGTCACTGGGAGTGACTCAGGCCCTGTTTGGGGGAGCTTTTGGAGGGCCAAAAAGCACTTTCTGGCCCTCCAAAAGTACTTTTAGCTAAAAAATGGTGTTTGGTAAATTTTTTGAAAAGCTGTTTCAGCTTTTGCGGGAAGCTGAAAACAGCTTTTGGAAGGAAGCTCCAATTTGGAGCTTTCCGAAAATGCTGTTTTCAGCTTTTTCGGAAAGCTGTATTTTTGACCAAAATACCCCCATGTAAAAAAAAAATTCCTCCCCAAAAAAGGTTCCTCACCGCCTGTTCCTCTCCCAACCGACCCGCCCCCCCTCCCCCCGGCCCTGTTCCTCTCCCAAACCACCTCCCAACCCACCCGCACCCCCACCCCTCCCCCCCGCATCACCGCCGCCGCTGCCGCTGCTGTGCCTCCCTCTCCCCCGCCGCCGCACCCCGTCCCTCTCCCCCGCCGCCGCACCCCCTCCCTCTTCCCCGCCGCTGCAGTGCCCCGCCGCCACACCCCCTCCCTCTCCCCCGCCGCTGCAGTGCCGCACCCCTTCCCTCTCCCCCGCCGCCGCAGTGTCTCCCCGCTGCAGTGCCGCACCCCCTCCCTCTCCCCCGCCGCTGCACCCCGTCCCTCTCCCCCGCCGCCGTAGGGCCGCACCCCCTCCGGTGCCATCGGCCACCGAGACTGCCGCCGGCCACGGCCCGGCCCCCTCCCGCGGCCGCCGTGGCCTGGCCCCCTTCCGGTGCTGCCGGGTGTGCGGGAGGAGAAGAACGGAGAAGGGGGCAGAGGAAGGAAGGAGAAGAAGAGAAGAAAAAAAGAAAAGGAAAAAAAAGAAGAAAAAAAAATAAAATAAAAGAAAAGAAAAGAAAAGAAAAGAATAAATAAATAAATAAATAAATGCATAAATAAATATTTATATAAATGAATGAATGAATGAATAAATAAATAAGATAATAAATAAATATATTTCAATGGATAAAATAATAAATAAATAAATGCATAAATAAAAATATATATACGAATGAACGTATAAATAAATAAATATAAAGAAAAATAATGAGTGAGTGGCAAATAATCTGATCCTTATGATATTGATAAGTACGGTGAATTTGTCGCCATTGCAAATAGTTAAGTAAAAAGATAATCTATTAAACAAATAAATAGTTATTTATTGTTGTATTATACTATAAATATATTATTATATTACATTATATCATAATACATTAATATGTAATGTTAAATAATTTAATATTATGTTATATTATGAAAAATTAATTTATACTAATAATATATTATTTTATACCTTTATTATTGTATTATACTATACATATTATATTATATTACCTTATATCATAATACATTAATATGTTATTTTAAATAATTTAATATTATGTTATATTATGAGAAATTAATTAATACTAATAATTATATTACCATTATGCTATGCTATGCAATATCATATTACTATATTATAATAATAATATTTTATATTACAGTAATATTATACTATATCGTATATTATGTATTAATATATGTTATGTTTTATCATGCTCTATTGTATAATACTATGCAATGTCCTTTATGGTAATTTTGTCATATAAAAGTACTTTCTCAGTTTGTTTACCAAACATATGTTAAAGTGCCACAGCACTTTAAAAATATAGTTACCAAACAACAAACAGCTTTTTATAACAGCTCTACTTCAGACAGCTCTACTTCCAACAGCTCTACTGCCAACAGCTCCCCCAAACAGGGCCTCAATGCCTTTACTAACGCGGTGCACAACGTTGTCAACCGGAGGATTAGGATTCCGACCTCCACAAAGAATGGCAGCTCAGACCTCTTTGTTTTCGTTTTGTTCAATGGCCACTACTTGGAACCACTCACAATGTTATGCCTTGTTTCACTGTATTTTATAAGAAAAATGCTTGTCACCAAACAGGATCTACTATATGAAAATTTTGGACGAATCATTCTATCCAGTTTTGCAATATTTTATTTTTAAATTTTTATTAATATCTTTATTTCTGTTTAATATAAATCAGCCGATTTATTTTTTTAAAAAAAGAAAACTGCTTGTTGGATTTTAAACTATGAGTGTCACTTGAAATTCCACTTGATCATTGGATGACAGTATGTTTAAAGGATTATCAGAGGGCTTCAAATACACATGTTTGTTTAATGAACGTGAACGTGTAAAACATAAAGGGAAGAGGTGAGACCAACATCAAGCCAAAAAAGAGAAGAAAAAAAAATTATTACTGATATACGTGATAGAAATTAGAACGTATCATCCTTGAATGGTTAGGAATTTGTGAACAAAGACATGGGCGCATACGTGCATAGATGTATGAGAGTACATATAAGAATAAAAGTTGAAGACAGCTTCATTGGATGGATCCTGCAGGGGTCCGAAGGGGTCGGTGATTACCATCCGCTGCTGAGAGATATCCAGACTATGGTTTGTGGTGAGATAGTGCTCCAAGCGAAGCACGTATTTAGATAAGCTAATGGCGCTGCAGATTGGATGGTCTTTTTTGTTGCCGACCATTCGGAGGATCACCTCTAGGTAGAAGAGGCAGAGTTGCCCGGCGCACTCCGTGATGTACTGTTTTTTGATTTTCTTAGTTGTATCTAACTATCTATAGACATTATGTATGATACTTTCGTTTTCAGCTTAAAAAAAAAAAGAAAAAAGGGGCAGCTCAAACTATTTAGATGATTAGATTAAAAATTCTATTAGTCGGACTAATACAACCAATAAAATCATAAAATTACAGAATGGATTAGACTTATATTTATAAATAAATAAAAATAATTTTGGAATGGATCGATCTGAATCAAATGATGAGAAAAAAGAAAAAAAAAAGATAGATTTTCTTCTCCTTATGTATTTAGAAGGATTTAAGGCTTCCATGTTCGTCTACTGCTAGAGTCTTACGTCTTCAATACTTCCCTTCTAATGGCAAATTCTTTAATTATTGCAAATGCAATCGATTGACACTTTTATTTATTTGCAATCCCCCCCACTCCAAAATAAGAAAAAAATAATAAAGCGTGTCGTGATGCACCGGGCAGAGCAACCATCTCTGCTGTAAAGGTGATAAAAAAAAGCGTCATTATCGGCTTTCATATAGCTTATAAATTTACTCCCGAGGTACAACAATTTGAAAGATTGAAAAAACCAAAAAAGGTCAAAAAAAAAAAGAAGATATGTCAACTCTTGAAGGTCAAGCACTGTCCAAGTGCAATGATCTAATAGTCAATGTAATAAATAATCTAACCTATAGTTGAGGCATTTGAAGCACGGACGTGAGTCGCCTCGCCACCTACTTTGGTGGCACTGCATGCCAGGTGGGCCATAAGGTGGATCCAAAGACCCCGTAAATCCTACTGCAAGTGGGATAAAATATTGCAGTTGACGAGAACCATCGGAATTACTCAGTGGGTCACATGAAACCATCAGAATTATTCATAGCCCTTGGAGCAAAGTACTCATCTTCCTGTTATATTTTCCCCTTTTCAAAAGCTTATTTTTGATAACTTTTTAAAAGAATATGCATCTTAGGACAAGCATAAACATAACATTATAAAAAATAAGAATCCAGAAGAATCTACATATTTATTGCAGACTATTTTGGCCATTAGAAGTAAAGCTGGACAAAATCTAGAAGAAAAATCTATCACATTAAAAAGCCGACGAGTCGTAAGCCAAATTTCCGAACATATTAATTTAGTCGCATGACGTTCGATTGAGACGATTTTTTTTTTAAAAAAAAAATCAGATAATTTTTTGAGATCTACAACATGATGTCCTATGTTTTAGAGGTTCGGGATCTGAAAATGGCCGATCAAACCAAAAGTTTTCTTTTTAGGTACGACTTTAATCGAGCATATTTTTCAATCCGAGAAGAATCAAAGAGTGACAGAAGATAAACTTGATATAAAAATCGATATCTATCTTCAGAATATTTTTAGCTTTTTGAGATTATTTCTATTAGTAAATTCTATTTGAAGAAGAAGAGCCTTATTAGACAAGAGCAAACTTTATTATTATAAATAAAAATTATGTACTTTAATTATATGTATATATATATTTTAAAATTTGAATTAAGTGAATTGGAAAAAAAAAAACATCTTTCCAACGAGATCAAATCATCTCTTATTAATTTACACCCGCAATCCATGGACTCAAGGGACATCCATTAAATTTCCAGCTCACGCTTAACAGCAAACTAACAACTGCACCGCTGCATGCTGCATTTATGGTACTGCCATGCTGATTTAGAGGGCAAGGAGTACTGCAACCGTGCATCGGAGCCGTTCTGTGGACGGAGCCGCCCTGTTAGGCGGCGATGGTTAATGTCATCCGTTCGTATTCTTTGGGAGCACGGAATAAATCATTGGAGGCTCCTCTAGAAGACTACAGCATGTATCCAATCGTATTTTACGGCTGTTCTTACACCCTTGTAAGAGTTCGAGCATGCATCGTACTTTAACCGTTCAACACTTCTAGGCTTACGGTGTAATTAATTCTTGTATCCAATAGTGTTTCTTTCTACTGTTTTTATGCACTATTGTGAAAGGAGGCATTGTAACTTTTTTTTAGGTTTCATGAAAGTGGAATTTTAATTTTTTTTGTTTCCTTCATCGAATTTATTTGGGTCATTTTTCCTGATTGGATCATAAAGAGTTACAAGGACTATATTTTAGCTGATAAAATCATTTTTTCCTAATTTTTTTTTTACTATAAACATTGCTTATTTTTATCATTGAAGTCATTCTTGCGTCGGCATGTGACTGACCCCATCTCACTAAATTTTAATTAACCACAAGGGGCGTGAGGACTATAAATAACTTTTGATCATTTGATAAACTACTCTTCCTATTTGACATTATTTCATCATAAATATTGCTCACATATATCGTTGAAATCGTTCTTGCATTCAATGAGTCCACTCAGACTTCTACTCTTTTCTTCTCTTCTTCTTCTTTTTTTCTCATGGTAGATTTGTTCTTTTACTAATCACTCTTCCACTTGGTTACATACTTGTTTGCCGCACTGCTCATCTAGTCACCACCACACCCAACCTATTAGGCTATTTATTAGTTACTACTTCTGGGCAGGGCATGAATGAGTTCCATTGATCTAGATAAGTTACTGGGCAACATAAAAGTACTGAGATAACAAACAATCTCCGCAAACATAGGGTTTAGTCACTTGAGTTAAGTCACATTTTCTTCAGCATGACATTTGATTTAATTAGATAGGCACCTCATCGAGAAGTCCAAATTATCTTGGATGTTGGACAAGTGCACAATTGAGATAATTGAATGGCTAGAAGTAGTTATAATTTAAATCTTGATTGCCAAAGAGTTATAGCACATTATTTTGAATTCCCTAATTAGTAAACAATGTCTGAAAAATACAAACTAGATAGACATCTGCTCGTTTGGAACAAGAGCAATGAGTAAATGCATGAAGATATAATCTAGAATGTGGATAATAACCTTCTAGTACAACAACATGCTTTTCTTTTTTTAGGCAGTTTACTTATCAAAGACGCTGCTAATTTAGTCGTGATAGAAAATTATCGTCATCATCTATGCCACACCAATACAGTCTACCATTGCATCAGCCAAAGAGACTAATCAATAAGTGCGGTGATGTGACAATTGGTCGATGTAAAAGCTCAGATTGTTTAGCTAAAAATCCGTCAACTCTAGGCAAGGATCAAAGTAGTTGTATAGTCAAGAGTACATGAAATATGTTAATTCTACAAGCATTGTTAAAAAAACACATATAACCTTCTAGTACAACAGCATGCATGCCTTTCTTTTTTTGGGCAGTTTACTTATCGAAGACACAGCTAATTTAGTCGCGATAGAAAATTACTGTCATCATCTATGCCACACCAATACAATCTACCATAGCATTAGCCAAAGAGATTGATCAATAAGTGAGGTGATGTGACGATCGATCCATGTAGAAGCTTAGATTGTTTAGCTAAAATCCATTGACTCTAGGCAAGGATCAAAGTAGTTGCATGGTCTAGAGTACATGAAATTTGTTAATTCTACAAGTAGTGTCGAGAAAACACATATAAAATTGTAATGGCAATTCATGCATAACAAATATTTAAGTTGATGTATTTGTTTGCAATGGAACCAAATTAATGAATGGATGAAGGAATGTGGGTAGGAATTAATGAATGGATGTGACCATAAAATAAAGGATTCATTTATAAACTCTCTCTTTGTTGCTTTCACGATTCCTTTGTATGATGATGAAACTTTTAGCTAGATCCCTTGAGTGTTGGATGGTTATGTTATACGATTAGGATGTGAGATAATGACCTTCCTCCTCCTATTTGTCGTATGTCACGTTAGAGTGTATGCTCACATTTAAAACTACCTACCCATTATTTTCTAAAATACAAAAAAAAGGGCATTCACTTTTCGCCGAGGACCTGCCATGCCATCCCAAAGGAGGAGAACAGCCTAAAGAAAGGGCTGCCGGATTGATGAGCCGTGTGGGGAGCAGGTGAGCTCCCCAATTAAACTGGGCAAGTAAACAACCGTGTCCTTTCTCTCACGGCCAACCAGTAAAGCGCGTGGGCTTTAAGAGAATTGGTCCTCGGCCACAAGGGGGGAGCCACGGACCGTTGGGTTCATTTAGTGAGCCCCGGCCTATAAGAGGAGGGCTCGAACCATCCGGGTCGGGCAGAGGCAATTGGTTAGCAAGTAAACCAAAGCGTAAGGATATGGGTAGGGCGAGTGGGTGGGCGGTGCTCTCGGTGCTGCTGCTCTGTTTGAGTGGCCTGGTGGTGAGTGCAGTGGGGAGGGAATTGGGGAGTGGTGATGGAGAGGAGAAGTTTTTTTGGAAGAAAAAGGGGGTGAAGTTTGGGATCGGTAAGGGAGGAGGTCTAGGTGGTGGATTTGGCAAGGGTGGTGGGCTTGGCGGTGGAGAAGGCGGTGGGTTTGGCGGCGGCGGCGGTGCTGGTGGAGGTGCGGGAGGGGGAGTTGGCGGAGGTGCCGGCGGAGGTGCAGGTGGTGGGTTTGGAAAAGGTGGTGGTTTAGGTGGAGGGATTGGAAAGGGTGGTGGTCTTGGCGGTGGTGCCGGTGGAGGTGCGGGTGGTGGATTTGGAAAAGGTGGTGGAATAGGTGGCGGAATCGGAAAGGGCGGAGGTGCTGGTGGTGGTTTTGGAAAAGGTGGCGGAATCGGGAAGGGCGGTGGTGCCGGGGGTGGTTTTGGAAAAGGGGGTGGGATAGGCGGTGGAATCGGAAAAGGTGGTGGACTTGGCGGTGGTGCCGGGGGTGGGTTTGGTAAAGGTGGTGGGATTGGAAAGGGTGGTGGACTTGGCGGTGGTGCTGGCGGTGGCGCAGGAGGTGGTGCAGGTGGTGGACTTGGAGGGGGTGAGGGCGGTGGAATTGGTTTTGGTGGGGGATTCGGCAAGGGTGGGGGAATAGGCGGAGGAGGAGGAGGCGGTGGTGGTGGAGGTTTCGGCGGTGGCGGTGGCGGCGGGGTCGGCGGAGGCTTTGGCAAGGGTGGCGGGATTGGTGGCGGCTTTGGGAAAGGAGGCGGGATCGGAGGAGGATTTGGAGGAGGCGGTGGAGGTGGCGGTGGAGGTGGCGGAGGGTTTGGAGGAGGTTTTGGAGAAGGTGGTGGTGCTGGTATAGGTGGAGGGATCATTGGAGGAGCACATTAAATTAAGTGGGCAGTACGTACGTTGCATGGCCAACTTAATTTGGTCCCTTTATCATTGTTAAGTCGCTATGGTGTCGTCCGACTCTGTCTTCTTTCTTACCTTTTTTTTTTTTTTTCCTTGAAGGAAATGTCGTATGTTTCTAATAAAATAATATTCGTTAACGAGTAAATGCTATACAGTGATGTTTCGGAGCATTTATATAAAAAAACCCCAGTTTCAGCAGTCAATTTAATCTCTTCAGCCTCTGACTGGCCAATTAACTTGCTCGATTTCAGTTTCTATTTCAAGAACTCCACCTCGCTGCCATATATTACTCTTGGTATAAAAGCATGTGCGATTGGGGTGCCCGATTCGCACCGTAGATGCTGTACAATATTTAATGATCATCGTAAAAAATGAACGACTATCAAACAACAGAGGATTCTAGGTCGGTCGGCATGAGCAACACCTCCCATTCCCATGCACGGGGATGGATAATTATAAAAGCATTAAATATGAATGACTGGGTAGGACTAAATCTTTGATTGACTTTGCTGGATCGATTTATGATGTTTTGGTTGTTTGTCGAATGGAGTTGTGTGAATTTACATTTTATGATAATTATAATTTTTTATTTTTACATTTATTATATTTATACTTAATATATAGTTTGTAAAATCTAGATGTAATAGGCAAGTGGATGCCTCTAAAATTTTCTGTTGCATGAAACTAGCATAAAGAGTTTTGTCGTTTGAGCCAACCTATTCATAGTCCAAGTTAGACCATAAAACTGCAACTGATGCACCCTCCAAAAAGAAGAATTCTTGCACATGAGTTGATTTGAATTTTGATGATAGATTGCTAGAGCTATCATAATTCTATATACAAACATGAAAATCCTCATCCACATCATCAATGCTAAGAAATCATGTTTGCGGTATTGGACAAGTAGAACTCAGAATTAGCAAATAATATACTGGCATTCTCGATCTTTGTGACAATGGGCAAAAAAGTAAGAACAAAGCCCAATTAGAAATGACACTTGTGCCGAATGCCGATCAGGAATTAAGGATGCTCATTATTAGATGCCAGTTGGAAAGGAAGCTTGACGTCTGTCACTCATTGGGAAGGGATGCTCATGGTAGGGTGGTAAAGTAAGAAAAAAAACTCTAGCCACTCAATCTCAGAGAGATGAAAGACTTCGAAGAGATCGGAAAGTTGCAAAAGTGAAAGAAGAGCCTTATTTTCTTATAAAAATAATTTTGACTTTTTACAATAGATAAATAATTTTACTAGCGTTGTCAATTTAACTAGGCGTAACTGTAGGTTTTACAAAATATTGGATGTAAGTAAAATAAACATAGATTTTACGATAGTTTTCGTAAAGTTATTTTAGTCATTTTAAATTTTTTTTCGACATGGCACTTGTGTTCCATTAAAAGTTAACGGTTTAATTAATGTTCTCTTATGTTATAGGCTAAAGTATTAGATAAAATTTAATCTCAAAGGGGCAAGCGTAGGTTTTTCCTATTATTGGGTGTAAGAGTAATTTGTCCTTAATCTCAGCGAGATTTTTGTAATTTATTCAAAGAAGCATTCGTTAGCAACTTGTCAGCAATCTAGTTGCAATCAATATTGGATGGTGATGTCATTTCACCAATAGAACGGAATTTTTTACAGTGCAATTTTTGCAATGCAAAATATAGTACCATTGTGGATAGCTGCCACATCTTTCATGTTGAAAATACTCAGCTCTTCTTTATCTATTTAGTGCAATAAAACACGAAAACAACATGCTCTTATTGCATCATCGTTCTCAGCAGCGAAAAGGGGACCAAACCATGGAAGTACAATATTAAAAAATAGGATTTAATCTTAATATTCAATCTATTGATAGAGTGCTTGATGTATCCAGAGAAACATTAAAGGGCATTGGCCCTAGCCGTTTATCTAAAGCTTTTTTGGTAGATGGGTAACTTCTGAAGGGCTGTACCTTTGTTGTTGAAGGAGTAACCTATTCCGTGGGATAAGTTCCTTTTCGGCAATTGATTGAAGAGATGAGTGGAGAGAATAACAAGAACAAATTCGCCTCCTCTTTATTTTCTCGCTTTTTGGAGTGTTTAAAAAGTGAACGTAGACAAAATCGTGACTGAAAGAATAAGTTCTTCCTTTCTATGCGATAATTTCATTTAGCCAATTTGATGAATAATTTTATGAGGATATTCATATAATTTGCATATATATATATATATATATATATATATATATATATATATATATATATATATATATATATATATATATATATATATATATATATATATATATATGAATATATATTTGCATGTGTACCCGTACCATTTAACATTATTAAAAAATAAACGACTTAAAACTAAAATGATTGAAATACTTTATAGATAGATAAGCAAAAAAAGAAGTTATTAGGGTACACACGCAAATAACAACTTCACGAAAGTATTCGTGCAATTTCTTATATTTAGAATTGTTATGGGGGAATTGAGCCGCCATGCCCCACGTGATCGGCACGCGTATCCAGGAAAGCTACAGCTGCCCTATGATCCAGCACTCCGACTCCGAGTCGGACCTCCTCGGCTCCGCAGCCCGACCCCGGGTCGGCTGCCCTATGATCCAGCACTCCGACCCCGAGTCGGACCTCCTCGGCTTCGCAGCCCGACCCCGGGTCGGCTGCCCTATGATCCAGCATTCCGACCCCGAGTCGGAGATCTTTTGATAACGACAGGCTATTCTCCAGAGGCACGCCGCGGCCTCCTGCTCCACTACTCCCTGCAACGGCTGTACCCGATGCTGCCCACGATCTCCTGTATCAACCGTACGAAGCGGAGCTCCACTACGCCCTGCCATGACCGTACCCAGCGCTGCTCCACGACGCCCCGTAACGGCCATGTCAGTGGCCATTCTATCGTGCCCCACGACGACAAACCCCCCTGAGAGACCTCCCAGCCAGGTATATATGCGGCTGGGGGGAGAAGGGGGGGTAAGCAATACCTCCCAGAGCACTCTCTCCCACTTGTGATTATCATCTCTCCTCCTCCAATCTCCTCTGACTTGACCGTCGGAGGGCCATCACCACCCTGGTGGTGGTGCAGGCTTGTTTGCAGGTTCCTTGGCGGAAGGTGGAGCGCAACCAGCACCAACCAAGACAGCTCAGGCGGAACCCCGTTCACACCGTCGTGTCAATCGTTCTCGGTTTGGACCACCAGCAACAGTTGGCGCTAGAGGAAGGGCCCGAATCTCAGAACGATCGTAATGGCACGGCGAGGTGGTCGCGGAGCTTCCAATGCTTCCGGTCGCGGAGCCTCTCGCGCCTCTGGCCGGGAGGCTGCTGCGTCCCCAACACACTCTCAGCAGCATTCCACCGCTTCTCCTCCCATTCAGACGGTCGAACCTGCTCAGTTCGACCAGCTAGCCCAGCAGGTTCGCACCCTCGCGGAGGCAGTGCAGAATCTGCAGGGTGTGATCTCTCGGGTGCCGCAGCGGGCTCAGGAGCCGCTGCTCCCCGAGCACTCGCCTCTTCCTCACAACCCGCGCTCCTTCCTCTCCCATGGAGAGGAGCGCCGGCGCGGGGAGGATTCTCGAGTGCGGTCCATTCTGCCAGGACCTTCTCATCGGAGCTGCGCGGGGTACGAGAGGCGGACCCGGGCGCGTTCTCAGACACCCCAGTCCTCGAGGGGCCCGCACTCCAGTCGGTCCCCCTCGCGCCGCTCCTTGTCTCCCACCCACCGGTCGCGCTCCCTGGACCGGCGGGTGGACGATCTCCACAGACAGCTCCAGGTCCTGAAGGGCCACTCCAAAGATCCCTTCGCCGACTTGGAAATCTCCTCCCAGCCGGCGCTTGCCTCAAGGATCCTGCGAACCCTAAACCCGCCGGGGTTCAAAATGCCGGCGATCGAACCCTACGACGGGGCGGCGGACCCACGGGACTCTTATGCTCCTCCATGGAGCATCGGATCCTCTCCTCTGCAAGGCCTTCCCGGCGACCCTCCGCGGCCCGGCAAGGGCGTGGTTCGCCGGCCTGGAGGCTAATTCCATCCAGTCCTTCCACCAGTTCACCCGTCTCTTCATCAGCCATTTCGCCGTCAGTAGCCGGCGAAGACTGGTCTCCGACTCCCTCTTCGATGTCCGGCAGAACGAGGGAGAGAGCCTGCGGGATTATCTCACCCGCTTCAACAAGGCAACACTGGAGGTCCGGAATTTGAGCCAGGAGGTGGCTCTCTCAGCCCTGAAGCGAGGCTTCCGGAAGGGCAGACTCACCTTCTCCCTGGACAAACGCCTGCCGCGGAGCTTCCCGGAGCTGTTGTCTCGGGCAAACCAGTATGCAGACGCCGAGGAGGCAGCCTCCCACCGGAACAAGGAGGCCGCCGAGGCCCCTCTAAAGCCCGGGAAGAAAAGGCGAAAAGAGGCACCCCAGAGGAGGAGCCCGACGCCTCAACGCCGGCGCAGAAGCCCGTCACCAGCAAGGAACCACGGCGCCACACGCCCTCGTTCTCCGCACCGACGCTTCAACCGGTACACCCCACTCCTGGCCCCCCGGGCCCAGATCCTCATGGAGGTCAAGGGGCGGGAGGACCTTCCGGTCCCGAGGCAGATGAAGAAGATCCCTGGGAGGAAGCCTTCTCGGGCGTACTGTGAGTACCACCGAGACCACGGCCACGATACCGAAGACTGCTTCCAGCTTCGGGACGAGATCGAGGCTCTCATTCGCCGAGGGCGTCTCGGTCGATATGTAAACGACCGACGTCCCCCCGCAGACCCGCGTCCAGCCGACCCGGCCCCTCAGGAGCCTCGGGAGCAGAATCGACCCGTTGCGGGAGTGATCCACACCATCACTGGGGGCTGCTCTCGGCCCGTGAGGAACGCAGGGGGCTCGGCGGAAGTATCAGGAGTGGCCGTCGCGAAGAGGCAGCGGGTCGGAAATGTAATCACTTTTTGTGATGAAGATGTAAAGGGGGTTCAGACTCCCCACGATGACGCCATGGTGATCTCTCTCACTATGGCGGACTATGATGTAAGGCGTGTTCTTGTGGATAGTGGAAGCTCAGCTGATATTTTGTATTACGAGGCCTTCCAAAAGATGGGCTTTTCCCGACAATTGTTGCACAAAACATCCACCCCCCTCATAGGATTCACTGGAGACGCTATCTCGGCCGAAGGTGTCATCGAGCTGCCTGTGACTGCGGGCATCGCACCCGCAGAAGCCACGGTACGGCTCGGGTTCTTGGTCGTCCGTGTCCCCTCGGCCTACAACGCTATCCTCGGACGACCCGGACTGAACGCCCTTCGCGCGGTGGTTTCTACCTACCATTTGCTCATGCGGTTCCCCACAGCGGCCGGGATTGGAGAGGTCCGAGGTGACCAGCCGACCGCACGACAGTGTTTCCTAGCAACTCTCAAAGGGAAGAAGCCCATGGAGGCCCTAAGCGTCGAGTCACTTGACGCCAGAGACGAAGTGGCCTTGCGGCACGGGGAGCCGGCCGAGGGCGTAATCGAAGTTCCCCTCGAAGAAGGCCGCCCGGACCGCACGGTCCGGGTCGGTGCCAACCTCGACTTGGAAGCTCGGCTCCGGTTAGTGGAATTCCTCCGAGCCAATGCAGATGTGTTTGCCTGGTCGGCGGCCGATGTACCTGGGATCGACCCGGAGGTCGTTTCTCACGCCCTCAACGTCGACCCGACCCACCGACCAGTAAAGCAAAAGAAGAGACACTGTGCCCCGGATCGGATCCGGGTGGTCGACCAGGAGGTAGACAAACTCTTGGAGGCAGGTTTCATAAGAGAGGTGAGCTACCCCGAGTGGCTGGCAAACGTCGTACTTGTCCGGAAGGCGAGCGGGAAGTGGAGGATGTGCGTCGACTATACCGACCTGAACAAGGCGTGCCCCAAGGATAGCTTTCCGCTTCCACGGATAGACCAACTGGTCGACGCGACTTCCGGATATCAGCTACTGTCTTTTATGGACGCCTTCTCCGGCTACAACCAAATAATGATGGCTCCACAGGACGAGGAGAAAACTGCCTTCATAACAGACCGGGGGCTGTACTGTTACAAGGTAATGCCCTTCGGTCTGAAGAACGCTGGCGCCACTTACCAGCGCCTCGTCAATAAAATCTTCAAGGAGCAGATCGGCCGGAATATGGAGGTGTACGTGGACGATATGCTGGTAAAAAGCCGCCATGCAGACCAGCACATTGCAGATCTGGAGGAGACTTTCACCACCTTGCGAAAGTTTCGCATGAAGCTAAACCCAGCGAAGTGCGCTTTTGGTGCTTCGGCCGGGAGGTTCCTCGGTTTCATTGTCAACCAGCGCGGGATCGAGGCCAACCCGGACAAGATCAAAGCCATCCAAGATATGTCCCCTCCGACCAAAGTGAAGGAGGTTCAGGAGCTCGCTGGAAGGGTCGCCGCGCTCGGACGATTTGTGGCAAAGTCGGCCGAACGCTGCCAACCATTCTTCAAGGTGTTGAAGCGCCCAAAAGACTTCCTCTGGACGGCCGAATGTCATGCGGCGTTCGACCAGCTCAAGGAGTACATGGCGTCTCCTCCCCTGCTGTCCAAGCCGCAAGAGGGGGAGATGCTCTACCTTTACCTGGCGGTCTCCCCAACCGCAGTCAGCGCAGTACTGGTTCGGAAAGAGGCAAGACTTCAGAAGCCTGTATACTACATCAGCCGAGTCCTCCGGGATGCCGAGACGCGGTACACGAAGGCTGAGAAGATCGCCTTCGCGCTGCTGACTGCGACCAGGAGGCTTCGCCCCTATTTCCAGGCTCATTCTGTCACCCTTTTGACCGATCAACCACTGCGGCAGATTCTCAGCAATCCAGAGAATGCGGGACGGCTGGTGAAGTGGGCAGTAGAACTTGGTGAGTTCGACATCCGCTACCAGCCCCGACCAGCCATCAAGGCCCAGGTGCTCGCGGACTTTCTCGCTGAGTGCACTGTGCAGGAGGCGGAACCTAAGCCGCCGGAGACACCCAGCCTCGATCTCCCGATCTGGACGCTCCACATTGACGGGTCGTCGAACCCTGAAGGTGGAGGGGCTGGGCTGGTCCTCACCAATCCCGATGGAGTGATAGCCGAGTATGCCTTGAGGTTCGGATTTCCAGTGACCAACAATGAGGCGGAGTACGAGGCCCTAGTCGCGGGACTCAAACTCGCCAAGGAGCTCGGCATCCGGCGTCTGAAAGTCTTCACCGACTCCCAGCTGGTGGTCGGGCAGGTTCGAGGGGAGTTCGAGGCGCGGAGCCCGACCATGCAGAGCTACGTCCGGAAGGTGCAAACACTCATTCCCGACCTCGGCAGTGTTGACATTCAGCAGGTCCCGAGGAGCGAAAATGCCAGGGCCGACAGGTTGTCCCGCCTAGTGGACGCAGACGCGCACAACTTGTCGAGGGCAATCTACCTGGAGACCCTGGATGCCCCGAGCATTGACGGGGCTGGAGCGGTGATGGCAATTGATCCGGAGCCGTCTTGGATGGACCCGCTCGTCGCCTACCTCGCCGAAGGAATCCTCCCTGAAGACGAAGATCAGGCCCGGCGGCTTGTAAAGAAGTCCGCCCACTACGTACTTTATGAAGGGAGGCTGTATCGGACCTCGTTTACCGCCCCCCTCTTAAGGTGCCTCCGCCCCGCGGAAGCGGCCTACGCCCTCGGCGAAGTCCACGAAGGCATCTGCGGATCGCACTTGGGGGCTAGGTCCTTGGCGCATAAGATCATGAGGCAAGGCTACTATTGGCCGACCTTGTTGGAGGACTCGAAGGACCACGTGCGGAAATGCGACGCCTGCCAGCGCCACGCCAACGTCCAGAGAGTCCCCTCTGTCCCCTTGGCGCCAATCACCGCGCCCTGGCCCTTCGCACAGTGGGGAATGGATATCCTCGGACCATTCCCCGTCGCTTCGGCCCAGCGGAAATTTTTGATTGTCGCCATCGACTACTTCACCAAGTGGGTGGAGGCAGAGCCACTGGCCACCATCACGGAGGCACAAGTCCGGAAGTTCGTGAAGAAGAACATCATTGTCCGATTTGGAGTACCTCGGGTCCTCATCTCGGATAACGGTCGACAGTTTGATAACAAGCACTTCCGGGACTTCTGCGAGGAATTCGGGATCGAGCATCGGTTCACATCCGTGTCGCATCCCCAAACCAACGGCGAGGCCGAGGTCACAAATCGGACAATCCTCCAAGGTATCAAAGCGCGGATCGGCCGGACGGGGCAAGCTTGGGTCGAGGAACTCGAGAATGTCCTTTGGGCGTATCGGACCACACAACGGACTCCTACTGGAGAGACGCCTTTCAGCCTAACTTATGGCACGGAAGCCGTTGCCCCCGTGGAGCTCGGACTCCCCTCGCCTCGGGTGGCCGCGCACCGACCCGAGGCCAATTCAGAGCAACTCCGAGGGAACTTGGATCTCTTGGAAGAGGCAAGGAAAATGGCTCAGGTACGGATGGCAATGTATCAGCAGAGGGTGGCCCGATATTACAACTCCAAAGTCCGACCGAAGCTTTTCAGAATTGGAGATCTGGTGCTGAGGCGAGCTAAGGCATCTCAACCTACGGAAGGTGGGAAGCTAGCGCCAAATTGGGAAGGCCCGTATAAAGTTCGTTGGGTAAACCGACCTGGCTCCTACCAGTTGGAAGCCCTAGATGGCCGAGAAATTCCAAGGGGCTGGAATTCCGCTAACCTGCGGATGTATTACCAGTAGAACAACAAGGCCAGAAAGACAATTTAAAAAGGTGCAATACTTTTCATTTCAATAATTTCTGGTTACAGTGGCGTGCTCGTGTGATTACAAGGAATTCCCAGAGGGGAATTAGGGAGTAAAGAAAGTAAAGAAGAGGTGGGGACCCAAACCCTCAACCCAGGGCGGCTGCAGTCCCACCAGAAGTGGGTGCTTCTAACCGGAGGCGCCATCCAGCACCTCACCAAAAAGAGGAGGAGCCGCCGCAGAAGAAGCTCCCGCTGCCCCCAGGGGAACGCCGCCTCCAAAGGATATTCCCATCTTCCCCAGTGGTAGGGAAGAGAAGGGATTCGAGGGGGAAGAGTATATGGAGGCGCGGTCCCGGATTGAGCGTCCGGCGCAGAGCTCAACTGGGAGGCTGAACTTCAAGGAGGAGAGATGTGATCCCGGATGAAACGCCTAGAGCGGAGTTCCGCCGGGGAGACCCTCCTTGTTGATCCCAGATGAAACGGCTAGTTGGCTGAAGTTGTAAGGGGAGCGCCTCCCCTTTCCTTCGACAGGAGTCTCTCAGTCATATGCCAAGGAGGAGGTCCGCGATCCATGGCAACCTGCAGCTCCGGCTTGGCAAATTCCATCGTACCTGCACCTGTATTTATAGCCAAGCTGCGGCCCCCTGGTAGTTCCGATACGGGTGGCTCCAATAAATGCAGGCGCACTGAATCCGGAGCCGTTCCGGCTCCCGAGGCGTATCTCCCCGCGATTTCCTAAGCGTCATTCTCCTTAAATCGCATTCTTTGTGTAGGACGATCCGGGTGACGTATACCCCTAGGTCCACGTGTCTCCGCTCGCGCCCAGGCCGCATCCTCCTCGAAGAACCCGCGTATCGCGGCCGCTCAACTAACACTCCTCACCAGCAGCAACTGGCGATCCGATTTCCCAGGTAACGCATTAATTAGCGTTTAATACCCTTCTCGTGTTCCCCCCAGGCAACGCTTGGAGGAGAGGAGAAACACGGTCGCGGCTGGGCACAGAGAAACCCCGATGGGCGGCGAGCGACAAGTGGCCGACCAACGAGTGGAATGTCCCGAGGCTCGGCCCGACCAACGAGTGGAATCTCCCGAGGCTCGGCCCTCGGATGCCTGGCTAACCCGATGATCATCCCGGGAGCAGACTAGCCGGAAGCCCCGACCGGTCGCCTCGGCTTGCGCCAGCCTTGGCCGACCAACGAGTGGAATCTCCCGAGGCTCGGCCCTCGGATGCCTGGCTAACCCGATGATCATCCCGGGAGCAGACTAGCCGGAAGCCCCGACCGGTCGCCTCGGCTTACGCCAGCCTTGGCCGACCAACGAGCGGAATTTCCCTGAGGCTTGACAACCCTCAGATGCCTGGCTAACCCGATGATCATCCCGGGAGCAGACTAGCCGGAAGCCCCGACCGGTCGCCTCGGCTTGCGCCAGCCTAGGCCGACCAACGAGTGGAATCTCCCGAGGCTCGGCCCTCGGATGCCTGGCTAACCCGATGATCATCCCGGGAGCAGACTAGCCGGAAGCCCCGACCGGTCGCCTCGGCTTGCGCCAGCCTTGGCCGACCAACGAGCGGAATTTCCCTGAGGCTTGACAACCCTCAGATGCCTGGCTAACCCGATGATCATCCCGGGAGCAGACTAGCCGGAAGCCCCGACCGGTCGCCTCGGCTTGCGCCAGCCTTGGCCGACCAGCGAGCGGAAGAATTTCCTGAGGCCTAACCCTCGGATGCCTGGCTTAGCGCCGGAAGAATTTCCTGAGGACTAACCCTCGGATGCCTGGCCTAGCGCCGGAAGAGTTGCCTGAGGCCTAACCCTCGGATGCCTGGCTCAGCGCCGGAAGAGTTTCCTGAGGCCTAACCCTCGGATGCCTGGCTTAGCGCCGGAAGAATTTCCTGAGGCCTAACCCTCGGATGCCTGGCTTAGCGCCGGAAGAGTTTCCTGAGGCCTAACCCTCGGATGCCTGGCCTAGCGCCGGAAGAGTTTCCTGAGGCCTAACCCTCGGATGCCTGGCTCAGCGCCGGAAGAGTTTCCTGAGGCCTAACCCTCGGATGCCTGGCTTAGCGCCGGAAGAATTTCCTGAGGCCTAACCCTCGGATGCCTGGCTTAGCGCCGGAAGAATTTCCTGAGGCCTAACCCTCGGATGCCTGGCTTAGCGCCGGAAGAGTTTCCTGAGGTTTAACCCTCGGATGCCTGGCCTAGCGCCGGAAGAACTTCGGGAATCAAAAGTCAGCAAGAAGCAACCAAGAGCTAAAAAAAAAAAAAAGAGGACGAGGGCGAGATGAAGAAATATTCAACGTGCATTAATTTTCAGGGCAGAGGCCCATACAATTGGGCAAAACGCCGACATACAAAAATAAAAAAGACAATAAAAGGTACAAGAGGTCAGCTTGGAGGAACTCCCGGGTCGGGAACGCCGGGCTCGTCCGCGGGAGGTAGGGAAGCAGCAGGAGAACCAGCAGGCGATGGCGCCGGAGAGGAGTCCAGGAGGGAGATCTCGCTCAGGTCAACTTCGGGATACTTAGCCGACACCCTTGCCAGGCCCTCCTCGAAGCCCAAGGTGAAGGCTTCGGCCCCCGCGTCCGACGCGTCATGGACAAACTCGTCAGACTGGCGATAGGTCCGCACTGCCTCCGACATATCATGGGCGAACTCGGCGGACTGGCGATAAGCCTCTACCGCCTGACGCCCGATTTCCGCCCTCTTCTCGGCCAGCTCCGCCTCAGCTCGCTCCATAATCTGAGCCTTGGCCTCCAAGACCTTCGCCACAATCCGGCCTTCGGCCTCAGAGGAGACCCTCAGCAGATCAGCCTGAGCCTCTTTATGCTTCGCCTCGGTAGCAACCCGAGCGGCCTCGGCTTCCTTCAGGCGCGAACGGAGCTCTTGGACGTCCGTGCATGACTTCTCCAGGGCCGACTCCAGTTCGCCTAGTTTGGCTTCAAAAGAGCGGATTCGGTCGCAGGCGTTGTCGGCAGACCGCTGGGCCTTCTCCCACCGCTCTCGATAGTCCGCGATCTTCCGGGACTGCTTTTCAGCCCGTTCCTCCGCCTTCTTGACCCTGCTTTCGAGGCCCGAGGCGGCTTTGAGTTGCTCCCGAGCCTCTGACAGTTGCTCCTCCAGGGCGGCGAAGCCGAGTGCCCGCTCTTCGGCCTCCCGGAGCCTCGCCTCGAGGTCCCCGGTCGTCCTGCCTGCCGCAGCCCGGCCTCCCTCTTCCATTGCTTTCAGCCGGTCCTCGGCCTTCGCCAAAAGCCCCGCCTGTTCCTTGTAGCACTCCTCCAGACGGATCATGTACTGGGCGAGCTAAGAAATAGGAAAAATAAGGGAGTCAGGCGGAGAACAACAGAGCCAATAAATGGTGAAAGACGGCCAGAAGAACACTCACCGACATGAGACAGACGCAGCTGGCGGCCCCAACGTCAGAGACATCCAACTCCCGGACCCGCCGACGGTCCTTCTCCAGCAACACTGTTTCGATGAGATTTCGGGCGCCATCGGTAGTGAAGGCAGACCCCGATTTCTCCCCGGAGCCGGATGGTGGTTCTGCAGCCTTACCCTTATCCATCGCCTGGGGAAGAGTCCGGCTGATCGCGCTCGGGGCGGGGGTCGCCCCAGGAATTGATAGGGTCCCGCTCGGCCGGGGCCTCGGCGCGTCCCTCCTCGAGTCATCAGGAGCCGACCGAGTCGAAGGCCGGGTCGGGGACCGATCACGTCCGACCCGTCCGTCTTGAGCAGGCTCAGGTGGCACCTCCGGAGTAGCGGCAACCTTACCACCGGAGGGCTGATACAGCGTCAGCTGCCGGTCGGTGCCCACGACATCTCCCTGACCGGTGGGCCCGGACTCGTCGGTCGGCATCGGAGGTATCTCCTTACGGGACTTCTTCGCCGGTGGGGCCCCGCTCGGAAGAGCTCGTTTCCTCCTCCGGACTGCTTCCAGCAGGGACGCCCTACCAACAGCCTTCGACTTCACCGACCGCATGACGTCGTCGACCTCTGCAAGAAGGACGGGATGGTCAGGGACTGAGAAACCGAAAGGAAGAAGGAACGAAAGAGAAGAAAAGAGCTAAAGAAACGATGGCGGACTCACGGTCGGTGGGGACCGAGCTCAAACCGACGTTCACCAAGGTATCCTCAGAAATAAGGCGGCCCACCGGGGGAAGCTGGCCCTCGGCGACCAACCCCTTCAAGGCGGCGACGCCCTCGGATTCCTCCCTCGACAACTTCGACAGGCCAATTGGGGACTTCACCGGCGTCCCCCAGATTGCCCTGATTTTCCAGGAGGGGTCTGCATCAACGAAAAAGAAGCGCTCCTTCCAGTGGTGAATGGAGGTGGGACCCTCCTTGACAAGGCCGCACCCTCGCCGCGCTGCGAAGCACCACCACCCTTTGTCCTGGGGGTGGCCGCTCAGGCCGTAGAGCTCCCAGAAAACGTTCAAGGTGGCGGGAATCGCATGCAAGCGACAGAGAACCTGGAAGACCGTCAGAGCACGCCACGAGTTCGGCACCAGTTGCGTCGGTGCCATTCCTAAACCCCGGAGCACCTGTAAGACTAGGTCTGAAGGGGGAAAGCGGAACCCGGCCTGGAGAATGCCCTCATTGATGGCGATCTTCCCTCGAGGAGGATGAGACATCCTCTCCTCAGGCCCTGGGAGCGTGACATTGCAGGCCTCGGGAAGGTGGTACCGAGCCACAAATCCGTCTAAGTCCTCGGCGACCAGTTTTGACTTGATGCTATCTGCTCCCACTTCGCCCATCCCTAATGGCCAATCTACGGTCAGGACGGGGTCAAGAAGGAGGGAAAGGCCGGAACGACTGGGGTGCACTAGTACAAAAAGAAAAAGTATGAAGAGCTCAAAGTAGAAGAGTGGGAAACTCACTTGAAGAGGAGGAAGAACGGCTCCGAGAGCGTCAAAGGAAAAGCAAGCGAACGTTTCGGCGGCAACAATGGTAGCGCAAAGGAGAAACTCGAAAATGTCCGTAAAGAAGAAGACGGACGGGGGAGGGCCCCCGATTAAATAGGCGAAAGGGCAAGTGACACCTCGATGACGCCAGAAGACGCCTGGCCGCCGAAGGGTCGCTCGCACCCCAAAGGCGAATCGACACCATTAAGGAAGGATGTCCGCCGAAATCCTCAGGTTGCCAGGTCAGCAGCAACCGCCATACGCCATAAAGAAGGCGGGAAGCTTGAAGCGCGCGCGCCTCTCCGAAGGATGGCGGCAATCTCGAAACATCACTCCCTTCACCTGTTCCCCTTCTGGTTCCAGGCTCGGAAGTGGGGGGCTACTGTTATGGGGGAATTGAGCCGCCATGCCCCACGTGATCGGCACGCGTATCCAGGAAAGCTACAGCTGCCCTATGATCCAGCACTCCGACTCCGAGTCGGACCTCCTCGGCTCCGCAGCCCGACCCCGGGTCGGCTGCCCTATGATCCAGCACTCCGACCCCGAGTCGGACCTCCTCGGCTTCGCAGCCCGACCCCGGGTCGGCTGCCCTATGATCCAGCATTCCGACCCCGAGTCGGAGATCTTTTGATAACGACAGGCTATTCTCCAGAGGCACGCCGCGGCCTCCTGCTCCACTACTCCCTGCAACGGCTGTACCCGATGCTGCCCACGATCTCCTGTATCAACCATACAAAGCGGAGCTCCACTACGCCCTGCCATGACCGTACCCAGCGCTGCTCCACGACGCCCCGTAACGGCCATGTCAGTGGCCATTCTATCGTGCCCCACGACGACAAACCCCCCTGAGAGACCTCCCAGCCAGGTATATATGCGGCTGGGGGGAGAAGGGGGGGTAAGCAATACCTCCCAGAGCACTCTCTCCCACTTGTGATTATCATCTCTCCTCCTCCAATCTCCTCTGACTTGACCGTCGGAGGGCCATCACCACCCTGGTGGTGGTGCAAGGCTTGTTTGCAGGTTCCTTGGCGGAAGGTGGAGCGCAACCAGCACCAACCAAGACAGCTCAGGCGGAACCCCGTTCACACCGTCGTGTCAATCGTTCTCGGTTTGGACCACCAGCAACAAGAATGATATACATTCAAAAAATTCATTTAAAAAAATTAAAATTTGACCAAAACTTGCATTTGCATGTGTATCCTTATAAAGCTTTTTTTTGTACATCTATCTGTAAGAATATTTCAGTTATTTTAAATTTAAATCGTTTATTTTTTAGCAGCATTAGATAGTATGGATACACATATAAAAAAGAAAAAAAAAGATATACATGTAAAATAAGTAATTTATGAAGATATACATACAAATAGTAATTTTATGAAAATATTCATATAATTTTAAATATTTTGGAGAGTATATATGAAAAAAAAACCTCTAAAATTAATTGAATATATTTATTTTTTAGACTTATTTAATAAAGCTATTCGATGGCCTCCCTGCGTGTCCGACAAAAACATCCCTCCATATATCCCCTCTATAATACGCACCCTACAAATACGCATCATTTGGCCGACTTTGTAGTGTTAGCGGCAATTCAAGAAAATGTGTAGTAGAAACAGAAAAATAGAGTTTTTTTCTAAATTTAATAGGTTGTTAATAGCAGATGCTTATGGATTTGATTTTGTAAGAGTTTTAGGTCTGATTTTTCCCCCCTCTCAATGTAACAAAGAAAACAACCACCTCTATAAGTCTCTATATAACTCGTTATGAAACTCCTTCTAATCACTAATTTGTACTCTTTTGCATGCACTCTTTCTTTTCAATGCATAACTCTTCTAAGGAATTTAAAAAAAAAAGAATAAACCCTCCTTTAATCACTAGTTTGCTCTCTTTGGCATGCACTCTCTTTCTTTTCAATGCATAACTCTTTTGGCTCCAGACAAGGCTCCGGGACCAGATGGGTTTTCCCCGTTCTTCTTTCGACGATATTGGGGTATTATTCAGACAGCGGTGGTTGAGGCCATTCAGTGCTTCTTCTCCCAGGCGGTGATGCCAGGGGATTGGAAGGCTACCTTCATCACGCTCATTCCGAAGCGTCAGGAGGCGGCCGAGCCCTGCCACTTCAGACCCATTAGCTTGTGCACTACCTTGTATAAGGTTGTGGCCAGAATTATGGTTCGGAGGATGAAGCCCCTTCTGCCTGGCATCATCAGTCAGGAGCAGGGGGCGTTTATAGCTGGCAGAAACATTTCCCATAATGTTCTGCTGGCTCAGGAGATGATGTGGGACCTTCAGCGAGCATCGAAGCGACATAGCCTGATGGCTATTAAACTGGATATGGAGAGAGCTTATGACAGGATCAGATGGAGATTTCTTCAGCAGACACTGGAGGCGTACGGATTCCATAGGCAGTGGATCGACTGGGTGCTGGGGTGTGTCAGGGGGCCAAAGTTTTCGACTTTGGTCAATGGCACACCTTTTCCTTTCTTTGAGTCTACTATGGGGCTGCATCAGGGATGCCCTTTATCTCCTTACTTGTTTATTCTTTGTGCTGATATTTTGTCTCGTGATTTGCAGAGGGTGTGTGCCCGTAGGGAGTTGGAGGCCTATGTTCCCGCCCCGGGGGCTAGTCCTCTTTCCCACTTACTCTTCGCTGACGATTGTCTTCTCTTGGCCAGGGCGCGGGTTTCTGATGCACGGGTCCTTCGTAGGGTGGTAGCAGATTACTGTATGGCGTCGGGCCAGAGAGTCAACTTCCAAAAGTCAGCTGTCCGCTTCAGTCCGAGTACGGAGAGCAGGGTCAGACAGGAGATTCGGAGGATTTTGCAGATTCCTGAGCAGGAGGAGACATTGACCTACCTGGGAGTTCCCATCACAGGCCGCAGATTACGAGTGGCAGAGTGTTCCAGCCTGGTGCAGCAGGTGGAGAGCAGGTTGGAGGGATGGAGAGCAGTTTCCCTATCTATGATGGGGAGACTGACTTTGATCAGATCAGTGTTGGGGTCCATGCCAGTTTATCTCATGGCCAACACTGTGGTTCCGAAGACGACCTTACTGAGGATCGAGCGACTGTTGCGGTGCTTCCTGTGGGGGTCACATGGCGGAGGCCGCGGGGTGCATCTGGTAACCTGGGAGCACGTATGCCGGCCTACCAGCGAGGGCGGTCTCGGGGTGCAGTCCCTGCTGGAGCGTCGCGAGGCCTTCATAGCTCGGCATGCAGCTCGGTTCCTGCTAGAGCCACACGGGCTGTGGAGTCAGGTGATGGCTGCCAGATATGGACGTGACGGCTCAGAGGTGGCATGGAGTGGGCGGCGAGTCTCCTTCATGTGGCGTGAGATTGGGAGGTATGTGCCGACGGTGTCGGCAAATACCAGGTGGATAGTAGGCGATGGGTGGAGTATTGATGTGACTGTGGACCCATGGGTGGACACTGTCCCACTGAGGTGCTGGCCGACCATGATTGATGCTGCGGCGGCGGAGGGACTGCGGGTTTTTGATCTTCTGGCCCCAGGAGAGTCAGCATGGGATGATGCCAGGTTACGTCAGCTGTTTGGGGGACATCTAGCTGAGAGGATCCGGTCTCTTCCGGTGCCAGGCTATGGGGGGCCTGATGTTAGGGTTTGGGGCACTTCCTGCCGATCCAGGGTCCGACTGGGAGATCTCGCCGGTGTTATCCAGCAGGAGCATGAGCCAGGACCGGACTACACTTGGATCTGGAGGTCAGGGCTTCACCCGAGGGCTGCACTCTTCCTATGGAAGGTGGCGTGGGACCGTCTCCCGACGAGAGCAGCGCTGAGTAGGCGAGGATGTGAGATCCCTGCGGAGTGCGGGACATGCAGTGTGGAGGAGTCGGTCGATCACGTGCTTTTCCAGTGTACGTGGGCGAGGTCGGCATGGCAGTGGGCAGGGTTCCCGCAGGAGGTCTGGCATGGGAGGCCTCAGTTTTTACAGACGATGCAGCAGTGGTTGGCCCGCCCTCGGACATGTCAGGAGGCTATTCGAGCGACTTGCACAGCACATCAGATCTGGCTGGCAAGGAACGCTCGTACCCTCGGTGAGCGCAGGGTGTCACCGAGGTTCGTGGTGGAGCTAGCGCGCGTTCAGGCATTGGAGATCAGATCCTCTTCAGATGGACCTCTGATAGCTCGGGACACCTGGGGTTCTCTTTCTGCTTCGGCAGCTTCTCAGATGGTGTTCTTCACCTGGGAACCCCCACCCCCGAGTTTCCTCAAGGTCAATTTCGATGGATCGGTTTTGGATGGAGGCGCGCGAGGTGGTGCGGGCTTTGTGATACGGGACCCGCACTCTAGAGTCGTGGCAGCAGGGGGCTGTCAGCTGTTCGGCACGTCGGTCCCCGGGGCAGAGTTACGAGCTGCCTGGGCCGGTCTTCGATATGCGAGGCAGGCTTTGCAGGCTGGCTCGATTGTTTTGGAGGGCGACTCAGCCACTGTCATCAGTTGGATTCAGAAGGGGCTGAGGGGTGAGGGCTCAGACCACCCCTTGGTTCGGGACATAGGGATGATGTGTGGGGTTGGGGTGGCCATTCAGGCCAAGTATGTATTTCGAGAAGCCAATGGGGCAGCCGACTGGGTGGCTGCCTTCGCGGCTCATCATTCAGGATACACCCTGTGGGTGGGGGAGGGGGAGCTGCCTCTGGCTCTCCGTGAGTTAGTATTTTTTAACTTTATTGGATGTATTCGTACACGTTTTGTATGAAAACCCGCTTTTAGAAAAAAAAAAAAAAAAAGAAAGGAGGAAAAAGTGATTGCGCTCTCTCTCTCTCTCTCTCTCTCTCTCTCTCTCTCTCTCTCTCTCTCTCTCTCTGTGTGTGTGTGTGTGTGTGTGAATGAAAACCCTATAATTCCTTCCCTCCTAATTTGAATTCGAACTCCATGTCCGTGTCCTTCAGGAGAAGGATTTATCAGCTTTCCAGAGACTGCAACTCCATCTCCCATCTCAAACAACTTCTCACGCAAATCATCCAATCCCACGCCTCCAACCATGCTTCCTCTCTCGCCGCGCTCCTCTCCTTCTCGGCCACCTCTCCCCACGGCGACTTGCGTTTCGCCTCCTTGCTCTTCACCCATTTACCCAATCCCAACTCTTTCGCCTACAACTGTATGATGCAAGGCCTCGTCGATGCCCGCCTACCAGACCAAGCATTCCTCCTTTACCTCCGAATGAATCGGGAGAGTTTGGCCCCGGACAACTTCACCTTCCCCTTTGTCCTCAAAGCTTGCTCGCTTCTGTCGGCCGTGAGCACCGGCAAAGCCATCCATGCAAGGATTCTGCAGCTCGGGTTTTCCTTCGACCCCTACATCCAGAGTGGATTGGTACGAATGTACTCGGAGTTTGACGAGGTCGGGACCGCTCGTCACTTGTTTGATGGAATCCCGGAGAGAGATGTGGTTCTTTGGAATTCAATGATCGGGGGGTACGTCAAGTGTGGGAATTTAGATTCGGCTCGCGAGTTGTTTGAAGAGATGCCTGCTAAAAATGTCGGCACATATAACGCACTGATCGGAGGCCATGTGAAGTTTGGATGCATGGATGATGCTTCTAGATTGTTTGAGGAAATGCCTGAGAGGGATGTTGTGTCATGGAACACGATGGTCGGTGCTCATGCAAGAGCCAGCTCTGTGGCAGTTGCAAGGGAGCTTTTTGATCGTGCACCGCAGAAGAATGTCGCTACATGGAGCGCAATCATTTCGGGGTTTGCACAGAGTAGTCGATTTGTCGACGCTCTCGACGTGTTCAAAGACATGCTAGTCAAGGGACCAAGGCCTGACCAATCTATCTTGGTGAGTGTTTTATCATGTTGTGCGCACCTCGGGGCTCTAGAGCAAGGAATATGGATTCATGGCTATATCGATAGGCAAGGGATTGAGGTGGATGACTTGCTTGGTTCATCTCTCATAGACATGTACTCCAAGTGTGGGATGCTACAAGGGGCGATATCAGTGTTCGATAAATTACAGAAAAGAGAAGTCTGCTCATGGACTTCAATGATTCATGGGTTAGCCATATATGGGCATGCCCATCAAGCATTAGAAGCATTTGAAGAGATGGAGAGATTCAAAATTATACCCAATGCTGTTACATTCATAGCCATCCTCAGCGCTTGTTCTCATACAGGAATGGTAGCCAAAGGACGTGAAATTTTTCATCGGATGCATCAAGTTTATGGAATTATCCCGACGATAGAGCATTATACTTGCATGGTTGATCTTCTAAGCAGAGGAAACCATATAGAAGAAGCTCGAGACCTCATCAAGTCAATGCCGATGAAACCGGATGTGTTCGTGTGGGGTGCATTGCTCGGAGGTCTAAGGATACATGGCCAACATGGCCTGATCTATGAACAAGAGTTGGGTAGAGAGATTGTGAAGTTGGAGCCGAGGGACAGTGGGGCATACATGCTAGTGTCAAACATTTATGCATCAATTGACCAGTGGGATGATGCTGTAAGGACGAGGAGGATGATGGAGAGGTTTGGAATTAAGAAGAACCCAGGGTGTAGCTTGATTGAGGTGGATGGTGAGGTTCATGAGTTCTTAGCTGGTGAACGATCAAATACAAAGTCTGAACAAGTGTATGAGATGTTGGATCAGATATATAAAGTAATAAAGATGGATACTCTGTTATGAACTTGTTGAGTTTGGTTTTGTGGGTTCAGGTGCCAACTAAATAAGCTGATCATGGCCTACATTTGTCTGCGTAATTATTTTGTTTTGCCAAATATTATGTCGGAACCTACACCTGTTAAAGCTTAAAAATACTCAGACAGACATGAATGGGTTTGCTAGTTTAGCATAGGTTCCAGACAATCCCATGAGGGCATGGTTGGAGATTCAGTTTGTAGGGCCAAGAAAAAGATCAGGGTGGATAAAACTGAAGAAGAAATTTTGCATGCTTTTCCTGTTTCAGAGTATAAGAACCATGTTTGGTCAAAAAGATGAAAAAAGCTATAAGAATCACAGTAAAGTAGATTCCTAATGTTGGCATAAGGTTACAGTCTTCAACCATTCCTCGAAAAATATGAACATTATGATTCAATTTCAGATCAAACACAAAAATACTAAAGATTTGGATTCTGAACTTTAGCTATGTGTCCTTATAGTTTTTTGTTTTAAGTTTATAGACTTATGATAGAAGGATGCCATCATTTTAATAGACAAAAAATAAGTGGCAAATTTTGATTTTATCTTATTTTATAGTTCACTTCATAGATTAGCATTGGCTACACAGTAAGGATTAGCTTTCTCCTAACAACAAATAATGCAGGCTGATGCAATCTCACAAGCTTGCCTCCTGTTCCATCATGTGCAATTTGGTGCAAGCCACTTTATGCTATAAACCACCCTCATATCATCTAGAATAAGCTTTTGGACGATGCCGCTCGTGTTTGCTCAAAAAAGAGAATTTTTCTGTGGTGGTGAACCATAAACTACATTCTATTTGCTGAAGTTGAGGCATATCTTGGACTGAGAACATCTCATCAGCAATTTGAATTGCTTTTTTTTTTTTTCATATATGAATTATGCATTAATATCATAACCTTTCTAATAGGAGAAGGCACCTTATCATATTAACAATACATTTTAAGATTCATGAATCTCAAGTTTGCATTATGAACGATATCATAGTGTACTGCAGACTAATTATCCTGAAAGAAGCCAATGACACCCCCAAGTCCCAACAGAGAGATGATTCTCCATGGAACTTCTAAAGAAACACAGTACTCTCGAAAGGCTGCTTAAAATTCCTCGGCACTCTTCCAACATTTTTGCCATTGTTGTTGTCACCATGTCCGCGGAATGAGTTCTCTCCATTCTTCTTTTTCTTGGAAAGAAGATAGTCTTTCTCCCAAAAAATTGTTGCATCGAAACAATTCCATATTATCAAAAAGGTTTACGCCCCCGTCTGCATGGGGCACGTGAGACACCCAGTGCCCACATGGGAGCCACATGAGGGAAGAATACGGGACTTTCCTGCCAGATATTGTCCGGTTCCGGGGCTTCACGCAAGCGTCCTTCATCCCTCCACGGTTTTATTTTTTACCCAAAATGCGTCTGCAGGATTTGGAGACACCCGCCTTATATGCCCAGGCTCTGGATAATCCTTTTAAGAAGGACAAAGCCGTGAGGGGAATATTGCCCATTAAGAGCTGCATACGACACGCGTCGCGCGATACGTACGCACTTTTTCTAAGCGGACAATATCTCTGGTCGGAATGCAGTTACTTTTCCGCTCTAATAGACGGTAATAAAGATTATTTTATTTTCTTTTTCAAAAACAAAGGTGTCAAGAAGACATTGAATCCAATGAACATTTTTCATGCCGAAGGACATAGATTTTTCTTGCTAGTTATAATTAGTCTAAAATGACAACAGAATAAGGTGTAAAGACTTACCTTGATAATGAAGCTATTTGATAATAAGGTTTGTCTTCGCTAGACTAACGATGTGCAATGCTAGGGGCTATCAGATTGACTGCTTTGTTAAAATAGGAAATTGCGTCATTCTAGATGAAAAGATAAAACCTTAGTTGATGACTAATTATCGCCATTGATTATGATGTAATTAATACTTGCTATATTCTCTTAATAAAGATTACTTTATTTTCTTTTTCCAAGCGGTAGGATCGTCGTGCACAAAAATGTCGAGGGGACATTGAATCTGATAAACCTTTTTTATGCCGAAGGATGCATATATTTTTTGCATCGGCCATAATTATTGTAAAATGACAATAACAAAACCCAAATACTTACCTTAATTATGAAGCCATTTTATTTATATTGACTAACGATGTGCATTGCTGGTGGCTATTAGATCGATTGCTCTATTATAATTAAAAATTTCGTCCTTCTAAATAAAAAAATAAAACCTTATTTGATAATTAATTATCACCAGTGATTATGATGCAATTATTGCCAACTCTACTCTCCGCAAACCCCTACTTTAAGAATTTTGGAATTTTCTAAAAAATCTAATTTATCAATTTCTTCGAATATTACTATTCACCATCCAAGGCCTTATGGTCCATAATATTTACCCTTTGTAAAACTTTTGTCGATTAATTCTTCTTGAAATATTTATAATAAATTGCACCACCTCTTGCTGCCCAATGTAATTGTAAAAAAGCGACATACATATTTCATATTGCACGATAGGTTGCACCAGATCAAGTTCAGAGTATGCCCACCGCCGATTGAGTGGGCCCCACCCAACTGAACGGTCGAGATGGGAGCACACCGAATTTGGTTGGACCCGAGGAACACTCACTCGACCTACCCCGTCATAAATCATTCTCCAATAGAGAGGGGCGTTTTGGTCATTTACGAAAGAGGAGTAATCCGAGGTAGCGAGCCCATACGGCTCCCACCGCACCCCCAACCGCGGTCCCGACACGTGGCGCAATCACACCCCCTTGGAACACCATCACGTTCGGGGGCACCGACATCCCACCGTCTTCCAGATTCTCCTCTTTTCCGCTCCCCACGCGTGCATCCGTCCATAGAGTTAGAATGACCATTTTGCCCTTGATGCAGACTTGGGTCCCCCACTCCAAATTGAGAAGCCAATTGCCGTCGTCGCTATCTCCATTCGCTGGAATTTTCTAGGGTACCAAACCGGCCCGATGGCCTGCCCTTATTTACGAAACTGCCCTCTCCCACCGTTTCAAGTGATCCCGCCGGACCCCACCACCAGCGAGCGTCCGATCTCCATCAGTCCATCAGACGGATACCATTCACCTAACAGATCCACATCGGCGAATGTAAAGAAAATGACCAGAATACCCCGCATTCTTGATCTTTTTAGCAATCAAAAAAATTTCTTAGAAAAGTATCACACCATTAATAGGTGCCATTCAATGACATGCAGACAACCAATCACATGATGCCACGCGCAAGGTTCATGGGTGAGCATGGAAGTTTACTACTATTTTCATGCGGTTGCAAAAATAAATTAGGTAAAAAATGAAGGTTGTTTTCGTCAATTCAACAATAGTGAGATGGCAATCTAGATATTGTTCTAAACAGTAGGGACATAATTTAATGTCCCTCACTATATATATACAGCTCTACCTCTTCCTCTGGAAATCCTCTCCTCTCAAATCTCCTGCCCCTCTTTTTCTGCTCTCCCTCCCTCCCTCCCTCTCTTTCTCGCCTCTCTCTTTCCTCCTCCGGTCTCCGGTCGCGAGCTTCGTCCGTTTGCCGTCAAAACGGCGGGTGGCGGATCCCGATCATCCTCTTTTCACCTTCTCCCATCGCCTGCCTTTTGTCCTGGCTTTTTACAATTTTACCCCTGAGCTTTTCGTCTTTTCACACCCTAATCCCATCTGGTTTGGTCTTTGTCGTCTTTTTCGGTTTTTTTTTTTTTTTTGATATCTCTCTCGCCGTTCCTCGTAAAATTATTTTGGCTCGCACGTGCTGACGTGGCGGGAGGAGCAGGAGAGCAGGGATGTCGTGCGACGCGCGTCCTGGATCGACACTTGGGGCGTCCAGGAAGCGAAAGGACCGGGAGTGGTCCGACGCGCTTCGGATCCAGGTGCCACACAAAGCCGAGCCGAACTCCTCGGCGGCGGCTCACGCGGCTCCGTCGAGCAACCGGCTTCTAGCCGGTTACCTGGCCCACGAGTTCCTCACCAAAGGGACTCTCTTCGGCCAGCGGTGGGAGCCGGTCCGGTCCGAACCGGAGAAGAGCGTGGAGACGGTTCGACCTGCGGCCCGGGACGAGCCGAACCCGGCCAAGCCGCAGAGGGCGTACGTGGAGGTGTCGCACTTGCTGAAGATGGAAGGTGTCCAAGTTCCGGGAGTCGTCAACCCGACGCAGCTGGCTCGGTGGCTCCGGATGTGAGGAAGGAGGAGGGTCCGCGGGGCACCACACCGTTTCCAGACGTTACGTGGCGTGGATCTCCTGGTGATCGGACGGCGTTCGACTCGTGTACTAATTTAAAAAAGAAACAAAATCTTCGGCCGCCGCCGCCGCCGCCGCTGCTGCGCTCGCTGCATGCATGAGTCTCGAGGTGGTGGTAAGTGAACCGAGACCCAAAAAATCGAAGGAAAAGAAAGAAGAGAGGGAAAAAAAAGGGCTCCGGAAAGAAATGGAGCTTCCCCTTTTTCTTTCTTTCTCCGCTCTGAAAACTAGCTTTTTAATTTGTTTGTTTGGCATGATATTTATGGTAGAATGGTGATTATTGTTTAAGTTTGCATTAGTGAATCTTTTGGTGTCTCAGATGTGCTCTTAGTAATAATCTGTTATATCTTTTTCTGATAGAAAATAATATTTGTCTAAGATAGTATTAAGATGCATGCATGCAAAATAAAACCTGGAGTGAATAATGTTATTTTCCTCTTGCACTCGAGCTGCATCTGCGTAACATATGAGACGTGAATTTGTGAAAATCTCGACATATGCGATGCGTGTGGTATTCATGAGTTATGTAAGAAACTAAGAATATGTGTTTCATGGGTGGATATGATCCTGTCAACCGATGAATATATTTGCAACATATTTGATCACAAGTCTTTCTTTTTTAAAAAAAGAATTTATATACTTTTTTATAGTAATCACTTGTTAAGCGATTGTGTGTGTGTGTGTGTATGGTGAGTTAAGAGATGATCAGGTGAAAAGATGAATTCGTCTAATGGAGGCAAAGGATAGAGTTTACACCATAACAGTAAATATTCAAATAATAATTAGAAGAGTTAATTAATCTTATTGGGGCATTTCGGATCATTCTTTCCATGGATCCTCTCTCAAGCATAGGGGACTGCATATATTGTTCTTAATAGAAAGGAGGATAACCCTGTCATGCCAATGCTTATAAATTTGGGTTTGGATCTTCTACAACACATGTTTTGCACCGCAAAGAGCTATAAAGCCTTAAATAGCTGCCACATTATTGATTTCGGAGATGGACAGCTATTTCTCGTGTCGAGAATTCAATCAATTATGCTCGATGCCAAAAACAGCATGCACTCAAAACAAGCGGCAACCATCTGTCTCCAATATAGATGATGTGGCAGCTATATCCAAAGCGGTGCATCTCTTGCACCATAGAGGATTTCGACTCTATAGAACTATCTTCTTCTTCTTTTTTTTTTTTTTTTTTTTTTTTTTTTTTTTGCGATGGATGTTGCTGGTTATTTGCTTAAATCCTTGGTAATGGCATGAAACTAATGCCATCGGATTGAGTATGGTCCACGTTTTTGTAAACCTTAAACAATTTTGATCGAGTTAGAGGTCTGAATTTTATATTTCATGCACTGCCATTGAAGGATTGGATTAAATCCAGATTTGAATAATAAAAATATATTAAAATAAACTCTTCAAAAAAGCCTTTGAGTTGGGTTGAGGTATGTTAAAGACCGCACACTTCCCAAAATGTGTTGGTTTCATTTCGGTGTGGGCTAGATCCATGTTCCCACCAAGTGCCAAAAATATATATTGAATACAAACTAAACTCATCTATGGTTTCAATAGTTTATAAATAAAATAACCAATTATATACTATAAAAATTAAATCATGAACAACAAATACTTTGATAGTTAACTATATATAATAAATGATCCGACTAAAAGTTGAAAAAAATGCATTTGATTTATTGCCAAATACAAATACCAAATATGTTCCAAAACTTGGTTATAGATGTAAGAAATACCGGGAACTAACACCAATTTTGAATTATCTTCTCCAAAGTATAGTCCTAAACCAAGAGAAATGAAGAAAAGAAATTCCTGCAGCAAATCTCAATTAGTTTAGAATTAAGACTTAGTTGAATTGAATCACTGAAAGCTGGGTACTTATGACTTGGGTCCGAGTTCCTCTTACACAACCTTAAAATTTATTAGCTCAATACATTAGGTGGGAAGAATTTTTTTTTTTTTTGCAGAAAATCATCTAATTTTAGCAATATGACAAGGCGAGGAAGAAAGAAATTTTAAATTAAGTGGGAAGAAATCGCAACAATATCAGCTCAATAAATTAGGTGGGAATTAGCGGAAAGTCATCTAATGATTTTAAATAAACAACATGATCAGGCCCATAAATACATGTTTGATTGGTTTATAGAAGCTCGTTTATATTACAACAGTTATTCTAATGATTCACAGTGGAAACATAAAATAATGCCCCATGGCTGGAAATTTCCAAGAATATTTGGTGCCTATAATGGTGATCACAAAAAAAAAATAATAATAATCCTCTGAAGTATACTCAGGTGGGGTGCAATTCCAATTGAAATTGATGAACTTAACCACACTTTTGTTCATGGCATCAGTTCATGGTATTGTCCTCGGCGTCTTCGGCTCGCCAGCCACCGCTTTTTGGATCGTTTGTTTGGGCGATCACCACGCGGCTTACACTGTTTGCTTCGATTTGCTTCCATAAATACCTTGCCGGCGGCTTTGATGCATGGTTTTAAATATGGCAGAAATCTTGGGTGGATTACCCTCTCTTTCTTTTAAGAAAACTAATTGATGACAAGATGCATCGATCAAGGACCAGCCCTACATGCATACGTTATCAGATACTTGAAAAGTTGCACTGCAAACCAATAGGGATCGATCTCTCCAGCAAGTTTCAAGTACTAAGATCCCATTTTCAAATTAAAAAGCAGAAATGAAAGAAAGAATTGACAAGAAGTTGGTAGTCTAAGTTGCCACAAGTTTAATTCTTCTTATGAATAATAATTTATTAGCTATCAGGACAAGAAAAGAAATCTTGACTCTCTCTCTCTCTCGCAAAACATGGGAAAGTTTGATCACTGATTCAACATTAAGTTCGCGCAGTTTAAACATTAAGTTCTCTCAAATCTCAAGTCAGAGCATGCACACAAGAAGCCAACATTGTAGTGTTACAAACTTAACTTTTTTTATTGACTTTACTATGCTAGCTAGGGATAATTTAAATGAAACAATGTGGCCCTTTCATCTTTTTGTTGTGGAAAAATTTGAAAAAATACAAACCATCCTAAATTGAATACTTGAATTAGTTGATCCTTTGTTTGACCCCTTGATTTTTAATGTGACTTAGTGGTGCGGTCAACATATTAGACCCTGCAACCAGTCTTGTTCTAGATTGCTTTACACATTCTAAGACAAAAGAAGCAGCAAATAAAATTATTTATTTGCACATACGTATGCTGAAAAACTATAACGGAAAAATTTCTTATGCCAATCTTGCAACTTATATGCAAAAATATAATTACCTTATCAGCAGCCACATTGACCTTTTCCCTCACAACTTCGACCGTCTTCTTTACATCTCGGGGTGTATCTTTCTTGTTCTTATGATGAGTCTTTCAGGTCTCCCTCTTTATACTCCATGAGACTACCACCACTCCAGGATCTAGAGAGGATGCACATAGCTTTATAACCATGCATATGGAAATATTATTTTTGTGTTTTGAACTCAGGACACTCAGGTCGTACTGAAGCAATCTAGTTGTTGCATTAAGGCCTGCCTTCTCCCTTATTAAAAAAAATATAGAGAAAGAAAAAGGAAAAGAAAGATTTAAGCAATCATCAAGCAATCAAACCATATAAGAATTAGTCTTCCGCTAATAAATGAGTGTTTGAAACCAATGAAGAATTTGAACTTGTGATAACTTCAAGGACCTCATAGCCGTGGTGGCAGGGACTCTAAGAGGCTCCACGTTCTTCTAGCTGTGGATTGGCCAAGGTGGCGGAGCTCGGGGAAGACTGCCGAAGCAATGAGAAGAAAGGGAAGGGAAAGCGACTGAATAGGGACTTCATTGCACCATTTATATAGACGAGGAAGACAGTTTCTATTCATGGGAAATGTCTCTCTTGGCATGCCATGTGAGTAAGCTACGAAATGAAATGAGAAGGGAGAGAGAACCAAACAAATCAAAATAAAATTAATAAAAAAACCAAACCATATATTTTTGAAACTCTTGATAAGATTCCTAATCATTTCGGACTAATAAATGATATTTTTTAATGCTATGGGTCCCAAAATTGGCACAAAGAAAAAATCCCTGCACAGCTGGCATGTCATGTATCAGGAGGGGATTAATGCAATTAACTAGATTACCACAACATTCAGGCGTCATGCTCTAAGCACGAACCCTATTAAGAGATGTGGACCAAAAGTTTTTTTCCCTCTATTCTTTTTTTTTTTGTTTCAAAGGTTGGATCTCAAAGTCTTTTCAACCTTTTCCTCGACCTCTTCCATGCACTAGTTCAGCTGAACTAATACGTTTATTAGTTTATGATAAATTGGATCATCCACATTTTCTACATCAATTAAGAATAAGTTATTGAAAAAAAAAGAAAGACAATAGTCTTATCAATAACTTATCATTACTTATTCTTATCAGTAACTAACGCACTTTGAATCATGACCCCTCTTCTTCCCTTCTTGGTGCAAAGATAGGAACCAATCACCATCAGTTTGAGAAGAGAATTTTAGTATGCATATAACTTAATCATAACAAAAGTGCAACATTTGGTGCATCAAAATTTTGATTGTTATACTGCATGTACGTAGGCTCGACCCCTAATGGAGTGTACACTTCATAAAGTTAACTTGGTCATGGAAGTTACATTTCTCAAGGAAATTTGTTCTCATGAACTGCTTAGATGAATTATATCCAACTCCAAGCAACAATGTTTGTTAAAAATTAATAAGCGATACAGCTTTTAGCTTCCCTGTACCACAAAACTAAAGCTGACTCTGACACTGCTGTTCGTGAGATCTAATCCTAATCACTGCAATTACAATCGTTTTTCCTTTTCTCTTCCAATAACAAAAGGAGGAGATTACCCCTATACCAAGCAAGAATAAAACTCCACTCGCTCTGCATCATGAGATAATGATCTTGACTTGGGGCAAAAAAATTACATTGGCATCTGGCCATTCTTGATAGGACACATTCTGTTCTAGCAAGATTCTCATAGACAATGAAAACTGACTATTTGTTATGCGAGCCGTCGAGTTCTAGAGACCTGGTGTATCATTTTGGAGAAAACTCAAGTCGAGTTCTAGAGACCTGGTGGATCATTTTAGAGGGGACTCAATGAAAGTGGTTGAGTGGATTATTCATAAGGGGCCGGAGGTCTTCAACCATCCACTTCTAGAGAACGTCCGGAAGTTACTACAAAAGTGCGACATCTTTCAGGCTGGCTACGTATTTCGAAAGACGAACAGAACTGCCAATTGGATTGCCTCTTGTTCATCATTCTATTGAGATTCTTTGAACCCGTTGTGTACCTATCTCTTCAAGAATATTTTGTTCTTTAACTCAGTAAGTAATGCTCATGCGAGATTAGTATAAGCTGCCACTGTACAAAAAAAAAAAAAAAAAAAAAAAAACCACTGACTATTTGTCATAATCATAAGATTCATTTTTTCAAATAGACTATCAGAGGATCAGCGTATAAGAAAAATGTCACGCCAAAATAAATTATGCCCATCCCATCCAGATGCAGGTAGGATGAACAAAATCCCAATATGCTGAAAGTTTTTCAACCAACAAAGGTTGATGAGGCAAATTATCCATGTACATCCATATGAATTTACAGAAAATACGGCACTATGACCTGCTGTTTTCTTTTGATACAACCTATGACCATTACACCAAATTTGTGATTTTATTGCCTTCAAAACCTCCACCTAATTGACAGACAAATATAAAAAAAAAACAGTACTGCGCATCATCCTCGCTTCACTTTTCACTTTTTTTGACAGCTGACAAAGTGCCATCAAAAAGAAGTCCAGTCACCAACTTTGCCTATTTCCATATCTTAACAGATCTGTCATGACTCACAGAGGCAACAATTCCAGTGAAAGGCGACTGTGCCAAATCTGCGATCAAGCCTTCATGTGCCTGAACCGTCATGGTCTGGTTCTCAGCCATGTTCCACAGCTCCAAAGTCTGCAAATATTTGAAAATATATTAGAATCAGCAAAACTTTTTCAAGCCTTACAGATGCCTCTTCTGAAGCCTGCAAGTGAAAACTACACAGCATATGACTGAATTACTACATTGATAAAAATATTGACATTTCAAACATCACAAGGATCTATGTCATGGGTAAGAGCACTGAGACCAATTCTAGGAAACAATTCTTCCATGTTTCCAAGACCTTCTTTTGGAACATCCAGGAAGTAAGGCTACATTAGATGTGTTGAGAAAGCTAAGGAAAATGAAAATGGAAATCTAAATTCAACAATTTCGCACTGATTTTTGTTTTTCCTTCTAATAAACAGGATTCCAATATAGCAATACAAGTGTATCAGATGAAAGGAGGATTTCTTTTCTAGTTGATAGAAACTTCAGATTTTTTTGACCTACTGGTGCTAGTGCATCGATGGTCCTTGCTCCTCCCCTGAGGACACATTATGAGCTTGTGGTGCGTTATGCACTATTTGCTGATGAGCCCACCCACCCGCATATGCATGCAGAGATGCATAGACACGCACATGCACACACATATGCACACATATCCGAGGGGTTTGTGATGGGTACAACAAGCACAGACAAGTCGCAGTTGGCGTGCCAAGCATTCTTTAGTTGCCGCAGACAGAAGATCTGCTTGCCCAGATGATGAGCTTATGAGCATTATGCTCAGAGGCACCCTGAAAATGACCAGGACAGGGCTAAACCATCTAATAAGACCTACCAAAAAAACATTAAAAACTTGAGAATTCCTTAAGTTACTTTTAATTCCACCTCCAGAGAATGTATTCCTATGATACTCTAAACTGCAGAACAGATATAGGTTAAGCCGAAAAAACGCAGAAGAATGATCAATATGCGGATATTTTTGCTAATACCAGCAAAGATTTTATAGCCATGTCAGTCAAGTTCTGAACAGACGTACTCAGCTTTCTAAGTGCTGAGCCACAAAGCTATGGCATGTCTCACTTGCTATGTCTAAACAATTGAGAAAAACAAGAGTTTCTATGAAGTAGATGTGTATGAGACAGATGCAACAGGGATAATGGACAATAAAATAGTCCACTATAGAATAACGTCTTTTAGATGGCAACCTAATGGTGACAGGGTTTTATCCAAGTCTTTTTCTCCCAAAAAGGGAAAAGATATAAAACTTTCATATGACAGCCAAAAATTAACATTTTAGATTCTCAGGGAAGGTAAAAAGTTCATATAGGGCCACACACAAGCATGACAGAGGAGCAGCCAAAAATTATCCGACAAGGTAGGAAAACATATATAGGATTTTGGCCTCACATGGTGTTCCAGCAGCCTGATAACCTTCCAAACTGCCACGGAAGGCTATCACAAGAAAGAACTAGGAATTTTCCTCCAACAAGATAACATGATGAGAAGAATCACATTTACCTGATAAGCTCCAATGATCAGAAGTTTAGGGTATCTTGGATGGAATATGCATGTATGGAACTGGTTCCCATTGGAGCTTAGCTCATGAATGCATTCCCCTGATGTCAAAGACCAGACTTTAACAGAATCCTGACTAACAGATGCCAGTTGGTCTCCATTTGCATCCCAACAAACAGAGTGTACTTCCTTGTTATGACCCTGCAATTTAACAAGAAAACTATGCATGATAAACGGAAATAAAGATGGTTAACCACATATATTCTATCATACGAGAAAGTATCCAAGATGTCCATTTTTATTTCCTAGAAAGTACAACTTAGAAGCAATTATATTATGTAACAACACCTGTAACGTGAGTGTCTTCATATCTGTCTCGACATCAATAATGGACACCACATTTTCCGCAGCTGCAGCCAAAAGATGTCCAATTCTGGGCTGAAATCTTACTTGTGCTGTACCACCCTGTTTTCCCAATAGTCTAGATCATTAATTCCAAGAACACAGTATGTTAAATTAAAATTATATTTGAAGCAGCGAGTCCAACCTTAGAAACATGGGAGCATGAATACTGGCTGACATTCCAGTACCGAATTTCACCATTTCCATCACAAGAGCAGAAAACATCCGTCTTCTTAGGATGAAAATCTAGCGAGGTCACTTGGGAGCTGTGCCCAGCAAACGTGTGCAAACTAAAGTTTGGCTACAAAACCAACAAAACAATTGGAGATTGAAGAAGGAAAGCCAATGGTTAGACAGCAAGATATCTGACTTATATTTCAAGCTAAAAATTAGTAGTACATTTCCAAATTACAAATGCTAGTATAAGGGCATTATAATATTAAATGATAACGAAAATATAAAGTATTATAACAAGCATGGTCTACCGTACCATCCGGTATGGGGCGAACTGTACTGTACCGAAAGAAAACCAATATAAAACTTAACTTCAAGTTGGTACAAGCCCTATACTGCCCCATATCGAGGCGTACTGCTCCGTACCGAGGTGTATTGACCTCTACCAAGGCGTACCAAGATGTACTGGTTTGTACTGAGACATACCGACCTGTATCTGGGCGTACCAAGATAAAAATTGAGAAAAATGACTAGAAAGCTATTTCGGTGCAGGAATGTACCGTACTGTACCATACCGAACTGATAAGTATCGATACAGTACCGAGTACCAAAATTGCGGACCTTAATAACAAGCAATAATAACAAGAAATACTGGGACTATATGATCTGGTAGATACATGCTACTCTACAAGTTATTCTGAATTTGGATTTTTATGGAGATTTTCTAATAAGAACACCAAATTGACATTAAACAGACATGTACTAGCATCTACCTCCTGTCACCACTATTTCTTATTCGACTATCACCAACATAGAAGATAAACCCGGCTTACCAATGACACATTTCTATAATTTTGTGTTATTCTACAAGTAGAATAGCATGCAACTGTCAACAATGTTGGTTAACTCATCAGCATGTGATAGAAGAGTGTGGATTTAGCAACTCAAGTACGGATTTGCTTGGAAGCCCTTTTCCCGGCTGCTCTCTTGCTTCCTTTGTTATTTAGTTAATTAGCATAAACCAATTTCAGCTTGAATAAAATTCCAAACTGCTGTCAAATTACCCTAGTTGACACATTGAACTTCCATAAGTTATAACTAATGAATTTATCCCAAATGCATGAGCCACAAGGGAGTCAAGTCTATGATGTTACCCTCAGGATTCGCCTCCTACATCCAGAAAAGCAAAGGAGTAACTCACAAAGGATGTTGATCTAAGAACCTATGAGGATTAAGTAAAAGAAATAGAATTAGGATGAATTAACATGATATATACAACTGTAATAGAGTTAGGATGTTGATCCGGGAATCTATGTGGATTAAAGTAAAAACAATATTGTTAGGATGAATTAACATGACATATACTACTATAATCGTATGCATGTCCATCCCCAAATTCCACTCGACCATGGGATCCAGCCCTCTACAACTCCACCTGCAATTTTGATTTTTGACTCTGTTCCCCTCTTTTGTTTGTTTCTTTTCCTCCAACAACGCCCAATCCATCTTTCGTATTCTACACCACCTGTTTGCATGTACATTGCATGTGCTAAAAACTAGTAATTAAATAACTGTGAGGTGGAGCACAGATCCACCTGGGCCATGCAAACTGGGTTATTTTAAGCACACGAGGCTATTCTCCCTTTTTCTTTTCTTGTTAAGCAAAAGGATGATGCCGATATCATTCTCTTAGACTATGCTTCTTTCAGATCATTCAGAGATCCAAATCAGTCCATGAATCTAGTGGGATTCGTGTTCCTGAAATCCAGGACGAGATCCAAACTGATACAAAATTCCAGTGAGACTCATTCCAACTCTAACCAAAAGGGTGTTTCAGCATACATGTATTCTCAGAGCAGATATACTTTGAAAAGAGTACTGCAGATCACAGCGCAATTCACCACACAATTTGCACTGGTCCCATGAGGCAGCTGGGATTGGTGTTAAACAGAGGAGGTAGGTGGTGTCAGGCAGGGAGGTAGAATTCCCAATAATTGATTGCCTCTTAGGACCAAGGAACTGAGTAGTGACAGCACTGGTGACCTTTACCATTTTCCTTTTGGGAATAAAACATGAAAATTTCCACACAACAGAAATATTCATGCTTCTCTACGTAGTAGCAGGATATGCAACCAACAAATATATGATATAGTTTAATGTCTACATATAATAATAAAGCAAGTATTAACTAGAAAATAACAAATTAAAACACCATCAGGAGTTAAAAGTAGAGATTTTTTTACTTCAGCAGCATTCCAAAGTCGCACAGTTCTATCAAAAGATGATGTAACCAGCTGAGTTGAGTTTGGCCTAAAACGGATATCCGTAATAATAAAAGAGTGTTCCTCAGGAGTGCTCTCTGTTTGTAGAGTATCCATGTTCCAGAGAACAGCCTATAACATTAAAGATTAGATGGTAAATCCTAGAATTCCAGTATCAATTAAATAGAAGATAAACTCTACCAGATAAATGCATGCAACTTGAAGATGGATATATACATCATGTAAAGCTACATATGATAACCAATAGCACAAAACAGTTGACAGTAATATGACAAACCAAGAGAGCATATTATCATATAATAGTTTACAAACATAGTTATAAAATTTCAGCGAGACAGAAAAGGATTGACACCCTTTCTCTTCCACGCCTTTCCTCTCCCAACAAACCCAAGGCCCAACCACTTCTTGGGTGCAGTTTTGGGTTTTCAAAATTTTATTTCTTTACAGTATGGTATCTAAGTCCTATGTTTGTTATGGAATAAAAGGATTTGGATGTTCCTTCTCCTCCTTTGAGGCCTCTGTTGCTTGCTTTCTCCTTTTCACATTTAATCTCTTCAATCCTATCTTCTTCCACTTCCTTTCCCTTCATATGCGCTTATCTTCTACGAAGGTTCGCCGTACCGGCCCGAACTAAGTGGTACAGAGCATACCGTACTGATACTTCGTACGTAAAAAAATTTCATACCGACACTGTGCTAGTGAGGCATCGGTACAGGGTTCGGTATCGAGATGGCGAACCTTGCTTCTACCACAGCAAATAATTTGAGATTGAATCTAAAATTATAAACATCAAAGAAATTCTTAAAAGCAGGTCCAAACTACAAAGGAGCTTGTGGCACAAAAACCGTTGCATAGGCAACCTTGTGACAAGATACAAACTGTATAGAGAATCAAATGAGACTGCAAGTTTTAAATTTCTATATTCACCCCCGCACATGCAAGACCCAATAACTTCTGTGTGTATCCAAGAACTTTTTCAATTTATGATTTATTTGGCAACACTTTATATTTGTGCAGGTATGTCATAAAAAATCTATGGCCACGTTCATCTCCTTAATAGAACATGCAAAATCTAAACATAGGCATAACTTAATGGTAAAGTGCATTCTTGGAGGATTTATTTTATAATGACATATGAACTGAAGCATACTTTCTATAATTGACTGAAAATATTTAACTCTGCTGCTAATAATATGTAGCCAAATCCTTGAATTCGGCTTTGCTCAATATGACACAATCCCCACTTTTACTAGTACTTACACAACACAAATCCTTCTATATTGTATCATAGATATATTAGTATTGCCGAAAGTATCTTTTATTGCAAAAGCTATTTAGTTCACCTTCTTCTCATGCCCAGCACTGGCCAGTAGCTTTCCATCTGAAGAGAAGTGGCAGCAAACAACTTTGCCATTGCTTGTACGGATAGAACTGACTTCAGTAAAGGTAAAACCTGAAAAGAGAGTGCGAACATGTTAATGGTTATCTAGCAGAAGTTCTGATGTGATGACAGAAAACTACCCTTTAAAGACTCTGTGTTGTGTTCTGCAGGACTACTTTTCAATGCAGCAAATATATCTCTTGCATCTCCATCTTCTTGTGACAGAAATGATTCCACATTATCATCCAAAGAACCAACATCCCCAAAGTGCTCCAAGTCATCCTGTTGTTTAAAGATGCAGATAGTTTAAGGTGGATAAATTGGAAAGGACTTCCCTAGCTTGCTTGCAAATGACATTGAAAGAATTGTGCCAGGAGTTACCATTTGATTTGATGAAGAAGCAAGTCCACCTGTTCCATCTGCACCATACATCATTAAACTTTTTGACATGTTGGTTACATGTTGCAAATTACCAGCAGCTGCAACTCCATCACCAGGTGTATGAGTGGATGGAGTTGATGGAGGGGAGTTGGGAGAGGGTCCAACAGTATTTCCTGTACCAGTACTGTTTGCAGCTCCAGAAGAAGTAGGTGGTTTCCTTTTCCTAACATTCTGGATGTTTAAGAATGTGATTTACAATTAAAGAAATGACAATGAATGAACTTAGACTTAAGAAAACTAGCTTATGTAGCATAAGCTGACCATCATTGCTGAACAGCTACCAGACTGGGCAAAGAAAATAAATATTTCCTTGAGAGAAGAAATCAAAAGTGAGAGATAAATCTGACCCTATTTGGTGCTTGTCGCAACTGTTGTTGCTGTTGCAGTTCCTGTTGTTGCTGATTAGAGGATTGCTGCATCTGGGCCACCTTCGACTAAACATTTTTAGTCAGTACAAAATAAAGATGCAGGGATAATCATATAAACAAATATAAATAATACATTTCAAAACCATCTAAAGGCCAAAAGATCCAGCATGAGAATTAAAAGTTCCACAATCCACAGGAATCTAAATGATACTTCTTTTTCAAACTAATGAAAAATATGAAAAATGTCATGTAAAAGTAGACAGAAGTGGCACTTGTCAGTGACTGGCATAGACAACAGAAGCAGTGTAAGAACCAGAGGGAGGAAGAGAGATTAGACTCACAAGATTACTTGTATTAGGTGACCTTTAAGAGAACTGACCTTCATTAGATATTCAGATTGATCCTGTCTGACCATTGGAGAATTTGATTGAATTGGGGAACCGATCGATCCATCATTTCCACTGACTTGACCATCTTTACCATTCAAACCACCCCTAGGCAAGGCCCTGAATTTTCGTGGATCCATTTCCCCATAGTTGAGTGAGCTGCCTAGGCTAGTTTGCGCTTGGGCCTCTGCTAAGAATTGTTGTTGTTGGTGCGATGGGAAAAGTTGAAACTGATTTTGAGTAGTCATAAAAGGCTTTTGCACTTGTGCACCTAAACTTGGGCGTACTTGGTCAAATCCCTACAGAATGCAATAAATTTCTAAACTTACTACAAAGATTACCTGACTAAATGAGAAAAGTGAATTCTTGTACAATTCTTACTGTTAAAGGCCATCCCTTCAATGGGTGACCACTAACACCTTGGTTCAATCCTGTAAAAATGGACAAGGCAAGGTAAATATGTCTCACAATGTAAATATTATACCGAAACAATATCATGTTGGCTCATGGCCCATATTTCATTTTTAAAGAGCTAAGATATATGTTCTCCCTTTGATAAGCTTTTGTTGTAAAAGGTCATTGAATATACACAAGAAACAATTTTAACACACCTATATGATTCCAAATCCAATTTAAACACTAAGAGAACAGATAATTAGTGCCATAAATCTAAATAAGATTGTAACTTTGAACAGTAGGAGAGTAAAGGGGGGCAGAGAGAGAGAGAGAGTGAGAGAGGAGATTCAGAAGTTTATAGATGGTAGAGGTAGACTGCAAAATGTAATCAAATTTTACAGACTGGATGATCAAAAAAAAGGAAGGGGATAGAGTGCAAAAGGACTACCACATCTCCTATGCTATTCACAGTATATGAAATGTGGTTAGATCATCAACAACCAAATTCTTTTTTCATATATATATATATATATATATATATATATATATATATATATATTGATATATAAAATTGGTTAGATTATTTCAAACAGATCCTTGTGTAACACATTTCTGCAGTTTTTTATGTGAAGGAGCATTATTAAGAGACCCTTTCAACAGCAACTTCGTCATTGTACTGGTAATAATCTGGTGATCTTAACCATCTAGGTGGCGATGAATGTTGGAACATTTTCCCACTAGCCCAGGAACAAAGACAGCTGAATAGTCTAAATTTAGACTATAGATGGGGTAGGTTCATACAAAATAGCATGATATTGATAAAACGATGTGAGTAAAAGACAACATGTAAATAAAACAAGTGCTAAGTTACACAGTTTGCAAAGTTATAGGGACATTAATTTAGGGTGAAAAAAAAAGATCAAGATGCCCAAATTAGCATGTGAATTTCACATGCTTCAAGTGCATGCAACAAGAAGGCAGTTATGGAAAAACTCAGTCAATATTCTATGTTCTAACCAACATGCCTGTGTACTATTTAAGAAGGAAATGAGGTAGGTCATTCTTTTTTGTTACATTTGAGAAATACAGAGGGATAATTACCCAGGTTTGATCTCAGAGTGGCTCCTAGAAGCACGAGCTAAGGAAAGACATGCACCCAACTCCCACTGGCATGATATAGAACACCTTACATACAATAGTTTACTCTCTCTTTGCCATCTAAAAATATGCTCAAGGGATTTGATGTCATACTCTTTTCTCTTGGTCAATACCAAATGTAACTTCCTAATCATTTTTCTCTACATTCTCAGTCTCGTATCCAGGTTCTTCAAGGAAGATGCTCAAAATTAAGCTTGATAATAATAGAGTTGCATACAATGACATTTCAGTTGGGAAGCATGAACACAGATACAGACATGACATGATATGGATACGATAAGGTTATTGTATGAGAGATCTTTGAAAATTAGGATATATTATCGCTAGGATACAACAAGCTACAATCTCTAATAAAAAAACCCTTCCGCCCATTCTTGGAGGTATCCTGGAAGTATCTTTGAGTGCATATGGAAGGTATCCCTAATGCAATTTTTAATTTTGAATAGTAGGATACTTAACATAAGTATCAGACACATACTCTAGAAGTATCAGAAAGTATCGGCATCTGATAAATATCCAATAAAGACATGACATGTGATTTAAAGTATTTGTGCTTTGTAGCAGTTTAGTTATGCAAATTTCACAGACACAACGTCAATAACGAATAGCTTCTTCAATTCTTTAATACAATATAACACAGTGGGGGGATTTTTCACCAGGAAAAACATCCTTGATTTTTGATTCTACACTCCAAAAATTAGGTAAATTTTTTCGAGACATTCTCCACATAACTGAAGAGATCCACCTATGATCCAGCCTAACAAAGGATATGATTTTGAGATCTGACTTTTCATAACAGCAATTCAGCAAGATGAGTATGCATGTACTAGAGATAGGAGAGGGAAGGTAGGAAATTAACTGAACAAAAGAGAATAAAAGGGCACAAAAACTTCAGATCTTCCATAGCCTGTAGTTCACAAGATATAGGAATCATTTTGTAAAGAAACCCTAGCAAAATATTGATTCGACAATTTTACATATGCCTGAAGCAAACACCCCTTCGTGCTTTAAAAAAGAGGAGAGGGTGTGGAGAGGAGCATGGGCACCCGAGAGAGATGAGGTGCCTGTCCATCCTTCACTGTATTTCCTACATTGGTTGGACAGCCAATAATAGCACCCACCACTTAGTAGCTAATTTGGCATCATAAGTTGTCACTTTGTTTGGTGACCTAAACCCTTCAGTCATCTAATCTCAAACATATAATAGGATAGAAAAAAAAGAAAAATCCCTTAGAACAAAAATAAAAATAAAAAACTGAAATTAGAGCCCCCACAGAGCAATTAATATTAATATCAGCATTTGAAAATTTGGAATCAGAGTGGTGTTAGTATCACCAAGAAACAAACACTATCCATGATGTGTTTAACTACCCCCAAAGAGCCAATATCCACAAAAACATCGTCTTCTGTTGCGAAAAGCATAAAACTAGCAATTTTTTTTAAAAAAAACACTTCAACTATGGGCAATCATAACCCTCAACCCCTCTCCCCATAATTTAGGTTCAGCTTTATGAATCCTCATTTGTTAAGCATTCTAATTTAGTGTTATCTCTAATGTTATGTCAAGCTTTTCCATATTTTTTCTTCTAAGTTCTAAGCATGTTACTATTAACCTCTTCCTAAAACCTTTAAGTTTATTTAAAGTATCATGTTTACTAAATTCACCTCAAATTTCATTTACATGCCCATACCATTAGTCAGAAGCCTACTCCCTTTATTAGCTTTACCCTAAAATCACAAAGTTTGGAGATAAATTATGTTGCTTATGCAGGTTCTAATGTTGAGTTCAAGTAAAATGAAGTTTAAGCTTTTACCCCCATGGGATCCCCTAACTTCTGAAAATCCTTAATTCCTAACTCATATAGCTTCTGTATCTTCTGAAATTAAGAGTTTCATCACCTCGTTGTCCTGCATCATTTAATGTAGCTAATGTTATCAAGACTCTAGTATACAATTTACATGAAAGGTTATGTTCAAGGAGTAGCCAAGCATTCACGCTTTGAAAGGGATTGGATAAGGTACTGAGCTGAAAGAATATCCTAATTAAAGTTCAAACATCCTTATGCCCTTTCTTCTTGGTGTGTGACAATCCTAGTATCTATCAAAGCATCAGAGGAAGAAAGTTCTCCCCTCCAAAAATATCCAAATTTTCATATAAAATGAGAAGAAAAGCATCATCCTCCATTTAGCCACATGATCATAATTAACTAATCCCTTAATAAGACAGAGCAGTAGAGGAAGGAGAAAAGACAAAACCAAGAGAGGAACAGAAGCCTAATTAAATTTGCTAATTAGTGCTGCTATCTCGCTTTCTCTTTCCTCAATTACTGCTATCTCCTCACCCTCCCTCTTTCATTGGTTTCTCAGTCAACCTCAAGGTTTACAAAAGAGGATGTTATAATGCTTCCGCTGTGTAACAGGAATGACAACTGTGACTTTACATTCTTGTTATTCATCCTAGGTTTGAACTTTGAACGTAATCTCCTCCTAAAGAACTGAAATTTTTGGGTTATAGCCCAATTTGTAAGTTTGGAGCATCAAAGAACAATAAATGCTTACTTTATTATTGGCTGTTAAACTTTAAGGAGTCAACAGCGACAAGAACAACTTAAAATAAAAGAACTGCTAGCCAAATTTTCTATACCAGATTATTTTTAGTTCTCTTAGTGTCTTAAACTTTACTGGAATAATTCTTGTAAGGGAATATATCATCAAAACTTGGCAACGATTTTATCTCTTGTTGGTTCTATACATTGTATGAATTTATTCATTTTTTTAATACATATAATCAGAATTATTATAAAAAGCTTCGAAACAAATTAGAGATAAAAGTGGATTCGGTAATAAAGAAAATTGATACTATCTAACAATTTAGATTGCTTCTATTTACTTTACTAAAAACAAAATGCTAAATAACATATTATAATGTTATGCCAAGTACTAAGTATGCTTTCCATGTTCTTAGTAAATAGACAAGTATAACAACTCTTATCCATGCATCGTTAACCAAATACGTTAAATTTGGAAATCCCTACTGCTTACATGGAACTTATTCATCAAAGTAGGTCCGAAATTTGGGTGAGTTAACTCACATACAAAATTAATTATTAGCATATTATTATTAATAATTTAGATATAATAAAATCCTTGAACTAAGCAAAGTGTATATGAAATATGCAATGAAAGGCTTAGACCCAAGGATCGTTGTGCCAGTATTGAGGCCCATACCGGTTGCCCAGTGGCACGGTTTGGTATACCCCTATGTCGTTCCTCGCAAGCCCGTACCGACACAACGAAAAGGGCAAGAAAGAGGGAGAATGGGAGAGGGGAAAAGAGAGGAGGGGGGGAGGGAGGTAGAAGGCTGAAGGAGGGTCACGAAGGGGCGGAGGAAGGGTCCACCCTCCCGTTCCCCTATTTCGTTCGAAATAGGGATCTTAGAGGGGGCTCCTTTTTTATTTTAAAGAAATTAAGTGAAGTCGGCAAGGAGGAAGAAATTAAGTGAAGTCGGCAATCCCCTTGTCGACTTCACTTAATTTCTTGAAAATAAAAAAGGACCCCCATCCAGGGCCCTTATTTCGAATGAAATAGGGGAACGGGAGGGTGGAGCCCTTCCTCCGCCCCTCTACACCCCGCCCTAGCCCTCTGCAACCCTCCGTCGGCATCCTCCAAGCATCTGCCTCCCTCTTCCTCTCCCTCTCCCTCCTTCCCCCTCTCTCTTTTTTCCTCTCTCCCGTTCTCCCTGTCCCCCACCCTCGCCTGTATCTCAAACAGAGGGGTGGAACCATGCCGATCACCCCCGGTACGGTACGCCTCGAACTAGGCGATTCGGGACGGCATGAAAAACCTTGCTTAGACCTATATGCTGATATAGAAATTCTTATTCGTCCCGAGAAAACTTTTATAACTTGTATTCATTTTAGAAAGTTGACAAAACTGACCTTCATAAACTTCATCTCACAAAGTGAAACATTCATTTCCATATGCTTGCTTATGGAGATGGAAAAATTCCATCATATTCTAAAATTAGATGAGTTACAAACTTGTTGACTTGACAAGCTATTGTTAGACATGTAAATTGCATGTCGTACGGTCCAACTGGTGCCCAACAACAATAAATTATAAATATAAGTATAGAACAAATCCAACCTTGTTAACTAATTAAGATTTAAAAAGACCATCACAGCACATCGCACTACTTATTGACTAAAATTTGATGCGAAGTACTTTACATAACCACTTTCTAAAACCCTCACTCCTTCAACGTTGTTTAGTTCACGGAACCTGGCTTTTGTATGAAAGCTTAAGAAGCTTGTAAAAATTAACAAATAAAAAATAAGAGGTCATAGCTGTCCTCTGCTTCGTCCCCTACATGGTGGCAATACTTGAGACCACCCCCGCCTCTAGTAGCACCTCCATCATCACAACATCCTTGCTAATGACCACCGTATACCACTCTCTCATACCTCATGTCCTTTTACACACCTGGCTTCACTAATGCCCTCATGGAATTAACATGCGCCCTCCACATAGCCACAGAGTGTGCCCCATCCATCACGTCTACCAACCCCTTCTCCAACATTCCCCATCGCCCTTGGAAGCTCTTTGCACTATCTTGCCTCCAACGTCGCATGCACCATGGCATCAGTGGCACCTCGATCACGTCATTAGGCTCCTTGATCTTTAAAGGGGGTGGCAAAGAGATGGAGATTAGTGCAAATGGACAGTGGCCAGGTCAATGAAGGGAGGGAAGGGTTCATACTTCATAGTGCAATGGAGGGTGGCCAAGTCAATGAAGGGAGGTGAGGGAGAAGGGAGCACCGGCAGCGAAGGTGACATAAGGCGACGGTTTCGCCAAGGGCAGTGGTGTGGCGAAGAAGAAAGAGTCGATGTACACGACGTAAAGGCATGAGAAATGGGTGGTGACAATGGCAGGGGAGAGGAAGGCTTTGATGAGGAAGTGGTCGAAGGGAAGCCGACGAAAGATGGGGCAAAGGATGACTTAGGAAAGCTGATTAGAGGAAAGGAGGCCTCTTGGAAACTTCTTATTTTTTTTCCTTTTTTTGAGCATATATCACATCTACAAGCATCCCTACTTTCCTGCGAAAGCCAGGGCCTACTAACTAAACCGCATCCCCTTATCCTTCTTTTGACATTAGGGTTCCATTTACCGTGATCCCGACGTGCTAATGTAAGCAATCAACTTGGGAACTATGAAAAACCAAATTATTAAGTATCGCACAAATCAGCAATTGAAATCTTGTCTCATACCTATCACCATGCTACTATCATGAAATGGTGGTTCGCAACGAGATACCAAAACATCTTCGGTAATCTAAAATATTTTAAATAACTATAGTTAAAATTATTTTGAAGGCTCCCCATTGGATTATAATATGTATATTGAGAAATTAAATAATCGCCAAAGAACTTTATTTGCTTGTTTCATTATTGACTCTAAATCTAATAACGATATATTTACATTTTATCTCAGTTTTAAATAAATAACCTATTATGTGAATAGTAACATGATTGAACAACATTATTAGTTTACTTTTCCTGTTCATTCTTTCCTAATATAGTAGTAATTATGGACCATCATAGTAGATTATATCTTATTTCTAGGAAAGTCAAGCAACGCTTTCACCGAACAAATACGAGTCGCCATTTCCATATTGAATATTAATACAACAACAAAACATGATTCTTGCGACCAACCCCTCCATAAGATAACACCCTCCATTCTCTTTAAATTAAATCAACTCTTTTGACCTTTCATCTAACTGATATCTTCACATAATATCCTAAATAACAATATATTGTCCACTATTTTAATTTCACTTCCTTCCTAATATGATATACACATAATATCAGTCATTACTTATCAATTGTTCCATTGTAGTTGTTAAGAACAGTCATATCTTAACTTTTCAATATTTATCGAATGTATTTTTATGATTTCAGACTCCTAAACAATTTAAAATTATTCTACTATATAAACAATGAAATATATAATTTATTTTATAAATAGTGTCTTGAGAAAATAATGTTGTTATTTTGTTTCCATTGTAAAGGCTAATGATACTTATTATTTTATTCCAACAATTCTAAGCAAATAGTGAACATTGTAACCATAACTAAAAGAATTAAGAAGGATGTGTTATTTAGGATATCTTGCTCCAAAACCCCTCCTCCCTTCAGTAATAAAGGCATTTGTTATCTGGGATATCAGCATCGTTAAAACCTAGTCTCAAGGGGAAAAAGAAAAATAAAAAAGGAAAACAAAGGAACAAAGTGATTGATAGAGCCACCACCAAAGAAAAAGACAAACTAAAAGGAGGAAATAGCAACATAAATTAAAATAGAAGGGGGAAAAAAAAGAAAAATTAGGAATTCCACAGTTGTCCAATGTCTATCTCTCCAATTACGGAAATATCCTCTTTCCCATTCCACCCTAGGTAGTGAATGGCAAAGACTACCCCAACATTGAATGCCGTTGGCCTCTTTCTCAAGGACTGCACTACCTTAAACCTCTCCTCGTCCACCAATGGCTCCCCCTGCTTCGTCTTTGGGGGCATCTTCATTGTCTTCCTTGGAGTCGCTACCTGAAGCAGTGACTGTAAGGGAGAAAGATATGCGAGAGTGAGAATGAGATAGGCAATGCAACAAGCACAGCCATGGGCTTAGGCAAGAGGGCTTCGACGATAATAGGAATAAGCAAAAGAAAAGCCTACAAAGACATGTGGGTCGATAGAGATAAAATATCTTAAATGAATAATTTTCTAAACGTCTAATGGCAATAGGAGGAAAGAGAGAGTTTGGAAGATAGGAAGAGTCAAATTTAAAGTACTAGTACCAGTAACTGTACCGGTACCTTACCCATGTGGTGTGGACTGGTACAGTAAATTACCGTACTGACATACCATACGCTTCTTTGTGCAATGACAGCAGAATGGAGCCAAAACACCTTGTGTTGGCACGGTACCGGTACACACTTACCAGTACTATTATCTTACCAGCCAATTTGGTAGACGATATATGGACAGTAGGCACCAGTACTTATATCCTTGGAAACAAGGATATAATTGGAATTTAATTAAAGATTTATAGTAATTTTATATTCAATAAGCCCTATAAGTATAGCATCAAGACATAGAAATGAACCAATGAAGCATATAAAAAATAGGCATGTCTATCCTCTACAATCCTTATTGCTCTCTCTGTAGAGCAGTGATTCTTACAATAACAAAAATTATTATACGAAATTGGCAACTACGACACATGAAATATTGAAATAAAGAAAACAAGAAGTGATGTTCCAATCCCCATTCTTTCCACTTAAGGCGCTTGTGCTCACCATAACACTCGGTGGACCTACTTCAATGACTCACATTCAGTTGGTTCTTTTTATCCTGCCACACATCGTGAGCCTACATGATGTCACTATCCTTGCCACCTCCTCCATACTACCTCTTTGGTAGCCGCTCCACCTTTTCAACTTCCTCATCCACCTTTGTAGCTTTACTAACCTAATCCAACCACAAGGACAAGTGAGCTCTCCCAATTGATGGATCATTCGGAAGCGCTCAAGTAGTGCATCAACTAAACAGCTCTTTCATGATGGTTTGTTGATTTCCATATTTTTTGCTTTTGCTTTAACTTTTGAACATAGATTTCAATAGAGTTACAATGCTCTAGCTTTAGAGATCCATTAACACATCTTGCTCCTTAGGTACCATAGTTTCTCTAAGGGGTTTTACCATGTTATTTTCCTTTCCAGAGGGTTGGCTGCCTATACCACGGTCCCTTGCATCTTGTAGAAAATGAGAAGTTAGGCTCCATGCATTTGGCCTAATTAATGATTCAAACTCCAGCAGTATGAATGTGGAGTACGGCAGCAAAATTGTTCACTCCTATCAACTGCCCAATTTCTTTTCCTCAAATGCTTGGCATTTAATGGAGCTCCCAGACTAGGTCATTGGCATATTGGCAGTTCTAGACTTACCAAACAGGTCGAACTTGCTTAATTGTCCAAATTCCTGAAGGTTTCAACCAAGGTTTGCCGAACGGGCCGAATCGCCCGGTTCAGGCAGTACCGAACCGACCCGGTGCGAAACTGAGTCGGTTCGTCATTCATATTCAGTTCCGACCCCTACCGGCCAAGAACAGTCCTTTACCGGCCGGAACCGGTTGGTTCGATGTGAACCGGCCAGAACCGGTTGGGTATGGGCCATCTGTCACTGCCTTACCGATTCGGTTCGGTACGGAACCGTATCAAGCGCTGACCGATACAGATCCCAATGCCAGTTTTGCGGACCTTGGTTTCAACCATGCTGAAGTTTGTCGAAAAACACTAAAGTGTGGTTGAGCTATGCAAGTCCACTAAGGATGTCACACAAACCTCCACATCTTAGTTGCGGTAATCCTATGAACCGCCATCCCTTCACTCTCAAGTAATCCTTTTTGCTTAATACTTTTTGGCTATGGTTTTAATAAACTATAGGAAATGATATTTATGTTAACAGCTTACAAGAAATGATATGATGTATATTTCATATGCTTCTGTGGAGTTTGCTTATGCTATTTACTTGTTAAGAAGATTTTAGGGATTTCTCACCAATGGTCCTATAGCTTTTTCTTATGTAACCTTCACATTTTAACCTTGTAGATAAAAAATTAAAAACTTTTTTTACCAAGAATAATTGAGCCATCTATATTATTTATTTACCCCCATGGAGATTCCCAATTTTTCTACTCTTTTTAGGAAAAAAAACATTACACCCATTAGCTTTTAATATTTCTCTAATTGATGTCCTATTCTCTATTGTTGAAATCCCAATTATGAACTTAGTGGCCTATGTCCATCATGTCAGGGTTGCATGTTTTAATTGGTGAGATCTTGCACCAAAAACATCACTAACCTGCAAGGTCTTTCCATGCATGCTCATGAAAAATATTTATACAAAACCCTCGTGCAATACCAGGATATCAGAAATTGTAGTGATTGATGCTTTTTGTCAATACACCATATGAGATCACCAAGTACCACCAACATCCTAGCTTCAGGTTATGCACTCAGTCGCATTTATCATGCCTATTTAAAACACGTGGATGAGAAGATTAATTTCAGAATCTTTGCATTAGTTACTTACCTGCAGCACCTAATGCAGCTTTTGCTTGTATGTTTCCCTGCCCATATAACGAAGAGGGATCCATGGGCAAAGATCTCTGCCCTACACCCATCTCACTCTTGATTTCCTGCAATAGTTATAAGAAAAATGAATAACAGAGAATGTATAATATGAATAAATGAAGCGTTAAAAGAGAGGTGGTATAAATAGTTACATTTGTCTGCTGACTTCGTGCCTGAATATGCTGCAGAGCAGCAGATACACTGCCTGGACTACCCTGGACCAGTTGCCTGCCTCAGAAGAAAAGAAAGAATAACCTACCAACTCCTGGTTATTTAGTGTCTACAAAATATTGACATGAAACAGTAGATACTACCCAGGATGGTTGGTTGCTGACTTAAGAAGGGCCATCCTCCTAGCATCAAGCAGTTGTTGGGATGCCTCAGAATCCACTGAGTGGGGATGCCTCATACGTTCTTCATACATTTTAGCAGCCAATACAGTAGCTGGTGGCGTCCCCGACATTCCATCAGAGTTTATGGCATTTAAAGTACCATTGAGAGCAGGATGGTTACCATCCCTACGCATCATCTGAGGATGTTGCTGTTGCATGAGTTGCAATCGCTGCATCTGGAATTGTTGCTGCTGCTGCTGCTGTTGCTGCTCCCTTGCTTTTATCTGTTGTGCCTGCAAGCAAACAAATATTTCGGTGGAACACCCTCTTGGGTCTTGGCAACTAAAAATTTGAAGAGATTATAGGATCAGAAACAAGGTACTTCTTTAAGAACATTACCTCTATGTAAGCTGCAGCAACCTCAGAATGCTTTTCATTGGTCCTTGCAATGAAAATATCCCAAAACACAGACCACCACTCATAAAGGAATCCTCCCGGAGCATCAATTGCTGCACACTTAAGCTAAAGCTTACGTTTCTGCCCGGTAAATATCTTATGTACAGAAACAGAAATTTTCTATTAAAGATAGTTTATGTTCCAATTGCTGGAATGGCATTGCTCAGATAAAGGACTTTAATATAGAGTCCCAAATTCATGCTGATCATAGCCCAAAACAGAAATATTATATTGCATCATATCATGCCGTGCAAGTCCCATTTCAAAATAGAGGATCCATGCTCATATCCACCTATAGCAATCCATCTCGACCAGCATGAACCAAGTGAAATGACACAAACTAGAAGAAATAATACAGCAACACAAACCCCACTACACCAACAATATCCAACCAGGATGGTCCGTACATACTATATGCATGCATAATGGCATCTAAATACTTCAGGAGAAGCCAATATTCAAAGGAAAAAATGAAAAAAAAAATGGAAATCAGAAACCAATTTGCAATTAAATTTTTAAGATAGCAAAATCAGGTAACCTAGAAATCCATATTCCCTGCAGAAGATTAGAAGATGACAAGCTGAAATGAGAGACATCAATTCTTAAAAAAACTTATCTAGAGATTAATCAGGATAAAGGTGTACATAGAATGTTAGAAATGCTCAACATCTATGCTCCTACATCCTCCAGAGTTTCTATAACTAACCTCTCAAAAAAAAAAAAAATTGAAGGTAGAAAGAACATGGACATCCAGAGTTTACAATTGTTTGTAACTGGAATTCCTTTCTGAAAGAGAAAATTAGAGTGGAATGCATGATGCAATAAGTGTCACAAGAAGGCATCAAAACCATCTGTAGTTCAACTTATTACCTCAAAATACAACTCATTGTAGCAATACGTCCCCGGAACATCATCCTATATAAAAAACGTGTGTAATACAGAGAGAGAGAGAGAGAGAGAGAGAGATTTCTTGGCGGCTCTGTGTATTCATCAGCATTCACAATAATTTCACAAAGAAATTTGAGTTCTAAAACCTCGACATTTACTATGTAAATACAAACATAGGAAGGACTTAAATGACATACAAAAAGAAATGAAATTTATTACCTACTGGATCTCCTGAAACCTTTCCTTCAGCCATGAAAGCTTTTGCAGTTGCTTGCAGATTCCGTTTCAACAGATAGTCATGAATATAAACATCAAGCCTAATAAAAAAAGGAAAAAAAGGAGTTTTATAATTTCAATAAAAGAAACGATAAGAGCAGTAATTTATCTACAGTCGGTAATTCAGCATCATAGGAAACCAGAAGAATTCAAACGAAGTAAATCAAAAAAGAAAAAGAAAAAGAAAATTCTATCGAATACACACATCTTATCTGCTTCCCAGTTATTCTGCGCCATCCTTAAGCTCCAATCCAGAAGACCCAAAGCACAAACGTCGCACAACCGTCACTCCGCTGATTTCCTCGTCCGTCACCCAAAGAAGAAGAAACAAACAGTTATAATCGAACTATTCTTTAAAGCAAGCACAGTTGACAAATCTCGATTAAAGAAATTAAGCCTCCTACACGAAAACCGCTTCAAGATCACATCCCACATTATCAAAACCCACACAAAAACCCCGATTCCGTCTCCCCGCTTCCGAAACCCACCCGAAGTACCGGAAATCGTGGCAAGAAACGCGATTTCAGATCCAAGAACCGACTTTCTAGAGCCAAGAAACCTACCGTTAGCTCCACCCCGCTTCGAGTTGTCGAACTGCGACTCCCCCAAGAACGCCTCGTAGAGTCGGAAATCAGAGGAAGGATTACGGCGAGGGAGAGAACCGAACCCCAGAAGAAACCCCTAGGGTTTCAGATTGGAGAACGATCCCCCTCGGAGAGAAGACCAGCTCGCTCCCTACACAGACAGAGACAGAGAGCGAGAGCGAGAGCGAGACGGTTTCTCTCACGAGTCTCGAGGCAGAGAGGAGAAGGAGAGATACCAACGGAGTTTATATTTCGAGCTTTCGCTTCGGATCCGAAGCTGAGCTTAGGACACCAGAGCGACCAAACCCTTCAAGACGTCCGCGTAAACGTTTATATGCGTGACGATGGATCCTCCGTTTGTGACTCAGAAGGCGATCGGGGCCCGTTAAATAGGACGCTCAGCGAGATTTCTATGCGGACCCTTGGTTTGAATGTCCGAAGGGGGGCCGAGCCTCGGAGGCGTTTCTCTTTGAGGGCTCGCTTTCGCACGGGGGGGTTGCACAAAACTCGTGCGCGTAGCTTGTCGTGTAGGAGGAGCGGGGGGGGGGGGGGAGGAATTTATTGCCTGCACCGAGTGCAACAGCGTCGCCATGCAAGCAGCCAATAGAAACCGCTGATTTCCACGATGATGCGTTAAGATGCACGCTCGACGAACGCGGCCGTAAAAACCAACGGCAGGCCTCATGATGCACGCGGTACCGGCAGGAATTTCTCGTCGGGGAGGAGGGATGGTTGGTGCTGGCGAACCAGGGGCCTGCCACGTGGGGTAGGTGGCGCGCCAGCCCAAAAATGGCCTGTTCTTTGAGGCCCAAATGGAAGGTTCTAAAGGTACAAGATAGGAGGCGGAAAGGGTCATGACCTGATAGAATGAGTTGGGGATCGAGCTTAAGTTTATTTTATCATGAATATAATAGGATAAGAGCTGCTCACAATAACGCGAACCTTAACAACCACGTTCGAGTTGATATTTATGCTTCTGTGTTTAAAGGGTGTGCGCGGCTGTAAATATCTGGTTCTGTAGTGTTTTGGATCTTGTGATTTTAGTAGCCTCTCCTTTTGGTATCAGAGCCAAGTTGGCATTCTCAGTTCATTAGCCCCGAACCCAAGAGGGAGGCTACTGGTAGTACCTCGGGTCGGTAATCTGTAGGCAACTATCTATAGTAAGGGTATTAGGCCGAGACATAAGCGCCGGGGAAAAGTCTCGGTAAGCCAACCTTACTTAGGTAGGGAACTGAGCATAGCCAGAATGGCTGGCTAAGCTGTTGGTGGAAGGAGCATATGGAGGTATAATATCCAGACCCTAGAACTCTTTACCTTATGCTTTTCCATAATTATTAGACTTTAGTTATTTTACATGTCTTATAATCTAGTCTCATGCTGAGTTAATATCATAGTTGAGTGATGGTCCGTAGGAAGGCCATTTGTACCCGTTGATGCCGGGATGGCGAGTTAGGGTGTTCAGGCCGCATCCGTGAGGGACTTATAGACTAAAACTCAGATATGGTATTAAACTTAGCAAGATTGATAAGATTTAAAAGACAAAGTCCTGTGATAGGATAAATAATTCAAAGTCTAGTAATTATAGAAGAAAGCATATGATAAAGAGATCTAAGATCAATGATATTATATATCCATATCTCCTATCTGCCATTCTGCTAAAATTATGGAAACCCCTTCCATACATAAACAAGATAATCATCTTGTGAAAAATGCTCAGCTAATTGAATATCCAAAATCAATGGATGATATTAATAATTGGACAATTCCAAAAATATCACCTAATGAAATTTATCATATAGGTATGTGGGATTTTAGTTCAAAAATGATAATAAAAACGATTGAACAAACGTTCCAAATAGATGGAACCCCTCAAACCCTTAAATTACTAAGGAAAGAGGATATTGAAAAATACAAGAAGAAGTACCAATTCCTACATATAGGAATGATTCAAGTAGCTTTCAAACCATTGACCTTATTAGGAAATAATACTAGTTTAATGTCAACCATCAGAGATGGAAGATGTAATTTATTTAAAGAATCTTTGGCGGCAGTAGTAGAAACTAGTCTGTGCCATGGACCAGTATATTTTAACTGTGTTCCAAACCTTAGTCTGTCTTTGACAGATACCAATTTATATGAAGCTTTAAAATTAAACATAATAACATCTGGCTATGATTTTATTCCAGGATCTGAAGTAATAGCAATAAGCTATAGACTCCATTTTAAGGTATTAAACACCTTAGCACCTAAAAACATAATAGATACCCAAAAGGGTCAAACAACTCTAGTATATACAAATCTAGAAACAACCAGGATAGCCACAAATAGGTTAATCTCATGGAATGAAATAAACTTTCCAGAATCCTGGTCATTGGAAGAAGAAATTCCCACACCACCAATAGTAAATACGAACATAGACCAAATAATTCAAATGACTGATGGGTCTGTAGAAATCATGTTTAATAATTCTACAAGAAAGGTCAAAATTCCTGAAATTGGCAGGTCAATGTCAAGTAGAAGTCTAGATACAAGGCCTTCTACTTCCAGAACTAGAAACAATGAGACAAATGTTGTAGAAGAAATAAATATAAGTAAAAATAATATTCCCTATGGAATTTATAAGAGTAAGGAATCTCCTACTCGATCAGAAATGAGTTTTCATATTTAATGGATTACACCCAAGGAAGTTATATAAGAAGAAAACTCAATGAAGAGTTTCAGTCAGAAAGGAATAAACTATTTAGAGTATGGTATTTGGGAAAATTTTCTCCATTAGAATTAGTATATTATAAAAATAAATATTATGAGGAATTAGAATACTATCAAAAGATAGAATATTTTACCCCTTGGTTTTTAAAATTTTATGCAAATGAAAAAAACCAAGAAATCGCGGTTCTCCAGAAAACATGGACAACTATACAGGATGAAATAATAAATTCACCTTTTCCTCCACAACAAATGTTAAAACTTCAATCAACTGAAGCAATGGCTTATTCCAACTTAAGTAAGATGGAACATTCACATGTTACAATAAGAGAATTAAATACTCTTATTAGAGCACAAAATTATACAAATGCATACTTACATTGCATAGGAACGGAATTATTACAGCTAGAGAAAAAATTAAATGAAATACAAAAGAATATGGAAAGAGATATCCAGATTCTAAAAAAATTAAAGGAAAACCCTGAGAAAAATAAGGAACCAATGACTCCGGTTATTCAGCCTCCACCAGAAGTAAAAAACTTTAAATTACAAAAACCAAATGCAGAATTTATCAAAGTCCTTGAAGAAAGACTAAAAGGATTTCACATAGGAGTAGTCAATAGAAATTCTAGGACTAACCCTGATAGCGAACAGACAAATGAAAGTAGTTCGGAAGACTTATGCACTATGATTGAACAGAATCTTCAAATAAATTCAGATGAAGAATTACCAGAAGAAAATATTCTAGACCTAGAAAAATTTGAAGAGCAAATGAATGAATTAAATATTAATCCTATTAGGTATGAGCCTAGGCCACTAGAAAAATATTACTATAAACGGCCTTCTCCATTAGATGTACTACATGAAGAACGAGAACCATATCAGAATTCTTATTCTGGAAAACACATCTATGAATGGAACATAGATGGAATGTCTGATAAACAAATCTTAGATGTAATACATAGAATAATGATGTATTCAACAATCTGCCAGCAAAATGGAAATACTGATCATGAAATTGTTAAATTTATAATAGCAGGGTTTATAGGTCAGTTAAAAGGATGGTGGCAGGGATATTTAAATGAAAACCAAAAGAATGAAATTTTGGGACATATAAAAACTATAAAAGTAGAGCCAGATAGGCCAACTAGCAGTGGCACTCCAGGAATAGATACTGAACAAGATGCAGTATATACACTGTGTGTTACCATAATCCAACACTTTGTAGGATTAGAATTAAAAGATGGAGATTCAATGAGAACTCTACTACTTAACCTAAAATGTCCAACTTTAACACATTTTAGATGGTATAAAGATACCTTTATGACTAGAGTATTCCAAGTAGGTGATCCTAATACAGAATTATGGAAATCTAAATTCATAGATGGATTACCATATTTATTTGCTGCAAGAGTCAAAAAGACTTTAAGAGAAAGACAAGGTGGAATAAACATCAACTATGACCACTACACTTATGGACAAATCATAGGAGTATGTGTTCAAGAAGGTTTAAATATATGCAATGATCTAAAGCTTAAAAAACAAATTAAGAAACAATCACAAACAGAAAAACACCAATTAGGTGATTTCTGTCACCAGTTTGCATATGACATGCAAGAAAAACCAGAAGGATCTAAGAAAAAGAAAAGAAAGTACAAAAAATATGTACACAAAACACCTCGTAAAGAGTATAAAGCATATAAACAAAGAAGGTACTTTAAGAAAAAGCAACAACAGCAAGAAAAACAGGCTGTTAAGAAAAAGAAGAAAAAAAGGATTATTAAAGAAGATCCTAAATGTTATAGGTGTGGTAGATTTGGACATTATGCTAATCGATGTTCAATGAGAAGGAAAATTGATTCCTTGGAAGTAGATGAAAATCTGAAAAATCAGTTAATGAAACTTATGATAAATTCATCTTCAGAAGAAGATAGTAACTATTCAAGTTCATCGGAAGATGAGATCAATGAAGTTATATCTTCATCAGCAGAAGAACAAATAAGATCAGGAAAAGAATGTCAATGTAATATAGTTCAATATAACAAAGATTATTGGAAATCTTTGGTGGGAATGAAATCATTAAATGTACTGACAAATAGTCAGGAGGAAATATTAAAGATCATAGATCAGGTTACTGATCATAATGTTAAAAGACAGCTACTAGAATTTTTAATAGAAAAGAACCCAAACAACAGGGAATCATCAAAGTTGATATTACCCAATAAAGGATATCAATTTCAGGAAGTAATGAATAGATTTAATCATTCTAGAATAAAAGAAAAACCTGCTTCCTTACAAGACTTGAAATATGAGATAAACCAATTAAAAATAGAAATATCTATGTTAAAACATGAAAATAAGGAATTCAAGGTTAGAATATCTAGCCTAGAAAATGAAAAAAAAGAGACTCAGATATCTTTTCCGGAAACTCAGGAATCAAATGATCTTCCTGAATACTTAAACATATTGAATCAAATAACATACCAAAAATGGTATATAAAGATAAACTTAGTAATCAATAAGGATTTTGTATTAGAAAATGCTAAGGCATTAATAGATAGTGGTGCAGATATGAACTGCATCCAAGAAGGACTTATCCCAACAACTTATTTCCAAAAAACAGTACAGACACTAACTGCAGCTGGAGGAAATAAGTTATCAATTAAATATAAAATACCAAAAGCACACATTTGCAATCAAGATGTTTGTATTGAAACATCTTTTATTTTAATAAAAAACTTAACACAAGATATCATTCTAGGAACTCCTTTCCTTAATGATATCATGCCAATCACTAAAATAGATAACACTGGAATCTATGCAGAAAACCAAGGAAAGAAGCTAATATTTCCATTTATAACAGATCCGCACACTAAAATGATAAATGAAATCAAGGACATCCTTATGAAAAAGGAAAATCAATTAAACTTTCTAAAGGAGGAAGTAGACTTTTATAATATAGAAGAAAAATTGAAAGATCCTTATAATCAAAATAGGATCAAAATAATAGAAAAGCAATTCAAAAATGAAATTTGCAATGAATTACCCAATGCTTTTTGGAATAGAAAAAGTCATCAGGTCAGTCTACCTTATGAAGAATCCTTTAAGGAACAAGATATTCCCACTAAGGCTAGGCCAACACAAATGAATCAAGAATATCTCAAATTATGCAAAAAAGAGATAGAAACACTTCTCAATAGAAGGCTAATAAGAAAATCTTCTTCTCCTTGGAGTTGTACTGCTTTTTATGTCAATAAAAATGCAGAAAAGGAAAGAGGAAGTCCGAGGTTAGTAATCAATTACAAACCTTTGAATAGAGTATTAAAATGGATAAGGTATCCCTTACCAAATAAAAAAGATTTGTTAGATAGATTAAATAAGGCAACTATCTTTTCAAAATTTGACCTAAAATCAGGCTATTGGCAAATTCAGATCAAAGAATCAGATAGATACAAAACTGCTTTTACAGTACCATTTGGTCATTATGAATGGAACGTAATGCCCTTTGGATTAAAAAATGCACCCTCTGAATTTCAGAGAATTATGCATGAAATTTTCCATGACATATCATACATAATTGTGTATATAGATGATGTCTTAATATTTTCTCAAACATTTGAAGATCACATCAAACATCTTAAACATTTTAAGATGGTAGCCCATAAAAATGGATTAGTTATATCCGAAAAGAAAATGAGCTTATTTCAAACCAAGATAAGGTTCTTAGGACACTATATTTCTCAAGGGAAGATAATTCCTATTGAAAGAAGCATTGAATTTGCATCTAAATTTCCAGATGAAATAATTGATGTTAAACAACTTCAAAGATTTTTGGGAAGTTTGAACTACATATCTGATTATTACAAGAATCTGGCAGAGGATACTGCTCTTTTGTATAAAAGACTTAATAAAAGACCGATTCCTTGGAGTGACTTGCATACCAAACAGGTAAGAAAAATCAAGTCAAAGGTAAAAAGTTTACCTTGCTTAGCACTAGCTAATCCTAATTGGTTTAAAATTGTCGAAACTGATGCATCTGATATCGGATATGGAGGAATCCTAAAGCAATTAGATCCTAATAATGGCAAAGAAATCCTTGTCAGGTTTGTCTCTGGAAAATGGAATCCTACTCAAAGTAAGTATTCTACTATTAAGAAAGAGATGCTTTCCATAGTTAAATGCATTTTAAAATTCCAGAGTGATCTGCTAAATCAACAATTTTTGTTGAGAATAGACTGCACAGCAGCAAAGCAGATCATTGAGAAAGATATAAAAAATTTGGTATCCAAGCAAATTTTTGCTGGATGGCAGGCACAATTGTCTGTTTTCGATTTTAATATTGAATATATTAAATCAAAAGAGAATTCTCTTCCAGATTTCTTAACACGTGAATTTTTACAGGGATGATTCCTCTCAGAGGAACATACGCTCGAGGAAGAAATTCTTCTCGAGGAATCAGGGGACGCAGTGCCAATGCACTTCCCATGAATACAGCTAATTTCCTGTTTCATAGACAGCCAGAAAGGGTACCACAAATGGTGGACCTAGCAACCTACTTGGGGCAACAAAAACAAAAGCAGGTTGAACAGCAAAATGCTGCAAGAGAAAATCTCTCTTCTTCATCCTCATCTAAACCGACGATGAAAGAGGTGCTTCAAGAAAGTACTATTGACACCTCATTCTTGCAAAATAGTTGCGAGACCATTATAATGTACCTCGGTCCAAGTGACATTGAGCAAATGGAAGACCCATGGTGCATTCGTCAAAAATATTTTGATGAGCAAGGATATCCTTCAATGAATGACAAGGACAGACAGATAATGGAGAAATTATTGCTCCTTACTGAATCTGTGGAAATTAATCATAATTTCCATAATAATAATATAACTAATTATATCAATTATAGTAAATGTACTATTTGCAGGATCATGCAGCCACAAGAATGGGGATTGGATCCCAACAGACCAATCATGATAACCAAATATGGTTATGAAATCATGGCGACATACTGGGACTACGTCGAGGCTTTCACTAACCTATTTTTCTATGAAAATCCCAAGAGAAAACACTCTTGGTTTCTGCAGGTACATCCTGATGTTCTGGCCAAACCCATTCCGGGTTGGTTCAACAAATGGTGGACATTCTTCGGCCCTGACTTAAGAATATTACCTAAAGAATTACTCAATCTTTTTGAAGAATGGGTGGATACCCATCCAGTTATTAATAAAATGACTGATGATCAGATCTGTACTGCTACCTGTCCTATGATGTATTTCATAGAGAACAAGATTCCTTGGATCTGGAAATGGACCTTATCTACTGGATTCGACTCCAACAATATTCCAGTTTTAAAGAGAAATGCCCTCTACAAATGGTGGGTAGGAATGCCCAACGACAAATTAGATGGTATAATAACTACCATCAAAGAAAATATTCAGGTCTATAAGGAGAAAAAAATATTTGGATCTCCTCAACAATCCAGTACCAATGATGATAACTTCTTTATGTCCATGAAACATACATTAAGCAGGAGATATCCTAATATATCTGAAGAAGAAGTAAAGGCAAAATGCCTGGAAAAAATCAAGAAGGAATTTTTTGAGGCATTTGATGATAAATCCATGAAATCTGCCTCATCCCAACAATCTTCATCAAATACTCCTGAGAATACAAACAATCCTTATGAATGTTTGGCAGGAGAAGCCCAAGATCCAAATGAAGATCTAGAAGTTCAGAATACCCCTACTCCAATGGAGGAAATATGGCAAACAATTCTTACCAGAAGACCTGGAAAAAAGGGAGCAGTAAAATCTGTCCCACAAACAGAGAAAGGAAAGACAGTGGTCACGTCAAGCTCTGGATAGTACACCCGTGAAGAAATCACTTCACCGACACTTTTGGTGCATAGTGAACAAATGATGGGTTCACCGACAGCCTGATTCTGTCTTGTCACTTTTTACCCCTGGTTTTGTAAATCTGTGTGCACCCCTGGTTTTGTAAATCTGTGTGCACCCCTGGTTTTGTAAATCTGTGTGCACCCCTGGTTTTGTAAATCCATGGTATTGTAAGAGTGGTTTCTAGGTTATTTCCCCTATAAAAGCCATCCTTGGGGTATGTCCAAGGCAGGCGAAAAAAAAATATGAAATGAAGCACTTTTTCCTTCAATCCTCTGTGTTTTCATCCTCCTTCTTCCGCATCTGAGTTTATTTAGAAGCTCCTTTTGGAAGCTCCTCCCCTCTCCTTTTGGATACCAAATTTTTTATATCTTTCTCAATGATCTGCTTTGCTGCTGTGCAGTCTATTCTCAACAAAAATTGTTGATTTAGCAGATCACTCTGGAATTTTAAAATGCATTTAACTATGGAAAGCATCTCTTTCTTAATAGTAGAATACTTACTTTGAGTAGGATTCCATTTTCCAGAGACAAACCTGACAAGGATTTCTTTGCCATTATTAGGATCTAATTGCTTTAGGATTCCTCCATATCCGATATCAGATGCATCAGTTTCGACAATTTTAAACCAATTAGGATTAGCTAGTGCTAAGCAAGGTAAACTTTTTACCTTTGACTTGATTTTTCTTACCTGTTTGGTATGCAAGTCACTCCAAGGAATCGGTCTTTTATTAAGTCTTTTATACAAAAGAGCAGTATCCTCTGCCAGATTCTTGTAATAATCAGATATGTAGTTCAAACTTCCCAAAAATCTTTGAAGTTGTTTAACATCAATTATTTCATCTGGAAATTTAGATGCAAATTCAATGCTTCTTTCAATAGGAATTATCTTCCCTTGAGAAATATAGTGTCCTAAGAACCTTATCTTGGTTTGAAATAAGCTCATTTTCTTTTCGGATATAACTAATCCATTTTTATGGGCTACCATCTTAAAATGTTTAAGATGTTTGATGTGATCTTCAAATGTTTGAGAAAATATTAAGACATCATCTATATACACAATTATGTATGATATGTCATGGAAAATTTCATGCATAATTCTCTGAAATTCAGAGGGTGCATTTTTTAATCCAAAGGGCATTACGTTCCATTCATAATGACCAAATGGTACTGTAAAAGCAGTTTTGTATCTATCTGATTCTTTGATCTGAATTTGCCAATAGCCTGATTTTAGGTCAAATTTTGAAAAGATAGTTGCCTTATTTAATCTATCTAACAAATCTTTTTTATTTGGTAAGGGATACCTTATCCATTTTAATACTCTATTCAAAGGTTTGTAATTGATTACTAACCTCGGACTTCCTCTTTCCTTTTCTGCATTTTTATTGACATAAAAAGCAGTACAACTCCAAGGAGAAGAAGATTTTCTTATTAGCCTTCTATTGAGAAGTGTTTCTATCTCTTTTTTGCATAATTTGAGATATTCTTGATTCATTTGTGTTGGCCTAGCCTTAGTGGGAATATCTTGTTCCTTAAAGGATTCTTCATAAGGTAGACTGACCTGATGACTTTTTCTATTCCAAAAAGCATTGGGTAATTCATTGCAAATTTCATTTTTGAATTGCTTTTCTATTATTTTGATCCTATTTTGATTATAAGGATCTTTCAATTTTTCTTCTATATTATAAAAGTCTACTTCCTCCTTTAGAAAGTTTAATTGATTTTCCTTTTTCATAAGGATGTCCTTGATTTCATTTATCATTTTAGTGTGCGGATCTGTTATAAATGGAAATATTAGCTTCTTTCCTTGGTTTTCTGCATAGATTCCAGTGTTATCTATTTTAGTGATTGGCATGATATCATTAAGGAAAGGAGTTCCTAGAATGATATCTTGTGTTAAGTTTTTTATTAAAATAAAAGATGTTTCAATACAAACATCTTGATTGCAAATGTGTGCTTTTGGTATTTTATATTTAATTGATAACTTATTTCCTCCAGCTGCAGTTAGTGTCTGTACTGTTTTTTGGAAATAAGTTGTTGGGATTCCTGGTTGTTTCTAGATTTGTATATACTAGAGTTGTTTGACCCTTTTGGGTATCTATTATGTTTTTAGGTGCTAAGGTGTTTAATACCTTAAAATGGAGTCTATAGCTTATTGCTATTACTTCAGATCCTGGAATAAAATCATAGCCAGATGTTATTATGTTTAATTTTAAAGCTTCATATAAATTGGTATCTGTCAAAGACAGACTAAGGTTTGGAACACAGTTAAAATATACTGGTCCATGGCACAGACTAGTTTCTACTACTGCCGCCAAAGATTCTTTAAATAAATTACATCTTCCATCTCTGATGGTTGACATTAAACTAGTATTATTTCCTAATAAGGTCAATGGTTTGAAAGCTACTTGAATCATTCCTATATGTAGGAATTGGTACTTCTTCTTGTATTTTTCAATATCCTCTTTCCTTAGTAATTTAAGGGTTTGAGGGGTTCCATCTATTTGGAACGTTTGTTCAATCGTTTTTATTATCATTTTTGAACTAAAATCCCACATACCTATATGATAAATTTCATTAGGTGATATTTTTGGAATTGTCCAATTATTAATATCATCCATTGATTTTGGATATTCAATTAGCTGAGCATTTTTCACAAGATGATTATCTTGTTTATGTATGGAAGGGGTTTCCATAATTTTAGCAGAATGGCAGATAGGAGATATGGATATATAATATCATTGATCTTAGATCTCTTTATCATATGCTTTCTTCTATAATTACTAGACTTTGAATTATTTATCCTATCACAGGACTTTGTCTTTTAAATCTTATCAATCTTGCTAAGTTTAATACCATATCTGAGTTTTAGTCTATAAGTCCCTCACGGATGCGGCCTGAACACCCTAACTCGCCATCCCGGCATCAACGGGTACAAATGGCCTTCCTACGGACCATCACTCAACTATGATATTAACTCAGCATGAGACTAGATTATAAGACATGTAAAATAACTAAAGTCTAATAATTATGGAAAAGCATAAGGTAAAGAGTTCTAGGGTCTGGATATTATACCTCCATATGCTCCTTCCACCAACAGCTTAGCCAGCCATTCTGGCTATGCTCAGTTCCCTACCTAAGTAAGGTTGGCTTACCGAGACTTTTCCCCGGCGCTTATGTCTCGGCCTAATACCCTTACTATAGATAGTTGCCTACAGATTACCGACCCGAGGTACTACCAGTAGCCTCCCTCTTGGGTTCGGGGCTAATGAACTGAGAATGCCAACTTGGCTCTGATACCAAAAGGAGAGGGATCAAAAGGAGAGGGGAGGAGCTTCCAAAAGGAGCTTCTAAATAAACTCAGATGCGGAAGAAGGAGGATGAAAACACAGAGGATTGAAGGAAAAAGTGCTTCATTTCATATTTTTTTTTTCGCCTGCCTTGGACATACCCCAAGGATGGCTTTTATAGGGGAAATAACCTAGAAACCACTCTTACAATACCATGGATTTACAAAACCAGGGGTGCACACAGATTTACAAAACCAGGGGTGCACACAGATTTACAAAACCAGGGGTGCACACAGATTTACAAAACCAGGGGTAAAAAGTGACAAGACAGAATCAGGCTGTCGGTGAACCCATCATTTGTTCACTATGCACCAAAAGTGTCGGTGAAGTGATTTCTTCACGGGTGTACTATCCAGAGCTTGACGTGACCACTGTCTTTCCTTTCTCTGTTTGTGGGACAGATTTTACTGCTCCCTTTTTTCCAGGTCTTCTGGTAAGAATTGTTTGCCATATTTCCTCCATTGGAGTAGGGGTATTCTGAACTTCTAGATCTTCATTTGGATCTTGGGCTTCTCCTGCCAAACATTCATAAGGATTGTTTGTATTCTCAGGAGTATTTGATGAAGATTGTTGGGATGAGGCAGATTTCATGGATTTATCATCAAATGCCTCAAAAAATTCCTTCTTGATTTTTTCCAGGCATTTTGCCTTTACTTCTTCTTCAGATATATTAGGATATCTCCTGCTTAATGTATGTTTCATGGACATAAAGAAGTTATCATCATTGGTACTGGATTGTTGAGGAGATCCAAATATTTTTTTCTCCAAAAGGAGAGGGATCAAAAGGAGAGGGCAAAAGGAGAGGGGAGGAGCTTCCAAAAGGAGCTTCTAAATAAACTCAGATGCGGAAGAAGGAGGATGAAAACACAGAGGATTGAAGGAAAAAGTGCTTCATTTCATATTTTTTTTTTCGCCTGCCTTGGACATACCCCAAGGATGGCTTTTATAGGGGAAATAACCTAGAAACCACTCTTACAATACCATGGATTTACAAAACCAGGGGTGCACACAGATTTACAAAACCAGGGGTGCACACAGATTTACAAAACCAGGGGTGCACACAGATTTACAAAACCAGGGGTAAAAAGTGACAAGACAGAATCAGGCTGTCGGTGAACCCATCATTTGTTCACTATGCACCAAAAGTGTCGGTGAAGTGATTTCTTCACGGGTGTACTATCCAGAGCTTGACGTGACCACTGTCTTTCCTTTCTCTGTTTGTGGGACAGATTTTACTGCTCCCTTTTTTCCAGGTCTTCTGGTAAGAATTGTTTGCCATATTTCCTCCATTGGAGTAGGGGTATTCTGAACTTCTAGATCTTCATTTGGATCTTGGGCTTCTCCTGCCAAACATTCATAAGGATTGTTTGTATTCTCAGGAGTATTTGATGAAGATTGTTGGGATGAGGCAGATTTCATGGATTTATCATCAAATGCCTCAAAAAATTCCTTCTTGATTTTTTCCAGGCATTTTGCCTTTACTTCTTCTTCAGATATATTAGGATATCTCCTGCTTAATGTATGTTTCATGGACATAAAGAAGTTATCATCATTGGTACTGGATTGTTGAGGAGATCCAAATATTTTTTTCTCCTTATAGACCTGAATATTTTCTTTGATGGTAGTTATTATACCATCTAATTTGTCGTTGGGCATTCCTACCCACCATTTGTAGAGGGCATTTCTCTTTAAAACTGGAATATTGTTGGAGTCGAATCCAGTAGATAAGGTCCATTTCCAGATCCAAGGAATCTTGTTCTCTATGAAATACATCATAGGACAGGTAGCAGTACAGATCTGATCATCAGTCATTTTATTAATAACTGGATGGGTATCCACCCATTCTTCAAAAAGATTGAGTAATTCTTTAGGTAATATTCTTAAGTCAGGGCCGAAGAATGTCCACCATTTGTTGAACCAACCCGGAATGGGTTTGGCCAGAACATCAGGATGTACCTGCAGAAACCAAGAGTGTTTTCTCTTGGGATTTTCATAGAAAAATAGGTTAGTGAAAGCCTCGACGTAGTCCCAGTATGTCGCCATGATTTCATAACCATATTTGGTTATCATGATTGGTCTGTTGGGATCCAATCCCCATTCTTGTGGCTGCATGATCCTGCAAATAGTACATTTACTATAATTGATATAATTAGTTATATTATTATTATGGAAATTATGATTAATTTCCACAGATTCAGTAAGGAGCAATAATTTCTCCATTATCTGTCTGTCCTTGTCATTCATTGAAGGATATCCTTGCTCATCAAAATATTTTTGACGAATGCACCATGGGTCTTCCATTTGCTCAATGTCACTTGGACCGAGGTACATTATAATGGTCTCGCAACTATTTTGCAAGAATGAGGTGTCAATAGTACTTTCTTGAAGCACCTCTTTCATCGTCGGTTTAGATGAGGATGAAGAAGAGAGATTTTCTCTTGCAGCATTTTGCTGTTCAACCTGCTTTTGTTTTTGTTGCCCCAAGTAGGTTGCTAGGTCCACCATTTGTGGTACCCTTTCTGGCTGTCTATGAAACAGGAAATTAGCTGTATTCATGGGAAGTGCATTGGCACTGCGTCCCCTGATTCCTCGAGAAGAATTTCTTCCTCGAGCGTATGTTCCTCTGAGAGGAATCATCCCTGTAAAAATTCACGTGTTAAGAAATCTGGAAGAGAATTCTCTTTTGATTTAATATATTCAATATTAAAATCGAAAACAGACAATTGTGCCTGCCATCCAGCAAAAATTTGCTTGGATACCAAATTTTTTATATCTTTCTCAATGATCTGCTTTGCTGCTGTGCAGTCTATTCTCAACAAAAATTGTTGATTTAGCAGATCACTCTGGAATTTTAAAATGCATTTAACTATGGAAAGCATCTCTTTCTTAATAGTAGAATACTTACTTTGAGTAGGATTCCATTTTCCAGAGACAAACCTGACAAGGATTTCTTTGCCATTATTAGGATCTAATTGCTTTAGGATTCCTCCATATCCGATATCAGATGCATCAGTTTCGACAATTTTAAACCAATTAGGATTAGCTAGTGCTAAGCAAGGTAAACTTTTTACCTTTGACTTGATTTTTCTTACCTGTTTGGTATGCAAGTCACTCCAAGGAATCGGTCTTTTATTAAGTCTTTTATACAAAAGAGCAGTATCCTCTGCCAGATTCTTGTAATAATCAGATATGTAGTTCAAACTTCCCAAAAATCTTTGAAGTTGTTTAACATCAATTATTTCATCTGGAAATTTAGATGCAAATTCAATGCTTCTTTCAATAGGAATTATCTTCCCTTGAGAAATATAGTGTCCTAAGAACCTTATCTTGGTTTGAAATAAGCTCATTTTCTTTTCGGATATAACTAATCCATTTTTATGGGCTACCATCTTAAAATGTTTAAGATGTTTGATGTGATCTTCAAATGTTTGAGAAAATATTAAGACATCATCTATATACACAATTATGTATGATATGTCATGGAAAATTTCATGCATAATTCTCTGAAATTCAGAGGGTGCATTTTTTAATCCAAAGGGCATTACGTTCCATTCATAATGACCAAATGGTACTGTAAAAGCAGTTTTGTATCTATCTGATTCTTTGATCTGAATTTGCCAATAGCCTGATTTTAGGTCAAATTTTGAAAAGATAGTTGCCTTATTTAATCTATCTAACAAATCTTTTTTATTTGGTAAGGGATACCTTATCCATTTTAATACTCTATTCAAAGGTTTGTAATTGATTACTAACCTCGGACTTCCTCTTTCCTTTTCTGCATTTTTATTGACATAAAAAGCAGTACAACTCCAAGGAGAAGAAGATTTTCTTATTAGCCTTCTATTGAGAAGTGTTTCTATCTCTTTTTTGCATAATTTGAGATATTCTTGATTCATTTGTGTTGGCCTAGCCTTAGTGGGAATATCTTGTTCCTTAAAGGATTCTTCATAAGGTAGACTGACCTGATGACTTTTTCTATTCCAAAAAGCATTGGGTAATTCATTGCAAATTTCATTTTTGAATTGCTTTTCTATTATTTTGATCCTATTTTGATTATAAGGATCTTTCAATTTTTCTTCTATATTATAAAAGTCTACTTCCTCCTTTAGAAAGTTTAATTGATTTTCCTTTTTCATAAGGATGTCCTTGATTTCATTTATCATTTTAGTGTGCGGATCTGTTATAAATGGAAATATTAGCTTCTTTCCTTGGTTTTCTGCATAGATTCCAGTGTTATCTATTTTAGTGATTGGCATGATATCATTAAGGAAAGGAGTTCCTAGAATGATATCTTGTGTTAAGTTTTTTATTAAAATAAAAGATGTTTCAATACAAACATCTTGATTGCAAATGTGTGCTTTTGGTATTTTATATTTAATTGATAACTTATTTCCTCCAGCTGCAGTTAGTGTCTGTACTGTTTTTTGGAAATAAGTTGTTGGGATAAGTCCTTCTTGGATGCAGTTCATATCTGCACCACTATCTATTAATGCCTTAGCATTTTCTAATACAAAATCCTTATTGATTACTAAGTTTATCTTTATATACCATTTTTGGTATGTTATTTGATTCAATATGTTTAAGTATTCAGGAAGATCATTTGATTCCTGAGTTTCCGGAAAAGATATCTGAGTCTCTTTTTTTTCATTTTCTAGGAGAGGGATCAAAAGGAGAGGGGAGGAGCTTCCAAAAGGAGCTTCTAAATAAACTCAGATGCGGAAGAAGGAGGATGAAAACACAGAGGATTGAAGGAAAAAGTGCTTCATTTCATATTTTTTTTTCGCCTGCCTTGGACATACCCCAAGGATGGCTTTTATAGGGGAAATAACCTAGAAACCACTCTTACAATACCATGGATTTACAAAACCAGGGGTGCACACAGATTTACAAAACCAGGGGTGCACACAGATTTACAAAACCAGGGGTGCACACAGATTTACAAAACCAGGGGTAAAAAGTGACAAGACAGAATCAGGCTGTCGGTGAACCCATCATTTGTTCACTATGCACCAAAAGTGTCGGTGAAGTGATTTCTTCACGGGTGTACTATCCAGAGCTTGACGTGACCACTGTCTTTCCTTTCTCTGTTTGTGGGACAGATTTTACTGCTCCCTTTTTTCCAGGTCTTCTGGTAAGAATTGTTTGCCATATTTCCTCCATTGGAGTAGGGGTATTCTGAACTTCTAGATCTTCATTTGGATCTTGGGCTTCTCCTGCCAAACATTCATAAGGATTGTTTGTATTCTCAGGAGTATTTGATGAAGATTGTTGGGATGAGGCAGATTTCATGGATTTATCATCAAATGCCTCAAAAAATTCCTTCTTGATTTTTTCCAGGCATTTTGCCTTTACTTCTTCTTCAGATATATTAGGATATCTCCTGCTTAATGTATGTTTCATGGACATAAAGAAGTTATCATCATTGGTACTGGATTGTTGAGGAGATCCAAATATTTTTTTCTCCTTATAGACCTGAATATTTTCTTTGATGGTAGTTATTATACCATCTAATTTGTCGTTGGGCATTCCTACCCACCATTTGTAGAGGGCATTTCTCTTTAAAACTGGAATATTGTTGGAGTCGAATCCAGTAGATAAGGTCCATTTCCAGATCCAAGGAATCTTGTTCTCTATGAAATACATCATAGGACAGGTAGCAGTACAGATCTGATCATCAGTCATTTTATTAATAACTGGATGGGTATCCACCCATTCTTCAAAAAGATTGAGTAATTCTTTAGGTAATATTCTTAAGTCAGGGCCGAAGAATGTCCACCATTTGTTGAACCAACCCGGAATGGGTTTGGCCAGAACATCAGGATGTACCTGCAGAAACCAAGAGTGTTTTCTCTTGGGATTTTCATAGAAAAATAGGTTAGTGAAAGCCTCGACGTAGTCCCAGTATGTCGCCATGATTTCATAACCATATTTGGTTATCATGATTGGTCTGTTGGGATCCAATCCCCATTCTTGTGGCTGCATGATCCTGCAAATAGTACATTTACTATAATTGATATAATTAGTTATATTATTATTATGGAAATTATGATTAATTTCCACAGATTCAGTAAGGAGCAATAATTTCTCCATTATCTGTCTGTCCTTGTCATTCATTGAAGGATATCCTTGCTCATCAAAATATTTTTGACGAATGCACCATGGGTCTTCCATTTGCTCAATGTCACTTGGACCGAGGTACATTATAATGGTCTCGCAACTATTTTGCAAGAATGAGGTGTCAATAGTACTTTCTTGAAGCACCTCTTTCATCGTCGGTTTAGATGAGGATGAAGAAGAGAGATTTTCTCTTGCAGCATTTTGCTGTTCAACCTGCTTTTGTTTTTGTTGCCCCAAGTAGGTTGCTAGGTCCACCATTTGTGGTACCCTTTCTGGCTGTCTATGAAACAGGAAATTAGCTGTATTCATGGGAAGTGCATTGGCACTGCGTCCCCTGATTCCTCGAGAAGAATTTCTTCCTCGAGCGTATGTTCCTCTGAGAGGAATCATCCCTGTAAAAATTCACGTGTTAAGAAATCTGGAAGAGAATTCTCTTTTGATTTAATATATTCAATATTAAAATCGAAAACAGACAATTGTGCCTGCCATCCAGCAAAAATTTGCTTGGATACCAAATTTTTTATATCTTTCTCAATGATCTGCTTTGCTGCTGTGCAGTCTATTCTCAACAAAAATTGTTGATTTAGCAGATCACTCTGGAATTTTAAAATGCATTTAACTATGGAAAGCATCTCTTTCTTAATAGTAGAATACTTACTTTGAGTAGGATTCCATTTTCCAGAGACAAACCTGACAAGGATTTCTTTGCCATTATTAGGATCTAATTGCTTTAGGATTCCTCCATATCCGATATCAGATGCATCAGTTTCGACAATTTTAAACCAATTAGGATTAGCTAGTGCTAAGCAAGGTAAACTTTTTACCTTTGACTTGATTTTTCTTACCTGTTTGGTATGCAAGTCACTCCAAGGAATCGGTCTTTTATTAAGTCTTTTATACAAAAGAGCAGTATCCTCTGCCAGATTCTTGTAATAATCAGATATGTAGTTCAAACTTCCCAAAAATCTTTGAAGTTGTTTAACATCAATTATTTCATCTGGAAATTTAGATGCAAATTCAATGCTTCTTTCAATAGGAATTATCTTCCCTTGAGAAATATAGTGTCCTAAGAACCTTATCTTGGTTTGAAATAAGCTCATTTTCTTTTCGGATATAACTAATCCATTTTTATGGGCTACCATCTTAAAATGTTTAAGATGTTTGATGTGATCTTCAAATGTTTGAGAAAATATTAAGACATCATCTATATACACAATTATGTATGATATGTCATGGAAAATTTCATGCATAATTCTCTGAAATTCAGAGGGTGCATTTTTTAATCCAAAGGGCATTACGTTCCATTCATAATGACCAAATGGTACTGTAAAAGCAGTTTTGTATCTATCTGATTCTTTGATCTGAATTTGCCAATAGCCTGATTTTAGGTCAAATTTTGAAAAGATAGTTGCCTTATTTAATCTATCTAACAAATCTTTTTTATTTGGTAAGGGATACCTTATCCATTTTAATACTCTATTCAAAGGTTTGTAATTGATTACTAACCTCGGACTTCCTCTTTCCTTTTCTGCATTTTTATTGACATAAAAAGCAGTACAACTCCAAGGAGAAGAAGATTTTCTTATTAGCCTTCTATTGAGAAGTGTTTCTATCTCTTTTTTGCATAATTTGAGATATTCTTGATTCATTTGTGTTGGCCTAGCCTTAGTGGGAATATCTTGTTCCTTAAAGGATTCTTCATAAGGTAGACTGACCTGATGACTTTTTCTATTCCAAAAAGCATTGGGTAATTCATTGCAAATTTCATTTTTGAATTGCTTTTCTATTATTTTGATCCTATTTTGATTATAAGGATCTTTCAATTTTTCTTCTATATTATAAAAGTCTACTTCCTCCTTTAGAAAGTTTAATTGATTTTCCTTTTTCATAAGGATGTCCTTGATTTCATTTATCATTTTAGTGTGCGGATCTGTTATAAATGGAAATATTAGCTTCTTTCCTTGGTTTTCTGCATAGATTCCAGTGTTATCTATTTTAGTGATTGGCATGATATCATTAAGGAAAGGAGTTCCTAGAATGATATCTTGTGTTAAGTTTTTTATTAAAATAAAAGATGTTTCAATACAAACATCTTGATTGCAAATGTGTGCTTTTGGTATTTTATATTTAATTGATAACTTATTTCCTCCAGCTGCAGTTAGTGTCTGTACTGTTTTTTGGAAATAAGTTGTTGGGATAAGTCCTTCTTGGATGCAGTTCATATCTGCACCACTATCTATTAATGCCTTAGCATTTTCTAATACAAAATCCTTATTGATTACTAAGTTTATCTTTATATACCATTTTTGGTATGTTATTTGATTCAATATGTTTAAGTATTCAGGAAGATCATTTGATTCCTGAGTTTCCGGAAAAGATATCTGAGTCTCTTTTTTTTCATTTTCTAGGCTAGATATTCTAACCTTGAATTCCTTATTTTCATGTTTTAACATAGATATTTCTATTTTTAATTGGTTTATCTCATATTTCAAGTCTTGTAAGGAAGCAGGTTTTTCTTTTATTCTAGAATGATTAAATCTATTCATTACTTCCTGAAATTGATATCCTTTATTGGGTAATATCAACTTTGATGATTCCCTGTTGTTTGGGTTCTTTTCTATTAAAAATTCTAGTAGCTGTCTTTTAACATTATGATCAGTAACCTGATCTATGATCTTTAATATTTCCTCCTGACTATTTGTCAGTACATTTAATGATTTCATTCCCACCAAAGATTTCCAATAATCTTTGTTATATTGAACTATATTACATTGACATTCTTTTCCTGATCTTATTTGTTCTTCTGCTGATGAAGATATAACTTCATTGATCTCATCTTCCGATGAACTTGAATAGTTACTATCTTCTTCTGAAGATGAATTTATCATAAGTTTCATTAACTGATTTTTCAGATTTTCATCTACTTCCAAGGAATCAATTTTCCTTCTCATTGAACATCGATTAGCATAATGTCCAAATCTACCACACCTATAACATTTAGGATCTTCTTTAATAATCCTTTTTTTCTTCTTTTTCTTAACAGCCTGTTTTTCTTGCTGTTGTTGCTTTTTCTTAAAGTACCTTCTTTGTTTATATGCTTTATACTCTTTACGAGGTGTTTTGTGTACATATTTTTTGTACTTTCTTTTCTTTTTCTTAGATCCTTCTGGTTTTTCTTGCATGTCATATGCAAACTGGTGACAGAAATCACCTAATTGGTGTTTTTCTGTTTGTGATTGTTTCTTAATTTGTTTTTTAAGCTTTAGATCATTGCATATATTTAAACCTTCTTGAACACATACTCCTATGATTTGTCCATAAGTGTAGTGGTCATAGTTGATGTTTATTCCACCTTGTCTTTCTCTTAAAGTCTTTTTGACTCTTGCAGCAAATAAATATGGTAATCCATCTATGAATTTAGATTTCCATAATTCTGTATTAGGATCACCTACTTGGAATACTCTAGTCATAAAGGTATCTTTATACCATCTAAAATGTGTTAAAGTTGGACATTTTAGGTTAAGTAGTAGAGTTCTCATTGAATCTCCATCTTTTAATTCTAATCCTACAAAGTGTTGGATTATGGTAACACACAGTGTATATACTGCATCTTGTTCAGTATCTATTCCTGGAGTGCCACTGCTAGTTGGCCTATCTGGCTCTACTTTTATAGTTTTTATATGTCCCAAAATTTCATTCTTTTGGTTTTCATTTAAATATCCCTGCCACCATCCTTTTAACTGACCTATAAACCCTGCTATTATAAATTTAACAATTTCATGATCAGTATTTCCATTTTGCTGGCAGATTGTTGAATACATCATTATTCTATGTATTACATCTAAGATTTGTTTATCAGACATTCCATCTATGTTCCATTCATAGATGTGTTTTCCAGAATAAGAATTCTGATATGGTTCTCGTTCTTCATGTAGTACATCTAATGGAGAAGGCCGTTTATAGTAATATTTTTCTAGTGGCCTAGGCTCATACCTAATAGGATTAATATTTAATTCATTCATTTGCTCTTCAAATTTTTCTAGGTCTAGAATATTTTCTTCTGGTAATTCTTCATCTGAATTTATTTGAAGATTCTGTTCAATCATAGTGCATAAGTCTTCCGAACTACTTTCATTTGTCTGTTCGCTATCAGGGTTAGTCCTAGAATTTCTATTGACTACTCCTATGTGAAATCCTTTTAGTCTTTCTTCAAGGACTTTGATAAATTCTGCATTTGGTTTTTGTAATTTAAAGTTTTTTACTTCTGGTGGAGGCTGAATAACCGGAGTCATTGGTTCCTTATTTTTCTCAGGGTTTTCCTTTAATTTTTTTAGAATCTGGATATCTCTTTCCATATTCTTTTGTATTTCATTTAATTTTTTCTCTAGCTGTAATAATTCCGTTCCTATGCAATGTAAGTATGCATTTGTATAATTTTGTGCTCTAATAAGAGTATTTAATTCTCTTATTGTAACATGTGAATGTTCCATCTTACTTAAGTTGGAATAAGCCATTGCTTCAGTTGATTGAAGTTTTAACATTTGTTGTGGAGGAAAAGGTGAATTTATTATTTCATCCTGTATAGTTGTCCATGTTTTCTGGAGAACCGCGATTTCTTGGTTTTTTTCATTTGCATAAAATTTTAAAAACCAAGGGGTAAAATATTCTATCTTTTGATAGTATTCTAATTCCTCATAATATTTATTTTTATAATATACTAATTCTAATGGAGAAAATTTTCCCAAATACCATACTCTAAATAGTTTATTCCTTTCTGACTGAAACTCTTCATTGAGTTTTCTTCTTATATAACTTCCTTGGGTGTAATCCATTAAATATGAAAACTCATTTCTGATCGAGTAGGAGATTCCTTACTCTTATAAATTCCATAGGGAATATTATTTTTACTTATATTTATTTCTTCTACAACATTTGTCTCATTGTTTCTAGTTCTGGAAGTAGAAGGCCTTGTATCTAGACTTCTACTTGACATTGACCTGCCAATTTCAGGAATTTTGACCTTTCTTGTAGAATTATTAAACATGATTTCTACAGACCCATCAGTCATTTGAATTATTTGGTCTATGTTCGTATTTACTATTGGTGGTGTGGGAATTTCTTCTTCCAATGACCAGGATTCTGGAAAGTTTATTTCATTCCATGAGATTAACCTATTTGTGGCTATCCTGGTTGTTTCTAGATTTGTATATACTAGAGTTGTTTGACCCTTTTGGGTATCTATTATGTTTTTAGGTGCTAAGGTGTTTAATACCTTAAAATGGAGTCTATAGCTTATTGCTATTACTTCAGATCCTGGAATAAAATCATAGCCAGATGTTATTATGTTTAATTTTAAAGCTTCATATAAATTGGTATCTGTCAAAGACAGACTAAGGTTTGGAACACAGTTAAAATATACTGGTCCATGGCACAGACTAGTTTCTACTACTGCCGCCAAAGATTCTTTAAATAAATTACATCTTCCATCTCTGATGGTTGACATTAAACTAGTATTATTTCCTAATAAGGTCAATGGTTTGAAAGCTACTTGAATCATTCCTATATGTAGGAATTGGTACTTCTTCTTGTATTTTTCAATATCCTCTTTCCTTAGTAATTTAAGGGTTTGAGGGGTTCCATCTATTTGGAACGTTTGTTCAATCGTTTTTATTATCATTTTTGAACTAAAATCCCACATACCTATATGATAAATTTCATTAGGTGATATTTTTGGAATTGTCCAATTATTAATATCATCCATTGATTTTGGATATTCAATTAGCTGAGCATTTTTCACAAGATGATTATCTTGTTTATGTATGGAAGGGGTTTCCATAATTTTAGCAGAATGGCAGATAGGAGATATGGATATATAATATCATTGATCTTAGATCTCTTTATCATATGCTTTCTTCTATAATTACTAGACTTTGAATTATTTATCCTATCACAGGACTTTGTCTTTTAAATCTTATCAATCTTGCTAAGTTTAATACCATATCTGAGTTTTAGTCTATAAGTCCCTCACGGATGCGGCCTGAACACCCTAACTCGCCATCCCGGCATCAACGGGTACAAATGGCCTTCCTACGGACCATCACTCAACTATGATATTAACTCAGCATGAGACTAGATTATAAGACATGTAAAATAACTAAAGTCTAATAATTATGGAAAAGCATAAGGTAAAGAGTTCTAGGGTCTGGATATTATACCTCCATATGCTCCTTCCACCAACAGCTTAGCCAGCCATTCTGGCTATGCTCAGTTCCCTACCTAAGTAAGGTTGGCTTACCGAGACTTTTCCCCGGCGCTTATGTCTCGGCCTAATACCCTTACTATAGATAGTTGCCTACAGATTACCGACCCGAGGTACTACCAGTAGCCTCCCTCTTGGGTTCGGGGCTAATGAACTGAGAATGCCAACTTGGCTCTGATACCAAAAGGAGAGGGATCAAAAGGAGAGGGGAGGAGCTTCCAAAAGGAGCTTCTAAATAAACTCAGATGCGGAAGAAGGAGGATGAAAACACAGAGGATTGAAGGAAAAAGTGCTTCATTTCATATTTTTTTTTCGCCTGCCTTGGACATACCCCAAGGATGGCTTTTATAGGGGAAATAACCTAGAAACCACTCTTACAATACCATGGATTTACCAAAAGGAGAGGGATCAAAAGGAGAGGGGAGGAGCTTCCAAAAGGAGCTTCTAAATAAACTCAGATGCGGAAGAAGGAGGATGAAAACACAGAGGATTGAAGGAAAAAGTGCTTCATTTCATATTTTTTTTTTCGCCTGCCTTGGACATACCCCAAGGATGGCTTTTATAGGGGAAATAACCTAGAAACCACTCTTACAATACCATGGATTTACAAAACCAGGGGTGCACACAGATTTACAAAACCAGGGGTGCACACAGATTTACAAAACCAGGGGTGCACACAGATTTACAAAACCAGGGGTAAAAAGTGACAAGACAGAATCAGGCTGTCGGTGAACCCATCATTTGTTCACTATGCACCAAAAGTGTCGGTGAAGTGATTTCTTCACGGGTGTACTATCCAGAGCTTGACGTGACCACTGTCTTTCCTTTCTCTGTTTGTGGGACAGATTTTACTGCTCCCTTTTTTCCAGGTCTTCTGGTAAGAATTGTTTGCCATATTTCCTCCATTGGAGTAGGGGTATTCTGAACTTCTAGATCTTCATTTGGATCTTGGGCTTCTCCTGCCAAACATTCATAAGGATTGTTTGTATTCTCAGGAGTATTTGATGAAGATTGTTGGGATGAGGCAGATTTCATGGATTTATCATCAAATGCCTCAAAAAATTCCTTCTTGATTTTTTCCAGGCATTTTGCCTTTACTTCTTCTTCAGATATATTAGGATATCTCCTGCTTAATGTATGTTTCATGGACATAAAGAAGTTATCATCATTGGTACTGGATTGTTGAGGAGATCCAAATATTTTTTTCTCCTTATAGACCTGAATATTTTCTTTGATGGTAGTTATTATACCATCTAATTTGTCGTTGGGCATTCCTACCCACCATTTGTAGAGGGCATTTCTCTTTAAAACTGGAATATTGTTGGAGTCGAATCCAGTAGATAAGGTCCATTTCCAGATCCAAGGAATCTTGTTCTCTATGAAATACATCATAGGACAGGTAGCAGTACAGATCTGATCATCAGTCATTTTATTAATAACTGGATGGGTATCCACCCATTCTTCAAAAAGATTGAGTAATTCTTTAGGTAATATTCTTAAGTCAGGGCCAAAGAATGTCCACCATTTGTTGAACCAACCCGGAATGGGTTTGGCCAGAACATCAGGATGTACCTGCAGAAACCAAGAGTGTTTTCTCTTGGGATTTTCATAGAAAAATAGGTTAGTGAAAGCCTCGACGTAGTCCCAGTATGTCGCCATGATTTCATAACCATATTTGGTTATCATGATTGGTCTGTTGGGATCCAATCCCCATTCTTGTGGCTGCATGATCCTGCAAATAGTACATTTACTATAATTGATATAATTAGTTATATTATTATTATGGAAATTATGATTAATTTCCACAGATTCAGTAAGGAGCAATAATTTCTCCATTATCTGTCTGTCCTTGTCATTCATTGAAGGATATCCTTGCTCATCAAAATATTTTTGACGAATGCACCATGGGTCTTCCATTTGCTCAATGTCACTTGGACCGAGGTACATTATAATGGTCTCGCAACTATTTTGCAAGAATGAGGTGTCAATAGTACTTTCTTGAAGCACCTCTTTCATCGTCGGTTTAGATGAGGATGAAGAAGAGAGATTTTCTCTTGCAGCATTTTGCTGTTCAACCTGCTTTTGTTTTTGTTGCCCCAAGTAGGTTGCTAGGTCCACCATTTGTGGTACCCTTTCTGGCTGTCTATGAAACAGGAAATTAGCTGTATTCATGGGAAGTGCATTGGCACTGCGTCCCCTGATTCCTCGAGAAGAATTTCTTCCTCGAGCGTATGTTCCTCTGAGAGGAATCATCCCTGTAAAAATTCACGTGTTAAGAAATCTGGAAGAGAATTCTCTTTTGATTTAATATATTCAATATTAAAATCGAAAACAGACAATTGTGCCTGCCATCCAGCAAAAATTTGCTTGGATACCAAATTTTTTATATCTTTCTCAATGATCTGCTTTGCTGCTGTGCAGTCTATTCTCAACAAAAATTGTTGATTTAGCAGATCACTCTGGAATTTTAAAATGCATTTAACTATGGAAAGCATCTCTTTCTTAATAGTAGAATACTTACTTTGAGTAGGATTCCATTTTCCAGAGACAAACCTGACAAGGATTTCTTTGCCATTATTAGGATCTAATTGCTTTAGGATTCCTCCATATCCGATATCAGATGCATCAGTTTCGACAATTTTAAACCAATTAGGATTAGCTAGTGCTAAGCAAGGTAAACTTTTTACCTTTGACTTGATTTTTCTTACCTGTTTGGTATGCAAGTCACTCCAAGGAATCGGTCTTTTATTAAGTCTTTTATACAAAAGAGCAGTATCCTCTGCCAGATTCTTGTAATTATCAGATATGTAGTTCAAACTTCCCAAAAATCTTTGAAGTTGTTTAACATCAATTATTTCATCTGGAAATTTAGATGCAAATTCAATGCTTCTTTCAATAGGAATTATCTTCCCTTGAGAAATATAGTGTCCTAAGAACCTTATCTTGGTTTGAAATAAGCTCATTTTCTTTTCGGATATAACTAATCCATTTTTATGGGCTACCATCTTAAAATGTTTAAGATGTTTGATGTGATCTTCAAATGTTTGAGAAAATATTAAGACATCATCTATATACACAATTATGTATGATATGTCATGGAAAATTTCATGCATAATTCTCTGAAATTCAGAGGGTGCATTTTTTAATCCAAAGGGCATTACGTTCCATTCATAATGACCAAATGGTACTGTAAAAGCAGTTTTGTATCTATCTGATTCTTTGATCTGAATTTGCCAATAGCCTGATTTTAGGTCAAATTTTGAAAAGATAGTTGCCTTATTTAATCTATCTAACAAATCTTTTTTATTTGGTAAGGGATACCTTATCCATTTTAATACTCTATTCAAAGGTTTGTAATTGATTACTAACCTCGGACTTCCTCTTTCCTTTTCTGCATTTTTATTGACATAAAAAGCAGTACAACTCCAAGGAGAAGAAGATTTTCTTATTAGCCTTCTATTGAGAAGTGTTTCTATCTCTTTTTTGCATAATTTGAGATATTCTTGATTCATTTGTGTTGGCCTAGCCTTAGTGGGAATATCTTGTTCCTTAAAGGATTCTTCATAAGGTAGACTGACCTGATGACTTTTTCTATTCCAAAAAGCATTGGGTAATTCATTGCAAATTTCATTTTTGAATTGCTTTTCTATTATTTTGATCCTATTTTGATTATAAGGATCTTTCAATTTTTCTTCTATATTATAAAAGTCTACTTCCTCCTTTAGAAAGTTTAATTGATTTTCCTTTTTCATAAGGATGTCCTTGATTTCATTTATCATTTTAGTGTGCGGATCTGTTATAAATGGAAATATTAGCTTCTTTCCTTGGTTTTCTGCATAGATTCCAGTGTTATCTATTTTAGTGATTGGCATGATATCATTAAGGAAAGGAGTTCCTAGAATGATATCTTGTGTTAAGTTTTTTATTAAAATAAAAGATGTTTCAATACAAACATCTTGATTGCAAATGTGTGCTTTTGGTATTTTATATTTAATTGATAACTTATTTCCTCCAGCTGCAGTTAGTGTCTGTACTGTTTTTTGGAAATAAGTTGTTGGGATAAGTCCTTCTTGGATGCAGTTCATATCTGCACCACTATCTATTAATGCCTTAGCATTTTCTAATACAAAATCCTTATTGATTACTAAGTTTATCTTTATATACCATTTTTGGTATGTTATTTGATTCAATATGTTTAAGTATTCAGGAAGATCATTTGATTCCTGAGTTTCCGGAAAAGATATCTGAGTCTCTTTTTTTTCATTTTCTAGGCTAGATATTCTAACCTTGAATTCCTTATTTTCATGTTTTAACATAGATATTTCTATTTTTAATTGGTTTATCTCATATTTCAAGTCTTGTAAGGAAGCAGGTTTTTCTTTTATTCTAGAATGATTAAATCTATTCATTACTTCCTGAAATTGATATCCTTTATTGGGTAATATCAACTTTGATGATTCCCTGTTGTTTGGGTTCTTTTCTATTAAAAATTCTAGTAGCTGTCTTTTAACATTATGATCAGTAACCTGATCTATGATCTTTAATATTTCCTCCTGACTATTTGTCAGTACATTTAATGATTTCATTCCCACCAAAGATTTCCAATAATCTTTGTTATATTGAACTATATTACATTGACATTCTTTTCCTGATCTTATTTGTTCTTCTGCTGATGAAGATATAACTTCATTGATCTCATCTTCCGATGAACTTGAATAGTTACTATCTTCTTCTGAAGATGAATTTATCATAAGTTTCATTAACTGATTTTTCAGATTTTCATCTACTTCCAAGGAATCAATTTTCCTTCTCATTGAACATCGATTAGCATAATGTCCAAATCTACCACACCTATAACATTTAGGATCTTCTTTAATAATCCTTTTTTTCTTCTTTTTCTTAACAGCCTGTTTTTCTTGCTGTTGTTGCTTTTTCTTAAAGTACCTTCTTTGTTTATATGCTTTATACTCTTTACGAGGTGTTTTGTGTACATATTTTTTGTACTTTCTTTTCTTTTTCTTAGATCCTTCTGGTTTTTCTTGCATGTCATATGCAAACTGGTGACAGAAATCACCTAATTGGTGTTTTTCTGTTTGTGATTGTTTCTTAATTTGTTTTTTAAGCTTTAGATCATTGCATATATTTAAACCTTCTTGAACACATACTCCTATGATTTGTCCATAAGTGTAGTGGTCATAGTTGATGTTTATTCCACCTTGTCTTTCTCTTAAAGTCTTTTTGACTCTTGCAGCAAATAAATATGGTAATCCATCTATGAATTTAGATTTCCATAATTCTGTATTAGGATCACCTACTTGGAATACTCTAGTCATAAAGGTATCTTTATACCATCTAAAATGTGTTAAAGTTGGACATTTTAGGTTAAGTAGTAGAGTTCTCATTGAATCTCCATCTTTTAATTCTAATCCTACAAAGTGTTGGATTATGGTAACACACAGTGTATATACTGCATCTTGTTCAGTATCTATTCCTGGAGTGCCACTGCTAGTTGGCCTATCTGGCTCTACTTTTATAGTTTTTATATGTCCCAAAATTTCATTCTTTTGGTTTTCATTTAAATATCCCTGCCACCATCCTTTTAACTGACCTATAAACCCTGCTATTATAAATTTAACAATTTCATGATCAGTATTTCCATTTTGCTGGCAGATCATTATTCTATGTATTACATCTAAGATTTGTTTATCAGACATTCCATCTATGTTCCATTCATAGATGTGTTTTCCAGAATAAGAATTCTGATATGGTTCTCGTTCTTCATGTAGTACATCTAATGGAGAAGGCCGTTTATAGTAATATTTTTCTAGTGGCCTAGGCTCATACCTAATAGGATTAATATTTAATTCATTCATTTGCTCTTCAAATTTTTCTAGGTCTAGAATATTTTCTTCTGGTAATTCTTCATCTGAATTTATTTGAAGATTCTGTTCAATCATAGTGCATAAGTCTTCCGAACTACTTTCATTTGTCTGTTCGCTATCAGGGTTAGTCCTAGAATTTCTATTGACTACTCCTATGTGAAATCCTTTTAGTCTTTCTTCAAGGACTTTGATAAATTCTGCATTTGGTTTTTGTAATTTAAAGTTTTTTACTTCTGGTGGAGGCTGAATAACCGGAGTCATTGGTTCCTTATTTTTCTCAGGGTTTTCCTTTAATTTTTTTAGAATCTGGATATCTCTTTCCATATTCTTTTGTATTTCATTTAATTTTTTCTCTAGCTGTAATAATTCCGTTCCTATGCAATGTAAGTATGCATTTGTATAATTTTGTGCTCTAATAAGAGTATTTAATTCTCTTATTGTAACATGTGAATGTTCCATCTTACTTAAGTTGGAATAAGCCATTGCTTCAGTTGATTGAAGTTTTAACATTTGTTGTGGAGGAAAAGGTGAATTTATTATTTCATCCTGTATAGTTGTCCATGTTTTCTGGAGAACCGCGATTTCTTGGTTTTTTTCATTTGCATAAAATTTTAAAAACCAAGGGGTAAAATATTCTATCTTTTGATAGTATTCTAATTCCTCATAATATTTATTTTTATAATATACTAATTCTAATGGAGAAAATTTTCCCAAATACCATACTCTAAATAGTTTATTCCTTTCTGACTGAAACTCTTCATTGAGTTTTCTTCTTATATAACTTCCTTGGGTGTAATCCATTAAATATGAAAACTCATTTCTGATCGAGTAGGAGATTCCTTACTCTTATAAATTCCATAGGGAATATTATTTTTACTTATATTTATTTCTTCTACAACATTTGTCTCATTGTTTCTAGTTCTGGAAGTAGAAGGCCTTGTATCTAGACTTCTACTTGACATTGACCTGCCAATTTCAGGAATTTTGACCTTTCTTGTAGAATTATTAAACATGATTTCTACAGACCCATCAGTCATTTGAATTATTTGGTCTATGTTCGTATTTACTATTGGTGGTGTGGGAATTTCTTCTTCCAATGACCAGGATTCTGGAAAGTTTATTTCATTCCATGAGATTAACCTATTTGTGGCTATCCTGGTTGTTTCTAGATTTGTATATACTAGAGTTGTTTGACCCTTTTGGGTATCTATTATGTTTTTAGGTGCTAAGGTGTTTAATACCTTAAAATGGAGTCTATAGCTTATTGCTATTACTTCAGATCCTGGAATAAAATCATAGCCAGATGTTATTATGTTTAATTTTAAAGCTTCATATAAATTGGTATCTGTCAAAGACAGACTAAGGTTTGGAACACAGTTAAAATATACTGGTCCATGGCACAGACTAGTTTCTACTACTGCCGCCAAAGATTCTTTAAATAAATTACATCTTCCATCTCTGATGGTTGACATTAAACTAGTATTATTTCCTAATAAGGTCAATGGTTTGAAAGCTACTTGAATCATTCCTATATGTAGGAATTGGTACTTCTTCTTGTATTTTTCAATATCCTCTTTCCTTAGTAATTTAAGGGTTTGAGGGGTTCCATCTATTTGGAACGTTTGTTCAATCGTTTTTATTATCATTTTTGAACTAAAATCCCACATACCTATATGATAAATTTCATTAGGTGATATTTTTGGAATTGTCCAATTATTAATATCATCCATTGATTTTGGATATTCAATTAGCTGAGCATTTTTCACAAGATGATTATCTTGTTTATGTATGGAAGGGGTTTCCATAATTTTAGCAGAATGGCAGATAGGAGATATGGATATATAATATCATTGATCTTAGATCTCTTTATCATATGCTTTCTTCTATAATTACTAGACTTTGAATTATTTATCCTATCACAGGACTTTGTCTTTTAAATCTTATCAATCTTGCTAAGTTTAATACCATATCTGAGTTTTAGTCTATAAGTCCCTCACGGATGCGGCCTGAACACCCTAACTCGCCATCCCGGCATCAACGGGTACAAATGGCCTTCCTACGGACCATCACTCAACTATGATATTAACTCAGCATGAGACTAGATTATAAGACATGTAAAATAACTAAAGTCTAATAATTATGGAAAAGCATAAGGTAAAGAGTTCTAGGGTCTGGATATTATACCTCCATATGCTCCTTCCACCAACAGCTTAGCCAGCCATTCTGGCTATGCTCAGTTCCCTACCTAAGTAAGGTTGGCTTACCGAGACTTTTCCCCGGCGCTTATGTCTCGGCCTAATACCCTTACTATAGATAGTTGCCTACAGATTACCGACCCGAGGTACTACCAGTAGCCTCCCTCTTGGGTTCGGGGCTAATGAACTGAGAATGCCAACTTGGCTCTGATACCAAACATATTGAATCAAATAACATACCAAAAATGGTATATAAAGATAAACTTAGTAATCAATAAGGATTTTGTATTAGAAAATGCTAAGGCATTAATAGATAGTGGTGCAGATATGAACTGCATCCAAGAAGGACTTATCCCAACAACTTATTTCCAAAAAACAGTACAGACACTAACTGCAGCTGGAGGAAATAAGTTATCAATTAAATATAAAATACCAAAAGCACACATTTGCAATCAAGATGTTTGTATTGAAACATCTTTTATTTTAATAAAAAACTTAACACAAGATATCATTCTAGGAACTCCTTTCCTTAATGATATCATGCCAATCACTAAAATAGATAACACTGGAATCTATGCAGAAAACCAAGGAAAGAAGCTAATATTTCCATTTATAACAGATCCGCACACTAAAATGATAAATGAAATCAAGGACATCCTTATGAAAAAGGAAAATCAATTAAACTTTCTAAAGGAGGAAGTAGACTTTTATAATATAGAAGAAAAATTGAAAGATCCTTATAATCAAAATAGGATCAAAATAATAGAAAAGCAATTCAAAAATGAAATTTGCAATGAATTACCCAATGCTTTTTGGAATAGAAAAAGTCATCAGGTCAGTCTACCTTATGAAGAATCCTTTAAGGAACAAGATATTCCCACTAAGGCTAGGCCAACACAAATGAATCAAGAATATCTCAAATTATGCAAAAAAGAGATAGAAACACTTCTCAATAGAAGGCTAATAAGAAAATCTTCTTCTCCTTGGAGTTGTACTGCTTTTTATGTCAATAAAAATGCAGAAAAGGAAAGAGGAAGTCCGAGGTTAGTAATCAATTACAAACCTTTGAATAGAGTATTAAAATGGATAAGGTATCCCTTACCAAATAAAAAAGATTTGTTAGATAGATTAAATAAGGCAACTATCTTTTCAAAATTTGACCTAAAATCAGGCTATTGGCAAATTCAGATCAAAGAATCAGATAGATACAAAACTGCTTTTACAGTACCATTTGGTCATTATGAATGGAACGTAATGCCCTTTGGATTAAAAAATGCACCCTCTGAATTTCAGAGAATTATGCATGAAATTTTCCATGACATATCATACATAATTGTGTATATAGATGATGTCTTAATATTTTCTCAAACATTTGAAGATCACATCAAACATCTTAAACATTTTAAGATGGTAGCCCATAAAAATGGATTAGTTATATCCGAAAAGAAAATGAGCTTATTTCAAACCAAGATAAGGTTCTTAGGACACTATATTTCTCAAGGGAAGATAATTCCTATTGAAAGAAGCATTGAATTTGCATCTAAATTTCCAGATGAAATAATTGATGTTAAACAACTTCAAAGATTTTTGGGAAGTTTGAACTACATATCTGATTATTACAAGAATCTGGCAGAGGATACTGCTCTTTTGTATAAAAGACTTAATAAAAGACCGATTCCTTGGAGTGACTTGCATACCAAACAGGTAAGAAAAATCAAGTCAAAGGTAAAAAGTTTACCTTGCTTAGCACTAGCTAATCCTAATTGGTTTAAAATTGTCGAAACTGATGCATCTGATATCGGATATGGAGGAATCCTAAAGCAATTAGATCCTAATAATGGCAAAGAAATCCTTGTCAGGTTTGTCTCTGGAAAATGGAATCCTACTCAAAGTAAGTATTCTACTATTAAGAAAGAGATGCTTTCCATAGTTAAATGCATTTTAAAATTCCAGAGTGATCTGCTAAATCAACAATTTTTGTTGAGAATAGACTGCACAGCAGCAAAGCAGATCATTGAGAAAGATATAAAAAATTTGGTATCCAAGCAAATTTTTGCTGGATGGCAGGCACAATTGTCTGTTTTCGATTTTAATATTGAATATATTAAATCAAAAGAGAATTCTCTTCCAGATTTCTTAACACGTGAATTTTTACAGGGATGATTCCTCTCAGAGGAACATACGCTCGAGGAAGAAATTCTTCTCGAGGAATCAGGGGACGCAGTGCCAATGCACTTCCCATGAATACAGCTAATTTCCTGTTTCATAGACAGCCAGAAAGGGTACCACAAATGGTGGACCTAGCAACCTACTTGGGGCAACAAAAACAAAAGCAGGTTGAACAGCAAAATGCTGCAAGAGAAAATCTCTCTTCTTCATCCTCATCTAAACCGACGATGAAAGAGGTGCTTCAAGAAAGTACTATTGACACCTCATTCTTGCAAAATAGTTGCGAGACCATTATAATGTACCTCGGTCCAAGTGACATTGAGCAAATGGAAGACCCATGGTGCATTCGTCAAAAATATTTTGATGAGCAAGGATATCCTTCAATGAATGACAAGGACAGACAGATAATGGAGAAATTATTGCTCCTTACTGAATCTGTGGAAATTAATCATAATTTCCATAATAATAATATAACTAATTATATCAATTATAGTAAATGTACTATTTGCAGGATCATGCAGCCACAAGAATGGGGATTGGATCCCAACAGACCAATCATGATAACCAAATATGGTTATGAAATCATGGCGACATACTGGGACTACGTCGAGGCTTTCACTAACCTATTTTTCTATGAAAATCCCAAGAGAAAACACTCTTGGTTTCTGCAGGTACATCCTGATGTTCTGGCCAAACCCATTCCGGGTTGGTTCAACAAATGGTGGACATTCTTCGGCCCTGACTTAAGAATATTACCTAAAGAATTACTCAATCTTTTTGAAGAATGGGTGGATACCCATCCAGTTATTAATAAAATGACTGATGATCAGATCTGTACTGCTACCTGTCCTATGATGTATTTCATAGAGAACAAGATTCCTTGGATCTGGAAATGGACCTTATCTACTGGATTCGACTCCAACAATATTCCAGTTTTAAAGAGAAATGCCCTCTACAAATGGTGGGTAGGAATGCCCAACGACAAATTAGATGGTATAATAACTACCATCAAAGAAAATATTCAGGTCTATAAGGAGAAAAAAATATTTGGATCTCCTCAACAATCCAGTACCAATGATGATAACTTCTTTATGTCCATGAAACATACATTAAGCAGGAGATATCCTAATATATCTGAAGAAGAAGTAAAGGCAAAATGCCTGGAAAAAATCAAGAAGGAATTTTTTGAGGCATTTGATGATAAATCCATGAAATCTGCCTCATCCCAACAATCTTCATCAAATACTCCTGAGAATACAAACAATCCTTATGAATGTTTGGCAGGAGAAGCCCAAGATCCAAATGAAGATCTAGAAGTTCAGAATACCCCTACTCCAATGGAGGAAATATGGCAAACAATTCTTACCAGAAGACCTGGAAAAAAGGGAGCAGTAAAATCTGTCCCACAAACAGAGAAAGGAAAGACAGTGGTCACGTCAAGCTCTGGATAGTACACCCGTGAAGAAATCACTTCACCGACACTTTTGGTGCATAGTGAACAAATGATGGGTTCACCGACAGCCTGATTCTGTCTTGTCACTTTTTACCCCTGGTTTTGTAAATCTGTGTGCACCCCTGGTTTTGTAAATCTGTGTGCACCCCTGGTTTTGTAAATCTGTGTGCACCCCTGGTTTTGTAAATCCATGGTATTGTAAGAGTGGTTTCTAGGTTATTTCCCCTATAAAAGCCATCCTTGGGGTATGTCCAAGGCAGGCGAAAAAAAAAATATGAAATGAAGCACTTTTTCCTTCAATCCTCTGTGTTTTCATCCTCCTTCTTCCGCATCTGAGTTTATTTAGAAGCTCCTTTTGGAAGCTCCTCCCCTCTCCTTTTGATCCCTCTCCTTTTGGTATCAGAGCCAAGTTGGCATTCTCAGTTCATTAGCCCCGAACCCAAGAGGGAGGCTACTGGTAGTACCTCGGGTCGGTAATCTGTAGGCAACTATCTATAGTAAGGGTATTAGGCCGAGACATAAGCGCCGGGGAAAAGTCTCGGTAAGCCAACCTTACTTAGGTAGGGAACTGAGCATAGCCAGAATGGCTGGCTAAGCTGTTGGTGGAAGGAGCATATGGAGGTATAATATCCAGACCCTAGAACTCTTTACCTTATGCTTTTCCATAATTTTAGCAGAATGGCAGATAGGAGATATGGATATATAATATCATTGATCTTAGATCTCTTTATCATATGCTTTCTTCTATAATTACTAGACTTTGAATTATTTATCCTATCACAGGACTTTGTCTTTTAAATCTTATCAATCTTGCTAAGTTTAATACCATATCTGAGTTTTAGTCTATAAGTCCCTCACGGATGCGGCCTGAACACCCTAACTCGCCATCCCGGCATCAACGGGTACAAATGGACTGATGGGTCTGTAGAAATCATGTTTAATAATTCTACAAGAAAGGTCAAAATTCCTGAAATTGGCAGGTCAATGTCAAGTAGAAGTCTAGATACAAGGCCTTCTACTTCCAGAACTAGAAACAATGAGACAAATGTTGTAGAAGAAATAAATATAAGTAAAAATAATATTCCCTATGGAATTTATAAGAGTAAGGAATCTCCTACTCGATCAGAAATGAGTTTTCATATTTAATGGATTACACCCAAGGAAGTTATATAAGAAGAAAACTCAATGAAGAGTTTCAGTCAGAAAGGAATAAACTATTTAGAGTATGGTATTTGGGAAAATTTTCTCCATTAGAATTAGTATATTATAAAAATAAATATTATGAGGAATTAGAATACTATCAAAAGATAGAATATTTTACCCCTTGGTTTTTAAAATTTTATGCAAATGAAAAAAACCAAGAAATCGCGGTTCTCCAGAAAACATGGACAACTATACAGGATGAAATAATAAATTCACCTTTTCCTCCACAACAAATGTTAAAACTTCAATCAACTGAAGCAATGGCTTATTCCAACTTAAGTAAGATGGAACATTCACATGTTACAATAAGAGAATTAAATACTCTTATTAGAGCACAAAATTATACAAATGCATACTTACATTGCATAGGAACGGAATTATTACAGCTAGAGAAAAAATTAAATGAAATACAAAAGAATATGGAAAGAGATATCCAGATTCTAAAAAAATTAAAGGAAAACCCTGAGAAAAATAAGGAACCAATGACTCCGGTTATTCAGCCTCCACCAGAAGTAAAAAACTTTAAATTACAAAAACCAAATGCAGAATTTATCAAAGTCCTTGAAGAAAGACTAAAAGGATTTCACATAGGAGTAGTCAATAGAAATTCTAGGACTAACCCTGATAGCGAACAGACAAATGAAAGTAGTTCGGAAGACTTATGCACTATGATTGAACAGAATCTTCAAATAAATTCAGATGAAGAATTACCAGAAGAAAATATTCTAGACCTAGAAAAATTTGAAGAGCAAATGAATGAATTAAATATTAATCCTATTAGGTATGAGCCTAGGCCACTAGAAAAATATTACTATAAACGGCCTTCTCCATTAGATGTACTACATGAAGAACGAGAACCATATCAGAATTCTTATTCTGGAAAACACATCTATGAATGGAACATAGATGGAATGTCTGATAAACAAATCTTAGATGTAATACATAGAATAATGATGTATTCAACAATCTGCCAGCAAAATGGAAATACTGATCATGAAATTGTTAAATTTATAATAGCAGGGTTTATAGGTCAGTTAAAAGGATGGTGGCAGGGATATTTAAATGAAAACCAAAAGAATGAAATTTTGGGACATATAAAAACTATAAAAGTAGAGCCAGATAGGCCAACTAGCAGTGGCACTCCAGGAATAGATACTGAACAAGATGCAGTATATACACTGTGTGTTACCATAATCCAACACTTTGTAGGATTAGAATTAAAAGATGGAGATTCAATGAGAACTCTACTACTTAACCTAAAATGTCCAACTTTAACACATTTTAGATGGTATAAAGATACCTTTATGACTAGAGTATTCCAAGTAGGTGATCCTAATACAGAATTATGGAAATCTAAATTCATAGATGGATTACCATATTTATTTGCTGCAAGAGTCAAAAAGACTTTAAGAGAAAGACAAGGTGGAATAAACATCAACTATGACCACTACACTTATGGACAAATCATAGGAGTATGTGTTCAAGAAGGTTTAAATATATGCAATGATCTAAAGCTTAAAAAACAAATTAAGAAACAATCACAAACAGAAAAACACCAATTAGGTGATTTCTGTCACCAGTTTGCATATGACATGCAAGAAAAACCAGAAGGATCTAAGAAAAAGAAAAGAAAGTACAAAAAATATGTACACAAAACACCTCGTAAAGAGTATAAAGCATATAAACAAAGAAGGTACTTTAAGAAAAAGCAACAACAGCAAGAAAAACAGGCTGTTAAGAAAAAGAAGAAAAAAAGGATTATTAAAGAAGATCCTAAATGTTATAGGTGTGGTAGATTTGGACATTATGCTAATCGATGTTCAATGAGAAGGAAAATTGATTCCTTGGAAGTAGATGAAAATCTGAAAAATCAGTTAATGAAACTTATGATAAATTCATCTTCAGAAGAAGATAGTAACTATTCAAGTTCATCGGAAGATGAGATCAATGAAGTTATATCTTCATCAGCAGAAGAACAAATAAGATCAGGAAAAGAATGTCAATGTAATATAGTTCAATATAACAAAGATTATTGGAAATCTTTGGTGGGAATGAAATCATTAAATGTACTGACAAATAGTCAGGAGGAAATATTAAAGATCATAGATCAGGTTACTGATCATAATGTTAAAAGACAGCTACTAGAATTTTTAATAGAAAAGAACCCAAACAACAGGGAATCATCAAAGTTGATATTACCCAATAAAGGATATCAATTTCAGGAAGTAATGAATAGATTTAATCATTCTAGAATAAAAGAAAAACCTGCTTCCTTACAAGACTTGAAATATGAGATAAACCAATTAAAAATAGAAATATCTATGTTAAAACATGAAAATAAGGAATTCAAGGTTAGAATATCTAGCCTAGAAAATGAAAAAAAAGAGACTCAGATATCTTTTCCGGAAACTCAGGAATCAAATGATCTTCCTGAATACTTAAACATATTGAATCAAATAACATACCAAAAATGGTATATAAAGATAAACTTAGTAATCAATAAGGATTTTGTATTAGAAAATGCTAAGGCATTAATAGATAGTGGTGCAGATATGAACTGCATCCAAGAAGGACTTATCCCAACAACTTATTTCCAAAAAACAGTACAGACACTAACTGCAGCTGGAGGAAATAAGTTATCAATTAAATATAAAATACCAAAAGCACACATTTGCAATCAAGATGTTTGTATTGAAACATCTTTTATTTTAATAAAAAACTTAACACAAGATATCATTCTAGGAACTCCTTTCCTTAATGATATCATGCCAATCACTAAAATAGATAACACTGGAATCTATGCAGAAAACCAAGGAAAGAAGCTAATATTTCCATTTATAACAGATCCGCACACTAAAATGATAAATGAAATCAAGGACATCCTTATGAAAAAGGAAAATCAATTAAACTTTCTAAAGGAGGAAGTAGACTTTTATAATATAGAAGAAAAATTGAAAGATCCTTATAATCAAAATAGGATCAAAATAATAGAAAAGCAATTCAAAAATGAAATTTGCAATGAATTACCCAATGCTTTTTGGAATAGAAAAAGTCATCAGGTCAGTCTACCTTATGAAGAATCCTTTAAGGAACAAGATATTCCCACTAAGGCTAGGCCAACACAAATGAATCAAGAATATCTCAAATTATGCAAAAAAGAGATAGAAACACTTCTCAATAGAAGGCTAATAAGAAAATCTTCTTCTCCTTGGAGTTGTACTGCTTTTTATGTCAATAAAAATGCAGAAAAGGAAAGAGGAAGTCCGAGGTTAGTAATCAATTACAAACCTTTGAATAGAGTATTAAAATGGATAAGGTATCCCTTACCAAATAAAAAAGATTTGTTAGATAGATTAAATAAGGCAACTATCTTTTCAAAATTTGACCTAAAATCAGGCTATTGGCAAATTCAGATCAAAGAATCAGATAGATACAAAACTGCTTTTACAGTACCATTTGGTCATTATGAATGGAACGTAATGCCCTTTGGATTAAAAAATGCACCCTCTGAATTTCAGAGAATTATGCATGAAATTTTCCATGACATATCATACATAATTGTGTATATAGATGATGTCTTAATATTTTCTCAAACATTTGAAGATCACATCAAACATCTTAAACATTTTAAGATGGTAGCCCATAAAAATGGATTAGTTATATCCGAAAAGAAAATGAGCTTATTTCAAACCAAGATAAGGTTCTTAGGACACTATATTTCTCAAGGGAAGATAATTCCTATTGAAAGAAGCATTGAATTTGCATCTAAATTTCCAGATGAAATAATTGATGTTAAACAACTTCAAAGATTTTTGGGAAGTTTGAACTACATATCTGATTATTACAAGAATCTGGCAGAGGATACTGCTCTTTTGTATAAAAGACTTAATAAAAGACCGATTCCTTGGAGTGACTTGCATACCAAACAGGTAAGAAAAATCAAGTCAAAGGTAAAAAGTTTACCTTGCTTAGCACTAGCTAATCCTAATTGGTTTAAAATTGTCGAAACTGATGCATCTGATATCGGATATGGAGGAATCCTAAAGCAATTAGATCCTAATAATGGCAAAGAAATCCTTGTCAGGTTTGTCTCTGGAAAATGGAATCCTACTCAAAGTAAGTATTCTACTATTAAGAAAGAGATGCTTTCCATAGTTAAATGCATTTTAAAATTCCAGAGTGATCTGCTAAATCAACAATTTTTGTTGAGAATAGACTGCACAGCAGCAAAGCAGATCATTGAGAAAGATATAAAAAATTTGGTATCCAAGCAAATTTTTGCTGGATGGCAGGCACAATTGTCTGTTTTCGATTTTAATATTGAATATATTAAATCAAAAGAGAATTCTCTTCCAGATTTCTTAACACGTGAATTTTTACAGGGATGATTCCTCTCAGAGGAACATACGCTCGAGGAAGAAATTCTTCTCGAGGAATCAGGGGACGCAGTGCCAATGCACTTCCCATGAATACAGCTAATTTCCTGTTTCATAGACAGCCAGAAAGGGTACCACAAATGGTGGACCTAGCAACCTACTTGGGGCAACAAAAACAAAAGCAGGTTGAACAGCAAAATGCTGCAAGAGAAAATCTCTCTTCTTCATCCTCATCTAAACCGACGATGAAAGAGGTGCTTCAAGAAAGTACTATTGACACCTCATTCTTGCAAAATAGTTGCGAGACCATTATAATGTACCTCGGTCCAAGTGACATTGAGCAAATGGAAGACCCATGGTGCATTCGTCAAAAATATTTTGATGAGCAAGGATATCCTTCAATGAATGACAAGGACAGACAGATAATGGAGAAATTATTGCTCCTTACTGAATCTGTGGAAATTAATCATAATTTCCATAATAATAATATAACTAATTATATCAATTATAGTAAATGTACTATTTGCAGGATCATGCAGCCACAAGAATGGGGATTGGATCCCAACAGACCAATCATGATAACCAAATATGGTTATGAAATCATGGCGACATACTGGGACTACGTCGAGGCTTTCACTAACCTATTTTTCTATGAAAATCCCAAGAGAAAACACTCTTGGTTTCTGCAGGTACATCCTGATGTTCTGGCCAAACCCATTCCGGGTTGGTTCAACAAATGGTGGACATTCTTCGGCCCTGACTTAAGAATATTACCTAAAGAATTACTCAATCTTTTTGAAGAATGGGTGGATACCCATCCAGTTATTAATAAAATGACTGATGATCAGATCTGTACTGCTACCTGTCCTATGATGTATTTCATAGAGAACAAGATTCCTTGGATCTGGAAATGGACCTTATCTACTGGATTCGACTCCAACAATATTCCAGTTTTAAAGAGAAATGCCCTCTACAAATGGTGGGTAGGAATGCCCAACGACAAATTAGATGGTATAATAACTACCATCAAAGAAAATATTCAGGTCTATAAGGAGAAAAAAATATTTGGATCTCCTCAACAATCCAGTACCAATGATGATAACTTCTTTATGTCCATGAAACATACATTAAGCAGGAGATATCCTAATATATCTGAAGAAGAAGTAAAGGCAAAATGCCTGGAAAAAATCAAGAAGGAATTTTTTGAGGCATTTGATGATAAATCCATGAAATCTGCCTCATCCCAACAATCTTCATCAAATACTCCTGAGAATACAAACAATCCTTATGAATGTTTGGCAGGAGAAGCCCAAGATCCAAATGAAGATCTAGAAGTTCAGAATACCCCTACTCCAATGGAGGAAATATGGCAAACAATTCTTACCAGAAGACCTGGAAAAAAGGGAGCAGTAAAATCTGTCCCACAAACAGAGAAAGGAAAGACAGTGGTCACGTCAAGCTCTGGATAGTACACCCGTGAAGAAATCACTTCACCGACACTTTTGGTGCATAGTGAACAAATGATGGGTTCACCGACAGCCTGATTCTGTCTTGTCACTTTTTACCCCTGGTTTTGTAAATCTGTGTGCACCCCTGGTTTTGTAAATCTGTGTGCACCCCTGGTTTTGTAAATCTGTGTGCACCCCTGGTTTTGTAAATCCATGGTATTGTAAGAGTGGTTTCTAGGTTATTTCCCCTATAAAAGCCATCCTTGGGGTATGTCCAAGGCAGGCGAAAAAAAAATATGAAATGAAGCACTTTTTCCTTCAATCCTCTGTGTTTTCATCCTCCTTCTTCCGCATCTGAGTTTATTTAGAAGCTCCTTTTGGAAGCTCCTCCCCTCTCCTTTTGATCCCTCTCCTTTTGGTATCAGAGCCAAGTTGGCATTCTCAGTTCATTAGCCCCGAACCCAAGAGGGAGGCTACTGGTAGTACCTCGGGTCGGTAATCTGTAGGCAACTATCTATAGTAAGGGTATTAGGCCGAGACATAAGCGCCGGGGAAAAGTCTCGATAAGCCAACCTTACTTAGGTAGGGAACTGAGCATAGCCAGAATGGCTGGCTAAGCTGTTGGTGGAAGGAGCATATGGAGGTATAATATCCAGACCCTAGAACTCTTTACCTTATGCTTTTCCATAATTATTAGACTTTAGTTATTTTACATGTCTTATAATCTAGTCTCATGCTGAGTTAATATCATAGTTGAGTGATGGTCCGTAGGAAGGCCATTTGTACCCGTTGATGCCGGGATGGCGAGTTAGGGTGTTCAGGCCGCATCCGTGAGGGACTTATAGACTAAAACTCAGATATGGTATTAAACTTAGCAAGATTGATAAGATTTAAAAGACAAAGTCCTGTGATAGGATAAATAATTCAAAGTCTAGTAATTATAGAAGAAAGCATATGATAAAGAGATCTAAGATCAATGATATTATATATCCATATCTCCTATCTGCCATTCTGCTAAAATTATGGAAACCCCTTCCATACATAAACAAGATAATCATCTTGTGAAAAATGCTCAGCTAATTGAATATCCAAAATCAATGGATGATATTAATAATTGGACAATTCCAAAAATATCACCTAATGAAATTTATCATATAGGTATGTGGGATTTTAGTTCAAAAATGATAATAAAAACGATTGAACAAACGTTCCAAATAGATGGAACCCCTCAAACCCTTAAATTACTAAGGAAAGAGGATATTGAAAAATACAAGAAGAAGTACCAATTCCTACATATAGGAATGATTCAAGTAGCTTTCAAACCATTGACCTTATTAGGAAATAATACTAGTTTAATGTCAACCATCAGAGATGGAAGATGTAATTTATTTAAAGAATCTTTGGCGGCAGTAGTAGAAACTAGTCTGTGCCATGGACCAGTATATTTTAACTGTGTTCCAAACCTTAGTCTGTCTTTGACAGATACCAATTTATATGAAGCTTTAAAATTAAACATAATAACATCTGGCTATGATTTTATTCCAGGATCTGAAGTAATAGCAATAAGCTATAGACTCCATTTTAAGGTATTAAACACCTTAGCACCTAAAAACATAATAGATACCCAAAAGGGTCAAACAACTCTAGTATATACAAATCTAGAAACAACCAGGATAGCCACAAATAGGTTAATCTCATGGAATGAAATAAACTTTCCAGAATCCTGGTCATTGGAAGAAGAAATTCCCACACCACCAATAGTAAATACGAACATAGACCAAATAATTCAAATGAAGATCTAGAAGTTCAGAATACCCCTACTCCAATGGAGGAAATATGGCAAACAATTCTTACCAGAAGACCTGGAAAAAAGGGAGCAGTAAAATCTGTCCCACAAACAGAGAAAGGAAAGACAGTGGTCACGTCAAGCTCTGGATAGTACACCCGTGAAGAAATCACTTCACCGACACTTTTGGTGCATAGTGAACAAATGATGGGTTCACCGACAGCCTGATTCTGTAAATCTGTGTGCACCCCTGGTTTTGTAAATCTGTGTGCACCCCTGGTTTTGTAAATCCATGGTATTGTAAGAGTGGTTTCTAGGTTATTTCCCCTATAAAAGCCATCCTTGGACATACCCCAAGGATGGCTTTTATAGGGGAAATAACCTAGAAACCACTCTTACAATACCATGGATTTACAAAACCAGGGGTGCACACAGATTTACAAAACCAGGGGTGCACACAGATTTACAAAACCAGGGGTGCACACAGATTTACAAAACCAGGGGTAAAAAGTGACAAGACAGAATCAGGCTGTCGGTGAACCCATCATTTGTTCACTATGCACCAAAAGTGTCGGTGAAGTGATTTCTTCACGGGTGTACTATCCAGAGCTTGACGTGACCACTGTCTTTCCTTTCTCTGTTTGTGGGACAGATTTTACTGCTCCCTTTTTTCCAGGTCTTCTGGTAAGAATTGTTTGCCATATTTCCTCCATTGGAGTAGGGGTATTCTGAACTTCTAGATCTTCATTTGGATCTTGGGCTTCTCCTGCCAAACATTCATAAGGATTGTTTGTATTCTCAGGAGTATTTGATGAAGATTGTTGGGATGAGGCAGATTTCATGGATTTATCATCAAATGCCTCAAAAAATTCCTTCTTGATTTTTTCCAGGCATTTTGCCTTTACTTCTTCTTCAGATATATTAGGATATCTCCTGCTTAATGTATGTTTCATGGACATAAAGAAGTTATCATCATTGGTACTGGATTGTTGAGGAGATCCAAATATTTTTTTCTCCTTATAGACCTGAATATTTTCTTTGATGGTAGTTATTATACCATCTAATTTGTCGTTGGGCATTCCTACCCACCATTTGTAGAGGGCATTTCTCTTTAAAACTGGAATATTGTTGGAGTCGAATCCAGTAGATAAGGTCCATTTCCAGATCCAAGGAATCTTGTTCTCTATGAAATACATCATAGGACAGGTAGCAGTACAGATCTGATCATCAGTCATTTTATTAATAACTGGATGGGTATCCACCCATTCTTCAAAAAGATTGAGTAATTCTTTAGGTAATATTCTTAAGTCAGGGCCGAAGAATGTCCACCATTTGTTGAACCAACCCGGAATGGGTTTGGCCAGAACATCAGGATGTACCTGCAGAAACCAAGAGTGTTTTCTCTTGGGATTTTCATAGAAAAATAGGTTAGTGAAAGCCTCGACGTAGTCCCAGTATGTCGCCATGATTTCATAACCATATTTGGTTATCATGATTGGTCTGTTGGGATCCAATCCCCATTCTTGTGGCTGCATGATCCTGCAAATAGTACATTTACTATAATTGATATAATTAGTTATATTATTATTATGGAAATTATGATTAATTTCCACAGATTCAGTAAGGAGCAATAATTTCTCCATTATCTGTCTGTCCTTGTCATTCATTGAAGGATATCCTTGCTCATCAAAATATTTTTGACGAATGCACCATGGGTCTTCCATTTGCTCAATGTCACTTGGACCGAGGTACATTATAATGGTCTCGCAACTATTTTGCAAGAATGAGGTGTCAATAGTACTTTCTTGAAGCACCTCTTTCATCGTCGGTTTAGATGAGGATGAAGAAGAGAGATTTTCTCTTGCAGCATTTTGCTGTTCAACCTGCTTTTGTTTTTGTTGCCCCAAGTAGGTTGCTAGGTCCACCATTTGTGGTACCCTTTCTGGCTGTCTATGAAACAGGAAATTAGCTGTATTCATGGGAAGTGCATTGGCACTGCGTCCCCTGATTCCTCGAGAAGAATTTCTTCCTCGAGCGTATGTTCCTCTGAGAGGAATCATCCCTGTAAAAATTCACGTGTTAAGAAATCTGGAAGAGAATTCTCTTTTGATTTAATATATTCAATATTAAAATCGAAAACAGACAATTGTGCCTGCCATCCAGCAAAAATTTGCTTGGATACCAAATTTTTTATATCTTTCTCAATGATCTGCTTTGCTGCTGTGCAGTCTATTCTCAACAAAAATTGTTGATTTAGCAGATCACTCTGGAATTTTAAAATGCATTTAACTATGGAAAGCATCTCTTTCTTAATAGTAGAATACTTACTTTGAGTAGGATTCCATTTTCCAGAGACAAACCTGACAAGGATTTCTTTGCCATTATTAGGATCTAATTGCTTTAGGATTCCTCCATATCCGATATCAGATGCATCAGTTTCGACAATTTTAAACCAATTAGGATTAGCTAGTGCTAAGCAAGGTAAACTTTTTACCTTTGACTTGATTTTTCTTACCTGTTTGGTATGCAAGTCACTCCAAGGAATCGGTCTTTTATTAAGTCTTTTATACAAAAGAGCAGTATCCTCTGCCAGATTCTTGTAATAATCAGATATGTAGTTCAAACTTCCCAAAAATCTTTGAAGTTGTTTAACATCAATTATTTCATCTGGAAATTTAGATGCAAATTCAATGCTTCTTTCAATAGGAATTATCTTCCCTTGAGAAATATAGTGTCCTAAGAACCTTATCTTGGTTTGAAATAAGCTCATTTTCTTTTCGGATATAACTAATCCATTTTTATGGGCTACCATCTTAAAATGTTTAAGATGTTTGATGTGATCTTCAAATGTTTGAGAAAATATTAAGACATCATCTATATACACAATTATGTATGATATGTCATGGAAAATTTCATGCATAATTCTCTGAAATTCAGAGGGTGCATTTTTTAATCCAAAGGGCATTACGTTCCATTCATAATGACCAAATGGTACTGTAAAAGCAGTTTTGTATCTATCTGATTCTTTGATCTGAATTTGCCAATAGCCTGATTTTAGGTCAAATTTTGAAAAGATAGTTGCCTTATTTAATCTATCTAACAAATCTTTTTTATTTGGTAAGGGATACCTTATCCATTTTAATACTCTATTCAAAGGTTTGTAATTGATTACTAACCTCGGACTTCCTCTTTCCTTTTCTGCATTTTTATTGACATAAAAAGCAGTACAACTCCAAGGAGAAGAAGATTTTCTTATTAGCCTTCTATTGAGAAGTGTTTCTATCTCTTTTTTGCATAATTTGAGATATTCTTGATTCATTTGTGTTGGCCTAGCCTTAGTGGGAATATCTTGTTCCTTAAAGGATTCTTCATAAGGTAGACTGACCTGATGACTTTTTCTATTCCAAAAAGCATTGGGTAATTCATTGCAAATTTCATTTTTGAATTGCTTTTCTATTATTTTGATCCTATTTTGATTATAAGGATCTTTCAATTTTTCTTCTATATTATAAAAGTCTACTTCCTCCTTTAGAAAGTTTAATTGATTTTCCTTTTTCATAAGGATGTCCTTGATTTCATTTATCATTTTAGTGTGCGGATCTGTTATAAATGGAAATATTAGCTTCTTTCCTTGGTTTTCTGCATAGATTCCAGTGTTATCTATTTTAGTGATTGGCATGATATCATTAAGGAAAGGAGTTCCTAGAATGATATCTTGTGTTAAGTTTTTTATTAAAATAAAAGATGTTTCAATACAAACATCTTGATTGCAAATGTGTGCTTTTGGTATTTTATATTTAATTGATAACTTATTTCCTCCAGCTGCAGTTAGTGTCTGTACTGTTTTTTGGAAATAAGTTGTTGGGATAAGTCCTTCTTGGATGCAGTTCATATCTGCACCACTATCTATTAATGCCTTAGCATTTTCTAATACAAAATCCTTATTGATTACTAAGTTTATCTTTATATACCATTTTTGGTATGTTATTTGATTCAATATGTTTAAGTATTCAGGAAGATCATTTGATTCCTGAGTTTCCGGAAAAGATATCTGAGTCTCTTTTTTTTCATTTTCTAGGCTAGATATTCTAACCTTGAATTCCTTATTTTCATGTTTTAACATAGATATTTCTATTTTTAATTGGTTTATCTCATATTTCAAGTCTTGTAAGGAAGCAGGTTTTTCTTTTATTCTAGAATGATTAAATCTATTCATTACTTCCTGAAATTGATATCCTTTATTGGGTAATATCAACTTTGATGATTCCCTGTTGTTTGGGTTCTTTTCTATTAAAAATTCTAGTAGCTGTCTTTTAACATTATGATCAGTAACCTGATCTATGATCTTTAATATTTCCTCCTGACTATTTGTCAGTACATTTAATGATTTCATTCCCACCAAAGATTTCCAATAATCTTTGTTATATTGAACTATATTACATTGACATTCTTTTCCTGATCTTATTTGTTCTTCTGCTGATGAAGATATAACTTCATTGATCTCATCTTCCGATGAACTTGAATAGTTACTATCTTCTTCTGAAGATGAATTTATCATAAGTTTCATTAACTGATTTTTCAGATTTTCATCTACTTCCAAGGAATCAATTTTCCTTCTCATTGAACATCGATTAGCATAATGTCCAAATCTACCACACCTATAACATTTAGGATCTTCTTTAATAATCCTTTTTTTCTTCTTTTTCTTAACAGCCTGTTTTTCTTGCTGTTGTTGCTTTTTCTTAAAGTACCTTCTTTGTTTATATGCTTTATACTCTTTACGAGGTGTTTTGTGTACATATTTTTTGTACTTTCTTTTCTTTTTCTTAGATCCTTCTGGTTTTTCTTGCATGTCATATGCAAACTGGTGACAGAAATCACCTAATTGGTGTTTTTCTGTTTGTGATTGTTTCTTAATTTGTTTTTTAAGCTTTAGATCATTGCATATATTTAAACCTTCTTGAACACATACTCCTATGATTTGTCCATAAGTGTAGTGGTCATAGTTGATGTTTATTCCACCTTGTCTTTCTCTTAAAGTCTTTTTGACTCTTGCAGCAAATAAATATGGTAATCCATCTATGAATTTAGATTTCCATAATTCTGTATTAGGATCACCTACTTGGAATACTCTAGTCATAAAGGTATCTTTATACCATCTAAAATGTGTTAAAGTTGGACATTTTAGGTTAAGTAGTAGAGTTCTCATTGAATCTCCATCTTTTAATTCTAATCCTACAAAGTGTTGGATTATGGTAACACACAGTGTATATACTGCATCTTGTTCAGTATCTATTCCTGGAGTGCCACTGCTAGTTGGCCTATCTGGCTCTACTTTTATAGTTTTTATATGTCCCAAAATTTCATTCTTTTGGTTTTCATTTAAATATCCCTGCCACCATCCTTTTAACTGACCTATAAACCCTGCTATTATAAATTTAACAATTTCATGATCAGTATTTCCATTTTGCTGGCAGATTGTTGAATACATCATTATTCTATGTATTACATCTAAGATTTGTTTATCAGACATTCCATCTATGTTCCATTCATAGATGTGTTTTCCAGAATAAGAATTCTGATATGGTTCTCGTTCTTCATGTAGTACATCTAATGGAGAAGGCCGTTTATAGTAATATTTTTCTAGTGGCCTAGGCTCATACCTAATAGGATTAATATTTAATTCATTCATTTGCTCTTCAAATTTTTCTAGGTCTAGAATATTTTCTTCTGGTAATTCTTCATCTGAATTTATTTGAAGATTCTGTTCAATCATAGTGCATAAGTCTTCCGAACTACTTTCATTTGTCTGTTCGCTATCAGGGTTAGTCCTAGAATTTCTATTGACTACTCCTATGTGAAATCCTTTTAGTCTTTCTTCAAGGACTTTGATAAATTCTGCATTTGGTTTTTGTAATTTAAAGTTTTTTACTTCTGGTGGAGGCTGAATAACCGGAGTCATTGGTTCCTTATTTTTCTCAGGGTTTTCCTTTAATTTTTTTAGAATCTGGATATCTCTTTCCATATTCTTTTGTATTTCATTTAATTTTTTCTCTAGCTGTAATAATTCCGTTCCTATGCAATGTAAGTATGCATTTGTATAATTTTGTGCTCTAATAAGAGTATTTAATTCTCTTATTGTAACATGTGAATGTTCCATCTTACTTAAGTTGGAATAAGCCATTGCTTCAGTTGATTGAAGTTTTAACATTTGTTGTGGAGGAAAAGGTGAATTTATTATTTCATCCTGTATAGTTGTCCATGTTTTCTGGAGAACCGCGATTTCTTGGTTTTTTTCATTTGCATAAAATTTTAAAAACCAAGGGGTAAAATATTCTATCTTTTGATAGTATTCTAATTCCTCATAATATTTATTTTTATAATATACTAATTCTAATGGAGAAAATTTTCCCAAATACCATACTCTAAATAGTTTATTCCTTTCTGACTGAAACTCTTCATTGAGTTTTCTTCTTATATAACTTCCTTGGGTGTAATCCATTAAATATGAAAACTCATTTCTGATCGAGTAGGAGATTCCTTACTCTTATAAATTCCATAGGGAATATTATTTTTACTTATATTTATTTCTTCTACAACATTTGTCTCATTGTTTCTAGTTCTGGAAGTAGAAGGCCTTGTATCTAGACTTCTACTTGACATTGACCTGCCAATTTCAGGAATTTTGACCTTTCTTGTAGAATTATTAAACATGATTTCTACAGACCCATCAGTCATTTGAATTATTTGGTCTATGTTCGTATTTACTATTGGTGGTGTGGGAATTTCTTCTTCCAATGACCAGGATTCTGGAAAGTTTATTTCATTCCATGAGATTAACCTATTTGTGGCTATCCTGGTTGTTTCTAGATTTGTATATACTAGAGTTGTTTGACCCTTTTGGGTATCTATTATGTTTTTAGGTGCTAAGGTGTTTAATACCTTAAAATGGAGTCTATAGCTTATTGCTATTACTTCAGATCCTGGAATAAAATCATAGCCAGATGTTATTATGTTTAATTTTAAAGCTTCATATAAATTGGTATCTGTCAAAGACAGACTAAGGTTTGGAACACAGTTAAAATATACTGGTCCATGGCACAGACTAGTTTCTACTACTGCCGCCAAAGATTCTTTAAATAAATTACATCTTCCATCTCTGATGGTTGACATTAAACTAGTATTATTTCCTAATAAGGTCAATGGTTTGAAAGCTACTTGAATCATTCCTATATGTAGGAATTGGTACTTCTTCTTGTATTTTTCAATATCCTCTTTCCTTAGTAATTTAAGGGTTTGAGGGGTTCCATCTATTTGGAACGTTTGTTCAATCGTTTTTATTATCATTTTTGAACTAAAATCCCACATACCTATATGATAAATTTCATTAGGTGATATTTTTGGAATTGTCCAATTATTAATATCATCCATTGATTTTGGATATTCAATTAGCTGAGCATTTTTCACAAGATGATTATCTTGTTTATGTATGGAAGGGGTTTCCATAATTTTAGCAGAATGGCAGATAGGAGATATGGATATATAATATCATTGATCTTAGATCTCTTTATCATATGCTTTCTTCTATAATTACTAGACTTTGAATTATTTATCCTATCACAGGACTTTGTCTTTTAAATCTTATCAATCTTGCTAAGTTTAATACCATATCTGAGTTTTAGTCTATAAGTCCCTCACGGATGCGGCCTGAACACCCTAACTCGCCATCCCGGCATCAACGGGTACAAATGGCCTTCCTACGGACCATCACTCAACTATGATATTAACTCAGCATGAGACTAGATTATAAGACATGTAAAATAACTAAAGTCTAATAATTATGGAAAAGCATAAGGTAAAGAGTTCTAGGGTCTGGATATTATACCTCCATATGCTCCTTCCACCAACAGCTTAGCCAGCCATTCTGGCTATGCTCAGTTCCCTACCTAAGTAAGGTTGGCTTACCGAGACTTTTCCCCGGCGCTTATGTCTCGGCCTAATACCCTTACTATAGATAGTTGCCTACAGATTACCGACCCGAGGTACTACCAGTAGCCTCCCTCTTGGGTTCGGGGCTAATGAACTGAGAATGCCAACTTGGCTCTGATACCAAAAGGAGAGGGATCAAAAGAGCACTTTTTTTTCATTTTCTAGGCTAGATATTCTAACCTTGAATTCCTTATTTTCATGTTTTAACATAGATATTTCTATTTTTAATTGGTTTATCTCATATTTCAAGTCTTGTAAGGAAGCAGGTTTTTCTTTTATTCTAGAATGATTAAATCTATTCATTACTTCCTGAAATTGATATCCTTTATTGGGTAATATCAACTTTGATGATTCCCTGTTGTTTGGGTTCTTTTCTATTAAAAATTCTAGTAGCTGTCTTTTAACATTATGATCAGTAACCTGATCTATGATCTTTAATATTTCCTCCTGACTATTTGTCAGTACATTTAATGATTTCATTCCCACCAAAGATTTCCAATAATCTTTGTTATATTGAACTATATTACATTGACATTCTTTTCCTGATCTTATTTGTTCTTCTGCTGATGAAGATATAACTTCATTGATCTCATCTTCCGATGAACTTGAATAGTTACTATCTTCTTCTGAAGATGAATTTATCATAAGTTTCATTAACTGATTTTTCAGATTTTCATCTACTTCCAAGGAATCAATTTTCCTTCTCATTGAACATCGATTAGCATAATGTCCAAATCTACCACACCTATAACATTTAGGATCTTCTTTAATAATCCTTTTTTTCTTCTTTTTCTTAACAGCCTGTTTTTCTTGCTGTTGTTGCTTTTTCTTAAAGTACCTTCTTTGTTTATATGCTTTATACTCTTTACGAGGTGTTTTGTGTACATATTTTTTGTACTTTCTTTTCTTTTTCTTAGATCCTTCTGGTTTTTCTTGCATGTCATATGCAAACTGGTGACAGAAATCACCTAATTGGTGTTTTTCTGTTTGTGATTGTTTCTTAATTTGTTTTTTAAGCTTTAGATCATTGCATATATTTAAACCTTCTTGAACACATACTCCTATGATTTGTCCATAAGTGTAGTGGTCATAGTTGATGTTTATTCCACCTTGTCTTTCTCTTAAAGTCTTTTTGACTCTTGCAGCAAATAAATATGGTAATCCATCTATGAATTTAGATTTCCATAATTCTGTATTAGGATCACCTACTTGGAATACTCTAGTCATAAAGGTATCTTTATACCATCTAAAATGTGTTAAAGTTGGACATTTTAGGTTAAGTAGTAGAGTTCTCATTGAATCTCCATCTTTTAATTCTAATCCTACAAAGTGTTGGATTATGGTAACACACAGTGTATATACTGCATCTTGTTCAGTATCTATTCCTGGAGTGCCACTGCTAGTTGGCCTATCTGGCTCTACTTTTATAGTTTTTATATGTCCCAAAATTTCATTCTTTTGGTTTTCATTTAAATATCCCTGCCACCATCCTTTTAACTGACCTATAAACCCTGCTATTATAAATTTAACAATTTCATGATCAGTATTTCCATTTTGCTGGCAGATTGTTGAATACATCATTATTCTATGTATTACATCTAAGATTTGTTTATCAGACATTCCATCTATGTTCCATTCATAGATGTGTTTTCCAGAATAAGAATTCTGATATGGTTCTCGTTCTTCATGTAGTACATCTAATGGAGAAGGCCGTTTATAGTAATATTTTTCTAGTGGCCTAGGCTCATACCTAATAGGATTAATATTTAATTCATTCATTTGCTCTTCAAATTTTTCTAGGTCTAGAATATTTTCTTCTGGTAATTCTTCATCTGAATTTATTTGAAGATTCTGTTCAATCATAGTGCATAAGTCTTCCGAACTACTTTCATTTGTCTGTTCGCTATCAGGGTTAGTCCTAGAATTTCTATTGACTACTCCTATGTGAAATCCTTTTAGTCTTTCTTCAAGGACTTTGATAAATTCTGCATTTGGTTTTTGTAATTTAAAGTTTTTTACTTCTGGTGGAGGCTGAATAACCGGAGTCATTGGTTCCTTATTTTTCTCAGGGTTTTCCTTTAATTTTTTTAGAATCTGGATATCTCTTTCCATATTCTTTTGTATTTCATTTAATTTTTTCTCTAGCTGTAATAATTCCGTTCCTATGCAATGTAAGTATGCATTTGTATAATTTTGTGCTCTAATAAGAGTATTTAATTCTCTTATTGTAACATGTGAATGTTCCATCTTACTTAAGTTGGAATAAGCCATTGCTTCAGTTGATTGAAGTTTTAACATTTGTTGTGGAGGAAAAGGTGAATTTATTATTTCATCCTGTATAGTTGTCCATGTTTTCTGGAGAACCGCGATTTCTTGGTTTTTTTCATTTGCATAAAATTTTAAAAACCAAGGGGTAAAATATTCTATCTTTTGATAGTATTCTAATTCCTCATAATATTTATTTTTATAATATACTAATTCTAATGGAGAAAATTTTCCCAAATACCATACTCTAAATAGTTTATTCCTTTCTGACTGAAACTCTTCATTGAGTTTTCTTCTTATATAACTTCCTTGGGTGTAATCCATTAAATATGAAAACTCATTTCTGATCGAGTAGGAGATTCCTTACTCTTATAAATTCCATAGGGAATATTATTTTTACTTATATTTATTTCTTCTACAACATTTGTCTCATTGTTTCTAGTTCTGGAAGTAGAAGGCCTTGTATCTAGACTTCTACTTGACATTGACCTGCCAATTTCAGGAATTTTGACCTTTCTTGTAGAATTATTAAACATGATTTCTACAGACCCATCAGTCATTTGAATTATTTGGTCTATGTTCGTATTTACTATTGGTGGTGTGGGAATTTCTTCTTCCAATGACCAGGATTCTGGAAAGTTTATTTCATTCCATGAGATTAACCTATTTGTGGCTATCCTGGTTGTTTCTAGATTTGTATATACTAGAGTTGTTTGACCCTTTTGGGTATCTATTATGTTTTTAGGTGCTAAGGTGTTTAATACCTTAAAATGGAGTCTATAGCTTATTGCTATTACTTCAGATCCTGGAATAAAATCATAGCCAGATGTTATTATGTTTAATTTTAAAGCTTCATATAAATTGGTATCTGTCAAAGACAGACTAAGGTTTGGAACACAGTTAAAATATACTGGTCCATGGCACAGACTAGTTTCTACTACTGCCGCCAAAGATTCTTTAAATAAATTACATCTTCCATCTCTGATGGTTGACATTAAACTAGTATTATTTCCTAATAAGGTCAATGGTTTGAAAGCTACTTGAATCATTCCTATATGTAGGAATTGGTACTTCTTCTTGTATTTTTCAATATCCTCTTTCCTTAGTAATTTAAGGGTTTGAGGGGTTCCATCTATTTGGAACGTTTGTTCAATCGTTTTTATTATCATTTTTGAACTAAAATCCCACATACCTATATGATAAATTTCATTAGGTGATATTTTTGGAATTGTCCAATTATTAATATCATCCATTGATTTTGGATATTCAATTAGCTGAGCATTTTTCACAAGATGATTATCTTGTTTATGTATGGAAGGGGTTTCCATAATTTTAGCAGAATGGCAGATAGGAGATATGGATATATAATATCATTGATCTTAGATCTCTTTATCATATGCTTTCTTCTATAATTACTAGACTTTGAATTATTTATCCTATCACAGGACTTTGTCTTTTAAATCTTATCAATCTTGCTAAGTTTAATACCATATCTGAGTTTTAGTCTATAAGTCCCTCACGGATGCGGCCTGAACACCCTAACTCGCCATCCCGGCATCAACGGGTACAAATGGCCTTCCTACGGACCATCACTCAACTATGATATTAACTCAGCATGAGACTAGATTATAAGACATGTAAAATAACTAAAGTCTAATAATTATGGAAAAGCATAAGGTAAAGAGTTCTAGGGTCTGGATATTATACCTCCATATGCTCCTTCCACCAACAGCTTAGCCAGCCATTCTGGCTATGCTCAGTTCCCTACCTAAGTAAGGTTGGCTTACCGAGACTTTTCCCCGGCGCTTATGTCTCGGCCTAATACCCTTACTATAGATAGTTGCCTACAGATTACCGACCCGAGGTACTACCAGTAGCCTCCCTCTTGGGTTCGGGGCTAATGAACTGAGAATGCCAACTTGGCTCTGATACCAAAAGGAGAGGGATCAGAGCCAAGTTGGCATTCTCAGTTCATTAGCCCCGAACCCAAGAGGGAGGCTACTGGTAGTACCTCGGGTCGGTAATCTGTAGGCAACTATCTATAGTAAGGGTATTAGGCCGAGACATAAGCGCCGGGGAAAAGTCTCGGTAAGCCAACCTTACTTAGGTAGGGAACTGAGCATAGCCAGAATGGCTGGCTAAGCTGTTGGTGGAAGGAGCATATGGAGGTATAATATCCAGACCCTAGAACTCTTTACCTTATGCTTTTCCATAATTATTAGACTTTAGTTATTTTACATGTCTTATAATCTAGTCTCATGCTGAGTTAATATCATAGTTGAGTGATGGTCCGTAGGAAGGCCATTTGTACCCGTTGATGCCGGGATGGCGAGTTAGGGTGTTCAGGCCGCATCCGTGAGGGACTTATAGACTAAAACTCAGATATGGTATTAAACTTAGCAAGATTGATAAGATTTAAAAGACAAAGTCCTGTGATAGGATAAATAATTCAAAGTCTAGTAATTATAGAAGAAAGCATATGATAAAGAGATCTAAGATCAATGATATTATATATCCATATCTCCTATCTGCCATTCTGCTAAAATTATGGAAACCCCTTCCATACATAAACAAGATAATCATCTTGTGAAAAATGCTCAGCTAATTGAATATCCAAAATCAATGGATGATATTAATAATTGGACAATTCCAAAAATATCACCTAATGAAATTTATCATATAGGTATGTGGGATTTTAGTTCAAAAATGATAATAAAAACGATTGAACAAACGTTCCAAATAGATGGAACCCCTCAAACCCTTAAATTACTAAGGAAAGAGGATATTGAAAAATACAAGAAGAAGTACCAATTCCTACATATAGGAATGATTCAAGTAGCTTTCAAACCATTGACCTTATTAGGAAATAATACTAGTTTAATGTCAACCATCAGAGATGGAAGATGTAATTTATTTAAAGAATCTTTGGCGGCAGTAGTAGAAACTAGTCTGTGCCATGGACCAGTATATTTTAACTGTGTTCCAAACCTTAGTCTGTCTTTGACAGATACCAATTTATATGAAGCTTTAAAATTAAACATAATAACATCTGGCTATGATTTTATTCCAGGATCTGAAGTAATAGCAATAAGCTATAGACTCCATTTTAAGGTATTAAACACCTTAGCACCTAAAAACATAATAGATACCCAAAAGGGTCAAACAACTCTAGTATATACAAATCTAGAAACAACCAGGATAGCCACAAATAGGTTAATCTCATGGAATGAAATAAACTTTCCAGAATCCTGGTCATTGGAAGAAGAAATTCCCACACCACCAATAGTAAATACGAACATAGACCAAATAATTCAAATGACTGATGGGTCTGTAGAAATCATGTTTAATAATTCTACAAGAAAGGTCAAAATTCCTGAAATTGGCAGGTCAATGTCAAGTAGAAGTCTAGATACAAGGCCTTCTACTTCCAGAACTAGAAACAATGAGACAAATGTTGTAGAAGAAATAAATATAAGTAAAAATAATATTCCCTATGGAATTTATAAGAGTAAGGAATCTCCTACTCGATCAGAAATGAGTTTTCATATTTAATGGATTACACCCAAGGAAGTTATATAAGAAGAAAACTCAATGAAGAGTTTCAGTCAGAAAGGAATAAACTATTTAGAGTATGGTATTTGGGAAAATTTTCTCCATTAGAATTAGTATATTATAAAAATAAATATTATGAGGAATTAGAATACTATCAAAAGATAGAATATTTTACCCCTTGGTTTTTAAAATTTTATGCAAATGAAAAAAACCAAGAAATCGCGGTTCTCCAGAAAACATGGACAACTATACAGGATGAAATAATAAATTCACCTTTTCCTCCACAACAAATGTTAAAACTTCAATCAACTGAAGCAATGGCTTATTCCAACTTAAGTAAGATGGAACATTCACATGTTACAATAAGAGAATTAAATACTCTTATTAGAGCACAAAATTATACAAATGCATACTTACATTGCATAGGAACGGAATTATTACAGCTAGAGAAAAAATTAAATGAAATACAAAAGAATATGGAAAGAGATATCCAGATTCTAAAAAAATTAAAGGAAAACCCTGAGAAAAATAAGGAACCAATGACTCCGGTTATTCAGCCTCCACCAGAAGTAAAAAACTTTAAATTACAAAAACCAAATGCAGAATTTATCAAAGTCCTTGAAGAAAGACTAAAAGGATTTCACATAGGAGTAGTCAATAGAAATTCTAGGACTAACCCTGATAGCGAACAGACAAATGAAAGTAGTTCGGAAGACTTATGCACTATGATTGAACAGAATCTTCAAATAAATTCAGATGAAGAATTACCAGAAGAAAATATTCTAGACCTAGAAAAATTTGAAGAGCAAATGAATGAATTAAATATTAATCCTATTAGGTATGAGCCTAGGCCACTAGAAAAATATTACTATAAACGGCCTTCTCCATTAGATGTACTACATGAAGAACGAGAACCATATCAGAATTCTTATTCTGGAAAAAACATCTATGAATGGAACATAGATGGAATGTCTGATAAACAAATCTTAGATGTAATACATAGAATAATGATGTATTCAACAATCTGCCAGCAAAATGGAAATACTGATCATGAAATTGTTAAATTTATAATAGCAGGGTTTATAGGTCAGTTAAAAGGATGGTGGCAGGGATATTTAAATGAAAACCAAAAGAATGAAATTTTGGGACATATAAAAACTATAAAAGTAGAGCCAGATAGGCCAACTAGCAGTGGCACTCCAGGAATAGATACTGAACAAGATGCAGTATATACACTGTGTGTTACCATAATCCAACACTTTGTAGGATTAGAATTAAAAGATGGAGATTCAATGAGAACTCTACTACTTAACCTAAAATGTCCAACTTTAACACATTTTAGATGGTATAAAGATACCTTTATGACTAGAGTATTCCAAGTAGGTGATCCTAATACAGAATTATGGAAATCTAAATTCATAGATGGATTACCATATTTATTTGCTGCAAGAGTCAAAAAGACTTTAAGAGAAAGACAAGGTGGAATAAACATCAACTATGACCACTACACTTATGGACAAATCATAGGAGTATGTGTTCAAGAAGGTTTAAATATATGCAATGATCTAAAGCTTAAAAAACAAATTAAGAAACAATCACAAACAGAAAAACACCAATTAGGTGATTTCTGTCACCAGTTTGCATATGACATGCAAGAAAAACCAGAAGGATCTAAGAAAAAGAAAAGAAAGTACAAAAAATATGTACACAAAACACCTCGTAAAGAGTATAAAGCATATAAACAAAGAAGGTACTTTAAGAAAAAGCAACAACAGCAAGAAAAACAGGCTGTTAAGAAAAAGAAGAAAAAAAGGATTATTAAAGAAGATCCTAAATGTTATAGGTGTGGTAGATTTGGACATTATGCTAATCGATGTTCAATGAGAAGGAAAATTGATTCCTTGGAAGTAGATGAAAATCTGAAAAATCAGTTAATGAAACTTATGATAAATTCATCTTCAGAAGAAGATAGTAACTATTCAAGTTCATCGGAAGATGAGATCAATGAAGTTATATCTTCATCAGCAGAAGAACAAATAAGATCAGGAAAAGAATGTCAATGTAATATAGTTCAATATAACAAAGATTATTGGAAATCTTTGGTGGGAATGAAATCATTAAATGTACTGACAAATAGTCAGGAGGAAATATTAAAGATCATAGATCAGGTTACTGATCATAATGTTAAAAGACAGCTACTAGAATTTTTAATAGAAAAGAACCCAAACAACAGGGAATCATCAAAGTTGATATTACCCAATAAAGGATATCAATTTCAGGAAGTAATGAATAGATTTAATCATTCTAGAATAAAAGAAAAACCTGCTTCCTTACAAGACTTGAAATATGAGATAAACCAATTAAAAATAGAAATATCTATGTTAAAACATGAAAATAAGGAATTCAAGGTTAGAATATCTAGCCTAGAAAATGAAAAAAAAGAGACTCAGATATCTTTTCCGGAAACTCAGGAATCAAATGATCTTCCTGAATACTTAAACATATTGAATCAAATAACATACCAAAAATGGTATATAAAGATAAACTTAGTAATCAATAAGGATTTTGTATTAGAAAATGCTAAGGCATTAATAGATAGTGGTGCAGATATGAACTGCATCCAAGAAGGACTTATCCCAACAACTTATTTCCAAAAAACAGTACAGACACTAACTGCAGCTGGAGGAAATAAGTTATCAATTAAATATAAAATACCAAAAGCACACATTTGCAATCAAGATGTTTGTATTGAAACATCTTTTATTTTAATAAAAAACTTAACACAAGATATCATTCTAGGAACTCCTTTCCTTAATGATATCATGCCAATCACTAAAATAGATAACACTGGAATCTATGCAGAAAACCAAGGAAAGAAGCTAATATTTCCATTTATAACAGATCCGCACACTAAAATGATAAATGAAATCAAGGACATCCTTATGAAAAAGGAAAATCAATTAAACTTTCTAAAGGAGGAAGTAGACTTTTATAATATAGAAGAAAAATTGAAAGATCCTTATAATCAAAATAGGATCAAAATAATAGAAAAGCAATTCAAAAATGAAATTTGCAATGAATTACCCAATGCTTTTTGGAATAGAAAAAGTCATCAGGTCAGTCTACCTTATGAAGAATCCTTTAAGGAACAAGATATTCCCACTAAGGCTAGGCCAACACAAATGAATCAAGAATATCTCAAATTATGCAAAAAAGAGATAGAAACACTTCTCAATAGAAGGCTAATAAGAAAATCTTCTTCTCCTTGGAGTTGTACTGCTTTTTATGTCAATAAAAATGCAGAAAAGGAAAGAGGAAGTCCGAGGTTAGTAATCAATTACAAACCTTTGAATAGAGTATTAAAATGGATAAGGTATCCCTTACCAAATAAAAAAGATTTGTTAGATAGATTAAATAAGGCAACTATCTTTTCAAAATTTGACCTAAAATCAGGCTATTGGCAAATTCAGATCAAAGAATCAGATAGATACAAAACTGCTTTTACAGTACCATTTGGTCATTATGAATGGAACGTAATGCCCTTTGGATTAAAAAATGCACCCTCTGAATTTCAGAGAATTATGCATGAAATTTTCCATGACATATCATACATAATTGTGTATATAGATGATGTCTTAATATTTTCTCAAACATTTGAAGATCACATCAAACATCTTAAACATTTTAAGATGGTAGCCCATAAAAATGGATTAGTTATATCCGAAAAGAAAATGAGCTTATTTCAAACCAAGATAAGGTTCTTAGGACACTATATTTCTCAAGGGAAGATAATTCCTATTGAAAGAAGCATTGAATTTGCATCTAAATTTCCAGATGAAATAATTGATGTTAAACAACTTCAAAGATTTTTGGGAAGTTTGAACTACATATCTGATTATTACAAGAATCTGGCAGAGGATACTGCTCTTTTGTATAAAAGACTTAATAAAAGACCGATTCCTTGGAGTGACTTGCATACCAAACAGGTAAGAAAAATCAAGTCAAAGGTAAAAAGTTTACCTTGCTTAGCACTAGCTAATCCTAATTGGTTTAAAATTGTCGAAACTGATGCATCTGATATCGGATATGGAGGAATCCTAAAGCAATTAGATCCTAATAATGGCAAAGAAATCCTTGTCAGGTTTGTCTCTGGAAAATGGAATCCTACTCAAAGTAAGTATTCTACTATTAAGAAAGAGATGCTTTCCATAGTTAAATGCATTTTAAAATTCCAGAGTGATCTGCTAAATCAACAATTTTTGTTGAGAATAGACTGCACAGCAGCAAAGCAGATCATTGAGAAAGATATAAAAAATTTGGTATCCAAGCAAATTTTTGCTGGATGGCAGGCACAATTGTCTGTTTTCGATTTTAATATTGAATATATTAAATCAAAAGAGAATTCTCTTCCAGATTTCTTAACACGTGAATTTTTACAGGGATGATTCCTCTCAGAGGAACATACGCTCGAGGAAGAAATTCTTCTCGAGGAATCAGGGGACGCAGTGCCAATGCACTTCCCATGAATACAGCTAATTTCCTGTTTCATAGACAGCCAGAAAGGGTACCACAAATGGTGGACCTAGCAACCTACTTGGGGCAACAAAAACAAAAGCAGGTTGAACAGCAAAATGCTGCAAGAGAAAATCTCTCTTCTTCATCCTCATCTAAACCGACGATGAAAGAGGTGCTTCAAGAAAGTACTATTGACACCTCATTCTTGCAAAATAGTTGCGAGACCATTATAATGTACCTCGGTCCAAGTGACATTGAGCAAATGGAAGACCCATGGTGCATTCGTCAAAAATATTTTGATGAGCAAGGATATCCTTCAATGAATGACAAGGACAGACAGATAATGGAGAAATTATTGCTCCTTACTGAATCTGTGGAAATTAATCATAATTTCCATAATAATAATATAACTAATTATATCAATTATAGTAAATGTACTATTTGCAGGATCATGCAGCCACAAGAATGGGGATTGGATCCCAACAGACCAATCATGATAACCAAATATGGTTATGAAATCATGGCGACATACTGGGACTACGTCGAGGCTTTCACTAACCTATTTTTCTATGAAAATCCCAAGAGAAAACACTCTTGGTTTCTGCAGGTACATCCTGATGTTCTGGCCAAACCCATTCCGGGTTGGTTCAACAAATGGTGGACATTCTTCGGCCCTGACTTAAGAATATTACCTAAAGAATTACTCAATCTTTTTGAAGAATGGGTGGATACCCATCCAGTTATTAATAAAATGACTGATGATCAGATCTGTACTGCTACCTGTCCTATGATGTATTTCATAGAGAACAAGATTCCTTGGATCTGGAAATGGACCTTATCTACTGGATTCGACTCCAACAATATTCCAGTTTTAAAGAGAAATGCCCTCTACAAATGGTGGGTAGGAATGCCCAACGACAAATTAGATGGTATAATAACTACCATCAAAGAAAATATTCAGGTCTATAAGGAGAAAAAAATATTTGGATCTCCTCAACAATCCAGTACCAATGATGATAACTTCTTTATGTCCATGAAACATACATTAAGCAGGAGATATCCTAATATATCTGAAGAAGAAGTAAAGGCAAAATGCCTGGAAAAAATCAAGAAGGAATTTTTTGAGGCATTTGATGATAAATCCATGAAATCTGCCTCATCCCAACAATCTTCATCAAATACTCCTGAGAATACAAACAATCCTTATGAATGTTTGGCAGGAGAAGCCCAAGATCCAAATGAAGATCTAGAAGTTCAGAATACCCCTACTCCAATGGAGGAAATATGGCAAACAATTCTTACCAGAAGACCTGGAAAAAAGGGAGCAGTAAAATCTGTCCCACAAACAGAGAAAGGAAAGACAGTGGTCACGTCAAGCTCTGGATAGTACACCCGTGAAGAAATCACTTCACCGACACTTTTGGTGCATAGTGAACAAATGATGGGTTCACCGACAGCCTGATTCTGTCTTGTCACTTTTTACCCCTGGTTTTGTAAATCTGTGTGCACCCCTGGTTTTGTAAATCTGTGTGCACCCCTGGTTTTGTAAATCTGTGTGCACCCCTGGTTTTGTAAATCCATGGTATTGTAAGAGTGGTTTCTAGGTTATTTCCCCTATAAAAGCCATCCTTGGGGTATGTCCAAGGCAGGCGAAAAAAAAATATGAAATGAAGCACTTTTTCCTTCAATCCTCTGTGTTTTCATCCTCCTTCTTCCGCATCTGAGTTTATTTAGAAGCTCCTTTTGGAAGCTCCTCCCCTCTCCTTTTGATCTATATCAATTATAGTAAATGTACTATTTGCAGGATCATGCAGCCACAAGAATGGGGATTGGATCCCAACAGACCAATCATGATAACCAAATATGGTTATGAAATCATGGCGACATACTGGGACTACGTCGAGGCTTTCACTAACCTATTTTTCTATGAAAATCCCAAGAGAAAACACTCTTGGTTTCTGCAGGTACATCCTGATGTTCTGGCCAAACCCATTCCGGGTTGGTTCAACAAATGGTGGACATTCTTCGGCCCTGACTTAAGAATATTACCTAAAGAATTACTCAATCTTTTTGAAGAATGGGTGGATACCCATCCAGTTATTAATAAAATGACTGATGATCAGATCTGTACTGCTACCTGTCCTATGATGTATTTCATAGAGAACAAGATTCCTTGGATCTGGAAATGGACCTTATCTACTGGATTCGACTCCAACAATATTCCAGTTTTAAAGAGAAATGCCCTCTACAAATGGTGGGTAGGAATGCCCAACGACAAATTAGATGGTATAATAACTACCATCAAAGAAAATATTCAGGTCTATAAGGAGAAAAAAAATATTTGGATCTCCTCAACAATCCAGTACCAATGATGATAACTTCTTTATGTCCATGAAACATACATTAAGCAGGAGATATCCTAATATATCTGAAGAAGAAGTAAAGGCAAAATGCCTGGAAAAAATCAAGAAGGAATTTTTTGAGGCATTTGATGATAAATCCATGAAATCTGCCTCATCCCAACAATCTTCATCAAATACTCCTGAGAATACAAACAATCCTTATGAATGTTTGGCAGGAGAAGCCCAAGATCCAAATGAAGATCTAGAAGTTCAGAATACCCCTACTCCAATGGAGGAAATATGGCAAACAATTCTTACCAGAAGACCTGGAAAAAAGGGAGCAGTAAAATCTGTCCCACAAACAGAGAAAGGAAAGACAGTGGTCACGTCAAGCTCTGGATAGTACACCCGTGAAGAAATCACTTCACCGACACTTTTGGTGCATAGTAAACAAATGATGGGTTCACCGACAGCCTGATTCTGTCTTGTCACTTTTTACCCCTGGTTTTGTAAATCTGTGTGCACCCCTGGTTTTGTAAATCTGTGTGCACCTCCTTTTGGAAGCTCCTTTTGGAAGCTCCTCCCCTCTCCTTTTGATCCCTCTCCTTTTGGTATCAGAGCCAAGTTGGCATTCTCAGTTCATTAGCCCCGAACCCAAGAGGGAGGCTACTGGTAGTACCTCGGGTCGGTAATCTGTAGGCAACTATCTATAGTAAGGGTATTAGGCCGAGACATAAGCGCCGGAGAAAAGTCTCGGTAAGCCAACCTTACTTAGGTAGGGAACTGAGCATAGCCAGAATGGCTGGCTAAGCTGTTGGTGGAAGGAGCATATGGAGGTATAATATCCAGACCCTAGAACTCTTTACCTTATGCTTTTCCATAATTATTAGACTTTAGTTATTTTACATGTCTTATAATCTAGTCTCATGCTGAGTTAATATCATAGTTGAGTGATGGTCCGTAGGAAGGCCATTTGTACCCGTTGATGCCGGGATGGCGAGTTAGGGTGTTCAGGCCGCATCCGTGAGGGACTTATAGACTAAAACTCAGATATGGTATTAAACTTAGCAAGATTGATAAGATTTAAAAGACAAAGTCCTGTGATAGGATAAATAATTCAAAGTCTAGTAATTATAGAAGAAAGCATATGATAAAGAGATCTAAGATCAATGATATTATATATCCATATCTCCTATCTGCCATTCTGCTAAAATTATGGAAACCCCTTCCATACATAAACAAGATAATCATCTTGTGAAAAATGCTCAGCTAATTGAATATCCAAAATCAATGGATGATATTAATAATTGGACAATTCCAAAAATATCACCTAATGAAATTTATCATATAGGTATGTGGGATTTTAGTTCAAAAATGATAATAAAAACGATTGAACAAACGTTCCAAATAGATGGAACCCCTCAAACCCTTAAATTACTAAGGAAAGAGGATATTGAAAAATACAAGAAGAAGTACCAATTCCTACATATAGGAATGATTCAAGTAGCTTTCAAACCATTGACCTTATTAGGAAATAATACTAGTTTAATGTCAACCATCAGAGATGGAAGATGTAATTTATTTAAAGAATCTTTGGCGGCAGTAGTAGAAACTAGTCTGTGCCATGGACCAGTATATTTTAACTGTGTTCCAAACCTTAGTCTGTCTTTGACAGATACCAATTTATATGAAGCTTTAAAATTAAACATAATAACATCTGGCTATGATTTTATTCCAGGATCTGAAGTAATAGCAATAAGCTATAGACTCCATTTTAAGGTATTAAACACCTTAGCACCTAAAAACATAATAGATACCCAAAAGGGTCAAACAACTCTAGTATATACAAATCTAGAAACAACCAGGATAGCCACAAATAGGTTAATCTCATGGAATGAAATAAACTTTCCAGAATCCTGGTCATTGGAAGAAGAAATTCCCACACCACCAATAGTAAATACGAACATAGACCAAATAATTCAAATGACTGATGGGTCTGTAGAAATCATGTTTAATAATTCTACAAGAAAGGTCAAAATTCCTGAAATTGGCAGGTCAATGTCAAGTAGAAGTCTAGATACAAGGCCTTCTACTTCCAGAACTAGAAACAATGAGACAAATGTTGTAGAAGAAATAAATATAAGTAAAAATAATATTCCCTATGGAATTTATAAGAGTAAGGAATCTCCTACTCGATCAGAAATGAGTTTTCATATTTAATGGATTACACCCAAGGAAGTTATATAAGAAGAAAACTCAATGAAGAGTTTCAGTCAGAAAGGAATAAACTATTTAGAGTATGGTATTTGGGAAAATTTTCTCCATTAGAATTAGTATATTATAAAAATAAATATTATGAGGAATTAGAATACTATCAAAAGATAGAATATTTTACCCCTTGGTTTTTAAAATTTTATGCAAATGAAAAAAACCAAGAAATCGCGGTTCTCCAGAAAACATGGACAACTATACAGGATGAAATAATAAATTCACCTTTTCCTCCACAACAAATGTTAAAACTTCAATCAACTGAAGCAATGGCTTATTCCAACTTAAGTAAGATGGAACATTCACATGTTACAATAAGAGAATTAAATACTCTTATTAGAGCACAAAATTATACAAATGCATACTTACATTGCATAGGAACGGAATTATTACAGCTAGAGAAAAAATTAAATGAAATACAAAAGAATATGGAAAGAGATATCCAGATTCTAAAAAAATTAAAGGAAAACCCTGAGAAAAATAAGGAACCAATGACTCCGGTTATTCAGCCTCCACCAGAAGTAAAAAACTTTAAATTACAAAAACCAAATGCAGAATTTATCAAAGTCCTTGAAGAAAGACTAAAAGGATTTCACATAGGAGTAGTCAATAGAAATTCTAGGACTAACCCTGATAGCGAACAGACAAATGAAAGTAGTTCGGAAGACTTATGCACTATGATTGAACAGAATCTTCAAATAAATTCAGATGAAGAATTACCAGAAGAAAATATTCTAGACCTAGAAAAATTTGAAGAGCAAATGAATGAATTAAATATTAATCCTATTAGGTATGAGCCTAGGCCACTAGAAAAATATTACTATAAACGGCCTTCTCCATTAGATGTACTACATGAAGAACGAGAACCATATCAGAATTCTTATTCTGGAAAACACATCTATGAATGGAACATAGATGGAATGTCTGATAAACAAATCTTAGATGTAATACATAGAATAATGATGTATTCAACAATCTGCCAGCAAAATGGAAATACTGATCATGAAATTGTTAAATTTATAATAGCAGGGTTTATAGGTCAGTTAAAAGGATGGTGGCAGGGATATTTAAATGAAAACCAAAAGAATGAAATTTTGGGACATATAAAAACTATAAAAGTAGAGCCAGATAGGCCAACTAGCAGTGGCACTCCAGGAATAGATACTGAACAAGATGCAGTATATACACTGTGTGTTACCATAATCCAACACTTTGTAGGATTAGAATTAAAAGATGGAGATTCAATGAGAACTCTACTACTTAACCTAAAATGTCCAACTTTAACACATTTTAGATGGTATAAAGATACCTTTATGACTAGAGTATTCCAAGTAGGTGATCCTAATACAGAATTATGGAAATTTAGATGCAAATTCAATGCTTCTTTCAATAGGAATTATCTTCCCTTGAGAAATATAGTGTCCTAAGAACCTTATCTTGGTTTGAAATAAGCTCATTTTCTTTTCGGATATAACTAATCCATTTTTATGGGCTACCATCTTAAAATGTTTAAGATGTTTGATGTGATCTTCAAATGTTTGAGAAAATATTAAGACATCATCTATATACACAATTATGTATGATATGTCATGGAAAATTTCATGCATAATTCTCTGAAATTCAGAGGGTGCATTTTTTAATCCAAAGGGCATTACGTTCCATTCATAATGACCAAATGGTACTGTAAAAGCAGTTTTGTATCTATCTGATTCTTTGATCTGAATTTGCCAATAGCCTGATTTTAGGTCAAATTTTGAAAAGATAGTTGCCTTATTTAATCTATCTAACAAATCTTTTTTATTTGGTAAGGGATACCTTATCCATTTTAATACTCTATTCAAAGGTTTGTAATTGATTACTAACCTCGGACTTCCTCTTTCCTTTTCTGCATTTTTATTGACATAAAAAGCAGTACAACTCCAAGGAGAAGAAGATTTTCTTATTAGCCTTCTATTGAGAAGTGTTTCTATCTCTTTTTTGCATAATTTGAGATATTCTTGATTCATTTGTGTTGGCCTAGCCTTAGTGGGAATATCTTGTTCCTTAAAGGATTCTTCATAAGGTAGACTGACCTGATGACTTTTTCTATTCCAAAAAGCATTGGGTAATTCATTGCAAATTTCATTTTTGAATTGCTTTTCTATTATTTTGATCCTATTTTGATTATAAGGATCTTTCAATTTTAGGGATCAAAAGGAGAGGGGAGGAGCTTCCAAAAGGAGCTTCTAAATAAACTCAGATGCGGAAGAAGGAGGATGAAAACACAGAGGATTGAAGGAAAAAGTGCTTCATTTCATATTTTTTTTTCGCCTGCCTTGGACATACCCCAAGGATGGCTTTTATAGGGGAAATAACCTAGAAACCACTCTTACAATACCATGGATTTACAAAACCAGGGGTGCACACAGATTTACAAAACCAGGGGTGCACACAGATTTACAAAACCAGGGGTGCACACAGATTTACAAAACCAGGGGTAAAAAGTGACAAGACAGAATCAGGCTGTCGGTGAACCCATCATTTGTTCACTATGCACCAAAAGTGTCGGTGAAGTGATTTCTTCACGGGTGTACTATCCAGAGCTTGACGTGACCACTGTCTTTCCTTTCTCTGTTTGTGGGACAGATTTTACTGCTCCCTTTTTTCCAGGTCTTCTGGTAAGAATTGTTTGCCATATTTCCTCCATTGGAGTAGGGGTATTCTGAACTTCTAGATCTTCATTTGGATCTTGGGCTTCTCCTGCCAAACATTCATAAGGATTGTTTGTATTCTCAGGAGTATTTGATGAAGATTGTTGGGATGAGGCAGATTTCATGGATTTATCATCAAATGCCTCAAAAAATTCCTTCTTGATTTTTTCCAGGCATTTTGCCTTTACTTCTTCTTCAGATATATTAGGATATCTCCTGCTTAATGTATGTTTCATGGACATAAAGAAGTTATCATCATTGGTACTGGATTGTTGAGGAGATCCAAATATTTTTTTCTCCTTATAGACCTGAATATTTTCTTTGATGGTAGTTATTATACCATCTAATTTGTCGTTGGGCATTCCTACCCACCATTTGTAGAGGGCATTTCTCTTTAAAACTGGAATATTGTTGGAGTCGAATCCAGTAGATAAGGTCCATTTCCAGATCCAAGGAATCTTGTTCTCTATGAAATACATCATAGGACAGGTAGCAGTACAGATCTGATCATCAGTCATTTTATTAATAACTGGATGGGTATCCACCCATTCTTCAAAAAGATTGAGTAATTCTTTAGGTAATATTCTTAAGTCAGGGCCGAAGAATGTCCACCATTTGTTGAACCAACCCGGAATGGGTTTGGCCAGAACATCAGGATGTACCTGCAGAAACCAAGAGTGTTTTCTCTTGGGATTTTCATAGAAAAATAGGTTAGTGAAAGCCTCGACGTAGTCCCAGTATGTCGCCATGATTTCATAACCATATTTGGTTATCATGATTGGTCTGTTGGGATCCAATCCCCATTCTTGTGGCTGCATGATCCTGCAAATAGTACATTTACTATAATTGATATAATTAGTTATATTATTATTATGGAAATTATGATTAATTTCCACAGATTCAGTAAGGAGCAATAATTTCTCCATTATCTGTCTGTCCTTGTCATTCATTGAAGGATATCCTTGCTCATCAAAATATTTTTGACGAATGCACCATGGGTCTTCCATTTGCTCAATGTCACTTGGACCGAGGTACATTATAATGGTCTCGCAACTATTTTGCAAGAATGAGGTGTCAATAGTACTTTCTTGAAGCACCTCTTTCATCGTCGGTTTAGATGAGGATGAAGAAGAGAGATTTTCTCTTGCAGCATTTTGCTGTTCAACCTGCTTTTGTTTTTGTTGCCCCAAGTAGGTTGCTAGGTCCACCATTTGTGGTACCCTTTCTGGCTGTCTATGAAACAGGAAATTAGCTGTATTCATGGGAAGTGCATTGGCACTGCGTCCCCTGATTCCTCGAGAAGAATTTCTTCCTCGAGCGTATGTTCCTCTGAGAGGAATCATCCCTGTAAAAATTCACGTGTTAAGAAATCTGGAAGAGAATTCTCTTTTGATTTAATATATTCAATATTAAAATCGAAAACAGACAATTGTGCCTGCCATCCAGCAAAAATTTGCTTGGATACCAAATTTTTTATATCTTTCTCAATGATCTGCTTTGCTGCTGTGCAGTCTATTCTCAACAAAAATTGTTGATTTAGCAGATCACTCTGGAATTTTAAAATGCATTTAACTATGGAAAGCATCTCTTTCTTAATAGTAGAATACTTACTTTGAGTAGGATTCCATTTTCCAGAGACAAACCTGACAAGGATTTCTTTGCCATTATTAGGATCTAATTGCTTTAGGATTCCTCCATATCCGATATCAGATGCATCAGTTTCGACAATTTTAAACCAATTAGGATTAGCTAGTGCTAAGCAAGGTAAACTTTTTACCTTTGACTTGATTTTTCTTACCTGTTTGGTATGCAAGTCACTCCAAGGAATCGGTCTTTTATTAAGTCTTTTATACAAAAGAGCAGTATCCTCTGCCAGATTCTTGTAATAATCAGATATGTAGTTCAAACTTCCCAAAAATCTTTGAAGTTGTTTAACATCAATTATTTCATCTGGAAATTTAGATGCAAATTCAATGCTTCTTTCAATAGGAATTATCTTCCCTTGAGAAATATAGTGTCCTAAGAACCTTATCTTGGTTTGAAATAAGCTCATTTTCTTTTCGGATATAACTAATCCATTTTTATGGGCTACCATCTTAAAATGTTTAAGATGTTTGATGTGATCTTCAAATGTTTGAGAAAATATTAAGACATCATCTATATACACAATTATGTATGATATGTCATGGAAAATTTCATGCATAATTCTCTGAAATTCAGAGGGTGCATTTTTTAATCCAAAGGGCATTACGTTCCATTCATAATGACCAAATGGTACTGTAAAAGCAGTTTTGTATCTATCTGATTCTTTGATCTGAATTTGCCAATAGCCTGATTTTAGGTCAAATTTTGAAAAGATAGTTGCCTTATTTAATCTATCTAACAAATCTTTTTTATTTGGTAAGGGATACCTTATCCATTTTAATACTCTATTCAAAGGTTTGTAATTGATTACTAACCTCGGACTTCCTCTTTCCTTTTCTGCATTTTTATTGACATAAAAAGCAGTACAACTCCAAGGAGAAGAAGATTTTCTTATTAGCCTTCTATTGAGAAGTGTTTCTATCTCTTTTTTGCATAATTTGAGATATTCTTGATTCATTTGTGTTGGCCTAGCCTTAGTGGGAATATCTTGTTCCTTAAAGGATTCTTCATAAGGTAGACTGACCTGATGACTTTTTCTATTCCAAAAAGCATTGGGTAATTCATTGCAAATTTCATTTTTGAATTGCTTTTCTATTATTTTGATCCTATTTTGATTATAAGGATCTTTCAATTTTTCTTCTATATTATAAAAGTCTACTTCCTCCTTTAGAAAGTTTAATTGATTTTCCTTTTTCATAAGGATGTCCTTGATTTCATTTATCATTTTAGTGTGCGGATCTGTTATAAATGGAAATATTAGCTTCTTTCCTTGGTTTTCTGCATAGATTCCAGTGTTATCTATTTTAGTGATTGGCATGATATCATTAAGGAAAGGAGTTCCTAGAATGATATCTTGTGTTAAGTTTTTTATTAAAATAAAAGATGTTTCAATACAAACATCTTGATTGCAAATGTGTGCTTTTGGTGCTGGCGGTACCGGCAGGAATTTCTCGTCGGGGAGGAGGGATGGTTGGTGCTGGCGAACCAGGGGCCTGCCACGTGGGGTAGGTGGCGCGCCAGCCCAAAAATGGCCTGTTCTTTGAGGCCCAAATGGAAGGTTCTAAAGGTACAAGATAGGAGGCGGAAAGGGTCATGACCTGATAGAATGAGTTGGGGATCGAGCTTAAGTTTATTTTATCATGAATATAATAGGATAAGAGCTGCTCACAATAACGCGAACCTTAACAACCACGTTCGAGTTGATATTTATGCTTCTGTGTTTAAAGGGTGTGCGCGGCTGTAAATATCTGGTTCTGTAGTGTTTTGGATCTTGTGATTTTATTTCTTGCCATATAGCTTCAGCTTCTCTTTCTATCCAAAAAGGGAAAAAAAATTGGAGTTGACAAAGGACCGCATATGAAGAGTATCTTTATATGGATTATGCCATAAAGTAGAAGATATTCATTTGTCCGTATACTTTTTTTTCTTCTTCTTTTTAGAATATTATATGACAATCTTAAGAATCTTTTTTGCTGATTATCTATTTTCCTTTTTGTTATCTTATATTGCGAAAGATACCGCATCTTTTTCCTTTATATTGCAATCTTAGAATTTTTTCGCTGCTTATCTATTTTATCTTTTTCTATCTCATCCTCTCCTCAAACTCTTCTTTATATTTTTTTTCTCCATCCTTCGCCCTAACAACTGTAGCCCTCCAAACAATAATGCCCTATTTAGATACTCTAGCCGAAATTCCATAAAGAAAAAAAAAATCTCTGGCAACTGAGAGTTGCATTAAGTGATTACTCCGGAAAAAAAAAAGATAGCTCAAATTTGAGCTATTTCAAATGTTTGGATATTTGTAGGAATTTTTTGCAAGAAATGATCGCCTTGCCATAGCTAGATACTATAAATAGCATAACAGTTTGCTCAAAAATAATTTGCGGGACCTAATATATCTAAATTTTTTGAATATGATGATTATCATCTAACCGTTGCAAGGCGGAGTTTCAAAATTCAAATTTACTAGCCATTAATAACTAGCCATTTCAGCTAGCTGTTGTAACTAATCATTTGTAGCTATTACAATTAATATTTTTAACTAGCCGTTAGAACTAGTTATTACAACTATGGACGTTATAACCAAATATGTTTTATTAGCCAAGAAGTCAACAACCAAGAAGAATTGGGAACCTATATGCGTCCCTTCACTTCTTTCCCAAATACATTGCTTGATGCTCCTGATACCTTCTTCCTCCAACTTTTGACTACTAGGATTTTCTACAACCAATATAGATTTGAATCATGCAAAGAGTAAACAGTGAAAATGATGAAAATATGGGAAATCATCTTTTCAATTTATATGAATGCTCAAACCGAGAGAGAGAGAGAGAGAGAGAGAGAGAGAGAGAGTGGGGAGAAGGGAAGGCAAGAAGGCAGGGTTTACAACTGCCAATGCTACATGGACAGCTCACTATGCTGATAGTGGTTTTGACATCGTAGTCATAGGTCAAATGCGTCGTGGTAAGACTGATAGGTTGGGGAAGAAAGAAAGAAAGAAGAGCATAGGAAAAAATATTTTTATACTTCAAAACTTGTATGTTCATTATCTTGTATACTAGATAATGAACATACCATAGTATTGGTATATTTTATACTCCAAAATCTGTAGGACTTTAATTAAAAAAGTTTCAGCTTCTCTTTCTATCCAAAAAGGGAAAACAAAAATTGGAGTGACAAAGGGACCACGTATGAAGAGTATCTCTATGTGGATCATGCCATAAAGTATACTTTTTTCTTCTTCTTCTTAGAATATTGTATGACAATCTTAAGAATCTTTTTTGATGCTTATCTATTTCCCTTTTTATTATCTCATCTCGCAAAAGATACAGTATCTTTTTTTTCTTTATACTGCAATCTTAGAATTTTTTTGCTACTTACCTATTTTCTCTTTTTCTATCTCATCCTCTCCTCAAACTCTTCTTTATATTTTTTTTCTCCAGCCCTTCGCCCAAACAACTATGGCCCTCCAAACACTAATGCCCTATTTAGATACTCTAGCCGAAATTCGATAAAGAAAAAAAAAAATCTCGGGCAACTGAGAGTTGCACTAAGTGATTACTCTAAATTATAAAAAAAAAAAAGATAGCTCAAATTTTAACTATTTCAAATGTTTGGACATTGTAGGAATTTTTTGCAAGAAATGATTGCTTTGCCAAAGCTAGATACTATAAATAGCATAACAATTTGCTCAAAAATAATTCGCGAGACTTAATATATCTAACTTTTTTGAATATGACCATTATCATTTAACCGTTACAAAGCGGAGTTTCAAAATTCAAATTTACTAGCCATTAATAACCAGTCATTTCAGCTAGCTGTTGTAACTAATCATCTGTAGCTATTACAATTAATATTTTTAGCTAGCAGTTAGAACTAGTTAGTACAACTATAGACGTTATAACCAAATATGTTTTTATTAGCCAAAAAATCTGCAACCAAGAAGAATTGGGAACCTATATGCGTCCCTTCACTTCTTTCACAAATACATTGCTTTATGCTCTTATACCTTCTTCCACCAACTTTTGACTACTAGGATTTTCTACAACCAATGTAGATTTGAATCATGCAAAGAGTAAACAGTGAAAATGATGAAAATATGGGAAATCATCTTTTCAATTTATATGAAGGTTCAAACCGAGAGAGAGCGAATGGGGAGAAGGGAAGGCAAGAAGGTATTTGTGAAAGGATGGTACTTACAACTGCCAATGCTACATGGTCAGCTCACTCTGCTGATAGTGGTTTTGACATCATAGTCATAGGTCAAATGCGTCGTGGTAAGACTGATAGGTTGGGGAAGAAAGAAAGAAAGAAGAGCATAAGAGAAAAATGACACGAGATGTTTCAGCCTAATAAACTTTGAATTCTATAATTGGACATTTTGATCGAAATATGAAAATACCTCCATAAAGGATATATTTGAAAATATTTTTATACTTCAAAACTTGTATCCAAGACAACTATCTAGAATATTTTTTGTATACTAGATAATGAACATACCATAGTATCGAGAATATTCTATAATCCAAAACTTGTAAGATTAAATATATGCTCGCACAAAACCTCACAACTTTAATTAAAAAAGCGAGCCCAAGACTAACCTACATAATGTCTAACCAATTTAAGTTAGCCCTAAAATAAAGGTTTTAAAATTTAGACTAAACTCCTGGAGTGTAATATAGCAGCATAGACCAAAGGCTTGTTGAAGATTACCACCCAAGCACGAGACTTGAACATGAGAGATCCATTTAAGGCCTCTTTGGTATTCTTTTCTCATCTCCAAGAACTCTTTTATAAGTCACCGTTTTTATTTCATTGACTCATTTTTCTCAGACCATGAGATGCTCTGCTCGATGTTATTTGTTTTCTCGTTTTTTTCAGACCATGACATGCGAATCCCCATCCACTGAAAAAATCAACCTCCCTCGCATCAATATATACCACTTGGGCACCCGATCGATGTGCTCCAAGAAAGAAACAAGGCCATATATCTCATGAATCAAGTGTGTCCATCTCCTATCGCCATTCCACAAAGTGATTACAAGTGCAAAACCAATTCCAAAACCAAGTCACTTGCAAAACCAATTCCGTAAGTTCATTTGCTTGATTTCCTTCCATCAGAGAGGCTGCAGCAGCCACGTGGAACCAGTTTAATGTCCACGACAGCGTATCCATCATAGTTCCATAAAAATTAATCCAGCAAACAAGCTCAAAGCAATTGCTTTGAAGAATAGCAGGAGCAATCTCCTAAATCCCTCGGCACAAGCCTAACTCTGCTGCATCGGCAAATTCAACAACCCATGCCTTTCCATCACTCTTCTTGCTGCAAGGGCCGCCGCCTCACTCGCCCGCAGCGTCCCAGTTGCCATGATTGCTGCAAACTCTCTCGTGATCTCTTCCTGCACTCTGCCGCGAGCATCCCCAAGGGGATCGCTCGCTGGAGGTTTTTTCTCCTCTGAAACTGAAGCAGCTTTCAGAGGTGGTGGAACGGCCACCCTGCTATCCTGAACCTCAGAGGGTGAACTCCCAGAATCAGCTTCTTGGCCATCCGATTGCACTGAGCTCTTGTTGTTGGGCGGGTTTGATGCAATATTCTTTGGTATAGATGGCGGCGCCGCAGGAGGAGGCACGAACTGGGGAGCTTGAGGAACAGCTCCTGATCTCAGTGTTGTTTCCAGCCGCTGAATCATGGGCACTGCAGATGCATCCAAGAGAATTATTAAGAGCCCTGAATAATGTCACCTATTCTCATTGAGTTCTGAGGATTGATGACTTACATATAAGTGCTCCCATTGGGCTGCTCATGACTTCATTTGGGAGTTGAAGGATGTAGTCCGGGATGCCGGCGCCAACCAGGAACTGTACAACCTCATTGCTGAAGTTGTTGCAGTTGTGGCTGAGAAGGTTGTAGGTCTCAGCAGTGTAACGGGGGCCAATCTCATGCAGGTACTCTTCAAAGACCTCCTTGGGCACATGCGTCACCCCAATGTCCACCACCCTAATTGGAGTTCCATAAGGTGTCATTCCAGCCGGATCACATTGAATGCCCCCACCAAAGTAGTACTCATTTCCATATGCTACCACACCAGTGTGCCTATTACGAATTATAGAAATAACAAAAGCTTAATGAGTGCTACTGACTAGTACAGAGAGCTATAAAGACAGATTTTTAAGAATCCATACCCAAGTCAAAAGAAGCTGGCAATAAATGCGTATGCAACTCAAATGGCGGAAAAAAAATAAAACAAAAAAGCTCTAGTTCACCAAATCAAGGTGATGCTATACATTGTTAGGAAAAAAATAGGAAATTTGAGATCTCCACTATCGATTGGTAATTAAATTCAAAACATTCACATATCAGCAAATCATCTATTACATACTCTAAGTACTAAAAATTTTGCACTTACTAAAACAGAAAAGGTGTAATCACACAGAGATATCGTTATTACTACATGATAGTTCATCAAACAGATACATAGTTCGTGGTGTATTATAATCCATCTACTACATCAAAATCCTTGGATTATCTGTAAACACAGCTGCAACTGCAGCTCCAACAAGATCTTATTAATCTTCATTGTGCAATGGCCAAGACCTAAGACAGTGGACCACGCTTAAAAAGAGAGAATTTTTAACTTCCAAAACAACAATAAGAGCCTAAAACAACAAGATGAAAATGTCAATGGTACAACAATATGCATATGGCAACATATATCCCACAACCGAGAAAATATTACAAACTTCAGATGCATTATTGGTTGAAAATGGTTTGTTCCAATGAGTATGCAGCTCAATCTTTGGTGCTGCTTTTTTTTTTGTCTTCCAAAAAGATATAACACTTCACGTTCCATTAAAATTTTCCAGCATCTTTCCCGTCAAAGTCTAAATTACAAAATGTCACTTAGCCACAATTACAATCTTCTGAGTTCATTTTAGACACAATTACAATCTTTTCTTTGATAATTCATCAAACAGATACATAGTTCGTTGTACATTATAATACATCTAGTACATCAAAATTCTTGGATTCTCTGTAAACACAAGCTGCAACTGCAGCTCCAACAAGATTTTATTCATCTTCATTGCGTAATGACCAAGGCATAAAACAGTGGACCATGCTTAAAAGGAAGCACATTTCACTTCTTAAACAACACTAAGAGCCTAAAACATCATGATGAAAATCTCGACAGTACAGCAATTTGCATATGACAACATATATCCCACTATTGAAAAAATATTACAAACTTCAGTAGCATTATCAGTTGAAAATGGTTTGTTACAATAATATGCAGTTACTCTTTGGCGCTGTGTTTTTGTCAAAAAGATATAAAACTTCACGGGGTTCTATTAATATTTCCAACATCCGTCCTCCCAAAGTCTAAATTACAAAGTGTCACTTAGACAGGCACAATTATAATCTTCTGAGTTTGTTTTTCCTCCTCCCTATGACAAGTGAATATGAAAAGATAACATCTAGTTACCAAATGCTGAGATGAAAAACTATTGCGTGTACCATGTAATGCTTCACAAATAATGTAATCATATTTGTATTCAATAATTTAGCTCATGAGCCCGCCAAAAAAAAAGTTTCATTGTCCAGTAACTCCTAATTCAATGTGTTCAAAACCCATTCAGGTCAAACAAGTCAACCAGCTTGACCTGTCACCAGCCACTACTGCAGGATAGGTTACATTTGAACCCGACACGCTTAACCCGTCCAAACTGCTAAACCAATTTGAACTGCTGAGGTCAGCAACTCAAACAAACTGCTCCAGTTTCATGCCTATCCTTCAGTTGACTCAAGCATCACCATCGGATACCAGGAGTCTCGCACCTGATAAGGGTAATGCTATTGCTTCTTCCCAGCTGCCACACCACAAGGTGGTCGATCATCACCTGCCAGCTGCTAGGAGCAGGGTCATAGGTACTTACAAAGAGGTGGTAACAACCTACCTCTCTCAACAATAAATTTTGAAATCTTTGCAAATTCCATGGTTTACCTGCACCTAGAAAGAGGCAGTGACAACCTACCTCGTCTTCATGATAAATGTTGAAATCTTTGCAGGTTCCATGGTTAACTTTCCCCTTCTTTACATTTATTTTAGCCCGGGCTTTCATTAATGGTCTATGGAGTCTGCTATGTACAATAACCAGGAATTAGAAAGTTGAATCAGTTCGTGATGATGCGCTTTGTTAAGAAGAAAACCACAAAATGTGAATACTATGTTTTGTGCGCATGTATCGATCCAATGGTCCATTATTTATAAATGGTTCTAAATTCTAATGGCTGTTTCAGTTGTCAGCGAAAAGATTTCCCAGTAAGATTAACTATGAAATGTGAATCTGTAGAAGTTAACTATGAGATGTGGATCTGCATATTATTGTATGGAACAGTTCATGTTTCTCTTTTAGATAACTGGTGTCATGTGAATGAAATCAACAAATTATATTCTCCATTTTAAACTTATTTTGCTCCATTTTAATCTCATACACTTCATCCTGAGAGGCTGCGAACTAGTTCACTAATAGAATGAGATTCGGTTCATGTCTCTGACTTCGAAGACAGGAAATCCTTTCCACTGTTTACATAGCATATATGACACAAGATAACTTACAGGTTGATTTCACAAGAAGAGTGTAAATTTGCATGCCATTATGCATCTTGCTAAAGAAAAAAAAGAAGCTTACAAAACATTAAGAAATTCTTTTTTGCTCGTTTATATAATGTTTGTAGCCCTCACAAGGTTCTAAATCCCTTGGGACGGAGCTGTCCTTGTTTTCTCATAGAACAGGACACGCAGCCATCCTACCCAGTCCCAACACTTGGGACAAGGGATGTCCCAAGACATGCCAATCGGAATACTAGGATGCTGGCTGAATGGTTCGGTCCTGACACGCAGGATAATAACCCATCCTAGTGTCCTGCAGGATGTCCCGCCAGGACTTTCCTTGGACCCTCATTTCCCTTAAATCTGAAATTTATTCTTATCCTAAATCCGAGACTCCAATTATATATAGTGTTCATCTTATTTCCTAAATAGCAGTTGAACTTAATTCTCATTTTCTTTTAACATCTTATTCTTCTCCGTTGGGATGCAACTGAATGGCTCTTTTATTTCACCATTTTGAGCAGGGTGTAAATTGTAACTACTATGTATGGATGGGACCTCATATTCAAGGTATTGAAATGCCTTCATCTAGGCATCAATCTAACACTACTTACTGAACTGTAGTACGAGGAAAATCAGAGTCAGCTTGGTAGGCACTCACCAAGTAATTCAATTGCAACTGTACTTTTTTATATTAACTATTTTTGTGTTTACAAAATTTTTCGTTATTTTATAATTTTTTGGACATTTATGTATATTTTTACTCATGACCGGGCAGGGCAATAAGTCAACTGTGGTTGAACATTTGATACTCGATCCGGTCAACAAAAACAGTTCTGTCAGGTAGGCCTATTGACGCTTGACCCAGTCATGGAAAAAGGTTCTGTTGAAGCACCCCTGGTTTCTTCCCCAATAAACAAATAATAGGTACAGTTATGCATACATCAAAATTTAAAAATTCATTATATCAAAATTAATATTTGACATCAGACTTAATATCATCATCGATCATTCTCACATATGCTTATGAGTATAAAGCTGTTAGCAAAACCCAGTTGCAGAACAGCTGACACATTACACCCTTTTCATCATCAAAACATCAAGGCTCAAACATATGTATGTGATGATAAGATAATTGGTAATGTTGTTCAGTTACATCCACCATCAACAGTAAACCAAGCATTTAGACACCTGAGCATCCCCCCTTTGATGAATGTTAAATACTTATATTTAGCTGTAAATTTTCAATTTGTCAATTAAGCTAAAGGTACACACATGAAAGGTATATTCATGGGCACCTCTCGGATGATTGCCCCTTTTTCTGTTGACTGCAAATCCATAATCCCATGATTCTTTCCAATGATCAGAATCAGAATTGATTTCAAGATATATCATGCCTAATCCCTTAACAAAACAAATAAAATACTCCAATACATGTACATATATACATACATACATGCGTACATGCATATGCACAAACATATATGCATATATAAAGGCCATTATCTAGTTATGGTCTCGGCAATTTAGGGTCCTGTGACGAGCGAAATAGGGAACAACCCTAACCTTTGGTATTTCTTGACACAAAGTGACTGCCCCGAGACCGAACCTATGCGCATATCATCCAAGTCTTTTTATCATTGCACCATGTAATGACCCCAAATGTATATACATATGCATATACATATATGAGATGGACATTGCTCCTCTCGAGAGGAGATGGTATCTACTCCTCTCAATTCCAAAATCAATAGTACAGATCCACATCAAAAATTCACACCATTGACCATGAGCTATTCCACTAAAATTGCCTAAAAACAAAAAATCATGTGTTTTGATGATCTCTAAAATCTGTGCATCAAATTGTTGAAAACATGAATGGCTAAAATGATAGGGGACCATGATTTGCAATGATCGAAGCATTTTTCTTAATTTTTAATCTATACATGTTTTAACACATTTATATCACAATCAATAAAGTGGATTTTCAAATAAATGCTTTATCACGTATTTGAGCACATTAGAACAATAGAAACTGTTCATTTTTGTGTCCACATGATGCATAGGTTAAAGACCACCAAAACACATGATTTTTATTTTTAGACATTTTTAGCGGTACAAATCATGATCAATGATGTGAATCTTCATTCATATACTGCATTATTAATTTTGGAGTTGAGATGAGTAGATACTCTCTCTCTCTCTCAAAAGAAGTGTAATCCATATGTGCCTACATATAATGGTCATGATTGGATTGGCAAATACGAGTGAAACATTACACTCCACAACAGACAATTTATCATCAAGTAGAGAAAAAGGTTTTGAAGGACTATCAATTGTGATGCTTTGGTTGTACGAAGAAAAATCAATCCATCCCATAGTTTAAAGCATTGTGATACATCATGCATATTCACCATGTCATACCATGCCAACAAGAACCAAGATATCGCAATGATATAGGAGCATATACCCTTGAATTGTGTGTACAGGTTTCTACCTATTTAGCGCACGCCATAAAGATGAATTTAGGTCGACATAAACCCATTGTTGTCTACCTCATGCCCTCGCACATGAGGGACCGCATTATGACCGGCACAACACACCTGTGTACCATGCCAACATGCAATTGACACGAGCACAACAAGAAGCCCTTCAACTCTTTATCCATGACTCAAGGACTATGAAGCGAGAATATGATCAATCTAAAGACCAATAAACAATTCTTGAAAAGCTAACCGCAAAAGTATGTTGGCCTACCAATAGCATGTAGTCCCTACGCAAGTTTAAATTGCACCTCTCACATCTTAAGTCGTGTCTTTGATGCCAGAATAACATAACTGCTATGTAGGAATCCTAATCCCCGAAGAACAAAAATCTCGTCTAGTTGTAGCCAACCTTGTAGTCCTACTTTACCATTAATTCTTGCCCAACATGCTAGATCCTCCAAAACAAGATATCTTCACTAGAATCAAGGTTTCCAAAGGCAGCATCAATTTAACCTTGTCAACTATTTGTAATTAAGTGGCTATAAACAAGGTTTAACTAGATATAGAAAATTAACAAGGCCACCACATGACAACATGCAATCTGATCAACAACTAATTTGCATCACCTTTTATATAGATTTTGATCTCTTTTGAAAATTGTGCAAGATTTCACTCTACATCTCAAACTTTTGTTTGAAAACAAGCAAAATAAAAGGAACTTCGCAGTTATTACAAAATAAGAAAAGTTTGCTATCATAGTACTCTAAAGGAAAATGGAATTTAAGACCCAAGAGGCTTCACAAGGACTATTTGTGCTTGCAAGTTTTTTGCTAGGCACATAGTTAATCATCACTAGCTCTTGAAAAAGTACTTAATGCCAAGTACTTTTTCAGCTTCTTTGTCTACAAAAGTAGCTGCTCTAGAAAGTTTCAGCCACCAAATCCTACGATAAAATGGCTTCACCAATGAAATAAAACCACAAGTTTCAGCTGCTTGGATCATCTAATACATTCTCCCATAATTCTAAAAATTCCTCCAAACCATTTGAGGTTTTAGGGCTCTTTAAATCCCAACAAGGTTTTTTTCACCTCTTCGGACCTGGAAATATGCCCCTAATCTGTTTCACTCCCCATGTGCAGCATCTCAAGTTCGTCAGCATTTGTGAGGCTTGTCCCAAGTTCCTAACAAAATGCGATCTAGAAACTGTAAACCCCAAATGTCACAATGCATGACTCTATCAAGCTCACCAAACCTAAATGCATTAAAGCAGCTGTAAAAGCTCATATACCTTCCAAGTTCTCCTCCTTAACAAGATTTAGGATACGGTAGTTCATATATCAGGATGTGGTTCGGCTTCTTAACAAGATTCAAAGACAACATTTTTTATGCTACCAATTCAATAGTCCAATGATACAACTTGTATTGGCTATGAACATAGTGTTCGTCTCCAATCATTCAACAATTTGCATCTAAACATGTAAAATATAATTGGTAAGTGTGCCTCACCTTTTCCATCACTTGAAGTAGATAGTGCCTAGACATAGAATACCTAGACATGGATAGAGGCTCAATATGGATTAGTATAACCTAATTCAATCCATCTTGAGTCCAATTAATCCTCCATAAAATACAAAGGCAATCAAATTCTCTATTTTCAATAGTTGGCTCCTTTTCCCGTAGCCAATCGAAAAAACCAAGGTACACCAAGCTAACCCAAACTAGAGTGGTGTTGGGTTGTTTCGAGTGTTCGGCTCAATAAGGGGTCCAAACGAGCCGAAACCTCTGGGGTGGTTTGGTTCCTTATACTTTTTTTATTTTCCTTTTTCCTTCTGCTTTCTTTTCCTTTTCCTTATTTCCTTTCTTTCTTTCTTCTACTTATCCCTTCCTTTCTTTTTTCTTCTTCTTCTCTGCTTTCTTCCTTCCTTTGTTTTCTTCTCTCTTCCTTCTTTCTTTCATTTTTATTTTTCTTACCTTCATTTCTTTCATTCTTTTTCTTTTTCTTTGCTTTCTTTCTTTACTTCCTTTTCTTCTTCTTTTCTTCATATCTTTCTTTCCTTTTTCTTCTTCTCCCCTTTGTTTTTTACTTTCCTTTTCTTCTTCTTTCCTTCATTTCTTTCTTCCTTTTCTTGCTCTTTCCTTCCTTTTTTTCTTCTTCCCTGTGGATGGTATTTTATTGACAAAATAAAATGCCATATTATTATTCAAAAAGGCTGCATAGATGGGACTTTATAGACAAAATTAAATGTCATACTATTATTCAAAGAGGCTGCATTACCAGACAAAATGCCATAAACCTTAAATAATCCACAAAAAAAAAAACCAAAAAACATACAATTCATACCATACTGTACTTATGGTACCTGGTACCAAAACTACGGACCTTAGAAAAAAAACTATTTTAGTTTGCCAAAATTAAACATTTTAACATTACAATGATTGCTTCCATTTTGAAACTATTGTGATAAAATATTATAAAAAAAAATACTTCAATAACTTAAAATTAATTAGACAAAAGATGAAGAAGAATAAGAAAAAGAGCTAGTCAACATGTTATCAACTAAATTAGTTGAAAGCAAGTTTCCTAATGAAAGACTCTAAATACACCCATTCTAAGATATGGTGTTGATGATCTTAGAACTCGACTAAACACCGTAATCAAACAATTACCTTGTTTCATTCAAATTTAGATATAATGAGTTTCAGCGAATGTAGCAATAGATGCTTACCATATAGCTTCAATAGCTTTCCCCAAAAATGATGTTGAGAGCTGTCGAGCAAGCCCCTGGCTAAGGTCATAAACATTCAATTTGACCTTGTAACCGTCCTGCACAGATAAGGTAGCAGTTTCAATCGAAGCAATTCAGAGTCCCGAATAAACATAGAGAAGCTAAAATAAGATCTGAAAGTTAATACCTCTGCCATCTTTCTAAGTGCTCAAAGCCTTTTGCGGGAACTTCAAACCAAGAAAACCTACAATCGAAATAGCAAGATAGTGAAAACATGTTCAACACGATATCTCTCTGCTCATCATACGAATAAATCAACTTCAAGATGCAAGATGATGCCAACAAGCATAAATTAGCGTAACTCGAAAACCGGCCTCGGAGAAAAGCTAATACATTTTTTCAGGAAAACAAAGGAAATTTTTTTAGGAACAAAAAAAGGGGCTACGATGTCAAATTCCGCATGTAATATCTCATGCCGCAGTTTTCGAACCCTAGATTCTTCCGCAAATTCAAGGAAGCCAAAGCAAAAGAATGTTGAGATACAGAATATCCACAAAGCATGAAAACAAAACCAACTTTTAACAAATATAAATGGAAATCAACCAAAGAAAAAAATAGTATCTTTAAAGAATAACCAAAATCTTCTATCAAAAAAGAGGAAAACCCAAAATCAAATTCTACAATTCAGATCAAAACCCTTCCTGCTCCTGATCAAAGAACCAATCAAAGCGTCGAACGACGAGATAGAAAAGGGCGGGAGTAGGAAAACCCTAGATCACACTTGCGATCAGACGAATCCAAACCCATGTATAACAATAATGCAAAAGGGCAAGGGAAGAGAGGGGGGGGGGGGGGGGGGGAAGAAGACGAAAGACGGGATAAGCGTACCTGGGAAGCGAGAAGGCGGAGAGCGATTGAGAGGAGCGAAGACAGGGGGCTTCGAGCCCTTTTATAGTCCCGTTGCCTTCCGCGTAGGTGGTTAGTCCTGCTGACTCCCGACCCCGCGTACGCGAAACTTCGATCTGATGGAAGAAGCTTCGGGATACCAGATCGACTCGCTTGGATCGCCAGTTGAGCCAACGTTCTGATCTGACCGGCTCGGCCGGTATCGAAACCACCCACCCACCCCACCGTTATCCCAAGCGCTTAACTGCACATTTTTTCCGTTAAACGCGACGATTTGTTTGCACAGGTTGAGATCTTTAATAGCTGCCATATGCCTACGGTGTCAGATTGCAGCTCGATCCAAATTGTCCATATGTTTCAAAAGACGAACAAGACTACAAACTAGGTTGCTTTTTTTACTGCTCATCATTCTAGAGAGATGTTATGGACTGAGATTGCAGAAGCTCCATTATCTTTATGGGCTCGTTTGGTTCGCGGGAAGTATTTTCCCTCCTAGGAATATGATTCCTGGGAATCAGATTCTTAGGAAGAGGATACCTAGGAAAGTACTTTTGGCATGTTTGGTTAACCATGGGAAAGTGACAAATTTCCAAAGTGCTTATGTTTGGTTGACCATCCACTTTCCTAAGAAAGTTATGTATAATTCCTATTATACCCTTAATAAAAATTAGGTCTTTAATGCTTCTTTAATGCTGAAGGGTCTTTTTGGGAAAAAATAAAAAAGGAGTGATTCCCACCTCATGGGAAAGTAACTTTTCCATGTTTCTCATGAGAAAGACTTTCTCATGAAATGTGGGAATCATATTCCCATGGGAATACAACTTTCCCATCTCTCTCCTTTGAAAACTCCAACCAAACAAAAGGCATTTCATTACTTTTCCGTTGACCACACTTTCCCCCCTCTTTTTCCTGCGAACCAAACGAGCCCTATGTTATTTTTTTTTCTCTTGGCTAAAGATAGCGCTCATGCTCGTTTAACGTGAGCTACTGATGTACCACAAAAAAAATAGCCGCCATATCATTCATCTTAGAGATAAACAGCTATCACTCATCATACATTTAATACTAAATATGGTTATTCGGATTTCCAAGATGAGCAACATCAATTTTTAATTGAGACGAATGATGCGGCGGCTATCCAAGATTGTATCTCCTTTTTGCAGTACGAAACATGTATTGTTAAAGATCTGATCTCTTGTTCTTATTATTCTTTATGAAGGCTGGGTAGTATCTATTCTTGGAAAATAGTCTTTGTTTCAAAAATTATTAGTTTGGCTAATTTGGTTCTCTTATATACATGCCTCCATTTTCTTATTTATAATATAGAAAAATAGTGAGTTGCCATGCTTTCGAGAAGAAAAAAAAAGAATTGATATAAGTGTTCAACTAAATGAAGGACACGAAAAGCTTGCTTCATTGAAAATAAAAATTGTAATCAAATATTTTCTTGCTTGCTTTAATAGCTAGGATTTTGTTTTTTTAGAAGCATGATTATTTAGAAATAATTGTATAGTATAGAAAACTTTGAAAGATTTTGCGTAGAAAAATAAGATGAACGGAACAGATTGAAATATTCTTCGAATTCAACATTATTGCATTTGAGTGATATAGACAAGTGGTGGCAAGTGTAAGAGTGTATGATTTACCTCTTGCCTTTATATACACTTTATTGTTCATGTAAAGAGCATGCAACATTTGTAATTGCATAAATAAAGTGAATTGGTTGGAGGATGATTAAATTTATCAATTATCCTTTTCATTGTTATTAACGATGATTATATATTAAATTTTTGACTATATTTAGGGGTTGGGAGAAGAGAAGGCACCAAGGATACTGATGCAAAAAAAAAAAATAGAGAAGTCAGAATTTCAAAATTGAAGGAGAGATGTGACAGAAAATGATTATCACTATTCATAAAATAATTAAGCGCCTCTCATTGTAGGATTTGGTGGAGCCTACTTCAAAGCTATTTTTGGTACTTATGAATATATATCTAGTCTAGCTTGTAATCCTATGATTTTGATGGTTGTACCGGTCAATCATCCAAAAAGGCTCGTGGTCTCTACTTAATTATTCTATATCCTTTTTTTTATTTTTTTATGCAGTAAATGAAGTCATCTGATTAACCTTTTTTTTTTGGTACAAAAGCGGTTTATACATGACGAGTATAATCACAACCAACAAAATTAGAAAACAGAAGATCTCATAGTGGCTCCGGCGCGGACCCGTAGTTGGTCTAGACAAAATCACTAGTGTGATAAGCTGAAAAGGAGGCAATCCAGTCCGTGGCACCGTTGGTAGCCACATTCTTTTAATAGTCTGCGGATGGGAGACCTTTTACAAGTAGGAACTATAAAAATTGGGATGCATATTTCAGTGGTATCAAATTGGCAACAATTTTGAGCTGCATGTAATCGCAACTATTAATCCTTACGAGGCGCATTTTGTATATTTTGGGCCGAGATTTTTAATTCCGCGAGTATCAAACGCTGCTTTCGGAGATTTTCTTCTCTCTTTTCCAACAATCGAATGGGTGGTTCTATATACACCCCCCCTATTGCTCAGGACACCCCCCAAAAATTAAAAAAAAATTAAATACTCTCTACACCCCCCCCCATTTGCTAAGGCCACCCCTAAAAAATTAAAAATTCCTAAATTACCCCCCACCCTCCCCACCCCCTCACCTAAATTGCTCTCTACACCCCCAAACCCCCCCCACCCCGCTCTTCCCCTCCAAAACACCCGCCGGCTTCTCCCTTCCGCCCAAAAAACCTCGCCTCAAGCACCTCGCCGGCGGCCAAACCCCCTCCGTCTCCCTTTGAACTGTTCCGCCCAAAGCACCTCGCCAACGCCCAAAACCCCCCCGTTCCCCCTTCTCCCTCTCGTCGCCGGCATTCTGTTCGGCTGCACAGAGCCGGACAGAACCCTTCTGTTCGGCTGCACAGTGCCGGACAGAAGCCTTCTGTTCGGCACTGTGCAGCCGAACAGAAGAGTTCGGTTGAGGGTTGCCGAACAGAAGGCTTCTGTTCGGCACTGTTCAGCCGAACAGAAGCCTTTTGTTCGGCGATCCAGTGCCGAACGGAGCACGAACCGTGAAAAAAAAAAATTTCGAAACAAGGTGGAACACGTACCTTTGCGGCTGATTCTTCGTCCCAAATCACTAGTTGCTTGTCCATGCTTCGAATGGGGCTTAAATCTCCTTCAAAGATCGCCTAAACGATGTAAATGGATCGAGGGGTTTAAGGGGGGTTTGAGGGGTGTTTTTTTTTTTTTCTTTTCAAAACGAAACGGAGGAGGAGGAAGGGGGGTGTACTGAGAAAATTTCAAGGGCAATATGGTAATTACACTAAAGGTTAGTTTGGGTATTTTCTTTTTTGGTTTTTGTGGGGTGTCCTTAGCAATAGGGGGGGTGTATATAGAACCACCCCAATCGAATCCTCGTTTAAATCTCATGTACTATTTATCACTTTAAGCATAATGCTCGGTATCACGTTTACCGTGGGTTGAGCCGATGTTGGTCCTAAATTTCTAATTGTTCCCGTGGAACCGCCCTGGATTTCTTTATATTTCTCCCTTGCCGTGGCTATGCGAAGGCTTGGCTGGCCCTCGAAGAATGGCCGGCGACGAGGAAGGAGAAGCCAGGAACACATCTTCGCCCACCGCGAGCTCGGCGGGAGACGGAACCATCATTGACGACTTTTCCAATTCCTCCTTCCAGCGCTGCGTCTGCCTGTAAATTCCCATCTCCCTTCTTCTTTTTCTTCCTCGATCCCCTAATTTCTTCTCCTTTTTCTCCTGTTATTTCGAATTCGCTTTCTCCCTCTTAAATTTAGTGCGTTTTATGGTAAATGTTATGCCGAATCAATACTTGTGCCAGCTGCGTGTGATGACCACAGCTAGGGTTTTGGATTTTGTCTCTAAAATCAGTCCCAAGAATTGAATATTGCCTTGGTGGATTGCTTTCCGTGTTATTGATGAAGGAATGCCCGAACCCCATGCGTTCCTCGAGATGAAACATGTTAACATCAAAAGTTTCTTGGTTTTTTCGACCAATTCTTAATTGCTAAGCTATTGATAAAGGATTATTTGGAACCACAAGGTCATTAGATCACGATACACCTATATTTCTGGTGACATTGTAATGCAATGGCTTTTCGTCGCCAAGTGCTAAAGGAGATTTATTCAATTCTCTTTTTCTTCAGTCTTTCTTGGGTAAGCAAGGTCTAAATCCGTGAGCATGAAGGTGCAAATATTTTCGAGACCTTTGTACGATTTTGCACCCTATGTTATTAAATCATAATTCAGCTACATGGATGTTCCCATCCTGTATCTTGATTCTCCAAATACATGGTGGGTAATAGGTTACTAGTGGAAAATGTTTATACGCCTTGAACAAGTGACCAGGACGTCTCATCCATCCATGGCAGCACATCTGAAGGGAGGGGGGACGGGGAACCAAAAGATCAGAATGTGCAGGACGTCTCATAATACATCTCATACATAATTCAAAATGCATGAATAACACTTTGGAAATCTTCATAAAATATGATACATACATGATCCATAACGTAATAAGATTAAGGCAGGCTACTTACTTTTTTCATAAATCATATACACCATTCAAATTGCATGAATAATACTTGTTCATCTTATAAAATGTGATACATGATTTATAATAAGATCAAGACAGGTTACTTACACTTTATAATTTATGTAAGAAAGCGTATACATAATCCATAATAAGATTAAGACAAGTTACTTATGTACATGATCCATAATAAGATTAAAGCAAGTTACTTACCGAAATTCGCTTTCCAATTTTTTACGTCCAGGTGATAAATCTTTGATCACCTAAATTAATAACATAGGGATTACATTATTCGCTATTTATTTTATAAGTTTATCATAACATGAATTCACTGGCCTAGATCCCATCTAAGGATCTGGCCCGAGTCCAATTTACCCAATTTGGAGCCCTTTGGCTTGATTTAGAACCAAATTGGGTTCACGTAGGTCAATTGGGCTTTTAATTAAAGGATTGGGCTCGAGTCAGAGTAAGCCTGAGGCCAATTTGGCCTTTAATCGATTGAATTGGGCTTGAAATGGGCCTTATTTGAAATCAATTAGGTATGCTATGGCCAATTTAACTTAATTAGGTTTGTACCCAGCTCAATTGGGCTCAGGTTTAGCCCAATTCATTCAATTGGGTCTGCTTAGACTTAGCTCTTCAATTAGGCTCGGATCCGACTCAATTGGGTTTGGATTTAATCCAATTTACCCGCTCAGACTTAGCTCAGTTCAATTAGGCTCGGACCCGACATCATTTGGGCTTGGATTTAGCCCGATTTATTAAATTGGGTTCGGGTTTAGGTCTAATTGGGTTCACCAAACCATTTTCTTTTTATTTGGGCCTAACAGGTTTCGGACCCGAACTCGGATCTGACCCGTTAGGCCGGACCCGTTTAAACGGCCCTTCTTCGACCTTCCAGAGGCTTCCGCCTCTTCCACTCCCGCTCCCCTTCTCTCTTTCGATCTCTCTCCCTTCCTCCTTCGTCTTCACCAAAACCCTAGCCCTTTCATCTCCCTTCTTCCTCCGACCAAAACCTCCGGCCTGCTCCCTTCTTTCTCCCTCCTTCCTTTCTATCTACTTCCCCCCACCTCCTCTTCTCCCTCTCACCGTGCCACTGTGGGGTGAGCCTCCTCCGGGAGATGCTCCCTCCTCGGAGCGGCAGCAGGGGAAGGGTAGGGGACCCTACACCTCCTTCGAAGTGGCGCCGAAAGAGTTGAACAGTGTCCCCACAAGTGGGGCCGAGACCCAGAGAGCTCCCTTGAGGAGGCCGACACCTCCTCGGCCTGCAGCCGCTCCGGCGACTGTGGCCGAGGGAATGCCCTTCTCAGGGTCGGAGCAATGGGGGTAGGGAGGGGCTAAGCCCCCTCCGAGGTGGTGCCAGAGGGAGGCTTGGTCTCCGGGAGCCTCCCTCTCCCACTCCGATCACAGCGGAGGAGGACCACCGACTGAGGATGAAGCCTCAAGGGTCTGGGTAAGTATTTTTGTTATTTATTTTCTTCTTTCTTCCCCTTTTTCTTTTCTTTTTTCTCCTTCTCCCTCTGTGATGGCGCCACCACCTCCTCATCGGAAAGAGGTGGGGCATCGGCCGGAGGGCTGGCAGCCCGGCGGCCGCGCCTGGTGCCCTAGGGCATCCGCGGCTGAGCACGCGGTGCCCTAGGCTCTTGCAAGCCGAGCCCGCGCTCGGCCGTGGTTGGGCTTGGCCCAGTTCCGTTATTGGGCCCGACCCTGGGTCATACTCAGGCTGGCCCGCGGCCTGTCCTTGTGCGTGGGTCTGGCCCGGGGTGGAACTCATCGCCCGTTTTACTTTTCTTCCATCTCCTCTGTGCCAGAGTGTTCTTCCCTCTGTTTCACTGTTGAAACAGAGGGGAGAAACATTCCACAAAAAAACTTTCTTCCTTTTTATTTTGTTTAAACCTATTTACTTAAGTAAATCAGGTCTTACCTTTCTCCGAGTTAGCTGCAACTGAGCAGTACACCCTTCAAGAAATCCCTCCTTCCTCTCCTAGGGCTTCAGAGGTTCAGCTCCAACCTTCGGCTCCAGGGTTCGGCTTCTCTGGTATAGTACTCTAGAGGGCTAAGGAATAAGAGGGTATAGTAAATTCTAAGTTAAGAAACTAAGAGTTTAAATAAACTCTGCTTAGGAGGTGACCCTTAGAGAGGTGGCACCCTCTCCTTCCCCTTGCTCCGGAAGCCTACAGCTGCCCTTTTCCTCAGGCCAGCTGTGCTTGTCCTTTCAACTTGGGTGAGTGGTGGCGGACTCTCATTTTGCATGGATGAGAACCCAACAGCTGGCCTTCCCCCCTACTGGCCAGCTGGGGCCGTCACTTCAGCCCTCAGGAATGAGGTGGCAGCCCTCTATGGGCTGCCATCCATAGGCCCAATACGGCCCATTAACGACCTGGCCCAAATACTCTTAAACTGGGCCCCAAAGTATTGGGCCCAGTTAGTATTGGGCCTGGACATTACATTCTTCCTCCCTTAAATAAATTTCGTCCTCGAAATTAATCATACCTCAACTCTTAGGTATGCAGTGTAATTGTCTAGAAAGAAAGAAAAAAACCAACTGAAATAAAGAAATGTGTAGAGCCATAATCAAACAAAATAGAAGCATTAACCGAATTGATTGATAGTGTACCTGTCACCACTCGGTCGCTAGCATTGGCGTCTTGGCGGGTCAGTGCGAAAACTCGAGAGTCATTCCGTGGCCTCTAGTTCCCAGGCACGAAAGGTCTGGGCTCATTCCTTCTATGGCTCGGGCAATCACGTGCCATATGTCCCACCTACCCACAATTGAAATATGCCCCAGCTTTCTTCAAACAGGGCTTGTAATGGGATCTGCTACAATAAGGGCAAGCCCCGGTCTACCTCCTCTGAATCATGGGCCCTTTGAAGCTTCTCGGCCTACTACTCTGGCCTCCATCTGACTTGGGTTTCTTTAGGTCAGTACTTTCTCTGTTAGACCTTCTTAATTCAGCCTCTACTTTCAAGGCTCGGTCTAACACATTCTTATAGCTGGTAAACATGTGGGAGGATGTCCGTGACCTAATCCCATACCTTAACCCTTGCTCAAAATGGTTGGCCTTGCTTCTTTCATCATTCATAAACTGGGGACAGAATCGGCCCAGCTCATAAAACTTATTAGCGTATTCCAAAACAGTCATATGGTCGGACTAGGTTAGCGCTAAAAACTCATTTTGCTTCGTCTGCCTGACAGAGTCCAGGAAGTACTGAGTATAGAATAACCTTTTGAAGTTCCTCCAGGTCATTCCGTTGACGGCATATGGCATCTCCATAGCTGACCACCAAAATTCGGCATTTTCCTTTAACATGGGGATAGCCAATCTAACCTTCACTTCTTCGGAAAACTGAAGTGCTTAAAACATCTTTTCCATTTTCCTAATCCAAGATTTCGCTGCCATGGAGAAGAATGTAATGTCCGAACCCAATACTAACTAGGCCCAATACTTTTGAGGCCCAGTTTAAGGATATTTGGGCCAGGTCGTTAATGGACCGTATTGGGCCTATGGATGGCAGCCCATGGAGGGCTGCTACCTCATGCCTGAGGGCTGAAGTGACGGGCCCCAGCTGGCCAGTAGGAGGGAAGGCCAGCTGTTGGGCCCTCATCCATGCAAAATGAGAGTCCGCCACCTCTCACCCAAGTTGAAAGGACAAGCATAGCTAGCCTGAGGAAAAGGGCAGCTGTAGGCTTCCGGAGCAAGGGGGAAGGAGAGGGTGCCACCTCTCCAAGGGTCACCTCCTAAGCAGAGTTTATTTAAACTCTTAGTTTTTTAACTTAGAATTTACTATACCCTCTTATTCCTTAGTCCTCTGGAGTACTGTACCAAAGAAACCGAACCCTGGAGCCGGAGGTTGAAGGAGCTGAACCTCTGAAGCCCTAGGAGAGGAAGGAGGGATTTCTTGAAGGGTGTACTGCTCAGTTGCAGCTAACCCGGAGAAAGGTAAGACCTGATTTACTTAAGTAAATAGGTTTAAACAAAATAAAAAGGGAGAGTTTCTTTATGGAATGTTTCTTCCCTTTGTTTCAACAGTGAAATAGAGGGAAGAAGACTCTGGCACAGAGGAGATGGAAGAAGAGTAAAATGGCCCACGGATTCCACCCCGGGCTAGACCCACGCATAAGGACAGGCCGCGGGCCAGCCTGAGTACGACCCAAGGCCGAGCCAGGCCCAATAACGGAACTGGGCTGAGCCCAACCAGCAGCCATCCGGGCCGAGCCTAACTGAGCTCGGCTTGCAAGCGCCTAGGGCACCACGGGCTCGGCCGCGGATGCCCTAGGGCACCAGGCGCGGCCGCCGGGTTGCCAGCCCTCCGGCCGATGCCCCACCTCTTCCCGATGAGGAGGTGGTGGCGCCATCAGAGAGGGAGGAGACGAAAAAAAAGAAAAGAAGGGGAAGAAAGAAGAAAATAAATAACAAAAATACTTACCCGGACTCTTGAGGCTTCATCCTCGGCCGGTGGTCCTCCTCCGCCGTGACTGGAGCGGGAGAGGGAGGCTCTCGAAGACCAAGCCTCCCTCCGGCACCACCTCAGAGGGGTCTTAGCCCCTCCCTACCCCCATTTCTCCGACCCTGAGAGGGGCATCCCCTCGGCCGCAGTCGCCGGAGCGAATGCAGGCTGAGGAGGTGTCGGCCTCCTCAAGGGAGCTCCCTAGGTCTCGGCCCACCTGTGGGGACCCTGTTCAACTCTTCCGCGCCACTTCGGAGGTGTAGGGGCCCCTACCCTTCCCCTGCTCCTGCTTCGAGGAGGGAGCATCTCCCGGAGGAGGCTCACCCCACGGTGGCACGGCGAGAGGGAGAAGAAGAGGTGGGGGGAAAGGAGGGAGAAAGAAGGGAGCAGGCCGGAGGTTTTGGTCGGAGGAAGAAGGGAGATGAAGGGGCTAGGGTTGAAGACGAAGGAGGAAGGGAGAGAGATCGGAAGAGAGAAGGGGAGCGGGAGTGGAAGAGGCGGAAGCCTCTGGAAGGCCGGAGAAGGGCCGTTTAAATGGGCCGGCCTAACGGGTCGGATCTGGGTTCGGGTTCGAAACCTGTTAGGCCCAAATAAAAAGGAAATGATTTGGTGAACCCAATTAGACCTAAACCCGAACCCTATTTAATAAATCGGGCTAAATCCAAGCCCAAATGATGTCGGATCCGAGCCTAATTGAACTGAGCTAAGTCTGAGGTAAATTGGATTAAATCCAAACCCAATTGAGTCGGGTCCGAGCCTAATTGAATTGAGCTAAGTCTGAGCGGACCCAATTGAATGAATTGGGCTAAACCCGAGCCCAATTGAGCTGGGTACGAACCTAATTAAGTTAAATTGGCCATAGCAGACCTAATTGATTTCAAATAAGGCCCATTTCAAGCCCAATTCAACCGATTAAAGGCCAAATTGGCCTCAGACTGACTCTGACTCGAGCCCAATCCTTTAATTAAAAGCCCAATTGACCTACGTGAACCCAATTTGGTTCTAAATCAAGCCCAAGGGCTCCAAATTGGATAAATTGGACTCGGGCCAGATCCTTCGATGGGATCCAGACCAGTGAATTCATGTTATGATAAACTTATGAAATAAATAGGAAATAATGTGACCCCTATGTTATTAATTTAGGTGATCAAAGATTTGTCACCCGGACGTAAGAAATTGGAAAGCGAATTTCGGTAAGTAACTTGCTTTAATCTTATTATGGATCATGTATGTAAGTAATTTATCTTAATCTTATTATGGATCATGTATACGCTTTCTTAGATAAATTATAAAGTGTAAATAATCTGTCTTAATCTTATTATAGATTATGTATCACGTTTTATAAGATGAACAAGTATGATTCATGCAATTTGAATGGTGTATATGATTTGTGAAAAAGTAAGTAGCCTGCCTTAATCTTATTACGTTATGGATCATTTATGTATCATGTTTTATGAAGATTTCCAAAGTGTTATTCATGCATTTTGAATTATGTGTGAGATGATTATGATGTTATAGTACACTGAACATAAGATCAGTTGTTAAACTGGTATTGATGAGCTTTCATTCTACTTAAATGTATTATTTGTGAAAAGTACTACTTATGGGCTTTCAGATGCTATGGATGCCCCCCGCCAGTGGGTAAGAATAATTGAGCGTATGGGACCCTGCCAGTGGGAGAGGGAGAATAACTGGCTTACGATCCCTGCCGTGGGAGTTAAGTACGGCTGTAGCTATAAGTCTGAGAGTGTAAAGGCCCGGCGTCGTGGTTACGGTTTTACGTTGTATATTTTCATGAAAATACTTGTTGACACAAACACCGATTTACCGTCATAATATGAATCTTTTATTATGATAAGTTGTTAATCGATGCACATATTAGCTTCTCAAACCCTATTTGAACATGTTTAGCATTATAATTGATTCGGTAAGATTATGCATGATTACTTACTGAGCCGTGTAGCTCATATCCGTTCATTTATGTTTTTTTTTCTTCCAGATCACCGCCAGTGATAGCAGCAAGAGAAACACTTTTTGTATCAGGATTTCTATCTTTTAGGGGTAATTATACTTTCATGTACATAAACTGTTTAGAAGCTCTGTATTTTGTACCTTCCAGTAAGTTACACTGAAAATTTTAAATATACGACAGTTGACTACTTTGACTACCTTGTTACCCTCGTGCTATTGTGGGCGGTAGTCGGCAATAGCACGGCCGTGTCACGGATCCGGGTCGGATCAGAGCAATAGGTTAATCATGAGTAAAAATTTTAAGTTTTAATAAGGGAATGGGTAGTTAAGTCTCATTCAGTGAGATTCCACATAATTGGAAAGAAAGAAAAGATTTTATTAGTTGTATCATCGGTCAATCACGAAAATTGCTTAATACAAATATTTTGATAGGAGACAATGAGCAACAAAAAGAAAGAAGTTAGGGCTAATACAAAACCATTCTAGGGACATGATTGTGACAGGTATGATATCAGAGTTTAAGATTTAAGACTACTAAGGACTGTGATATAAGTGGCATCAAAGTTTGGATGTTTAAGATCATTGGAAATTGTGACAAAATTGGAGTCAGAGCATTGGTTTAAAACATATAGGGACTGTGATAGAAGTGTATGAGAGCTCAGATTTAAGACCTCTAAGAGATTATGATAAAGATAGAGGTATTATATCTTAAGTGGTAGGATCGTTAAGATTTGTCGGAAAGTTGGCGAGATGGATAGAAATTAGGCAAGGAGACAAATATCTTTATTTACTTTTGTTAGTGATAAATTGGTGTTATTTTATTAGAATTTTGAAATGCGGAAATCAGAATGCTAGCACGCCATGCCTAAAATGAGAATAAGCTATTTTGAAGATTTCTCGATAGAGTAATTTGTATTTTGGGTTATGATTAAAATAGATTTTGACTGATATTAAGTGGAGTACTAGCCATGGAATATTAAAGTACATTGTGATTATTTGTGTATTAGTATATATGTGATTTTGGAAGTTTAATTTGATATTGGGTACTGTGGATAATACTTCTAGTTTGAAGTTAATTATTTTGATGGTAAGTAGGATTTTTTTTTTTTGATAAATAAAAGGAGAATGTTCTGATTTTTGGATGTCGCTGTGCTATCTTAGGTTCTCCAATTTTATGTCGTGCTAAGAAATTCTTAGCATCTTTTGACTAGAATTAATAGATCATCGACTTTGATCTTGGATCTAGAATATGTTGGTATAGACCTCCTTTCTCCTAAATTTGGAGCTTGAATTTCTTTAATTAACATCAATCCTCTATCTGATTGAAAGAAATTGAGGTTGTCAATCAACTTTGATGAATATCTATCAAGGGTGGATTAGAGTTGTTTATGATCTAATCTTGTGATAGATCGGTTAATCAAGAGCAATTGATATTTTGACAAAGAAACTTGATATTCTTATTCAGAATTAAGACGTTGATTTTCATGTATAAGAAAAAAGTTTGATTTAGACCATCTACTAAAAGAATCAAATCCAGAGGTATCGGACCTTATTCTTTTGATAAGATCTAATGGTGAAATCAAGGTCCTCCGTACCGGGTTTGATAGGCATACCGGTTGCCTACCGAACCGGTACGGTTTCGGTTTGTACCGAAATCGAACGGTACGAACCGGAAAGCTCTTCTCCGTCGGAGCCGGGGAAGAAGAGAATGAGTGAGAGAGTGCAGGGAAAAGAGGGAGGGAGACTACCTGTGGCCGCCATCAGAGAGCCGCGGAGGGGCGTCGGAGGCCGGTAGGGGGGCGGGGGAACCCGAGCGGGCGTGGCGGAGGCCACGGCCGTGTCCCCTATTTCTCCTCTGCCGCTCCCCCGCGGGCTCCGCCCCCCCACCGGCCTTTGATGCACTTCCGCAGCTCTCCGATGGCGGCCACAGGTGGTCTCCCTCCCTCTTTTTCCCACGCTCTCTCTTTTTCTCTTCGTCTTTTTCGTCTCCGGCACGAAACCGACCTGTACCGGTAGCTGGTCGGACCGGTTCGTACTGGCCGGTACGGGCTGGTTCGGCATACCATGGATGAAATTATATTGATAAGTAGAATTATTGGAAGATTTGAGTTGGTTTTCTAATGGAGAAGAATATTATTGATTCTTTGGATAATCTAGAGGTCGCTATATAATTTTCACCAGTGAGTTTTTCTATTGTTGGCAATTCCTGAGAGATTTTGGGCATCTTAAATTTAGCATTAATGGATTGATGGTTTTTTGTGCTTAGACCTGGAATGCTTTAACATTGGTTCCCCACTCCTAGCTATGACATCGTCAATCTATCTATTCGAAAGGGTTTGAGGTTTTTCTTGGATAAAGGTTGATCATTAAATCATGGGCAAAGTTAAGAGAAGAAAAAAAAAAGATTATAGATTATGAAAAGTATTTCATGCTAATGCTCTAACCTATTTGCATTAAGCCGATTTTGATTTATGTGTGGAAGTAATCATGAACAGTTAATTTCTTGGGCAAAGAATTATGGCATTCAAATCCAAGGCTGGAAGATTAGTCTTCTTTGGGAAGAGATCAAAAGAACTCCTATGTGTCATAGATGGAAAGGGGTCAAGTTTTGAGATGCCATGATCTTGCCAAAATCTTATGAGCAAGCACTTTAAGAGGGAAACTGTTTAGAAGCTCTGTATTTTGTACCTTCTAGTAAGTTACACTGGAAATTTTAAATAATGACAGTTGACTACTTTGACTACTTTGTTACCCATATATAAGGCTTCTTGCTATTGTGGGCGGTAGTTGGCACGGCCGTGTCACGGATCCGGGTTCGGGCCGTGACTAGCACTCTCCAATAACCTCCTTTGGTGAAAATTTTCCAACATGAACATGGGCAAAAAGATAATGGTCAGATCTGCCGATCCAATGATTTAAAAACATAATTTCTTTCGCCAGTCATGCAAGATGCTATCCTGAATCATTCAGAGGCAATTTTGTATGGGCTTTGAGACTATAACAACTTGGGAGAGGAGATGAACATAAAGCATGCATGTTCATTAGGGAATCAGCCCCAATATGTACAAATGTACAAGGAGCATGATCGTGTAACTGGTGATTAGACCATGCAAATACTAATAAGATACAACATGAAGCTTCAAGGCTACAACACTATGTGAGATTTGTTCTTCCTAGTTTCGATGCCTTTTTTTTTTAGTGCCTTTTGCGAGTATGTAACTGTTTCCAAATTATTGCATTTGACTATTGCCTGTGTCATCAATTTAGTCCTTTATGGTTGCATTTAATCGTTATTCAGTTCTTCATGGATTTTTCATCCCTTGCAATTTTCACCCTTGGTTTAATACTGCAATTGTTTTCACTTTGCTTTTTCATGATGCATTTAGGTATATGGATCACATGTACTTAACTTTCTGAAATGGTATTGTTTTAGAGGAAGAAAGACATCTTGACATATACTCACCTCAGTTTGTGGATCACTTGATCTTTCAGAACATTCATTCTGGTCGGAATAGAATCTCAGCTTTTTTGCTTTTTCTTCCATCATTTGATTTCATTTATGCTGGTATAGCATGACTCATACTGTCCATAATGATTCTGGTACCTTAGGAGAGGTTGAAAAAAATAATGATAGTCTTAAAGCCAGCAAAACTACAGATTCAAAAGGACTTACCTGTCCAGAAAGTGGGCTTGAGAATGGAATTTGCAAACAAATTTCTCTGAACGATGTACCGTGTGCTCTTTGCTGGGAACTGCTGTACAGCCTGTTGTTCTCAATTGTGGACATGGTGAGTTCTGGAGCCACAATTAGGCACAAGATTTTCTGTTAATTTGACCACTGGATTGAATTTAAAATGAAATTAACTCTTGATTCTTTTTTCTTCCAGTACAGTGTTTTGTGATTCTTGCCTGTCTAGCTTAGTTGGTGAACCTTTCAAATGTCAAGTTTGTCAAAGTATGCATCCTGGAGAATTTCCAAATATTTGCTTGGATCGGGATCATTTCTTGGAAGGACAATTTCCTAGAGAGTATGTAATGAGAAGAGAAACTGTGAGGCCCAGAAAATTTCAATGTACACCTGGGGAGCTGTCATCCAGTAAGTTTGCTATATTTTGAATTGTTATCCATCTAGCTTTCATTATTTGGTTTAAACTTTGGTCACAAATTAGCATGATGGCATCTGATATACTAAATGCATGACCTGGTCTCACTACTTTTACACCACTTGCATAAGCTCTTGCTGGTCATGAACTAAAACCAATTTCTTAAGCAAAAGAACCATGAATTAGGTTTGGTCGTGTCAATAAAGCATAGACGAAGTTTCGAAAACACAACTTTGGTTTGAAGTTTAGTTCAAAATAAAATGTTTTAACAATTTAGGAAGTTCTGGTTTTAACTTAATTTCAGTACATAACTTAAAAATAAAAATTAATTAGATAGGCAACGAGCAAAACAAGAGATAGGCAATAATACAAGAATAAATTAGCCATCATTTATGTTTAGTTGATGTGTTATATGAACTTTAGAAAACCTTCCAGTGTAAAACTTAAATCAAAGTTCACTTTAGCACGATAGAGGAAAACACCAACAAAAGCATCGAACAAACAAAATACTGCTCTAAACCAGATGGGAAACAAGTAACAGGCCTAGGCCATGCATGAGTGCATTGTATATATCACAAGGGCTCACAAAATAAGGGCATTTTGAAAACATGTGCAGTGGTAGAACAAAGAAATATGGTCAGAATTCGTTATAAAAAGTGGTCGAGGAATGATAGGTGATGAAGGGAAGTTGTTGGTGATGTAGATTTGCTTATTGAGAGGGTGTCTATGCAAAGGTTGACTTCTCACAGACAAATAACTTGTTATTTGGATGACTTTTCCTTCAGATGCACATACGATGGTCCAAGGAGCAGAGGAGATTGGTCTTGGAGCGGAAGTCAATGGCTTAGTTGCCAGACTCGAGAGCTGATGTAGAGAAGCGGATACTTTCGAAATACTTTTAGTAAGGAAGCACCTAAGAAGAGGGTGCAGGTTCAAGATTTTGGAAAGATTTCAAAGCGGGGACATGAACCTAGGTAGAAGATTCCAGCTACTAAAGTTAGTGGTGGGAAGTAAGAGGAAGCAAAAAAGTAGCAGCATCACATGATAAAAACTTTCACCAAAACATCCTCCTTAGTCCTTACTGCTCTTAGGCTTATTACATGCGGATTAATAAGATGGAAAAGACAGGAACCGACATGGAAAAAATAATGGATTATTGACTTTACAAGAAAGGAGGAGGGATGTGCAGTTGAAACTTGTGTTAGAGATAGGCATAGAGAGAAAGGAAAAAGAGGAAATAGAGAGTTGATCTTTTAGGCCCTTTTCCTTGGCGATAAGTTTTAACTCAGTTTGAGTGATGATCTAAATTACTTTTTTTTGGAATGAGACTTCACACTGGTAAGATGATTAGAGAGCAAATATTTTGGCAAATGCTTACCTGCACAGAGATTTATTATAAGATCAAGAAGTCTATGTCATTTGGTCACTATTTTTTGTTGTTGAAAGAAGGAAATTTAAGTGTTTATTTTGAATAAGTCTGTTTTTTGTTGATTGTGTCATAAAGATTTGGCAGGTGGTAAATTGATTACCCAGTATTGACGTAGTAGCTATCAATATGCATTGATGATATCATATCATGAGCTATAGAAAATAAATGGACAACTATAAAAATATGAGTAAACATTTTTTTTTTTTTTTGCCAAAGAACTGGGTAACTTTAAATATATCATGAGAACAGAACTTGACAACCTAAACAAGACATTGATCTACACCAGAATATATATATATATATATATATATATATATATATATATATATATATATATATATATATAATCGCTCTGCTTAATAAGCCAGTATGCTGGGGTACAAGATGGTCGATGTCCCTGCATATATAGAAGCAAAGCTCTTCGTGGACCATGGTAAGCTAGAAGAAGGTAGGAAAGTGCCAATTGCTGGTGGCAGATTAATCAAATAAGTAGCTTAATTCCATTCATTTAAATTACTAAGAAGTCTTGCTTGCATGTTGTGTGATTCGTTTCTTTCAGTATTTGAAGTTAGCTCCTGGTGTGGACATATTATACAGATGGAATGATCATCAATGGATAGAAGGTTTCTGTGGTGCAAGACAGTCTGGGTCTATTTTTCATCAGGGGTACCATTAGGCATGAATATGGACTAGGCTTGGACTAGGTCAAGCATGGCTGAAGTATAGCTATGTTTAGCTTCGATCATGATTTTAACCTAATCCTTACTCATTAGCTGGGTGGATTCATGATAAATTTTACAGACCCACTGGGTGCTTGGGCAGGCTGGTTTCAAATTTCGGTCAATGCAAACTTGATGCCACCTATTTGGGCCAAGTCCCATTGACTTCTATGAAGATGTGGAAACACAACTGAATGTTCGCGATGATTCCTATGAATCTGAACCTTCTACCATTATGAGAAATACAATATATATATATATATATATAACTTCTTAAAAAGAAAAAAACAGGAGTGGAGCTATTTTAGAGATGTTGTTGAATGTTTACCTCCCTGCATCATAACATGCTACTGCTTAGTTCTTTCACAAAGGAGTTGAACATCAATTTTTGACTACTATTGCCTTTTCAGATGTATCCCATAATTGCAAAGAGGTACAAGATGTAAAGGCTGCAAAGAGGCAATTGGCTTTTACCTGGATGAAGCATGCTACAGTACTAGCTCCTGGCAGATTCAATCGACAGCATACACCTGACCGCAAGTTCGAACTTGATGACTCAAAGTTGCTATGTAAGATATTAATGCTCAGGGCTTTGCCAGAGGCCCCTCAGCAAGATGTTGCAGAAGCTCTGAAGCTGATTTCCCTCGTGATGAGCAACAAGTCCGTGCGAATCATGATAATGTACCAGAAGGAAGTCGAAATGAGGATGGAAACTTATAGAAGAAAAAAGGCAATTTTTGACACGAGAAAGTTATACATCATGTTCAAATTTCTTGAATATAATTAGGACAAGAAGGTAAGTTGTATAGAAATAATAAGGGCTGTTTGGTGAGAAAGGAGCTAGATGTTGAGTCCACACATAAAACAGGTAACAGGTGGCATGTTAAGCATTTTGGTGTTTGTTGCTTCATTAATTTGAGCTCCAGCTGTTTCTATCAGAAAAATGATAATAATAATTTCAGTTGTTTGATTTTTCAAATTTTCATTGTCGAATAATTGTTACATATTGCCAAACAAAATTTCCCTGTTACTTTTGGGTACCATGATGAATATTCTATATGCCTTACTCAGATCTTTTTGGTGAAGTTTGAAATCGATCTGATGAAAAAAAAATTAAACAGCTATGTAGATCATTATTTTTGGTTATCGATATTGTGATCTGTAGATCTTTGTTGCACCTATTGTCCCTCATCCACCATGTGTATTGGAGTCTGTCCTCGGCCATATTTGGGCAAAATGCAATTCCATATTTTTATCCAAAAATAGCTCATCCCCTAAACTTTATCGGCAGAGAAGAGGGGGAAGGGGTGGAGAGGAAATTACACAATATTTTATTAATATATTTTATGCTTGCAAGTATTAATTACACAATATTTTTGATTACCCAAATCAAGTCTTGGTTAATCTTCGATCTACCACACTCTTTCAACTATCCTGGGGGTGCAGGAGCTAGGCTTTAATAGTTCCTCCAACCTATGGTGGCGCCACTAAGGTGGTAGCTCAGTGGAACTGGGTGTTGTCTTCTAACCGTATGGTTCCAAGTTCGAATCGTTCTGCGCATCAATTAAATATGGTGACACTGCTTGGACATGAGGTTTAGGAGCGCTTATTAGTCCGCTGGTAGTTTTGGTGGTGCCCGGTGTAACGTACTCATCCTTGGATGGGAAGAGTATGAGTAAAACTTGGCATCGAACATTTTTCTGGTGGGATGGAGGCTGTTACGTGGAGGTGGGCTTGTCCCTTTCTTCCCCCCTGTCCTTTTTGTTTAACAGAAAAAAAAAAAAAAAAAAAAAGCCGTGGTGGCCCAACTTTGGAGGCCAAATACCATTTATAATCCGATTGTCTTGGGTTAGTCAAGATTGGTTCTATTATCAAAAATCCTCATCCACTTCATTTTACCTCAGGGAAATTTCAAGAGGTTGGTAGGGCAGGGTACAGATTTCCACCTTTTTAATATACTTGACAGGGCAATATCAAAGCTATCAGCTGGGGAAAGCAGAAAAGTTTCAGCTTTTACATTCATGAGTGTGACGCAAGCAGACTTTCAGAATTTTTTTTTTTTGAATCTTTTATGAGAGGAAAACCTACCCAGCTTTTACTAGATCGGAAAGCCGACTTTGAATTAACTTTGTTGACGCGAATCTCCAATGCCAACTGTGTCAAATTCTTGCTCAACAAACTTCATCCTCTTTCTTTCACTTCATTGTGGAGCAAACACAACCACAAAATTATAAACTCAGCTATCTTAGTGCAAGTTCGATAGATCCCTTACCTAATAAAGCGACTTTTCATTTATTTTTTATTTTTTTATTTTTTATTTTGGCTAAAGCAGACGTTTTACATTATTCTAGTGTGAATAATCCAAAAAAATCAGTAAATAAGATATTCCTAAAAGCTCTTGAGAGTTGAGACACTGTCTCAAAAGTTCAAAAAAGTTTGTCAGAATGAACAGCAGCTATATAGAAGACAACCCAGTCTGCAATTTTATTTATCTTTCAATAAATATATTTTACCCTAAAATAGCTGCAATCTCTCGCACCAAGCACAAGATGTCCTGAACCAGGAGATGCGACCCCACCACTCTACCTCTCTCATTTGTCAAGCTAAAAAATCACAGCCAACGCTCTTTCCATTGGCCGTACGACACAAAATGGTCGATGTAGCAATAATCGTGTGCAGGTACAGCCCTGGAAGAGAGAGAGAGAGAGAGAGTGACGCGGATATGGCCGGAATATCTTCTGAATTTGGGTAGGATGCTATTGGAAGTGACCCAATATTCTATCCATACATGAGAATCCAAAGCATGGTGAAGAAGATAGCATTAAGAACCAAATCAAGGCCCCCCCTCTCATTCAAGTGGCAACTTGAGTAGCACCAATGATTGTAGGGCTCAGTTCAAACCCCTAAACCCATGGGCTACGCCTCTGTCACAACGGAAGACTTTCAACTTGAGCTAAAACCCTTTCCCCAAGGCTCTCCCAATAATATATTCCACTGTCCCCGAAAGGACGACCGAGGAGGAATGGTTTTTTGGCTCTATCGATAGCTTACTATTCCTCCTCTGACCCCCTTGAAAGGGACTTGGCCTTCATCTCCTTCTTTCACAGGGTAGGAGATGACCCCATGCATCCTTGATAGCTCACTGGAAAGTGCTTCTCAAGAATCCATATGGACGTTTGGCCATATTCTGCAGGAATGTGGTTGGAAATTGTGAAAGTTGGGAGTGCTCGCAGCTACATTAGGTAGCACGCTATTGCTGCACTCTCTGACGAGTGAATTGGGGAAGTTGTTCCCATAATTTGGTACATTTTCACCAAGTAGTAATGTAGACCCCACATAGAGTTAATCTATCCACAGTATCCATATATTTAACTTGAATTTCATTTATATATATTGTCTTCTTATATTTTTCAAATAGCATTCATAGCCATCTTGCTGCCTGTAGTTAGACTTCCATCCTGCTAGCTGCACTTTGATGTTGATGTTGCCAGATTTGATGCAAATCTAGTTAGTTGCATACGGGCCGGAGTAGTATCTTTCATGTGAAAGAATGTTCAATCTTTTTTCACAACATTAACAATTGAATTGCACCCCCCATGGATCTCAAAAGACCTTTTTATTTATCCACCTACACAGCCCTCAAAGCGAGAGGAGAATAAACCCCACTCACGTAGCAGTCCTCACTGGGCCCCCCTTCCACCAGAGAATGTCCGATACGAGTGGACAATACACTCATATCCTCTCCGATCCGTGGGGAATCCCACCAACGTGATAGCTCCTTCTACATGTGAGTACATCACTTCAGCACCACCTCAATACCAGCGGATCAGATGGGGTATCTGATCCCCACATTTAATTGACACCCGCGCGTTTCGAACTGGGCCACTTCGGTAAAATCTTAGCTCTGTTCCAACTTTACTACCATCTTGGTGATAAATCATTCTTCTTGAAGTGGCCATTGCATACAAGTTTGGTTGCTTATAATATTTGGCTGCTAGAAAACGAGCATGGAGTATGTTGTTCATTAGAAATGGTGGTCATGGCAGTTTGAACAAGTAGGCTATGGACTATGGTAGGGGGGAATGTTTATATAGGAGAATCTCTATTTTAATCTCTATGAGGAATGTCGGAATTACCATCCATATTTTAAGTGTTGCTAATAAAGTAATATAGAATCAAGTTTCCAGCCAAAAGCAGGGCTGATACTTTGTGATTAGTGTCCATGGATATTGCCCGTTGAGAAAACCAGAGTAAAAAATGCATGACACACGTGAGAGAAAGGGTAGATGGCATCGATGCCTTACCTAACTATTTTTTCCCCCAGCATCTATATAATTAAGTAAACATGGTTTTCAAAATAAAAGAAGAAGGTAGGTGAGGTCCATTAAAATTCATCGAGATTGTGAATGGTGATGAAGACAGGGCTCAAAACACATGTTTCTTTAATTATGCGAGAAGTCTATGCTCGTCAACCAACCATACCAAAAGTTTTCACCATCACTGGCCATTCATCAAGTATTGGACATGAATAAAATTGTAACCACAAAATCGGAATAGAATACCCCGAGACTGCTCTATGATTATAACTACAGAACAGAATGCTTCTACGAGTATAACTACATGATCTTGTATTTGTATACTTATTATTGGGAATGATAATGCAATACAGTCTAGCTATTGATTCCACTCTTCACAAGAAGTAAGGCAGGTAAAATTTTAGTTGCTCAAATGATTACTCCCCTACCTCTTAATAGGTCACACACTCTATATGTTCAGCCTATGTAGTGTTCAAAGATAGACTTGGATCTAATGTCACTTATTTGTACTGAAGATTCTCTCTCTCTCTCTCTCTCTCTCTCTCTCTCTCTCTCTCTCACACACACACACACACACACACACACACACACACACACACACACACACACACACACAAGAGAGAGAGAGATAGAGAACTAGGATGGAAGGAAGCCCCACCGAATAATTATGGATTAATCATTCACGAAGAACACACACACACACACACACACACACGAGAGAGAGAGAGAGAGAGAGAACTAGGATGGAAGGAAGCCCCACCGCGAATAATTATGGATGAATCATTCACGAAGAACTACAGTGACATAGAAGACTTTTTTCCAGAACTTTTGATGCTTGCTAGATTGGCTATCTTTATCTATCTATACTTTAGGAGGATGTGAGCCCTCTGCCATGATTAAAGTTTAAAAAACAAAACAAAAAAAATCATTGCAAATCCCATGAGTTGCGGCTTAGCTTCGTTGCATGGGACCCCTCCAAGCCTTATATTTCCAACGTGAAGCCCACCAAAGCCTGTGAAGCTCAAATTAGACGGTGCCTCATTTCATGGGCAATTTTTTTTAAGCATTAAATGTTGAAAGCAAGTCATGAACATCTCTCTCTCTCTTGGGGATCGTACAACGGTGGGTGCTCCAATAGAAAGCTCATTAAAAATTGAAGAAATATGGCCAAGTGGGCCATGTCCATCAACCACAGTAAAACCCACCGCTAGCTGAAGGAAAATGGGAGTGTACGAAATGGATCAAACAATTCGAGGTGACCCACCAAATGCATCAAACCAGAGATCATGGTAAATCCACTTTGGTTCAACAAAAAGTAGAGAAAACAAAACCTAAGAACTAGCAGCACAAAATCCACATCACATCACAACAAGGAGACTAAATCTTAAACCTATGTATGATAGCTCCACCTTTCTTCCGGCTATCAATGTGCAACTCTGACTTGATAAAGCTAATGTGCTTCATCTAAAATGCTGTTCTCGTTGCATACGTAGAAGATAATAAAAGCTTAATTTCCTTGCTGTTTCTTTAAAAAAAAAAGAAAACTGAAGTTTTTTTTTTTTTTTTTTTTTTGCTTTTGCTTAGATCTGGAGAAAGGGGAAGAGAGTTTTTTTATTTAATTTGTAAAAAACAGTTATTGAAATGAAGAATTGTGCTCTTTACGCCATTTCTTTTTTTTTTATTTTGCTAGTTGTACTAACACTAGAGTTGTATGAGCAGCCATTGTACCAAAAAAAAATTAAGAATTGCATGAACATCATCAAGTACCTTTTTGAATAGTGCGACAAAGCACCGGAATCAATCTAACCTATTTGCATTCCTATTCTAGAGTAAAAATTATTTAATTTTGTTCTCCGAGGGATAGTTTGGTAGAATATCTTACTTGAATTATAATAAGAAATAAATATATTTTGCAGCAAATTTTCATAAATTTTTTTACTTCATATATAATTTGCTATTGCTTCATCAATATAATACCATATCATTCTTAATTGCTCTCTCTCTCTCTCTCTCTCTCTCTCTCTCTCTCTCTCTCTCTATTTTTTTTGACAAATATATTGTTGTTTTTCTTGTGATTTTTTTTTTCATTAGCCTGCAATGTTTATCAAAGGAGTCCTTGCTTTAGAGTTTTGACTATGCTGCACAAAGTAAGATGCTTGGCTTGATCCTCATTAGAACGAGAGAAAAAAAAAGGGTGTTTTTAGGGGGGGGGGGGGGAGGGGGGTGTGGAAGGTGTGCTTTGAAGAAATCTGATCTCACCTGGCTTAAGAGAGTACATGCATTATTGATCCTTGATCAAGATTTCAGGATGTAGTTTTATAATGAGAGACACGTAGCCATATCAATCTAGAGAGATGAAGCATATTTCTTTGTCAAACCCCTCCTCAGCGTGCACTAAATTCTTCTTTTTTTTTCAAGGTTCTTCTTTTGGCTTCATGTTAGTTTATAATCTCTTTCTCCATTCAGCTTCCTTGGTGGACTAAATAAATACACTTAACGGATACCTTCAAGTACTTTCCACTATATTTTTATTACGCAAGTCTAGTAGTAACCTCACGTTTGCTCCTCCACATCCCCAAAGAAGCAGACACTAGATAAAATTCTCTACTGTCCTTCGGCACAATGAGCAATGAAGTAACCAAGTGCATGTATTCCACATCCATGCCCTACCTTTCATGGAACTGAGTCTATGCATCTGAAACCTCCCAAGAAGAAGAGATCATGTGACTTTGGATGGTCATTCTCTATATATATTAAAATAAAAGCTTTGGAGGGTAGTGAAACTAGGACTATTTGAGCAGCAATGGATAAATTTTCATGCAAGAAACCTGCCAAAAGACAACGTAGAGACTGTTCATTCACACCCATCGACTACAGAAACGTGGGAATATATATATATATATATATATATATATATATATATATATATATATATACACACACACACTTGTATCCTTAGGTTCGAGTGCCTATTTAATTGTGAAAAGACTCAAAGATAGTACGGTCCAGCGAACCTGACTACATTCAAACGAGCTGTTCACTGGCATAGTTACTACCTCCTCCTCTTCCGCCGAGGAAGAAGACAGGGACCAACAGGAGTCTCTGCACCATGCTGGGGCCCCATGCAATCGCCTCTTCATAAAATATGGGGTATTACTGTGATTGCAAAGCCGAAACTATTCAGTTTACCTACTATAAAATTATAAAATTCTACTAACAAATTTGAAAGCAGTAAAATAAAATTTATCCTTAAAATAATTTAAATATATCAAATGCCAATTTTTCACCAATGTAATTTTTTTAGTGTTAAATACAAATTCCTAAGTTGAGAAGGATTCAAGGGCGTCTCATAAGTCTACTTTAAAAGACATCCAGTGAATGATCAAATTAGTTTACTGACAAAAAGTAAATAATCAGTCGACGAGGACTGGATGTAAACTAGCAGTGAAATCCATAAATACTCGACCAAAAAGAAAATGGTAAAGTACGTTGGCTCCAATACTTTTTTGTAGAAAGTAATAGGATTCTGATGCAAGGAAGAATGTTAAAGTGGAAAACTTTCATGACTACAAATACGAAAGCCTCATTTTCAAAAGCTAGAAATACACAAACTAGCATGGTGCAATTTCATTAATCAGCAGGGTGCTGCGAACTTGGGAACTCATCATTGTCGCACTAGAAAGCATCAAACAGCCCTGTCGATAACAGCTACCTCAACTCATGGAGGCACAAATTACGACGCACTGATATGATTCATGATCGGCCATTGCCTTCCTGCTGTTTCTATAGTTTGAGGACTGATGCCATCATGACTTGAGTTTGGAAAGGAGTCGAGATTTGGTTGGAGCACGGCCTTTGATAACTCATATATTTTTTTTTTACTCTTGCAAAATTTAGGAAGGCAATGTGGGTGAGTTTAATTAGGATACTGCTGCTATGCCCGTTTGCCAACTCCTCATGATTGTTGCTTGTTAATATTATTTTGAAGGGAGCTACCGTACTAGCTTTAGACCGTTGCAATCTGATATTTACAAGCTCTTAGCTGCTTGTGAATTCGCGGAGGCTAAATACATTTACGAAAAGATGAGTAATATGGCTAATTGGGTGGCCTCATTCGCAGTCCATCATACTGAAAGCAAGATACCTCACACCTTGTGTCGTTTATTTTTTTTATTTTTATTTTTTTTGATTCTGTTAGTTTTATTCATGACTGGGAGCAGCTGATATAAATGTTAAAGAAGAAAAGAAAAAAAAAAAAAAAGAAAAGAAGAAGAAGAAGGAAGGGGGGAGGAATCCATGGGGAGTTTGGGTTTGGCAGAGGCATGATTGGCCAAATGGCTCAGCGGCAGCTTGTACGGGGAATGGCGATAAAACTCGTGCCACCGGGTTTTTTTTAATTTAGTTATTTTTTGTGACACGTGAACTAGGGTTAGGGTTTCAGGATATTTGCCCTTTCCGCAAGGGGCAGGTGTGTGGGCTTTGGATTCGGTTCCGCTTTCGTTTTGAGGGGGAAACTCGAAAATGGCGGGGTTTGGCACGGGTGCGGAACGCGGCGGGTTGTTGGCGGGAAGTCGCCACGTGCGGCGACTGGAAGAAGAAAAGCGGGGGGTGGGGGGCGGATTTTTGGCGGGAAGTTCGATTCCTCTGCGTGGCGTCTGGGCAAGCATATCAAGGTTGGATTCCCCTTGGATTCCCTTCAAGAGAGAGAGAGAGAGAGATGGATTTGTTTTACTTTAAATTATTAAGTAGGGTTTTTGAGGATTCTGGTTCCACTTTCTAATTACGACTTTGTGGACTTCAGAGGCCTTCACTTAACTTCTACCAAAAAAAAAAAAACAAAGCTCTCCCTTTAATTATTTCTGTATATAATGCCGTTATTTGGGTGTTGGCTTGTGATAGTCATCATTATGCAACAAAGATTATGGCTATTGTTTGATTTTCTTTTTTTATTATGTGTATATTAGTTTGAAGCAATGGTATTATTTTTATATTTCTACCGTCAGTAGCGACCAATAATAATCGTTTAATCCCACAAATGATGGAAGATTGTTAATGTTTCGAAATAAAGTAAATCGTAGGTTAAATGGACAAACGATGGGCTTCATTTTTGCCATAATAGGAAATAAGGAAAATAGAGGAACCAAAAAATAAAATAAAAAAATCTAGTTTTCTCCATAAAGAGATTTAAACCAAAAAGTGAATCATGTAAGCAACCTTGTGAGACCATGCTTATAATTTGCTATTTGCTCGCTCTAGCTTACAATTGGATTTTTTTTTTTTTTTTAAAGATAGAACGGTAATCATTACAATGATCGTTTTGATCTCTCTTGCAAAGAAAAACAATATACAATATCACCAAAATAACAATGTTAATTGACAAAATTTTGCTAAAGTATCCTGACAATACATTGTAAACCTATTTTGAAAATGATGAAGAAGATCAAATAGTGTCCATTTCATAAATGCTCATCAAAGTGGGCTTCCGAATTATTTTAATATATGTTTTAAAAGAGTCATATTGTAAATGGTGATGAATATATCAAATCATCTAAGTTCATTTTGATATATAAAGAGGGGCCCGTCTAACTATGTATTCTTTGCCTTTAATTGAACCTTATTTGAGAGTGCCGGCTAATATAGTTGGTAGAGTTAAGTAGGAGTCGGTACAAATGACTTGCATGCAAATTCCACCTTCATCCAATTTTCAATCATATTTTCTTCCATTCTAGTTCTTAAAATAAAGTAAAATAACTTGATATATGCACTTTCCACTTAAATTACTTTTGCCGCAGCTTAGGAAATACGTTTTGCTCTTGGCTTTTTTTCTCTCAAAAAAACTGTTTTAATCCAAGGAAGAAAAACTGTGAATTACTGGACGATCATACGATGCAAAAGAAAAATAAAAAAAGGAAAATAAACCAAAGTTTTGATTGAATGATTCAATTGACAATGATTCAAGGTCTAATAGGAGGACCAAAATAGAGAAAATATATTTAGCTAAAAATATACATGCATACGAAAACATTACCATGAATTTTATAATAGCAAATGAAGAACTAATTGCTTATTTTTCCCTCAGACGAAGAAATAGATTATATCTACCTTCTGGGATTTTCCCTCTAAATTTAGAGGGAATGGTAGATCATCAAAGATCTACTGCTAGATTTTCTTTATTCCATACCACAAACGTATACGTAGGAAGTCCACATGGTTCTTTTCATGCACGGGTAAGCATAGGATTCCATGACAAAAGTCCTTGGATGCAGAGGCTTGAAACCTCCTGGCTAAATGTGACGACACAGGGAAGTGTGTGTGGAAAAATATAATTTATGGGGAGAAGTGAAGGCCCAAAGATGTTGCTCTGTGCATGGGTAGTCAGGTAAGTTAATTTCTCCTAAATATGTGAGCATGGAAGCTTAAAAAAAATTCCACATAGTGCATATGAGCCTCCTTGTTCGTGGGATCAAACGAAATAAATGGTGTCACCTCTAGATTTGGGTTCACAAACTTCCAAATCTCAAAATTGGATACAAAAAAAAAAAAAAAGTTCAGCTAAATTACATGCAGTTGCACGAAAACCAGCTGTAAACCTTTAATTAAGATCTGCTGTAATGTGATAAAACTCAATATAAGTTTCACATTTCAAGTATGTCATAATTATTGTTTTGACCGAGTAACAAAAATTTATTTAGTCTGACGACAAGTTATCGATGTCTTGACTAGATCGAAGCTTCGATGCTACGTTAATGCTTCTTTTAACAAAAAAAGGAAGGGGAAGATCCCCACTAGATGCTATGTGTGAATCACCCCAATGTTCTTTTAAAGAGAATGGAACTTCTAAAAGTCAGCAGCATGGGCCCAATAGTTTTCTTTCAGCAAACAGGAAGACAGTTCATGCATCTAACATGCATGAAATTTGTACATTAATATGAATAATAATAATAATAAAGAGGATGCCCTCATAATGAACAAGTTAATACATATATAGGATTGCTTTTATTTGTAAGCAAAAGCCAACTCATGACTCATCCTCATTGGATGATTAGAAATATTGTTTTTTGACCAGCCAAATGGAGCTGGAATCCTTTTAGCAACCAATGATGTCAGTATTGCATTTGAATGAGGTAGGCTATTTGAGAGTAGGAGCATGGTAATTAAATTCGCCCAGGAGTCATTTATGTATAGTATAAATAGGATTTAACTTCATATGATGATGTGTCAAACTTGTGCAAATCCCTAGGCCGGACAAGTAGATCAATGCATCAAAATTGATTGTTTTCATGCTGTCCTTCTATCCTGACTTTAGGTTATATCCTTTCTTGTATGCTAGATAGGATTCAATACTACAACTTGGACATGATTAAGACAAGATCTTAGTTTGAGCTTAAATGATAGTCTCTTCATGCTAATGATGGCTATCTGCCAATTTTAAGGACAAGTATCAATCTAGAAGAGTGCTTAGAGGATAGGATAAGAGAATTCTACTCAAACTACAAAGTTGCAGTTTCACATCCATGCATGGAATAAAAAGCTACCACTCACAAAATGAATGATAAGTAATCTTATAATTGCACTCAATTGTCTCATGATGTTAAAACAAGCCATCTGGCCAAATAATCTCTTTTCAAGCTACCCTACACAAAAGTAAGCCATAGCGTAGCAGCTGTACATGAGGGAGGAGGTTTTTTTTTTTTTAAACAAATAATGTATTTCAGCACCGGCAGATGTTTTCAAGCATTCAACATAATTAATTTTGTATAGTAATTCTTATTTAATGTGTATGAATTATATAGTTTTTGAAAAAAATATTATGTATTCAAAGAAACAAAAATTATTCTCAAGTATACCTGTATCTCTAACACCCTAGTTAAAAAAAAAAAAAAAACAAATTGCAAGGTAACATGGCCTTCCCCATTGACAGTAAATTTATAAAAATTTTAAAAAATAAATTATAAAAAATTTTCTAAAATTTATATTTATTATATTTATATCTAATAGTTCGTAAAATTTATACTTATATCTAGTTAAATTAACAGTATTAGTAAAACTGTTTGTTTTATATAAAAAGTCGAAATTAATTTTAAATGAGAAAAACGATGCATACATTTTTTTTATATTAAGCGGTTGTTATGTTATTTAAGAATATTTTTGTTATTTTAAAAAAAAATCTAATATAATATTTAGATTCTATATAAGGTTAATAATTTGACCAATATTTTATTAATTTATAGATTAATGATAAAATTAAATTTTAAAAAGAACAAGTTTATGTTTTTCGAATGGATGTAGGTGCAATTGATCTTTGATAGAGTTTTTTATAATTGCTGGAATTAAAAGGGATTATGGGGAGACTTTGGCTGGGTCAAGATTTCCGTTGGATTCTGCACTCATCCAAATTAGATTTATGGACACATTCAAGTGCCGAGTTAGGAACCGCTCAGATACGGTTCCAGAGATCATTGAAGGTAGACTTTAAGATCATTCAATTATATTGAGAGAAAATATTCAGTACCATCCGTTCATTTTAATCATGACAGGGGAAGGAGACCGAGAGGGCGAGAGACAAGGAGGAGGCACCATCGTGCTGCGGTGAGAGTAACCAGGAGGTTACCAAACCCACCACACTCATTCCGCCAAGAAATTTAAAACCTTTTAGAGAGAGAAAGAGGGGTTCCACTTCCACTGGCACTAAAAACCAACCTAGCTTTCCACTTCTCTCCATTAGGGATGAGCATCCAATGACTTGAAGGTCAAGTCACATCTCCTCCTCCTCTTCCTAATTTCTCTTCGTCTCATTTATTTCGCTCGGATAAATTGGGAGGAGACGATAATTTGACATGTCATCCTTTCATTGATACCGCTTATGCTATATTGACTAAAAATAGCAATTACTTATCCAAAAAAAACTAAAACTAGTAATTAGAATTTATTGACAAACAAAAATAGCAAGTGAAAATTAGGAGACACGTTCATTGGACAATTGGACAGTGATTGAACACATGTCATGCTCCTAGCAATGAGTTGGATGTGTATACCTCTATAAATATTTGAATTTATATTTGTCTACTAAAAATATTTCAGTCATTTAAATTTTAAAAACTTTCTCTCAAAAAAAAGATATATGCAAAACTAGTTTTTTATAAAAATAGACATGAAAATAGAAATTTATAAGAATATTTATGTAAATTCACAATTCTTTGCATGTCTTTGTGAAATTTTAGAAAAGTTCGAAGATGCTTTTTTATAGTTATATTTATTTATCTTAGTTTGAAGAAACCTATTTTGTCAAATTAATTTCAATCAAATACTTTTGGTCCTATTTTTCTCTTCATTTTTGCCAATGGAGCTTAATTCTCTTATTTAAATAACCCATATAAAACTATATTTCAAGAAAACTAATGATATACCTTATTAGATATTCGACTTTTACCGTTCATTGATAAATAATATGAGATTTCTATCTTTTTATTATTGTTAGAATATGGTGCCTCCCGTGAAGGCAGGTTCTATAACTATTTCCTGATGTTTCTTTTTACTTTATTGGTTGAGTTAGATGGGACGTGCATGGTGCATTGAGGGCTGCTAACAAAAGTGAATGAGGTCATGCATGGACTTGGCATGATTCATGAGGGTTGGGTCAAATTTTAGCCCACGTCAGATGAGTGATTGGATGTATGGCAGCAACGCTTGCTGCCACCTTTTTATATATATATATAGAAACAACATTATAGATATAGCATAAAGATGGTCAATAAATCTACAAGTGAATATTAGTTTTGGAATTTTAATTTTTGAAAAAAATTACAATTTAAAAATAAAAACCAATCCTATCATCTATTTGTTATTTATTCAAAAACTTTAAAAAAAAATTTTAAATCCCATATTAGGTGTGTGAAAGCAAGTCTTTTTGCTTAAATAGAAATTTTTTTCCAAAAAGCTTAAGTTGGGCTTTGAGAGAAGTGAGCTAGTGATCACGCGCACTAAGTCATTCAGATCAATTCTCCTAGAGATCGTGCTTATTAGAGAAGAATCGAACTAAATTAGGTTGTTGTATATAGGGGAGGAATCATGTTCCTAGGATAGGCTAAACTTAGTTGTTTAGTAGTTTGAATACAATGACTTGGGTCATTGATGATAGCAAAACATAACACACGCCTTTGAATGCCCTCTCTAAGCAAATAACATGCTGATATAAGGAGCTAAACAACATGTCCAAATGAACAAGAATAAATACCAAACTCCAATATCATATTTACCATAGATTATTTCATGCCCTCGCATGGATCTTGAAGGTTGTGATGTATCCAAATAAGATGCCGTCACTTTAGAAAGAAGCTAGAATTTTATAGTAAGATTTAAGCATGGGTATTAATAGCATGAATATATAAATGTCGAGACGTATGGCCTGAATGTTACTTTAGGAACTATTCGGAAAATCTAACAAAATTAGATTAGATTTTATATAAAAATCAGGCTTGTCGGCCTATCCAGCCTATATTCTTCTAAAGGCCTATTCTGATCTTAACTTAAATCTTCTCTACCAGCCTGTTGGCCTGTAAGGAGAAAAAAAAATTATTATTGGTTTTTTTTTCTCCAACAAAAATTGAATTGAGAAAGTAGTGGATTAGTATAGGGCTACTCAAATAGATTGATCACTTCATGAATTTAATGAGAGATCTAGTCCAATCTTATTGTATTTGTCAACCATACTCTTATAAATGTGAGGTGAGGGCTTTGGATATTGAGTGGCATATTTTATGATGCTCCAAATAATCAATTACCAAAAAAACTCTTTTAAGTGGGGTTCCCTCGTTGGAGCTCCGTCCTATCATCACACACACACACACACACAAGTTAATATTGTTGGGATTTTTTGATGGATTCAAACATTCCAGTTACTAATTATAATCCTCATGCATTGGCTATATCTAAACATCTTATGATTTTTGATGGATTCGAATTCTTTATTTGCATACCATGGCCTCATATTTTAATTGCACAAATATCTAAATTTTATTCACTTCTGAGATTTACAAGACCCCTTGATTAAAAAGCAAAGTTATACGCAATCAATCTTTGACTGCATGGATATCTAAATATCAACAACTAAGAATTTTAATGGACTCAAAACCTTCGGTCACAAAACATAACTGACGCATTGATTACATGAAGATCTTAAATTCAGCACTGATTTTTAATAGATTCGAACCCTTTGACCACAAAGCAAACTGTCATGTACCCAAGTATTGGCCGCATGATCAAATATCAGCACCCTTAAGATTACGATTAGATCCGAACCCTTCAGTTACGAAGCAAAGCTATCATGCAACCAAATACTGAATGAATGCGTTAATATGTAAATATCGAAGCTCTTAAGATTATCAGAGATTAGCACTTTTAAAATTTTCAATAGATTTTAGCCATTTTATTAAAAAGCACAAGTATCATAGATTAACTGCATAAATATCTAAATGTTAATGCTTTTAAGATTTTCGCAAAATTCGAACATTTTAATTGTAAAATATATGTTTTATTTGTTGACTGCAAGAATATGTAAATATCAGCACTCATAGGATTTAGAATGTACCTCGACCTTCTGGTTCCCAACCTCAATCTTTACTCATGGACTAAATGAATTTCTAAAAAGATGTTGAGAGGCACTTGTTACATGGATATGTAAGATTTCTCAAATCCACTAACACCAACTTGCCAATTTTATAACAAATCAACTTCATCCATCGCAATAGAGAATTATTTGTATTCACAAATAGAAACCCCAAGCATGGGTGACATCTAAATGCTAGAACTAACAATTAGTCCCAATACATGTATCTCATGCCATAATTACAAGAAAATCACAACATAATTACAAGAAAAAAATATAATATTACACACACATATAAATATATATATATATATATATATATATATATATATATATATATATATATATATATATATATATATATATATATATATATGCGCGCGCGCGCTTTGTTGATTCACCGTAATTACTTTAATTACACAAAGCATATAATATTACTTAGGGTCTATTTGGATGATTGAACTAAAAATCCTACGAGATTCATGGACTGGACCAGTACAACTAATAAAATCACAACATTATAGACCCGACTAGGTCTATATTTATATATATTTAGGACTGATTTTGGAGTGGGTTGGTATAAATTCCGTATGAAGAAAAAAAATATTAGATATTTATAAATATAGGCCTAGCATAGTCTATAATTTTATAATCTTATTAGTTGTACTAATCTAATTTACGAGTCTTATAGAATTTTCAATTCTATCGTCACCCTAAATAATGATGTTTATGTGAATGAAGTAATTTTAGACTTACTAAAAGCATTTTATTGGCTACACTTCGGTACATCGGTAGCTCACACATAACGGGTATGAGCAGTGCCCCAAAAATTAGGAAGTAAAATAGACTGCAGAAAAGATGAGATAGGTCCATCCAGATGAAGTCGTCTAAATGATAGGCCGTATAGGAGGCCACCTACAAATAAAGTTCCTTAGATTCTTTTAAAAAGAAAAAAAAATAATTACTTCCTTATTTTTGATTAAAAAACCTTTGTCTTATCTCCTTGATTCTCCTACTCTTCCCACCATTCAATTTCTCCCCAAAATATCTCCTCCTCGATACATTGAAAGCACACACTCTTCGCCCCCCCACCCCCTACAAATACAATAAGAAACCTTCCCCCTTTCCCCCTCTTTCTCTCTCTCTTACCTAAGCACTCCTCTCTCTCTCTCTCTCTCTCTCTCTCTCTCCTGCTTTGCCTTCTTCCCTCCACCTTTTCCCTCGTTTCCTTCCCCTCCACCGCTCTCTCTCTCTCTCTCTCTCTCTCTCTCTAAAAGCCTTCGTGGGAGAGCTTGGGAGGAGGAGATAGAGATAGGCATGGGAAAGTACATGAGGAAGGCGAAGGTGTCGGGGGAGGTGGCGGTGATGGAGGTCTCCGCCCAGTCCTCCCTGGGCGTCCGCACCCGCGCCCGCACCCTCGCACTCCAGCGCCTACAGAAGCCCTCCCCGGTGCCGGACTCCTCCTCCTACCTCGAGCTCCGCAGCCGCCGCCTCGAGAAGCCACCGCCCCTCGCCCCCAAAGCCCCCCCGGCCAGGCCCCCCCATCGAACCAAAGTGGCGAATACCGCCGACTCCGACAAGGGCTCGCCGGAGGCCTCGCCGGATGCCGAGGTGTCGTCCGGGGAGAATGTTCTCGAGGCCGAAGCAAGGGACAGGTGGGTTTTGTTCGACAACTTGCTCGCGAAATCAGGCTTCTTTACTCGAGGGTTTCGGTCTCTTGGCTTATTGCTAAGTATGGTTTCTCGTTCAAAAATCTATTGGGGGATTTTGGAGTCGCAATAAATCATTTCTTTTTTGTTTTAATCACCATGGGCAAGGTTAGATGCCCCTAATTTTATTTTCCCCTCTTTCTAAAATTTCTACTTTTCAGGGTGTCAGAGAGAGGGAGAGAGAATCACTTATTCATGGCATGCTTTAAAAATATTGGGGTTTGAAACATGTCTTTTGATCTTAGTCATGCTTTGCCTTCATGCTTCTTTCTGCTGAAGAGCTCTATTTTTTTTTTTTTTAGTCTATATCTAAGCTCTTTCATGCTTTGGAGGTCTTAAAAAAAACAAAAAAGAAACCCTGTTCTAGGGTTTTAGGTTAGGGTTTTCATCTTTGAAATTTTTCTTTTTTTCATGCATTGGATTCTCTTTTTCTGGTGCTGGTGCCAGGCTTTACCATGTCTAATTTAAAAAGATTTGCTTTCTATTAATTTCTTACTGTATGATTTGGTGGCTGCTGAGACCTTTGGATGTAATATAAGTCTTCAGTCTCTCTCACGAAAAGTTCTTTCTATTGTTGGAAAAAATTTCTCCTGCACAAAAAGGTTTAGTTTTTCTCTCTCCCCTTCTCTTCTTTTGGTTTTCAGGCCTGTTCCTTAAAATCGGAGACCACGAATCTCATCTTTAATGTGATCGTATTTCTGTTGGTGAAGCCTTGGTCCCATGTTTGTATTACTGTAGAATCTCTGACTTTTGGCTTGTTTACCTCTTTCACCGGCGTTTTGGTGGTTCTTCGGTTTGGTTTCTGGAACAGAGTACCGCATGCAACTTGTGGCTAGGTCCATCTTCCGTTATGCTCTTCTATTATCACTAGGTTGATTATGTAAGGGGGTTTTCCTCTTGTTCTTTGAGTGCTGGATGGGCCCTCCTCCTTTGGTGATCAGTGGTTTTTCCATTGTTTGACATGGCCTGAACTTGATGACTTCATGCTTCCTGCTTATGAGGTGTTCTCAGAGTCGTCTTAGTAGTCTTGTGGAACTTTTATGCCCATATAACTTGGTTTACCAAACTAAAATCGCACTTTTTGCTTATTTTTCACTGGGAAACTTGAGTGGCTTTCTGATGTTTTAAATGTTATTCTAGTTCTATGACTTTTCCCGCTTTCTTCATGGAAGACTTGCTGGTTCGCCTTGGCAAATAACCCGAATAAAACGAGATGGATTTAGTGGGCCTTGCTATTTTGTTACTACGTGCGATCTTTGACAAAAGTTGGCTGATTAATCTTCACAGTCCGGGGAACCGTAAATCTGAAAGCTTTAATGCATTTGTACCAAGTATCTGCACAGAAATGGTCTTCCTCTGTTCAAATCTTGTTTTGTTTAAAAATGAAGTCACGCTGGGACCATCCTCTGGCTGCATGTCGCCGGATTTGCCGCATGGGCCATGCTTCGCTATATGCGACATTTAAAGAACAGGTTGAGAAAATTAATAGGAGCAAACTCAACAATTTTCAGGTTTTTCAAACTGCTTGTAGCTTGCTGATACACTTCATCACCTATGGTATTAGTGATCATGCTTGTAGCTTAAAGATTTTGCATTTTTTTTCTTGTGATGCTGGTGGGATGTTTTCATTTTGAGTGATATCATGTAAATGAGCAGGTCCAAGCACTTGTGATTTTTAGTTTAAATTTTTGTAGCCATGATTGGAGGGCTGTTGCTCATGGTAGACAGAACCATCGTCTTTAGAACTGTTTTCTGGTCCCTTTTTGTGATTAAGCCTAATTATTGAGGCTGATTTAGCTGTCTTTAAACTACCAATAAACTGTGCATTAAGTACTGTTAATTCTGCTTGTGTTCTAGTTTTTTGAGGCTTATGGCGATTGCTTATGATAAATAATGCTCCCCCCCTTCCCTTTGTTTGTTTCTTCTCTTTTGAATCCTATATTTTGGGAAGTGGTGAAGAAATGGAGATTTTACATGTGGACAACCGCAGAGTAGTGATGTGATAAGGGTTTTTTGTGCTATTACTTGATTGCAGGAGTGTCAGGGAGACTACGCCTTGCAGTTTGATAAGGAATTCAGAAACCATAGGAACTCCTGGTTCTACAACGAGGCCCACCAGCTCAACTGCCACCAACCGGAGAATGCAGAATTCAATGCGCAGGAACATCCCAACGGCCCATGAGATGGAAGAATTTTTTGCTGGGGCTGAGCTACTCCAACAACAAATATTTATGGAGAAGTATACATTCCTTGGTTCTCTACTTTTGCGATATTATTGTTTGCTAAGCTCATGGCTATCCTGTGCAACAAGTGCATAATCTGAATCAAAAGGACAGGTTGATGAATGAGCTTTTAGGCTAAAGCTCACTTGTATAAGCATCAGCATGTCCTATAGGCCTTAAGTAGGTGTTGGGCATAACTTGATCAGAGATAGCAATGTTGGAAGATAGATGATGATATGCACAATCTCAGTTATATCGGCGATTCACAATATTTGTTTTGGTTGTTTTAATCCTTCTTGCAGGTACAACTTTGATCCAGTGAATGACCACCCACTTCCTGGCCGGTATGAATGGGTGGAACTGGACTCTTAGGCTGCGGATCTCCACCTTGGTGCTGCTTCTTTTCCTGCAGCTTCTTCATTGATCTCTGCCCAGGGCTTTCAAGGGAGGGCTGGGCTGCAGCAGTGGTGGTGGTGGCTATCACTACCCTTTCTTTTATGTTGTAAAAAAACCAGTAGTCCCAAAGAAACTTTGCAATCTAATGGTCTGTAACCCATATAGAGCTGATGAGCTACATCTAGAGAAGAAAAACCCACAGGTTCAAACTCACTGCAACTCTAACAGATCATGCAGAGGGGGAAAAAAGTAGGGTCAATCTTTTTATAGTTTTCCTTGATAGAACCAGTTATGTATTAGGCTCTTTTGTTGGGTAGGAGGTATACATTTGCTGCATCTGATCTTGTATTTTGTCTATACTGCTGCTGATGGACCTGAAAAGCTCATTGGGAAATAAAGTGACCCATTTGCCCTTGTATTCTGCCCCTGAAATATCTCTTCTTGGATTCCATCTTTCCATATAACAATGCTCCGTACCTTGGTGAATGCCTTGTTTCTGCCGGAGTTTTGAGTTGTTGTCTTTGTTTCTACTGTAGGTACTTGTTTCTGCCGGTGTTTGAGGTGCTCTTTGTTTCACTCGATGAGATTACTCGCTTGTACTTTTTACTGTTTGATGATTCTGTGGTAGAAACATGCTTGTTCACCACTGGCAAATCTTGGGTCATCAAGGGATGTCTTCTGTAGTTCATTTGGTTTTTTATTACCTTCTGAAAGACTGTCCATTCAATACTATGCTCGCTGGATACTGTCCGTTTGCAATCCAAGACCTCAAGTGCATGGAAAGAAAAGTATGAGCGCGACTTTTTATTAAAACACTGCCTGACGCCGAGCAAGAAATGGAAGAGTGATTTAATTTTGTTCGGATACAAGTTTTTAGTTTGTTAGGGGCTCCTGTTTCACTTCATGGGGTCGCATGAGGTTTTTCACATGAATTCCAAAGACTTCTTTTGTTTGATGGTTTCAAAAGTTCTTTGCTTGTCCAACCTCTAAGCCCATTTGTCCATTGTTCTCACCCATTGTTTCGTATGCCATCTACCTATGAAGCTGTGGCGAGTTGGCATGAATTTTTGGGACAATCAATACAATTATCATCTTCTCTACATGTTCTAAGTAATTCGAAGATATTTCAAAACCTCCAAAGATCGTCCGTTCTATTTCATCGCTGGAAGTAGAGGATACAAGGTAGATCTTGCATCACCAATCAGAAACTTTCTGCCTTCTGACTCCTTCCATTCTTGCAGCCAGCCAATCCATAAGTCTATTTCTTTCTTTGAACATCTGGCGCTCTTGGTTTCTTCATTTAGTAACCTTTTATATCTGTGTTGTATGCAGCTTCTGTTCTCCAAACTATCTCCCTTTGGTAGCCTAGATGGATTCAGTTTTTCTTGAATATATGATTCTTTTTTGTAAGAAATCTCTTAATATCTTTTTTCTTGCATCTAATTTCTGTTCTCCAAACCATCTTCCTTGGGGTACCCTAGATGGATTCAGTCTTACTTGCGTTTATGAAGTTCATGAATTTGGGTACCTGCTGACCACACATACTGTTTGTTGATCAGTTTGTGCATTTCACTTCATGCAGTCGGCCGTGTTAGCCGGAGAGAGTTTCATTGAGGCTTGCTATTGTCTGATTAGGGCAACTCCATTGACGAGTATGCGCGTTATAGAATGTCGCCGCCAATTCATTTGAGTGAGTCTTTCTTGCTGCTGGAGTCTCTATCTTTTAAAGCCCCATCAGATTTCCAATCCGAACCCTATTTTCGACCGAAGAAAGTTTTATATGATCTCAAACAAGCCCCTAGAGTCCGTGTGCCTAGGTTGTGCCTAACCCTAAAGCCCATTGTTGGGAAGACAATAACCAATGGATTAATGTAGCCCATTGTTGGGAAGACAATAACCAATGGATTAATGTAGCCCATTGTTGGGAAGACAATAACCTATTTTTTCCCTGTAATATCCTGTAGCTGCAAGCGCTATTATCTTGTCACAAAGTTAATATTGAGCGAATTGACTCGTGGAATGAGGGGAGCATGCTACTCTATCCTTCTATTGTGCTGAATTACATGCCTCCAATTGGAAAAGGCAACACCACAAATCCTGAGATTGTCATCACTGATTGATTCAAACAGCAATAGGAGTGAAGTATTAAGCTTGAAAAAGGATTGTACAGAGTATTAGGTTGATCAATTCATGTATCTAATATAATAGTACTACGAGGTGATAAGCAATGAATAGCCTTTGAGACTTTGGAGTAGCATTTGTTGTTAAGAAAAAAAAGGCTGTTACTAGAGACTCAACAGACCCGAGAAAGGACAGCAAAAGGTCAGTTTTCTCAATCAGATGTTCAAAAGTCAAGAGAAAATAAGAAAATTTCTTCTGAAGAGTTATCAAAATTGTTCGCATTCAAAATTTTCCACCTATGCCACCAAAAGGTCAGTTTTCTCAATCAGATGTTCAAATCTTAGCTACACATGATTAATATTAGATAGACCATTACCAAGGTACTTTGACCTGTTGCTCTGAGCAGAAATGTGAATCCCAAGCATAATTTTGGTATTTTTTGGGTCAAAGTTGGTTTCTAAAGCTCATGGATGAAGTTTAGGATCGACGGCTAAGATTTAAATTATTTGATATGGTTAGTTGTAGTTATAGGTTTAATTTAAGATATTGAGTGTCTTCTTTATAATAATGTGAGGAGTAGAACAGTGTCCAGCATTATGAATATTTATACTAAGTTCAATAATTTCTCAAGCCTTTCGTTTGATCTTTGGCTTTATTATGGATTTATGATCTTCATCTTCTCCTTATTTTCTTCACCTCTTCATTCTGTTCTTTTATGACTCACAAATAGTACAGAGTTCACCTACACCGTATCTTATATGATAGAAGGTTAGATAAGAAGCTTATGGTGAGACATATGGATTGGATAAAAGTAAGGAGATCTAAAGGTCCTAAAAGCCGGAAGTACATGGACTTGATGCGGGTAAACTTATGGAGCTTACCTAAAGTTGTCTTGTTAGCTCACTCTTGTTCTACCTTGATGAAAAGAAAGTTAAGTAGTTGAAATAGGTGTAGAATTGCATGCTAGCTGAAGTAGATTGACCGCGCCAACTCAAAATTCAGAACAAACACCAAACATTAAAAACAATATTTGTAGTGGAAGAAAAAAAATTTGGAAGGAAACATAATTCTATTCAAAAGAAAATAAAAGCCAAAACAATGTGTTTGGCTCTCTCTCACAAAGATGCCTCACTAGAGAGGCTCCACATACAAAAATTATTCTCCCCTCAACTCTTCAGATGGCTTTCTCCTCCCCAATTATAAAACCATAATATCTCTCCTATTACATGACAAAAACATCACTATTTCTCTCCAGCTAAAAAACAAACTCAAATATATTAATTCTAAGACTCAACCTAACAAAAGTGGACTAGCACTAAAAGATACACAATTCCAACTAGATTGGAATAGAATCCTAGTATAAGTAGGACAAATAATGGACTTCTAACAATAGATACCACGAAGTGACAACTCATAGATGGTGATGGGAGTGGAAATGAGTGAAAAAAGAGGATTTGTTTGTAAGTGTTTCTTAGCAAATTCAAGTCCCCTTGGTCCGTGGTAACCAGATGTAGTTATAGAGGACTGCCAATAATTAGACATTTAAAGATGATAAGTGATTGGGTGCCTTGCATGGTCTCTCATGTATGGAAGGTGTTTTGAGTGACAAGGAGAGCAAGGAGGCTTAAAATGAAGAGGCTCTTGGAAGAGCATATAAATTTAAAGTGATACGAGTGCGAGGCATCAGAAGGAAATGAGAATATTTTAGAAAGAGATCTTTCTAGCACTGACTACAGATTGGATTCAAAAAGGTGATGATGTATTGAACTGGGATGAAAATTTGAGTAATAAACTAGAATTACTTTCAAGGTAATGGATGGGGAGATCATCAGTTCATCATGATTGGTACAAGCATGAGATTCTCATGTTTCCAACTAGAAAAGTAGTAGTAACTTCTTATCGCATAGTATGATAATTTCATTAATCTATGCCATGCCTATTACGTGATGTTGAGGGTTTCAAGACTTGCTTTTGGAGTTGTGTAGGCATTAAATTAGTGACAATCTTAAACTAAAAAAATATTGATGGAAAAATGAACAATATGATCTTTATATGTACCCTTGAGTAGTCCTCTATTTACAAAGGTGAACAAATGCATAATAGATAATGATACAAGCTTTTTACAATATATGAATTATAGTCAGTTACAAAAGATGGTATATTAATCTATTTAAGGTCAGATAGATCATCTGGAAAAGGCATCATATCAAGTTAAATAAGATAAGAGGACAAACATGGAAGATAACCATGAGACTAACAAAAAAGATAACAATGTGAGTCGGTCTTAGATTGCTTTCTTTAACACAAAGTTCTGCTTGCTAAGCTAAACTTAAGTGCCAACATAAGTGCTAGTTATGCTGGATGTGCATCTGTCTTCATGGACAATCCAAAGACCCACAACCAAAGGCCTTGATCCAAAAGTTAGATGAGTAAACTCTGCATCCATAATTCCATATAGAGGCGATTCTATTGCTTGTAATTGCCTAAGGTCCAACAATGGTGTAAATCATGTTAGAGACGTTTTGATCTGCTATCCTTGTGTGTCAACTGGCCTACAACAAATATTTATCCTTAAGGAAAAAAAAAAAAAAAAACTCAAAATCTTTATCTTGCCCTTTCTGCCTTTCTTTTTGAAACACAAAAGTTCAAAAATTTTTGAGAGCTCAATCATTTTCAAGTAAGTGTTAGAAGGAGAAAAGAAAGGATACAAAGTGATAGGAAGAACAAATAAAGAAATTAGAAAATTCTATCCAAAGTAGAAATTTCTGATTCTGAAACTGAGTGATTTTTCCGGATTTGACTGCATTAAAAGTCCCAGTAGTCTAAAAATAAAAATTCATAATTACAAAAGAAAGTAGCAAAATTGAGGTAATATTATCATTTTATAGTATGCCCAAGCAAACCCTAATTGGTCCTTGTCATTTAAGATATTTTGTAGATATTTCATATTGCATTATGTTTTCATCATTTCCTTCTATAAAAGTTAAATTGGAACAATGAAAGGGCTAACCCTATTTATGAGAGAGAAACATATCTAATTTTCTTAATGAAGTAGGAGAGGGAGAAATGTAATGACGATGAGATGGATTTCTCCAAACGGAATTCGGGGCAAATTGGAACCATTAACTCTCGCTCTTTGATAGACATCTTTCGGTTCTCGGTCTCATCCGACGAACAACTTTAGGTCAATCCATCAAATTGATTCATGAAGACAGTCAATCTCAATGTGCTGGTGAAGCAAATCATTCCAATCCATCCACGAAGATTAATGAAGGAAGATTAGTATTTTATCCGAGATTTTATTTTGCTACATAGATGTTTCATATAACAACAACAAAGTAAACTAAAGATGGATAAAACATAACAAACAAAATTAGCTAGAGATAGGCCGCCGAGTTAATGTTGCCTAAGTGATGTTATAACTCTAAACTTTTTTGTTGAAAAGTATCAATAATTCGCCATATCACAACCCTCTTAAAAACAATATTATCTTTGTATTCTTGATTATTCCTCTTCCATTAATTTTTTAAAATATGTATGCCAACCTAAGTCAAAATACACCATCAGATGTTGGTTTTATTTAAGACTAGTTTATAATTATATTCTTTTACCATCTATCTATTTTACTTGTAATAATATAAGGACCATATAAAGGTGCCAACTACCTTGTTGTTAAAGTTTCTTGACAGTTGTATTAAGTCATGGAGGTGGATTTGGCTCTCGTTTAGTTTGGAATGGAATTAGAGGTATCTAAACTGAAAAAGAGGTATCTAAACTTTGTATAAAAATCCCATATATTACTTAATTAAAATAACAAAAATAGAATATTCATACATTAGGTGGTTAATTAGAGTTGATACATTGGTAAGCAGAAATAAAACATACTAAAGCTATTACAGAGGCTACAATAACAATACTACCACTATGGTAATGAAGGTTGGATGGCATTTAAATTCATATTGAGATGAGTATAGCAAAGATTATGTATGATATGGTTGAGCCAAGCAATAAAGGTTGCATGACACATGCCTTTTGGAAAGACCCTAGTTGTATTAGACCGTCAAATGATTGAGTTAGCATCGAATCTAACTCTTTGCAATAATTTAAAAGCACCCATCCTACTTATATCAAAGTTCTAAATGATGTATTGTAGCATTATAACATACCAATATTGAAACCTTTATTGATCGTATTCTGTAACAATTGAAATGATCATTATTTGCTTTAAACTGGTATTTCAAAATTTATACTAGAAGTCTAGAATAATCATTATTGCAATAAATATTCTAGAAATGATTTGGTCAAAAATAAAGGACAATAATGGAAAAGTTATGGTGTCATCTTTTCATTCATTTTTGGATAAAATATATATTTGCTATCATACAATCAATTTTGAAGAGGAATTTGATCAAAAAATAGTATTTGATTTTGAGAAGAGGTACAAGTGAAAACAATATCTATTAAATGTATTATAATATATATTATAATGGTAAATGATGCATTAAAATGTAAGGAAATTCTGTGGGATGGAGGTATTCTGCTTTCTCCATAGAACAGTGTGCTCTCCTGTCTTACCCCATCCTAACGGCAGTCTCGATCATGTATCCCGATAATTTTTCCTATCTTTCTTTCCTTCTTTTGTTCTTTCTTTTTCTTCTACCTGTACTTTATTCTTTTCTTTCTTTTTCTTTCTTTTTATTTTTGAGAAGAGGTACAAGTAAAAATAATATCTATTAAATGCATTATAATAGATATTATAATGGTAAATGATGCATTAAAATGTAATATTTTAAATTCTGTAGGATGGATGTATTCTGCTTTCTCCATGGAACAGTGTGCTCCTCTGTCTTACCCCATCTTAACGGCAGTCTCAATCATGTGTCCCGATAAATATTTCTATCTCTCTTTCCTTCTTTTGTCCTTTCTTTTTCTTCTTTCTGTATTTTATTCCTTTCTTTCCTTTTCTTTTTTTTTATTTTTTAGAAGAGGTACAAGTGAAAACAATATCTATTAAATGCATTATAATAGATATTATAATGGTAAATAATGCATTAAAATGTAAGGTTTTAAATCCTGTGGGATAGAGATATTCTGGTTTCTCCATGGAATAGTATGCTCCCCTGTTTTTTCCATCTTAGCGGCAGTCTCGATCATATATCCCGATAAATATTTCTATCTCTCTTTCCTTCTTTTGTTTTTTCTTTTTCTTCTTTTTGTGCTTTATTCCTTTCTTCTTCTTTTTTTAATTTTCTTGCTTTTTTTATTTTGTATTTCTTTTTCTTTTTATTTTTTTATTTTTGAATTCTTTTTTTTATTTTTTTATTTTTCTTTCTACTTCTCTTTCTGGATAGGTTTCGGAGTTCTGACTCCATCTTAGTTTTATTTTTTAAAGAAATAGGATGGAATGGCCGGAATACATTTTGTCTTGTCGAAACGTAAAATTTTGTTGAAATGTTTAATACCTATCTTTATTTTTCTCATACATACATACATACATACATACATACATATATATATATATATATACACACACACATATATACATATATATATACTTGTATATATATATATATATGTATATATGTGTGTGTATATATATATATGTGTATATATGTATGTATGTATGTATGTATGTATGTATGTATGTATGTATGTGTATGTATGATTCTGTCAGCAGGTTGCAGACAAAAAAAAGAAAAATAAAATATCTAGTCCCCGTCGGAAGGAGAAGAAATTATTAGTTGAACCGTTTCTGAACGGAGAGGTAGAGCAGCTCAACGGAAAAGCGCGGCCGGCAGTGAGCTGTAAAACTTGCAAGCAAAAGTTGAAGGAAGCGCTTTTCGAACTTTCTTTTGCAAAGCAAAGGCAGAGAGAAGCCACTCACCGGAGCAGTACGTCACAGCCCGGGAAAGGAAAAAAACGGAGCAGTTCCACAAGGGAGAGGGAACAGAAGTTATTCTCGTGAGAAACGCGTTTCCCCAAAGCCGTCGCACGCGGGGGGCATGTGGGACAGGAATGCCACGTGGCGGCAGCCTAGCCGCACTCAGACTTTGGAAACGGGGCCCACTAGAAGTTTTTATTTCTTTCTTTTTCTCCGATTCTAAAGTTCTCTCCGTCCCATATCCTCCTTCTCTGACCAAATTTATCTAACTCCTTTCTTCCCCCTTATTCTTTTCTTGACTCTTTCCTTCGTATTTGATTGTTTCTTTCTCCTTCTCGTTCCTACCACCCCTTTTTCTCCAAATCTGATGCTCGGCGGATTATTTAACAAAAAAGAGTAGCGTTTTCTTCTGAGTTCTGTTTGGTATATCTTTTGTAAGAAATCGCGATTTCTTGGCAAGATTTTTGGAGGTCGAATTTTCTTGGTGGTAAAGTTGGGCCGGATGGAGGAATTGAAGAACTGGGTTGGTGGCCTGCAACAGCGTCGTGTGGTAAAGAAACCTTCTTTTTTAATGTCTCGTTGTGTCGGCTCTCTCTTTAATTCGTAGGTTTTTGGAATCGGCGTTAACTCCGGCAGGTTGGGAAGGTGGAGGAGATCTCCCATCTGGGCCGAATTTCGTCTGCGGTGCGGCAGATTGAGGTGAAGTTTCTTTGCCTTTCTAGGGTTAGAGTTTGCAGGGGATGGAGTTTCTGGGTTCTGGAACGTGTTTGTGGTTATGAAGTGTTTCTGGGGTTCCAGGATTCTGGGTTTTAGGGTTGAAATTGGTGGGTTTTAAGGGTCAGGCGTTTGGATTCTTTTTCTTTCTCTTTGTTTTTTGTGGAGTTTGGGGAAGCAACGCTATCATCTGTTTTGAAATTTATTCCATGGAGAATTTTCTAGTGCAAGTTTAGCATTATTGGTCCTCGTTCCAGTTTCTTTCATTTGGAGGTTTCTTCTGGTAGTTGATTTTTGGAGGAGCAAGGGTTAATTGTTCACTGCTGCGTTGATTTTCTCCTCGTTCTTCTTTCTTTCTTTCCACACGCCCCCTCACCTTCTAAATTATGTGGGTCAGGACATGTTTGCAAATCTGATTATTATTTTTGTGCTTTTTGGTGCATGGAGGAGTAGAATTCGTAGGGTTTTGTGTGGGATCTGTTGAGGTGATGGGGCAGGTTTTGAAGGGAACAGATTTGGTAATTTGTTGTTGGTCCATGCATCTCTGTACTGCTTATGATTTGTATGAGTTCAGAATTCAATGATTTTATTCTTCTCATCTTGGGATAACTTTATTGGGCTTGGAAAAAATTATTTTCTTTCTTTTCCTTTTCTTTCCTCGAAGAGCGGGGTGATATATTTTGTGGAAGGGTAATTTCTGCAGGAACAAGAATTCGGTGTTCTCTTTTAGTTGTTTTGGTGTCCAACACTGAAACTTGGCAACTTCCTTGTTAGTCCTTGCTCCTTAGGATGCGATATCTAAAGCTTTTAATTTTTCAACAATTGTTTTCTCGTTAACTTCAGTATATTCAACCTTTGGTTCCCTATTGAATTCTCTGATTGTTATGTTAGCTGTTCTTTTCTCATGTTACAGAGGTATTTCTGATATCAGACAGCTGGGGTATAATGGTGAAATGAGTGTTGTTTATGACTAAGCAGCATGCATGGTAGGAAATGGAAGAAGGGACAGGCAATCTCCAGTAGATTAATTCCACACAACAAAATGAAGTGCTTGTGTTCTGGGGAACAACTGAAAGTGGATGAAATGATTCAGTCGTCTGAGTCTGTCGCTACCAAGGATCGCTCAGCCAGTGGGTATTCTTCTCAAAATGGTGAGGGTGAGCAGAGGCTTGACACTAGCAACATTGAAGAAGCTGAATCTTCTCTCCGTGAGGGTGTACGTCTGAATTATGAGGTTGGTCTTTCCTTGTGGTTTTCTTTTTTAACCTTTGCTGTTATGGAACTTCATGGGGAACGGGCAATTTATGCTGACAACTTATGGTGCAGAAACAATGGCTTTGCTGTTACCTTTAGTAGTTTTATTATACATTATATGGTTTCTGTTGAATCCACATAGTTAACTGTCTTAAGAAGCAAGACTCTCATAACATTCAGGAGTCTCTATATATAGTGTTTTGTTGAGTACTCAGCAAACTATGGCTTTTCATTTCTAGACAGTTATATCTGGCATGGATTAGTTTTTTTCATCATTCATCTTTAGTTACAGAACTGTAGTAAAAGATGCACAATTTGATTATTAGTCAGCTCTGTTTACACAAATCCTAGCAGAGCCTCTATTCCTGTCCTTATTTCCTATTTTGCTATCCTCTTTGGCCTTAAGCGCATAAAATACTTTTTAGGATCTATATTTCAGTTACTGAAAAGAAACATATCCTTTCTGTGGTGCTTTTACAAAAATGTTCTACTTGTAGTTGAATTTGTAGAATCATTATTTGAGAATACTATAATTAATACATTATTTTTTTTTTGTATGATAGAATTTTGTGTCTTTTAATTCTAAGGTCATGTCCTCCAGTGATGCTTCCATAAATTTGTATTGACATCGATATTCATTATTGTGCATATCTGTATGAAATCTTAGAATTTGTTTCCTGTTGGAAAAGGAGTGAGCAGGGGTGCTGCTGCATGTTTCATCTGTTCTGATATATTGGCTAGGATGGATTTCTGCTAAATTAGCTCTCTCGAAATTAAACATGAGCAAATAAGTTCACTGAGATTTACCCTTCTTCTTTTGATTGGTCCTTTTTTTTGGGATTGATGTTGTTATCTAAACACTATGGTTTTAACTGCCCATCTTTTAGAGATAGGACCTCGTGCTTTTACTGAAGCTTGCATACATAGATCACTTGTTTGTATAAGCATTTAAATGTTGAGCAATGAAACAACAGATTCTAGATAGATATCCTTTTCAGAACCATATGGAGTTGTGAAATACAGACACCACGGCCATGCAGATGACTGTGATCAATAGGATTTCACCATGCACATCATTTAGGTGCATGGCTTCTGCACTGTCCCTGTTAGTGAAACTCATCTAACTTGATATTTTGCAGGAAGCTAGAGCATTGCTTGGAAGATTAGAATATCAGAGAGGAAATACAGAAGCTGCACTTCGTGTATTTGATGGAATAGACATAGCTGCAATAGCCCCTAAGATGAAAATATCCATTTCTAAAAGAACAGAACGTCGCAAGTTTCGTTCACACTGGGATGTGCCACTGATGTCGAAACATGCTGTTAGTCTGCTTGTTGAAGCAATATACCTTAAAGCAAGAGCACTGCAAGATCTTGGCAGGTTTAAAGGTATAAGCACATTAATTTTTGAGCAGGTTAATATGCATTACTATGCTCAATTTAATCTTTAGCCTGAAGTTCCTTAGCCTTTTTGTTTTTAATCAAGGAGGGCCAGCTGGATCAGTAATACGATTTATATTGCTTCCATTAATGAATCTTGGAACCGGAACCTCTTCCAATAAATGCCACTGAGTAGTGCAGGGCCAAATTGGCGGACCAGAGTCACTTTGACCATTCCATACACTTTTTGAATTATATTTTTAATATTTCAATGATCTAAATCCACATCAAATCTGTCATTAGTTTTAGTTTTATATCAAGTAAGGACTGGCCCTTGTGATGGTTCTGTTTCCCTTTTAGATTCTCTAGCTTTAATCTAGATGTTCTCTGGCCCCTTTTACTCTTTTTACTCTCAATATGTGTTTCCATTTCCACTCTTATGTATTGGTTGGCCAAGCCACCCCCAGGTTAGGTATATATTCCTAGATCATATTCCTTTTTTTGTTATAATAAGAAAGTTGTATAATGCCAAGTATTCACGGCACTCATTAGAATTACAATGTCAGCAGCACATGTAATTGAACTGTTGGAGTATGACCTGTCTATTTTCTGTTATTTGCAAATATCCTGTGTATACATTATGGATTTAAATATTTATATTCTTTGTACCTTATCATTAGAATGAAGGCAATACAGGTTTCTTGCCATTTATGTTAAGGTGATGCAAAAAATCAAGGACAATTGACAGATATTATAAACAGGGGTGGAACCAGAATTTTTAGGGGGGGGGGGGTGCAAAAATATTGATATATCAAATCAAAAACCCAGTAATCAACCTGTTTGTCAAAAAGTTTAACGACATCATGAATAATCTCAATGAAGCAGGATTATTAAAACATTGACAATCAATGAAACCATTAAGTCTCATAATTTATTTAAAGATGTATTTGATTTATAAAATAAAATTTCTATCTTTATTACATTTTACATGTGATTGAAAATGGAGTGTATCATAGCATTATGTGGGCGAGAGGAAGAGGATGATTTGAGGAGCTCCCTTTGATTTTGAATTCTAACAAAGGAAGCAAAAAATTAAGAAGAGACAATATTTGAAGTTTGGTTTGTATCTTAGCCTATTATGTAAACTATAGATGGTGCTGCTTCCTTTTCTTTGTCTATAAAAGAGGTGGAGGAGGATTTGCCCTTTTTTTAAAAAAAATAATTTTGAATGAGAGGACAATGAAACCATGAGAGAGGAGCATCCAGGTTTGTGATTTTATTATTTGATGCATATGGTTCTGAGAAAGGAGCATTTGATGTATAGCTTTGAACCAACTGACTAGCGTTACTTCACTAGTTTTAATAAAGGGACTACTAATTTACTTAGAACTCATATTTTTAACTTGCTTGAGATTAAGTAAGAGCGGTGTACTTATTAAAAGAATGGTCGTACTCTATGAGAGAACAAGGCATGGAGACTAGAGACATTTAGAGGGAGACATGGGACGATAGGCTGAAGTGGGTTTTTGATTTGGTATTGGATTAACTAGTAAGAAAATTCTCCCTCTCTCTCTCTCTATGGATTAGATAAGTTTCCAAGATTTTAGAGAAGATAAAATTATAAATAACTCAACTAGTTAAGAGACTAATTAGGTAATTATTTAGATGCCAGCTTTTATTTGAAGCAAAATTTTAGGGCAGGGGGCCTGGTTTAATTACGATATAACTGTGGTTGATCTTATTTGAAGGGTGCCACCTATTAAACTATAAAAGAAATCCCCATGGGTGTGTTTTGGGGTTTTTTTTTTTTTTGGGGGGGGGGGGGGGGGGTGCGGGTGCCTGGTCCCCTTGGTTCTGCCCTTGATTATTGAAGGCGTACTCAGTTCTATTCTAGAAAGGTCAATCATTTGAGATGTGTTATCTCTAAGGCAGTTAACAGGGAAACTTCAAAAAAAGGAAAGCACATATACATAGTTTTTTCATCTTAGGTAAAGTATATATCATGACTTCTGGAAAAGTTAATTTGATGGATATAATATACAAGATTCTTTTATAGACATCCTGACATGTACTAGGGAGCTATGAAATTATTAGAAGTACCAAGTTTCTAATTGCAGCAGTCTACACTAAGGGTTGACGGTATATCCTCTAAAATCTTGTCCTTGATTTCTGATATTTCAGAATATGCTGCATTTTGCGTCTCACTGTCTGAATGGTGTTGATCTTTGCATTGAAAACATTGGAATGCTGAACAGGAAAGTTGAAGGAACATGGTTCTAAAAAAATAATCAAACCAATAATGAAGTATTTGGGGTATGTGTCTTCTCAAATACAAATGAAAATGGTCATGAGGTCAGAATTATAGCCATAGAATACACTAGAGTGAAATCATCTTTATCTTGGTTAGATAGAAAATCTTCTAGTCTTTACCACTGCTTGATTGGTTTTGGTCATACCATCTCTACCTTGTCTTTGAACTTGCTCGCTCTTCTAATAGTGGGCACTGCTATAGAAGCACGGGACTCATTAGCTGATAAGTGCAACCCATTTCTCGGAGATGCGCAAAGGTGTTGCTATTAAAATAGTAAAAATCATTGAACCTACTTAGAATCCCTTCATGTGTGTGACTATTAAAAGTCGATCATAGCTTTTCATGTTAAATCATGCCATCAATCTTAGCTTCTCATGCTGCCACAATTTGAGCCGTTTTATGTGCCAATTTGTAGCTAAGAGCAACGGGATGACCTAGATAATCTGATGGATAGATGGAGTGGTGTGCTTTAGAGTGCTTTATGTGGGTTTGCATGGTCAAGCTTAAGAAGTAAATATTAAAATGTGTAATATGTGGCTAATCTTATTTGATTATCGTTTTGCAGAAGCTGCTCAAACATGCAACATTATTCTGGATACTGTGGAATCTGCATCACCTGAAGGCCTACCTGAGAACTTTACTACTGACTGTAAATTACAGGAGACAGTGTGCAAGGCAGTTGAGTTGCTCCCAGAGCTATGGAAGCTGGCTGGCTTCTCCCATGAAGGCATCTTGTCATACCGGAGGGCCCTTCTTAGTCACTGGAGCCTTGATGCTGAGTCTGTTGCAAAGATACAAAAAGAATTTGCTATTTTTCTTCTTTATGGAGGTTGTGATGCAAGTCCTCCTAACCTCCGGTCCCAAATGGATGGTTCGTTTATACCTAGAAACAATATAGAAGAGGCTATTCTTCTATTGATGATTCTCCTGAGGAAGTTTAGTCTCAAGAGGATTGAGTGGGACCCATCTATCATTGATCATCTCATTTTTGCTCTATCTGTATCTGGGCAGCTAAATTCTCTAGCCAGTCAGATTGAAGAGTTATTACCTGGTGTCTTGGATAGGAAAGAACGGTATTATACCCTTGCATTATGTTACTTAGGGGAAGATGATAATTTAACTGCTTTGAATCTACTGAAAAAGTTATTGAGCGCCATGGAGGACCCAAACTGTGTTAAAGCATTATTGCTAGCTTCAAAGGTTTGTGGGGGGAACAGTGCTTATGCAGAAGAAGGTGTTTCTTTTGCACGCAGGGCACTTTCTAATTTGGATAGAGGTTGTGACCAAATGGAAAGTGTTGCCAATTGTCTACTAGGTATTTCTCTTTCATCTCAGGCTAGATCTTCTGCCTCTGATTCAGAGAGAGCTTCAAGGCAGAATGAAGCGCTTGAGGTTTTGGAAAAGGCTGAACGAATGATGCTTGGAAAAGATCATAGGATCTTATTTAATCTCAGCCTAGAAAATGCTGAGCAGAGGAAGTTGGATGCAGCACTTCGTTATGCAAAGCAGCTTTTGAAATTAGAGGCTGGCTCAAATGTCAAGGGATGGATTCTATTAGCTCGAATATTTTCTGCTCAAAAGAGGTTTGTTGATGCTGAGACTATAGTGAATGCTGCCCTGGATCAGACTGGAAAGTGGAGCCAGGGAGAACTATTGAGAAGTAAAGCTAAAGTCCAGATTGCACAGGGGAAACTGAAGAATGCAGTTGACACGTACACTCATCTTCTTGCCACTATTCAACTTCGGACCAAAATCTCTAGTGTTGGGATAAAGTCTTCAAAGGTTGTACAGTACCAAGTTCTTTCTCTGGAGCCTGTTATGAAGTTGTTCTGCAAAATACTTACTCATATTTCATTAAGTGGCCTTTTGATCTAATAAAATATACTCAATTTTCATTTAGCTAAAAATTATTTTACATGATATTGTTTTTGATACTTCATCACTATTCTCAGTATGTAACTGATGAATGTGGCTTAATGTAATGCCTTCTTTATTTGAATTTATGGATACTTTCTTTTATGCTTACTTTCCATGTCATTGGTGACAGGGTGGGAAATGTGACAGAAGTTTGGAAATAGAGACATGGCATGATCTAGCTAACATCTACATAAGCATGTCTCAATGGAGGGATGCAGAAGTTTGCCTTTCTAAATTAAAAAGTACTAGTCCATACTCTGCTTTTGGGTGGCATGCCACAGGTAATTTGACTATTGCTTTTTCACTTCTTAATGCCTTTCTTGCATCATTTATATGAAGTTGCATGCTAGCTCAAGGTGCATGCTTTTGTATAGGCTGTGGTGTGATTAAGTATTTTTGGTGTGACTATTGCTGTTTCACTTCTTAAGGCCTTTCTTGCATCATTTATATGAAGTTGCATCCTAGCTCAAGGTGCACACTTTTATATAGGCTGTGGTGTGATTAAGTATTGAATTTTGAGGTTTTATTATTTTTGTAAGTCCTTCGTAGCTAGAATTGAGGGCAGGTGTGGGTGCGGGTGTGGATTCGGGGAAGCAGATAATTTGGAAATCCAATTAGTGAAGAAGCGCTTTAAAAGCAGGGGTGGGTTGGAATTCTCGGAAGATTCAGAAATAGGTGCATTCACCTATGTAGAAGATGTGGGCCATAGAATTATTGCATATAAAACCCTTCTTTTACATATTTACTAATTAAGACCTCCCTTAGCCCAGAAATTCTCCAATAGGACCCCAAGTTAAATTTCTGCCACCCAATATTGAGTATGTACTGCATTTTCTCCCATATATCTTCTCACTCAACCCTTTGGAGCTTACATGCACTGAGCTTCTCATGATCCAAAGTGTGGTCATCTTTAGGTTTGAGCTATAATTGAAATCTCAACTCTATTAGCAGTGGTGGAATTGAGGAGCTGACTAGTTCACTAGCTAGAAACTCCTAAGGGCTGAGTAAGGAGAGACATGGGAAAAAACACAGTAAATGTTTTGTTATGGCTAATGCAAAGTTAGCTTGGGGTCCTTCTGCAGAGTTTCTAATGTAAGGGGGGTGTCGATCTGCAAATATGTAAAAAAAGGGGCATTTATATGCAAATAACCCAAAAAATTAATAATGTTTCTTTACTATTAAATGACTGCAAAATTTAATAAGACTCCTTGAGTGATATGGTCCTGCTGGAATTGCCATCTTTTATAGGATATCAGGATTCTCGCAGAAACACAAGTGATGAGATTTTTGGCCTGTTAAGTTTACTTGGTTACAGAAGTCTAATTCTTTTTAATCTGCACGGAACTATAAGCTTCAATAGTGCTTCAAAGACTAAATGGAGATTGAAATTTGGTATATGTATAATTGCAAATTATGTGATAGGATTTTTGAAGAATGATTGTGTCACAAATGGATCCATGGGTGCAAACAAGTTTAATAGAATATCTAAAATGATGAGATTTTGTCTGATATGTTAAAATAAAGATATAATGCAAGTCAATGTTATCGCAATTATTGATGCTGCAAAAACTATGTAAATTTATTAAACAAGGTTGACATCCACCTCTTGGATTATGTATTTAGTTGCATAGAGGAAGTGTATTCAGTTGCATTTGTCTTATAATATCCCATGTGTTGAGATTTATACTATTATAGAGTAAATTCTGTGTGCATTTTGGGTGATTTAACATGCAATTACTGAAACTCGCACATAAAGTGCTAACATATGTTACTTTTCTAAGGAGACAACGGGTCTTTTTTCCTCTCTATGGGATTTGGGCCGGTCCACCCCAAAACCACTCCTAGGTATTTATGAATATAGGCCTAGCCCAGCCTGTAATCTTATGACTTTGTTGGTTATATTAGCGCAACCCACAAATTCCATAGAATTTCAGCCTAATTATCCAAACAAGCCTTTAGTCTCTGATTGTGCTTCGCACCCTGATATAGGTTTACTTGCTGGAATTAATAGTTAGACACAAGGTTCGGCGTCTCGGTACTGGACATCGTACCAGTACCGCACTAGTACAGTATCAGTACGAGATTTTTTTAGCGCTCCGAGTGTCGATACGCCGCTTATACCGGGTACTGGTATTGAACCGGTATGGTACGCTCCGTGCCATCCGGTTCGGGCCAGTACATCATTATCATGGTTAGACAGTTCCATAACTTATTTATTGAAATGATATTGCTTGTGTTCATGGTTTCTAAAAATTTTACACTTCTCTGCCCACCTGCAGTTGCATGCTAACTTGATTGCTGGTGGGTTGGGGGTGCAAAGTTGAGGAGGCTTAAAATAGGGTCATGCTTGACAATAAATGTTACATCCCATTAAACACTTGGAAGTGCATATTCATGTTCAATAAGAACTTATTTTTGTACGTTTGTTCCTCTAAATTTGTGTTACATAGACCGAATTTGTGCTCATTCCACTAAATTTTTGATAATGCTTTTGTTCACGGCCTCTAATCAATGATATGAAATCATTTCTCTCTGCCCACCTGCCGTCGCATGCTAACTTGATTGCTGGTGGGGTTGGAGGCCCAAAGTTGGGGAGGCTTAAAATAGGGTCATACTTGACAATAAATGTTACATCGCATTAAACACTTGGAAGTGCATATTCATGTTCAATAAGAACTTTTTCTGTACGTTTGTTTCTCTAAATTTGTGTTACATAGGCCGAACTTGTGCTCATTCCACTAAATTTTTGATGGTGCTTTTGTTCACGACCTCTAATCAATGATATGAAATCATCTCTCAAGAAAATAATATAATTTTTTTCTAAATGGATACTTGTGCCAGCTTTCTTGCACGTGTATATTTGGTTTATATTTGATTGATTAATGTCATATCACATTAAAAATTTAGAAGTTCATTTACATAATCTTTTTCTGTATCTGCTTGTTCCTTTAGATTTGTGTTAGACAAAAAAGATGGACCCTCAAAAAGTTATAAAGTATTAATTCTATGTTGTTTCCTATTCTTGTATTTAACCTTTTTGTAGTCAGCAAAAAATTCATGGTGCTGCTATTTTACTTGTATTATATGAGCCATGAGTGAAATTGATTTGTGATGCAATCCCAATTAGTGTATTTTCAAAGAAAAAAACCCGAAGGACTCCATAACACCAGCTGAATTTCTGGTTCTTTGCTTAAAGTATATGAATGGTTTGCTGTACAATACAAGAAGAAAGTTGCACTTACCTCAACATGCTATCCTATGAGCAGACATTTTGATGCCAGTAAATCTGCCTTTATCCTTTAATTTTGCTCACATCATTGATCCTGCTCGTCAAGAACATTATCAAATTTTCCTTTTTCACTTTGTTCTTTGCTTTTGTGTAAAATCTCTTCATTTCATGGTTAGAAATTACTGCTTTCAATGTTATGTGAAGCCCTAGTCTTATTTTAATCCCACTGATCATATCTCAGGGAAGCTATATGAAGCAAAAGGCCTGCTCAAAAAAGCTCTAGGAGCTTATACCAAAGCACTAGATTTAGAGCCCACCCATGTTGCAAGTTTGGTCTCTACAGCAACAGTTCTGAGACAGCTCGGCAATCGGCCAATGGCTGTTGTGAGAAGTTTCTTGACTGATGCATTGCAGCTGGACAGAACTAACCACATTACCTGGTTTAATCTAGGTCTTCTTTATAAAGCTGAGGGTGGCAGATCAGTACTTGAGGCCGCTGAGTGTTTTCAGGCTGCTGCTCTTCTTGAAGAGACTGCACCAGTCGAGCCATTCAGATGACATCTTTATCTAATGGAGGAATTTTATCCTGTAAGCTATTGTACAGCTACAAGGGTACATTCATTTTCTAGAAAATACTATCATATTGCAGTTCAGAGATTGTGGCTTTCTGGAAAGATTACAGCATATCAACACTGTGAGAGTACTTAAACATTGTGGGATTTCATTGTTCACAGGTGTTTGCATTTTCTGAAATAAAAAAGGCATTTTTTGCGGTTTAACAAACGAGATGTCTTATTCTTATGTCAGTAGGTGATAATTGAAGTTTGATTCAGAAAGGAGAACTGAACTAAAGATGATGAACTCAAGAAAAATAGGTTCTCAATTCAGGCTGAGTGGTAGTTTTGTTGATAATGGGTGGTGAAACAAAGTGAGATACAAAGAAATATAATACTGGAAACTCTGAATATTAATAACTGGATACTCTTGAAAATGAAGAGTTGCTTGCCTCTTTCAGGATGCACCAATTGGACTTATATATATGTAAACCATTTGAATTTGAACTTCCAACTTCTAAAGCATCAAACTAATTATTTTCTTTTAATGTAAATTTAAAAATGTCATTGCTTGCTTATGTTAACTAGCAGATACTCATGCTTATGTCCAGAAATAGTCTTCTCTTTTACTTTTTTTATGTTTTCATTAGCCTCCACACGCACCATGTCACATGGACCCATTATTAAGCATCTAGTTGCATGAATCTTGGAAAAGCCAATTGCTGAGCTCATCATGCTTTTGTTTCATGCAATAAACCTGGATAGAAAGTTTAACATGGGTAAGGTTGTCCATCTTTAGTGTCCTAACAATTAATATTTTGTTACTCATTCAAGTAATATCATTTTACTCGAACAAACACCATCATGCCCTGGACCCATCATAATTTCATTGAACTCATCATTCATTTCATCACTGAATGTGGATTGTCTATAGATATTAGAACTTGGAAAAATACTTTCTCATATTAAATTGAGTTATAGCCTTAAAGGCTACACATGGTTGTTCTCAATTCGATTTGGACAAAAAGAAAGTACATTTGAGACTATAGGGGATTTTTCTTTATGCTTGGTGATCCGCAGATATGTTACTACCTTATTGGCTTCCACAAAAGAGAGTTGGAAAGGCAACTAGAATTTTCTTGGGTATGTTAGTTCACTAAAAAAGTGTGGGCATAATCCCAAAGCAGCTTGATTTTCTCAAAAAGAGAAAGGTAAGGCTTGCTTTTGTATATAGAGAGAATTAGGAATCTGCTTCTCTGGAAATCTCGATTTGATGTCTAATTGTACCCTCCTGCAGCTGTTTATACCCCAATGCAAATACTTCCATTTATCTTTTAGGTGATCATCACTTGCTCTGAGTGCAAGACATGAATGCATCAACCTCTAAATGGGCCTTTTCTAAATATTTATTTTCTTTTTGACTTTTAATTCTCTTAAATACTATCAAAAATATTAAGATTATGGGACGACTGATTGAGATTTGAACTGTCAACTTGTAAAAATGTGATGATTGATATTAACGGAATCATGGACTGGCGTACCGCCCGATATAGGGCGTATCATACTATACCGGAAGAAAATTGGTACGAAACTTAACTTTAAGTCGGTACAAGCCCCGTACTAAGGTGTATCGACCTGTACTGAGGCATACCGAGTTGTGTACCGGTCTGTATTGAGGCGTATCAATCCGTACCGAGTTATACCGAGATAAAAAAATGAGAAAAATGGTTAGAGAGCTATTTCGGTACAAAGGTGTACCATATCGAGATTGTTGACCTTGGATGGGATGTTGGTGATGATGCTTTCAAGATTTGTTTGGGTACTTAAAACTATTCATCTTATAATTCTAGCTGGTAGCTGAGTTGCATCTTGGGGGTTGCTTCTTGGTGATTTCTTCATGATTCGCATATGTAGAAAATCCTTGGTGCTATTATCATGAACAAACATTGGATGAAGGAAAAGATTGGTTCTTTTTCTTCTTATACCGCCTTGCATTGCAGAGGTGTGTGTAGAATCGATATTATGCTTCTAGGGATGTAGGTCATAAGTGGGAGGAAGAGGTAGTGGTGGTTGGGTGATGGCTTAGGTGGTGGTGAGTGATGTGGCCAAGGAGGAGATTGGTGGTGGTGGTGATACAGTTAGGTAGTGTTGCTAAGATGGGTGTTGGAGGAGGAGGTGGTGGCCTGCGGATGTGATGTGACCATGGTGGGATGGGGAGAGGGAAAGGTAGACATGAAGGAGTAGAGGTGGGCGGTGGTAGTGGTGGTCAGGTGATGGCAGCTGGGTAAGGATGAGGGAGGCGGAGGGGCCACTGATGGAGGTTGACCTCAGGTGGCAGCAGCACGTGCACGAGAGAGGGAGAGAGAGGTCTTTGGTAGCAGTGATAATGGTGAAGGTTTGGCTGCCTTGGATGCTAGATGTGCCCTAGAAAGAGAAGGGAACAAAACTTAGCTGCTTGGTGAGTAGAAGAAAGAAAAGAAAAGGGGTGTAAGGCTCAACACTGTCTACCATCAGTTTTTTTTTTCCATACATTCTCAGTCCTCCAGGATGTAGGCTAATCCTACCTTATGCCCCTATTTAAATAGTCCATAGTGGGTTGCGCTAGTGATGTAAGTACTCATTTTTCTTCGTGGTATATGACTTGGGTTGGGCTATATTTCATTTGAGATGGATTTGTATACAAAATTATTATTGTTGACTTTGTATTATCGTGGGTGGTATCCCACGGTAGCATATTTGTATTATGTTTTGAATTTGGGGTGTGTTATATCCCTATGGACGAACCTAGGCCATGACCCATGTGGATTAGAAATACTACAACACGTGATATTTGAGCAACCACGAGCTAATCATGGTATTTGTGATTGGGTTTAGACCTTTAATTTAGCAAGGATGTCAGGGCTTAAATAGAGATAGTATGTGAGGACCCATACAAGAATGTGTTTAGTCCCACAATGACTATGCACTGGATAGATCTTGGGTATCTATACATGGCCGAGAATCTTAAATAACACCTTTTAGGTAGTCTTTTTGGGCAAGATTCTTGGTTGTTACAGAAGGCTTAGACTTAAGATTGATCTGTCAAATAAATAAAAGGATATAATAAGATCATGTGAGGATGAAAGTTACTAATCTTATAGATGCAAGATTTCGGATTTTTAATTTTTGGCATCGTTTTGACATAACTAATATCAATATTTTTTGTGGAGCAAACATAATCAGTAATTTTACTCCTTAAGTTGTATGGTTCAACAATAGTTTCTTGTTTGTTAAGGTGCATCCATGTTCTGCAAGGTAAACAAATGGCAGCAGTTTCAATCAATACTGTGATGGTTTGTGGGATCCTAGCCTATAGACAATCTATTAAGTGAAAATACATAGTTTATTGTTGGTTGATTGCTGTTGGAGATAATTGGACCACAATATCTGAATCAAGTTGGTTTTCTTATGTATTATTTAATATCAGAAAATCTTAGTTTATTGTAAACTCTAGGAAATAGAAATGACTTATTGCCTCATTTTTCTTTGTTTCGAATAGTAAAATATAAAAAATTGAATCACCTGGCATTTCCTTTTGAGTATACATAAGGATATCTAGAGATTTTTACAGCTTTATTAGTGTATGATTGCCAAATTATTTTGTTCTTCATGGCTTTCTTTTAATACTTCCCAACAAACGAATAGTTCTGTGAGCCCTGTCGAAACTTGTAGGTCTCACATGGGTACGTAAGGAAGACTGCTTTGATTAATCAGGAAACAAGTCACTAAACAAAGTGTTGAGCTTTTCAGCTCAATGTTTGTTTATATTAAGTGATGGAGGACGTTGGTAGCATCCATTGAAGACCTATAAAAGGCATCCTAAGACTGGTTCTAGTGCTCAGCCTTGATTTGGACTGTATTGGATGAGGTGGGGCTCTCTTGGAACCTTGCTTAGGGTCAATTAGCCATTATAGAATCTTAATTTTTTGTTTTTCAGTAGTATTATATTGATCGTTCAGTTTTATTAACATTTTCTTAGGTGTTTAGAGTTAGGGGTATTTTCTAGATTTTCTGGACATGAGCTGTCATATGGCTCATGGGCCACATGTTAATTTTATTCATGTTTTGGGGCTTTATTTATGGTCTTTAGTTGGGTTTTATTAGTCACATTTATAGATTTATTTTTTGGAGTTTAAGTCCTAGTAGAAGTAAGGGTATTAGAACTCTATAAATGAGGTTGTAATTTCTCATTATTAAAAAGAGGTGGTTAAAATTTCAGATGCAATTATGCTTTCTCTTAGAGTTCTGTGATGCAATTCTAACCTTAGATGTGATGCCTACAGGATTCTAGATGTGATGCCTAGAAATTCTCTCTTTTATTCTTTTTTTTTTAATGACAGCACCATAAAACCTCAAATTTAGATCTGATTTCATCCCCACTGAACCCTATCTACCAAAAGCAAGAAAACCCATTGTTACCCATCCATCAATTAGCCTTCAAATTCAGGAATCAAACAAAAATTTTATTCCCTTTTATTTACTTCCAGCTCACATAAAATCCTCAATACTTCATCTTTGTGTCTCTAGTTTGCACCCAATTTTTTTCCATCCGCATACCAACATAAACCCTAGCTTTTTACATAATTTCCCTACGCTTTTAGCCCAAAACAACCCGTTAAACATCCCTAATTTTTCCTAATCAAGGCTGTCCTACATCATTAAGTGGTGATCTCATCGATTGTACTTGTTGATAGATATCTCTTTGCAAAAACCTCTTCTGGGAGACTTGCTTGCAGGCTCTATATTCATAAAAAAAACGTATAAAGCTCCTTTGTCTACAAAGGAAAGAGATATAAAATCTTTCTTGTACTTCATCGGAAGTGATGTAGTTCACTCCAATATTGTTCACAGTGTGACTTAGAAGCATGAACCAAATTGAACTTGAACTCAAAATGTATATTAGCGACCATCTGCATTAATTGCATGGTGTGAGTAATAGAGGGAGTGGTATGAAAGATCTTCAAATACAAAGTTACAGATTTAGAGCTGGATGAGACACAAAGTGCAGCTTATTTTTCTATTATTTTATGCTGCTTCAATCACTTTATGGATTGGTAATTTCCATGGATTCTTCAGCATGCAGATTCAGATGCAAAGGATAGATCAATTTACAAGAGTTTTAGGTGAGAATTTGTTATCTGAATTATTTTTAGTATCGCTATACCTGAAAATTTCCATGAATAATGTGTATATGCTAAATTTCCTAATAAAATTATCATGGTAAAGCATGCAATGTCTCTTCTTGATGTATACTCATAATTAGGTTTTAGATAGGCCTCCAACTTGATTGTTTCTTGTTTTCAGAGACACCACGGTAGTTGACATCATTCGGTTGATAACAGGGGCTTTAATCTAAGAAAGAAAATAGAGCTAACATCTTGTTTCGATATATTCTTTGATGTTCGTAGTTTTTTTAATTTGGCATAGGATACCTTTGTGTTTTTGAAAAGATCTTTCTATAAAAAATGAAAGAAAGAAAGAGGATAGGAGTTTTCTAAGTTATGTAGAAATTAATGTATTACTCATGTAGAAATAAGAAATTTAAAAGTGCAAACTGTGAGTGAGAAGAGAACCAGAGGAACCATGGGAAAGTGGGCATTTCCATAAGCAAGCATCATAAGTTACCGTCATTCATATGTGGGTCAGATGGGAACCATGGGATTAAGGGTCAGTATTAATGGCAAATTCTGTATCTGGAAGCTAGCATTATGTTCTATTAAAGCTACTGTTCCTGTACGAGCAGTGGAATCAATAACAGTGAAAGTCATTTTGGAATCGCTGAATTGGGTAAAAGAAAAGAGGAGACTGAAAAAAAAATTTGAGAGTAGTGGGAGACTGAATAATTAAAAAGAAAAAAAAAGGTCTTTACCTTTGACTAGAAAAGGAAAGAGGAACTACTAAATTGGACCATCTTGACCCTAACCAATCCAACTCAAATCACCTTCTAGGCCATTTGTGACCTAGCTGTAGCAGGTTTGGACCACAGAGTCCATTGCTTTGAGCCAAGGTGCCAGGCCAGCATGTTGGATGATGTTATATATACCCTTCATGTTTCTGTTACTGGAATTCGGTAAACAAGATATTCACAGAGCCGTGGTTTCATTCACTTTATGTATATTTACCTAGGTCCCATGGGGGTAATACTTTGTTGAGTTTTATATTCAGGGCACCCACCCTTGAAATAAATTTATGCTTTCTCACTAATTTGGGGAACTATTATGCTGGTTTAACTTCCTCATCCTTGTTTATGATTTTACTCTATGCTGTAGTCTATAGATGTTCCTGGTAGACATTTGCTAATTGTTATAATTGAGTTCCAGAATGCTCATTCACAATAGTATTAATTTTGGCTTCACGAAATAATATTTGTCATGTCAATCAGCGAGTCTCTGTTTGGTTGCTGAGGAAGTGAAAGAACAGAAAGACGGATCTTTTCTATTCTTTAATACTGGAAAGAAAAATAAGGAGAAGAACAAAGAGATAATAATGAGCCAAAATTTTTCCAACTAGCCTAGTATTTTTCCATCGAAAGCTAATAACTTTGAGAGATCAACAAAGGCAAGTGGTTCAATGATGAGAACTTTCTCTACAACTCTGCAATGTCGTTTGAAATCAAACATGAGAAATTTTGATATGTTCTTTTCTTGCACTGATTTTGTTCCAGCTCGCTGCAACCAAACAGAGCCTAAGAGTGTAAAACATATATCTGCTGGTAGCCCGGCAAGAAATTGATCATGCTTGTAGAGAGTTTATAAAAGTGGGTTTCTGTATATATGCACTCCAAGATGGCAAGAGAAGCCCAAAAGGTAAGCTCCCATCTATTTTAAGAAAAACTTGACAGTAAGAAAAGTCTTTTTTTTCATACAAAGTGGTTTCTTGGTGGTTTAAACTATTTTGATGGATTAGCATGGAAATTTCTAGGAGAATATAATACACTATTGTGATACTCTGGGAGAACAATAACGTAAAGACCATACCAAGGAAAGCTAGTATTTTCATTAACTTTTTTAATTTTCATTGCAGCCTATTGCAGTTTTGTTTTTGAAGACCTGCTCATTGAAGAAATTTGCATGTTGTTGATTTATTTTGGATTTACTTTGCTTGTATCCTTGTATAAAATGATTCTCATTTCCTTTTTAGTATCCCTATCCCCTATTTCTGTATTTTTCTTATTCCTTACATCCACTTCCTTCAAACTTTTTCCTAACTGCAAATCTTTGTAGATATGAAGTAAAATTCCAGGTCTCCTTTGTGACTAAGAGGCAACTACATTATAGTACAAAAAGGCAAAAATGCATGCTATGTTCATCTTATTTATAGATTCCCTTCTTTTTTTTTTTCTGTGCTAGACGAAAGGGGAGAGAGGGGGGGGAGGGAAACCTCACCCGCGTAGCAGCCCCCACCTCCCTTCCATCAGAGAATGTTCGATGCGGGTAAAAATTTTGTTTATACCCTCCCCGATCCGTGGGTCACCCCATGTGTGAGTACGTCACCCTAGCGCCAGCTAGACCAGATAGCATTTCCACCGAGCGTGTCCAGGCGGAGGGCATCTGGTCCCCACATTTAATCGACGCCTGCGAGTTTCGAACCTGGACCGCGCCGATGGAAGAAAAGCCCTATTCTAACTGTGCTACCACCTTGGTGCTGAAACTTTTGCAAGTTCTGACTGCTACATATGGTGGTAGTATTAACAATAATGTTGTTGTAATTTATATGTAATTCATTTCATCATCTGTCATTCAGGAGCTGAGTTCAAAAGCACCGCCAACAGGGTGCCTGGTTTGGCCTTGATTGGTGCTTTTGAGTACCTACCAGTGCATCATCTTGTGGAATACTTGCCTGATCATTCTCTCAAATTGATACTCGAGGCACTCACTGTCAAGAAGAAAGGATGATTGCACTTGGGTAATTGTACTTGCTGAGAATAGCTTATGGCTTCATCTGTGATACTGAGAATAATTCAACATTTTCTGACACGGTATCAGCGTAGTTTGGTACGGTCCCAGTTTATTAAAGTTGATTCTGGCATCATAGTTGTAGTTGATATTGAAGGTCAGATGAATTTCGGCTTCTCAGCATTGAATGAGAAAATCCAATCCTGCATATTACGGTCCAATAATTGTTAATTAGCTTTCGTGTGATTCTTCATTTCACTTCTTGCACCCAAAGAAAAGATGGCTTTACTAAGAGATTCTGATTGCTTCTCAATGTCTCTCTACTTATGCCCTTAAATCCAACTCTTTCATTGCTGGTAAAGTGATCTACGTATTTCATGATCACAGGCTGAAAGCAGATCAATAGTACCTGGACCTGGAAAATAAGGGCGGAAGAGAGGTATTTCTTTCTTAACTTTTTGGTGTGATCAGAGTGATGATCAATGAGATAAATCAGCCCATGCAAGTTTTGAAGGATCCGGGTTGGCTATTAGCATTCAACCGGTCATTGTTTACCTGATTTATCTTGATAATTTTTTCCACAATATGATCTGCTGAATACATTATTTTCTATATCCTGCATCCTCCTAGCAGTTGTTATATTCCCTTAATATCTGTTTTGCTGGCCCCAGGCTTGCTGATCAAGTGGAAGGGAGCAAACCCAGATTCATAACAGGTTGACGGGTTTCTGTTATTCTTTGCATGATAACTAAAATGAGGGGACGACCTCAAATATCGAGTACAATGTGTTGCACAGAGTACGACGAAGAAGTCAATACGACTGTTGGAGAAACTTCTCCAAGATATAAATTTTATAATAACAAAGTCCGGTATATATGAGGCATGGAAGAGCCTATCGTGTGCGCTCCCAAGTGGAGTTTGGAAATTGGAATCCATTGTTTCAAACAGCCTGACTACTTACTGGTCCAGGAGAAATCCTGGCTTCTGAAAGAAAGGTTAGGGACATGGCCTGTGCAGATGGTACCAATATTTTTCTCTCTTGCTCTTCTTTATTTTTCCTTCAACACAAAAAAAGGGTAACCATGAGCCTGCCTGACTTGCAGGTTTGCAGATCTCACTGCACTTTTTAGCTTATTGTTTGAAACAATTGAAATGAAATGTTAAAAAGTCTATTGATTCTTGTTTGTGCTCGGGGTGGTAATTTTCTTTGCTTTAGCTAACTAAGTTTGTCCTACACAGCATCTTAAAATTTATTTTTGTTAATGTTTATGTATGAATATCAGTTTTCATTTAATTTATTAATATTTCCTGATAGATTGGTCTAGATTTTTCAAGATATACAAGATTAATAAATAAAGAAGCATTTGCAAGAGGCGGGCCGCATGATTTTTTTTTTTTTTTTGGCAAACGCATCCAGTGGCTGATTGAATGAATCTTCTCATAAAATTTCTGATTTGCTAGCCAAAGCTTCTATATACATTAAATGTTGGGTACCGATTTGTTTCATACCATCAGCTATTCGCTCCCAATTTAATGATTCAGATAAGTAGGCTTCTAGATGACGTTAGACATAGGGATGGCAATCGGGTCGGGTCGGGCATAAATGGGTCGGATCAAAAATCATATATTTGAATCTGACCTATTTATTAAACAGGTCAGAAATTACAATGTAAATCCGACCTGTTTATTAAGCATGTAATCCAATTCGAGTTTAACCTGTTTAATAAACAGATAATCTATTTAAACCGTTTCTTCTTGACCTTTTTAAACAGCCCACCCGACCTCCTCCCCTCCCCATTCACTCCTCACCCGTCTCCTTTTTTTGGGGGGGGTAAAATCTCACCTGTCTCCTCCAAGACCTCCTTTCTCATCCTTCCAGCCCTAAAGACATCGCCTTTCTCACTTCATCCACCTCTCCCTCCGTTCGCCGCCAACAGCCGCCGCCTACATCCCGGAAGTCCCGTCTCGGAAGCCGGAAGGTTCCACGACCCCAACCGCGGCCTCAGAAGTCGGAAGTTCCCACGACCCCAACCGCGGCAAGCCCTGGGCCATCAATTCGTGCGTCTCCCTCCGCGGCCACCGCTCGCTCCTCCGACGACCCCTCGGATCTCGATGAAATCCTCCGACCCTTGGCCTCCGACGCCGGCGGCGGCGCCATCGTCGTCGTCGAGTCCCTCCTCATCGACCTCCTCGGTATCATCGAAGGCCTGGCGTCCTTGGATCTTCTGCTTCTCCTCGGCATCATCAAGTCCCCCCTCACCGATCTCTTCAGCTCGTTTGTTCGTCAAATCTGAGGGGACCAAGGTCAAATCCCACGAAAAGCTTAGATTTGAGGGGACGAGAGTGCCAGCAATCGGCAGAGGGAGGCAATGGCCGGCTTCGATCTTCGATGGAGGGGCGACGGCTTGAGGGAGACTTTCAGTGGCTCGGCAGCCAGGAGAAGAGAGGGAGAGATGGAGGAGGGAAAGAGGGAAAGAGCCTAGGGGCTCTAGGTTTGTTTTAGTTAGGTTTTGATGTGGTAATCTCATCTCCTGCTCCCAGCCGTTAGATCTTGGAATTGTTAGCCTCCATCTGTTTTATTTGGGATAAAATCAGGCCCAATGAGGCCCATATATTAAACATGTTATACGGGTTAAATGGGTTAGACATCTAAAACCTGTATCCGACTTAATTAATAAACAGGTTAAACGGGTCAACCTGTTTATGATCCGAATCTGTTTGGACTAAACCCAAACCTATTTATGGTGGATCGAACACGGGTCGGGTTGGCGGGTCGGGTTATATTTTGCCACCCCTAGTTAGACATCGAATAAACCTAGTTCGAAACTAATGAGTATGGCAGGAGAAATATTAAGGGACAGTCTCTTTCCTTTTTTTTTCCCTCTTCCTTTTTCCTTTTCTTTTTTTTCCCCTCTTCCTTTTTCCTTTTGTTTTTTGGCATGCCCTTCGAAACTAAGCCCCATTTGGGGGAGTTTTTGGAGGGCCAATAAGCACTTTCTGACCCTCCAAAAGTATTTTTAGATAAAAAAGGATATTTGGTAAAAATTTCAAAAAACTGTTTTTAGCTTTTTAAGAAAACTAAAAACAGCTTTTTGGGAGAAGCTCCATTTTGAAGCTTTTCGAAAACGCTATTTTCAACTTGTCGGGAAGCTATTTTTTTATCAAAATACCCCTATTTAAAAATCTCAAAACCCTCCATTCCACCGCCTTTCCCTCTCTCTCTCCCTCTTTATCTCCTTCTCAACGCTGCTTGTCATTTCTTTTTTTCTTTTTTTTAGTGAACCCATAGCTGCCCATGGTGGCAGCCACCACCCGTGGCCGGCGATCCCTCCGCAGATCGTCATGACGCCACCCGTGGCGCGCGACCGGCCTGTGGAGCAGTTGGGCTCGGTCGTGGGGTGGCCGGGCCTCCGCCAGCCGCAGGACCACAGCGTCCCAACCGCAGGATCGAGGCAAGTTGCAGCGAAGCCCCATGGCGGTCGACCGTGGGGTGCTCTTTTGGGCGGCGACGTGCGCTTGCGGTGGAGCTGTGGGGCGGTGATGTCCGCCGGCGGTGGTGGCAGCCGCCTCGGCTCCCTTCCGCCGAGACTGCCGCTAGCCAACCGCGACCGCTGCCAGCCATGACCCGACCCCTTCCCGCGACTGCCACGGCCCGGCCCCTTCCGATGCTGTCGGCCTTGCGGGAAGAGAAAAAAGGAGAAAAAAGGGAAGAGAGGAAGGAAGGAGAAGAAGAGAAGAAAAAAGAAAAGAAAAAAAAAAAGAAAAGCAAAGAAAAAGAAGAAAAGGAAAGAAAAAAAGGAAATAAATAAATAAATAAATGCATAAATAACGAGAAGAAGAGAAGAAAAAAGAAAAGAAAAGGAAAGAAAAGGAAGAAAAGGAAAAAAAAGAGAAAAAAAAGAAAAAAAAAAGAAGAAAAGGAAAGAAAAGGAAGAAAAGAAAAAAAAAAGAGAAGAAAAAAAAGAAAAGAAAAGAATAAATAAATAAATAAATAAATGCATAAATAAATATGTATATAAATGAACGAATAAATAAATAAATGCATAAATAAATATGTATATAAATGAACAAATAAATAAATAAATAAGATAATAAATAAATATATTTCAATGAAATAAAATAATAAATAAATAAATAAATAAAAATATTAGTAATTTTTTAACTAATTTTACCACCTAGCTAAAAAATTTGTTAAAGAAATAAATGATCATCAGAAGGGTAAAAATAAATTTACACTAATAATTATAATATTTTATATATTTATTATTGTATTATACTATAAATATAATATTATATTACATTATATCATAATATATTGATATATTATGCTAAATAATTTAATATTATATTAAAGTATTATCCTATAGTATATAATGTTATGTACTATATTATAATAATATTATATTACATTATATTAGTATTATACTATATCATATATTTATATATTAATACATATTACATTTCATTATGCTCTGTTGTATAATACTAATAATATCCTTTATGATCATTTTGTTATACAAAAATACTTTCTCAGTTTGTTTACCAAACATATGTTAAAGTACCACAGCACTTTAGAAATATAGTTACCAAACAGCAAACAACTTTTTATAAAAGTCCTACCTCCAACAGCTTTACTTTCAAAAACTCTACTGCCAACAGCTCCCCCAAACAGAATCTAAGCAATTCCATTAGCCTTAGTTACAAAATAACAAGAGCTTCAATTTATTATAGTAATTCACCAAAAAGGAAAAGTAATCCATCCATTATCTTCTGCCCCAAGCAACGAGGATCTGGATCTCCTTGGTACTTCGGATTATGTCCCTACCTCTTTGTTTAGAGAGCGAAACCATAAACAAGCAAGACAGCATAAGGATCTCAATTAAGTTCTATGAAGGTTAAGGATATAAATAAGCAGTATGGTACAGGGCAAAAAATTTAGTCAGATTACAAAAGGCTACTCCCCACAACTTCATTCTACGGAAACCTAATCAGTTTGATCTTATGACAATTAAAATAGGTTACTCTAAAATCAATAGACATCATGTTTGAACAGATTATATCTGTATATCCACTCTATCAAATGACGAACCTATCTTGTCAGCTCAAATCACAAGAGCCCTCGTCTACAGGAATGTCTCATTATGGGTATCAAATCACCAGAATATCTGACCAAGAAAACAAAAAAACCGCCTCATGATTCATCAAACGGCCAGCATCCTAGCGTTCATCTTGGGAACCGTGACAGGTAGAGATCAGGTGGGACATAGCCAGCTGTCACGATCCGCTCACTGTAGGTCCGGCCATGTAGGCTGTGTGCTGCCATGCAAGCTGCCTCTTTCCTCATGAATTCTACAAGAACAGACCCTGGTTCAAACACATCGAGATCCTGAACCTGATTATCATCATCGCCATTGCTTGCACCTGTTTTGTCAACAGCTTTGTCGACAGCAGTACTCAGAGTTGCATTTTCAATGGACATGCAGTCATAATCTCCTTTGCTTAAATTTGCTCCATCTCTAACAGTAGTTTTTGAATCGACATTCTCCATCAACATGTGCTCGCCATCTCCTCTGCTTGCCTCTTGTTTGGCAGCAGAACTATTCAAATCAGCATCTTCGGCAATCGTGGTATCCACCTCCAGTTTTGGTGATGATTTCGGAACTATGTCGTTCTCCACTCCAACACTTTCTTCTCTTTCAGCATCTACATTATCATCGAGCTCAGTTCGAGGGTCTCCTGAAGGTTCATTAAGCTGTTGAGCATCTTGAAAAACAACGACACTATCAGATGGAGAAAAGTCAGCAGATTCCTTCTCAAGATCCTTTGTGGAAGTCTCATGATTACTTTGTCTGTCTTCTGAAACATCCCTGGCATCTTGAGGCTCATTGGCATCATTTGTGGCAGGTATATTTCCATCTTCCTCGGAATCACTTCTAGGACTTGCTGCTGTAGATTCTATCTCGGTTGAGCCAGCAAGGGTTTCTGGTTCAGAAGCTTTAGGAGCAGTTTCAACAGTGCTTGTAAACCTTATTATATTCACAGATTTGACAGCTCCAAACCTGCAAGTTTAGAGCAGAAAGTAATTGTTGCCACTGTGCTTTTACAGAGCATGCAAGAGAGATTGAAATCAAGTATCTAAAACATAATGCACCTTCCACACTCTAACCGAATATCTTCCAATGTTTCCTCCAATTCAGATTCTGATAGCAGCAAAAATTCCTCTCGGTTGAACTAATTTAAATTGATGGAGATATCAGCAGTTGTCACAGTCCGAGAAAATAAAGCAAAAATATGAAATACCTAATGATAGCTATATAATAAACAAACAATGATCCATTTTGGTAGGTTGGTAGAAACCAAAATGAAATATTTATATTAGCTTGGATTATGGGGAAAATATAACATACCACATTTTTAAGCTGCAGGACCTTTGTGGAGTCAGCAAGTAATGGCTTTGCATGCATGGGAATACCATATGATGGAGCGCTTTCAGTGTTTTCCTGTGAAACCAATATGGTTATGGTTAAGATGATAATCAATCAATAAAATAAGAGATTACAATATCAGAGTGAAAGAAGATTTGGAAAATTAGAAAACCTCCACATGGGCACTGGGAAGAGCTTGAACTGCAGTTAAAATGCACCCACCAAGCTTCATTCCATTAAGTCCAGCACATGCCTTCCGAGTAACTGAAGGATCTGCATACTGCAATATCAAATGTAGCTATTAGTCAGAATTACTAGCATGCCTCGAGAAAAAGGCAGATCAACGACATCAAGGATTGGAACTGACATACCTCTAGAAAGGCACATGGTCCATTCAGCTCCTCATTAAACTTGTAGTGGTATGCTCTCAAAGACCCAAAGGCACTAACAATCTCCAAAAGCTAAAAGAATGGAAAAAACCAGTTTTTACTTTTTAGGTAGATGGGCAAAGAGTTCCACACACAAGCGTGCATTGGGAGTGCGGAGCAGGAGAGAGAGAGAGAGAGAGAGAGACTGGATAAGCAGCACGAAGGGTCTGATGGTCATTAGGATTTAGATTTTTTATAAGAATAAGATCTTCGTATTACATTAACTTACCATGTCAGACGACAGAGCCTTGGAAATTCCACCAATGAAAATCTGCAACAGCAAAAAAGCCATGTCACCTAATATCACGACAATATAAGTGAATGAGAAGCAGCAAAAAAGTCATGTAGCCCACCAGGATGAAATAGAAAATTCCAAGTTTTTGTTGCTTAGAAGGGTTTCTAAGAACTCAGGTGGTCAGATAGTAATAAAAAGTAGCCCAATGCAGAATTTAGGGGAGACACTCATATCAGTTGAGTTCCAATCAGGCAAGACACACTTAATATGCATAACAGAGTAGTTTACTCGATTTCATTAAACTAAAAGAACTCTAAAATCAGAAAAACGGGTGATGAAACATTAAGGTCAAGAAATAAGTCCTTGAAGAGTATGCTCAAATGATGAGAAAAAGGCGACCTTTAACTCGATTTCATTTCTGACCATTATGTGACGACTCCTTAGCACTTGATAAGTAACTAGAACTTCAAGAAATAACAGATTATTCCTAACAAAGTCAACATACAGATCAATATTTTGGAAACAATCTGTAGTTAGCACATGGAAATCAAATAGTCTAGAATCTAAGGAGAATACAAATTAACATGCGATGCAACATGGTAACCCACTTATTCTGAACCAAGAAAAAAAAATACAAGCAAAGAAAAAAAGTAGATATTTTTTGATAGATTAATTTTTGCTTCTATATTTCCAATATTTCTATTATACTGGTAAAAGCAAATACAGGCAATATTTTCCTTTCCCCTTCTATAGGCAGCATTCCTTGCTAGAGCACCCTCTATAACAAAACCTCTATAAAAAATCAGCTATGATAGGAATAGCCTGTTAATATGGTTTGCCACAAAACACGATACATGAGTTCATACTAAAATAATAATAATACTCACGTAATTAAATACATTGCATTTTGACAACACAACTTAGTCAAGTATCTATACTCTTCTCGTGGGTTTTAGAAATTACCAATGATTCAAATAATTCAGGAAAGTGTTGTGTCCAGAAATTCTCTATTTATATAAAGACTCCCATGCCTTACAATGTTACAAGGTAGTCCAAACGGTTTATCAATTCCTATCTCACCCTGTTATTTTCCTCCATCTGCTTTTGGAAAGAATGAGAGACGGGTGAAATGAAAGGCAAAGGAGGTGGCAATAAGTTAGAAGAAAAACAACAGAGGCATCAAAGGAGAGAAAGAAAAGGGTCACAAGTTTGGTAATTCCTTCATCCATTTTCCAACAAGCATTATCTTGGCCTACTACCACAACAATGTTCCTCCCTTACAACCCATCCCGCTCCTCCTCCCACTCAGACTGCTCAGGCATTGTTCATCACCTCCCCTCTACCTAGACTCATCAGCCATGAAATTGAAAGGGATCATGATAAAGGGACAAGGAGAGGGCAGGATGGAAGGTATGTCTAGCCATTTTGGTCCCTCGGTCTACATCCTCCCAGACAGCCAAGGACACCAATGACATCACCTCCCAACTATAGAGCATTGTAGAGCTGGATCGGAGCTGTCCACAGCCAAGACAAACAATATCTGCCACCTGTCCTTAGTTCGCGTGCTCTTCAGGTCATAGACTAAGTCATCAAAGTACTCAACGACCTCCAAGAACTCTTTAGCGCATGATGGACTGATGGCTATTGTTGAGCAATGGCCTGATCAAGATCACTGCCACCTGAGGAGAAGCAGAGGTGGATAGCATTAAGACAGCTAACTGCCTCCACAGAATGAACCAGCACCAGAGTCCAGAATGGCGTGGCATCGGAAGGACATCCAGTTGACAAAGTTGGCAGCAGCAGCACCATGGAACAGCTGGTTGAGAGCATGGTCATCCAGGCACTGACATCAGGGTGGGGGGCAGCAACCTCAACGCAGTTGAAGGCAACAGTGAGGCAAAAGGCTGAATGGTGGTCACTGAGCCATAACCTGAACACCTGCTGTTCATTCCTGGCAGTAATGGAGCCAACATCAAGAACCCCTTACACCACCTTGAACCAGAAGAAGCACTTGGAGGCAGCGACCACTAGAAGGTGGAGGGAGACAAGGACAGATATTATATTGGTGTATGGCTAGAAGGATTTTAGTGTGAGTCTAGCACAGCTTCATTTCCTCCTTTTTTTTCATCTCGAGCATCTCTCGTCCTTTCCATTTTCTCCATGTAAAAGCTAATGGAATAAAGTAGGATAAGGAGAGAAATTGGTAACTTATGACTGCCTTCAAACGCTAAAGGGCATGAAGTCTTTTTCTATAAATAGACAACTACTTGCTCTGGATGTAGCAAAACCTGCTCTGGTGTCATCACTACCTATAATTTAAACTGAAAACAAAAAGGGAAAAAGCTGAACTTTGCAGCTAGCTCATATAATATATCTGTCCCATTTTATATTTTTACTCTACATCAAATTCAATCTGGATTTCTATCTGACCTGATCAAACTGGAACATCAGCTTAAGCTTGAACAGGAACTTTTGTCAATTGACCAGTGTAAGACTTTGGCAGAGCATACCAACCTAGAGAGATTGCATTTCATCTATCTTAGTTTTGGCATATGCAAAGTAAACACTAAGATGTCAAGTAGATGATAAATGCTTAAAGTTTGCATGCATCTATTCCAGGGGACTGCATAAAGTGTGACATCTTATATATTACACCATCACATTGTTAAACACTGGACCATGGTTCAATGCTTATCGTTATTCAGACTCAATATATGGTTTTCTGCTGAACATTAACATGTTAATGAATCCCCATTTTTCTCCCCTTTAATTACAAGAGAACTGACAGCAATTTGAGAGGAAGTAATTGCCATACAAAGTGAAATCAAATAATTAGAGAAGGATGACATACACCAACCTCATTAATTTATCACATTCCTGTACATTTCTATTCAATGTAAATAAAAAATCAGCAATCACAAATGGGCAAAGGCAAAAATGACACGTTGAATCAGCCATTAAAAGACAAAATTCTAGGAAATATTAAGCACTGAGAAAAAAAAAATTAAAACTAAACGAGCCAACTACAGGCTGCATTAGAATATGCCTCGGATACCTTTTGGGGTGAATCCTTCACAACATCAGATATTGCTTTAGCCTCTTCCACTGGTTTCTCTGGGGCTCCAGTCTGCATGAAAATAGGAATTGTCTGAAAACCTGGTACAGGAGTATTGACCATAATATACCTCAGAAAGCTTCATTAGTTAAATAAAATGCATAGCAAACAAGAAGCTATCATGATGATCAAGCACAAAACAAAGGCATGCCAAAACATAGAGAGGTATGAAATCACAAACTGAAATGGATGGCATGAGAACCGTTTGTAGCCTATCCTGATGATAAAGGAAAGTACAGAAACAAGAGTTTATAAATATGTTTGTGTCAAATCTAAGAAAATCCAAACGAGCAAAATCCAGTAGTTTTTCATGAAACACAATACAATATATGGACTTATAAAAATGTAGGACCAACAAAAAGAACTGAACATTTGCTTGCTGAAATAAGTAAACTGCCCACTAATTGAAATGCCTTAACATGCAAGACAAACAATGTGACAACTGTTTATTACAAATTTCACAAAGCATTAACACATCAGAGGACAAGAAATTTTCGAAATATGGGTTTTGTCCAAGTGAAAATGATCGATTCAAGTTCAAAGTGCCATAGTTTACCACCAATTAAAGCAAGTAGACATCTAAATGAGAAAAGTAGATTTTTCTATAATTTGATAACATTAATGATGTGATGTTCCTGCTAAATTGTCACCTTACAGAGTGAAGTGAAATTACAATCAAGATATCTGCTCAATGAAGCTTCCTGTAATTTTAACTTTCCCTTGCAACTTATCCTACACAAACTTACTACCAGGACGATTGACAATTATTTTAAAGCTAAACCAAAATAATAAAGGGACCATCCTCAGAAAGTTCTTCAGAACACTCTCAATTAACAAATTTTCATAGATTATGAAGCTGATAATTACCATTGCAGGTGCTTTATTAGTTGCCAAGCCAAGTAACTGTAGTGGTTGCTGAATTCACATCATAATCACCATAATTTGCCTCAGCTAATGAATCCAGTGATATAGCACTTTATCACTCAGGAAAGCATCTAATGTAGCCACGGTACAACTAGTACCAAGTTTCTAGGAAAGATGTTAGCCATTTCAACCAAAGAAACATGTTCGGATACTGGTCTTATCCCTATAACTGGGAAATATCTAAGAAACTTGTGGGATTACTAGTGGTAAAGTGGACTAATATATGTCAAGAATAATAGGAAAACTACTTTGGCACAATTCTTACATGTTCCATAATTGTTTTCACAGCATTTGATATGTTCCCCATTTGTTACCAATTTTTGTTAACCTCATCAACTGCATTTCCACATCACATCTTCAGCATTGGGTTTGAAATCACTTCCCCACGCTTGTTTCATAACATGGTTAGTTTGTCTGAACTTTTTTGCAAACAGTAAATATTATTAATAGTCCTCTGACTAGTTAGCCTAGAACCCCAGAACTCTCTATTCAACAGCTTGTCGACTGGTAATGCAATTAGAACATTGAATCTTAGAAGTAAAATTATTTGATTTTAGGACACCGTACCTCCTCTAGCATACTTGATATGGTTTCATTGATGCAGTGACTAGAAAACAACAGATATCATTAGAAGGGGTTCACTAAGGCATAATCATCAATAAAGACATGAACCTTTAAGATGATCCTGATAGTTTGAACATCAAATTCTTTATCAGAAACAAAGAATCAGATCAACAGGGAGGATATATACTGCATGCACTTCCATTAAACAACACACACCTAATACAAGCCGCCAGAGAAGAAATGGCAAACAGGACTTCAAGTTGAAGTATTTTTTAACCATGTCAAGCTTTCTAAAATGGTCGCACTTTTTAATTTTGGTTAAGCAAAGAAATTAAAATGCCACATTCATTACTGCACCGTCAAGTTTCATTAGTGCTCAAATAAAACCTTTTGCATGGCAATGAGGGAACTATTCTAAGAAAGGGCATTAAAAAAATCATTCTACATAACCTCAACCTTCTATTTGTGAGCTTACAAACAACAAAGTTAAATTTCATTTACATCTACTCATTAGTAAGCACTACTGATACTGCACAGTATTACAGTGGCATGTGCAGATCAAGATGGGATCAAATAGAAGGATGCAGAACAACAATTAATGTAAAGCTAGTTTAAGCAAAGATATAGTATGATACCCACACATGGTCACCAAGTAAGAAAACAATCTTGCATAGGAGAAGAGAAATGTTTGAAAAACTTTCAAAATTAGCTGATGTATTTTGATTTAATCTTAACATATACTTCAGTTCAGGAAAGAGACAAATAAAAAACTCAGTAACTTCTTGTTTTAAGCCAATTTGTATTGGTATTTTAGTTAAATTAGTTAAAAATATTTAATTTAAACAACTCTCATTCGCTTTGATAAAAAGTTATTATAAAATCTAAAGCAGACATAGGCAATGTTGGATTGAAACAGTTCTTGAAAATCCTTAATTTAAATCAGATTTCAGTCAAGATCATCATGGTGCATACTTAAAGTCACAGGATTGTATCTGATAAGTTCTTACATGGTAGAAAGGCTTTATAGGACAATCTTGACAGAATACAACTAGAATATCAATTCATAATGCACCATTATACACAAACCATTTTCGTCATACTGATGGAATACAAACCCCATATGCATAGTACCAGTCATACAAAGCCTTGCTAAGCACCAGTGAACTATGCAAGCTCACATGAGTTGATACCGTATTAGATTGTCACTATTGACCCAACTATAAGAAGACCAAACAAAATCAAACAATCCAAACTCAATTATTTGAGTTTGATTCATCTGGGATGACCCTCTGTGTCCCCTCATTTTTTCTGATCTTTATTCTAAAAAAATGTTAAAAGCAGTTGTTTAATAATCAATATCACATAAAAACAGAAAACAGGCATAAGCAAAGCTTTTCTAACAAATCATCAATCTGCACTTATATTAAGCAGGACTCAAGAAACTTAGAGTTGAATTTGTTTATCCTATTTTTTACTCGTGTTTGGTTGTCTTAAAGTTCATCCAATATAAACCCAGAAAGAAGGGTTTGAATTTTGAATAGCATACTTTTAAGCACGGAACAATTTGTGAAAAATTAAGAATAATTTTAAAATATTTGGAAGGTGGTATTGATCTGCTTATCCCTTATATACAAGACAAGTTCCTTTCTAAGTACTTATGGTGCTCTAGCAATATGAGAAAAATAGTTTTAGGAGCATAATGTTAGTACTTCAGTGAAGTGGTTAAGTGCATCATATACAATTTTATTTATGATTTATATTGTTCACACACATATAAAATATATCTCTATATACTTGTCTATTTCATATTACATATTAAGCATTATTTGTTGTCAATGATTATAAATATTAGTTTCTATTAATAAATTTTATTTTGGTTCCTATTGTTCACAGAACAAAAAGAATCTCAAACATTTTACGCATTACTCCCCAAAATGCCTAAGTGTTGTCATTTGTGTATGGGCACAGAAAAAAGAGGACTCTATAAGATAAACCAGAGTTTATTAGTATGCCTATCCATGTACCATGTAGCAAGATCTCAACTGATAGATAAGGTCACTAAACAAAGCTGCATGAGCAGCAATCAGGAATAGAATGACACTTAAACGTTCAAGTAGCAGAGAACCTAAAGATGGAGTGCCACATATGCTAGAGACTTTGATAAGCCATGGAACCGAGAAAGAAGTAAGATGCTTGCAATCTTTGAAGCACCAACAAAGAGGAATATTATCCACGATAACAAATATATATTATATGTGTCTTAATATATATGTGTGTGTGTGTGGGTGGGTATGTATATACATGCACACATACACAAAGATGCATAAATATATACACATTTATTTCATATTAATTTGAATAACATCAAGAGAAATTGCTTTCAAGTGAATCAAATCTATTTAAGTATCATGCTTTTAACATTGTTGAGGCATTCGAGCACATCACCTTTCCTCTCATTGCACAATATCCTATTATAATAATATATAAATCGAGAAACATGATAAGCATATACCCTTGTGTTGGTCACGATCCCTAAGACACCCTATGTTAATGACTACAATGAGCAGGTTGGAGAATTTCTATCTATTAGCAGTTCTCTAATTAAATTTGCAATAATATTATTGATGGAAAATAAATTTAACCTTCAGAAAATCATTTTCACCCCAAACAGCAATCTTCTGATTTGCTGATTTTAAATTTGATACACTAGTATCACACCTTCATGAAATAACCCCAGTGTACAGCAGACAGAATCTATAATCTTTGAATTTTTCCCATCATACTTGCACTATGTCTGTTGAATTCCTCAATCAGAATACTACTATTTAACATGTCTCAAGACTTCAAGTGACTGTTTGATGTTGCAGTTTTCATTTACTACCAATGTGTACATGAAGATTATCAGATATAGAAAACAAACATTATTATGGAAGATTGTGGATTGATTTGGTGAATGGGACCAAATTATAGCATATTATACCAGCATGAAACATAAATGAAAACTATAATCATCATAAATAAAAGCTCCTACCAAATTTAGCCATCTGAAATGAATATCAATAGAAATCCACAAACTAAAAGATTCACCAATTTCCGCCACATGGCATTTCTAATTATGATAAGTTTGGCAATGATCGCATCAAAAATGATCCAATTTTTCCAATCCAATCTCCATTATGCTCAAGTTTGACATCTTCTAAAGTCATTGCATGCAGGTAACCATCATTGCCTCCTGTCACTGTACCAGGCATCTAGCCATTTGCCATGTCAGGAGTTCAAAAGTGCTCTGGTATCATAAAAAAATCTTAGCACTCGATCAGAGTGCAACATTTTGTGAAAAACTTGACATAAGCAGAAAACTTGCAGACATGCTCAGGCACACAGTGCATATGCTTGGCTATAAAACAACCAGACATATGCAAGCAACAAGCATCACCTCATGTTATTAAGTGTACCTGGCACTTGGCCATCTAGGAGTTTCGGAGGCACTAGAGTAGCATACGAGGTATAGGACAAAAACAGCAAGCATAGAGATGGCAGTGTGTTTGTTTAGTAGGACTCAACAATGAGCATAGTATTTTGTTAAGGAATCTCCAAAGTTCACAGAAGACAAAGTTTTAGACCAAAACAAATGAGAGAAAATAAACTCATTGAGAAAGTTATCCAGAGAGAAAGTATGGGAATACAAAGATTTAAAGCACATCTAGAGACTACTTTAACAATGGATTATGGCAAGCAATTCCATAGCCAAATAGATAATAGGCCATCCACCACCTTTTTTTAACATCATCAACAAGAATTAGTAGTCAAGGAATTTAGATATCTAGGTGACAAAAAGTGAACTAAATCACAAGATATAAATTACCTGTATCAAGCCCAAACAACAAATGTTCAGATATGTTCGGCTGGCAAAAATCATTCAAAACTATTTCTTAAAGAAAAGAAGAATCATTAAATGAATCTATAGAAGGTTAATCTCAGATAGAGCTGAAAGAAACATGAAATGATGGTTGGGTTACTTAAAACTGGCTCCTATATCACATGCAATTAATTATATTCCAGATAAAGGCAAGTGGCCTCAAATCTTAGCCAAAGTAATGTGTCAGGTCAATTTTGTACTTTCACAGAAAACTAGGAAATGATAATAGGCAAATGAAAATTTGTTCACTTTTCTGAATTGAATACTCCTCTATCTAACACCTAATACTGAAAAATATTATTGTTTTGAAGCAGATAAAATATTAACCAGGAGAGAATAGACTGAACAGAAGAATCTCAACCACAAAAGCTAGAAAAAAGGTGGTAGCATGGGTAGATAATAGAGCACAAAAAGGAATTTTCCATAGCTCCATTTCAATTTGATACTTTAAAACACCTTTGCATACAAGACATGCAGTAAGGATAAAAAACACATTGTTGCTGGCTTTTATTACAGTTACACCCTTAGACCAGATTTTTTTGCATTAATGACAGCAATGTCATCACCATCTGCAACCTAAATGTCTCTATCCACAATTACGGATGAAGAATAGATAAGCTGAATGCTTTTTCTTTCAGAAGTCAAAGACAAATAAAAGCCTTAGTAGTTAACTTTGTTGATTGGACCCTGTGATATTAAACCCTCAAGTGGTGCAAAAGTGCCAGCCAGCATTCTAAGAGCTCATCTAATATAACTTTGTAAAGTTTGCTATCAAATTAAAGCAAACGCCATGGAATGAGTCACCAGAAAGGACTCTACCAAGTCAAAATGAGCCACCAGAAACTAGTTTTGAAAATAAGCAGCAATCATCAACATTGCACTACACCTGGAAGTCTGCTTTATATAGTCCTCGCTTTGTCGCGATCCTGAATGTGAATTATGACACACCCAATAAAAATACCCTATTTAAAAGAGATTCCAACATGATTGTCAGATAAGATTTCACCTATAAATACAAAGATATCATGTCTTGCACAAACCAAAAACTACTGAAATTGAAAAAAATAGCTGTGAAAGCTTAGAAAACAATCTTTAGTAACCTTTCGAGTGCAAGGAGTTGTAAGTTGCAGTAGAATAAGCAATCATTTTCAAAAACAATAAACTATGGCATGAGACATGTATTTTTTGAGAAGTTTGTAAGGCAATCTTTAATGATTTTTCAAGATGCAAGGAGTTGTAAGATAATAGATGAAGCACATTATCTTGAGAACACCAAGCTATAGCATGAGACATGCTTTCAAATTTCACTCTTGATTATGAAAATGTCAAATAGTCAATAGAAAACATCACAACAAAATTAAGATAAAAAATTCTAAATGTTAAGAAACAATAGTAAATAAAAATAAAGCAGTTTCTCCACTTTGGGTGCATAAGTCATTTGCACACTTTTTCAAGTTATGTAGAGTAGATACTGAATAAGTTAATGGTTTAATAATAAATCAATGTGACAGGATAGACATTCTGCAATTCTGTTCAAGTGTAGATGAGCAGCGGAAAAGGAATACAGAAAATTAACTTTTTAAACATTACAACTATTGTAGTGGCAACAGAGGCAGATACAGAAGTGCCTCAAGAAAAGAATAGCTAAAAGAAGGTGACAGCAGCAGAACTGAACACATGCATAAGTAGCATAAAGAAAAAACATGATATACATGCATCACATTGTCAAGTGATTAGGTCAGAAAGAAGCTACAAAGCATTGCGAACTCAATTAAGCTGCAAAATAAAATGACAGTTGTAGGAACATTTTTCTAGTTCTAGTCCTCACAGTACAGATGAATATGAATCAAATGAATCAGCAAAGAATGCATAACTACCAACTGAGAAGATCATGACCTTAGATAAGGATTTTTTTTTATATAAACAGCGATTATTTCCTACTGGACTAAATGGGTCCCATATATCATGAAAATGAAGAGACAGTTCATGAGGTACTGAGAAACGAGAACCAGCTCACATAGAGCAAATGAAATGAGATAGAAGAAGATAAAACAAACTCAAAGAATTAATAAAGAGGGTGGCTCAATGCACAAGGCTCCCACCAGTGAGGGGTCTAGGGAGGATCAAATATATACACCTTACCCCACCACGCGGAAAGGCTATTTCTGTGTTCTGAACCCATAACACCCAGGTTACAAATGGAGAAACTTTACCATTGCACCAAGGCTCACCCTTGAGTTCACCCTCTAAACTCAAAGAATTCACTCCCAAAATTTAAATGAGAACTAGTTACATTGCATATGATCGTTCATATACATAAAACATCCCAACTAGACATAATTGAATTTATTTAAACTCTGCAACAGGCAACAATTAAGGAAGCCAACAATTTTTTTTGAAAGACGTGAAGTACTTTTTTGAGAAATGATGGTCAAATACAATCTTGTATAAAGGACTAGGTAGAAATCATCAAGAGTCTGGAATTTTGGAGGATGAGATTTACAGAGTGCCAGTATGGAGGTTTCTTAAAAACTAGAACTGTTGGCGTTAACAATGTGAGAAGATGACAGAAATTATAAAAACTGAAAAAAAATTACGTATAATTCTTGCAAAGTGTTAAAGAAAAAAATGTACAAGTAAGAAGAATCTCTTGCATGAACAGCCAGGATAATTGTTCATGTAAAGTACATGTTTTTCTTGAAAATTGATAATATAATTACTTAACATCATATATGGCAGATGACCTAATGAATAAAAGAGGTCAGGCATATGTGGTGCACTGTCAAGTTGCTAATTTTATGTTGGACATAGAATCAGGGTCAGCCATACTAAAGGACTGTTATATATATGAGACATAACGCTGCCCTTATGCTAGAGCATATAATAACTCCCATGCCTATCTAGGGATGCTAATCTTACATCTTCACATAAGACGATCCATTGATCCTCCCTTTCTCATGATATAACCGCAATTCACTTTTATATTCCTTATAGGCTTTTAGAGCCATCCAACATAGTTTGGAAAGGCTGGATGGTTATGGTTATGCCTTATAGGCTTTTAGAACACAAGATTGCTTCTCTGTGAAGAACAGTCTTAAATAGTCTGTCAGTGACAAACTATTTCTCGAAGTACATGAATTTTCAGCCATCAGAAATTTTCCAAAAAAAATCTTATTAATTAGCACCTCACAAGATATGTAAAAGGGATGCATAGCAATAACAACAACAACAACATACCTCAACTTCAAGCTTGTAAACCATGCAAAGTTGACAAATTACTCAACATCACATAGTATCTATGACAAGAAGTTTTGCCCATTCCTGACACTTTTTTTTTTCGATTCACTAGTTGTAACCTGACATCATCCATAGTTGTCAAAGCACAAGTAACTACTTATATCCGCAAAATGAAATTCTGGAATGTCTTTTTATCCGAAGAAGCAGTAGATCCAATAAAATCAATATGGGTAGACATGAAGTTTCAACTCCTCATGCTAAAAACGAGGTTATGAAAAATGAAAGGACAAAAAGAAAAGAAAATGGGCATGGAAACTGGAGCACACCAAAAAAAAAAAAAGCCTCCAAATCAGTGTTTAAATCTTCAAGCCAAGAAAAAGGAACACGGTTCCTTGGGGGAAAAGAAAACAAAAGTCAGCCAAAACAAACTCATGCACAATCAGCACATACACCAGAAAAATATATTGATACTCTCAGCAATTAACATAATAAACATGTATCATAATTAAAACTCCTTACTGATATTAGTATAGAGAATGATAGGTTTAAAACAGGAAATAAAAAGGATGAGCACAATTAGAATTCTTACTGCTGCCTCAACAAAATCTCTAGGGCGCCTGATTTTGAGAACAGATCCAAACAGAGATCTGCCATCAAAAGAAAGAGCTGCAGTAGCATCCTCTGGTGTGAGAAATTCAACAAGAGCCTGGCACTTCTCTTTGTTTATCTGCAGTAGAATAACATGAGGATGATGACTAGACCAATAACACAACTTCCTCGCATAATGAATTCTAAAGGTAAACATAAGATCACTTGTTTACATGAGCTAAAGTATGCACTTACTAGACAGCTAATGCATGGATTAGCTCCTTGGATACGATTAACACCATATGAGAGTAAGAAATCATTAAGGCAATCAATCACAGTTTTCTCAGAGGCTAATGGTGGCAAATTTTCTATATAAAGTCTTCTTATGGGACGGGTTGCCTGTGTTAGCTGAACAGAGTCGACAGAAGCACTCATCACTACTGATGTGGTCTCTTTTGAAGGAGTAGGCCGGGATTTTGCTGTGGCAGGTGTGATAGATGACTGGAAATTGGCAAGTGTGGATCCCAAACCAGCATGGTTTGCTCCTGGAGGAGGCTGATCCCATGTGGCAGTTTTCTTTTCTGGGGAGCGAATAGGTGGAGAGGGAGTCCTAATTGCTGCCTCAGTTCTTCTCTTCCTTGGTGAGTAGCCACCAAGCCCACTCCCATATTTGCGGTGATGGCCACTAGCATATCCACCATTTCCAGAAGCTCTATGCTTATCACCATCAGAGTACTTCCCTCTTGACTTATCTTTAAGTGAAGGGAATGGCGACTCTTCATAATCCCGTCCATGGAATGAACGTTTATTTGCCCTAGGTGAATGTGACACAGACCTCCTATCTCGCTCTCGATCAAACTCCCGGCTCCTAGACCTTCTCCTTTTTGACCTCAGCTCTTCAAAATAAGCTTTTGAATGCTCTTTCTTCCGGTCATTTCTTTCTGAATACTCATCTCGTGATTTTCCAGAATCATGTTTCTTCGAATTTGAGCCATCAATCTCTGATCTACTTTTTTCATCATTATGACCATGGTACTTTCTTTTTGCCTCCCCTTTAGGCCTTCTGTCTCTCTCCTTGCCTTTATCTTTTTCCACTATATCTTTGGGTCGTTTCTTTTCGAATTCTTTCTCAGAATCAGCTTCCAACCAGTCACCAGTTCTGCTCCTATGGTGGCTCTGCCTTTCAGTTTTGCTTTCTCTATCGCCACTCCTCTTACTATAGCTGGACTTCGCCTTAATGTTAGCTTCATGATCAAGCTTTCCCTTCTCTTTACCTTCTGCTCGGTACCCGTCCCTTTTAGAAACCACTTCTTCCATCTTCCTGGAGCTCCCTTTGAACTGATCTCCCTCCCTTTTTATGACTACGTCTTCCGTCCTTCTAGAGCCCCCTCTCACTGTGTCTTTCAGAACCCTTGGGCTCTTGTAGGCCTCATCAGGTTCTGCACGATCTGAGGCACCTTTGGCATCATGTTTCACATACGGCTCCCTCAATCCACTGGCTCCTTCTGCGCCTGCTGCAAGTTTCTTTTTTCGTCTCAACATAATCTCCTCAAAGCTGAGAGGTCTTGTACGTGCTGCACTGCCTTCATTAGAGTTCCTCCTATGAGCCTCTTTGCTCCTTTCTGTTCTCTTCATTTTGTTCCAGAATAGACGTCATACACCAGTAGTCAATTCACAGTAGCTTTTACCAAAAGAATCCCAATTTACAGCCCGCGCGAGTCATCTGCACATGCTCTTATGTTTCTTGACGCACCGCGCACCAAGAAAAATTACTGCAAAAAGAGACATCAAGTACTTAAATCTGATTAGAGACAGCAAGTTCTTCAAAGAAACCTGTACAGCTGAATGGTGAGTTATCTAGGGGCACGTGGGACCATGCTAATTCTTAGTGAGTCCAACTTTGAAATAACAATTAGAACATTAGACATAAGAGGAAAACTATGCAACATGGTTAGCCATAGGGATAAGAAGAAATATATAAGGCATTTAACTTGATAATGCACCGGGCTTAGAATACATCTGCGCTAAATCAAATGGTGATTTGCATAAAGTGTTATTACTCTACATATAAAAGTAGATCAAGATCCTAATTTGATCATTTGGGCATATAGTAGGGAGGCGCTGCATCATTAACTAGCCCTAGATGATTGAAATCGGAACCAGACAACAGCAAGGAAAGGTTTTCTATAGGACGGGGCTGAACTTAGGCCATAAGCTCTCAAGTCTAAAGAATATCGAGGAAAGAGAGTGGAGATATTGATGACTAATATTTAGGATTGCCCCTTCCTTGATTTCTGGAAAAATAGATACTCATACCGATTTCGGCACCGGAGGGTCAACTGTCGCGGATTCGGACTGAATGTAGAATAGAAGAGCTAAAAGGGAGCATATATATATATCAATAGAAACCGACACGGATGTACTGATTTAATTTAGATTCACCTATCCGGAACTAAGCAACACCAAAATCCGGAAAAAAACTATATATGATTATAGGCATGGAAACAAAACCTACTTGAGATCCCATCTCGAAAGAGGTGCGAGTCCTCTGTTTAGGGTTTTGCGTCTACGAGAAGAAGGAAGAACCTGGAAGAGAAGGGTAGTTACCTTAGGACGTGGCGTGGGAGCGGAATCGCCTCTTCTCTCCCGAGAGGCCCAAGAGGCGGAGCGGTGCGAGAGAGAGATCGTCCCCAGGGTGCGAGGCGATTGGGGTAGAAGCGTGTAGGAATACCTGTGGCTCGGGCGAGGATGGACGTCCAGGATCGATCGTGGGACGGCCTTGGTGATCGATCCCTAATTGCTTCTCCTTGGGTGGATAATTATCGGGGCCGCCCGTCAAAACCCAGCCTCTCTCTCTCTCGGTGCTTAAAAAAAATAATAATAAGGAAGTCGGTCACTGTCAAAAAAAAAAACAAAACAAAAAAACAACTTCTGATGCTAACTGCTAAGTGCAAGAAAAAAATAAATATAAATCATTCATTGTACCACCAAAATAGTAGTATAGTAGAAACGGAGCTTTGATGCTACCAGAATGGCTCAAGTTCGAAATTATACGGGCGTCGATTAAATATGAAGATCGGATGTCTCCGTCATCTGCTTGGTTACTTAGGTGGTGCTGGTGCCTGTATTGAATATTCTTCAGCGGGAAAGAGGCTGGTGAAAGTTACTTTGCAGGTGAGGTTTTTTTACTCCCCTTTTTTTTTTTTCTTTTGCAAGAAAAAAAAAGGGCATCCATTGTCCTCGTTAGCAACGTCAGCAATAAGCCGAGCCCATCATATATTTATGCAGTCTTTGGTTACCGTCCTCGTTAGACCTTGTGTGACATCTCACTGTATTTTCTTTTCTAATGTTATGAAAATACTTTTAGTTATAAAGATTGATTAATGAATGTAATTAAATTGGATTGTGAGTTTAAAGATAGAGAATGAAATGTGATTATGGAAACTAACAAATATTAATTTTTCATAAATCCCGTGATCTATTTGTTTGGTGTTCGCTAAAGTGGAGCCAACTTGGATGACACTGAAAATGATATACGCAAAATCAAATAATGTATGTTGAATTTAAGGCATGAAAAAATGCATCATTTTTTTATTCTAACTTGAATAGGTAGTTGTATTGAAAAGTTTAGATTGATAAAATCTTTGACATGCTAATGTCCGGCATCATTTTTATTTTTTATATTTTTGAAATCAAAAATAATTTTTTTATTTCTATTTTTTAAGTTTTAAATATAAATATGCTTGGTTTAATCAATTATTTTTTAAAATATAAACAAAGCGGTGGTGGCGAAAATATCATTAGTAATGATTGAGGTAATAGAACTAATAGAGTGGCAGCAGTATGGTGAAGGTGGTGATAATAGTTGCGACTGTGCGGAGGCAATGGCAGTGGTGATGAGATACTTACGATGCGACTAAAGACAATAACAATGATGTTATTTGTATGGTGGATGCGATGGGGTTGATTGGTGGCAATAATGATGAAGGGAGGCCTGCATTGTAGTGAAGGCAATGAAAATAACAACTCTAGTTTGGCGACGATTATGAAGATATGGTTGCGACAGCAGTGAGATGGCAAAGACAACAGGGTTGGAAATAGTGTTGTCGGTCGCAGTAAAAAATATGATTTTTTTATTTTTTAAATTATTGAAAGTATGAATTTTTTTATTTTTAAAAATAACAAAAATACTTTCTCAAAGAATAAAAAATAAAATAAAGATTTATTGGAATTGAAATGCCGTTTTGACCAAAAAATAAAAAATAAAACACAACAATATCACGCATGTTTTTGTTTTAGTTTATGTGATTTTGTTTTAAAAATAAAAAAAATAGAGGTGATGCCAGACATGCCCTCACCGTTTAATTTGGTTTAGGTCGTATGCTGCATTTGGACGATGAATGTTAGAAAAAGAAAAAAAAAACGAAATAGAGGTTGTTTGGCACATTGCAAGATTGCACAGGATGTCTAGTTGCAGGGCGAGCTATTATAAACCCGCAGCTGGACCTCGAGCTACAAATCAAGCTGCAAATCTGCAATGCCCTTGTAGTTCCTATCTTTCACCATCCTACCTTCTCTCTTGCCTCCTATCTTAGTCCCCTCCTTGGCTGCCACTCCTCCTAGCAGTTTTCACCATCCCAATGGGATACAAGGGAAAGGTTTAAGAAGTTGCCTTGCTCCAAATACAGCAATGGATTCAAGTAAATCAACCATATGCAATTTGAGTTCCATCCAAACTTCAACTATAAATGAGAGGGAAAGTATGGTTGATGCTAAATGTGGATGAGATTCATGCATGCACATAAATATTTAGCAATTTTCTTCTTCAATTCTCCTGATACAGAGCACTTCAATGTATTATAGCTTTCTCTTGCAAAATGTAAAAAGAAAACAAAATGAAAAATATCAAAACCTGGAATGTAGCCTGACTAGAATTTCTAAAAGAGATATGAAAAATATACCAAGTGTTTAATGGTCGCAGCAATAAGGGCAAGTGATGGCTAATAGATGTGGTGGTATTATAAAGGACAAGATGCATAGGGCTTGTTTTGATTATTCTTTTTATAGGCTTGATAAACAAGCATCGCTAAAGAATAGGGATGGAAGTGGCTTGGAGGGATCAGGAATGGAGATAACCCAGATCTAACTCATATTTGAATCAGGTAAAAAAAAAAAAAAACCAAACCTAAAATAGTAACCTCCGGGCTTGATTAGATGAGAAGCGATATTAATTTTATTAATCCATTAGATTTTGGGCCAAATTAAATCAAAAGTAATCCAAGCACAAACTATTATAAATATATGTAAGTTTGTTACTTAAATATATTATAAACATATCATGCAATAAAACAGTAGTAAACAACATGTAAATATTATAAAGACTAAAATTTGATCGATAACCATACAAAATTATAATATACAATATATATTCTCGACAAATTATATCGTGAAATAAAGACTAATTTCATATACATAATAATATACCTACTTGGGATCAATTCGAGTCAATTTGCATTCCGATTGAGAATTTAAGACTCCAAACCTAATCTATATATGAAATGGGTCATGTTTCTGAATTCGAGCCTAATCTAATTAACTCCTATTCGATTGTACTAGATCAAGGTTAGATTGATTCTAGATGAAAATCAAGTTAATCCAATCTACTTGCAACCTTATAAAAATATTATGTATTTTTGTGACAAGTTTTGTCTAATTACATTAAACCATGTAAACATTCTTGCATGTTGAGAATACATGTATATTTATGCTTCTGCATCCGGAAAGAAAAATAATTCTTGCTTGTAAAAATTGACCATCTAATTCCTAGAGATTGAACTACACTTGAATTACTATTATCAATGACACTTTGTCTCCATGAACTCAAATTCCCAAGGTGTACTATATTTATCATTTTCTCTAGCAAGAAACGTGCGCATAATTTAATTTGCTCATCGAAGTGATACTCAACTGACGCTTTACTGTATAATCCAAAAGTCGAAGGTGCATTTACAAACAGGAATCATATCCATCCATGCTCACTTTTTATGCGATCACCAACCGTTCGTGTACCCTCTTGCATCCGGCACACCACGTGCGTCTCACACGTGCCGTTCCCCTGACAGAAGACCTGCTTTTAGCACGTGATAGGGCTAAAGTTGGGCCGGACCGGGAATTTATAGCTACAGTCGCACATAAGCCTAATCCCATGGGCTCAGCCGTTCCAGAAACCACCGTATAAAGTTGCCCTATAAGTTCGTCCTGGTTTTTTCCTAATGTCCGTTGGCTGTGGTCACCGCACCTTGGCTTATTGGACAAACCCTCTGCGTCTCCGTCTTCCCCTGGGGATCGCTCTTCGGCATCCTTGTGCCATGTCGTACCGCCCCAACTACCAGGGCGGCCGCAGAGGCGGCGGCGGAAGAGGTGGCGGCGGCGGCGGAAGACGAGGCGGCGGCGGCGGAAGAGGAGGCGGCGGAAGAGGTGGCGGCGGCGGCAGGGGCGGCGGGGGAAGGGGTGGCGGCGGAGGCCGCGGGGAGCAGCGGTGGTGGGATCCCCAGTGGAGAGCCGAGCGCCTCCGGCAGATGGCCGGCGAGGTGATACGCTTCCCCCCCTCTTCCAATGTCCCTTTCCCCGTTCTTCTTTTCTATTTCATAACCGTGTACATATATGTTCTTTTAGCACGCAATTCTTAAAAGAAAGAGTTTTTAATTCCTAGAGTATAACTCACCCTCATTAGGCCCCTTGTATTCGGTTTTTCAAACTTGATTCACCCACCACTCTCAGTTGGAGTTCTTGGTATTCCATGGGTTGGACTAATTTCTAGGTCAAGAATCTTCTTTAGAGATTTGATGTTCGGAATCATCAATCTAGTTTTTGAAATTTCTCGTGATTAGAGTCTTTAGGTGCTCTCTGTTAAGCTATCCCTGATCATGGAGGACTCCCCTCTTTCAATTATGACGAAGTTGCAAAACGTTGTTGGGTCTTCAGGTTGTCCTTCAAGGTATGTTTTCAGCTTAGCCGCTAGGTTATTTCTTTCTTCCTTCGTAATGGAAGGAAAGATTGACAAGATCTTGGCTGTATCTCCTTTTTTTTCTTCTTCTTCTCTTTTTTTTCTGAAAAAAGAAGAAGCCAAATTTGTGGAGGTTGTCTAGCGTAGTGACAACCATACAGATCAAACTTTTTAGTAAAGGGGGGGCGTTTGTGTTATTCTGGACTTAGTGTCAATGGTCCAATTGGTGAATAGATTGTAAAAAGTTTATAATGGTGAATAGATTATAACAGGGTCTTTTGTTGTAAGATATAATTATTTCTGGAGATTGATAATGCATCTTAGGTGCTATACACATACTGCCAGTGCTATGGGAAGCTCATTCTTCTGATCAAAATTTAGAGAAGCTTCGTATGCTATGTGTTACCTTGACTTCTAACCTTTTGTCTGGAGTATATTATCATGTCCATTATGAAGTTTGGGTCTTTAAATCCTCATAGAGAAAACAAAAAGGGAATATGAACTTCCTTGCTACTATGTGCCTTCATTCTCACCTTTCTCACCTTTCACACTTCATGTTATGACTTTGTAAAAGACAACATCCTTGACTAATGCAATTGAGGACTATAATAGTATTCTTATCAGGCTTCTCTTTAAACTCAGGTTTTAGGCTATGTTCCTTCATCATCTTTGCCACTTGAGGAGTATCTTCCACTCATCCTTTCTAAGTCCTATAGTTTTAGCTTTCATATGTTTACGATACATCAAAGCATCTTTCTAAAATGTAACATGAGGTGATAAATGTGATCCATCACAATATCATTAGATGATTTGAATTTTCTTGCTTATGTCTTGCCTGGAGGCAAATTCAAATACCTGGACAACCTTTAGGTCAGTAATGTTCCCCTCCTTTTCGATGACCTAAAATGGTGCAAAGCTAGGATATTAGATGATCCTGTCTCAGTTTTCTTCACCAGAACTTCCTTAATCTCCATATGCCATGGAGTTACCCCCAGATGTTGAATATTAAGGTATGGCTATTCACCTTCTCATCATAGTGAGCCTCATGATAATATAAACATGGACAAGGATATCTACAACTTTATTTTGATATTAAAAGGGCTCAATACAGCCTCATCATTGAGACCGAGATACTATTCATTAACACACAAGCTTCTATGCTTGTTGATATCGGAAGCTGTAACAACCAACTGTCTTTTACGAACTCATTGTTATCAGTTATGCGATGTCAGTCCTTCCTTTTTGTACTGAATGGATGATGTTTATGTAGCCATTCTTCCTTGTTGGGAATAGTCAAAAATTCCTCCAAACAACAATATTAGGTCCCTGTCTTAACTTCTGTACTGGACGCATGGTTTTTTTCCTCTGTCCTTGCCGTTCCTCTGTTATCTGTTATTGGATTTTCCTACTTCTAAACCAGCTCGCCCACACTCACTGGCCCAAATTCAACCAGACTCTGGTTTGATAGATATCAAGTTTATTATTTTATTGTTAACTTGCTAACTTTTGTTACGGCAGTCCCATAACCTGGAAACCTCCTCCTTCCTCCTCATCAGTTCATTCTATAGGGATTAAACTTTAATTCTTTAATGTTAAAGTTTTGGTCTGTGCTACTATTCTAATATAACGAGTTGATACATGTTGCTTGCTTGTACCTCTTTCAGGTGGAAAAGCTGGATGAGAATGAATGGTGGAACAAGATAAAGCAATTGAAGGAAGGCGGGCAGCAGGAGCTGATAGTTAAGCGGAATTTCGGGCGTGATGGGCAGAATGTTCTTGCAGATATGGCTCAAAGACAAGGCCTGCACTTGTAAGGATTTTTAATTTTGTTTGCTTTGGTTGTTTCACTTAAATAGCATATTGTATATTTGTATTCCTCTCAAATCAGGCTTATATACTGTACATTATCCTATGGTTTCTACTATAGTTTCTTTTCTTATTTTTTACTGCTCAGAATATGATTATATAAACTATATTGTTGCTCTATTATCAAATATGATGTTGTTCGATGCTCTATGTTATTCAAGGAAAAAACATTCTATGCATCTGTGTCAGATTACTGTCAGTGCCTAGAATTTTGAGCCTTCTTGCTTGTGTCTGGAACTCTTCTTGCTTTGGCTGTTATCTACTTGTTAATAGACTGCAAGCAGCCAAGATCTACATCTGATGATCCTTTCCTTTTTATGGTTTACTTATTTGGGGGAAGAAAGCCATGCATACAATAAAGGAAAGACACTTGTGTTTAGCAAAGTTCCTTTGCCAGATTACAGGGCCGATCTTGATGAACGACATGGATCAACACAGAAAGAGGTATATCATATTTTAATTTATTAGTCAGTTACATATTATATCCGGATGCAGAGATAACATTGTTTTGTTATCTATCACATCTGTGCAGATTAAGATGTCTACAGAGACTGAGAGAAGAGTGGAAAACCTCTTAGCTAGATCAAAAGAAACATTGACTATTAATGATACCGCCAGCACATCCATTCAGATGGCCGGACAATCTGTGCCTAACATGGCTGTATCTAAACCTGAATTAACAGAAGATGATAATGCCTTCAAGGAGAAATTCAATATTGAACTTAGGGACTTGCAACACTCTCGGAAGGTACATCTGTAGAAGCCACTAATTTGCTTCCCATCCAAATGCTGCATGAAATGAGATGAACAAGGTTGCTTTGGACTGTGAGTCAAGTCTCAGCCACTTATCATTTAAACTGTCTTTTTTTTTTAACAGGCAACCCCAAGTGCAAGAGCAATGCAGTCTTTCAGGGAGAAACTACCAGCATTCAAAGTGAAAGATGAATTTTTAAAAGCTATAGCAGATAATCAGGTATAAGATGCTTTTGTGATCTGGAAAGAACAAATTAGCCTAAAGCTAGGATGGCAATTTATGATCCAGCCCGCCAACCTGACCTTCAACTAACGTGAGATATGCGGGTTAAGTTTTGGCACAAACAAGTCCAAGTTGTAAATAGGTTGACCCAACTTAACTTGTTCATTAAATGGGTTGGATTCATGTTTAGAGTCCTGAGCTATCTAGCCTATTTTAACATGTTTAATAATTGGATCGGGTTGAAAAGTCATGACTTGAGCAGTTCGAGAGCTATTTAACCCATTTAAACCGTTAAGCTCTTTAGCATGATCCAACCTATTTATTAAATAGGATATATGGGTTTGGCCAGGTTACCTATTTAATAAAGAGGTCAAGTTCAATTTTGGATATTTGATTTGTTTAATAAATGGATCAAGTTCGAGTTGATAGTTATCCAACCCGACCCTCATCTTCACCCAACTTGACCCATTGCTACCCTTACCTGAAGCTGCATATCTCAATTGATGTTTTAATACTTTCCCTATATTATTTTCTTCTTATTTTAGTTCTTGTTTTGCACTTCTTTTTGTTTGCTTTTATTTTTTTGTTGTTTTTCTGTATGTTCATTCTAGTTTTACTTGTAGGTATAATCTATTTTGTCAATTCTGTTTTTTATTTTATTTTATTTTGATATTCATTTTCTACTTTATGGATTTTTTTGTACTACTTTGCATTCCTAGTTCCCAGTTTGCACTTTTAGATTAATATATTTGTATCATGTTCTTTTATTCTTTATTTTCTATATTGTCTCATAATTTTTGAATTTAAATTTCCAATTTATTCCATTTTAACTGTTTGTATCTAATACAGTAATCTGAATAGTTTATAGCCTTATTTTATTTGTTTTAATCATGCATTATATGTGCCTCTTTGCTCGTACATATAATGGTAACTATAAGTTCTAGATTAAATTTATAATATTTAAATATTTTGTTCATCAGAAGGCCTATCTGAGTACCTCCCATACTTAATAGGAAAGTATCTTTTATACTTCATCACCTCTTTTTTTTATAACAAAGAAATGGATGCTAATATCAACCATTAGATAGCTATCGCATAATCATAGATGAGAATTGATTTTATTCTGCAATGGGAATATATCCTTCTTTGGCTATCACATAGCTATTGGCACAAACTATTGATTTCATAACCAGCATCAATCTTCACCTTTATTTTAGATACACAAAATTTAAATGCTATCAGTAAGGGAGCAATGCTGCTTACCCATATAAAACTGTTGTCCAACTGATAGTAGCTTAGTAATCTCTTTCAACTAATTTGGTATGCTTACAAAGTTCTTGTTCCCTTTTTGTACTTTTTCATGAACTGACTCCCTTTCTCAGAAACCTCTCATATTAACTGTTTAACTTGTTCAAGCATATTGAATGTATTCAAGTTGTCTTTTTCTTAGAGCAAGTGTCCTTTTCTTAAAGTTGCTTTATAATTTGTGATTACTGGACATTCCTATTTGTTCTGGGAGTCTAGGTACTTGTTGTATCTGGAGAGACTGGTTGTGGCAAAACTACACAGCTACCTCAGTTCATACTGGAGGAGGAAATAGAACGTCTTCGTGGGGCAGAGTGCAACATAATATGTACTCAACCACGTCGAATATCTGCTATATCTGTTGCAGCACGAATTGCATCTGAAAGGGGTGAGAATCTTGGAGAAACTGTTGGTTACCAGATCCGATTGGAAGCAAAACGTTCAGCTCAAACACGTCTTCTATTTTGCACAACTGGAGTACTGCTTCGGAGACTGGTATTGAGGATATTTCCCATTTGAATGTCTATTCCTGCCATGATGCCGTTATCTGTTTTTGTTTTAATTAATTTCATTTTTTTAATGAGATCAATACCTAATAAACTTTAGTTTGTTGGGCATTTGATTTTTGAGTTGTTGATACTGCTTTTTTGGGCAACTTAAAACAGCTACACCCTATTCCTTGTGGTTCTATTTCGATCATTCTTATTATTTTCCTATTCTTATATGACACTCTAATCATTTTTTCCCCATCTATGAATATTTAAATTTTAAGAAATTAAAACTATATCATCTTATGCTGCTGAACTTGATATTTGCCAGAGAGGTTGAAGAAACAGCATGTTTATAATGTCCTGTCTTCTGTGTGTAACACAAGTAAGAGTTTGCTAGATTTTCTGATTAAATAACTCTCAGCATTGTGTCAGCTATTCATTAAGTGAATAAAATTGTACAGTATTTTTGATGGGCATAGCTGTTGCTATGGTTCATAAGTTGGTTGCTCGCATCATCTTTTTCTCTTCTTTAGTGGTTTGGTTAAATTGGGTTTGTTCTACAACCTCAAGATTGAAATAAAACCTTGTATGCTATCTTTAATATTGCACTAGCCCTAGCATATAAGATAGCTTGGATAAATTGCTTGGATGTGGTTATCCACGTCAGGCTAACAATGAAGGGACGAAGGCTGAGGTACATTGCAATTTTTATCTCCGCTATGTTTTTTTTATAAAACTACATATTAGGTCTTCCATGCCTATGTTCAAGTTTAGATGTCCCAGTTCTGTCGAATAATATATTCTACCTCCTTCTACCAACATTTTCACTACTTTATTTTCTCATATGCATCAAATATTGTGATGCTCACTTTTATGAGCAAAATATTTGTTCTCCCCCAAAACCTCCCCAAATTGTTTAGCTCATGGTTTTTTTCTGAACCGTCAAACATATTAGCTGGCTCTGTGATCCTAAATTAACAACCAACCCTCTGTATATGGTGTTAAGAGAACCATTTTTACACCCTTTCTGGAGGGTTCTTAGGAAACATAGCAGTTTCCTTTTTATAAACTATGTAAATTTAATCCATTGAGTTTTTTTGAGTTTCTAGAAACCAGGGATCAAGGACATGATAGCTGTATATAGGAACATTGAAGGTTGCAAATAAAATACTCTCTTCCAATTATCATGTTTATGTCAAGAAACTTGTATTAGCAGATGGATCATCTAGTAAGGAAATAATGTTAGCATCCTTCCATATTTTTTTTTGGTGGAAATTTTTTTTTTTTTTTTGGGGGGGAAATTGAGCAAGAGTTATTGGCGTGCCTGAAGATTCATTTGAAGCAAAATAATGCAAAATAAGCGTAAGAGTTCTGAAAGAGATGAGTTGAAACCAGGGTTATAACAGATATCTTCCCTTTGTGCCAAAGCTTTGGACTGTTTTGAATGAAACAATTATTTTAATATTTTTCCTAGAGCTGATCAGAACCTTACCACCATGAAACTTATTGGTTTGCTTTTGTTTGAATTATGCTTTGCATATTATTATTCTACATCTAGGCATAATCTATTTCAAATCTTACCTTTTGCTACTTTATGGATGGCAGGTTCAGGAGCCATATTTAGGAGGTGTCAGTCATTTACTGGTGGATGAAATTCATGAAAGGGGTATGAATGAGGATTTCCTTATTATAATTTTGCGTGACCTTCTGCCCAGGCGTCCGGATCTTCGTCTAATATTAATGAGCGCCACAATAAATGCTGAGCTCTTCTCTACATACTTTGGGAATGCACCAATCATCCATATACCAGTATAGTATCATATAACCCACACATAGAACAAAGGAATTGACTTGGATCATGTCTTCCACAATACTATTCAATGACTTTATGCTTTTACAGGGGCTGACTTATCCTGTAGCAGAAGCGTTTCTGGAAGATGTTCTGGAGAAAACACGGTACAAGATTAAGTCAGAGTTTGACAATTTTCAGGCGAACTCAAGAAGAAGAAGAAGAAGACAACCATCAACCAAAAATGATCCATTGACTGAGATGTTTGAGGTGAATCCAAATTCATATCTGAATACCATTCTTATATTCTGTGCTGAAATTTTAGTCAATGCAAAACAACTAATTATTTCCGTGAAGTCAAAAACGCAACATCTTTTCCTTTTCTGCTTATATACGCATATGCACTACGCCTTTTTGCTTAACCATAACCATAATTATTATAATCCTTATTTCCAAGATATTCCTATTGAGAGCCACCGCCTGGTATTATTGCAAGCTTTTTCAAATTTATTTTCACAACTCCCATTCATGCTACCCTAGTCTTACCCTTTTGCTGACACATATTTTAGTACCTCTTCTTAATGGGTAGTTTCCTTATGTAGCAATGGATTCGACTGCTTTTTGATCATACTCTGGTATTTTATTCTTTCTTGGTTGTCTAAGGTTACAGTATCATTTTTTTTTCTTTTTTTACATGTAGGATGTTGATATTGATGCCCAATACAAAAACTACAGCATATCTACAAGGCAATCTCTCGAAAACTGGGATGGCGTGCAACTAGATTTGGGTCTTGTAAGTAACTTCGAATTTATTAGTAATTCTCTGTAAAGTTCTTCTATTAAATATGCTTGCATGCAGATTTATTTTCTCTGAGATAACTTCATCCTGGTCATATTTTATTTTTTGTAATAAAGGTACAAATATTCGGTTGATGGAGAAATGCAGAATTGCTTGATTCTTATGACCCTTAGACAATCTTGAAGCTTTAAAGATGTGTTTGGTGTTGCTTCTGCTTTTTTTAAAAGTAATTTTCAAAATTCTCATCCATTCAAGTTCTTAAATGAAAAATGCATTTTGGCATGGTTTTTAGTCTTATTATTGGACCCCATATTTGTAGGTTACAGGTATGGGTTGCATCGATACTGTACACACCCATACATACGCATGGTACACTGCTGGAGGCAAGACAGCAACTGTACCATGTGTCAGTACAGTACTGTATTGAGCCCCCTAATATACCAACTTATCAGATGGGTAAAATTTGCCCAATACCAGGCGGTATGGGTCGGTACAAAAAACCTTGCCTTTTGGTATAATCTCAGAAAAGAAGAAACTCGAGGTTAAATTTCTAGCTTCTCCTAAAAGCGCTTGTTTTGCTAATACCTGTTCTAGAAGAATTTCTCAAATGATATTACCGAACACTTTTTTTTTCTTTATGAAATGCTTTGTCTAAAACTTATAAAAAAGGCTTCTTCCAAGCGGCACCAAACATGCCCTAAGTGTCCAATAATGAAAATGCTTTTTCCTGGAATTTCATTACCATGGACAGCTCAAGAATAAGCTATCATATTGTGAAAGTTTCTTGGAGATGAAACATTATAGCCATGTAATTTCATCTTTAGGGAAAAGTTGTCTCTTTCCTTGTCTTGTTTTTGAATTATCATCCATTTTGCCAAACACACTCCTTGTGGATCATTGTAAATTCATGTGTCATTGATTTCCTCATAGTAGCTGGAGGAAGCAATTGTGAAGGAAAACAATAGCCTCCATCATGACGACCCATGGAAGCTAGTGTCTTTTTCAGGGGGATATGAAGTAGGATACACATGAACCTAATTACTAAACATCAGATTAGTAAAATTACAAAGAGACCCATAGTAGATATATATCTTGTTTCCCTGGTTTTCTATTAATTTCTACAACTGTGGTAAAATGTTCATCGCAACCAGTGTTAATGAATGAAGATATCATTAGTACACATTACAATGAACATTTTGATTTGGGATGAATGTTTGGCATCACTGGCACCTGCCTGAAGAGTGATAGATGTATGCCTTGACTAATGTCATCAAAATAGCAAACACAAAGTTATTTAGTCTGAAGACGCAGCTTTCAATTTTCACATGATTGGAAAGGCTGTAAACAGCTGGAGGACCGAGGACATACTCAGATTGATGGGAGTAAAAACAGCCCTTCGGCGTTATTAACAGTGAGGAAGGTTCCTAATAATTATCTGAAGTTGATAAGATAAGGCTTATTGATTTTAGATGAAGTTACCATGAAGTTTTAATATAATTGTTGTTGCAGCAGTCTTAGCATGCTTTACAGTAACCACGATTTCATGATTTTTTTTCTTCTTACCAAAATGGTTCCAGTCTTCTTTCTGGTTCTATCTTCTTCCATATTAGAGTGTTTTGTAAATCATAATTTTAGCTTTATGCTTTTTCATGCTTCCCTGCATGCACAAATCTGTTGGCATTTATGGTAATGTCCCTAGTCTCGTTGGATCTCATGCACATTGTTCGCTAGATATTTATATGCTTCATTGTACCTGATTTTTGTTTGCCCAAAAATAGTTTTCTTCTAATGTCATTGGCTATAGGGATGCCATATCTTTTTTCCTAGAAACCCTTTTATACTGCCACTTTCTGCTTCTTAAATTTATATTAATTGCCCAATCTTGTATACTAGCTGATTATACCATATGTTTTAGGTGGAAGCAACAATAGAATATATTTGCCGCCATGAAAAAGATGGAGCAATCCTAGTGTTCCTTACGGGTTGGGATGAGATATCTAAGCTGCTCGACAAAATTAAGGGGAACAGTTTCCTCGGGAATTCTAGCAAGTTTCTAGTTCTTCCATTGCATGGTTCCATGCCAACTGTAAATCAGCGCGAAATTTTTGACAGACCACCAAGTAATGTGAGGCAAGTGCTCTTCATTTTCTATTTCTTAAACATTTGTTATGAATGACTCATTATGTGAGAGATTTTGTAATCAAGTACTATTATGGATGTCACTTTCTGAGCTTTTGGTTTTATGTACATAATGCACCTGATTTGATTCATTCTATTATATTTATTGTTTTGATGTTCCATGAAATATGATATCATTGGTTTTATGTGCATCATGCAATGCTAAGAATGGTGGGAAACTGCTTGCTATGTAGATATGATAATGAGAAATGAGAACATCTTGTATGAATAAGACAAGCTTAAAGACATCTTATTGCATCTCAGCAGCTCATGCACTTTGAGTGGATGGTAGCATTTGTATATACAGTTGTAGACATTGGACTTGTTTTTGCTTATATCATTGCTGGATAAATTACCTAAAAAACTCAAGCTCATGAAAACAACTAACATTTAATTAATGCTATCGCAGAAAGTGTATTTCTAAGAACACAATAATTTCTTAAAAATAACCTGAGCATTGGTTTGGCTTATTAGAATCTGGAAAGACATGGAAGCTTTTCTGCACCATGGACATTTGTTGTTCATCTTGTGCTTTTGATTTGCATATTGCTTTTATATTCATTTCAAAAATAGTGGCACAAAAAGTTCCTCCTAGCGATCAGACATGTTCAAAGCCATATAAACTTATGTTAAGATCCTCACTGAATTATTTAAAGAAATCAATGATTCATTTGCTATATTCTGTTAATAATTGCAGGAAAATTGTTCTAGCAACAAATATAGCAGAAAGCAGTATTACTATAGATGATGTTGTGTATGTTATTGACTGTGGAAAGGCAAAGGAAACAAGTTATGATGCTCTGAATAAGTTGGCATGCTTGTTACCATCATGGATATCAAAGGCTTCAGCACATCAGGTAAATCAATTTTTGAACCTTGTAGTTACATTGATCGTCAATGAAGACTCATATCTGATAGTTCATGCGGGGGCTGTTCATACAGAGGCGGGGGCGTGCAGGGCGTGTTCAACCTGGTGTTTGCTATAGGCTGTACCCAAAAGTTATACATGACGCAATGCCACAATATCAATTGCCTGAAATTCTTCGAACTCCATTGCAAGAACTATGCCTTAATATTAAAAGCCTACAGCTTGGAGCAGTTGCCACATTCTTAGCCAAGGCACTTCAGCCACCTGATCCACTCTCCGTTAAAAATGCACTCGAACTTCTCAAAACAATAGGGGCACTAGATGAAATGGAGGAACTCACTCCTCTCGGTCTGTATATATGCAAAATAAAACATAGTGCCACTAGATTACAGTATTTTGTCATTATTAATTCTGGTTTTCTTATGAATCATTGCTTTTATGATTACTTTGTTAGTGGTGTTATTGATTTTTTCCAACTAATGCAGGACGTCATCTTTGTACACTACCATTGGATCCAAATATTGGAAAAATGCTGCTCATTGGATCTGTATTCCAATGTCTAGATCCAGCATTGACAATTGCTGCTGCTCTTGCGCATCGAGACCCATTTGTCCTACCAATGAACAGGAAAGAGGAAGCAGATGCTGCAAAGAGATCCTTTGCTGGTGATTCTTGCAGGTCATTTTATCCACTCCACTCAGCTGTGCTTCGTAAACTTTTTGTAGGATTTACTGAGATACGTTTGCTTAATCTTATGATATTGTTAATGTCTGCCCATTTACCTTTAGAATTCAACTATAATGGAATGCCAAAACTTGGCAGTATGATTTTGGCAATCATGGAATGTTCCAAAGTATGTGCTCTGTTGCCATGGTTTATAGAAAATTTAAAATCACAATTTTCATGTTAGAGACCCTAACCTTTTGAAAAATGATCATCTAAAAGTTTTGAAAGCTATTCTCATATGACAGATGGGTGCTAAGCACAGGAATATGATTTGGTTGTCACTTGTTTGCAGAAAGCTGCTGAAGTTTTATTACTCCTAGCTCAAGTATACCTGAATTAACTGTTAGATACAGTTTAACAAAACCTGCCTCATGGATGAAGGATGATGGAGTATTTTTTTTATAAATTTTCTGTAGGATCTTTAGAGAATATATTTTCAGCTCATTAATATGTTCTTTCAATAATAATCCTTCGCATTGACCAAATGTATTTGCTGATGGTTAAAGCATGTCCAAATGTCTGATGGGCTCCAAACCTTTTGCAGTGATCATATAGCTCTTTTAAAAGCTTTTGGAGCATGGAAGGATGCGAAATGTAGTGGAAGGGAACGTGCTTTCTGTTGGGAGAATTTCTTATCCCCCATGACATTGCAGATGATGGAAGACATGCGAAATCAGTTTCTTGATTTATTATCTGACATAGGTTTTGTAAACAAGGCTAGAGGAGTCAAGGCATGCATTTCTAACTCTTAATTCTTGAGCATCCACAAGGTTTCTGATATCCGCCTTTAAAGTTAAATGATAACTTGGCCTGCATCATGGTACCATATTTGGTTATTCGAGGACTGTCCCTTGGCTATGCCTAAAATTTAGAGGCACCTGACATTGGCTGCTTCAGAATCTTAGCTTCTTTTTTGCAAGACTTTATGCAAAGTTGGGGTATCATTGTGATTAATGATGGTAATCACCTGCCAGGTTTGTCTGATTTACTATTTTAACTGATCTGAAAGGATTTAAAACTTGAGGTATGGACCATGCCAGTCACTAGCCAGAACGGTGCCTACTATGGTATGGGGCCAGCACCGGCCAGTTCAAATTAACATCAAAAAGGTGTAGTGGGTACGGGGCCAGTTTTCCTGCTGAACCATCTCAAGAGGGATTGTGTATCAATTCCTGGTACAACACGTATGAGTGGTATGGGGCTGGTATGGGCAGTATCTTAGTCCTTGTCTGAAACATTGATTTCATATGCTTGTAGACCTTTTTCTTTAGCATATACTCAAAAATGTCAACCACATATGCAGTAGGGCTTCATTCTGAAAATCAAAGGAATCAATGTAGTAGCTCTGAATCCATTGGTAAGGTCACTGGGTGTTGCATACCGGTGACCTAGGTTTGAGTCTCGTGACCTCACCCAGTCTCAAACCAAAACTCTAAGGAAAGTAATATTTTCTTTAGTTTTATCTTCATTTTTTTCCTTTAATTATTTCATTTTTTCCTATGAGCGTTAAATTTAGTTTCAGATTGTTATGTTAATTTGGGTTTGTGAAGAGAGAAAAATATCAGTCATCTGCTTACATTCATTCAAGCATGCCTTCCTTCTGAATAAGTTCTATATGTTATAAAGTCTTCCATGTTTCTGTAATTTCGTTTTTAGTTTAGGTTTTGATAATGATCTGATAAAACCATATCAGTTGCATTGTTTGTTTATGAACTTGATTTTTAACTTTCCACAATGAAAATTAGTTAGGAAATGTGAATGCTTTTCCCCATTTTATCTTAGAAATCATATTTATGGTTGCTTCCTCTTAAGCAATATCCTGGCTCTGCTACTAGGCTCACGCATGCTTGTAGTAGGTTGACTGTATGCCAGGGTCCACTACTTTCCATGCTATTTATAATTTTAAAAATTTTATCCAGCAATGTCTAATTTTCATCTGTTATCTTTTTCATGCTAGACATATAACCAATATGGCGATGATCTGGAAATGGTATGTGCTGTCCTTTGTGCTGGGCTTTATCCCAATGTCATCCAGTGCAAAAGGAGAGGGAAGAGGACAGCATTCTACAGTAAAGAAGTTGGAAAAGTCGATATACATCCATCTTCTGTGAATGCAGGGGTCCATTTATTCCCTTTGCCTTACATGGTTTATAGTGAAAAGGTGAAGACTACAGGCATTTATATTAGGGACTCGACAAATATATCGGATTATGCTTTACTTCTCTTTGGAGGAAGCCTCATGCCGAGCAAGACTGGAGAGGGCATCGAGATGCTAGGAGGCTATCTTCATTTCTCTGCACCAAAAAGCATAGTCCAACTAATTCAGGTAACAAAGTGCTACCATTGCAGGAAATGTCAGCATGTGCTGTTCAAATTAGATGATAATTATTATGGTCCTATACAAGGTCCGCAATTTCGGTATCGGGTACTGTATCGGAACTTTATCGGTTCGGTACTGTATAGTACGGTACACCGCTGTACCGAAATAGCTTTCTAATCATTTTTTTCAATTTTTATCTCGGTACACCTCAATATAGATCGGTTTGCCTTAGTACGGGCCGGTACGCACCTCGATATACCTCGGTATAGGTCAGTACACCTCGGTACATAGTTTGTACCGACTTGAAATTAAGTTTTGTACCGATTTTCTTTCGGTATGGTACGGTGTGCTCTGTATCGAACGGTATGGCAGATTATTGTCTTATACCTTTTTTTATTTTGGTAGCAATTATGAGTTTAATCTTTTGTTACTGGGAAAAAGAGGTCAAAACAAATTTCATACATGATAACATATTAACTAGGATGTAGATGTATAAGATCAAGTTCTGATTATAAAGAGCTGATGAAATTAATAGCATACCATGTCAATGCCATAGTGTAACCACTAAAAGAAAAAAATGTTGTTGCTTGTTGGCTGCTCAGAAGATGGAAAGGTAAGAACAATTGATGGAAGAAAACAGAAGGGGTCAAGGGGAAGGAGCAATACTCTTTTTAACTTGTTCTATATATCAGAATATGATGCTTATATACATAGCCTTAAAAGCTTGTGTGTTTTCTTCTTTCGCATTATTAAAGCTGTGTTCTATTTGATTCTGACAGAGGTTAAGAGGAGAACTCGACAAACTTCTGCAGAGGAAAATTGAGGAGCCAGGGCTCGATATCCCTGCAGAGGGAAAGGCTGTTGTTGCTGCAGCTGTTGAGTTATTGCACAACCAAAATGTTTACCACTAGAAGGATTTTCACAGATTATCGACCTCTTTGGAAAATCTCTGGGCTATCCTTAATTTTTTCTCCATGACAAGAAGAGCTGCACCAGCTATTCCATTTCTTGATGAATTATTCTTTGTATTTTCTGTCAAAAAATGTGCACCAGCAGCATTTTACATCGGGCCACCGTATTTTACAGTTAATATAGTGCTCTTTAACGTGCATGTTGGTTTTGAGGAAGGACATTATCAGTTGAAACAACTATGCTTTGTTATACAAGGAGTATGAAACTCCCATGGAATTATAGAATGTGAGATGTTCATGCAAGGCAGAATATAGGCAACGATTTCTCTCAGTTGTATTTTTCTTAGTTTTTATGCTGATGATGGAATCTTTTTAACCATAGGTGACCCTTGCTGGACTCGCCCAAAAATCTACAGTGGCCATTCTACTTATTCCATTGTTGCAGGCCATGGGAGGGTTGAAGTTAAAGCTAGCGGAGTGTTCAATATTTTTATGCAAATGATCCGTTGTCACCAGATTTTACCATAGATTTGTCACTAGTTCAATGAAACTAGTTGCACAATAAGACTGGTGCTGTCATGGATGACCATCGAGGTATAGAGTTTTGGACTTTTGGAAAGAGCACCCGCCAGCGGTCCATTGGACCAAGCTGGTACTTCATAAATGACACGTATTTCTAGTGCTCTCGACCTACTCTTTAAGCCTACCATTCTGGCCTTGAGGCTTCTGCAAATCACGCGAATTGTGAAAGCTACCGCATGGTCGTAACGAAGGCTCTGAGCTTTGGTTCTTGCCTTGTCCCATCTCGGATGTCTGATTCCCAGTCACCAAAATCCCCATGGGTTCTTGAAGGTGAATTTTGATGGCTCTCTCCGAAACAATCATCCGAGATCATACCAGCTGGTTGATTATGGTGGGTTCGAGGCAGCCGGGTGCTTTCTGGCTGCTTTGGCATCCTGACCAAATTAAGAGCAGCTTGGGAGAGGCTCACCTTAGCTATTTATCAACTGCAGTGTAGAGATCTGATCTTAACAGGTAATTCTGCCACAGTAGTTTCTTGGATTTCGAAAGCTCACCCACATGTTCCTGATGTTCCACTGCTTGCAGGATATAAAATATATGATTTTTGATGTGTCCGTCAAAGCAGTGCATGTATATAGGGAAGCTAATTTGATCGTGGATTATTTTGGCTGGTATGGGTTCTGTAACTGACTTCGTCGCCAACTCAATCATTCCCTTCAGATCTTGCTCGGTTGATTACCTTGGATGTTGCTGGTTTTTGTTATCTTTGTTGTATTTAGTTTTCTGTTCTTTCTCTTCATTATTGTTCTCTTACCCAAACCAAAAAAAAAAAAATCCCTTAATGGTTGCTGTCTTATTTCTTCCCAGACGAGGGAGGCATTTGAGAGCAGTTAATCTGGACTCAAATGAGTGTATTGCAAAACTAATCAAGAGGCGTCCATTTTCCATGACTTGTCGCCATTTACGCTCCTCCACCAAAATCCTCAAAAAGCAAAGTTTGTTCCACAAGCTAGCTTTTTTTTTTTTTTTTTTTTTGGTACAACAGCTGCTCCACTACTTTTACTTTAGTATAAGCGCAGCTCACAGAGTGGCTACAAAGGACGTCCAAAAGTCATTTATTTTTATTCCAAAATTCAACTCTCTTTCACCAAATATGCTTTGGATGGATGATCCATCATCTTCGTACAATGAAATAACTTTTTGAGAGCCATTTGATACTTGAAAAGAGTAGAATTTTTTTTTTTTTTTGGGGGGGTACAACAGCCACTCGCATCCTCTATATATATATATATATATATATATATATATATATATATATATATATATATATATATATATATATATATATATGTGACTAACGACCAATAAAATTGGAAAATAAAAGACTATATAAAACTTTGGTGTAGACACGTGGTTCATTCAGATAAAATTTTCAAGAGTGATGAACAACAAAAGAAACAATCCAGTCATTAATATAGTTTGCCTCCCTATAAACATGCGTAGCCAATTAGAAGCCACACTCCACAATAGTCGATGGATGCTATAAAGCAGCGATCTTTTCTCAGCAGTGTATGCCTATGCCAAGCTTGTTTTTCTATGGATATTATTAGCACATGACATGGACATTAACTATGCCTCATCGTGAGCCATGCGCTCCGTGTACATTTGGGGTGGTCCAAAGTTGAAGGCGAAAGCCGAAATTTTTGCCACCAAGGTGGTAGCCTAGTGGTACTGGGCAGAAATTCTAACCTTAAGGTCCCAAGTTCGAATCGCTGCGGCGACGATTAAATTGTGGACCGGAGCTCATTACTTGGGCCACTGCTTGGACTTGAGGTATAGGACCGCTCTTGAACCGCTAGTAGCCGGGGTGGTGCCGGGTGTGACGTACTCACACTTGGGACTCGAGCCAGAGCCTAGAGGGGTAGCTGAGCCGGGCCCATGGGTGAGGAGGGTATGAGTAAAACCGGTCGGGGTGCCCAACACACGGCCATTTCTGCCCGCATCGAACATTCTCCTGGCGGGGCGGGGGCCCAGTGGGGGCTGCTACGCGGGGTTGGGCTTGTTCCTTCCTCCCCCCTACCCCTTTTCTTAAGCAAAAAAAAAAAAAAAAAAAAAAAAAAACCGGGATTTTTCAGCAACTCCTAAATCCAAATGTTACCTCCAAATGAACGTGGACTTGCCGCGCTCAAAGTGATTCCAACGGTTCACTCGAACCGGGCTCCCGCGCTATTTTTCGTCCCGGAGGAGACGTGGGAAGATCCCCGCCGCCTGCGTCTCCGAAAAAATGCCATCTCCCGCGCTTTCGTGTTTTCTATGCCATTTTCGCGAGTACGACGTCCTTTCCTTTAAAAACCCAAATCCTCACTCCGCGTGCGTGCGAGCGAGAGCGAGAGAGAGTATGGCGGATCTAGAGGGTTTCAGGAGATTGCTAAACCCTTTGGTACTTAATCTGCAGAAGATGGAGTTGGAGCTCACGTGTCCCATCTGGTATCTCTGATTTTCTCCCTCGATTTCATTTCGTTGATCAAAATCCGGTGTTGATTTTTGGATTTTCATGCTACTATCCGTTGGTTTCTTTCTATTTTCTGTGATGAAATGATGATTTTTGACCGAAATTCTGATAAAAATTAGACCTTTGACTCGTTTCTTATGCCAGTGATACTGAATTCATAAATTTTTTTCTTTGATATGTTCTGCTAATTTAAGACAGTTCTTGTTTGAAGCCATGTTAGACAGTCTCTCTCTCCTTCTCTCTCTCTCTCTCTCTCTCTCTCTCTCTCTCTCTCTCTCTCTGCGCCTATGGCCTGTGATTCTTTTAAATAATTATTCTGTTGTTTTAAGTTGGTTGCTAACCCCATAAGAGAGAGGAGATGAGAGTGCCAGTTTGTTTTTCGTGTACATGTATGTAAAGAATCATTTTTTTTGTTTTTTATTGGTGTACTCTTTTTTTATCCCTTCGATATATGCATACACTTTCTTATTCAACATGATATTATCATTTGAAAATAATAAAAGAGATGAGAAATTTACGATTTCTTTAGGAAATTTATGCATACTTGAATTCATGTGCATTATGAGCGGTATGTTTATCAGAAGTTTTAACTGTACAATAGGACTTACGAAGGATTATATGGGTCTTTAAGCACCAAATAAAAAAAGACAGGATTGCAACTTGCATGGAAGGTTAAATTAAATCATGGTACTATATTTCTCTTCAAAATATGGTGGCATCTCTCATGCCATAACAAGAATGCGCAGAAATTGTGCAGTGAAAGAAAGAGAACTGACCTTTGGATAACTAGGAGAGGATTGCTGCTTAATGTGTGTTTAAGGGTTCAGAGTTCTGCTTGGTTGAGTTAAAAAAGCTGAATATTAATTAAAGGTAAAAACTGAATGAAAGAGAAGAAACCTTACTGCTGGAGAGAAAACATCTACTCGTGATGATTTTTTCTAAGTTTGATTATCAACAAGCCAACAAATAATAAGATTTAGAGGATATTGTTTTCCTCTATTAGCATAGATTTTCAGTGGAAAAATCAAGTTTTTTTAGATAACTTAGCATAAACTTGAGGACCCCTGGCATTTGAATTAGATAATTTGATAGAGTATATACTAACATATTTGTCATTTTCATTTTTTCAAGTTAAAAAATGGTTGCACTTACTAACAATATTCATGGAACAATGAAGGCAGGAAGTAATGTTATTTTCTTAGTTTTATAGATTTTTGCACACAGCATGCTAATCTTGCATCATTTTTTTTCTCCTGTAATTATTTTTTTATGGAGGTCTAGTCTCAGGTAGTGATGCATTAATTATAGAGTAACTATCATTTTTATAAGTGTTGATCTATATATTTTCTTGTGGCAGTTTAAAGTTGCTTAACATGCCAAGGTTGTTGCCATGTAATCACATTTCGTGCAGGTTTTTTTTTTCCCCTCAACCTTTTTTTTTTCTATGGTATTCCAGATAGTTATTTATTTTCTTGTTTATATGCAGTCCTTGTGTCACTACTTCAACCATGCATGGGCATGACTGTCCTATTTGTAAAGTACCTTTTCATCATCAAGGTATTTTCTGGTTTGGGTAAAGTTTTTGTCCAGTTAGATCTCATTGCTTTTGTAAGCTCTTAAAATTTCTTGCAGATTTGAGGCCTGCTGTTCATGTTGAAATAATGGTGAACATATATAAAAGCATGAATTCAGCTATTGGTCCTATCCTTGTACAAAGAGGGGAACAAGTTGCTATCTCTGGTATTTCAAATATTTTCTTACATACGCAACATTGTAACCATATGATCTAAAACTTTTTTTTTCTAAATTCATTTTAATAGCTGTATAATTTGTAATATAATAAACAGACACAAAGATGCCTTCAGGTGGTAGTCCAGATATTGGTGACAGAAATGATGAGGAGAAATCTGAAGAGGAACTGATGCATAACAGGGCTGGAGAGGGTTCAAAATATATGCCATCACATGCACCATTTTTTGGGAATTTTAGAACTGGGAATCCAAGATGTGAAGGGGAGAAAAATGAGCCGGCAATGAATGTAAGCAAGAAAGATGTGAAAAACAATGGAGTGGAAGCATTTCTTAAAGAAGAGGATCCATACAGTCCACAATCATCTGGTGACCAGAAAGATTCAGATTATGACAGCAATGACCTGGGAAATGAACCTGTAAGTTAGCACACAATTACCTATTTTCAAGAAAGGTTCAAAAACTATTTCCACTCACTTAAGCTCATCCTCATCCTGAATACACAAGTATTAACTTTGATTCATTTTGTCAACAAAAAAGGGATTATTGCATGGCACAATACATATTCATACAAACTTTCTAGGTCATTCTTCTGTTTCTTTCTTTACCTTTTTCCCTCAAGGAAAAGGTGTTTTTGTCTGTCTTTTTCCTAATTTCTTTTTATTTATTTTTTTAAAGTTAAGCTTGGTGCTTATTGCTTATTTGTAGAATATTAACATAAAAGATTGCCTATACTCAGGATAATGTATATAAAATTATATATGTTGTGAAAGATATATCCGTTGAAAAATTCTGTAGATAAGACTTGCTTCATATTCCAATCAAAGAATCAGGTTGGGTCTCCCTAACTCCTTTCTCAAACAAGAAAAGAAAAAGACTTGCTTTAAAGTTGGGAAAACGGGACCTGAAAGATACATGACCACAATCTTATGTGCTTAGCAGTTATAAGCTGCCACAAGGAAATGATACTAATCAAAACACCTAAAAATTGTAACCATGATTTAAAAAAAAATGTAACTTATAACGCATTACTTGTAATGCAGGCATACGCTTTCTAACTGTTTAAGTCAATAACATATTCTTGTGACTGCTTTAAGTTAGTATGCTGATATTGTTGCTGTTGCCATATAACCATGCAACTTGCAGTTTTGATTTGTTTCCTCAACTTATAATATCTATTTAGTGGTAATTTGTTTCCTTTTTTCTTTTTGATGATATAGTGGTAATTGGTTTTCATAACAATATCTAAATTTTTCTTGAGCATGTGTAGGCTGAGTCTGCGCCATTACATTGGTTATTCTTGGGTATTATTGTCCTGTTTGTAAAGACATATGCAGTAAGAGCAATGGTTGTCAATTAGTAATAAATGTCCAAAAATAGCTCCCCTACTTGTATTGATTATAGCTTATGTTATTTGACATTTTTACCCTCTCTCTCTCATGCACACACGCACATGCACACATACACATGAATTTGAACCTTTCTTCTTTTTTTTTGATTCAGAGAAATGGTAATGATTCATGCAAGAGAGGTTCAAAAGTTGGAACTATTCAAACAGGAGAAGACTATATTAGAGAATTAAAAAGGCAAAAATTGCATAATGCAGTTGATGTTGGAGATATTAGTGGTGATGTCCAGGCTAAGGATTTTTCAGTATTTAATTCTGAATCTGAACATGAACATCAAAGATGCCCAAACATCAAGTCATTGCATACAACTGTTCATGAAGACACAAATGGGGTTTTTAGTTGTGCATTTTGCTATTCTTCTAGAACAACTGAGGTAAGATATGCTAGCTTTTCCTTTCTCCTTCTTCATTCATTAGAAAAGCCAGTTTTGTTCTCGACAATAATTTGCTGGCTTAATAATTGTGCTAAAGTTACATCTATTACACGTTAAGTTGCTGAGATTCGTGCTTTGTTGGGTTTAAACAAAATTCTTAGATCATAGTGATGTTTCAGGCTTCTGGACCAATGTTACATTATATTGATGGAAAACCAGTGTCAGATGATCAAGCATTGCAGCTCAATGTCTTACACGTGCATCAGAAATGCATTGAATGGTATTTATTACATTTTAGCAAATTATTATCTAATTTCGTGAATTTTATTTATTGCATTTTAGCAGCTATTATCCAGTGGACATTTGGTTAATCATTCGTGAGTTATTTTCTTGTGAAAGATATACTTTATGCTACTTAGCAATTTAATATGAATTGAGATCTAGCTGAACAATTGCTCATGCAATTTTTGTTTTTATAACACTCTTATGATTGTTTAAGCAAGTACAAGATTATTATCTTTCATGCTGTTTTGTCTATATGTATTTTGGGTTTCTTTTATCTCTAAAAGAAATTAATGCTAGTAATTTGTTGACAAGTGGTTGTTTTGGTAATGATATATTTTTGTAATGTTGGAACAACTAGTCCTAGTCGTAGCTGTATTTTGCTGTATCTTCAAGATTTTCTGTTTGATGTCCATTGTCTGTGCACAGGGCACCACAAGTATTCTTTGTTGGTGAGACTGCTGTGAATTTAGAGGCTGAACTTTTACGTGCATCAAAAATCAAATGTAGCAGCTGTGGACTCAAGGGAGCAGCTCTTGGTTGCTATGTCAAGAGCTGCCGAAGAAGCTTTCATGTCCCATGTGCTGCTGATATCCAAGATTGTCGATGGGATGCTGTAAGCTTCTGCTTTTATCTTCTTCAAGCCTTCTTGTTGTAGAAGTTGCCAACTTCTTTCCTACTGTATCTTTGGTATTTATACTGTCAGCGTTTGAAATATTTAAAAAGTGATGATTTTTCTTCTATCAGGAAAATTTTCTTTTGCTGTGTCCTGTTCATTTTTCACACAAGCTGCCATGTGATAGATCAAAGGCTAGAAAGAGGACCAAGGCTAATCGTTCCTTGTATGACCTCTCTGCATATGTTTTAATGGATTATCTCTGTTTTGACCTCAATTGACATTGGTCATATTTTCTTTGTTTGACCTTGATCATTGCTTCTTTATGCTAGATGCTATTCCAGTTCACCAGGTGATTTAACTTCACCTACAAAGCAACAGAGTGATAAGCTTTGGACAGCTTCACCCGGTGTGACTCAAGAATGGTTGCTATGCGGATCTTCACTCTCTAACTTGGAGAAGGTAGTCATTCTAGAAATTCTTTTGTCCGTGTCATCCTTGCACAGGAACCATGCTAATCTTCTCTGAGTCGTTCAAATTTTGTCAAATGTTTTGGAAGTGACATCATTCTGGCAATTCTTACCTTTGGTTCTTGTCACTTTGCTGATTTTTTATACTGGTTTGCTTTTGACTTAATTGTTCTCAATTCTCATGTCATTAACTTGAATTTGTGCAGGATATTCTAAATGACTTTGTGAGCCTAACTGGTGCCTCTGTAACCAATACGTGGAAGCCAAATGTAACACATGTGATTGCTGCCACTGATGAGCATGGTGCTTGCAGCAGAACACTTAAGTTGCTCATGGCTATATTGGGCGGAAAATGGGTTCTAAGTGTAGAATGTAAGTATCACTTTGATAAAGCTAATCTTTTTTTTTTTTGAAAAAAGTAGCAACTGTTTTTTTTTGAGAGAAAGAGAGCTAGACCTAGCAGAAACATTTTTGTGTTTTCTATTTAATTAAAAAAAGGAAAGTGAAAGGGGTGCCAAACACAAAACTAAACCCTAAAGCCTAACCAAAGTGACCTGTAAAGTGAGTGTTATGCTCTGTTTTACAGTTCAACATATCTTGCCCATTTGCCTAGGCATAGTGCTAATATTGCATATTATTTGGATTATAGATGTTAAGGAATCACACAACCGTCTCCAGTGAAAATAACTAAACTGAATTAAACTTGCTTTTCTTGAAAATTGGGAAAATCCTGGAGAAACAGTTGGAGAAAATGAAGAGGGATGCTACTCAGGAACATGATTAAATATAAGAGCGAGGGGAACACTGAGAACCAGTTTTTTTCATTTATTTCTCAGAGGTTTCTTAACTTTCTTGTGGTTCCTAGATCTTTCAATTTATTATTTCAAATTCATTTCAACATATGGTGATAATTTTAATCACTCATATCCAGCTGCGGAATTCACTTGATGGTCTCCATACTTTTCCCCAAGTGGCAAATACTATCTCGGTTCTAGCATGTTTCTTTGCTCTTTGGAGGACAGGATTTATTTAGAAACTACTGAGAAAACATTTGCTATACTTATGGTTCAAGACAAGTTCAAACATTCACCAAGAGATCCTTGTATGCAAACCAGCAAACCACATGCTTCCAAGCATGAACTTCTGTGAAATTCTTGGTCCCCTCCAGTATATCCTACATGTTGATATCTGACTTTATATGTGGTCGGAGAATGCACAAGCATGTTTACGCTTGAAAGCCATGTTGGTATTATTGATCTTATAACTATGTGCTCTAACATTAATGAGTATTCAAAAGTGCTGGCCTACCAAGTTGGTAAAGTCCTCAGTAGTTGTACCAAGGAACCAAGTATTTGAATCTTGCCTTTACCATGATTTGGGGTTTAGTGGTATTTGGGTAAGGGCTACCCATCTACTGTGTAACTCATTTACCTATGGGCCATTTCTATCATAAAAAAATGAGTGTCCAAAGTTTTGTGAATTAGCTACGATTTGTTTTTTACCCTCTTTTCTAGTTCATTGCTATATATGATGCTCCCGCTGTTGCTGACAGGGCTTAGAGCATGCATGAAGGCTGGGCACCCGGTTCCAGAGGAGCCTCATGAAATCAGCCATGACATTCATGGAGCCTTTGATGGACCCAGAAACGGAAGAATAAGAGCCATGCAAAAGGTTCCTCTCTTTCCCTTATAATACTGGCAACTAGCAAGAAGAGCTTCTATAGAAGATTCATCTGTATAGACTTTTTAACTGCTTGTCACTTGAGCTCGTCTTTGCATCTGTATATGGATTACTGACTGGTGTTAATTTTTGGGGCTATTCTCTTGAAGGCACCAAAACTGTTTACAGGATTAACCTTTTATTTTAGTGGTCACTTTATGCCTTACTACAAGGACCATCTTGAAGATTTGATTCTTGCTGCTGGTGGAACTGTATTGGAGAAGAGTGAAATCACTCCTACAACTTCTATTGTTTATAGTACAGAACCTCCGCAAGGAAGCAATTCAGATGATCAGCATGAGGTTATAAAGAAGAGAAAAGAAGAGGCCGTAGATTTAGCATCCAGAATTGGCTCTCTGGTCATCCCTCACACATGGCTTCTGGATTCTATTGCTTCCTGCAATGTACAACTAAACTTGTAGACTATTTTTCTCAACAAAAAATGCTGATGTTATCTGTACTGCTTTCTTGCTGGATGAATTATGTCACAATTCTTATCGATTCATGCCGGCCTTATACATATGAAACAAGTATCTGAAGTGGGTTTGTTCCGTTTATTAATTTGTTTCACAGAATCAACAAAAGCTGATTTCAAATAGAAATACGCCAAAATTCATCACTTACAGAGGTGCCTCTAAACTGCCCACTTAATTTCACGTTCGATGCCATATTGAAATTACCTCATCCTTTCCCACTTTCTGCTTCTAATTCCAGACACCTGTTTTGAGTTGGCTTCTTATTGTTTTGATAAGCTCCCTGCTATCATTATGCTGTCATCAAAAACTGGTGGCTGTAAATTTCCCATCATCCATATAAGGCTTAAGCCATGAGATCTTATTATAGCTCGCCTTTACCGGTGATCGCCACTGCCTCCTTCCTTTCATGAGGTATGAAGCATCCCACTCCTATTTATTTTTTTCTCTGGTCTTTTCCCTTCTCCACTGAGTAGGTTTCGGTCGAATTCTACCGATAAATCGGTCGAAAATCCATTAAGAAAACCCCCTGTTCTGCTTTTTCTGTTTTTCTGGCTCTTCTTTCCCTTTTTCCAGTTGTCGACACGGCCACCTTTTGACACTAGACTCTTGGTCGAGTTCTCTAGACTTCTTACGTGCCCCCGCAACAAAGTCGTGGCCGCTGGTGAATGGCCAAAAACAAATAAAAAAACTCGTTCCCCTATCTTTCTAGTCCTTCCCTTATTCCTGCCGGTCGGTCACCATTGCCGGCCGTCCACTGCGTCCGGCAGCCGACCATGCCCCCTGGCATGATCCCCGGCAATCCCAGCCTCTCATTCCTCTTACAAGAAAGGCGAAGCTTCCCTCTCTCTCTCTCTCTCTTCTCCCACACTTTCTCTAGGCAGACCCACGATTAGAAAATTACAAAAATGAAACCCTTCATTTTGAACAACAAAGAGCGATTAATCAGGTCCGACAGGCGGATGGGGCGGTATTGGTTGAGCGATTGCTTCCAAGCCGGAGAAGAGAGATCGAAAGAGCTACCTGAGGCTTGGTTCAACCATGAATCCCAATTTAGAGTCTTGTCTCTTTTTCCTGGGAACCCAAGATGACCGTAGACGCCCTAAACCATCCTGATGCCTCGGTAATCTGTTGGACCGCTCGCCCCGGTCCCGTGTTGATGATCCCCATCGAATAATCTTGGCCTTAATCGAGTCTCTGCTTCATGATTCATGGATCGAATTATTTAGCTCTGACCCATCCAGAGACGTCACCTTGCCCGACCAACAAATAAGCTCATTTTTTTGTTATTTTAATACTATTAAAATTATCATATAGGAATTAATTTTGCTTTTAGTATTTTAAATTGATTTAGCAAATTTGCCTGATAAATTTTTAAGGTTCAAATCAGAGAAAGTAAGTTACACTCCTTATTAATTGTCAAATTATCACATATTTGACATGCATATGGTTTATCAGTGATGATATATTTTTTCTTAAAATAAATGATCGGCAGATGTATCATGAAAATTATGCTTTATTATGAAAAGCAGTTTTATGAATGCTTTTATTGAAAATAGGATGTTTATGAAGCACGAATTTTAATATTTTATCATATTATTTAGTATTTTTTTTATCTACTTATGTGTATGTTTTAAGAAAAAAGATATAAATATTTCAAAAGCTCGTAGATAGCTATATAAATGAACCCTAGAATTGGGAAAGATCAATATCTGGAAGTAGTTCCACACATACACAGGTCCTGCTAGCAGGTATCAAGTTGGCATATGAAATATAATACTTTGTTGATTACGAATACAGATCTTGTCAAAGTATAAAGTGATCTTAGCATGAATGCAATATTTTGAACTATGATATAGCTAAATGATAACATGATTTATGATTGTTTTGTGTAGTATACTAAAAACTATGTTTATGAAATATTGATGACTTAGGCATGCATGATTGGCATTATGACTTACTTTAACATATGACAATATGAAATATTTTATTTTGCAATAATTATTATTTTTTCTAAATAATGCGTAGATTCATATAAAAAATTATGCTTAATTGAGTTAAATCGTGCAAGTTTTACTTATTGAGCGGTGTAGCTTATCGCTTTCTATTTTTTTTCTAGACGAATAGAATCATTAAGAATGAAAAATAATCCTAGCTTAAAATTCGCGCCAGTAAGTTTAGTAATTTTGTAGCAAAATTTTAACTTTTTAATTGATTATAAAATTATAGCCGATGACTTTTTAAATTTTAAGATTATAAATTTTGATATTTAAATTTAATTTTAGATGTTATGAATTAGTTTTTATTTAATTATTTGATAGATGATGGATTTGAACTTTTTATTTTATTTGAGATTATGATTGCTGGCTTTATATTATTATGGGCTATACCCCCGCTAGCATGGCTATATTATGTTCTGGATTTGAGGTGTGATAAGCTTAAGCTGATAATAATAACATGGTACATTTATTTATGTTCACCCCACCCCTTGTCTCAAAATGAATCCATTGTACATGCCTTGGGAGCCAAAGGCTTGATGAGCTCAAGCTAACCGACAGCAACATGGTAAACATGATTGATATTTCATTTTATTTTTCTCCAATAAAGTCGTAATAAAGATATCAACTCTGGGGATCCCGGAGTTGGTTGAGCAGAAGTTTGAAGGCCTACGTAACTTAAAGCAAAAAAAAAAAAAATGCTGAGCGTGATTCTTCTGCTTGATGTGAGAAAGGAAGCCCAATAGCAGGTGTACGGTAAAGATAATCTGAAAGGTTATAACGAGGAGAACAAGTTTCGGTAGTATTTGGCTTTGTAGTGATTGATAAATCAATAACTTTGGCACCAGAATTAAAAGATAATTGCACAATGCATCATGGTCGCAGCAACAGAGGCAATAATGAGCTTGAATTCAAAGTTCGTAGAGGTTTCCATCTGGAGCTCTTTAACTAAAGCATCCTAAGCTTAGAAGATTGCAAGAATCAATCCTGGGCATGGTGAGGCACCACCAAGCCTCTTGTCATGTTCAGAGTATCTTTAGCTTGGGAACTCGACTCGAGCTGCCTGTGTTGCAGAAAAAGAAGATATATGTCAAAGTACTGATAGGTAAAATCACTGAAAGAATTCTTCTCAATGAAAGATTCAGGTCCCTGTGGGATGGTGGGATGTCCAACCATTCCGAGTGTAAGGACAGGAACGGGACAAGGACAGGGCATCCATGAACACAGGAGTGTTGTTCCATGGAAAAAACAGAGGGCCCCATCCCACAGTATTTGAATCCTCGTTCTCAGGTACAGACACCAAAGATTTCCTATCATGATCAAAGGATGTTGATGGCTGGAATGACTACAGGTGAGCTCAGCTTTGGGACCACCTGTGATAAGTGTTTGTCCTCGATTGGGTTTATTTAGGAGGCCTTTTTACAAGAGAAGATTCAGAGCAGCACAGCAGGTATTACACCACCATGAGTCCTCATGACATGATCGAAGATGAAGATATCATTGTGGAGTGTTTTTGAAACAAAGCAATGAATATGATAAAAAGGAGAGGTTTGCTTCAGAGAGAGTATATCATTAGGAACTAGGAAGGGATATCCCACTCACCTCAGTCTTTTTGCCAATTTAAAATTCAAACAGCCCTTGACACAAGCAACAATGACGTCCCGCTCAGCATATCTTTATATAGAATTCTCCATGGACTCTCGGAGGCCGTAAGGAGGATGGCATGCTTCAAAAGGGCATCACCAGCACTGGTGGAGATCCTGAACAAATTGGACAGGTAAGCCTTCATACCCCTGAAAATCGAATTGCACAGGTAAGCCTTCATATTACAAATATTCACACTTGCAAAAGCAGGTTAGATGGTCTTGTTTCTGTGATATAGCAAAAAAAGTGTACTCCATGCAATCAGTTTAAGTCGCATATCAAGGAGGTATATCAGAATTCCTTGGGGTTCATGAAATATTGAAAAAGATTGCAAACAATAAAAACACGCAAACTACCGATATTTATGTCAGAGGCGAGACTAATATTCTCAAACACCAGCATAATTCGGCAAAGCACTAAGGGTTACTATAAAGCTGAGGAATACAAAGTTTCTCTAAAATGAAGCTTTTGGGTGTCTGTATTTCATGGTCTGTGTTGATGAACATGACAAGTTTAAGATTGTTTTTTTTTTTTTTTTGAGAGAGAGCTGGGCTTTGCCCAACCTAGTTGCATGAAGACAATGAATGAGGATACAAGATACCAGGACCAAACAGAGAAAAATAGCTAGCAGAAGAGTATCAGATTATATTAATTGGATGAAAAATCCAGATTAATCCTCGAGATCTTCAAGCTAGGTAAGGATCTCCATAAGACACTAATCCAAATTTAGTCAGGATTAACCCTTCCCGTCTTCTCTAAAAAAAATACATTGGCTGCATGGATTTGAGATATATCCAATATCTTTCCCAGTTCGATAACTTTGGATCCTCAAATCATAGGTCCCTGTAATTTTCTAAGCCTTGAGATAATGTTTCGAGACATACTTCACTTGACTTGTGGCTGGGAACCCCTTGAGTGCCTACTAGGAGCATCTAGCATCTCTTGTACCCCGCTCAATAGGCTCTTTGTTTCTTTCTTCCCATGATGGGATCCAAGATCCTCTTTCTATTCTTCTTTCTTTCATTTGGCTCATCATCTTGTAGGCTTAATTTAAGAGACGTCCCATCATTATTGATTTGCCAATTCTCAAATATTTCATTGGGCTAATATGTTGTGTACCTAGCTTCTTAAAATTCTCAAGAGACCAGTACAACAGGATCGCATAATAAACTAGCACCAATTTTAGCTTTGTGTCAACTAGTGTCTGGGCAACTATCTCCACTCCACGAAAGTAGGGTGCTGATAGGTGCACTCTCACTTTTGTAAGGAGCAATTTCTTTCTGAAAGAGAACCAAAACTTGTGCTTTTGCTTTCCAATCCAAAAAAGGCCCTACTTTAAATCGCTATGTAAATCTACGAGCTATGCCATGCAATCAGTTCCAACTCTACAAGATTATTTATTTTAAGAGCTGTTACGCTTCCTCATTCTGTACTTAAGAAAATTCATTTCATTCAAACGCTCTTTTTTTTAAAAGAAAAATGCAAGCATATACATACTGAACTTCAGCTTGCATCTCATATTGAAGTCCTCTAACTGTGTATTGCTGATAGTGCGGAAAAACCAACAGATACAGATCACAACTTATATGAATTTGGGTCAGTGCGGTATCATGTTCAGGTATTTTCAGGCATTCTCTGTATCTTTTTAATTTTTTATAGAAGCAAAATTCTTTTGCGTAGTTTTGTACAATATCCAATATCATAACTGTTACCAATAGTATTCAGGATATGTTGACTCACAGAATTTTGATGTTAAATCAAATCATAAACTTTTACGAATATTCCTACTACTTTTGCATAGAGTCAAACAATTTCTATAATCAAACAGGAGTAACTGACTAATTTGAAATGAGAAACCATCATAAAATGAATTGTTGTTAGAAGAAAACAATAGCTCTTCTCAAGGAGAGAAAACATTCATGATTATTACTCACATTCTGGCCATGAAAATAACAGTAGCTCTGCGCAGGCTTCAGCATCTGATCCCGAAATTATATACTTGTCCATATCTACACCACCATTGTCTCCAGAAGTTTTGCTTCGAAATGGTCTTCCTGACTGCACCCTACAGGATATTAGAAGAGGGTACTGTGATATTGCAGATATTTTTGAACCTCCAAAAGAAGGATTTGTACTTACTCTCAGACTTGACTTTGCCAAACTTCCACAGAGCAGAGGTATGAAATCTTAATTTTCTACGTTCATCTTAGCCAGAAGATATCTTCATAGTGGGACATGATCTTTGCCTGTGAATGATTTTTAATAATGATCTTCATAGTCAGAGCAAACCATATCAGCATTGCAAATGCCTTCTCTGAAAAAAAAAACATACTCAATGTGGTTATCTTTTCAAAGGTTGCACGCTGAGCCCTACTAGGTACCATGTTGGAAGAGAATTGTATTAACCTATTCTTAACACTTGGAAGCAACTTTTATTGATCCGATATTAGTATCTAATTACTGAATCAACTTACAAGATCAATGAGAACCACAGGGGTTTATTTCTATAGCACGAAGTTATTAGATCCACAAAATAGCAAAAGGGCCCCAAAATTGGCAAACATGAATTTTGAAAGAGGAAAAAGGGGGGTAGAATTAGGTATATACCCTTCACAATCAACTTTTTCTGAAGTTTTGGAGCTGGAAGCAGTGACCTCCACAATCAAATTTGTTGTGGCACTTAAATTGGGCCGCTTTATAGCAGTTAACCACAAAATTTTATGCCTCTCCCTACTCGATGAAGTGATATTTCTACATCTCATAATTAGTTTCTTTTAGCATAAAAGAGTAGTGTTAAGTCTTGCTTTGAATAGGAGGCCTGGTATGAGTAGAAATGGACCGTGCCTGGCTAGCACCTGTCATTAGTAAACTCAATGTTTCATTTGTGTTCAGTAAAGACAGAAGAAAATTAAAATTTCAGATTTCTCACAATTGGTCCAGAAAGAACTTAACCATGTTAAGAATGATTTAAGGAAAAGGCAATTGTAACCAATAAAAATATAACGGAATCTCTTTAATTTAGAGACTTGTGCTAGTTCTTTTTTTCTAAACTTGACAAGAGGAAGGGAGTATAAGTGAAATGACCTTAACCCTAGTTTAACCTTGAGGATTAGATTTGTTTCCACACTTACAATCAGCTTGACCTAGCTTACTCTGAACCTCGGATTAGATGAGCATAACCTGTTTGTGTAAAATTTCCAAGGCTAGGCCCCATAGTGTAAACCATCTTATTTCTGCTTAATTCCACGATTTGGAATCAACTGCATGATAAGAATTAGTTTGAAAACTGGACAGAAAGCAGGTCATGGTCACTGAAAGGTTTAACTGGTGAATGCTCTCAGGAATTTCCTAGATGCATCCTATGTTTACTTGTGGAAGAGGCTTATACTACCCCGACAATTTAATTGCTGATTGCTATCACCCTAGGGTAATGTCATCAAAAGGATTTAATTTTATGTATGTGTATGAACAAAGAATGTAAAGTCTTCTGTTTTCTTCTGAATACGTGATGAGGATGCACATATACTGAACAGCTAGTTAAACCTGCGAACCGGACCTCTGGCTGGTCCTGTTTTTATAAAAGACTGGAAATGCGGCTCAACCACTTGAGAACCACCTATACAGCCGAGTGAAAGTGGGCAGAATGGTCTATTCACAAATATTCTAAAACTTGTTGAAATTGTGGTTAAGAAGGGATTCATAACCCTTGACCAAGGGTTGACTCCTAGGTCTCTCAACCAATTGATCAAGGGATTTGTAACCATAAAATATGACACTAATATTTCTTGTGATAACTTTTGAAGCAAAAACGTTATGTCTACGTTATTTAAAATGAAGAAAGGCAAAGCCTATAAAGCAAGATGGCGAAGCCTTGTTCAGAATGTTTCCAAGAAAAAGTGATGTGGTGAACGCTAGAATTTCAAAGGCAATGGCTATTATGGAGTCAAACTGACTAGGTACAATGGAAGAGTCTGAGTTCAGCACATAGGATAATATTAATTATTTGTAGCATATGATGGTTCAATTGTATGATGATGGATGATGGCAGGAAACAAAAAGAACAGGCTGCGAATTGGAAAAAGAAAGCATGAGTAAGCACTATTGATGAATCTATCAGAAAGAGTGCAGGAGATATTGCAATTCTGAGAAAAACAAAATGAATATGACTACTTTAGAACAAGAATAATGTAAGAAATGTTTATTACTGTCTAGTACAAAGAACAAAATGATCAAAAGTTTTTCCTGCAAACACGTGACCCCAACAATCAATGTGAAAGAAACTTAGCAGAAACTCGGTTACTTTTCTGTGGGATTCATGGTCTTAAAAGAGACCATTATTACCCCTTACAATCTACTCATCATTACCCCTTACAATCTACCCACAATCTTAGACACCACTAAAGTCTATCCAAGAAATAATTTGTATGGACTTTGAAAAGTAGCTTAACCTAGGATGGTTTTTTTGTATATTTGTTTTAAAGTGACAAGCAAATATATTTGATACTATTGGTTATTCCATTTCTAATGAAACACTAATCTTTTGAAATGTTTCAGAAGATCGTATCAAAGCCATCAGCAAGATTTCCTCACTACAAGCAGTAATACTGAGCTCCCAACTGAAAGATATGTTATGGAATCTTGGTTCACAAGATATGGCTTATGGAATGTGCAAGCCTATCAAACTTGTCTATCACCCAAGAGAGCCTTTCTTTGTTATTAGAATGGTATTTCATGTGCGGTGCTTTATATCTCTTAAAATATATAATTTCATTGATAAGAACCAGGAAAAAAGGGCAGCAAATAATTACTAAATCAACAACAATGTAAATCTCTTTATTTTTGTTTCTACTTATTACATAGAGGTTAAATATTCTTCATTAATATCATCCATGTTAAGTCATAATTTATATCTTTATCTCAGGCACCTCATACTATTAAATCAAATTTTATAGCTTTTTCAGAGTTGAAATATAAGGGAATATTAGGTTAAAATGTTTTCATGCCATTATACTACTCCAGAAATAAATTTTTCTTCCCTTCACAGTTGTCCTCTATTTAGAACCTGGTCCGTGTTTTAATTTGTTTCCATATAGCTATCGTACAAAAGAAAAGCTTGTTATTCCCCCTATCTGGATTTGGTATCAAGTAATCAACTAGACCAATTGCTCTTTCCTTAGTATTGATCCACCACTTTTCGTCCACATACTTTCAGATCATCGATCTATCTGGTATGATGATAAAGATACTAATATAAGAAACAATGGACTAATTTTTTTTATTTGAAACTTAGTGGATCTCATTTCGTCTCCCAAGTTCTAACCTGAAATTATGCTTAAGGAACGACAAGTCATCGGTACACCATCCTTTCTCGAGTTAAAACTACCAAATAATGAAAAGATAGTTAAACATCATTGCAAAACTAATAGCCATGGAATGCCGTACCGGCCCGTACCGGTCCGGTCCTAGACCGGTACCGGAACCACAAGAAAACCGGTATCTCCGGTTTTCTTGTGCGAACCGGCCGGTACGGAGCCCGTACTGGTCGGTACCGCTTGGTACCGGCCTCGTACCGGCCGGTTCGCACCGGTACAAATTTTTTTTTTTAATGAACCACAGTGCGAGGTGCTGTGGTTTTTGGCTCGCGGTACCGGCCGGTACTGTACCGGACCGGCCGGTACTGTACCGGACCGGCCGGTACGTACCGGACCGGCCGGTACGTACCGGACCGGCCGGTACGTACCGGACCGGCCGGTACGTACCGGACCGGCCGGTACGTACCGGACCGGGCCGGTACCGTACCGGACCGGGCCGGTACCGTACCGGACCGGGCCGGTACCGTACCGGACCGGACCGGTACCGTACCGGACCGGACCGGTACCGTACCGGTCTGGCCCGCCACCGGTACGCCGACCGGTACCGGTACGGCGGACCTTGCTAATGGCCTTTTGCATAGTGTCAGCTAAAAACGTGGCATGAGAGTCAACTGTTCAGGTGTTACAAATTGTCTAAGAAATCAATCTCCAAAACAAGATAGACACCCCATTTTTGAGGTGCCCAGAAGTGTCATGATAATCTCAAGGCAGTCATGTATGCCCAAGTTTCTAAAAGTGTCAATACTTTAGAAATTATAAGAGCTAAAGTGTCCCCTAATACTGTATTTCTAGTACACACTATCCTATCATATTAAAAATCCATACTATCTTTAGTATCCAATATCAGATTTGACCCTTTATGAATCTTGTCATGCTAGTCGAGCATGAAGGCAGTAAAATACATCACAAACAAGCTTAAGATGATTCTTATGTAATTCCAGAAGTCACTTAGTATCTATGTTATACACATGACAATTTTCATTAGTAGAAGTCTTTGTATCTATCCTGTAGTATTTTACTAATGCTGGAGATACTGACAAGAACTGGCACTATGTGATACAGCCAGAAAAGCTAAAAGCAATATTTCCCATGCGATTCAAGGATAATTCAGATGTGATTCTTGCAACATCATTGTTTCAGGTAAGTTGCTGCATGATACACCTAAACTAATTAATGCTAACATATGCTATTTTTTCTCAAAGTAGAGGAACTGGATCACAGGAACTCATGGATATGGGCCATTCAGCAGCTTTTACCAAAGCACCATGTTGCACCTGGTCACCAATCCCTCCTCCAGAGTTAAGAGGAGAACCTTTCGAATATTTGACTACTAATGGAGGATTTGTGTCTTTTGGTAAGTATACAACTTGCAAACTGCAGCTTTCTGTGTGGCAGTCCTCAAGATAAAAGCCTCAAGGCAACCATTTTACATGAAAAAAGTTACCATAAATACTAAGCAAAGAAGGATTTGTAAAGCCCGCGCCAAGTTGTTTTAGTGATGGAAAGCACATGCAGTATGCAGTTCTCTCAGCAAACTAAACCACACAAAAGTTTCAACAAACAATTAATGGATGCATTAGGTTTGAAAGAAACAGGCACACGTGTTGATGCAATGACTGCTGATCCACCAACTTATCCCTAAGCATTATCCCAGAAAGATTAACGTGTAGAGTTTTTCTGATGGTCTAAAAATATTTTCCTTTTGGCTTCTATCCAGACATTTTATCACATCACGTTAAAGGTGCAAAAGTAGACAGAACTGTCTGGATTCTATTGAACTTCTATGCCCATGTGAAATATTATGTAAAGGTATGTGTTCAAAGAGGATACTTGCTAATGTATATTATATTCCAGACCAGTAACTTAACTCACTTGTCTGCAGTGTACCAGAGGTTTTATCCAGATAAAAATGAGGCAGCGCCTGGAGAGCCTAGTAGAGGTTAGGATTTTTCTCTTAGTATGAGGAATGCTTCTTTTTAACAACAGCTTCATATCATAAGCAAGGTATGCTGAACCAGGCCAAAACCGGTGGCGAACTAGATCGGTTCGGCCCTCAATTTTGAAACCCTTCATGAATCGCTCCGAACCGCCCCGAACCGGAAAGTTCGGAGCGGAACCGGTGCGAACCGCTCGGTTCCCACCGGTTTGAACCGGTGCAAACCACTCGGTTCCCACCGGTTTGAACCGGTTTGGGTCTCCCCATCTCTTTAAAAGGCTGGAATCAGGGTCTATTGAACCGAGGTGAACCGCCCAGTTCATTCATACCAAACCGGTAGCCGACCGGCATGGGTTCTGCATCGGTTTAACGGACCTTGATCATGAGTCTTACTAACATACATCTATGCTCAAAAAAACATGGATATGTTGATGGAGCTTTGTACTTTTCGATGTATATGTCGACAATACATTTTTATTCTTCTGACTCTGTGCTTCTGAGCATTCATTCGCATACTTTTTGAGACATAGATAGTGAAATGGAATCATTTCTAGCACAAAAGATGAGCATCGAAAACAGAGAAGGTATCTGCATGCAGTGAATAAAAAAGTTGCAGAAATATTTAACCATAATTTCATGTTCATCTTTGATAATCCAGCATAACTGCATGATTCCCTGCCTATACCACATGGTATAACTGTTAGAGAAAATTCACCGCTGAATCATGGTCCTTATGTATTGTTGATCATTACAGGTGATGCAAAATGCAAGGATAAGAGGAGGCGGAGATGATAAGAAACTCCAAAGTGAGTAATCTGAGACAAGAACATTTGTTTTATTATAGTTTATCTAACATACCTAATAATGATGCCTTGCTTCCATTGGGTCTCGATCTAAAGTAGAACATTAGAGATATTAAGCTCACCAAGGTATTCCAATTTATTCCAACACGGACATATAGACCTGTCCCTAAGCAGAAAATTTAGAATCTACAGTTACATAATATAAATGACTTTACAACCAATAATATAGTTAAAATTCCTTTATTGCCACGTTATTAAAAGAATATATAGCTAAAAGCAAGTAGAAACATTTATACTTATACATTTATGCATTCAAAAGCCACAGATGCAAGCAAGACCAAAGGACCACTTCTCTTAGATCATATCTTTCTATCCTGTTTAATTGAGCAAAACTGACTTATGCAATCAAATCCACCATATCCCCCACCCCAACACCATTGCTATAGGAGAAAAGAGTTTCAAGAAGTCAAATAAAAGAGCCAAATAAATTGATAAAAGAAATACTTTGGTGTTCGGAACATGCATCCCTTTTTATGCGAGATATTGGCCAATATTGTCTGCCTACTGTGAAACCAAATGAAAAGTCTTGGCCTTTTGTCTCCATTTCTTCTTCCTCGTCTTGTTTCTAACCCTATATGCCTGTCATTACCGTGTTCTTCTATACTACTGCTTTTCAAATAAAATGTATTGAACTCTCCTTAGTCTATAACAAAAATTCATGAAAGACATGTTGAGACTAAGTAAACCAAGAAGTCATAAATATCAGAGTCAGTTATTTATCCATTGTCTAGCCTTTCAACATTGTCTAGTCTAGAGTGTACTAACTCAATTACCTAAAAGAAATATCGACACATCCTGTTTTCATTATAAATTCATTAACATGAATGACCATATAAACTTGGGGAGTAAAATTGAAGAGTGTACAATAACAGCTTAGCCAACAACCCATTTCCATATAGAAATTGAGGTAAACTTGCCTGTCTAAATGAGGCTAGAACAATCTAAATTAGATGTATACTTTGTATTAAGTTACAGATTTTGTCATAAGCAGTAACTTTTCATATAATTAGTTGATAATTCTATTAAAACTAGATTCAGGATACTTCAGGTTTGTCCTTTTGATGATCTAAATTCAACTCAGAGGAACTAAAATGTTTTGTAGGTTGTCACCAAATCTATGACTCAAAGTCCCATTAAAATAAATGAATCCTAAAAAAAATCAGAATTCTAAATTCTATATCTTGCTTGACAGATTCTTGATATGACTGATTATTGGGGCCTTCACAAGTTTGTGAAGACACCTCTACATCAATGACATAGGCTGCACTACATTAAAATAAAAATGCTATAGCCTCAATTCTGAACCCTTATCTGTTGTCAAAAAAGTCAAAATTAAGAAAGAAGGGCATAAAGAAAAGATTAAAGTTAACTAGAATCAAACATGTAGAAGTTTTGCGGCACTGATAGGCCTAATACAGATTAAAGAAAAGAAAGTTGGAAAGCCTTAATTAACAATCTGCTACTTATTGGCCAAAAAGATGGGTAAATGAAATTGGCTCCTTCATCCTCACGGAAACTTCCCTTTTTCTCTCATTCTTCATACTGTCTACGTGTATCAGACCCAGGCTGCAAACGTGTGAAGAAATGGATGAGCTTCTCGAAGTCGAAGATCCTAAAAAGGAGATGCAGCGCAATTGCTAATCAAATCAAGAGGATGCGCGCTCGGATCAGAATAAAGGGATTGGACCGGTTCCGAAGGAAATGGTTCAGGGTTCCTAAATTCCCTTCCTTGAAAAAATACACCAAATTGGAATGACCATACTAGTCGTTTATTGGAGAGAAAGAGACAAATTCATATGTCAAATGTCATAATTTTTATCCCACACTGAACCCTTGTAGCTGGATCAAGAAACCAAAATATAAAGATTTCTCAGCTTTGCCGTCGATCAAACAATCCAATCGCTATGCATTCATACAAGAAGAACATGGGAAAGAAAAAGGAAAGGAAGGAAGAAAGAACGAACGAAAGGGAGACCTCTTTTCGTCTTTTCAGGAGAAGAGCGGAGCCGCCGGTGCTCTCCCGACGTCGTCGCGATCGGCTACCATGGAGGCCCCCACGACTGCCTCCGGGTGGTGGAGGCGGCAGTTCCGCCGTTGAGCGGCGCGGAGAGGGAGAGGACGGTGGTGCCGGACTCGATCTGAGGAAAGGGGGCCTGGCTAAACAGGCTTATCTGTTACACCGTTATCACCGTCAAAACGGCCCTTCCCCTAAAACCGTTCTTGATTGTTTTTATTAAGTTGCAAAGTATTGGTCCAGGTTTTAACCTGAGTCGAATAATGACAACAATAACCGTCATTATTAACCAAAGCTTATATATATATATATATATATATACTTAATAACAAAAGTAACGGCGAACGATGCACGTTAGCCGGACTCCTGGCTATATTTGCGAGAACGCCGGGGAAGAAGTGGCCTCCCGCCCGCCTCCTCCTTCTTGGCCCCCCACACCTTCTCCTCCTCGTAATTTCCTCCCATTTTATTTTGTTTTTTTTTAAAAAAAATCCCCAATCTGTTTCTTGTCAATTGTTTCCTCGATTGGGATATTTCTTCCCACAGTCGATCCATTCGCCGCCGAAATTTTTCTTATTTTTCTGCGGATTTTTCTGCAATTAAGCGATCCATTTCCAGGATTCCTACCTGGGAAAAGGGGGAAACCCGATTTTTTATCCCCATTTAATCGTTTTATGGGTCTGAGTGTCGAAGTTATCGAGGAAATTTAGCAGTCGGCTTTCACGGCTTGTGGTGGAGAAGAAAGGATCTGCAGCGCCGTGGGAGCTATAAAGCCGGCTAAATGGGGAAGTCCTCTGCTGCTGAGGGGCCTGTGGATGGAGTAAATAGGAGGGAAGAGGAGGAAGACGAGAGGAGATCCCTTTTGCCGCCGGCTGCCAAGGGAGGAATTGCCGGAAAGAGGAAAAGGTCTGCGAGGAGGAAAGTCCAGTGGAATGATTGCAACGGGAATAAGCTTGTCGAAATCTTGGAATTCCATCCCAGGTTAGTCCTCATTCCCGACCATCAATGTAATATTTTGTTTCGTGATATATATGAAAAATTACCTAATTATATCTTCGGAGATTGCTTTTCTAATTGCGCGAATAATTATCAGCTGCTAGGTAAGGGATCCATTGAAAAATTGTTTTTTTTTTTAATTGTACGAGTAGCTCAGACTAAGGACAAAAAATCATAGAAGTTTCATGAGAAATTGGTAGATGATCCATTATTGTTTACAGCAATCTGCTAGTTTATCTCACTTGTAATTATCAAAGTGCAACTATAAGAAGCATGGTTAAGTTCCAACCAATGTCAGATCATGGTAAGTGAAATACATAAAGCATAGTGTATTAATGAAAGTTGCCTGAAAATTTAGAGTTTGAGTTTGAGCTTTTGAGAATCTTGGTCATGATGCCTAAAAATGTTGAAACAATGGACCATGATTTCGTATCTTTGACAAAAATTTGGAAGCATCCATAACTGTAACAATAACCATCCGCCCTTTTCTCGACTGTTTGGGGCCGGCTTTATAGATCTTCATTCGGCAAGTATACCGATTTGGATCTAGACACCGAGTTGAATTGAATTAAATAGAAAATTAGAAACCTAAAATTGTGCTTTTTATTATTTTTAATAATTCAACAATGGGATTGAGTAACTCTAGCCTGCAAGAATTTATTTAACAAGGTGAAAAAATACATATTTTCTAAATTTTGGCCTGTAATGTGGGAAGTCATGATATAGGTTGGTTTTGCAACAGCAAACTAGATGCTGGTGACATTGAAATCGTTTCAAGACCGCTAATTTCAGGTTTAACGGGGATTAAATGAGGCCACTATATTCAGGGTTGCTCTTGGGAAAGATCTTAAAATCAAGAAGGGAAATGAGATAATGGAAGATTCAATAAGCTTTTCTCGGAAAATGAAAAACAATGCAGAGAATGAATTGAAATCTATTCCTGAAAACCTTTTTATAATTGAGAGAATAAATAGGATTGAAGCTTAAATTTGTTGAATACACTGTTTTGGTCTTAGATATGATCAAAAAATTCAGGTATCTAGATAAGGATGCAATGATTTGTCAGGTTTGCAAATGCCCATTTATGTAATAGTGTATTAGGTAATGCCCTGGCTATCACATCCCTCTCCTTGGAGGATGTCCCGGATTCAAGTCTTGGGTGGTGCAGCTCCAAGTATTTGGACCTCGATAATCTATCTTGGTAGATCTTCCCTCGCAATTTCTCAAAAAATATGCATTGGATCTTGACCTGCCAAGGATTGAAAGGAACTACCAAAAAGGAAGTTTACCTTTTTAATGTTCTTACCTTATTTCATAGAATTAATGGTCATCCGTTCTTGATATTCTTCTCATCCATCATATATCTTTGTTGGTATTTACAGTGATTCGAGTGACTCGGAGGATGAGTATTTGGATTTTTGTATATGTGCGGTAATGTAAATCTCTTGCACAAAGTTTCAGTTTCGGCCATGGCTTCAGAAATGGCAGAAAATAATAACAGGCTGCCGTGTTCGAAGTTGCTGTTGCCTCTTGGGGGCTGATTTTCTGACATGAACCACCACTACTATCACTTTTGTTGAGATGACATTTTTTTCATTCACGTTAACAGGATTAAAAGCTTTTTAAGGTGGTTTGATCTGACTAATAGGTGTTACAGGCAGCATTTGGGAACAACCATACATTCGTGCTGGTTTTCAGACTGATCACATAGGGAGAAAATTTTTTATTTACTCTCTGTAAGATTATAAATTACTCAAAATTTGCTGCAGCCCTTTTTTTTCAAATCTTATTCCAACTATATGACAATAACATGTTGCATCTTTCATGGCAGCACATGTTCTTTCTGTGCTTGATATAATTCTGATTTATTCTATTTGTTCTTTATGCCTATGTCCTTTGTAAACTAAATGATGTTTCAATGATTTTGTCTAATCTAACAGTGAACGAAATTGGTTGGATTACCGAACCTGTTCAATCCTAGCCAAAGTTTCATTCTGAACCTATAACATGTGATTGCTATTATTCGACAAATATCAGGATGTGCTTCTTGTAGGGCAGGGCAAAGAGAAAATGTCAGATGAAGGGTTTGCCTTGTTAACTTTTATGATGATTCAGGGGAAATTTTAGTCATGTTTTGAACTTCTTCATTGCTAAGGAATTGCGAAGGTTTGGATATCGCTCTAATTATATTTGAACTATTCTTGGAAGAGGATTAAGTGCATGCTTTAATTGTTGCTACTTGTCGATGTTCCTGATACATAGGACTGGGAAATTCAAACATCCAGATAAAGGACTGTCGTCTTTTTTTTTATTTTATGTTTACTGAAATGAATGTATCATATGGTATGGATATGGATATAATCAAAAAAATAAAAAAATAACAAATTTCAGAATGCACTGGGCAACTCTTTCTTTCCGACCAAAAAAGTATTTTCGGAGTGGATGTCGTGTTTTTTTTTTTTTTATGCATGAGAGTACTGAAAGAAAAAGGAGTTATCAAGGAACATTTTGTTTATTTTTTAATAAAAATAGAGACATATATGGATCTAGGTTGCAGCACAAAACTCTCGGTCTCATCTCCACAACTAGGCGCTGTAATGATTCATGGTCGCACACCTAAGCTGGCCACATTTTGTGGGTTCCAGCTATGTACGCATGATATCACGAGTGTTTGCTGCCTGAATCCACCACAAGGAGAGAACACCTAATAAAATTCGTAGCATGTTAAATTACTGAAAGTTAGTTCCCTCTTTTAAGTTTGTGTGATTGTGTCAGGCTGTCAGCCATTAAAACCAGCCATTAATTTTCTAATCAATGCACGAACTTCAAATGTTGTCAACTCGCCATGAGCCATGTTTCCTAGCTGGCTGGAATCTGGTTAAATTTTCAGCATTTTTAAAGTCTTAGCACAGTTAAGATTCAAAACTCGCCATGAGCCATGTTTCCTAGCTCGCTGGAATCTGGTTAAATTTTCAGCATATTTAAATTCTTAGCACAGTTAAGATTCAAAACTCGCCATGAGCCATGTTTCAGCATATTTTCAGCTGCACGCATGTGCAGATCCATTGCTCCTTCCATTACAAAGAGAGTTTTGAAGTTATAATTTATTACAATTGGGTTAAATTACATTCCACATAAGTTATATATAAAAAGTTAAGAGTTATTTCAATTTTGACATCATCATACATGACCCGAATCCAACTTAATTTGACATGACCTAAACTTGAAATCAAGATATGAGTTTGGATAGGATAAAGGCATACATGCAAACATATATCGCCACGGGAGACTTAGAACCACCAACCCTCAGAGGCGGTGTTGTAAAATTATAGATGGAGAGAAGGAAGAACTTATCAGTTGAGGCGTGATTTCACTGTCCTTAAGAATAGATCGCGCCCCTCGGAGAATGGATCTCGGTGTAGCAGGTAATGGCGGCCTATCCTCCAGGATACAACAACTGGATCACTCCAAGCGTACACCCGCAGATGCAGTGATACTATCGAACAGCCCAGAACCGCTCAGGAAGATAGAACAGAGAAGTCCTCTTCGGGAACACAGAAAACAGAAGACTCTCGGGAACGCAGGAAAAAAAGAGAGAGAGGAAGATAAGATTTCTTATCTTAATCCTCGGATCTGATAGGGTTTAAAAAGAAAGGAAGAGGCGTTTTGAAAAGATGTTTTTAAAAGACGCGACGTTTTATCAAGAGATAAAACAAAACAAAAGACGCGACGTTATCAAACAAAATAATTCAAAAAATAAAACGGCAAAAAGAAACTTGGCTCAAGCCCACACCCGCGGGGGGGGGGTCCCCCCTGCGCGTGATAATCGCAACGCGCCCGGTTAAACGTTTCCGGATCGGATTCGCCAATTTTGGCTTGGACCTCCATTGGGCTCATGCGCGCGTGGGCTACTTTCTTTCTTTGCTTCACCAAGTTAAAAGGTTGAATACTATATAAAGATCTTTTGAGTTTTGTTCCATTCCAATGTGGGACTAAAGAAAGTACACTAGACAAAAAGACAAAAGACAAAGAAGGGCAGACTCGGAATTTTGAAATATTCCAACAATCCCCCACATATTTTAAAATTCAATAATAAGTTAACGAGCGCGAGAGTTCAATGCATCAAATTGGTGTCTTTGAGACTATGAACCATTTTTTAGGACTAGTAAGTATGACTTACAGAACTTTTGGTGAAACATGAAATTTCTATGAACCAAAAGTCCTTTATGTAAAACAGTGACTCATAGCCCACATTGACCTCTCAAGTTCTGGGCTTGTTCCAAACGGGTTGGTGCAAATAGGCCATGCACCTTACCTGGATATTCATGAGTGCTTTAGAGAACTGCCTAATTCTCATAGGAAGCGGCCCCACTCCCACACCCATATAGGTGGATCCATCAAGTGTGTACTGCAGGTATACACACCATCCTAAAGGACTATGGTATCCATTAAGAGCTTTACCTCATCCTTATCTACTGCAGTTTGCACTATCTACACCATAGGGATGGATTTTCCAAAATTAAATACGATAGTGTACTCACAGTCAACTAGCGACTTGTTATTACCCATATGAACATGCTTCATGGGATCTCCAATCACACATGTTGGGTTTCTGTCGTTATTGACTTTGATATAGGCATTAGTCCCATCCCCCTCGATGTTTCACTCACTAGTTTTCTACCTAGTGGTTTTGTCAAAGGATCGGCCAAATTCAACTCTGACTTTACAAACTCAAGAGATATAATCCCATCATCAAGCAGCTGCCTTACAATATTATGTCTCAACCTTATGTGTCTATTCTTCCCATTATAAACTTTATTCTTAGCTCGATATATAGCAGCTTGGTTATCACAAAGAATAGACACAGAAGGTGTTGGTTTATTCCATAATGGAATATCTCCCATAAGATTTCTAAGCCATTCAGCTTCAGAACCTGCCTTTTCTAAGGCAATAAACTCGGACTCCATTGTAGACCGAGCGATGCATGTTTGCTTGGATGATTTCCAAGATACTGCACCCCCACCAAGAGTAAAGATATATCCACTCGTGGATTTCATCTCATCTGAATCAGAGATCCAATTTGCATCACTATACCCTTCTAGTACAGCTGGAAATCCACGATATAACAAACCATAATTAATGGTTCCTTTCAAGTACCTTAGTACTCTATGAACAGCACTCCAATGGTCCTTACTAGGATTATGAGTATACCTACTTAATCTTCCTACTGCATAAGCAATATCAGGACGAGTGCAGTTAACTAAAAACATTAAACTACCAATGATGCGAGCATATTCTATTTGTAAAATACCATTATCTTTATTTTTCCTTAAATGTATACTAGCATCATATGGAGTAGATACGGGTTTACTATCATAATGCTCAAATTTTCTTAAAATTTTCTCAATATAGTGTTCTTGTGATAGCATAAGTCCATTAGAACTTCTTGTTATTTTAATCCCAAGAATTACATCAGCTTCACCCATATCTTTCATATCAAAATTTGAAGCTAAAATTTTTTTAGTATCTATAACTATATTCAAATCAGTTCCCATTATAAGCATATCATCAACATACAAACATATGATCACAACAACATTATTAACAACCTTACTATAAACACACTTATCAGCCTCATTAATTAGAAAGCCATTAGATACCAATACTTTATCAAATTTTTCATGCCATTGTTTAGGTGCTTGTTTTAATCCATATAAGGATTTTACTAATTTACAAACTTTGTGCTCATTACCAGGAACAACACAACCTTCAGGTTGTTCCATGTAAATTTCTTCATCTAATTCTCCATTCAAGAATGCAGTTTTTACATCCATTTGGTGAATTACTAAATTATGAATGGATGCTAATGCAATGAGTACTCTAATAGATGAAATTCTAGAAACTGGTGCAAAGGTGTCAAAATAATCAATATCTTTTCTTTGTGAGTATCCTTTTGCTACTAATCTTGCTTTAAACTTATCAATTGAATTATCTGGTTTTAACTTTCTTTTAAAAATCCACTTACAACCAATTGATTTAGCACCTGGAGGCAAATCAACTAAGGTCCATGTATGATTAGACATAATAGACTCTATTTCATTATTAATAGCCTCCTTCCAAAAAGGTGCATCAGCTGAAGTTATTGCTTCTTTATAAGTTTGAGGTTCATTATCAACAAGAAAGGTGTAAAAATCATTTCCAAAATTTTTCTCTTTTCTAGTTCTTTTACTTCTTCTTAAATCAATTTCATAATTTTCATGTGCCTCCTTTTCTTGTTTATTATGAGACTGAGAGTCAATTTTTTCTTTACCTAGTTTCATAGGAAAGATATGTTCAAAGAAATCAGCATTTTTAGATTCTACTATAGTGTTGGGTTCCATAATATTAGATTCACATTTTAATACCAAGAATCTATAAGCAGCACTATTTAATGCATAACCAATAAATAAGCAATCAAAGGTTTTAGGTCCCAACTTTCTTTTCTTTGGTTCAGGTAATAAAACTTTGGCCAAACACCCCCACACTTTAAGATATGTAAGGTTAGGTACATGACCTTCCCATAACTCATAGGGTGTCTTACCAATTTTCTTATAAGGTATTCTATTTTGAATGTGACAAGCAGAGAGAATAGCTTCCCCCCACAAATAAAGAGGTACTCCTGAGCTTATTAACATAGCATTCATCATTTCTTTTAGAGTTCTATTTTTACGTTCAGCAACTCCATTAGATTCAGGAGAATATGGTGGGGTAATCTCATGGATTATACCTTTATCTTCACAAAATTTATTGAAGAGATTATACTCATATTCTCCTCCTCTATCAGTCCTTATTCTTTTAATTTTCTTATTAAATTTATTTTCTACTTCAGTAACATATTGCTGAAATTTTTCAAAAGTTTCATCTTTAGTCCTAAGTAGATATACCTTAGTGTATTTAGAATAATCATCAATAAAAGTTATGTAAAATCTTTTTCCTCCTCTAGTTGGAGTGTTTTTCAAATCTCCTAAATCAGAATGTATTAATCCAAGTAATTCAGTTTCTCTTTCTATTGACTTATGACTCTTTTTAGTAGATTTAGATTCTACACACACTTCACATTTATCATTCACATTTCCAAAGGTAATATTATTTAACAAGCCTAGGTCTTTCATTTTCTTGATATAAGAAAAATTAACATGTCCTAATCTACCATGCCATACATCAACAGAATCAATCAAATAAGCAAAAGATGATGCATTTTCATTCATAGTTTCGGTTACATTCAAGACAAATAAACCCTGGTTACAATAACCCTTCCCAATGAAAACATTGTTCTTAGTCATTACAATTTTATCAGACTCAAAATACAGTTTAATTCCAGCTTTTCCTAATAAAGATACAGATACTAAGTTCCAACGGATATTAGGAACATGCAACACATCATTCAGGGAAAGGACTTTTTCTGATGTTAGCTTGAGGAGTACTTTTCCTTTGCCAACCACTGGCGAGGGTCTCGAATCACCCATGAACACTTGTTCTTCGCCTTCATTCAATGGAGTGTAGGAAGTAAACGCACTCCTATTGCCACAAATATGTCTAGTAGCCCCAGAGTCTACCACCCAGTCCTTTGCTGCCATAACCATGTTGGTTTCAGACACAACTGCTGCAATAATATCTGTCTCCACCAAATTAGCATTTGGTTTAGCAGATATATCATTCCTTTTTCTAAACCTGCATTGATTAGCATAATGTCCAGGTTTTCCACAAACAAAACAAGTTCCTTTTCTTTTAAAACCAGGACCTTGGAACTTAGGTTTCTTATCATTTTTGAGATAAGGCTTCTTGGACTTTGAATGAGACCCACCTGGTTTGCTGACTATTACATTGGCTTTGGAAGTCATTTCCTTGGCCAATTGTTCTCGGTCTCTAACTCGATTTTGTTCTTCAATTCTAATATGAACAATAACATCTTCAAGACTCATATGTTTCCTTTTGTGCTTCATGCTATTTTTATAATTTTTCCAAGACTCAGGTAATTTTTCAATCAGACAGCCGGCTAGGAAAACTTCTTGAAGTATTATGTCTTCATTTTTAAGATCAGTAACCAGCCTATGAAAATCATGGATTTGTGATGACACATCCCTATCCTCAGACATTTGAAAGTGCAGAAAATTTCCTATAGCATATTTCTGTACTCCAGCATCTTCTAACACATATTTTTTATTCAGATTTTTCCAAATTTCTGCAGCTTCTTTGTATAAACAGTAGACATCAAAAAGTTCATTTGACAGTGTACTCAGAATTGTATGTCTACAGATTTTATTTTCATGTTCCCACTCTTTGAATTTAGTGTCAAAATCATCAGACCCTTCTATCGGTTTTGACTGATTTAAATACCGAGCAAAATTAAGCATATCCAATGCAGAATAAACACGTTCTTGCCATCTCTTAAAATACATACCATTGAAACTTTCAATTTTAGAAGTATCAGGAATTGATCTAGCAGTAATCATAGCAGAATCCATGTCGATCTATCTATTCTTAAGATTGTTGTAAAATTATAGATGGAGAGAAGGAAGAACTTATTAGTTGAGGCGTGATTTCACTGTCCTTAAGAATAGATCGCGCCCCTCGGAGAATGGATCCTCCAGGATACAACAACTGGATCACTCCAAGCGTACACCCTCGGATCTGATAGGGTTTAAAAAGAAAGGAAGAGGCGTTTTGAAAAGATACGGGCGTTTTTAAAAGACGCGACGTTTTATCAAGAGATAAAACAAAACAAAAGACGCGACGTTATCAAACAAAATAATTCAAAAAATAAAATGGCAAAAAAAAACCTGGCTCATGCCCACACCCGGTCCCCCCTGCGCGTGATAATCGCAACGCGCCCGGTTAAACGTTTCCGGATCGGATTCGCCAATTTTGGCTTGGACCTCCATTGGGCTCATGCGCGCGTGGGCTACTTTCTTTCTTTGCTTCACCAAGTTAAAAGGTTGAATACTATATAAAGATCTTTTGAGTTTTGTTCCTTTCCAATGTGGGACTAAAGAAAGTACACTAGACAAAAAGACAAAAGACAAAGAAGGGCAGACTCGGAATTTTGAAATATTCCAACAGGCGGCAATTCAAATGATCTGCTTTACGTAGATTCAGGTTTGATGTAAATAGATTTAAATCATAAATAAGTCATTATGTCTAGATTTATCTCTCAAACGAATTGAGTTCAGATTTAGAATTTTGGCCCCTTTAATAATTAGATCAAATTATTTAATAATTTAAAACCTGTTTAATCTATTTTTGTTTTATTTAATCCAACTCGTTTAACATGTTTAATTTCTTTATATCTATGTAATCCGTAAAAATCCACTTAACTTGTTTAACCCATATAACCTGACTCGACATGTTTAATAAACGAGTTATATAGATTGAGTCTTGTTATTTGTTTAATAAATATATGAGCTCGGATCTGAATCTTTGACTTACCTGAATCTTTGACCTGCATAATAAACATGCCGGCTTCAGGTTTGCAAAATTTTGATCTGATCTTTATCCGATCCGACCTGATTGCCACCCCTACCAACCTTGTTGCTACTCACCACCCAAAATCATCCCATATGGCTATCTGCAAAATCAAAGACAGGTGCGGCGAGGCATATGACTACACATGAAAATAGAAGATGACTTAAAAATGCTATACAACAATGACATATATAAAATTTATTATACATCTAGATTGCCTTGCCTCAAAATAAATACTGACTCCTATATCTCAAACAGATTTTGAGAAGTAGCTTAGATCATGTGGTCCCTTATCCAACCTGAAAATGACGTGTTGGGTATTGACCATATACAGTTAGTTGGTGCAATTTATTCAGGTTCTAACATGTGCTCCCGACCGGGATGATCAAATCCTCCTCAACGGGTGGATTTTATATTTGCTCCAAGTGGGCCCCGTGGTTCTACAGGGCACTCCACCACCACTTCCCCCATTCTCGCTGCCGCTCCCACCACCATGCCTCCATCGTCACCGAGCCCATCACATGTAATTAGTTTATGGAGCGATCTCTGGTGCGGGTATCAGACCGTCTGTTATGTGGGCCACGGTCGTTGCAGAAAGACAGACCAACCACTTTCGTTGTAGTTGGATTGATTTATTTTATTTTATTTTATTTTATGTTGATTGAACTTATTTGCATATTGTCATTTAGGGGTCTTTATGTGATTGTTTTCTTTGTAGGGGTCTTTTTATTATTTTGTGACCCTATATATATGGGTCCATGTACTTGTTTAGGGTTATTGAATGATTGAATGAAAATAGCCTCATTTTCTCTAAAGGTAAATGAGACAACTTGTTCCAGGAATATTAATTGCTTCCAAAAGACAATTTGTTTCATTAAAAATTACTAAAATAGCATCATGTCACCATGGGCAGAGTAGGCACAAAAGCAATCATGGTGGTATGCACTGAACCTTGCCATTTCATTTTTATTCTCTCTTAATGGGCAAAGTAGGAAATGGAAAAAAGATGGGAGTTTTACTTTTATTTTTAATTTCTCCCTCCATTTAATATAATATTGGAAGGATATATTACATTAAATGAAGATTCCACTTTATTTCTTGGAAAAAATATAGGGAAGATAGTTAGAGACTAATTAATATTCCTTAACCAGGCGATGGTTAGCGGGATCCATTACATTAAATGAAGATTCCACTTTATTTCTTGGAAAAAATACAGTGAAAGTAGTTAGAGACTAATTAATATTCCTTAACTATCGCCCCGGGGCCCGGGGGCGATGGTTAGCGGGATCCTTCTTTAAAACTCTAGTGTGAAGCTACGGTCAGAGCCAGGTAAGAAGCCTGGTTCTTCTTCTCCTTCTTCTTCTCTTTTTCTTCATCCTTTCCTCTCCTTCCTGCAATTGTCCTGCATCAATCTCCCTACACATTCCCTACCTAGCTTCCATGAGCAGCAGCACTTTGCTACACCCATTCACCCCCTCACCAACGTGTTGATGTTGGGGGCTTGCATGAGTCGACTAAGTCTCTCAAGTCATCCTGTGAAAGTGGTTTTGTTGGTTTCTCTACTGATAGAACATTTTTGGTTATACAACCGTGTTTATACTTGTGGCTACAGTAGCCTTTACGCTTTGTCGGCGCGAAATATGGATTGGAGGAAGGTTGAATGAAGGAGAGGATGGATGGATCTTCCGTCCATCCTTCTGTGTAGAAGGAATAGAAAAGATAAAAAGGAATAGTTTCTTTGTTTGGAGTAGAAGGAATGAAAGGGATGATGAAAGAACTGTAGTACGGGCGAGAAGAACTTACCTGGCGCTCCAAGACTGTTATCTTTTGATCTTTTTGGATGTATTCATACCAGCCATATAACAACTAGCCGGTTTGCTTTTACCAAATCCCAGAAGCTTGCAAGCAGGCAGTTTCTACAATCATGCTACAAACTATAATCTCTATCAAGTTGTTGTTACTCAGCATAACATGGACAGATGCACAATACCTGATGCTGGTTTACCATATTCTTGGCAGCTTGCATTGTGGCAACCGTCGGCTATATTGTATATGCTGATTTCATGAACAATTTGGGGCACTGCATTGTGGAAAATTACGCACCAAGGGTTTTAGTAGGAAGAATTATGTTGTATGAATATAATACACCCACACTAGCTCGTGTGATGTAAAACATGAGCATTTTAATTTTTTAATCATTCAGATTCATCGAGATTATTTTGAAGGTTTTGTCCAATGTTATCCGAACCTACGCCCTTATCTCCTAACAGCAATGTCATCAGATTTTTATCCTCAAATTATATGAAGCCCAAATTTCAGATAACAAAATATTTGACCATGCCAAATGCCAGAGCTGCTCGCCCACAACAAGAGTATCAAACCCTAATCCTCTACTATGAGCTTTAGAGAGAGAGAAAGAGAGAGAGAGAGAGAGGCGGGGTCTGACAGTAGAGCGAATGAGGGCGGAGAACTGATCCGGGGTTTGAGTTTTTGCCATGGGTTGCACGTATATTTTTATAAATAATTTTTTTTGCCAGGTTTACCTAATAATAGTATTTTCGTCATTTCAATTCTAAACTGCTAATTTTTTATCGGCGTTAGAGGGCATGGATACATACGTAAAAAAAATAAGGATATACATATAAAACAAGTATTTGATGAGTATATACATGCAAATATCAATGTTAGAAAAATATTTACGCAAATTTTAATATTTAAATTATGTATGCAAAAAATTTTATGAAATAATATTAATATTATTTGCTTCCATTGCATGATATAGATATAGGCATTCATGCATTAGAAAGCTGTGATTTGCCTGCTAATAAAGTCTCATACGTAACATAGAGATTTCTAGATTGAATTACAGATGCATCGAAATATGTTAAAAATTTGCAAAATAATTGGATATTTGAATATCAGAAAAAAGAGGCGAGAGAGAATAAACCATTAGAAGCAATACAGTCGTCTGCTACGGAGTATGGTGGGTCGGGCAATAGAGCCGGGCAATAGGCTACCCGGTCCCCCCTTTCCACACTTGGCAATCCCCCATTGGCCCGAAAGACAGTGGCGCCCACCTTTGGACCAGCCACAAGTTGACACGTCCTCGGATGCTGTGCTGGACCGACCGAACGGGCCGCGCCGGCACGTAGGCACCATTTAAGACAGCTGGATCGCAATATCCACAACCTTCCCCACTCAATCCAAACCCCCAAAACGTACCCCGAACTATAACTCTAGACGCATATAAATTCCAACGTCCACGTGGCATATTTCTATAGGATGGTGAACGGTCTGCGTATACACAGGTTAACTGTTATTTAGAAGAGAAGGCGCCCCCCTCATCATGGCTCCTCCAACGGTCATATTCGCCAAGCTCAAAAAAGTCCATCAGGACTTTGGTGACCGTTTCGTCGTCCACTTTTAAATCTTGATCTCTCTCCTATTCCTCCAAGGAAACCTCCGAAGCTTTCTTCCTCTCTTCTCCGATTCCTTCTCCCTTTCTCTTTAATCCGATCCTCCCTTTTCCTCCCATGAGGAAGCTCTAGAGGAGGCACCTTGGCTCTCTCCAAACCGATCCAAATAGAGGGCAAAGGGGTTGGTTTCCTTGCTTATGGGGTGCTTTCTTGCCTGCTTTGGGGGTGCCAAGGATCGAAAGAGACGAAGACCAGGAAATAAAACGCTATCAGTAGATCGGGTAGGTTTGATTCAGAGCTTTAACCACTTGTTTTCGCTTCATCTTATATAATCTCGATCCTTCATACTTACTATGCTCTTCTTAGGTATGCGAGAGTTACAAGCCTCTGCGACGGAGTCCTACTCCGAAGCAACTCACACCGAGTCCTCCAAAGAAACCTGTCTCAGAAGCAGTGTTAGATTCAACTTCGGAGCTGAGGTATTTTTAATTCCTTGTTCATTTGAACCCTTCTTTTGAAATTTACTAATGTTTACACCTCATCGGTACTATTCTCGATTAATTTAAGGCTTTGGACTGTGAGACTTGCGGGCTTCTGGCTACCACATTCTATATTCTTGCTAGTTTGTTACTTAATACCTCTATATTGCTTTGATCTTTTTGGCTCTTTCAGTTCGAGCTAGGATTCAGTATTTGTCTTCTATATTTGCAGAGATAATTATGAACAGGGGAGCTTTAGCAGCAGCAAGAAGAAAGTAACATTTGATTTGAACGTAAGAACATATGCAGAGGTCTTAGTCGATGAAGATCCAGGGCATTCATCGGAGGATAACAAAGAGGATGAAGCGACAGGAGAAGGAAGGAAGACTGAGGAAGGTGATGATAAATCTATTCCAAAGTCGGGAGCTGCTTTCCCCTCAAAGCATAGGTATCAAAATTGCGGAAGTAGCGATGATGATGATGATGGTGATGATATTGGCTACGGTGATGAAGAAGAAGACTTCGAGGAGGAGGAGGATTATGAGGACTCTGATTTAGATGAGGAAGATGGTGCTGTCATCATAGAGGGAAATGAGGAAGAGTCTTATGATTCTTTTTTTTCGCTACCGATGGAGAAAGAACATCAGTGTATTCAGGAAGTTAACAGTCCAAAACCCAAGAGCGTCTCTTCCCCTGATAGACAGCCATCCCTTTTGGCCATAGGTACTGCACGCGACAGGAGCCAATATGTCCATTCTGTGCTGAATCCTGTAGAAAATCTCACTCAGTGGAAGGAAGTTAAGGTGCGCGCAGCTCCAATGAAGAATCCGAAGAAGGAAAATATCAATTCAGTCATAGAGAACAAGATGACTTTCACTCCTGAGTCTACATTTAAGATCGAGAAGTTCGAAAAGCTTGCTAGTTCAAATCCAAGTCCTAATTGCCCTGCCAAACAGGATGTTGCAGTGGATGCTAGCCTTTCTAACTGGCTGGTCTCGTCGGATTATTCAACCAAGGAAGACCCCCAGAAAAGCAATTCTCATTTCTCCAACTCATCGGTCAGTCGAGAGGATCGACCTATTTTAGGTGCCTTAACTGTTGAAGATCTGAAACAATCATCAGTGACATCGTCGCCGAGAAGGTCCCCGAGCAGGAGTCCTGATGAAATCCCCATTGTGGGTACTGTTGGTAGTTACTGGAGCTGTATAAACCAGAGAAGTGATTCAGGTTCTTCTTGTCAATCTGGTTCGGAGATCAAAGGGATTCCAAATACCACAAGCAAATACAAGGAGGTATGTCAAGTAGCAGAGAACATTAGTTTTAAATATGACTGGCGAGTGCTAACCTTTTTTTTATATGTACTAATGCAGGACAAGAGAGTGAACTGGCACGCTACTCCTTTTGAGGTAAGGCTGGAAAGAGCTCTCAACAAAGGTGCTGCAGCTTAAGCTCTTGCCCAAGTGGCTGTGCTCTTGGTGGATTCTGATATGTGAGTTGAATTGTTGTGTGATTACCAGTTGAATTGTTGTGTGATTACCAAAGTTGTTTCCTTTTTCCTCATCATCATGTGGCCTGATACTTTCCACTTTTCGAATTACACTGAGCAAAGTTGTCCCTAAAGCTTGTCTGGATCATCCTTTCAGTCCAAGTTCAGTGTGAATCCAACTGTTCTACTGTATCTTCTATCACCATCTGATGGGTTATGATGTCGCTTTGTACTGTCAATAAGGTGTTGTGTCTTCATTCATGTCTGTGTGAGAAGCAAACAATAACTGAAATCAAGCGCAGTGTTGAGATATGTACCAGTTGATTTTATTTTTTCCTATTCAGAGACAAGATTTGTAATGAACTATTCTTGATAGATGGTATACATAAAAGTATGTAACAAGTGGAGCAAGAAGTCGAATTTTTAGTATATGTAATTTCAGTATTGGAAAATTGGGGGGAGAGGTTTAGGTGCTTATCGGACCAGCAGGTTTTTAGTTTTAGTCGGAATCTTAGGCGGTTCTCGAAAAAAAATAGTGAAAAAAATTATCCCTAAAGTCAAGATTAAAAGGAATGTATAAACCAATGCTTCCGGTGCAGCTCTGGAGAGTTGGATCACCATCATGATCCATGCTGGTGCAGGCTGTGATGCAGTGTTGGGGCACTCCCTGATATCACAAATCTTGAAGTTCGATAATCATGCATCGCTGCATTGGACGACCTGCTGCTCCGCTCCGATGAGCGTTGGACCTAAACCGCTCCCTGTAAAGAAGGATGGCAAAATTTGCAGTTTCTCTTGGCATTCAAAGCTAAACCGTATGCCACTTGAATGTGATATGTTTGGTTCTCTCTATGGAGCAATTCTTCGAGTCTTATTATCATTTAGTGTATGAGAGAGAGAACGAATCAAGTAGGATCAAGGTAAAGAACATTGATGCAGAACTTTCTGCAATATCAGGAATTTAACTTGATCGATCTTAGCCAACTCCTAGATCAGGTGATATATGATCAACAAATCATGTGACTATATAACAAGAGAGTCATTGGTGTAGGTCGATCATCTTAAAGTTCTGAATTGTTTCCACAGCTGCACATATTCCTTTTCTATTGATGCAACTGATAAATTGGAGACAATTTTACCAAGGGTCATGCCCATTAGAATCATGATTAACTACATAAACCAGAGTTGGCCTCACTCGACCCTCTCCTGATATGTGGAGCTTTTAAGACAATCAATTCCCTAGTTCTCCTTGTTAAAACAAAGAAGACATGACAGGCAATTTTCGCAAGAAATTATTCTCTCCATCCAAATCTAAAAAGAAAGAAAGAAAGAAAAAAAGAAGGTAAAGACAGAAGCTAAAATACCAAAGGTGATCCTCTACAACAAAGAGGAATATGTCCAAACAGCCATAGGCATCAATGCATCGTTCTAGTTGTGCCGTATTTCCGTAACAATATAATCTCAATACGTCGAGGTTTATAATTTATCAACTGAACAATTTCAAAGGTGTTTTTTTTTTGGGGGGGGGGGGGGGGGGGGGTACATCAGCAGCTCATACTGCTCTCACATGAATACAGTCAGCTACATCACTAGCAAGATTTCAAAGATGCTTTACCATAACTCTTTTTTGAGAATAGAATTGGAGGGAACAGACCAAAAATCCTCCTCGCCCCAACCCAAAAAAACAAAAAAATAAAAAATAAAAGAGAAGAGAACATGCGGAAAAGGGTGTTAGTGTTTTGGTATAACTTGAAATGTTCAGCAATAGTGTTTATGTCGCTCTATCAAAGCATAGGTTGGGTTTGTTGTAGCACAGTGTAATGACAACTAATGAGCCATGCAAAACTAAACATTTTGAATCTCCTTTTACAATGCATGTAACATGACTCGCATAAGATGCACAAGAAGCACCACATAATCCAAGACAAAGAAGAGAACACAAGACAAGGCAACAAGTACAAGGTTCAACAGAATGCTTATCTAGATGTTTTAAGGAAAATAATGCTCATACAGATAGGAAGAGAGGGTTCTTTAGAACAAGAACAGAAAAGCCTTTAACTGTTTGCCTTCTCCAGATCCAAAGCAGAAATGCTCCGCGTCCTTTATATTACTCCGAGAGTCCGAAGTGATCCTTCCACTGGCCGGATAAGGCCGGAATCTCTTCTATTTGGAGTCTTCTCCTTCTCCGCTGAGGGCTTATGTGCATGTTTAGGTGTACTAGCTTTCTAATAATTGATATGGTAATCATTCCGTTTGGTACTGTTGATTGATGATTACTTATGATATAGTAGGTCCGAATTCTTACTGAGCTGGAAAAACTCATAACCTTTCTTGCTTTTTTTTTTTCAGTCACGGAAGGCATGATTTCGATTGGAAGGGACTAAGAGTTCGCGTTGTTAGTAGTTAGTTAGCTAGATATCTTTTTTTTTTTTTTGCTGATATCGATGGATATTTGAAACTCTGTAATTGATCTAGTTGATTATTTAATATTAGTAGTATCATTGGATTGATTTGATTATTATTGGTATTTTATTGATATTGTTTATTTTAGGCCTCGCTTCGCTTTAGGGATTATGTGGCTGCATCATGTGGTCGACCCGGAAGACGGGTTCGGGGTGGTCGACCCGGAAGACGGGTTCGGGGTGTGACAGAATGATCCACAATGTTCGCTTCACCTAGGTGCTATTCTAGGGATACAACATAACTAGGGAAATCGAACCAGACCTAATATGTACAGCACTAGTAAATGCTCGTCGAGGTGGAGGTGGCTGATGATGCAAAGTGGTCTGACCGTGAGCCTAACTAATTGGAGTTGAAAAACCACTCAAAAAAAAAAAAAAAAAAAAATTTCTACTATACATCTCTATATAGCTAAAGCGTGCAATCGATGTGCGCAGACGATCATATCATTAGAACTGAACACTTAGAGTGACAAAAAATGAGATTAGATCGTTGCTAGTCCCCTTGGCTATGGGATCGCACTCCGTGTGAGCCATAAAGCCCGTACGAATCTTCTCCTCCCCCGCTTAAAGAAAGAAGATTTTTATGGATGGAGCAAGGGAATCATAGTGGTTGGTTGCATCCAGAAATAGGTGCCAAACTTCTATATGATTCTATCAACCTGATTGAATTTTGGGGTCTCAATGTCATTCCTCGATACGAAATCTCCATGATTTTACTTATATCAATCACCGTGGTGCATAACTGAATTAGAAAAGAAAGATGTAATAACCCTCTCTATATACGAAATTTTTGGCGTGTTGACGACAACGAGTTCGATAAGGAAACTTTGGCAACAGGGATAACATACTTTCAGACATGCGTCTGAGCTTCCTTGAGAAATGGATTCGGTTAGAAGTCCGTCATACTTTGAAGGTTTCTTCTACATTATGCATCTCTTGGGCTGCCCTTTGGCACATGTGGCAGAGGAGGTCGTCAACAGGGAGGTGGTGGAGATGGTCGAGGGGATAGCGGGGCTGGAGCTGCCAAAAGAGCAGCCGATAAAGCATTTCAGCATCGCTGCTTGCGAAGCGAGTGGCTCCGGAGGGGGAGGGCACGAGTGAGTTGCCAATGCCTCCGACAACAGGGAGGTGGAGCCGGGCTGACCTCAAAACAAATACTGAGGGTGCCGATCGATACCTGCAGGTTTAATGGGAAAACAGAAGGTAATGTTGAAATTTATCACGAATAATACGTAGAGAAGAGCCTTTATTTTATATTCTATTAAAATCACTATATCAAACACATCGGAATTTTAAAGCCTATCTCAATATCTTTCTATCAAGATTTTTGAGATCGCCATTACAGGTAGCTGGGACAAGCTTTTTGATGGTTAAGATAGATCACCAAAATATTGATTTAATAAACCACATTGATTTTTCAAGTCCTCAAAATAAAATGCTGCGCTGGCTATTTTAAGATCAGAAAAGAATGATAAATATGTTCTCCCTTACCATCCATTCGGTTCTATTCGTTACGGAGGTAGCAAGAATGAAACATGACAAGAACTTTTGCCTGATCTGGGAGAAACATGTTGGAACACTTGCATTGTTATCCTTGCCAAAAAATCTTTTCCAAGTGGATAAGCATTATTTAACCATCAAACATGGATTGCTAGTGGCTAAAAAGCACCAGATTCTGGAAACCCAGGTAGGAATGATGCAAGTTACCTTTGAAGAAAGAGGACACTGCAAATTAAGGTAGAATAACGTACACAGCTAATTCATACTTCATTCTCCGATTTCTACTGCCAAGGCATATTTCAAAAGATACTGTAATAATCATTTAAAATTAAGAGTTGAATGACGGGGCCAAAAGCTCATTTAAAATGAAGGCTAGTTTAGAGGTTTACTGACATCCACGCTAAAGACTATCATAAAGATTTTTCTCTATAACTCGCAACTGACAATGAGGAAACAAACAGGTAGAATTGGGTAAGCAGCAGGAAGGAAAGTAGTCCTAGAAATCCTAATCAACCAGTACGCACCAAAATCACAGTTGTTAACTTGTTATCATGCATCAACAGAAAATTTAAGGATTCTTGGTTCTACACCTGGTTGGAGGCAACTGACAGTAGTACCGTTAGGAGCCAGCTATTGGTTAAAGTGAAAATAGTGAAGTCGGATAAAGAAAACTTCATATCTTAAAGACTGCCTTCGATTAAATGATTAAAAATTTTAATAACAAGAATGCAAGATAGTTATTAGCCTACCTGATTGTGACAAAATGGCAATAGCATAAAGACAACACTAGCAGCAAAGAATCCCATTCTCTTAAATAACATCAACTTGCTTAGAGTTTCCTAAGAAGCTAGTCTAGATCAAATTCCTTAGTGCGGATGAATGGTTCTACCCGGTCCTGATCAGGGTATACCAGAGGGTTGTACAACTATGATATTCAGCATGTACGACAAAACTTCCTACACAAATGCACACCATCAGTTTTCATTTAACCAACAGTGTATGCGTGCACGACCTGCATGCATAAGCATATACACCTCCTACCAATCACATTAACGCTAAATAGTATTTCATATATCAGTAAACTGATGCATATGAAAATCTACAAAGAATGACACAATAAATAGAGCCAAACCTCACCAGCCACCTCTCTTTTGCGAGTATGGATGAAAACTGAAAAGTTTCATGGTTATCAAGCCTAATAAGACAAAGATTTGTTCAATCAAATTTTAATCAATTATTTCACAAGGCTCATTAACAATCCCTAAAATAATTTTTAAATAAATCCTATAGTATCAGCAACAAAAATGAATGAGGCTACCCAATAGGTGATGAAGGAGACGGGATCATTCACTTCAAAAAATCACCTGCTGTGAAGTGCAAGCAACACCCTTCAGCAATTGGTTTAGTCAAGAGCCACTTTCAGTGTGATGAATAAAAACAAATTATCAGGTTTGGAAGCATCCTCCAGCGCTCAAGTAATCGCCAGACTATGCATAGAGGTTCCTCAGTGCTTTACAAGCTCACCCGATGAAAGGCTTCAATGTTGGTGGAGAAGATAGAACAAGAGCAGCGGCCCCTGTACAAAAGGGAAATACAGGAGGAAAGAAACGATTATGTTTTGTACTATGAATGGCAAATTTTCTAGCTCCTACTCCATCCTTAAAACTAGCCTTCATTACCCACTACATCTCTAATTCTCTATTTCATATCGCAGTGCTAAGAAGTTACGTATAAGAAGCCATGAAGGGAGTAGTCTACATCTTTATCACAAATATAGAGTAGCTACTGAAGGAAATATAAATCTGTAACCCTCTATCACATATTGATAAACTACTGAAGGCAGTTTACATCTCTACCATCCATACCAGAGAAGGTGCTGCATGATGTTTCAGTATTTATTTCTTATCATGTGCCAAAACTAAAATAGTTCTAAGAAGTGTCAAACAGAATCAAGAGAAATTGCCAAGATCCCTATCATCAGGTTCTTAGTATTAATAGCATTACCATTAACATAGTAAATAACTATGATCAAACCACGCAAGACAGCAATAGAAAGTCTAAGATAAGCTACACTAGCTTTAAGACCAGAGGAAAACTAGGGCAATCAACTCCAGATAACTGCTTTGAAAAAACACCTACACGCCGACAAATGTAATATAAGAAACTTAAAAGCAAGCAGTAGTATGAGGCATATGCTACTCCTCATAACAGCTACTTATTATATACTAGAAAGATAGGGTACTACTAAAATACTGAGGATTTAAGCATTCCAACCCGTCCCAGAAAACTGCTTTCCTCAGCAACAGTCAGTCCTCCTAACAGGCAAGAAAACCAAGTGATGCAGGCCTCGTCACGAAATTCGACAACCAATTCTTGAGGCTGAATTCCAAGGTGGAATTATGATCCCACCATCATGATCACTGCTGCTGAGCCTGCCTTGACTGAGCACCACCATAGGCACCGCCATAACCAGTTGGCCCACCAGGAGGCCCGGTGACTTGGCTAGTTCCATAACCCACTCCTTGAGAAGGGTCAGTTCTCCAAGAATTTGGATAACCAGAGCCACCACTTGCATCGCCATAGCCGCCACCCATGTAGCCAGAACCAGCCCCTTGTTCTCCTGAGCCACCAGTTGGACCGCCACTGCCACGTCCGCCAACAGGCCCATAGCCCCCATGACTGCCATAAGAACCTTCAGCTCCACCATATCCACCATACCCATAACCCTGATTCCCATATCCAGTAGTCCCGCTGGGAGACTGACCAGTAGGTGGGGCTGCTCCACCACCACCTGCTGCATTCCATGAAGCCGGCGCCCCATAGCCTGTATTTGCACCATACCCTGCAGAGCCATAAGCAGATTGAGCTTGGCTGCTCCATGGGCTTCGAGGTGCACCTGGTGGACCACTTGCATAACCTGCAGCTGGGGCATTTGGATTTCCATAGGCTCCAGCAGGTCCACCATATCCAGCTGTAGGACTTCCATAGCCACCAACACCATAACCTCCATATCCTACACCATTGTTTGCCGCTCCATACCCATATCCAGGTGTACCATAGCCTGTTGAACCATATGCTGGGTAACCACCACCAGCAGCTTGTGGCTGCATATACCTACCGGCATCAGCTCTACCATCATAGGAACTCATATTAACACCAGAAGCACTGTTGGTTTGATAGGGACCTCCAGTTATTGAACGACCACTAGCATTGCTAGGGTTTGCATCCTTTGGGAGAGCACGCTTGACCTCCACAAGTTTCCCATTGAGCTCATGGAAGGTCTTGTGTAAAACTCGATCAACAGCATCTTCTGATTTAAAAGAGATAAAACCAAACCCTCGAGGGCGATGGGTGTTTTGATCATACATCACCACAACATCATCCACCTCTCCATAGCCCTGAAAGTACTGACGAAATGTTTCTTCTGTTAAAGTTGGGGGTAACCCTCCTACAAATATTTTTTTAGTCCTAAAGTTACCACCACTAACAGGTCCTCCGCCACTTCTGCCAACATTAGGGTTTCCAGATTTGGAGGCCTGTTGTTCCTCTCTTGAGAGAGCCCTTTTTGCTTCCACCTGGAAATCAAAGCAGAAGTTTCATAGAAACACAGGCAATAAAAGCAAATATCTAAAACCATGCAAGAAATTTGCAATGACAGAACAAAAAAAGAACCTAAAGCTTCGTCATACAACTAGCATGATATCATTCAATAATGAAAAGTATATATAAATCATGAATTTAAAAAAAAGCTACCCAAATAAACTATGAAAGAATAACTTGCAGAAACAAAATGAAAAATAAATAATAAAGGAATTTAAGAGCCAGCAAAAGAATTTCATCTTTTAAACTTTTAACATATCTCATAATATAAAAGACTTTCTTCTTATCCTATAAAAGATGGGAAAGCTCATAACCTGTCAATTAAGAGAATGACGCAAGCACACTAAAAAGGGAACTAAGGTTCCTAATGTGTGTATAATAAAAAACTACTATACACTGTTAAGGCATGCAATGGACCGAAATGTATCATTCTTTTGCCAAGAGTAACCATAAGCCATACATCATCGAATAATCTCTTCTAAATAATAACTTGTAAACAATTTAAAATAAATATCAACAATGGTAAAACAATAAAGGAGACGGATGCAGTTGGAGTATTACACAAATTGCCACTTCAAAAAAATTGAACTTAATGACCACAAAGTCAACTCTTCATGCTTCCACTACCAAAGTTCAATATGTGCATGTTACCTTAGCTGTAAAGAGAATTATCAATACATGAAAATTTACAAAATATAGCAAATAGTTGAGCAAAAAGGGAAGAGAAAAAGGTAAGATTGCCCGAAATGTCATGTCACTATCTGATTTCATAACAAGATAAAAATCAGTACAGTTCTAACAAAGTCATCCATGAAGCGCAGCAACTCTAAAAAAACACTCACAAACTTAGTATATAACCGACAATGCTGCAACTACTCTAGTAGCTGGAGGGATGATGAAGGAGAAGCATCCTCGGATATTTTGGACCTCATGTGCAGCCTATTCCATTGATTTGATGCTAAAGACACCTCCAAGTAAAGAAAGATTAAGGCTGCAATTTAAAAGGCAAAGACCCTCAAAATTGTCATATACGGTCACCACAAAAAACTAAGTTTGACGCAGAAGTATTCTCAAAAAAGGGGGATTATGAGGCCCAGAGCCACTAGATTTGCTACATCCTTCCTCACTTGGAAAGTCCTACAGATAAAAAGGAAAAATTAAGGCTCACGTTCACATCTGATGATTGGAAGGCAATAAAATGGTCTAAGAATTGCAAGGGGGAGATGGCTGCAGATATATCGTAAGCACATAATTCTGAAAACAAGCGGCGCTAGCCCTTTAGGCATTCACACCTTTAGCGAAAGACTTCAAATTGTTGATGATGACAAGAAGCCAGCAATGGGATTTATTTATGGTGGCTGAGAAGATGCTAAGAGAGACATCAAGGCATTTTCCAAAAATCTGGAGTCTCCCATAAGCCTTATGTTAATCCCACAGATCAGTACATAAAGCTTGATGATCCTTTACATGTCTCTGGCTACTATATTTATCCCTATTACTATTTCAATGAAGGCAACAATGTAGAATCAAAAAACCATTATCATGGATGTCTTATTAACGTGCATTGAGACATTGTCTCCTGAGCCTACCATTCAAAGATCATGTTATCAAAGTGGAATTGAAGGCCTATAAGGATGCAAGCGGACTTTTTGGAAGGCCAATTGCTGTGAGGCAAAGGACGGAGATTGATGATTATTATAACCCAGGAAGGAGTTTAATAGTTTAACCATAAGCTATAACTTTTACATATCTAGCTTATGACTTCATATTTCAGCTAACAGACTTCTAATATAGTTGTCGTCATTGGAATGACAGCTCATTAGTTGTCAATGTGTGGATCTCAAATGTCACATTTAAAATCAATGATGATAAAGATCCCTATCTTGACAAGCAGCTCCTCTAGATGTGAAAGGAATTGAACACATTTGAGAGGCTGAGTGCTTAGATCCTTAAAGGATGTATTTGATTAATAGATTTTGCCAATTTGATTGAATATTGAGTATCAATTAGTCACCACACTTGTTTGCATATTCATACCCCCTAAAAAGGAAGAGACTAGAAGTGTGGAGGTTGAATGATTTAGTATATATCCACTCCAATTCAAAGCTAAAGGAACGCCAGAGGGAGAAGGGGGAGATCCTATGTTGGCAAAGGAATTTCAAGGCCATGCTAGGGGGCGGTTTGTTGATGTTCCTCCAAATGAAGAAAAGGTCTTTGCTGGAACAGGTTTGACATGGGGTCTAGTTTAATTAGCTTCAGGAGCTGATGAGGTCATACAACAAGGAGGAGCCTAGGCCAACTAATGCTAGTGCTTGCGATGCTTCTGCTTTCACCTCTAGGGCTAGAAACACTAATGAGTAGTTAGATGAGTATGATGATGAGACAAAGGAGGAGAATAATTGTGGCTTTTCATGATGATTTTGATGATGGGTTGTTATTTGAGAAATCAATTCCTGGAGGAGAGGGACCTTTGATTTTAGTGTGTCTTTTTGACAATTAGCACCTTCGTACTGTGTCCATACATTATGTCACTACTTATGTTTTGTCACTGTTGTTTATGAAGTATCTGTGTCAAAGTTTAAAGTTTAAAACTTGATCTGGACTTCTAAAAACGCTTTGTGGCAACCTATTTTATATTTTCATGTTCATCAAGATAATTTGTCATTTCTTATATTGATGTTGCATCAGTATAAGCATGGATTACACTTCATAGGAATTGTGACTCTAACAGATTAACATGTCCAACCATGCTAGAATATGCACTAAAGTGAGAATGAGTATATTTAATTTTTATTATTTATTTCTGAATTTTAATGATGTAATTCTATTTTTTAACTATTTATTATTTATTTTTAAATATGAAAAAACATGAACAGCATATGCACCTACAAATGCACCCCGCATATCGCATGTCCTATGCATTGATTTGACCACCTGCATACTATGGCCGCTTTTCTAAAATACTGATCACGACCATCCATCAATCGGCTTCCTTTTGAATTAGAGTGATTGCAACCATCAAATAATCCTCAAGTCTCAAGTACACCAAAATCAAAGAAGGCAACGAGAGCATGAGAAGAGAAGAGAAGAGGAAGCTAGTGTCACCCATTTTCAAATTCACTTCTTTCTTTCTCTCCCCTATGATGGAAAGAGTGAAGAGCATTTTTCCCCTTATTATCTTCCTCTCCCCTGATAGGAAAGAAAATCATGAGGAAGGTGGGAGGAAGAAAAGTGGGATTTGCAAAGTCCTCTAATAAATTCATCAATATTTGATCCATGATCATTGGTGAGTGGCAAGGCTAACAAAATACCAGATTAGTTAGGTTTCTTCCATGCAATATCTAATCTTTTTATTTTATCTGATAATATGCAAAAAGCAGAAGTAACTGCCAATATATAAATTTTAGACGATAAAATACCCATTGAAAATTTATGGAAGGGAAGTCATTTTGTTTTCTTTTTTTTTGGGTTGGGTTGGGGGGGGGGGGTTTAGAACTTATGCAAACGAGAGTGTATATTGGTTTTTCTGGATCCAGGGAGCATGGCCCCCCAACGCCCCATTGGCTCCATCCTTCTTGGCATGCATGCACAAGCATGTGCTCATGCCACATGCAAATTAGGCCTTGCCATGGTACATGCCAATCCTTGCTTCTCCCATCTGCTTCCCCTCACCCTAATTATTTAATCAACAACGCCACTCCATTAGCAGTAGCTATTGCTACGGCCTTCACCATGTACAAGAGCCGTGCTTGCCGTTGTCATTGCTGTTGAGGCCATCATCTTAACCTCGGGACACTAGCCTTATGCTTAAGTACCCTTGGTTCAATTTCCTAGAGTCTCATAGAACAATGAGAAATATTTATTATTTTTCTTTAAATATAAAAGATGATCATTAAGCCATTAAGCAATCTGCCTAAATCACTTAAAGCTTGTCTAGCCTTGTTCATAACCTTGTCCACATGCCCCCCCTTCCCCATTATCCTACCCCTCATAAACATCATTAAAAACAACATGCTCTTCTTGCCCAACATAATTTAGCTTATCATCCCAAGTCTAACATATACCCCTTTGAACATGTTCCATTGATGCGAATCACCATTTTCCTCTTAGATTCTCCCTACAGAGGGATTACGGTTTCTTCTCTTTATCTAATGGAAAAGAGGATTTTGTAGTTAACACACCAATTTCGCAATTGCAATAAAAAATTTCCAAAGTGATCATGAGAGATGAGATTTGGTGAAAGATGGTTCAGCATAAAGGTACAAGGTGAGTATACATTTGTATGCATAGAGAGTGGAGCAAGGGACAACTATGATGTTTGCAAAGCTTTGGTGGAGAAGATAATAAGCCTTTCATGTAGGGAATTTACAGGATGAGGAGTTTGGGGATCAATAGATAGAACATGTGGAAACGGAAGCAAGAACAACACAATTATTTTAAATGGCCATGATGCTCATTTAGGGGTTTTACAGTTTGGTTTTAGTTCAAGGTTTGGGTGCTCATTAGCTAAATTGCTCATCTAGAACATTCAAGCTTAGGAACCATCTATTAGAAAAGCAAAAAAGAAAGGCACATATATCAACTCCATAGATGTAACCACTCTGATAGAAGAATGGGTAAAATTAAAAAATAAAATATGTACCAAGTACGCATGTCATATCGTATATAGATAATCAATATATGCATACTTAATTCAAGTTTTGTTCAATCATATTTTAAACACCAATTTACATATGAATTGGAATCTACATTTAGGTGTCAATCTGCAGACAATTTTGAGCCTAAACACCTGATCACTATGTCAATTTGACAGATGTAGAGCACCTTAAGCTTGATTTCAAATTTGAACATCTAGTCATGATATTAATTCTTCTTCCAAATTCAGCCACTATTCTAAGCTCAGCCCCAATCTATTCCATGTAACATTTCAACAACTACAAAACCCCACTATATGTAAGACATCTATCAGTATAAACAAAAATAATGATGATGAACACAGCCAACAAAAATAATGGTTCCATGGGTAATTAAGAGAAACAAAAAGAGGAAAAAGTAGTTAAAAGTGCCATACAATTACTCATATAACAGGAAATCGAACAAATAGAAGAGGTTAAGACCAAGTTTCCAAGGATGCCACAATAGCTCAGCAAAGACCACCAATAAAAGAAAATAGCGTAGATTCATAATTATCAATTTGAAATACGAAACATGCATAAACATAAACCGAAGCAATAAAAGTTTCACTCCAACACCCTCAGACATAAATTAAATGACCAGCAAGTGGAGGTCTCTCTTGCAAAATATAATAAAACGATGACAATAACAGCAAGAACTCGAGGACTTACTACCAAAATGTTGAGAAGCATGCATATAGTCTTTATTGGAAAAACCCCCATATTAATTATCAACAGGGGGGAGAGGGATAGAGAGAGAGTTGAAGACATCCTCTATTATTCATAACTCACAAACAACTGAATTAGTTCTCTCTCAGAATTAAAAAGAAAATGAGAAACCAATTTAAATAATTAAAAGAGACCACTAGAACTTAAATAATCAATATTTCGTTCATTGGGTCCGGAATAGAGGGGGAAACCTACAATATCAGTCGGTTAACGGAATTCGAAAGAGTTTTTCACTGCTCAGAAACCCTAAAAAAAACACGATCCATCATCCAGAGAACCAAACACATAAATAAAACCCCAAAAAAATCAATTATTTCCAAATCACGGCCACATCAGGAGTTGTCATCGCTTTAATTAAAATCAAGAAAAACCACCAGCCCAAGAACAAAACCTAAATTTTCTGCTGAAAACCTAAAAAATCGAAGTTTTAACTCGCAGGCGCTGCCGACTAGATCGGATCTGAGGGAAGGGAGGGAAGAGAGGGACTGGGGGCTCACCGTCCGGCCGTCGATGGTGTGCTTGTCCTGGAGGACGCGGTCGAGGACGGAGAGATCGGCGAAGACGACGAAGCCGAAGCCCCTGGGGCGACCCGTCATCTTATCCCTCATGATCACCGTCTGCAGCACCTCCCCGTACTCGGAGAAGTACTCCTTCATCTTCTCCTCCGTCGTCTCCCAAGATATCCCCCCGATGAACAGCTTTCCCTGATCCGAATCCATCGCTCCCTCTTCTTAAACTCCCTCCTATAGAGAGATCGAGATCGAGGGGGATTTCCTTTCTTCTAGGGTTTCTCCTTCCCACAAGAAGGAAGGAGAAGAGGAGAAGAATTTTAGGGTTTTTGAGGCGAGCCGCCAACGACGGCTATAGGAAAGACATATCCCAGAGGAGAGTTAGAAATGAATAAGAGGCGAGGGCAGAGAGGCCGAGAAATTGGACGGTGATGGTGCTTCCTGTAAGAGACAGGGGAGCGGAACGAACGGCGGAGATCTGATAGAGGGTTTTTTAGGTGCGGAACGTGCGGTGCACGTGCGGATTAGAGATGCCTTATCATAGGGGGTAAAGATTTATTTTATTTTATTTTTTATTTTTACAACCGCATAAAGAATAAAGCGTAGGCACGTGGTTCTTTCAGAAGCAAGTGGTGAGCCGCAAAAAAAACAATATACTCAGCAGTACTGATTCACCTCTCTGTAGACATGTGTATATCTGATAGGGGCTACACTCTTAAAAGTCTATGAATGTGCTTTTAAGAGCTTTTTTGTGCTCATGGTTGGAGATTCCTCTTGTATTAGGATGGTAAGGATGGTTGTGATTCTTTTAATTTCATTATCTTCTTTGTTATTTATAACTTTCATATGCCACCTCTCAACCTTATGAACTTTTTATATTATTCATAAGTTTGTCATATGTTTCCCCATGATCATGTCTAGATCGGCATGGGGTAGTCATTTATCAGCAGTCTGGTTGTATCTCTTGTTTCCTAGGGATATTATGATGAGAGATTCATGATTGCAAGGTCAAATGGAGACTTATCAGTTGGTCAGTTCATCACATAAAATAGTTGTATACAAGTGTATAAGGAAATGTAGGATAGCTTATATACATGTACTGTGAGGACAGTTGAAACTCCTTTATCATCAACTCTTATGCGACAACTTCTCGGAAAAATAAATTTGTCCTGAAACTATTTAGATGATTGAGTTAAAAATCTTATAAAATTTATGAGTTGGCCAGTATAACCAGTAAAATTATAGGATTACAGGTTAGGTTAGGTCTATATTTATAAATACCAAAAATAGCTTTGGAGTGGTTTGATCCGAATTTTACATGCGCAAAAAAAAAACTGCTGCAAAAAAAAAACTAGTCTACCTTGTAATCTTATGATTTTGTTGGTTGTATTGGTCTAATTCACGATTTTTTTAAGATTTTCAGCCTAATCGTCCAAATAGGCTCATAGTGTTTAAACTTTTCATCAAATTACCATTGATAACAAATCCCCACCACTCCTTTTTGCGGGATTTCTGTTGAAAAAAAGGGGAAAAGCAGAGCTCTACTCTCTTCATTAGTGAATAAAGATAAAGAAGAGATCACAAGAATTCATTTTAGAAGAGGAGCAGAACAACCAAAAGGATACATGAAAATTACAGAATTAAGGGGAGGAGTTCCTGTTTCAGATTTGATAGAACTATAAGAGGAGAATTTATTAGAATAAATCCGAAGTGATGACAAACTTGTGTCACACAAAATTTAATTTATAAGGATTCGAGGTCTAAGATGTCCACAAGATCAAAATGATGTTTCAATTTTACTTTCAATCTGGTGCTACCAAGACAGCTGTCAATGATATTGTTTGGAAGATAAGATCTTATAGGCTTGAATGGATCTCTATTGAATCTCCTAGAAAGTCCTTAGAATTTTTCTCTGGTGTCTATTTGATTTACTTAGACTTCTTGTACCCATTTCATTTCTAATGAAATAAATTGAACGGGCTTTGCCATCTTTATTCCGAAAAAATAAAACAAAAAAAGCCTCTCTTGATGAGTACTCCAAAGAGAGAGATGTAAGAACAACTTGATGTAAGGCCCTATCTTCTCAAATATGAGAGAGTTATTAGATGATTTTTACAAATTACAAAATAAAAAAAATAAAAGATTATAATATAAATGGTGAACAGGTGTTGGATTATAGGACGAGTTGATATACTGAGATCAATAGGTCTGATGCGAAGGAAGAGAAAGTGAATCTGTCTCTAATTGAATTTCAATCAAGAAAATTCTCAAAGGGGATTAACATGAACTATACGCAAGGGAAATATCTTTGAAAGCAGAGATCAAGATTGCAGTGGCTCAAAGAAGGAGAAAAAAATATAGAATTTTTCACATGGTAGCTTATTCTAGGAAACAGCATAATTGGATTAGCTTCTATAATTGAAACTTATATTCTCAATTGTTACTTTTTTTTTTTGTTGCTCCTTTTGCTTTCCTCAATTGTTAGAAGATGTTTTCGCTTAAGCGGAGGATAGTCTCTTATCCTTTGGCTGGAACTTGTATCCGAAGAAGCGTAGATTGATCTTTCTCAACTTGTAAATTCTCAGTATGGAGAAAGTTAAAGAAACTGTATTCTCGCTAGGCAAATCTAAATCCCTTGATATTGATGGTTTTGATCATTGCTTTCTATAAAAAATTCTGGGATAAACTTCATCTTGACCTTCCGACTCTCTTTCGAGATTTCTTCGATGAAATTTTCGGCTTAAAGTGGCTTAATTTTTCTTAACTTGCTCTAATTTTTAAGGAGGTTTAAATCGCTAGGGATGTCCTTGCAATCAGGCTAGCTAAGTTTTTATAGACGTTGGTCGACGACATCCATAGAAAAATATATGCGGACATCTGCACGTGAGATCCTTACGTGAAAACAGTAGCCAATGGCCAGAGCATCACCATAAACCCCTTGTGAGGACGCGCGCATAACATTTGCGTCTGCAGTTCGATAATCGGCATATAAATTATATGCGGGAATACGCACGACTGGCAGTGTGAATAATGAGTAGAGAGCCGCGCATAAAATCTCCATGCGGAAGTCCCGGTAGAAAGATAATCCCCAGAGCATTTCAGGGGAGCAGAGGAACTCGTTGTGTAGGGCGAGCAAATTGAGCAGCCGCTCCACGTCCTATCCTGATCTTCTGGCGGCCGTGCCTGCTCTCCGGCGAACTCCTCAGCCCTCGCCGCTGCCCTCATCTGAAGATTTGAAGAAGGTGGGCTATGTGAAAGGTGGTAGAGTAATCAAGCACGGCATGTGTTCGATGAAATGCGCGAGAGAAACTTGGCTTCGCAGTTCGTTGGTCTTGCGACCTGCGCAGTGCACGCTTGGATCGAAGTCCGCAACAGCAGTGGCTAGGTCGCCATTCTCTGCTCCTTCAACACTTGGATATACGAAAGAATGCCGACACTCTAGATTTTGGCAGCTTCCCATCTCAGACATAACGTAAGGAGAAGTTCTGGTTGGGTTGAGGGGTTCAGGGAGGCGAAGTAGGATAAGTACGTGGGTTGGCGGATTCTATACTAGCAGAGAACAGGGAGGAATGCCTGAAAGGAAGGAATAATTGATCTTACGAAAGGTATTGTTTTTTCTTAAAGCCCCCTCTCTCATCTTATTCCAATAGGTGCAGATGGAACTGACACAAGTCATTTAGTTATTCTACACAAAATCATGTAACAATATGCCATAAAGATTTTGCTGCAGGAACCCATTGCAACTGATCCAGTTCAATTTACAAACCATTTTACTATTTAATATATGCCAAGTAACATGTATTGCTATAGGCATAGTAAACTATAAGCAGAAAATCAGAGAGTAAAATAATATAACTATCATGAGCTACTAATTCAATTTACTAGCTATAGAGGATTCAATTGTGTGGAATGTATTATGAGAAGCTCATCCTCCTGCAGAAAGCTCCTGAGATATCTGTTGCATGCTTGGTCGATATTGTGGATCAGGATTTATGCATTCAACTGCCAGCGCCATTGCTGAGGTGATATCATTCATATACTCTTTCGTAGGGGGTGGGAGACGATGGTCCAATAAATCTTGTATTAATATGTTTCCATGACTTTTTGAAGGCAGAGAAGTGATTAGTTCTCCTGGGTGCCTTCCCATCAACACCTCCACTGCTACAACTCCAAAGCTATATACATCACATCTCATGGTGACTATCCCTGTGTAAGCTAGCTCTGCAAATAATTGAGCCAAATCATTTTGATAATCTTACATCGATCAACTAAATGAAGTAACTCTCATACTAGAACTAGGTGATATATGTTCTTTCAATTATTATTTGAGCTATTAAAGAAGATAACAATTTGAAAATTAACACTTTTAATGAAATTACTTACACTGCGGACAGATCAGAAACTTCAAATACAGCTAAATAAATATCTCATCTAGGAGTACAACAATGGTAACAGAAGAAACATCCCTTTCTATATATTTCTCTGTGCTCGTGCTAAGGTAATTAACATATAAAATTTCTTAAATACTATTATAATATTAATTTTTACTTAAATTTTCCCCCAAAAGGGAACTCTTTTAGAAAACCTTGTGGAGAAACATATCCAAACACAATTTATTTTGATGGTAAAATAGTTAATAACATAATTTTGAGTCTGATATATAGTAATTTGAAGCCATGATTGAGAAATATGAACCATTTTTTCTATATCACGATCATCTTTTCTTTTCTTCTCCTCTTTTTGGAGAAGATTCTATTATCACTATCATCATTATATGATAAATCTAGCTCTACATAATATCAACGTCTTGCTATTTCTAAATGTTGCACATTCGAGTACCTTCTTTTTGTGTATTTGTGTGTGTGTGTGTGTGTGTGTGTGTGAGAGAGAGAGAGAGAGAGAGAGAGAGAGAGAGAGAGATCACTACATTTATGTGCATATTATAAAAATCAAAGTTACAGGATCCTTTTACATGTTACCTGGAGCAGCATATCCATATGTGCCTGCAAATGTGGTCCAGTTTGAAGAGTCAGGCTTCAAAATCCTAGCAGTGCCAAAGTCTGAGATGACAGCCTCAAAATCGTGATTCACAAGTACATTTTTGCTTGATATGTCTCGATGTACTATCCTAGGGTTGCAGTCATTGTGCATATAAGATAAAGCATGAGCCATGCCTTTAATAATCTGGAGTCTCTTAGGCCATTCTAACTCAAGAGCTCTTTCATCACTTTCTAATATAGTTTTTAAGCTTCCTCTTTCTATGTAATCGTACATAAGAAAAAAACATTGAGCATGGGAACAGTATCCATATAGCTTCACAATGTTCCGGTGTCGAATTTTCATCAGAGTCAGTATCTCATTTTTAGATTCTTGATCAAAATAACTTCCATCTTCTGATCGATGAGGTTTTTTCACAGCTAGAACTTTTCCGTTTCGCAGTTGCGTCTTGTAAACAGTCCCACATCCTCCTACCCCAATGCAATATTTATTATCAAAATTCTCAGTTGCTTCAATGATGTCTCTGTAGACAATTCTCCCATCATAATTCCATTCTAAAAGCCGATCTTCGCTGCTCACTTGGCTATTTATGATGTGAGACCTCTTCAATCTCCATTTTGAAAAACAAAAGCCTCCAACTGATACTAGTAGGATCACAAGAGCACTTGGAATTAGAATAATTATGATCATCATATGATGCTTGTTTTTTGAATGCCTCACACTGGTATATGAGGAGTTACAAGGTGATAGACCTTTTATTTCACCGCATAGGTCTTTGTTATTCATAAATGCATCTATTGAAGCTTGCTTGAAGACTCTGCCATTTGGGAGGGGGCCTTCTAAATCATTGTAGGATAGATCAATGGTTGACAAGCTGAACATACTCCCTAAAGAGGAGGGGATAAGTCCTGATAACTTATTGTGTGACAGATTCAAGCTTTCCAACATTTGTAGATTTCCAATTTGTGGTGTTATCTCCCCACTTAGTGAGTTCTGACTAAGATCTAGTAAACTTTGTAGATGCTCTAGATTACCCATCTGATTTGGAATGCGTCCATTCAATTCATTGTTGCTCAATTTTAAGTATTGCAATTTGATGCAGTTGCCCAATTGTGTTGGTATATTTCCAGTCAAATTATTAGCTGATATGTCAAGAAGTTGTAGATTTGACAACTCTCCAATCTCAGCTGGTATCCTCCCTGCCAAATTGTTACCACTTAAGCTCAAGTTGTATAACTGGCCCAGTTTACCTATCTCCTTTGGAATATCCCCTGATAGCTGGTTCAAAGAAAGGTCAAGCACCCCTAGTTGAGTCAGTTCCCCAAGCTCAGCTGGAATGCTTCCAGAAATCCTATTCTTAGACATTTTTATCGCCGTCAAGTCTTGTAAATATCGCCAGTTCCTAGAGATTTCACCATAGAAATCGTTGGAACTGAGGTCGATATACCGTAGTCTTGGATACAGTCCAAATGCTTCAGAGATATTGCCTGTGAACTTATTTTTGTTGAGCCTTAGTCTAGTTAAACTAGTGCAGTTCGCAAGGCTTGTTGGGATGGAGCCTGTGAACTGGTTGTTATCTGCTGTAAAGAACTTCAGGGAACAGCCATAACATAATCCCTCTGGCAAAGAGCCAGAGAATTTATTCAGACTTGCATATAGTGCAACCAACTTGGTTAAATTGGCCAATTCTTGTGGCAGCGAGCCTGATAGACTGTTTTCACATATAAAGAGCACTGTCAGACTGCTCAAGTTACCGATAGCTGGAGGGAGCGAACCAGTCAGTTTGTTTATATGAAGTGCAAGTGTACTGAGGTTTCTCAAATTCCAAATTTCTGGTGGTATTGGACCATAAATCTGATTAATAGAGAGGTCTAGATAGAGTAGCCTAGCCAAGTTTCCCAAGGAAGATGGGATCAAACCATTGAAATGGTTATTGGAGAGTGATAAGTATGATAGGCTAGTTAAGTTACCCAGTGATGGGGGCACATGACCAGTGAGATCATTTGCAGCTAAATTAAGAGAGACCATGTTTTTCAAACTTGCGAGTGAAAGTGGTAAGGCACCACTGAACATATTAGAGGAGAGGTCAAGTGTACTCAGATTTGTAAGAGCACCAACGCCGGGTGGTATTGCTCCATAGAGTTCATTAAAGCTTAGATTAAGGTGGATGAGACTTGGAAAGGAGGAGAAGCTGAAGTTATTTAGCGTACCATTCAAGCTGAGGTTTTGTAGGCTTAACCCTGTAATGCTTCCAAGATTGTTGCAAGTAATTCTTGTCCAGTTGCATGGGCTTGTGCTGCTAGCATTAGCGAGCGGCCAAGAATTGAGCGGTCGATCGGAAATAGTGGATCTCCATCGGAGAAGAGCCTCGGCTTCTGATTCAGCAACTGCTCCATTGGAAGAGAGTGAGATGGCAAGATGTAAGATTAGAGGGAAAGCAAGAAAGGAGAAGCATCTTGGTGCAACCATGGTATTATTGGTTTTGGCAGATGTTGTATGCTGCTGCTGCTTTTAATGAGGTCCGGAGGATGCTTCTACCGATGTTTCATTCATCAGGTCAACATTTTTCTGTCACAAAATTCAAAGGATAAGATTCAGAACTTTCATAATATTTGTTGGTTTTGTTTAGTCCAAACAAAAAAAAGCATTTTTAATGGGATAATGAAGTTTTCACGCTGCTGCTGCTACATTGGATTAGGTGTGAATGTTGTTTCTAGTGATGTTCCATTGGTCTAGGTCAGGAGATTGGTGCCTAAAAATTCTTCGGAGAAGTCAACTAAATTGCAGTCTCTAGGTTGATTACTGGATCATTTCACACCTACCTACTTGCGACTCACTTCTAATAGCTTGGTGTCTAAGAAAAGATTATGGTTTTCTTTAGGAGAGACCTGGGAATTAATTAAGTAAACAGGAGAGTTCTGATGTAGGATGCTGATGTAAGAAATGATGGAAGGAACTTAAGTTGCATTCGTTCTTTTATTTTTTTTCCCCTTTTGATGTATCTAAGTAACACTCAGGGAACAAATATTCTTTCAGAACATTATGATCTTAGAGAAGATTTTGCCCTTCTGTGACAAGTTTCGATCCACTCTCAAGATATAAAGATTACTCAATAAAAGAGCGGTCCAGTGTATGAAGCTCCCACCATTGCAAAATTTGAGGAGGGTCGGGCATCTGCAGCCTTTCTCCTACGTACGGAGAGATGGTTTTCATGATGGAATAATATTATTGTGACACCCAGACTCAATCTCAATACAAATATTTACTCAATCCACACTTGTATTAGGAGCATTTTCTTGGGTCTGGAAGAACGGAAGTTTGCCTATATTTGTCGAGCTAATTATAGTCCTGTCTTTCCTCTTTCCTTAACCTAGCTAGATGGCTTTGATTCAGGCTCAGCTTGGTTAACCTGGTTCCCAAGCTAGGAAATGACTCGACTGAGATCTCCAGGGGCTTTCAATCAGGAGGAGAAGAAACTGAAGTAGAGATAGTATTCAATACTGTAGTCAATGCCTTCATCCCTCTCTACCAACAACTCCAAGAAACACACACATCACCAAAAAAACACTCACACCACCACCATAGAAGATAAGCCAATGAGGTGGTGGGGCAGTTCTAAAAAGCTTCTCTGTTTGGTCTTATTATTGTTTGCGTTCCAAACCAATCCGGAAAACACCAGCACCCGCCAAAGTTCCATTCTTCTTTGCATTGAGCTATTTAAAGTAAAGCAAATGAGAGAATAAGGGACTTGTAACCAGCAATCAAAAGCTGGCAAACAAATAGGCTTTGTTGAGGCAAAACCATTAACTTGTACATAATACGTGCAACCAACTACAGAGGCTCCATCTTTCTTGAAAAAAAGGAAAAGAGAGAGAGAGACTCCATGACAAGACTACTGCCGAGAGCTTGACTCATTCATCAAGAGCATAGTCTAGAAGAAGAATGAGTTGATGAAAATTTATTTGTTTTCAGACAAGTGAAGCCTATTTCCATAGAAGCACACAAAAATATAGTAGAATGTCCTCTAGTTTAACAACCCAATCTTCCTTCCACCCAAGTTTGAGCATATATAATATCAGAAGAGGCATTTACACAGTTGGAAATCCATCCTTCTCTGGAGTAGAGATTCATTTTGTAAATTGAAGGAGATATAAAGCTACTAGCATGTAGAACTTTCTTACAAGTCATATTACAAGATGAAAGCAGAAGTATTTCATATATTTAGAAAATCTACATACATAAATGTATCCTTGACCTCCCCTTATTCCCTATGCTTGTTTCCACAAGCAGGTCCTTGGAAGCAACCACCATGTAAACAGTACAACCCTTAGCTTCTCAAAGATTCACTTCAGCCATAAAATAAACTGGTCATTTGGCCTTTAATCTGCTGCACTCAATAGATTGAAAGCATTTAGCTTTAGGTACACAATTCCCTCTGAGCATATGGTGCCCCTTGATGCTCCCTAGATGCATCAACTGATTCAAATAGCTCCACTTTGTAGGAGTAAATTTTACTCACATATAAGAAGTACATGAAATTTAGGACAGTAAGGATGGTAAGGAATCCGTAATAGTAATCCAGATGAGAGGCATTCAGATTATTTAGAACCCACCCTTTACCATGTCTGCTCGTGATATTAGAGACTAACTTTAAGAGAAAACTGCTGAGGAAGTTACCCACACCAAAAGCAGTCAAAGAATATGAAGTTCCCAAGCTCTTCATGCTCTCTGGAGCTTGGTCATAGAAGAATTCTATCTTCCCCACAATCAAGAAAGCATCAGCCATTCCCATAAGCACAAACTGAGGAATTAGTATGAAGATAGTAACAGGAACTTGTCCCCCAGTCTTGTCCAGTCCATGACTTCTAGCAATGCTTAGCCTACTCTTCTCAGTTATGGAGGCGACTAGCATTAATATGATTTGGAGAACAAGTCCTACTCCCATTCTTTGAAGGAGTGTGATTCCCCTAGGATTCTTTGTCCAAACCTTCATGGCCTTCACAAAGTAACGGTCATAGAGAACAACAGAGACAAGCATGGATATTGTCACAAATGCTTGAAGGCATGCAGGGGGGATTTGGAAGTGAGGTCCAATGTGTCGATTCAGAGTGGTACCTTGTTTAATAAAAAGGGTATTGGTTTGAGCAATCACCGTGCACGGGATGAACATTGCAGTCAAAATTGGAAGCATCCGAAGGATTCGTTTTGTCTCCTCCACTTGCGTCACGGAGCACAATGTCCATGGGGTGTCGGAGCCGCCTTTGACTGCAGCTTTATTGAGGAACCTGCGTTTGTTCATGAAAAAAGGAAGCTAAAAGTTACTAGCACTAGATTTGCGAATAATGCTTATAAAGTTTGGTAAAATAATAAAATAACTTTCTTTATATTTACAGTTAACAGTCAAACTAGTTTTTAAAATCTTAATAATCACTATCCCAAAATATCTAACGTAATAATGTAGATTTTTTTTTTTGTTGTTGACCACCAACGTAATTTTGCCGGATGGAAAGTTACTAGACTGTCTTGGGAAATAATGCTTTGCCATTTGGACTATTTATATCTAGACCCCAAAAGTTAAAAAAATGCTAATTAGCCACCAAAACTTCAAGTTCGCTATCTATCTTCATAATAAAATAACTAAATTTTATAAAACATCAAAACTACCCTTCCCACCAACTTAGCAAGGGGTGTGGATGGATGCTTTGATATTAGTACAAGTAGATGAATGATAAAGAACAGACTGCTCTGAGCTCTATGCAAGATGATGGATGACAGAGGATGGAGTGTTTTGAAATCTATGCAGGCAGATGAACGGCAAAGGATGTAGTGCTTTAAGATCTGTGTAGTTGGATGGATGATAAAGAATGGGACGTTTTGAGATTTATGTAGGCGAATGGATGATAGAGGACGGGATGCTTTGAGATCTATGCAGGTGGATGGATGATAGAGGATGAAACACTTTAAGATCTATGCAAACAGATGAATGAGAGAAGATGGAGTGCTTTGAAATCTGTGCATGCGAACAAATGACAAAAGATGGAGCACTTTGAGATCTGTGCAAGTTGATGGACGACAAAGGATGGAGTGCTTTGAGATATGCACAAGCGGATGGATGACAAAGGATGGAGTGCTTTGAGATCTGTGTAGTTGGATGGATGATAGAGGATTCGAGTGCTTTGAGATTTGTGCGCTTGGATGGATGATAGAGGATGGAGCACTTTGACATCTGTGTGGTTGGATGGATGATGTAAGATGGAGCACTTTGACATCTGTGCAGGCGGATGGATTATAGAGGATGAAACGCTTTTAAGATCTGTGCAAGCAGATGGATGAGAGGATGAAGCGCTTTGAGATCTATGCAGGAGAATGGATGATAGAGAATGCAGCTCTTTGAGATTTCTGCAAGTCGATGGATGATAAAGGATGGAGTGCTATGAGATCTGTGTAAGTGGATGGATGATAAAGAATGAGGTGCTTTGAGATCTGTGAAGATGGATGAACGATAGAGGAGGTGCTTTGAAATCTGTGCAAGCAGATTTGTGTAGGTTGATGGAGTGCTTTGAGATTTATGCAGATGGATGGATGATAGAGGCTGATGTCTTGAGATTTCTGTAGGTTGGTGGATGATAGAAAACGATGCATTTTGAGATTTGTGTAGGCAGTCGAATGATAAAGAATAGTGCTTTAATATCTGTGCAAGCGGATGGATGATAGAGGAGCATTTTGAGATTTGTGTAGGAATAGATGACATACAGGATGCTTTGATATTTGCGCATATGGACAGATGAGAGGATGAGGTGCTTTGAGATCTGTGCAGGTTGATGGATGATAGAGAATGAAGCATTTTGTGATATGTGTAGCTGATTGAATGATAAAGAATGAGGTGCTTTAAGATGTGTGCAATGGATGAACGATAGATGAGGAGTGCTTTGAGATTTGTGCAGCATGAGTGGACAATAAACAGAGTGCTTTGAGATTTGTGCAGATGGATGAATGATAGATGATGGAGCGCTTTGAGATCTATGTAAGCAGATGGATAATAGAGGATAGAGTCTTTGAGATATGTGCAGGTGGATGGATGATAGAGGATAGAGCAATTTGAGATATGTACAAATGGATAAATTATATAAGATGGAGCGCTTTAAGATCTGTGCGTGGATGAATCATAAAGAATGGAGCGCTATGAGATCACATAAAAGCTACAATCAGGCCTCTCTGAGTCAAGGATATTTTGGTCTTTTTCTCAGTCTGTTAATGATGCCAAATTTTAGATAGATGGCTAGTTATATTGCAACAAAAATAAAGTTTTGTTGGCTAATTGAATTTTTTAAAACTTTTGGGATCTAAGTGTAACTAGCCCAAATTTAGAGGGGTGTCTTTGTAATTTTTCTAAACTTTATTTAGTAGCCAAACTAGTTTTATTTGATATTTGTCAACTTTAAAATTTTGTACTACAGTATCTCTATTCCGACCTTCACATGGCAACTCTGAATTTGATTTTCATATTATGGTAAAATTCTAGTTGGTGATTTTGGATTGCTAATGAGTACTGATTTAGCAAAAACTTAGAACTTTAATGGTAATGTACTTGGAAAAGAACGTATGGCCATGGCATATGTTCAGTGCACTTAAAATATAATCTAAGGTTCTGAGTTCTTGTATAAGTAAAGGTTGTGACCAAATTACTAATGAAAGATAAGAAATTTTACCAAGAGGACCACTAGTACACCACATATATGTGGGATTTTAGGCTTCAATATTCACGAAAGACTGCTAAGATAACGGGACTTAAAACATACAATTATCTCATTCGAGAACTAAAATAATTCTGCTTGCACATAATGGAAACAAATGGTGAAGATTGGCTTATTGCCATCATTGTAATAGTTTGTAAGGTGTGCAATGTGCAAGTAACAAAATCATTTTAGCAATTATATAAGAACAAGAAAAAAAGGATAAATTTGTGATTTTCTCAAATAAAAGTTAAATTTGTGAAATTGCAGAAAAATTAACCTCGAAATTCAAAGAAAGTTTCTAATTTTCGGGATAATTGTAGTGTTACTAACCTTATTGAATTGGTGGAGTCAATTCTAAACTTCCCCTTCCTTGTGTACACCTCTAAATCCAGCTCATGAAGTTCCTTTGGGTCATTTGGAATGGGAAGTTTCCACTTCCTCACTGCAGCCACCATAACCCTAACCATCCTAGTAAATGGACTTCCTTGTGACACCTTGTGCCTGTAAAATGGTGTGCCGGCCAAGAAAATGATTACTGAGATTATAAGACCAAGAGTTGGAATTCCATATCCAACAGTCCAGCCAACATTGTCCTGCAGATAGATCAGGAATGTATTGGCAAACAGTGTCCCCAGGAAGATGCTAAACATCCACCAATTGAAGAAGGAAAGCTTGTGCATCCTCTCCTTTGGATCGAACTCATCAAACTGGCCTGCACCTATGGTTGAAATGTTGGGTTTGGTTCCACCATTTCCCAGTGCAAGTATGTACAGTCCCCCAAAAAACACACATAGTTGCAATGTCGAAGCAGGTTCGCAGGTGGCTCTGCAAGGTGGTGGCTTGAATGTTGGTACAGAAACCGCTAGTGTTAGCAAGCACATTCCCTGTTAGCACATATAAGATCAGTAATGGCTGCTGTTCTGAAAAATGAAGAGTTTAATGTAGTGCATAAAAGAACATGTCTCCATTTTGAACTCGTCGTCACCGAGATCATGGAATGAGAAAACTAGCATTACATGGAATGAGCATAACGGTACTCGGTACAGGAGGCGTACTAACACTCAATATGCCAAAAAAACTCCGTGCCGTATCGTACTGATACAGTGCTAGTGTGGCACTAGTACGTGTCCGGTATCAAGACGGTGAATTTTATATTTAGAACCAGAGATAAGGTTTCACAATTAGATAGTTAGGACATATGGAGATGAATTAGTTTTTTGTATGAAAAATAAACTTCATGTTCTTTTCATATTTGAAGATTGTGGTCTAGTTCTTATGGTTGATTATTAGCACTGCTAAAATGATAGTGCCCTCTTGGAAGACTTGGATCAAATACAGATGGTTGGTTTAAACAGGAAACTGATACAAGTGACTTGGGATTTGGAATGTTTATAACCAGTTTATGTGTCAACTAAGATTATAGAGGACCCGTTGCCCAACTTCTCTGTTGGCATGGAAAGTTACTGATAACGATAGGTTGAAGAAGAAATATGTAGTGGTGTTACCTAATGCATGCATGCATGCAAGATGGCTCCAAAAGGAATAGAGAGGAGAATTCAGGCAAAGAGTGAAATGGAGATGAGCAGAATGAAAAGGATTTCTTATACTACTTCAGACCCACATGTGCTCTGCGAGATGCTTTATATATCAATCCTGATACTACTATGCTGTCCTATTTATTTGGAAACCTATAAGTTTTATTGGTATGAAATTATTCTAAGATGTCATTCCAAGTTTCAGCTAGGCATATGAGAAGTTTAAAAAAACATTGTCTCATAATTTGAGATTTCCGAAGTCGTAACCAAATTGAAAGCCATACAAGTTTTCTGGGTGGTGTTAATTAAGAGACATAAAACTAGCAGTTCTATTTTCGGCGAACAAGTAGATGATGTGTGTGAAGATCCGTGCATGCGTGTATTTAGTCCCACATCGGTTATTCGCTGGATAAATTTTGGATATTTATACAGGATTAAGGAACCCAAATAATACTTTTCGGCTAGTCATTTTTGGTGAGGTCCTAGATTGTTACAGATAGTATCAGAGCGAACTTGGCCCATAATCTACGTGAACTAGAGGACACTGCAGCACGAATTTTTTAGGGCTGATCACAAGCCGATCATGGTGCTTGTAATTAGATTTGAATAGATTATTATACTGTGTCTTTTGAAAAGGTAAATTTGTACATTCTACAAAACATACTGATGAGAGTGCCAACAATTATCTCAAATAATGAGACATACGTGTCACATGTGTCATGCACTTGGATAAACATCATGCAATATGATATGTCGAGCGGTTTCCTCCTAGTGACATCATGAGAGCTCTTCAACCCAACCCATAGAGATTGGACCATGAAGAATGATTAAATGAGAAAGAGAGAGGACGAATGGTAGTCTAAAAAGGACAAAAACATCACATGAACAAGTTGTCCAAGATTCGATATTCATTAATGTACTTTGACGCTGATCCAAGAGGTTCAGCACAATAAGTCAAGCAGATGGTTGGATCAAAAAAATCAAGACTGGACTATTCAGCACACCAATTAAGGGCAAGGGACATAAGTAACCTTGGACAGGTCTGTATGGTTACCTAAGGCCAACGGCAATGTTAGGGAGGAAAAGTCTACGGAGTAAAGACCACAGGCTAAGGACCAATCTCTTGAGTCCAGGCAACTTGGAAGGTGACTACTTTGTCCGTATGTCCTCATGGAAGTAGATTGAACTGACCATCATTGGTTAAATGGAATAAGAAACAAAATAGCTATATTTGAAATAACAATAGGTGCTCTCTGGAGTATCTGATTACTACCTATCCACTAGCATGTGAAATGTAAAGCCTGGTCAGGAGGTGCCACTTCATAAACCGAAGACTCGTTTGGTTCGCAAGAAATGAAGAGGAAAAAGTATAGTCAACGAAAAAATAAAGAAATACCTCTAGTTGAGTTTTCAAAAAAGAGCGATAGAAAAGTAGCTTTTTTATGGAAATAAGATTTCTATATTTCATGAGAAAGAAAAACTTATATAGGATATGGAAAAGTCCAATTCTCATCGGCTGAAAATTAGATTTTTTTTTCCCCAAAAATATCCTTAAGTCTGGAGATAGTATAGGATAAGGTCTTTCCTTTTATTAAAGGCATAACAGGTATTTTACACAACTTTTTTAGAAAAGTAGATACTCAATCAAACATAAGCCATCTTGAAATGTCCCATTTTTTCATAGCCAACCAAACATGCAGAAATTACTTTTCCAGGCATCATATACCCATGCATCAGTTTTTCAGAAAAAAACATTCTAGAAAGGAGAATTTTTTCCATGAACCAAATAACTCTTGAATGTGACCATGCAGCAAAGCACATATTTTGTGTTCTAATAGTACATGGTGCGAGGCCTATAGAAGTACTGACCAATTAGAACATTATGGGTTCTGCTCTAGGTTCTATTCCATGATAATCACCTAAAAGTTTCAAGTAAAAGCTTCACAAGTTGAGTTAAATATATTGTTAATCGATCACGACGGTATTTTTTCTTTTGGAAAGAGAGGACTGAAGATTGGGTTGGATTCATTAGGCTTTCATTACTATATACGAATCAACGCATCTAAATAATACATCTATTTTTAAGTTACAATTAGACCGAGTTCAGCCTGAGCTCAGCCTTTCCATAATGAAGGGAAAAAATAACCATAGAGAATAAGATTCATATAATCCATATGAAACCACTTTCACATAGAAAGGCATACACAGTTTTCTTCATTAGCCAGAAACATAAAGACGAAGAACCTGTAACTGGTGCTTAGTAAAATTAATTCATCATAACATCTGGAACATAAATAAAGAGGCAATTTTGTAGAAACAATACTAGTAATCATGCAAAGATAGAACCAAAGAATCACAACCAAATGATTTTGCTGAGATGAAACAGATCATAAATACAGATGATAAGCAAAATAATTACCACAAGATAGATGGCAGATCCGCTGACAAAGGTCCAATAACGACCTAGATGGGCATCGGCGATGTACGCACCCAATACGGGTGTCAAGAACACAGTGCCGACCCAGTTAGTCACATTGTTTGATGCAGTGACAGTGCCCTGATGAAGCACCTTTGTGAGATAAATCACCAAGTTTGATGATATGCCATAGTATGCCATCCTCTCAAACACCTCATACACTACAGCCACCATTAGAACAAATCAATAACATCAGAGGAAGAAAGACAAATTATTTAGAAAGACTACATGTTCTATGTAACTATGTTTTAAGTATTGCTGAACAGTTAAACCAAAGAAAAGAAAAAGGAAAACCAACAACAGTAAATATAAACCTGAGTTTCTTTCTAAAGGGTTTCAGACTTTCAGAAGAGAGTCATTTAAGGGTTTTTACAGGTAGCACAGTAACATGAAGGCAGCATAATGGAACATTAGCTATGCAAATCACATGGTAGGTTAAGAAGGCTCTATCAACTATATACTCTTGGAGGCTCTACCATAGTAAAAACCCTGGCTTAAATTATGCGTGAAGTGTTGAGGAGCAGCTGTTTGTAACTCAGTAGTATTGCAAAAGAGTGTACATAGTAGCTTATTTCGGTATTAAGATCATTAAAGCAGAAGCATGAGATGTAACTTAGAAAAGAATATGGGAAATGCTGAAAGCTTTGGAAGCATGGCACAAATGGAATAGTTTGGAGGCATTACCCACAACAAAAGAGCAGGCAGTCCATCCTCCTCTTTTGGACCTAAGAACAGGATTCCCACTTAGATCCACAGAGCCATCCTTGGCGTACTCACCCTGCCTTGTTTCCAAGCTCTCTGCCATTGTTTTGCTGTGACCTTAGCTTCTCTGAGAGGTAGCCATTTTATAGACTTTGTCCACTGAGATTTTGCAAAGGTGTGTTCCAGAGCAATGGAGTGTTATTACGGGACTCCCATTGCTCTCTTGTCGGTTTCATTGATGGCTCGTTGAAGCGGACAGGTGAGGAAGCTCTCAGTAATCGTAAAAAAACCTATATTCGCGGTCGCTCCAAGCGGCAATCCGCAGTCCACGCCCGCACACTGGTATGCGGTGTATGCGGTTTTGTCGCTCACTGGATTATATATGGTCAACTTGTTTTCATGCTGCATCATTTTTCCAATTTCCTTTTGCATTCTTTTTTTCTTTTAGATTTAATTAGATTAGAAAGAGACTAATTCCCAACTTTTTTTTTGAATCTTTGTACCTATACTATCTTTCAATGGCTAACTTCGATCAGAGCCGAACCTTTGTCCCCTTATCTAAGTAACAACAATCGATCTTATTTGAGCAAACATTCGGTGATGTTTTAATTATGAAATTTTTTGTATACCCAAGCATGTAACCAAAATGCATGCTAAACTAGGTTTTATTGCCATATAAGAGGTTTGCCGGACATTCTAAGGATTAATGCCTTCCGGCATAGACTAATTTGAAAGTAAAATATCTCATATTGATCCTAAATTATAGGTTGATATGATATAAAAATCAATTGATAGTTTTCAATCTCTCTCTCTCTCTCTCTCTCTCTGTTTTTTTTTTTTGAAAATTTTTTTGGTAAACATTGAACTCTTATGTTGTAACAACCCACTAATGTGGGACTAAACGCACGCTCGCATGGTTTTCACACACTCCTTCTGTTTAAGCCCTTATGTTCTCATTAGACTAAGGATTCAAATTTAATCACAAACACTATAATCGGCTTGTGGTTAGCTCCAATAGATCCATGCTGCAGTATCTTTTAGTCCATATAGGTTATGGACCGGGTCCACTTTGATACTATTTGTAACAGTCCAAGATTTTGTCCAAAATGACTAGTCGGAAGGTATTATTTGGATTTTTTTGATCATATATAAGTATCCAAAATCTATTCAATATAGAACTAAATATATGTCTATATGGGTTCTCGCATATGCTGTCATTAATTTCGTGGTTCCACTGTATATGTCGCATATGGGCACAAGTTTTGTTTGTGATTTTTTTTTTTTAATGGGAAAGGGGGTCTCCCCAGTCAACACGGTTTTGCTGACACAGTTCACAGGTTCTTGCACGCGAAACAGCCGCCTGCCAGCCTCGGTGGGGCGTACGTCGCCCGGGTCGAGAGGGATGCGATCCAAGAGCTCATTGGATCTCTTCATCGAATGGTCCAATTTAGTATTTGTAGGGCAAAATCATGTCCTCTAGTGTCTTTCCCATCTCCGTATGAGCTGTAGCATTAGACTGCCAATCATGTCCAAGAATAAGAAGAGAAAACAAATTGACACATCTCTTGGTAAAAAGTCAAATTTAAGAGAGCAGTTTAACGTCATGCTACCTGAATTGAATTCCCCTGTCAGATAGAAAGAAATGAGACCAAAAAGAAGAATAAAAAAACAAAATGCTTGTCCTAAAATGGCTAGTCCTCAGTCTTCTTTCGATTTTCGTATCACGGATCTTGGTTCGCGCTTTATGGCGAAAAATCCAATCCCATATAAAAATACGACCCATTTTCACACCATATGATTTTTGCCCCAGAAGTATACTGCAAAGCACAAGCCAGAATTATGAGATGATAGATCTTAATTGATCTTCTTTACTTGAGACGAAATTGGCCAATTGGCTAAAATGTCTTAGAGTAAATTATAAAAAAATCTCTAAAATTTATATTCATAATACTTGTCACGCCCCGAACCCGGGGCCCGAGGCGCGAGCAGACGCCGCGCACCTGCAGGGCGGACCCCGCAGGCACGCAAGGCAGATAAATCAGATTCAACATCAATAACTAAACAAAGATAAATTCCAACTTTCAATTCAAATGTCTACATATGCAAATATCAAAGGAAAAGTCCATATCCACTAGCTAACTACATCATGACCACTCCATCCCGTAATCCCTATAATCATATATCATCACCTGCAAAAATATAAATAATAGGAGTGAGCTAACAGCTCAGTAGGCGACATCATGCAATAAAGTCATCATATAACATGTCATAATGCATATAAAAGCAGCTAAACTCATAAATCCAAAAATCCACACAATAATCTGTAAACCCGATCCGAGACTCAAAATATCTCAACCGCATGACTACGGCCACATCACCCAGTGGCATGGTTACACCGAAGTGCCAATACAACTCTCCGAAGAGCCGCTCCACTGAGCCAACGCACCACTGTGCCGCACCCCCTGGTGCCAAACTCACGCTCCACTGAGCCGCTCCGAAGAGCAAAACGCACCCCTGTGCCGCCACTATTCTATCACCGGTGGTCGCGGTGTCGGAACTAGTTCCTCAGTACAAGTCGACAAGGCCAACGTATCATCCCATTGGCGGGGCCTAGACTATAGTCACGCGGATTTTAAAAATCAATAATCAACTTTCCAAATCAAGTCATGATCATACTCCCAATAGTAAAGTACATAACAGTTTATGAAATTAAATACTTAATTTTAATTCTAATACATAATGCCAATAATAAATCATATCATCCATATATGCAAGATACATGTTAAAATTCTACTTTAAAGCAATAGGTCACCTACCTGGGTTCGCTTAAAAAATCCCTGCCACAGATATCACGAACCCCTGATTAAACATAAATATTAATTATTTAATTAATTTAGAAACATAATTTAAACTAATTCCAATCCCTTAAATTCCTAAGTTCAAAGATTCAAGAATAAATAGACTAAATCCCAAAAATCAGAATCCTTTAACCCAAAACCAATTGTGGCCCAACACAGATTAGGCCCAACTGAACCAAACCAGATTACAGGTCCAGATCAGATCTTGGCCCAAGCCAACCTAGCCCACAGATCCAATCAGGCCCAACTCAGCCCAAAAATAGTTCCCTAGCCCAACCCAAACCAGATATGATCAGACCAGATCAGATCAAATTTTGACGAACCAGATTGTACCCACATCAGGCTAACCCAAACTCCTGACTCAAATTCAGACCCTAACCAAAACCCATTCACTCAAACCCAATTCATGGAGTAGGTGGAACCGGTTCACAGTTTAAACCCGGTTCAAAGTCTGGTTCACAAGTGAGGCACGGATTTCAAAGCAAGGATAAACCCAGGCCGAATAAAGAAGAAGAAAAAGAAAGAGAAGAAGAAGAAGGAAGAGAAGAAGAAGAAGAAGAAGAAGAAGAAGAAGGAGAAGGGAGGAGGGTGGCTGGTGGTTCCGGTCGGCCCTCGGCGGCCGACCGTGGCCCTCGGCGGCGGCGCTCGGCCAGCCGCCGTCGGCCATCCCACCTTCACAGGCGGCGCCGGACGGGAAGAAGAAGAGAAGAAGGAGAAGAAGAGAGGGAGGAAAGAGAGGGACCGGGGCTGGGAAGCCCGGCCCCCGTTCGCCCACCTCCGGCCGAACTCGTTTCGGCCGGATTGACCTCGGCCGGCCACCGTCGGCCGGCCGAATCCCACAAAAAAAATTTCCCAAAAACAGGGAAATAAAGTCGGTTGACATCCCTCTTTCTTTTCCCTTTTAAATCCATAAAAAAAAAGATAGATGGTTGTCTTCCTCACCTTCGGTCGTCGACGATGGATCCCCGGCGGCGTTGGCGGCTCCGGCGGCGACTACGGCTCCGGCGACCGTCTCTAGAAGAGGGAAAAATGAGGAGGAAAAATGAAATGGGAAAGGATTGGGGTTCTCAGAGAAGAGAGAAAGGGGGGGAGAGAGAGAGAGAGAGAGGGAGAGGGAAGAGGGGAAGAGGGGAGAAGGGGGGGGGGGGGGGGGGGGGGGGGGGGGGTGTGCGGAGATCCCGCTGGCCGTTCGGCCGGCGGGTTCATCGTGGGAAGACCACGATGAATAGACTGAAGTCGGCATCCATTGCCGACTTCAGTTCATTGGGCCCAAGAACGGGCCCAATTTCTGGTCTTTACAATACTTACACTCAATAATTTATAAAACCCAGACTCATTAGTTTGCTGTTATTTCATTTAAGATTATTTTAATTATTTTTAAAATTTAAGGTTAATAGTTTGATTAACGATATGTTAAGTTTTGAGTTAAAGTATTGAATAAAAATAAGTTTCATGGATAAACATAGATTTTTTAAATTATTGAATATATGTATAACTTATTTTTAATCTTATTTATTTTTGTAATTTACTTATTTTAATATATTGATATTTTAAGATCAACCGTTGACAAGTTATATGCACACGTTTCATTTACCAGCTGGAAGGAATTGTCAGCTTTTGCCTCAGAAAAGATGGTGTAAAGTTTGTACTCTGGAGGAAGAAAATGTCATGGCTGTGACAAGGAGACCAGATACTGCCGTTTTTCTAGAAGTTATGGACTTCGTTGGTGGTCCGGCATGAACGAGGGTGATTCACTGATTCTTCAGGACTCTCTATCATTAATTACGAAGCAAACGAAGATGACTGCATAGATATTGGAAGGGACGGACTCCATTTTATGGTTTGTGAGCAAGGTAAGTTAATCAATTTCAATTATAGTGCGAGTGCGTTGCTAATGGTGAGCGAGAGAGAGACTCCTGCAAAGCTGAAGCTTCGAGCGGGATTCCTGCAACTCTAATGGGTCACCCAATTGCTGCCTTGGGATCACCGCCATCACCTAGGATAACAAACCCATTTATGTTATTTTTGACAGCCGAGTTTGAGGTCAATGAAGAAATGCTATTAAGGGCTTAATTTGGATATATTCCACTGCCAAACTCCATCATGTGCTCAATGTCTGCGGGCAGGGCCGGCCCGAGCCCTAGACGATCGAGGCGGCCCCGGTCCAATGGAAGGCCCGCGGAAGGCTGACCAAAAGGAAGCAAAGGCCCCATATAAAATGGAATCAGGAGCTGGCTACGGGTCTTCCCCCTTGATGGAAGGGAGGTGGAGAGTTTCCTGGCCTGCAGAGGGGCAATTTGGGAAGTTGGGGACAATAGTTTTGTTTTGGGTGGGGAGAGAGAGGAGGGATTTGGTTGGCTTGATAGACGCCTGAAGCCACTCTTATCTTTCATCCCTTCTCTTTTTTGGTTTTGGTCTTGGTTTTCCTTCCCTCACATTACTCGTGATCCAGCTGGGCCATCCGGAAGAAAGATAGGGGGATTGGAGATGGACTTCTTGGAGGGTGGAGATTCTTTTAGTTTTCTCCTCTCGGTTTCTTCTCCCCTCTTGGGTGGTAGAGAGAGAAAAGGAGGGAGGGGATTGAATGGCTGTTGTGCTGTGATGTTGCAGTTGCTGCTTGGGTACTCACCTGAAGGGGAGATGGTGGGATGGGACTTTAATTAATTAGATGGAGTGAATTTCCCATAATGACCCTACTTTCTCTTATAGAGAGGCTCCTTTATGGACAAATTCTTTTCTTTACCTTGACCATGAAGTGTCATGGGATGACCTTTTCCTATTGAGCTCTTGCTTGACATGGTAAACAGTATTGCCAAGCATTATCTCAGTTATTTAATCAGTTTCATGACCTTTCATTTAGAGTAATTACTTTTATGTGCTTCCATTCAAGAATTATATTAAATTGAAAAGACTTTTTGTCTATCTTTGTTAGATTCATATATCTTTGTTGAAATAGTATACTTGATAGCTATCTATTTTCATATATATTTTTAAGTATTTTATATTTATTAAAAAATATTATTAAAAAGGAGGTTTCGTTCATTGGATTCGCCTTAGGCCTCAGAATGTATTGGGTCGCCCCTGTCTGCGGGCATACGTAGATGCCCATTTGTGGGCATAGAATTTCTATAAATGGGCCATATAAAAGGCTTTGCATGACCCACCACGTCAGCTTAAATTGGCATACTAAAGTGAAACAAGCGAATAACGAGGGAGAAATTTTATTTTGGTCCTCCAGGGATCAAAATAATGCTGCCACATGTCCACGAATAAAATAATTAGAAAAAAATCAAACCGGCCCAAAGTTGCTGAAGGATTGCAGTGGAGTGGTTCGGAAAGATGGGGATGGCGCAGGCGGAGATGCCGTGGTTCCAAAGCTCATCGGCGCCGGAGAAGTGGAGGCAGTGGGGTGTCGGCCTCGATGGCTGCGGCGGACAAGCGGACATGCATGGAAGGGACGAGCCATGAGGTGAACAAAGGTGACGGTTTCAGAAAAGATGATGGTGCGGAGCAGAGGGACTGGGAGCAGCACTGGTCCATGAGCTCGAAGCTGAGGATGCCCTTGGGAAAGTTGGGGAAGTCACCGCCGAGGCTGGTGCAAGTGTTGGAAAAATACCTAGAAACTATTATATCTTTATTTTATATTTTTTTTAAAAAATATAATTTATTAGAATAAAATTAAATGATTGAAAAAGCTTGGCTGAATCGAGACATATGATATATACTATTCTTACGTGATTTGCCCCCTACGTACTGGTCTATGACGATCTCGTTCCTGAGTTATGACAACCGGCTCAGCCCGATTCTCCTCTAACAAGCACGATCGCTGGGAGGTTTAACTCGACCAACTTCTTTAGATATCTAGAAAATAAAAAAATAAAAAGCAGAAAGTTAGAAGAGTGAAAAAACTTTCTATTTGTAGAAGAAATTCTTGGAAGATAGAATACGGAAAAAAATAAAAGAGATTAGATTGTTTTTGAATTAATCATGGACGAGACTATTTATATGCTCTATTTAGAAGACAGAAGATATGCGATGATTTCGAAGATATGTAATGTTTCAAAAACACCGTATCTTTTTGAAAACTAACATTCTTTTTTAAAAAGCCATGACTCTTGTAAAAAAGACATCTCACAAAAAAAAATATTTAAAATAATTAAAATTTAGAGAATAAAAAAATTTATCGGATCTACCGTTGGAGGGGAAGCGGAGATGAGGAGGGTGGTGAAAGGAGAAGAATCGAAGAGGGGGTCAGACATCCGGCATATGCTAGAAGGATGTAGCACCTTTCAGGTTGTGCATGTTTACCGGAAGGCAAACCGAGCCACCAATTGAGTGGCTACATATGCAGTTCAACATTCTGAAGAGATCCTTTAGACTTATTAGAGGATCCTTCCTGCACTGCTAGGTTAGATTCTTGCTCTTGATTCGGTTGGCTGCACCTATACTAGAATATGTTAAATAAAATAAAATAAAATAAAATAAAATAAAATAAAAGGTCAGGGTGCTGAGATAGGTTCCTTTCATTCGGAAGGGGGAGCAAAAGCATCTGCCAAATGTATTTTCCTTTTTTTTATTACGTTGAGCTGGCCAACATATTCATATGGCAGTATATTATTATCGGACCTACCGTTGAGCTGATAGATCGGATATAAGAAATAATTTCTCGACTTTCGCCAGTCCCATGCTTTAAGCGCAACCCGTCCTTTCCCTCTACGGCTCTACCTCTACCGCACAAATCTTCGCCCCCACTTGTAGGGCTGTTAATGAGCCGAGCCCGAGCCTCCCTCGGGCTCGGCTCGGCTCGTTTCAAAAAATCTCAGGCTCGGGCTTAGTACCGAGCCCTGTATTGAGCTCGAGCTCAAGCTTGTTTGGCATAGCAAAGGCTTGGATTTGAGCTCGTAAAGCTCGTTTGCCTGAGCCTGAGCCCAAACCCGAGCCCAAGCTCGAGCCCGCCCCATCCCCATCCCCGAGCTCGGTTCGTCGTCGGAGAGAAGAACGAAGGAAAGAAAAAAAGAAAGAAAAGAAGAAGAAAGAAGGAAAGAAAGAACGAAAGAAAAAAGAAAAGAGAAGAAAGGACTCACCGGTTCGTCGTCGCATGCGGCGGCCACTGGCTTCGGCCGTGAGCACCGCCGGCGCGGGCGTCGGCCGCGGGCGTTGCCGGCCGTGGCCCGACCCTCCTGTGCGAGGGACTCCTCCTCTGATTCGTCGGTGGAGGAGGCCTTCTCCTCTCCTCCTTTATCGCGTTAGAACGGAAAGGAGGAGTCGGCAAAGAGAGGAAAAGAAAGGGGGAGAAAGGGAGAACGGAGAAGAAAGAGGCGCCCTCGCTGGAAGGTTCTGGAGAAACCGAGAAGAAAGGAGAAGAAAAGAAAAAGAAAGAGGAGGAGGAGGGAATGGGTTAACGGGTTGGGTTCGGGTTAATGGGTTAAGTCCGAACCCAAACCAATCCAATCCGATTTAAAGAAATTAAATGAATTTGGGTTAGCTCGGGTTGGGTCTAATCTAAATCCAATTGGGCTCAATCAGATTGGGATTTAAATTGATTAAGCCAAATAAAATTTAATTGGGTTGAGTTCAAGTTTAGTTGGGACCCAATTAACTTGTTAATTGGACTGAGCCCTCATTTGGGCTCGTGAGCTGCTCGGGCTCGGATTTAAACGGGTCTCATTTTAGGCTCGGGCTCGGGCTTGTTTGACTAACAAGCCGAGCTCGAGCCGGACTTTTACCGAGCCGGGCCCGAGCAACTCGGCCTATTAACAGTCCTACCCACTTGTCACCTTCCGGCAGGGACAGAGAAAAGCCAGCGGCGCTGAAATCTAATCTCTAACATCTATCACTTTCATCAACCTACGTTCAAACTTCTAATAGTCTTATCTGCTTCAAAGGAAACGTTCATACCCTTCCTAAAAAAAGAGAGTCAAGGTTTTGGTTGTCGATGGAGATGACACAGAGATCTCCCTTTCCTAGGGCAGAATTAAACCCCCCACCCAACAAGATGACAAGCGGGTCAAGCAGGAGTTTTTAATATTTTTTTAATTAAAAAGTGGATATTTACCCCCCTCAGTTATTATTAGTAGGTATAATGGATGCCAAGTTACCTGACTTGTTTTATTTTTTTAATTTGAACGGCACGAATCCCTATGTAGCTCTCTCTCCCTCTCCCCTCCCACCGTTCACTGCCGTCTCTCTCTCTCTCTGTGAAGAAATTAGAATACTTTATACTTACCACACTTATATTTGACTTGCCACCATCTGCAATCGGTTGCTACGAGACAAAGCAAGATCATTTATTATACAAGGAAAAATTTCAAAAAAAATATCCTGCAAATCTTCTAGAATGCACTGCAGCAAATCCTGATCAAGTAACATCAAATCTAGCAATAACATCCATCATGATGATTAAAAAAATATCCATTATAAAATTAAAGACTTCGGAGAGCTAACATCAGATCTCTGAATTGCTTGTACTCACTTGTAACAGAACTTTGTTTCCTCTTTGGAATGCTGCGTTCTCCTCTTACAATTGACTCTTTGTACTCTTTGGCTTAATCAAAAAAAAAAAAAATCACCACCCTAAAAAATGATATAAAATTTTATTCATCATATTTAACTAAATAAAGCAATATGTTTAAATTCAAAATCTTGATCAAGTTGAAAATAATTTTTTCAGTCAACAGTCAAAACTATTTTTTTTATTCAATCTGCATTTATCGAGGTACTTCGGCATGTGGGATGACTGGTATATGATATTGCATAGCAAACTAAAAGTGTTTTCATATTTGTTTTCACAGATTTTTTTCAAAATAGCATTTTTCAGAAGATTCTAAAATCATTATATGGCCGTAAAGAAGATCACCAACAATTCAGCCCTGGGTTTCTAAGATCTCAATCAGGCATACAATGTAAACCATTTAATCCTTTTTTTTTTTTTTTTTTTTGATAGTGAGGAAGGCAACTGCCTCCCAGTATTCATTAAAATGTTAAAAAGGAACAGAGTTACAGCAGAGAGCAACAGAGGATTAGAGAATTTACTTCAGAAAGAGGAAGAAAAAATAACACTAGAGGAACAGCAACCCAGTTGCTTGGAGTGGACCAAACAGAGGGCTAGCAGATTTCTGAAGGAATTGCAGAAGGATTAGGAAACCCAAGAACAGCCAAAGTCTTGGAATTAACTCTGCTATTTTACCAACCACCACAAACTGCATAGAAACTCATATTTTCTTAGAAAGGATGGCAACTGTTATTTTGGACGTCACCATTGACGTGAACGAGGCTGCGACACGAACATGTGGGTAGATTAGAGAATGCAGCGCGAGTAATGTCAATATAGATTTATTTTAATGTGTTAGCTGCCATTGCTGACAATGTTATTAAACTCGGCAACCCCTACCCTTGGTTAATGTATTTCCAGATGATGGTTGGACTCTCTTCCAGTTGATACCAATATTCAATGAGAAAGCAAAGCCAAGAAAGTCTAAATGATTTAACATTTCCTTGTAGAAAGTCTCACAAAAACATGGCCCTGGGCCATGCATCAGGCCAGTGGGTGGGCTGTTGACTCATAACGCCATTATATTTGTCCTGGTCAAGCACTGCGACTCTGAGAGGAACCTTCTTCCCTCTGCCCTCGGCCACTAATTAATCAAAGCCACACCCCAAACCTTTCACACCCAGCAACCAAGCTTCCTTTTCTGACTCCCTCTCGGTATCCTCCCTACCACTCCCTCATTCATGATAACTATGAGCAACACTGCATTTTGCCGTGAAAACAAGGTAACAGAACCAAAACCAATCTCTCTGAAATCCTCCATCTCTGTCATGAAGACAGTCCAGATCCAACCTTTTCTCCTCCCCCTCCTTTTATTCTTCTCCCTCTCGTTTTTGGAGGCCGGAGCACAGAGCGAAGCACAAGCTCTCCTCAAATGGAAGTCCAGCTTGCTTCAGCCAGATGCTCTGAGCTCATGGTCCCTTGCCAACTCTACCAGCCCATGCAGATGGTTTGGTGTCCGCTGCAACTCCGCAGGCAGCATCGTGCAGCTGAGCCTACCCAATGCCAACCTCGACGGCACCCTCGATGAATTAGATTTTGCTTCTCTGCCCAGCCTCACCAAGCTCGACCTCAATACCAACCTCCTCAACGGCTCCATTCCTTCAAACATCTCTGTTCTCTCCAACCTCACCTCTTTGGACCTCAGCAGCAACAGCTTCGTTGAATCCGTTCCGCCAGAGATCGGTCAGCTCTCCGAGATGCTCGACCTCCGTCTCTACAACAACAATCTCGCTGGGCCGATCCCATATCAGCTCAGCAATCTCCGAAAGGTACGCCACTTTGATCTTGGATCCAATTACTTGGAGAACCCAGACTACACCAAGTTCACCCCATTGCCTTCAGTGACGCACTTATCTCTATACCTCAACAGTCTGACAGGGGAATTCCCACGATTCGTACTCAACTGCACCAATTTAACGTACCTTGACCTCTCGCAGAACAACCTCACGGGTAAAATACCCGACTCGTTGTCCACCATTCTAGTTGACCTCGAGTCCCTGAATCTTACCTCTAACTTCTTTAAAGGAGTCATTCCCGTTTCCCTCGCAAATTTGCCGAGGCTTCAAAACCTTCATCTTGGACTGAACAATCTCACCGGAGGGATCCCGCCTATCCTCGGGTCCATCTCCGGCCTTCGAATACTCGAACTCAATAACAATTCACTTGGTGGACCGATCCCTTCTTCTCTAGGACAGCTCCGGATGCTTGAGCGCATCGATATCAAAGCAGCAGCATTGAACTCCACTATTCCTCCAGAGCTCGGCCTGTGTACTAATCTCACCTACCTTGAGCTGTCCCTCAATCAACTCACAGGTGGCCTGCCACAATCCTTCTCGGAGCTAACCAAAATGAGCGAGTTTGGGATCTCGAGCAATTTGCTCTCTGGTGAGATCTCGCCGGACTTCTTCACAAATTGGACGGAGCTTATTTCCTTCCAGATACAGAACAACAAGTTCGTTGGGCAAATCCCACCGGAGATTGGATCGGCCACAAAGCTGCAAATCCTATTCCTCTACAACAACAAGCTATCAGGTCCAATCCCTCCAGAGATTGGGAGGTTGGCCGACTTGTTGCAATTGGATCTGTCGGCAAATTTTCTTAGCGGTCCAATCCCCAGAACAATAGGAAACCTCACACAGCTCACTGCCCTGGCCCTCTTCTACAACAACCTGAATGGCACAATCCCAGCAGAGATTGGAAACATGACGGCACTGGCTACTCTAGACTTCAACACCAACCAATTGGAGGGGGAGCTGCCGGCCACCATTGCTCAGCTTCCAAATCTTGAGCTCATATCAGTCTTCGACAACAACCTCAGCGGTGGCATCCCTCGAGACCTCGGCCAGAATGGGCGTCTGTACAATGTCAGCTTTTCAAACAATAGCTTCTCAGGGGAATTGCCTCCAGATTTATGTAAGGGCTTCGCTCTTCAGCACTTCACAGCGGATCACAACAACTTCACAGGCTCGCTGCCGGCGTGCTTGCGCAATTGCTCGGGACTTGTCCGAGTCCGGTTGGAGTCGAACCACTTCACTGGAGACATATCAAAAGCTTTCAGCGTCCATCCTACACTAAACTACTTGGATCTCAGCGGCAATCAGTTGATGGGCACGCTCTCTCCAGACTGGGGTGAATGCAAGAATCTCGCGTACTTGCACATGGATGGTAACAACATCTCTGGCGACATTCCTGCGGCATTCGGGAACACGACCAACTTACAAGACCTGAGCTTAGCTTCCAACTTATTGTCCGGAGCAATCCCACCTCAACTGGGGAACTTGAGTCTCTTATACAAGCTCAATTTGAGCAGTAATCAGTTGTCAACCTCCATTCCTTCAGAGTTAGGTGATCTTGCCCAGCTCGCTTCTCTTGATCTTTCAGAAAACAAGCTCACCGGTCCGATACCAACCGAGCTTGGGAATCTGAGGCGTCTTATATTGTTGGATTTAAGCAGGAATAACCTATCTGGAGAGATACCATATCAGCTTGGCAATTTGGCGGCTCTTCAAATCCTGTTAGATTTGAGTGGCAATTCCCTCTCTGGACAGATTCCTTCTAATCTAGATAAGCTCGCATCTCTGCAGACGCTCAATGTGTCCCACAATGATCTCTCCGGTCAAATTCCACCAGCTTTGGCCCGTATGTCCAGCTTAGAGTCTGTGGACTTCTCTTACAACAGTCTAACAGGAGCCATTCCGGGGGGAAAGGCCTTCAAGAATGCCTCTTCCTTTGCTGGAAACAAAGGGTTATGTGGAAATGTGAGAGGACTGCGTTCCTGTGAGTCTAGTTCCTCTGGTGGTGGTTCTCACAAGGATCATAAGAAACTCATCATTGCTATTGTTGTTCCAGTTGTGGGAGTTCTGGTGCTGGCAATTGCAGTTACAACGATTCTTCTAGCTTGCAGGAAGAGACGGCGTGAAAAGTTGGAGATGGAGAGCGCCACCAGGGAGACATCCCAGTCATTGATATGGGAAAGAGAAGGAAAGTTCGCATTTTCAGATATCATGAATGCCACAGATAACTTCAGCGAAGTCTTCTGCATTGGAAAGGGAAGCTTCGGGATCGTTTACAAAGCTGAGCTATCGTCGGGTTATGTAGTCGCTGTGAAACGCATCCAAATATCGGACCCTGATGATGTTCCAGAGGCAAACATAAAGAGCTTCGAAAACGAAATTCGAGCTCTTACAGAGGTGAGGCACCGGAACATAGTGAAGTTGCATGGGTTTTGTTTGAAGGGAGGGAACATGTACCTGGTGTACGAGTACTTGGAGAGGGGAAGCTTGGGGAAGGTGTTGTATGGGCAAGAAGAGGGGAAGAAGTTTGATTGGGCTATGAGGGTGAAGGTTCTTCGGGGTGTGGCTCATGCCTTGGCCTATTTGCACCATGACTGCAACCCACCTATTGTGCACCGGGATATAACGGTGAACAATATCTTGTTGGAGTCAGAGTTTGAGCCTCGTGTCTCTGATTTTGGGACTGCGAAGTTGCTGAATCCAAATTCTTCCAATTGGACCTCGGTAGCAGGATCTTATGGCTATATGGCACCAGGTAATTCTGCCCTCATCTGCTTTTCTTTGTTCTCGTCAATTTGTTGTCTGTGCTCTTTGTTTTTTTTTCCTGAAACTCTGCTGAACTTGGCATCTTTCTCACGGTATGATTAGGAAATAATAGCATTTACACTGGAGAGACATTTCGATAAAAAGGTTTTCGATAATCAAATTGCCAGTTCTTGATTATTACCCAGAAATTAGAGTAACCACTGTTTGCGAGATCTTTGGCAATTTTTTTTTTCATAAAAAAAAAACCATCAAGCCAATATCTGGCATACAATGTGCAACTAGCAACTTGATTTCAGCAAAACTCGACATGCACATAAATCTGATCTGGATGATTTATGCAGGTAGCCATTAAAGTTTAAACACTATGCTACCTTGGCTTTTACGATATCTTCAGCGTCTTCTTTTTTATGAGTACAATCCTGTAGTCTGATATGCATATTTTTAAGCCTCTGTCTGACAAGAATGTTATAATTCACTAATACGAAAGCATTCATTTAGAAGTGTGATTAGCTGAATTGCATGAGACTACTGAGAAGGAAAGCTGAAAATATTTAGATAATCAGCTGATCTACCGGACAAATAAATTCCTTGTGATTTTGTTTGCTTCAGAAAACTTATTTACTACGATACCCATTCTCGAGCACTTATATTTTGGAAAATCTCGGCAAATGACTAGTTCTATTCTGAGTAATGGTGTTTTACATTAACTTATTTCAATGTGTTCCATTATCTGCAGAGCTAGCTTACACGATGAAGGTCACAGATAAATGTGATGTATATAGCTTCGGAGTAGTGGCGCTCGAAGTCATGATGGGGAAGCACCCAGGAGAACTTATTTCCTCTTTACCATCTTTGTCTTCATCAGAGGGAAAGGACGTGCTGCTGATGGATGTTTTGGACCAAAGGTTAGTGCCTCCAACAGGCCAATTAGCAGAGGAGGTGGTCTTCATCATAAAGGTAGCCCTAGCATGCACTCGGACCGATCCAGAATCTCGACCTTCAATGCGTTTTGTAGCGCAGGAGTTATCTGCTCGCACACAAGCCTATCTCCCTGAACCATTGCGAATGATCACAATCAGCGAGCTGACTTCCTTCCAGAAATGATCAGTCTTCTGAAACAGTGAAGGCTCTGATTGCCTGTGGAATCACAAGGAAGAGGAATTTGTGCATAATAGTCCTTGGAAATCTTGAAGAGTAAAAGAGGGCTCAGACTGCTTCTTATGAAATGATTCATGAATATGTCTCAGCATCACATGATGGGGACGGAAGATAGGCATTTGCCTGTAGTTAGTGGGAAATGGTTGTAGAAAATGGCTCACCAACTGTGTCACTACGTAAAAATAGTTGAACTTATTATAGCTCAGAATCATACACAATCTTGCCTATTATATTATATACGATATTAGATATTACAACTGGCATTTATTGCATGCACAATCTTGGTATATCAGCTCAGTTCAATTTTCAGAAATTATGGAATCTGATTGTCATATTCGAATTTAGTATTTATTTCAAATCATAGAATTTTGCTTTTGTATTATACTATATTTGGTCTATAGTATTTTTTTCCACAGCACAAGCAATTCAAATTATATTTCCAATACAAATTTCTCAGGACTTATGATGTACCTTTCGAAATCTATTGATATAGAATCCTCTTCTGCACAAGGAGTTACATGTTAGTATATAGGTATATAATCCACTGAGAGTGTCATGCCCCGAACCCATCACCCGGGTCCGGTACGCGACCGGCCGCAGGCCCGCATGAGCCCTAGAGCAGTGTCCTAAAGATCATGCAAGGCTTAAAATAAACAAAAATTCCAATAAATCCACAACTAATTACTCAATTCAAATTGACAAATTCGAAATGTCCAAATAAACAATCGGTTCAATTACAAGATCTTCAAATGTTCATCAATAAAAGATAAGCTGCTTCTAACTATCTAGCAGTCTGACTCCAGATCGAGCTCACTTCTTGTCCCACCCGACAGATTCTACGAATCCAGTGCCTCTGAAAAAAAATGTAAGTGTAGTATGAGTTTTTCCAGCCCAGTAAGAATCCCAACAGCCACACACAATAATAATAATAAAATAATCAAAGCATCAAAATAAATGTCATTTCATCATTTCAAAGGCTCAATAAAAAACAAATATATATAACCATTTAATATTTATAAATCCTTTTTCACATTATGTGATCCATTCCCGTATTATTCTGATTCCCAAGTTTTCAGACTTTTCACTTCTGGCTTTGGACTAACCAAGTTCATGACCCAGTCCAAGACTGCACAAATCCCACGCATAAGCTCGTGGCAGCTATCCCACGCGTAAGCCCGTGGAGGCTATTCTACGCATAAGCTCGTAGAGGCTATCCCACGCGTAAGCCCGTGGAGGCTATCCTACGCATAAGCTCGTAGATGCTATCCCACGCGTAAGCCCGTGGAGGCTATCCCATGACAAGGTTAGTCCAACCCATTCTTCATGTCTAGTTTTACATGTTTAATCAAATTCCAATCACATCACATATTTTCTTAAATTCTCAAAAATATGTTAATTCTTTCCAAGTTGATTATTTCAATATTTTCATAACAAAATGCACATCTCATATGTGTCATACAAGCTCATAAAATTAATATCAACATACTGATAAGTTATAACCAACGATAATTTCCATACATGCATAAATAGGGTGCTCAGTTGTAGGAATTCTTATCGAAGTTTGTGGACTGACACAAGCACAGATCCAAATCACAACCTACGCGCTGGGGTGCTGAGTCCCCTGATCAAAATCTTCTGGCACCGCTGACTCTTCCCCTACAACATCAATTATATTTCACAGACTAAATTATTCAATATTTAAATATTCTAAAACTATAATTCACATTTACTATGGGATCCATCACCAGGTCCCCAAACATCTTAATCCCTCCAAATCTAGGGACAGTCGGGGTGGCCCGACACCCCACCTTGTACCACCGGTCTATGTCGTCGCCAGCCGTGGCTGCTGCCACGCCGGCGATGATGGCTGGTCCCGGTGAAGAGACCAAAAGAAAGGGATGATCCCTCTCTCTTCATGGTTGGGAGTACATCTCCCCTTCCTCCATTTCTTTGGTCTAAGGCAGCCGCCATGATAGCTGTGCCCTCTCCTTCCCCAACCCGACAACACCACTGGCCGAACCATCGCCGGCCGCCATTGTTGCAGTTGCCGGCGATGGTGGCCGGCCAAGAGAGAGAGAAAGAGGTGGTCCCTTCCTCTTCTTCTCCCAAGAACCGGCATGACCTCTTTCCTCCCTTCCCCCCTCCATCATCAACGGCAGACGACCCTGATGGTGGCTTGGCTCCCCCACCCGACGGTAGCCACAGTGGCTCTCACCGTCGTCACCGGCCGGCGGCCAACCGACGAGAGGAAGAGGGAAAGGGGATGGGATCACGAGGGAGAAAGCCTCGGATCCACACTTCCCATCTTCAGTTAACCCTAGAAATTCCTCACCAAAACCTCCCACAGTCCCGATTCAACCCAGCTTCCATGGATCCGGCCAACCCGGCGGCCGGCGGCGGCGGCAAGATCCGAAAAAGAGAAGCCGAAACAGGGGTTCCCTGTTTCGAACTCTTCTCCGGCGATTTCACCGGCCAAACCCCTCCAACGTCTCCCCAAATCTAGGAAATGAAGCACAAGGGACTTACCTCAGTCCGACGGGATGCTCTGGCGATCCTTCCGGCGAGGAATCGGTGGAGAAATCCGTGAGTAAACCCACGGATCCAAGGCCTCTTCGTGCGATTGGTGGGGATCCTTGTTATCCTCCTTGACCGGCCGGCTCACGAGATCTGCCGCCTTCCCCCACGATCGCCCTCTTCTCCGGCGATCAACCTCCCCCGCCGCCGCCCTCCCCTCACGCCGCCGCCCTCCCCCTGTAACCCCTTCTCCCCCGATCGTGCCCTAGGCACGATCGTAATAAGTGGATGGGCCCGGTCTTTTCGGGCCGGCCCGTCCACCACTTTTTTTTTTTTCCTGGGTTTTACAGACAGACTAGCTTTTGTTTTCAAATCTGGAATCATAGGAAGCCATTTGTTTGAGAGCAGGCGAGCAAGGGGATCTTAAGGGAATTGCCGTACTTTGTTAGTTCAATTAAGGAAAGTTTTACCCAGATATCTGCATAATATGTTCACTGAGAGCAGTTTAAAAACCACTGCCTAGAAAAGCCACAGAGCTTTCAACGCTTCTCATTATATCTGAATCTCTCTTTCCCTCGCTTACTTGCTGCTTTTCTCAGTGCTGATCCAAGGCTGGTACAAGTGAGGGAAAGGCTGTAATAACCCCCCCCCCCCCCCCCCCCCAAAAAAAAAAATTCTTTTAGGGCTCGTGGGCCGGCCCGAAGTGGCCAGGCCCAGCCAGTGGGCTTGTTGGCCGGCCGAAGAGGCGATGGGTATATAAGCTAATTAGATTTTTTACGGTGTTTATCCTTCAAAAAATATGCCCAGCGATAGGGTTTATTTCAAAAGTTGTTATCTGTATATGACTGATGTGCAATGAAGTATCATTTTGCATAATGCACGATCCTTAATGCCAAATCATCCTTATTTCCTTAGTGAATACATTGTTAATTGCTTATTTCTCACTAATAACTACATAAAAAATTCTCCTTTAAAGGGGTGTCACAAACTCCCAAACGAGTCAGCTATGAAACATTTCATGCTACTATTTTTCATAAATTGATCAATGAACATAAACTAAAAAGCCGTTAATTCGCTCTATTTGACTCATCTTGAAACAGGCCCATCATGACGTCCTCCACCATTAAAGGCATCCATAAAAATCTTGCACCGGCCTATCCATTTTTTGCACTGGTAAAAGGTCAAGGAAATTCATCTGAAGGGAAACTTATGAGTTAGCTGATTCATATGATTTGCTAACAGCTATCCATTGTTTTTTTTTCTTTTTTTGATTGACAACAAATATACAATTTTAGCAGATAAAGTTTTGTTATAATAAAACTAAATTTTATATAGAACACCACTGCAAGGGGGGTAAGTACATTGTTTGCATAGGACCAGAACTGGTGAACTGGGCAGCGATAGGATGGGAAATTTTTAGCATGGAAAATATTTCAGGGTACCCATTATGCGCGCACAAATAGTTCATAGGATCTATAATTGATGATTTGTCAACTTCATCATCAACTGAATAAATCTATGAGTTGCATTAATTATCCCTCACCATATGGCAAGAGAATTGTTCATACGCATACAAGGGGAGCAACATAGCTAGCATTACTCATTTAACATTTTTATTGTACATCGATTGATCTTGTCATGACTAAAGGAGCTTTTAATGGAAATTCTTTCTGGCCATCATAAAAAATATTATTTTGCTGCCTCCTAAAGACTCGGTAACATAAGACCCACTACTAACAGCTAGTGCACATCAGCAAATAAAGAGCTTTTAATAGAAGTTCTTTCTGGCCATCATAAAAAATATTATTTTGCTGCCTCCTAAAGACATGGTAACACAAGACCCACTACTAACAGCTAGTATACATCAGCAAATAAACAAAACTCATTCAAAATAAAAAACTGCAGACTCAACTCCACGTGCATAATAGGTGGTGTGATTTGCATCACACTTCATCACCTCATTGATATCCTAGAGAAGCTATCATATACATCATCAATGTATTGGAAATAGGCAAGCCTCAAGGATCTCTTAAAGAATAAAATACCAAAGAACCCCCAAAATCCCACCACAAATCCTGGTCCCATGCTAAGATACAACCATATTTTTTCATCATCATCATCAGTTGACAATTGAACATCGGATGCTTGGCTACTTGAACAACTTTTGGTGAGTGGAAATCCACAAAGTTCACCATTGCCACTATAGATGGATGGATCATCAAGTGTTTGTAGTTGATTGCCGGATGGTATCCGTCCCGACAAGTGGTTGTTTGATAAGTTCAAGCAATCTAAGAATGTCAGATAAGAGATGCTCAGAGGAATTGTACCTAATAAGTAATTCATGGACAAGTCAAGAATTTCTAGATTTTTTAAGTTACCGATCATCTCTGGAATACTTCCATCCAAAAGATTCCTTGAGAGATTCAGAAAAACTAGCCCTGAAAGATTTGTTAGCTCTGTAGGGATCGCATGACGGAGATTATTCCCGGAAAGATCGATTCCCACAACTGATGAAAGCGTTTTTTGGAAAACAGTCTCTCTTTGTTTCCAAACTATGGAAATGCTCTCTTTGTAGTAAAAGGGGTGCAGGGAGTTCATTGTTTTTGCCCTTTCTTGAATGCCTTCTGCCATCGCGGTGAGATTGCCCAAACTCTGCGGGATCCTTCCAGAGATATTATTGTGTGCAAGGTCTAAGAGCTGAAGCGAAGACAGGAGTGATAGCTGAGGAGGAATGCTATCGCTTAACATATTCGATCTTAGATTGAGGACCCTCAATGATGAAAGTTTCTCTCCTAACCATTTTGGAATATTTCCAGAGATTCTATTGTCCTCGAGGTCCAAAACGACCAGCTGCGTGCAGTTCTTCAATGAAGAAGGTATTTCTCCAATCAAACTGTTGTTGTTCAAGTGCAGTGATTGGAGCCGGGCAAGATTACCAAGCTTGGTTGGTATCGGACCAGTGAGTTTGTTTTTTGAAAGATCAAGAGTATTGAGCACGGCAGCATCACCTAACTCTGATGGAACCGGCCCAGAGAGGGAATTGTCGCAGACTAATAAGAGCTTAAGATTTGGAAGCTGAGCAATGGTGGCCGGCAGCTCCCCCTCCAAGTGGTTGGTGGTGAAGTCTAGAGTAGCCAGTGCCGTCATGTTTCCGATCTCTGCTGGGATTGCGCCGTTCAGGTTGTTGTAGAAGAGGGCCAGGGCAGTGAGCTGTGTGAGGTTTTCTATTGTTCTGGGGATTGGACCGCTAAGAAAATTTGCCGACAGATCCAATTGCAGCAAGTCGGACAACCTCCCAATCTCTGGAGGGATTGGACCTGATAGGGTGTTGTTGTAGAGGTATAGGATTTGCAGCTTTGTGGCCGATCTAATCTCCGGTGGGATTCGCCCAACGAACTTGTTGTTCTGTATCTGAAAGGAAATAAGCTGCGTCCAATTTGTGAAGAAGTCCGGCGAGATCTCGCCAGAGAGCAAATTGCTCGAGATCCCGAACTCGCTCATTTTGGTTAGCTCCGAGAAGGATTGTGGCAGGCCACCTGTGAGTTGATTGAGGGACAGCTCAAGGTAGGTGAGATTAGTACACAGGCCGAGCTCCGGAGGAATAGTGGAGTTCAATGCTGCTGCTTTGATATCGATGCGCTCAAGCATCCGGAGCTGTCCTAGAGAAGAAGGGATCGGTCCACCAAGTGAATTGTTATAGAGTTCGAGTATTCGAAGGCCGGAGATGGACCCGAGGATGGGCGGGATCCCTCCGGTGAGATTGTTCAGTCCAAGATGAAGGTTTTGAAGCCTCGGCAAATTCGCGAGGGAAACGGGAATGACTCCTTTAAAGAAGTTAGCGGTAAGATCCTGGGACTCGAGATAAACTAGATTGGTCGACAACGAGTCGGGTATTTTACCCGTCAGGTTGTTCTGCGAGAGGTCAAGGTACGTTAAATTGGTGCAGTTGAGTACGAATGGTGGGAATTTCCCTGTCAGACTGTTGACGCAGAGAGACAAGTCTGTCACCGAAGGCAGCGGGCTGAACTTGGTGTAGTCTGGGTTCTCCAAGTAATTGGCTCCAAGATCAAAGTGGCGTACCTTTTGGAGATTGCTGAGCTGATATGGGATCGGCCCAGCGAGATAGTTGCTGCTGAGGTCTAAAGAGGTGAGGTTGGAGAGAGCAGAGATGTTTGAAGGAATGGAGCCGTTGAGGAGGTTGGTATTGAGGTCGAGCTTGGTGAGGCTGGGCAGAGAAGCAAAATCTAATTCATCGAGGGTGCCGTCGAGGTTGGCATTGGGTAAGCTTAGCTGCACGATGCTGCCTGCGGAGTTGCAGCGAACACCAAACCATCTGCATGGGCTGGTAGAGTTGGCAAGGGACCATGAGCTCAGAGCATCTGCCTGAAACAAGCTGGACTTCCATTTGAGGAGAGCTTGTGCTTCGCTCTGTGCTCCGGCCTCCAAAAAGGAGAGGAAGAAGAACAAAAGAAGGGGGAGGAGAAAAGGTTGGATATGGACTCTCTCCATGACTAAGATGGAGGATTTCAGAGAGATTGGTTTTGTTACTTTGTTTTTACGGCTAAATGGAGTACTGCTTATATAAATTATGAATGAGGGAGGGGTGGGGAGGATGCCGAGAGGGAGTCAAACGGAAGCTTGGTTGAAGGGTGTGAAAAAATTAAAAAATCTTAGGGCTCGTTTGGTTCGCGGGAAGCATTTTCCTTCCCAGGAATATGATTCCTGGAAAACAAATTCCTAGGAAGAGGATGCCTAGAAAAGTACTTTTGGCATGTTTGGTTGACCATGGGAAAGTGACAAATTTCCAAGGTGCTTATATTTGGTTGGCCATCCACTTTTCTAGGAAAGTTATATATAATTCCTGTTATGCCCTTAATAAAAATTAGTTTTTTAATACCTCTTTAATGCTTCTTTAATGCTGAAGGGACTTTTTGGAAAAAAGTAAAAATGTAGTGATTCCCACCTCATAGGAAAGTAACTTTCCCATGTTTCTCATGGGAAAGACTTTCCCATGAAATGTGGGAATCACATTCCCATGGGAATACAACTTTCCCTTCTCTCTCCTTTGAAAACTCCAACCAAACAAGAGGCATCTCATTACTTTCCCGTTGACCACACTTTTTCCCTTTCTTTTCCCGCGAACCAAACGAGCCCTTAATGTCTGCGTGACGGTACACAGCCTCTATGTTGCTTTTGCGAATTTCTAGAGTTCATACTTTGATCAAGTAGATGAAGTCATGGCGCAGAGCACGTGGTTTGCACATTTACCTTTTAGTCAGGCAGCATGACGGCCTTTTAGAAGAACGGGATCAAATCAAGGTCTCTTTCATTGAACATTGCACCGAGCATATCGACTAAAACGAGCTTAGCTGCTCAAGATCACTATGAGAATTTATGTATTTTCCAGTTTATCGAAGGCCGAGACACCAATGATACTGGAAACTGATAAAGATCACTAAAAGAATTTATGTATTTTGCTATTAAAATAATTTATTAATAAAAAATAAATTTCAGTTTGTCTTCGGGAACTGCTGTGGCCAACACCTTCTTAGTAACTGGCCAATGCAGTTTTCCTTTGCAATATAACACTTCTGTATATATTCCCCTTTAATAAAAAAGGGTGATCTAACCCTCCCTTTGCATTAAAAAAAAAGATAATATATAACATCTGCTTCGTAAATTTCTTTAGAAGATTTTGATCCAAAGTCCGTAGTCGGGAATGACCGAGAGAAAGAGAGAGAAGAGAGAGTCATGCACGACTTTACATAGCATGACGCCTTACTTTACATGGTTATATCAATTGGGGACAATTTCTCAAGTTGGATACTTATGTTGAAAAATTTCATCGATGTTACTTTCTAAATGTTTGACCGAGTAGATTATTAGGGAACTGTGTTATTTTTGTAGATGTGCCGCATATATTGAAAATTTTGCTCTCTTAAAATGATAGAAATAGTGAAAAATTCTTTGTTGCAATGGTGGAACATTAAAGAAGAATATGAAGGTCCAATATATTTTTCAAAAAGTTATGCATAGTCTCAGCTTAGGGATCCTAATTAACTTGCAACCTCTAGAGTGACAGCATATCACTAAAGCACCTTAATTCTCTAATAATAGACTGAAAATTCTGCTTCACTATAGCAAACAAAATCTATAACGATGAAATTTTAGTAATACTCGGCAAAATCAATTACAATAAATGCTTTCTAGCAACAGTTTTAAAAATATTATAAAAGATATATCATATTTTCACGGTTCATCAGGAGTTTTTTTTTTTTTTTTTTTGAGGATAAGGGAGGCTGAAAAAAGGCCACCCAGGGTTCATCAGGAGTGTTGCTAAAAGTAACTGTATGGTAACGGCATCTTGTAATTGCTAAAAGAAATTTTTATTCTATAGTAGTTATTTTAAAAATTATTGCAAAAAATTATAATATTGTAATGATTATTTATGGATATTGCTAAAGTTTTGATGTTGCGCTTATAAGCATAGTATTTTCAGATTAAATAGAATTTAATTAGCAATATATATAGTTTTGTTGCTGAATCTCATAAAATAATATGTCAGTGATTCAAGCTTATACACAAGTCACCCATTGTGAGAAAAAGAGCGGGGCCATCTTACTAAAAGAAGATTTTGCTCCAAAATCCAAGGTCAGAGAATGAGAGAGAGAGAGAGAGAGAGAGTCATGCCCGACTTCACATGGGCATGACAGACTTAATTTGCCTGGCTATTAATTGGGGATGCTATTTTCCAGGTTAAATGACAAGTTGACAACTCGTTTTTCCAGCTTGATTCTTCTGCTGAGAAATTGCACTCACGCTGCCTTCTAACGTTAGGGAACTGAGCTGTTCTTGTAGAAGTGTTGCACACGTCGAAAATTTTGCTTTCTTGAAAATATCAGACACAGCAACTGAGGTGGTAGCCTAATTGGAGCATGGTCTTACTTCTAACCAAGTAGTTCCGAGTTCAAAACACATAGGCGTCGATTAAATTGTGGAAACCGGATGCTCTCTGCTCGGACACGGGGTCTGAAAGGGCGTATTACTATGCTGGTAGCCTCGGTGGTGCCAGATGTGACGTACTCATATGTGGTATTCGTGCCGGAGCCCAAAGAAGTAACTGAGCCGGGCCCACGGGTGGGGAGGGTATGAGTAAAACCGGCCGGGGTGCCCAACACACGGTCATTTCTGCCCGCATCGAACATTCTCCTGACAGGGTGGGGGCTGCTACGCGGGGATGGCTTATCTCTTTCTCTCCCCTTCCCCTTTTTTTCAGCAAAAAGAAATAAAAAATGACAGACACATAGATCTATAAAGTTGAAGCATCTAGCCTCACGCGATGACCTTTTCGTTGCAAATTGATTTAGGTTCATGATTGGGTCAATTTGATTAAACCAAGGATTGTGCGGATTTTAAAGACCACATGTCGTCGTAGGATGAATATGACTTAAGTCGTGTTCACACTATGCGGACTTTAAAGTCCATATGGCGTCGTAGGATGCATGCTCCCAAATCAATTAATTCTTCTAATAAGATTAGGAATCCTAATATGATTAGAAAATTAATCAATTGATTAAGTGGACACATGTCATGCATCTATGAGCACAAGGATTGGACACTTGGCATTAATCCAAGGGTGGGTTATAGTCCCATACTCCTAATAAGATTAGGAGAAGCTCTAAACCCAATCTATAAAAGGATAGCAAGGGAGACATTATTAAAAAATTCTCTCCTCTTCCTCTCCACGCCTCCCTTTCTCTTTTCTTCTCCCTTCCCACGGCAGCAAGAGGCTTCCCCTCTTCTTCCCACGGCAGCAAGGAAGATCAAGTTCATCTTCTTCCAAGTGTTGGAAAGAAAGAAAGAAGAAGAACCTAGGAAGAGATCAATTCGGCAAGGGGGTCCTTTGCATCATCTTCTTCCACGGCATCAAGGCAAGGAAGATCCACGCGCAAAGGTTCCTCCTTCCTCTTCCTCCATTGCGAGTAAGATCAAAGAAGAAAGGGTTCTTCTTCAAGGAGGTATGTTGCAGATTTCTTCCAATCTATTTGATAGTCATAAGAGGTCTTTGTAAGGAACTAGCACTCCGGTAAGACCCTATCTCAGATGATTAGATCCTCGTATGGATACCTGTAGAGGCCGAACAATTGTGCGGCTCAAACAGGAACCTAGAATAGATCATCAGGCTGCGGTGTTCTACACCTGCAGAATATTTGAAGATGAGATCTTCAAATCTAAAACTTTTGATTTTTGTTTCAGTTTCATAAATCTTAATCAACCCTCCTCAGATTCTAATCTCACCTCCCTAATGAGTTCAAAGATCTTTTGGATTTTGATCCGGAAAAATTTTTGAATTCTACGATCCGAGGCGCGTTCATACGATGAACGATGTCCCGTTCGAATTCCGCTGCGAACGTCGAATCGAACAGGGCGTAACTCAGCAGACCTGACCCAAAAAATGATTCGGATCCAATTTTAGGACCCGACCCGGATCCGCGGGTCCTAAAATTCGAGTCGGGTCAGGTCGGATCGGGTCACCGATCAACTCGACCCATTTGCAGCCTTAGTTGTGATATCATACCAAGATTGTGCATGCAATATGTAGCACTTGTGATATCATACCAAGATTGTGAATGCAATATGTGGCAGTTGTGATATCATACCAAGATTGTGCATTCAATATGTGGCAGTTGTGATATCATACTAAGATTGTGCATTCAATATGTGGCAGTTGTAATATCATACAAAGATTGTGCATGCAATATGTAGCAGTTGTGATATCATACCAAGATTGTGCATGCAATATGTAGCAGTTGTGATATCATACCAAGATTGTGCATGCAATATGTGGAAATTGTGATATCATACCAAGATTATGTATGCAATATGTAGCAAAATATCTAATAAATGTTGCAATTTAAAATCTAGTGCTAACAGCACATGAACTTTTTTGAATTGTTAGTCTAGATGCACAAATATAATTCATAAATCAATAATTCAATATTTATAATATTCATAAACAGTAAACAAGAAGAACAAACTAGCAAATTATTTACTTAACAATAGAATAAGAAAATGAAGAAATGAAGGAAGATGACCTATGGATCGAAGCACGCTGACACGCTGTCCCAAAAAAGTTTATGCCCCCCAACCCAGTACAGAACCACGTCTTCCCCATCAGTGCCCTCCAAAAAAGAAAAAAGAGCACGTTCACGCTTGCAGATAGCTCAAAAGAAACTCAGAAAAATAATTAAAATTAAGAGGAGAAGTGATTAAGAACAAGAGGGAGAAGAGAAATTTTGTATTGCGTTTGAAATGATCTTTGAAGCCCTTTATATACGCTTGTGGGCTACCAAAAAAAAATAACAGGCGTTGACCAAGTTAAAGCAGATGCGGGCCAAAAGAAGCAGAATCTCCTCCTGCGGATTGATAACATGTCTTCTTTAACTCCTTTGATCCTACCGCCTATTTTCATGTTTGTTTCCTTGTTTGCGCGCGGATGCTTGACACTTGGCCGTTGACCAAGTCAAAGCAGTCGCGGGCCAAAAGTAGCAAAGAGCCCACTGACCCGGTTCAATCGCGCGAAAAGGAAAGAAATCGGGAAAAAAAAAAGTGGGAATTAAATGCGGCGCAGTTTTCAAAAAAGTTTAAAATATTTAATTTAATTCAACATTATGATGTACCTTATGAAATCTATTGATATAGAATCCTCTTCTGCATAAGGAGTTACATGCTAGTACATAGGTATATAATCCACTGGCAGACTAGCTTTTGTTTTCAAATCTAGAATCACTTTAGGAAGCCATTTGGCTGGAGCAGGCGAGCAGGGGGGCTCTTAAGAGAATTGCAGTACTTTGTTAGTTCAATTAATGATATCTGCATTATGTCCACTGAGAGCAGTTAAAAACCACGGCCTAGAAAAGCCACAGAGCTTCTCAACGCTTCTCCTTGTAAACTCCCGAAGAGTTGCCACATTCCTAGAAAGCTCTCTTCCCACTGACGCCCTCACTCTCTCTCTCTGAATCTCTCTTTCCCTCGCTTACTTGCTGCCTTTCTCAGTGCTGATCTAAGGCTGGTGCTTGGAAGACGTACAAGTGAGGGGAAGGCTGTAATAACCCAGAACAAATTGCTTTTACGGCTCGTGGGCCGGCCCGAAGTGGCTAGGCCCAGCCCAATACTCTAGCCCAGTTAGTGGGCTTGTGGGCCGGCCGAAGACGCCTGTCCCAGCCTGATGATGCATTGGCGAAGAAGCAGACTCCGACGGGTATATAAGCTAATTAGATTTTTTTACGGTGTTTATCCTTCAAAAAATATGCCCAGCTTTATTTCAAAAGTTGTTATCTGTATATGGCTGATGTGCAATGAAGTATCATTTTGCATAATGCACGATCCTTAATGCCAAATCATCCTTATTTCCTTAGTTAATACATTGTTAATTGCTTATTTCTCACTAATAACTACATAAAAAATTCTCCTTTAAAAGGGTGTCACAACCTCCCAAACGAGTCAGCTATGAAATATTTCATGCTACTATTTTTCATAAATTGGTCAAAGAACATAAACTAAAAGCCGTTAAACAACCACTTTCACGCTCGCAAGAGCTAATTCGCTCTATTTGACTCATCTTGAAACAGACCCATCATGGCATTCTCTATTCTGCCATTAAAGACATCCATAAAAATCTTGCACCGGCCTATCCATTTTTTGCACTGGTAAAACGTCGAGGAAATTCATCTGAAGGGAAACTTATGAGTTAGCTGATTCATATGATTTGCTAACAGCTATCCATTGTCTTCTTTTTCCCTTTTTTCTGATTGATAACAAATATGCAATTTTAGTAGATAAAGTTTTGTTATAATAAAACTAAATTTGATATAGGACACCACGGAAAGGGGGGGTAAGTGCATTGTTTGCATAGGACCAGAACTGGCGAACTTGATAGTGATAGGATGGGAAATCTCTAGCATGAAAAATATTTCGGGGTACCCATTATGCACTCACAAATAGTTTATAGGGTCTACAACTGATGATTTGTCAACATCATCATCGACTGAGTACATCTATGAGTTGCACTTTTCATCTCTCGCCATATGGTAAGAGTATTGTTCCGACGCATGAAAGGGGAGCAACATAGCATTACTCATTTAACATTTTTATTTTACATCAATTAATCTTAGGGGTGCAAATGGGTCGGGTCGGGTCGGGTCCTAAGTGACCCCGATCCGACCCGATTTTTTGTTCGGGTCCTAATTTTGGACCCAGACCCGACCCGGTTGAAAATCGGGTCGGGTTGGGTCGGGTCCGAGTCGGGTCCGGATCGGGTTCGGGTCCGAGTCGGGTCGGGTTCGGGTCCGATCGGGTCCATTTTTTTGTGTTTTAGAAAAAAAATTTGGGCAAATCTAATTTGGTCATATCATAATTATGAGATGCTGGGTGACCCATGACTTGCAATTGACCTCCGGTCAGAACAGATGACCCATGACTTATAACTAAGTCGGTCTACAAGCCAAATTTCATATCACACTATTTTTTATCTATATGACTGATTGGACGGAACTTGGTGTCTTCCAGCTCCCCTCTCACGAGGACAAAAAAAATCCCAGACCTTCTTCCAAAATCCACTTCCATTGCAGAAAACTGGCGCGACCCATATTCAGTTCAGTGTTCCCTCACTTCCTCTCTGCAAAAGTTAAAAGAAACAAAAACCAGAAAACAGAAGGTAAAAAAAAAAGCCAGCTACCGAGACACCAGAGGTATCAACAGTGTAATAGATGGAGATAGAATCCTAACGGGCCGAGGTTCCTTTGGATTTTATGCTTGTTGCTATCCTTCCACGCTTGAATCCTACTCCCCCCCCAACCCACAAACACACACACACACACACAAAAAAAAAAATCTCTTTTGCTTCCCCCTCTCTCTCTCTCTCTCTCTCTCTCTCTCTCTTCGGGTCCATTCGGGTCGGGTCGGGTCCCTTCGGTAAACCCAGACCCGACCCAGAAAATGATTCGGGTCCAATTTTAGGACCCGACCCGGACCCGCGGGTCCTAAAATTCGGGTCGGGTCGGGTCTACACGGGTCGGGTCGGGTCGGGTCTCGGGTCGACCCGACCCATTTGCAGCCTTAATTAATCTGGGCATGGCTAAAGGAGATTTTAATGGAAGTTCTTTCTGGTCATCTTATAAAGTATTATTTTGCTGGCTAATCACCAACTCCTAAACCAACTCTTGATGCAGCAGATTTAAACACTGTTGTCGAACGCTTTCCATCATGATCAACTTCCTTCGCACTTCTCAGCGATCTTCATCGTCCACCACGAATGTCTCTATTCTATGGTTTTATTTGACCTAGTGGTCTTTCTTCCCCTTTTCTTTTTGAGTGAAACTACGTATTATATTAGTAAATTAAGTTCTGCTTTCAGGTCAACATAATTGATTAGGTTGTGATTATTTTGGTTAATGGTGCAGTTGAGACCATAGTTGGGACTGAATTTCTGATTTTAATTCTCATTCTGGGCATGCATGGTGAGTGCTTTTGCTTTAGCTAAATAGAGGAAGCAGAAGCCTTTATACGTTGCCATTCTACTATTTATCATATATGATCGTTCAAAAAAAAAAACTATTTATCATGCGTGCTGTCTACCCTTTTAATTTGCTTCTACAGAATTTTGGATTAAGGCCTCTAATTCAAGCGCAGGATGGCCCGGCCGCACCAAAGAAAAGAATAGAAGAAGCATTTGACTCTTTCATGCATACTCTACAAGTTGGATGTCTAATTGTCCAGGCAATAATGATAGTATACCGGTGGCTCACTTTTTCTATATAATAGGGAAGAGGATCGAAACATGCCACCAAAAGACTTTATGAGACAAAAAGATGGGTTGCCAAGAATATAGAGGAAGTAGGATTGTCAGTTGGTGAGATCAAGTTTGGATTGTACATGGATGATAGTTGGAGTCGGCGGCTCTCTTAGGTTCCTCATCTAGGATCCCTGAGGAAGAAGATCAAATTGGCCTTTGTGAATAGCTTGATGCACTATCTCTCTTCAACCCTTTGAGCGAAATGTGGCAAAAGGAAGGAAAATCCATGGACTGATCCCATCGTCTCCGCCCCATAGGAACTACGAGATTACCCCAAGGACGCCTTCAGCATTCGAGTTGTTTCTTATTTTCTGTAAAGCTTGAATCTCATTTTAATTTAGTATTTTATTTCTGCAGAACCAGCAATAATCTTCCTATAGAATACTAGTTTGGAAACATAAGGATGGAAAATTCATGTAGAACATACCAAATTTCTCATGGGAGATGAACATGCCAATCTACCAAGAACAAGTCTGCGATCCTTACATTACATCACGAAAAAAAAAGTCTGCAGTCCTTACATGTTCCTCATTGATATCCTAGAGAAGCTATCATATATATATATATATATATATATATATATATCATCAATGTATCGGAAATAGGCAAGCCTCAAGGATCTCTTAAAGAATAAAATACCAAAGAACCCCCAAAATCCCACCACAAATCCTAGTCCCATGCTAAGATACAACCATATTTTTTCATCATCATCATCAGTTAACAATTGAACATCGGATGCTTGGATACTTGAACAACTTTTGGTGAGGGGAAATCCACAAAGTTCACCATTGCCACTATAGATGGATGGATCATCAAGTGTTTGTAGTTGATGACCGGATGGTATCCGTCCCGACAAGTGGTTGCTTGATAAGTTTAAGGAATCTAAGAATGTCAGAGAAGAGATGCTCGGAGGAATTGTACCTGACAAGTAATTCATGGACAGGTCAAGAATTTCTAGTTTTTTTAAGTTACCGATCATCTTTGGAATACTTCCATCCAAAAGATTTCTTGAGAGATTCAGAAAAACCAGCCCTGAAAGATTTGTTAGCTCTGTAGGGATCGCATGACGGAGATAATTCCCGGAAAGATCGATTCCCACAACTAATGAAAGCGTTTTTTGAAAAGCAGCCTCTCTTCCTTTCCAGACTATAGAAACGCTCTCTCTGTAGTAAAAGGGGTACAAGGAGTTCGTTGTTTTTTTCCTTTCTTGCATGCCTTCTACCATCGCAGTGAGTTTGCCCAAACTCTGCGGGATACTTCCAGAGATATTATTGTCTGCAAGGCCTAAGAGCTGAAGCGAAGACAGAAGTGATAGCTGAGGAGGAATGCTACCACTTAACATATTCGATCTTAGACAGAGGACCCTCAATGATGAAAGTTTCTCTCCTAACCATTCTGGAATATTTCCAGAGATTCCATTGTCCCCGAGGTCCAAAACAACCAGCTGCTTGCAGTTCTTCAATGAAGAAGGTATTTCTCCAATCAAATTGTTATTGTTCAAGTGCAGTGATTGGAGCTGGGCAAGACTACCAATTTCGTTTGGTATTGGACCAATCAAACTGTTTTTGTTCAAGTGCAGTGATTGGAGCTGGGCAAGATTACCAAGCTTGGTTGGTATCGGACCGGTGAGTTTGTTTTCTGAAAGATCAAGATAAGTGAGCTGGGCAAGATTACCAAGCTTGGTTGGTATCGGACCAGTGAGTTTGTTTTCTGAAAGATCAAGATAAGTGAGCTGGGCAAGATTACCAAGCTTGGTTGGTATCGGACCGGTGAGTTTGTTTTCTGAAAGATCAAGATAAGTGAGCTGGGCAAGATTACCAAGCTTGGTTGGTATCGGACCAGTGAGTTTGTTTTCTGAAAGATCAAGATAAGTGAGCTGGGCAAGATTACCAAGCTTGGTTGGTATCGGACCGGTGAGTTTGTTTTCTGAAAGATCAAGATAAGTGAGCTGGGCAAGATTACCAAGCTTGGTTGGTATCGGACCAGTGTATTTGTTTTCTGAAAGATCAAGATAAGTGAGCTGGGTAGCATCACCTAACTCTGAAGGAATCGACCCAAAGAAGTGGTTCGACCCCAACTGGAGTCGGAGAAGTCCCGAGCAGTTGCCCAAGCAAGCCGGCAGCGAGCCTGTGAAGTTGTTGTGATCCGCTGTGAAGTGCTGAAGAGCGAAGCCGTTGCATAAAGCTGGAGGCAATTCCCCTGAGAAGCTATTGTTTGAAAAGCTGACATTGTACAGACGCCCATTCTGGCCGAGGTCTCGAGGGATGCCACCGCTGAGGTGGTTGTCGAAGACTGATATGAGCTCAAGATTTGGAAGCTGGGCAATGGTGGCCGGCAGCTCCCCCTCCAATTGGTTGGTGTTGAAGTCTAGAGTAGCCAGTGCCGTCATGTTTCCGATCTCTGCTGGGATTGTGCCGTTCAGGCTGTTGTAGAAGAGGGCCAGGGAAGTGAGCTGTGTGAGGTTTCCTATTGTTTTGGGGATTGGACCGCTAAGAAAATTTGCCGACAGATCCAACACCTGCAAGTCGGCCAACCTCCCAATCTCTGGAGGGATTAGACCTGATAGGTGGTTGTTGTAGAGGAATAGGAATTGCAGCTTTGTGGCCGATCCAATCTCCGGTGGGATTCGCCCAACGAACTCGTTGTTCTGTATCTGGAAGGAAATAAGCTCCGTCCAATTTGTGAAGAAGTCCGGCGAGATCTCACCAGAGAGCGAATTGCCCGAGATCACGAACTCGCTCATTTTGGTTAGCACCGAGAAGGATTGTGGCAGGCCACCTGTGAGTTGATTGAGGGACAGCTCAAGGTAGGTGAGATTAGTACACAGGCCGAGCTCCGGAGGAATAGTGGAGTTCAATGCTGCTGCTTTGATATCGATGCGCTCAAGCATCCGCAGCTGCCCTAGAGAAGAAGGGATCGGTCCACCGAGTGAATTGTTATAGAGTTCGAGTATTCGAAGGCCGGAGATGGACCCGAGGATAGGCGGGATCCCTCCGGTGAGATTGTTCGATCCAATATGAAGGTTTTGAAGCCTCGGCAAATTTGCAAGGGAAACGGGAATGACTTCTTCAAAGAAGTTATCGGTAAGATTCAGGGACTCGAGGTAAAATAGATTGGTCGAGAGTGAGTCGGGTATTTTACCCATCAGGTTGTTATATGAGAGGTCAAGGTACGTTAAATTGGTGCAGTTGAGTACGAATGGTGGGAATTTCCCTGTCAGACTGTTGTTGTATAGAGATAAGTTTGTCACTGAAGGCAATGGGGTGAACTTGGTGTAGTCTGGGTTCTCCAAGGAATTGAATCCAAGATTTAAATGGCGCACTTTTCGGAGATTGCTGAGCTGATATGGGATCGGCCCAGCGAGATAGTTGCTGCTGAGGTCTAAAGAGGTGAGGTTGGAGAGAGCAGAGATATTTGAAGGAATGGAGCCGTTGAGGAGGTTGGTATTGAGGTCGAGCATGGTGAGGCTGGGCAGAGAAGCAAAGTCGAATTCATCGAGGGTGCCGTTGAGGTTGGCATTGGGTAAGCTCAGCTGCACGATGCTGCCTGCGGAGTTGCAGCGGACACCAAACCATCTGCATGCGCTGGTAGAGTTGGCAAGGGACCATGAGCTCAGAGCATCTGCCTGAAACAAGCTGGACTTCCATTTGAGGAGAGCTTGTGCTTCGCTCTGTGCTTCGGCCTCCAAAAAGGAGAGGGAGAAGAACAAAAGGATGGGGAGGAGAAAAGGTTGGATATGGACTCTCTCCATGACTAAGATGGAGGATTTCAGAGAGATTGGTTTTGTTACTTTGTTTTCACAGCTAAATGGAGTATTGCTTATATATATAATGAATGAAGGAGGGGTAGGGAGGATGTCGACAGGGAGTCAAAGGAAGCTTGGTTGAAGGGCGTGAAAAAATTAAAAAATCTTAATGTCTGCCCTCTATGTTGATTTTGCCAATTTTTAGAGTTCATACTTTGACCTTTTTGTCAAGCACCATGACGTCCTTTTAGTCAAACAGGATCAAATCAAAGTCTCTTTCATTGAACATTGCACCGAGCTCTTTGGATCTTTGGCTAAAACGAGCTTAGCCGCCCAATGGGAAAATTTATTCGCGAGTGAGCATACCGACTTAGCTGACTTGGATCAACGAAGAGATCAGCAACGCATTTCCAGTTTATCAAGGACGAGACACCAATGATACTGGAAACTGATAAAGATCACTATAAGAATTTATGTATTTAGCTATTAAAAAAAATTATTAATAAAAAATAAATTTTATTTGTGTCTTCGGGAACTGCCTTCTTGGTAACTGGCCAACGCAGTTTTCCTTTGTAATACAAAACTTCTGTATATATTCCCCTTTAATAAAAAAAGGTGGTCTAACCCTCCCTTTGCATTAAAAAAAATAATAATATATAACATCCGGCTTCGTAAATTTCTTAAGAAGATTTTGATCCAAAGTCCATAGTCGAAAATGAGAGAGAGAGAGAGACAAGCGAGAGTTATGCACGACTTCACACGACATGACGACTTAGTTTACATGGTTATATCAATTGGAGACGCTATTTTCTCAAGTTAAACACTTCTGCTGAGAAATTTCAGCGATGTTTCTTTCTAAATATTTGACCGAGTAGATTATTAGAGAACTGAGCTATTCTTGTTGATGTTTCGCATATGTTGAAAATTTTGCTCTCTTGAAAATGATGGAAACGGTGAAAAATTCTCTGTTGCAATGGTAGAACATTAAAGAAGAATATAAAGGTCCAATATATTTAAAAAAAGTTATCCATAGTCTGGGCTTCTGTATCCTAACCTTTAACCTCTAGAGTGACATCATATCACTAAAGCACCTTAATTCTCCAATAATAGACTGAAAATTCTGCATCACTGCAACAAACAAAATCTATAACAATTAAATTTTAGTAATACTCGGCAAAATCAATTACAATAAATGCTTTCTAGTAACGGTTCCAAAAATATTATAACAAATATATAATATTTTGGTGGTTCATCACGAGTGTTGTTGTTTTTTTTTTTTTTTTTTGAGGATAAGGGAGGCTGGAAAAAAGGCCACCCAGGGTTCATCAGGAGTATTATTAAAAGTAACTGTATGGTAACAGTATCTTGTAATTGCTGAAAGAAATTTTTATTCTATACTAGTTATTTTAAAAATTATTGCAAAAAATCTATAATATTTTAATGATTATTTATGGATATTGCTAAAGTTTTGATGTTGCGCTTATAAGGATAGTATTTTCAGATTAAATAGAATTTAATTAGCAATATATATAGTTTTGTTGCTGAATCTCATAAAATAATATGTCAGCGATTCAAGCATATACACAAGTCACCCATTGTGAGAAAAGAGCGGGGTCATATTACTGGAAGAAGATTTTGATCCAAAATCCAAGGTCAGAGAATGTGAGAGAGAGAGTCATGCCCGACGTCACACGGGCATGACAGACTTAATTTACCTGGCTATCAATTGGGGATGCTACTTTCCATGTTGAATGACAACTCGTTTTTCCAGCTTGATTCTTTTGCTGAGAAATTGCACTCACGCTGCTTTCTAACTGTTTGACCGAGTAGAATTTTAGGGAACTAAGCTGTTCTTGTAGAAGTGTTGCACACGTTGAAAATTTTGCTTCCTTGAAAGTTACAGACTGTGAGCAATTCTTTGTTGCAAATGGTGGAAGATATCATAAAGAAGAATATGAAGGTCTAGTATACTTTTCAGAGAGAGATCCATAGTCTGGGCACTGAGATCCTAGTCTTTAACGTCCGGAGGGACGTCATATCTACGACTAACGCTCATCAATTCTCCAATAATAGACTGGAAGTTCTACATGGAATAATCAAACGTTTGACCTCATCGTTGTTCGGTTTGGTCTCTTCCGTGGCTCTCGGTGCTTTCTCATGCACTGGAGAAAGGTCCGTCAATGATGGATCCCAAAAAACCAATCAAAGCCCGTGGAAGATCTATAAAGTTGAAGCATCTAGCCTTACGCAATGACCTTCTTCTTGTCGTTAAGTGGTGACTTCTAAATTCCTCCGTGAGTCTTGGCATAGCAGAAGCTTGACACTGATGTTAATATTGTTGATACAATCCTGAATAATACTTGAATCATTCTTTTTTTTTTTTTTGTTAGAAGGAAATGGAGGAAGCAAAGTGCTTCCCCCTGCTACTTAAAAGGAACAGAATTTACAAAGCAAGAAGAACAAGATAAAAGTTACAGATTAAAAAATAAGTTGCCTAAGAATTATTTCATCAGAAGAGAGCCAAGAAGACCCCGCAGAGATTGATAGCTGTCTTTGGTTTTCTCAGAGCACAAGCTTTCCCACTGAGTAAAAGAGAGCAGGGCTTTGCAGGATCGTATTGATGGAAGATTGTTTCCGAAGAAAGACTCCCGATCGAATTCCTTTCCAGCCACAGGTGCCATCAAACGGCCATTGCCAACTGGTCCTATCACGACCCGATTCCAAATCAGTCATAAAGCAATGCATGTCCAATCATGCAAGTTCATAAATATGGATGCGCATCATAAAACATTGTCATTATTCTATGCTTTGAAAGCTGTACTCTCAGATGGTAGTATAGCTATAGTCACTATTATTATCTGTGATAGGGCCATATGCCGAGTTATTATAACTCGCTGGCAAGGGCCCATGCCAAGCTATTGTAACCCACTGACGAGGGCCGTATGCCGAGCTACTGTAACCCGCTGGCGAAGGCTATATGCCGAGCTACTATAACCTGCTGGCGAGGGCCGTATGCCGAGCTACTATAACCTGCTGGCGATAGCCGTACATAACAATCTGAGAGTCCATAATTCATTATTCTTTTTCTCAAATCATACTTTCATAATAGGTTAAAAAATGACAAATGGCATCGTAATTTATAAAATTCATGATCATGCCACAAATTTTATTTTCAAGCAATCTATCATAATCATAATTCAGACCCAATTATATATTCATGAAGGAATGCTATTTAATCAAATTTATGAGTTACATGCAATCCTATGCTTGATCCTAATTTTGAGAAAATACATCATATCAAATACAATTTTATAATTTCATATGTACAGTTAAATAGTGATTTGAAATCAATAAGATCGTGCCAAGGTTACTTACCACAGTTCGTTCACCAATTTTTAGGTTTAGATGTCAATTCTTCAACACCTAACAATAACACAACAATCCAATTATTTGTTACTTGGTCTTTTAATTTTTTATTAATTTATTTAACTTTTATTCTACTTCTTCTACTATTTTTCCACCTCTAATTATTATATTTTATTTCTATATAATTACACCCTTTCCTTAATTCAATTCTTTAATATTCTTTTTATTTTTCATAATTTACGGTCCATCCAAATGACACATATTTCCTTTTTAGCCCCATGGTCCAATTATAAACTAACCCTTCATTCAGGCCCATGGCCTGATAAATTTCTGGTTCAATTACCGGGCTCAATTATATCCAGGCCCATGGCCTACTTAAATTTCTGGATCAGGTCTAACCCAATTTTTGGTTCAGGTCTGACCCAAATCTTTGGTTCTGGTCCAATCAAGTTTTCTGATTTATGTCTGACCCAATGTCAGATTCTGGTCTAATCAATTTTCTGGTTTAGGTCTGACCCAATATTTAGTTCAGGTCTCATCAATTTTTGGTTTAGGTCTAGGCTCATTTGCATTCAGGCCCAAAGTTTATTCAATTTTGATTCAGGCCCCTTGTATGATTCAGTTACTGGGCCCATTTTCATTTAGGCTTAGAACTTAATTAATTTCTGGAACAGGCCCTTAGCCTGATTCAGTCACTCGGCTTGTTTCTATTCAGGCCCAGTAATTTAAATAATGGGTTTTCAATCTGGCCCGTAGCTCAAATATTCTTTTTCTTTTACTCCGCCCAAGTCCAGTTACAGAGCTGATTATTATTTTAAATCTCTATTTATTTATTGACTATTTAATTATGTATTTTTTCTTTTTCTTTTTCTTTTTCCTTTTCTTCCTTTCCTTTTCTTTTCCTTCCTTTTCTTTTCTTTTCTTTCCTTCTCTTTTTCTTTTCTTTCCTTCTCTATTTCTTCCCAAAACTTCCCCTCTCTCCTTCCTTTCCTTCTCCCGACTTCTTCTCAAACCTTCTCCTTCTTTGTTTCTTCTTCCCCCTTCCCCTTTTCTTTTACATCCTGTGCAAATGATTCCACGAGCAATGAGTTACCAAATGGAATTTAATTCATCTATTTTGTTTTTTCCCCTTAGTAATTGCATGATGAAAATATCACAATTTTACCTAACTAGTTAGAATGCACGTGTTGATGCAAGCTGCTGCTAAACATTATAGACTTAGAATAACTTAAGTATAATTTAGTTTTAGAGACTAAAAACATTTAATTAATAATTATTTTTTAACTAATACATTATATCATATCCGAATCGCTTAGAAGTTTTCTTAAAAGATCAGATGTATTTGAACTTTTATATAGTACAAGGATTCAGTATAAAAAAACCTTATCCTTTGGTTAAGAATTTAAATGACCCACAACTTTTAGTTCTTTAACAAACTCATGGATCTGCGCCTTTGGCTGCCAAATATATTTACAAAATCCACATGAACAAAGCGGCTGGATCTCCAAATTATGGGAAATTAATGGATCATATATTGGATGCTGTTTTGACCTCATCCGCATTCAAATTTTGAGCCACTAGGTTGGGTATGGATTAGTTGACAATGTCAATGGTAACTTTTAAAAAAATAATATCTAACTTAGGGAAGCTTAAAATTATATAAATTTTAGACTTGAGGATTTTGATTTTATCTTGTATAACATTAGTTATATGATAACACTGAATTTGCCCCTAAAATGGAAATAATGGCCATTATTGGCTCAATTGAATTTACCCCTAAAATAGAAATAACCAATATCAACCAGTAGAATAGGAAATAATGGTTAACAATGAAAAACTGCTGCCATTATTTTTATTTACTTTTTGAAAGGACGGTATCCTAATTTATTGAAGCCATCAAGATCATTATTTACATAGTAAAAAAATAAGTGTGGCAAAATTTAATTGAAAATATTGATTTGTTTGGGTGAGCAAAGGGAGCTTCTAAATAAGGGGCAATACTTATTTATTCAATAGCCATTACAGCATGGTAGTTAAATAACAATTCGTTCAACTTTTAAAAACATTATTAATTTTTAATTTTTCGAGAAATATTTTCATAAATGGTTGCGGATGACATGAGGTAAACCACTATGAAATAGTATTCACATTTTTTTTCAATCAAAAAAATTCAACAAATAAAGATACATATATGTAGCTTGTTACGCCGGCGAGAATCCTCCAATGCGTCCATGGATGAGGAAGAGATAGTGGGAGGTCTCGTGGCAAGGATGGAAGAAGGAAAAATAGAAAAAATTATTAAGCTTCATGAAAAATAAAAAGTTAGAGAGATTTCTTTAGTTATAGTGTGCTAATTAGTTATATAAAAGTCAGTTATTGATTTATATGTCAACTCTGTCTGCAGTCATATCGATCAATTCTTCCTAATTATAGTAACAAATCTTGCTTTCGGATCCTGTTCAAATCTCTCTGTAACGGATCTTGCAAGTTTTTAAGAAATGTAGCAAGAACACCATCACTTGGATTTGAATTTAAGACCTCCTCCATGTGGAGACGATGCGATTACAATGTCATACAGTAGGAAGGATTATTCTATAAACTTATTCATTGAAGTGGTTTGGACACATTAAATTTTAGACAATTCATGGCTTGTTTGCGTGTCTAGGAACAATAGCACATGGTAGGGTATATGTTATGAGTTCTTAACATGTATTATACGTGCCTTTTTCAGGAGAATGGTGGCCTTCAATGCAACCACCTCAATGCAACGATTTGTTCGACGGGCACTTAACCCTGTCACCAATTTCCTATTTATCTAACTCTATCCATTAAAAATAGAAAAATATATATCCATAATTGCGCTGTGACCCCCAAAGATTCTCGTTCCCCAAGATTTCTCTTGACGGGTATTGTTATATTAAGACGGTTAATTACCGTTTCAACAAAAATATAAGTCATATTTTTCATGCCAGTGTAGAACAGGATTTTAACGGGCTAGCGTTTAAGTATTTGGAGTTGGGGATTTTCTGGGCTATTTTCTTCTATAGTTAATGCAATGGAAGGGAGTGTCCATAAAGTGGAGTAGTGGACTAAACGGAATTTAAGGAATGTTTTACTTTCACATGGAAGCATCCGTACATTCTTCGAATTGCACTCTGATACCATTCCTAACAACCTAGGATCTCATCCAAAATAGCTAGTCAGAAGATAATATTTGGGTTCCTTGATCCTATATAAGTATCCAAGATATATCTAACGAACAACCGATGTGGGACTAAATACACACCGGCATGAGTCCTTACATAGACACTTTTTTGGTAATGCCATCCTATGGATTTGCAAATAGATTATACTATGCTTTGATGTGTAAGTTGAAAGAGCCCATTAAAGCACAAATAGGAAATTTCATTGTTTGCTTCAGAAAACTTATTTACTACGATACCTATTCTCCAGCACCTATATTTTGGAAAATCTCAGCAAATGACTAGTTCTCGTCAGAGTAATGGTGTTTTACATTTACTTATTTCAATGTCTTCCATTATCTGCAGAGCTAGCTTACACGATGAAGGTCACGGATAAATGTGATGTATATAGCTTCGGAGTGCGCTCGAAGTCATGATGGGGAAGCACCCAGGAGAACTTATTTCCTCTTTGCCATCTTTGTCTTCATCAGAGGGAAAGGATGTGCTGCTGATGGATGTTTTGGACCAATGGTTAGTACCTCCAACAGGCCAATTAGCAGAGGAGGGGGTCTTCATCATAAAGGTAGCCCTAGCATGCACTCGGACCGATCCAGAATCTCGACCTTCAATGCGTTTTGTAGCGCAGAAGTTATCTGCTCGCACACAAGCCTATCTCCCTGAACCATTGCGAATGATCACAATCAGCAAGCTAACTTCCTTCCAGAAATGATCTGTCATCTGAAACAGTGAAGGCTCTGATTGCCTGTGGAATCACAAGAGGACTTTGTGCATAATAGTCCTTGGAAATCTGGAAGAGCAAAAGGGGCCTCAGATTGCTTTTTATGAAATGATTCATGAATATGTCTCAGCATTGCATGATGGGAAAGGAAGATAGGCATTTGCCTGTAGTTAGTGGCAAGTGGTTGTAGAAAATAGCTCACCAAATGTGTCACTAGGTGAAGATAGTTAGACTTATTACAGCTCAGAATCATGCACAATCTCCCCTATTATAGTATATACGAATCGAATATCACAGCTGCAACTTATTGTATGCACAATCTTAGTATATCAGTTCAAATCAATCTTAAAAAATTATGAAATTTTATTGTCAAATTAAAATTTAGTATTTATATCAAATCATAAGATTTTGCTATTGTATTATACTATATTTGGTCAGTAGTATTTTTCTCATAATCTTGGGGCTCAACTTGTATAAATAGCATATCGGTGTTATGAACAGCACGAATAATTCAAATCATATTTTCAATATAAATTTCTTAGGACTTATGATATACCTTACGAAATCTATTGATATAGAATCCTCTTCTGCACGAGGAGTTACATGCTAGTGTATAGGTATATAATCCACTGGCAGACTAGCTTTTGTTTTCACATCTGGAATCACTTTAGGAAGCCATTTGGCTGAGAGCAGGCGAGCAGGGGGCTCTTAAGGGAATTGCAGTACTTTGTTAGTTCAATTAATGAAAGTTTTATTCAGATATCTGCATAATATCTCCGCTGAGAGCAGTTAAAAATCTACTGCCTAGAAAAGCCACAGAGCATCTCAACGCTTCTCATTATAGACTCCTGCCACGTTCCTAGAAACCTCTCTTCCCACTGACGCCCTCTCTCTCTCTCTCTCTCTCTCTCTCTCTCTCTGAATCTCTCTTTCCCTCGCTTACTTGCTGCCTTTCTCAGTCCCTGATCTAAGGCTGGCGCTTGGAAGAAGTACAAGTGAGGAAAGGCTGCAATAACCCAGAAAAAAATTACTTTTAGGGCTCGTGGGCCGGCCCGAAGTAGCCGGGCCCAGCCCAATCATCTAGCCCAATCCTTATTTCCTTATTTAATACATTGTTAATTGCTTATTTCTCACTAATAACTACATAAAAAAAATTCTCCTTTAAAGGGGTGTCACAACCTCCCAAACGAGTCAGCTATGAAACATTTCATGCTACTATTTTTCATAAATTGATCAATGAACATAAACTAAAAAGCCGTTAATTCACTCTATTTGACTCATCTTGAAACAGGCCCATCATGACATTCCCCACCATTAAAGCCATCCATAAAAATCTTGCACCGGCCTATCCATTTTTTGCACTGGTAAGAGGTCAAGGAAACTCATCTGAAGGGAAACTTATGAGTTAGCTGATTCATATGATTTGCTAACAGCTGTACATTGTCTTCCTTTTCCTTTTTTTTTGATTGATAAAAAATATGCAATTTTAGTAGATAAAATTTTGTTATAATAAACCTAAATTTTATATAGAACACCGCTGCAAGGGGGGCAAGTACATCGTTTGCATTGGACCAGAACCAATGAACTTGGCAGTGATAGGGTGGGAAATTTTTAGCACAGAAAATATTTCAGGGTACCCATTATGCGCACACAAATAGTTCATTGGGTTTATAACTGATGATTTGTCAACTTCATCATCGATTGAATAAATCTATGAGTTGCGCTAATCATGATCTCTCGCCATATGGTAAGAGAATTGTTCATACGCATGAAAGGGGAGCAACATAGCATTACTCATTTAGCATTTTTATTTTACATCAATTGATCTTAGCATGACTAAAAGAGCTTTTAATGGAAGTTCTTTCTGGCCATCATATAAAATATTATTTTGCTGGCTAATCACTGACCCCTAAACCAACTCTTGATGCAGCAGATTTGAACACCGTTGTCGAACACTTTCCATCATGGTCAACTTCCTTCACACTACTCAGTGATCTTCATCATCCACCACAAATGTCTCTGTTCTATTGTTTTATTTGACCTAGTGGTCTTTCTTCCCCTTTTTTTTTGAGTGAAACTACGTATTATATTAGTAAATTAAGCTCTACTTTTAGGTCAACATAATTGATTAAGTTCTGATTATTTTGGTTAATGGTGCAGTTGAGACCATAGTTGTGGCTGAATTTCTGATTTTGATTCTCATTCTGGGCATGCATGGTGAGTGCTTTTGCTTTAGCTAAATGGAGGAAGCAGAAGCTTTTATACGTTGCCATTCTACTATTTATCATATGTGATCATTCAAAATAAAGAACTATTTATCACGTGTGCTGCCTACCCTTTTAATTTACTTCTGCAGAATTTTGGATTAAGGCCTCTGATTCAAGTGCAGGATGGCTCAGTTGCACCAAGAAAAAAAATAGAAGAAGCATCTAACTCTTTCATGCATACTTTATAGGTTGGCTGTCTAATTGTCTAGGCAATAATGATAGTATACCGGCTCACTTTTTCTATATAATAGGGAAGAGGATCGAAACATGCCACCAAAAGACTTTACTGAGACAAAAAGATGGGTTGTCAAGAATATAGAGGAGGTAGGATTGTCAATTGGTGAGATCTAGTATGGATCGTATATAGACGATAGTTGGAGCCGGCAGCTCTCCTAGGGTTCTCTCATATGGGATCCTCAAGGAAGAGGATCAAGTTGGCCTTTGTGAATAGCTTGATGCACTATCTCTCTTTAATCCTTTGAGCGAAATGTGGTAAAAGAAAAAAAAATCCATGGACTGATCACATCGTCTCCGCCCCATACGAACTAGGAGATCACCCCAAGGACACCTTCAACATCCAAGTTGTTTCTTATTTTCTATAAAGCTTGCATCTCATTTTGGTTTAGTATTTTATTTCTGAAGAACCAGCAATAATCTTCCTGTATAATAGTAGTTTGGAAACATAAGGATGGAAGATTCATGTAGAACATACCAAATTTCTCATGGGAAATGAACATGTCAATCTACCAGGAACAAGTCTGCGATCCTTATGTTACATCACAAAAAAAAAAAAAAAAGAAGTCTGCAGTCTTTACATGTTCCTCATTGATATCCTAGAGAAGCTATCATATATATCATCAATGTATCGGAAATAGGCAAGCCTCAAGGATCTCTTAAAGAATAAAATACCAAAGAACCCCCAAAATCCCACCACAAATCCTGGTCCCATGCTAAGATACAGCCATATTTTTTCATCACCATCATCAGTTGACAATTGAACATCGGATGCTTGGCTACTTGAACAACTTTTGGTGAGTGGAAATCCACAAAGCTCACCATTGCCACTATAGATGGATGGATCAACAAGTGTTTGTAGTTGATGACCGGATGGTATCCGTCCCGACAAGTGGTTGTTTGATAAGTTCAAGCAATCTAAGAATGTCAGAGAAGAGATGCTCCGAGGAATTGTACCTGATAAGTAATTCATGAATAGGTCAAGAATTTCCAGATTTTGTAAGTTACCGATCATCTCTGGAATACTTCCATCCAAACGATTCCTTGAGAGATTCAGAAAAACTAGCCCTGAAAGATTTGTCAGCTCTGTAGGGATCGCATGACGGAGATAATTGTTGGAAAGCTCGATTCCCACAATTAATGAAAGCGTATTTTGAAAAGCAGCCTCTCTTCCTTTCCAGACTATGGAAACGCTGTCACTGTAGTAAAAGGGGTAAGAGGAGTTCGTTGTTTTTTCCCTTTCTCGAATGCCTTCTGCCATCGCGGTGAGATTGCCCAAACTCTGTGGGATACTTCCAGAGATATTATTATGTGCAAGGTCTAAGAGCTGAAGCGAAGACAGAAGTGATACCTGAGGAGGAATGCTACCACTTAACATATTCGATCTTAGACGGAGGACCCTCAATGATGAAAGTTTCTCTCCTGACCATTCTGGAATATTTCCATAGATTCCATTCTCCCCGAGGTCCAAAACAACCAACTGCTTGCAGTTCTTCAATGAAGAAGGTATTTCTCCAATCAAACTGTTGTTGTTCAAGTGCAGTGATTGGAGCCGGGCAAGATTACCAAGCTTGGTTGGTATCGGACCAGTGAGTTTGTTTTCTGAAAGATGAAGATAAGTGAGTTGGGAAAGATTACCCAACTCTGCTGGGATTGCGCCGTTCAGGTTGTTGTAGGAGAGGTCCAGGGAAGTGAGCTGTGAGAGGTTTCCTATTGTTCTGGGGATTGGACCGCTTAGCGAATTTGCAGACAGAGCCTCCAAAAAGGAGAGGGAGAAGAATAAAAGGAGGGGGAGGAGAAAAGGTTGGATATGGACTCTCTCCATGACTAAGATGGAGGAATTCGGAGAGATTGGTTTTGTTACTTTGTTTTCACGGCTAAATGGAGTATTGCTTATATAAATAATGAATGGGGGAGGGGTAGGGAGGATGCCGAGAGGGAGTCAAAGGAAGCTTGGTTGAAGGGTGTGAAAAAATTAAAAAATCTTAATGTCTGTGTGACGGTACACAGCCTTACATGTTGCTGTTGCGAATTTATAGAGTTCATACTTTGATCAAGTAGATGAAGTCATGGCGCAGAGCACGTGGCTTGCACATTGACCTTTTAGTCAGGCAGCATGACGACCTTTTAGTCATTTCATTTAACATTGCACCGAGCTCTTTGGATCTTTAACTAAAACGAGCTTAGCTGCCCAATGGGGAAATTTATTCGCGGGCAAGCATATCGACTTAGCTGATTTGGATCAACGAAGATATTAGAAACGCATTTTCCAGTTTACCGAAGGACGAGACCCCAATGATACTGGAAACTGATAAAGATCACTATAAGAATTTATGTATTTAGCTATTAAAAGAATTTATTAATAAAAAATAGGTTTCATTTGTGTCTTCGGGAACTGCTGTGGCCAGCACCTTCTTGGTAACTGGCCAACGCAGTTTTCCTTTGTAATATAACACTTATGTATATATTCCCCTTTAATAAAAAAGGATGATCTAACCCTCCCTTTGCATTAAGAAAAAAAAAAAGATAATATATAACTTCTGGCTTTGTAAATTTCTTAGGAAGATTTTGATCCAAAGTCCATAATCGAGAATGACAGAGAGAAAGAGAGAAAAGAGAAAGTCATGCACGGCTTCACACGGCATGACAACTTACTTTACATGGTTACATCAATTGGGGACACTATTTTTCCAAGTTGGATACTTTTGTTGAGAAATTTCATCGATGTTTCTTTCTAAATGTTTGACCGAGTAGATTTTTAGGAAACTGACCTATTCTTATAGGTGTGTCGTATATGTTGAAAATTTTGCTCCTTTGAAAATGATGGAAACAGTGAAAAATTTTCTGACCTTGAATTAACCAAGGTTAGAGAGAGAGAGAGAGAGAGTCATGCCCGACTTCACATAGGCATGACAGACTTAATTTACCTGGTTATCAATTGGGGATGCCATTTTCCAGGTTGAATGAGTCGTTTTTCCAGCTTGATTCTTGTGCCGAGAAATTGCACTCATGCTGCTTTCTAACTGTTTGACCGAGCAGTAGAAGTGTTGCACACGTCGAAAATTTTGCTTTCTTGAAAATGACGAGTGAAAAATTCTTTGTTGCAAATGGTGGAAGCTGCAAATGGTGGAAGATATCATAAAGATGAATATGAAGGTCCAGCATACTTTTCAGAGAGAGATCCTAGTCTTTATAACGTCCGGAGGGATGTCATATCTACCACTAAAGCTCATCAATTCTCCAATAATTGACTTGAAGTTCTACATGGAATAATCAAACGTTTGCCCTTATCGTCGTTCGGTTTGGTCTCTTCCGTGGCTCTCGGAGCTTTCTCATGCACTGGAGAAAGGTCCGTCAATGATGGATCCCATAAAACCAATCAAAGCCCGTGGAAGATCTATAAAGATAAACATCTAGCCTTACGCGATGACCTTCTTCTTGTCGTAAGTGATGACTACTAAATTCCTCCGCGAGTCTTGGCATGGTAGAAGCATGACACTGATGTTAATACTGTTGATACAATCCTGTATAGTACTTGAACCATTCTTTTTTTTTTACAAATTAAGTGCCTCCCCCAGCTACTTAAAAGAGCAGAATTTACAAAGCAAGAAGAACAAGATAAAATTTACAGATTAAAAAATAAGTTGCCAAAGAATTATTTCAGTAGACGGTGTTAGAATAATTTGAAAATATGGGCTTATACTGATTGCGAATTTTTGTTTTATAAAACGGATTAGACGTATGGCTCAGAATGGTACTATAGTTAAGCCCAATATGATATGTGATCACTTTGTTTTATGGGTTTAGTGTACCTTGGATATATAGGATTAAATCCTATTTATTGTGGTATTTTTGGTATGTAGGCCAGAAAACACAATTAAGATTTAGAGCCCTTAATGATGAGAAGGCTCTCTTATGTTTTCTATATAAAGGCTAGGTCCCTCTCTCCTCTTCATATGGTTGATAGCCTGCTCCATTCACAGCTATCTTTTGTGAGGATCAAGAAAATGAAGATCCAGCCACTATTATTCTAGGTGATTGAAGAATTATATTCAATATGTCTTCGTATATCTCTCAAACTTAAATACAGTGTTATTATGATTCTAAATCTTAGCATGTTATTATTTATATATAACAATTGATATCAGAGCCTCCATGCTAGGATTAGAATCCTTCATACATAATTATTATTTTATCTGGATTTACGGATTGATTTTATGCACGGGTGATATATGATGAATGGATCTTCTGCATATATCTTTATGCACTGGATCTACCTTTGATAATCAAATATCTAGTTTGATTTTATTTCAGGTTTGCAAGCAATATAATTGAATATTATTTTTTGGATTAAAAAAAAAAAAACCTCGGTTTTCTTCTCCTCCCGTTTCCGACCGCACGCCCACCCTATTTCCTTCATCGTTCTCTAATCCCCTTTTTTCTAGATTTGTTTATGGGGAAGAAGAAGAAGAAGATGAAAGGATGGAAGGGGGCTTCTCGCCGCCGGCCGGCGCCCTCAACCCAATCGTCGGCGACAGGAGCAAACCCCAAGCGGACGGCGCGGCCAAGGGGAGGCTTCCTGCTGCCCGCTGGTGCCCCTGCGCCATGCTCCCGCGGCTGGGACGCCGCGGTCTCACGGCTGGCGGAGGCCCGGCCACCCCACGGCCGGGGCCGGCTGCGCGCCACAGGTGGCGTCGCGGCAAACCATGGGGGCTCGGCCATGCCATTCCACGGGCCAGCTGCGGGCCTCGTGGTGTCGCGGCGGCCCGGCGAGAGTCGCCGGCCACGGGTGGTGGCCGGCGTGGTGGCTGCCGTGGGTGGCAGCCACGGGCTGCCTCCCGAAACAACTCAAAAAAAAAAAAAAAAATTGGTGGGCGGCGGCTAGAGGAAGATGATAGAGAAAAATTGTTTAAGGTTTCCTTTTGATTGGGTTTGGGCTTGTAAATCCCAATCCGAATGGGTCCATAGTTGCGGGTTGGGCTCTTTTATATGGCCAGCCCAGTTTTATTTAATGGACCAGAATGAATTTTGGACCTAAGGCTAAGAGTTAGTAAACCATCTAATTATTTTTTTAATATTAAATATTTTGAATTAAGGCCCTCATGCATATTAATTATTGAGGTGTTAAATTTTAGACATATCTTGCTACCATATATGTCTTGAATTTTGTGATTAATATATTTGCGTGATCAATCACATTTGATTTTGATTGCGATTATAGTTGATGATTATTATTTTGTCACATAACCATTATTTTTGTAATTGAAATTTATTGGGCATAAAAAACTATTTTTATTTTTTAATTAAAAAAATATTTTGAAATTGAAGTGGGTGGTAGCCGCCAAAGTGGCACACTCATTGATATTTAAGATACTTGGCGTAAAGATCTAATTATCCAATAAATCCCTAAGTCCAAGGAAAGAGAATAGAATAAACACTAATGTCAAGCCCAGTTGCAAAAAGCATGGTTTGAATCCTATGCTCGTACCTTTTTTTTTTCCCGATGGTTACCAAGTTAATATCAAAGTGATGATTTTCTTGTGAGTCTTTGTGGCTCTTAATTTGGAGCTCATCTTCAAAATCATCCTCATCAGCCCCATCATCTTCTTCCCCTTCAACTCTTGTACATCCTGTGCAAATGATTCCACGAGCAATGAGTTACCAAATGGAATTTAATTCATCTATTTTGTTTTTTCCCCTTAGTAATTGCATGATGAAAATATCACAATTTTACCTAACTCGTTAGAATGCACGTGTTGATGCAAGCCGCTGCTAAACATTTTACACTTAGAATAACTTAATTATAATTTAGTTTTAGAGACTAAAAACATTTAATTAATAATTACCTTTTAACAAATACATTATATCTCATCCGAACCTGTCAGATTAGAAGTTTTCTTCAAAGGTCAGATGGATTTGAACTTTTATACAGTACAAGGATTTAGCATAAAAAAACTTATCCTTTGGTTAAGAATTTAAACGACCCATTACTTTTAGTTCTTTAACAAACTCATGGATCTGCGCCTTTGGTTGCCGAATATATTTACAAAATCCACATGAACAAATCGGCTGGATCTCCAAATTACGGGAAATTAATGGATCATATATTGGATGCTGTTTTGACCTCATCCACATTCAAATTTGGAGCCACTAGGTTGGGTATGGATTAGTTGGCAATGTCAATGGTAACTTTAAAAAAAATAATATTTAACTTAGAGAAGCTTAAAATTACATAAATTTTGGACTTGAGGATTTTGATATTATCCTTGTATAACATTAGTTATATGATAACACTGAATTTGCCCCTAAAATGGAAATAATGGCCATTATTGGCTCAATCTAATTTACTCCTAAAATAGAAATAACCAGTAGAATAGGAAATAGTGGTTAACAATAAAAACTGCTGCCATTATTTATATTTACTTTTTGAAAGGGCAGTATCCTAATTTATTGAAGCCATCAAGATCATCATTTACATAGTAAAAAAATAGGTGTGGCAAAATTTAATTGAAAATATTGATTTGTTTGGGTGAGCAAACGAAGCTTCTAAATAAAGGGCAAAACTTATTTATTCAATAGCCATCACAGCATTAGGAGTTAAATAACAATTTGCTCGACTTTTAAAAACATTATTAATTTTTAATTTTTGGAGAAATCTTTTATAAATGGTTGCGGATGACCTGAGGTAAACCACTATGAAATAGTATCCATATTTTTTTTCAGTAAAAAAAATTCAACAAATAAAGATATAGACATGTAGCCTGTTACGCCGATGAGACCCCTCCAACGTGTCCATGGATGAGGAAGAGATAGTGGGAGGTCTCGTGAAAAGGATGAAGGGAGAAGGAAAAATAAAAAAAAAATTTTAAGCTTCATGAAAAATAGAAAATTAGAGAGATGCCTTATGTTTGGTTGAAATTTTTAAAGAAGTGAGATGAAAAAATGGATTAGAAAAACCCATGCAATGTAGGAAACTCCAATTCCCTCCTGCCAAGAATTTAGATTTTTTTCCAAAAATATCATTAAGCTTTTAGATGGAATAAGGTAAGATTTTTTTTCTTATTAAAAGCATAATATATATTTTACACAACTTTCTACGAAAGTAGATGCTTAACTAAACATAAGCCACTTTGAAATATATCATTTTTTTTATGATCAACCAAATATGCAAAAATTATTTTTTCTATTTTTTAGAAAAAAAATATTTTAGTGAGAAAAAATTCTTTCTGCGAACCAAACCAATAATTTATAGGTGATGAGATGGTCGAGCTCCACCCTTCACCAATTGTGAGTTGGGGTTTGAGGTTTGTGTCGAAGAGAAGTTAGCTCTTTGGGCTCCTTTGGATCCTAAGTTGTTACTACGAGCTAAGGCTAGCAGGTGACCCATGGCACCACGCTTGAACCAAAAGGCCTACCACACGTATCCTACCCCACAAAAATGTGTGATAGTCTAATTTTTTTGATCTCCTTAAAAGAAAAATTGAGCAGATATCCAGAGATGATGTTGTCTACGTAAGGGAATGTGATGGAGATGTCACAACGAATCCTTAGGCTCACTTTTATTGCCTAAAATATTAAAAAGCTAGCATAGGATAGATCATAGATTAGTAGATACTATAGCTCTGATAAATTTTGACCTCCGTGTTATCAGAGAATGATAAAAAAAAAAAAGAAGTTTCATGCATTTTTGCTAGTAGTGCTAATTTTCGAAGCAGGGATTCTAATGCTCACTAAGGACATTAGGCAGGGATCCACCCTACTTGTACCTCTCATTGCTTCCTCCCATTCAAAGCCGTGTTTAAATTTATGTGCCTTTATATCTGTGATTTACCTGGCAAGAGGCAGGGGCTGCTAATAGAGGGAAGAAATTTAGGTGGTCATCGCCAACATCTACAGCTATTCTATGAAGGGAGATTAAGAGTTATGGTTTGGATTTGAATTTTGGCACTTCCTATTGCATTATTTCCTAGCGGAAGCAAGGAACAAGCACAATATCCGGGGATAAAGGGGTGTTGGGGCATCATGGGACCTAAACTGCGTCCCCAATCTCTTTTCAAATTTGGGTTACCGTTGACAAGGTTGGCAACCCAAAGCCTCTTTCTATTGCATGACCAATGAAAACAGAGGGAGGATCTAGGGACTAGCAAGGGCATTTGGTTTCCTCCATTTTTTAAGGATCTGAGAGTTCACAAATGATCTCCAACATCCCAAAAAATTTGGGATTCCAACGATCTTTCAAGTCTTCGCATTGTTTCTCATGATGTCACACCAGTATGGCACTGTAGCATTTCAGATATGCTTGATGTTTAATTTGACACTAAAACAAATGTCTGTGTCTTATTTAGTTCACCATCGCATGCAATCAACTTTCTTGAAACACATGTTTCTTAAAATTTATGAATTTTGATAACAAAATGGCATTTAGTTATAGTGTGCTAATTAGTTATATAAAAGTCAGTTATTGATTTATATGTCAACTCTGTCTGCAGTCATACCGATCAATTCTTCCTAATTATAGTAACAAATCTTGCTTTTGGATCATGTTCAAATCTCTCTGTAACAGATCTTGCAAGTTTTTAATGTAGCAAGAACACCATCATTTGGATTTGAATCTAAGACCTCCTCCATGTGGAGATGATGCGATTACAATGTCATGCCAAAAGTAGGATTATTCTATGAACTTATTCATTGAAGTGGTTTGGACCCATTAAATTTTAGACAATTCATGGATTGTTTGTGTCTCTAGGAACAATAGCACATGGTATGATGTATGTTTTGAGGTCTTAAAGTGTACCATACGTGCCTTTTTGAGGAGAATGGTGGCCTTCAATGCAACCATCTCAATGCAAGAGCCCTAAACCCTGTCACCAATTACCTATTTATCTAACTCTATCCATTAAAAATAGAAAAATATATATCCATAATTGCGCCGTGACTCCCAAAGATTCTCGTTCCCCAAGATTTCTCTTGACGGGTATTGTTATATTAAGACGATTAATTACCGTTTCAACAAAAATATAAGTCATATTTTTCATGCCAGTGTAGAACAGGATTTTAACGAGCTAGCGTTCAAGTATTGGGAGTTAGGGATCTTCTGGGCTATTTTCTTCTATAGTTAATGCAATGGAAGGGTCTTGTCCCATTGGTCATACCTCTATGTAGCAACTAGAGGCTCTGGGTTCCAATCTTGAACAGTGCATCCCCCAGTACAGCGAGGATGAGCCTTCCTTTCTCAATTTTTTTTTTTTTTTTCAAAAAAGAGGTCTGGTTGCAATAGCCTCTTCTTTTTTCCCTAAGTTTCAATGTATGGATACTTTTTTGGTAATGCTATCCTAAGGATTTGGATTTGCAAATAGATGATACTTCCGCTTTGATGTGTCAGTTGAAAGAGCCCATTAAAGCACAAATAGAAAATTTCATTGTTTGCTTCAGAAAACTTATTTACTACCATACCATTCTCGAGCACTTAAATTTTGGAAAATCTCAGCAAATGACTAGTTCTATTCGAGTAATGGCGTTTTACATTTACTTATTTCAATGCGTTCCATCATCTGCAGAGCTAGCTTGCACGATGAAGGTCATGGATAAATGTGATGTATATAGCTTCGGAGTGGTGGCGCTCGAAGTCATGATGGGGAAGCACCCAGGAGAACTTATTTCCTCTTTGCCATCTTTGTCATCATAAGAGGGACTTCGGAGTGGTGGCGCTCGAAGTCATGATGACTAACTTTTGTTTTTAAATCTGGAATCACTTTAGGAAGCCCTTTGGCTGAGCAGGTGAGCAGGGTGCTCTTAAGAGAATTGCAGTACTTTGTTAGTTCAATTAATGATATCTGCATCATGTCTACTGAGAGCAGTTAAAAAACCACAGCCTAGAAAAGCCACAGCATCTCAACGCTTCTCATTATGAACTCCCGAAGAGCTGCCACGTTCCTAGAAACCTCTCTTCCCACTGATGCTCGCTCGCTCGCTCTCTCTCTCTCTCTCTCGCTTACTTGCTGCCTTTCTCAGTGCTGATCAAAGGCTGGTGCTTGGAAGAAGTACAAGTGAGGGAAAGGCTAAGCAATTGAAACCACTATTAAGGTAAGACCCCAATCCCTTCTTTTAAGTCAAACTTTTGACAATGTAGAACCAAATCTTGGAGGGTTTAGGGTAAGATTTAAATTCTAAGACTTTACATATATTGGGTAGCACTAGATTAGGGACGAGTGAGGATTTTGTGTTTTCTGATAGTGATCTCAGGGTGGACAAGTAACCCCACTTAGACATAGGATTTGGTCATTGAATTCTGCAATTTGGATGTTAGATGAATATAGTTATTTTGGCAATTTTAAGATTCTCTTATAAGGCCAAATGATTTTTTTTCCATGTACATAGGGAGTTGGAAATGTCTCAAATTAATCATGTACATAGGGATAATCAAATAGCAAGTATTTTGATCCTCAATTACCTTGTTTTAGGTTAATTTCTAAGGTGTTCAAGAAATTTGTAAGTGTCCCTAAATACTCCCTTCCTCTCTATAAAGGCATTATTTATATTTTTATCTTTTTGATGTGAATTGGGGGAAATAAGACACTTGTCCCAAATTTTATTTAGAAAAGAGTATTATGTGCAAGAAAATAAAAGGAAGATAAGCATCAAAACAAGGCAGAGGATCCGGGACTGAAGAACAACAAACATCAATGCAAACATCAAGGCAGCCTCTATAAAGGCATTGTTACCTTATGTATAATTAGATCTTATATTACTAAAATGAGAATGCCTTTATAATTTTTATAGTATGATTTATTATTGTGTAGTGAATAAAACCTTCATTTCTGAAACTAATATTTTAAGTGAGTTATGATTCTTTCTCAATAACAGTTGACAGTTGGTTGTCATTATTATGTTGGGTATGTTGAGTGCAGGGGCATGAATTTTATAACTAGCCTCTGGTATTGAATTTTATGTTGGGTAATTAGATTTTTTTTATGGTGCATATCCTTCAAAAAATATGGCCAGCGATAGGGTTTATTTCAAAAGTTGTTATCTGTATATGACTGATGTGCAACGTAGTATCATTTTGCGTAATGCACGATCCTTAACGCCAAATCATCGTTATTTCCTTAGTTAATGCATTGTTAATTGCTTATTTCTCACTAATAACTGCATAAAAAATTGTCCTTTAAAGGGGTGTCACAACCTCCCAAACGAGTCAGCTATGAAACATTTCATGCTACTATTTTTCATAAATTGATCAAAGAACATGAACTAAAAGCCGTTAAACAACCACTTCCACGCTGGCAAGAGCTAATTCGCTCTATTTGACCCATCTTGAACCAGGCCCATCATGGCATTCTCCATTCTGCCATTAAAGACATCCATAAAAATCTTGCACCGGCCTGGTAAAAGGTCAAGGAAATTCATCTGAAGGGAAACTTATAAGTTAGCTGATTCATATGATTTGCTAACAGCTATACATTGTCTTCTTTTCCCTTTTTTTTTATTGATAACAAATATGCAATTTTAGTAGATAAAGTTTTGTCATAATGAAACTAAATTTTATATAGAACACCGCTGCAAGGGGGTTAAGTACATTGTTTGCATAGGACCAGAACCGGTGAACTAGGCAGTGATAGGATGGGAAATTTTTAGCATAGAAAATATTTCCAGGTACCCATTATGCGCACACAAATAGTTCATAGGATTTATAATTGATGATTTGTCAACTTCATCATCGACTGAATAAATCTATTAGTTCAACTAATCATCTCTCGCCATATGATAAGAGAATTGTTCATACGCATGAAAGGAGAGCAACATTACTCATTTAGCATTTTTATTTTACATCAATTGATCTTGGCATGACTAATTAAAGGAGCATTTAATGGAAGTTCTTTCTGGCCATCATATAAAATAATATTTTGCTGGCTAATCACCACTCCTAAACCAACTCTTGATGCAACAGATTTGAACACTGCCGTCGAACACTTTCCATCATGATCCACTTCCTTCGCACTTCTCAGTGATCTTCATCGTCCACCACAAATGTCTCTGTTCTATGGTTTTATTTGACCTAGTGGTATTTTTTCCCCTTTTCTTTTTGAGTGAAAGTATGTATTATATTAGTAAATTAAGCTCTGCTATTAGGTCAACATAATCAATTAGGTTGTGATTATTTTGGTTAATGGTGTAGTTGAGACCATAGTTGTGGCTGAACTTTTGATTTTGATCCTCATTCTGGGCATGCATGGTGAGCGCTTTTGCTTTAGCTAAATGGAGGAAGCAGAAGCCTTTATATGTTGGCATTCTACTATTCATCATATGCGATCATTAAAAATAAAGAACCATTTATCACGTGTGATGTCTACCCTTTTAATTTACTTCTGCAGAATTTTGGATTAAGGTCTTTGATTCAAGTGCAGGATGGCCCAGCTGCGCCCGGGAAAAAAATAGAAGAAGCATCTGACTCTGTCATGCATACTTTACAGGTTGGATGTCTAATTATCCGGGCGGTTATGATAGTATACCGGTGGATCACGCGCATTTTCTAAATAATGGGGAAGAGGATCAAAACGTGCCATTGAAGACTTTACTGAGACAAAAAGATGGGCTGTCAAGAACGTAGAGAAGGTAGGATGGGCAATTGCTGAGATCTAGTATTGATCGTATATAGACGATAATTGGAGTCGGCAGCTCTCCTAAGTTTTGCTCATCTGGGATTCTTGAGGAAGAGGATCAAGTTGGCCTTTATGAATAGCTTAATGCACTATCTCCCTTCAACCCTCTGAGCGACGTGGCAAAAGGAAGGAAAATTCATGGACCGATCCCATCGTCTCCACCCCATAGGGACTACGAGATCACCCCAAGGATGCCTTCATCATCCGAGTTGTTTCTTATTTTCTGTAAAGCTTGCATCTCGTTTTAATTTAGTAATTTTATTTCTGCAGAACCAGCAATAATCTTCCTGTATAATATTAGTTTGGAAACATAAGGATGGAAGATTCATGTAGAACATACCAAATTTCTCATGGGAAATGAACATGTCAATCTACCAGAAACAAGTCTGCGATCCTTACGTTACATCACAAAAAAAAAAAAGTCGCAGTCCTTACATGTTCCTCATTGATCTCCTAGAGAAGCTATCATATATATCATCAATGTATCGGAAATAGGCAAGCCTCAAGGATCTCTTAAAGAATAAAATACCAAAGAACCCCCAAAATGCCACCACAAATCCTAGTCCCATGCTAAGATACCACCATATTTTTTCATCATCGTCATCAGTTGACAATTGAACATCGGATGCTTGGTTAGTTGAACAACTTTTGGTGAGGGGAAATCCACAAAGTTCACTATTGCCACTATAGATGGATGGATCATCAAGTGTTTGTAGTTGATTGCCGGATGGTATCCGTCCCGACAAGTGGTTGTTTGATAAGTTCAAGGAATCTAAGAATGTCAGAGAAGTGATGCTCGGAGGAATTGCACCTGATAAGTAATTCATGGACAGGTCAAAAATTTCTAGATTTTTTAAGTTACCGATCATCTCCGGAATACTTCCATCCAAAAGATTCCTTGAGAGATTCAGAAAAACTAGCCCTGAAAGATTTGTTAGCTCTGTAGGGATCGCATGACGGAGATAATTCCCGGAAAGATCGATTCCCACAACTAATGAAAGCGTTTTTTGAAAGGCAGCCTCTCTTCCTTTCCAGACTATGGAAATGCTATTGCTGTAGTAAAAGGGGTACAAGGATTTCGTTGTTTCTTCCCTTTCTTGCATGCCTTCTGCCATCGCGGTGAGATTGCCCAAACTCTGCGGGATACTTCCAGAGATATTATTGTCTGCAAGGCCTAAGAGCTGAAGCGAAGACAGAAGTGATAGCTGAGGAGGAATGCTACCACTTAACATATTCGATCTTAGACAGAGGACCCTCAATGATGAAAGTTTCTCTCCTAACCATTCTGGAATATTTCCAGAGATTCCATTGTCCCCAAGGTCCACAACGACCAGCTGCTTGCAGTTCTTCAATGAAGAAGGTATTTCTCCAATCAAATTGTTATTGTTTAAGTGCAGTGATTGGAGCTGGGCAAGATTACCAAGTTCGCTTGGTATCGGACCAATCAAACTGTTATTGTTCAAGTGCAGTGATTGGAGCTGGGCAAGATTACCAAGCTTGGTTGGTATCGGACCGGTGAGTTTGTTTTTTGAAAGGTCAAGATAAGTGAGCTGGGCAAGATTACCAAGGTTGGTTGGTATCGGGCCAGTGAATTTGTTTTCTGAAAGATCAAGATAAGTGAGCTGGGTAGCATCACCTAACTCTGAAGGAATCGACCCAGAGAAGTGGTTCGACCCCAACCGGAGTCGGAGAATTCCCGGGCAGTTGCGCAAGCAAGCCGGCAGCGAGCCTGTGAAGTTGTTGTGATCTGCTGTGAAGTGCTGAAGAGCGAAGCCCTTGCATAAATCTGGAGGCAATTCCCCTGAAAAGCTATTGTTCGAAAAGCTGACTCCGATCAAATGCCCATTCTGGCCGAGGTCTCGAGGGATGCCACCGCTGAGGTTGTTGTTAAAGACTGATATGAGCTCAAGATTTGGAAGCTGAGCAATGGTGTCCGGCAGCTCACCCTCCAATTGGTTGGTGTTGAAGTCTAGATTAGCCAGTGCCGTCATGTTTCCGATCTCTGCTGGGATTGCGCCGTTCAGGTTGTTGTAGAAGAGGACCAGGGAAGTGAGCTGTGTAAGGTTTCCTATTGATCTGGGGATTGGACCACTAAGAAAATTTTCCGACAGATCCAACATCTGCAAGTCGGCCAACCTCCCAATCTCTGGAGGGATTGGACCTGATAGGTTGTTGCTGTAGAGGAATAGGCTTTGCAGCTTTGTGGCCGATCCAATCTCCGGAGGGATTGGACCTGATAGGTTGTTCTGCGAGAGGTCAAGGTACGTTAAATTGGTGCAGTTGAGCACGAATGGTGGGAATTTCCCTGTCAGACTGTTGTTGTATAGAGATAAGTTCGTCACCGAAGGCAATGGGGTGAACTTGGTGTAGTCTGGGTTCTCTAAGTGATTGGATCCAAGATCAAAGTGGCGTACATTTCGGAGATTGCTGAGCTGATATGGGATCGGCCCAGCGAGATTGTTGTGGTAGAGACGGAGGTCGAGCATCTCGGAGAGCTGACCGATCTCTGGCGGAATGGATTCAACGAAGCTGTTGCTGCTGAGGTCTAAAGAGGCGAGGTTGGAGAGAGCAGAGATGTTTGAAGGAATGGAGCCGTTGAGGAGGTTGGCATTGAGGTCGAGCTTGGTGAGGCTGGGCAGAGAAGCAAAGTCGAATTCATCGAGGGTGCCGTTGAGGTTGGCATTGGGTAAGCTCAGCTGCACGATGCTGCCTGCGGAGTTGCAGCGGACACCAAACCATCTGCATGGGCTGGTAGAGTTGGCAAGGGACCATGAACTCAGAGCATCTGGCTGAAACAAGCTGGACTTCCATTTGAGGAGAGCTTGTGCTTCGCTCTGTGCTCCGGCCTCCAAAAAGGAGAGGAAGAAGAACAAAAGTAGGGGGAGGAGAAAAGGTTGGATATGGACTCTCTTCATGACTATGATGGAGGATTTCAGAGAGATTGGTTTTGTTGCTTTGTTTTCACGGCTAAATGGAGTATCGCTTATGTACATAACGAATGAGGGAGGGGTAGGGAGGATGCCGAGAGGGAGTCAAAGGAAGCTTGTTTGAAGGGTGTGAAAAAATTAAAAACTCTTAATGCCTGCGTGACGGTACACAGCCCTCCTTTTGCGAATTTTAGAGTTCAAGTAGATGAAGTCATGGTCCAAAGCATTTGGTTTGCACCTTGACCTTTTAGTCAAACAGGATCAAATCAAAGTCTCTTTCATTGAATGAGCTTAGCTGCCCAACGTGGACCAGATACTGGAGGAAGAAAATGTCATGGCTGTCAGGCTGTGACAAGGTGACCAGATACTGCCGTTTTTCCAGAAGTTATGGACTTGGCTGGCGGTCCGGCATGAACGAGGGTGATTCTGATTTGGTTCCAGTGGGTGGTGATTCGTTCTGGTCCACTCAAGAGCAAACTAGAAAACCTTACCTTCAAGAGTTCAAATTTTTACATAGACAAGCAAAGAATTCATGTCTAATAAAACGACATAAACACAAATTTAACTACAGCCAGAATAAAATCTAGACCAGCGTTCTGATCCCAGCTTTATGAGCTCTAGAAATTTGCAAAAGCAACATAGAGAGCCAAAAAGCAACATAGAGCTCCAAAAGCACTTTATGACCCTCCAAAAACACTTTTGCGAATTTAAAGGACCAAAAAGCACTTTATGACCCTTCAAAAGCACTTTTAGATGAAAAAAAGTGTTTGGTAAAAATTTCGAGAAGTTGTTTTAGCTTTTTCAGAAAGCTAAAAATAACTTTTTGGGAGAAGCTCTATTTTGGACATTTTCGAAAATGCTGTTTTGAGCTTTGTCAGGAAGCTACTTTTTTGACCAAAATACTCATAATAAAATGTAACAATTACATACTTTGTCTCTTTATTAATCTAAAAATTTGCTGGAGCCCTAACAAAGAACTCTAGCCGTGGATCAAACTCCCTTCTGTGCGAAAAAAGGTATTCTTGTTTCCTATTATTATTTTATATCTTTATTATTATATTATACTATAAATATAATATTATATTACATTATATCATATGTTATGTTAAATAATTTAATATTATGTTATGTTATGAGAAATTAATATACGTTAATAATTATAATATTTTGTACCTTTATTATTGTATTATACTATAAATATAATATTATATTACATTATATCATAATACATTGATATGTTATGTTAAATAATTTAATATTATATTATATTATTATGCTATAGTATACAATGTTATATTACTATATTATAATAATATTATATTACATTACAGTAATATTATATTATTTCATATATTTATATATTAATATATATTATATATTATTATGCTCTGTTGTATAATATTATGCAATGTCCTTTATGGTAATTTTGCCATATAAAAGTACTTTCTCAGCTTGTTGTGTTAAAGTGCCACGATACTTTAGAAATGTAGTTAACAAACAGCAAATAGCTTTTTATAAAAGCTCTGTTTCACATGGGCATGATGGACTTAATTTATCCGCTTATCAATTGAGGATGCCTTTTTTCAGGTTGAAGGACAAGTCGTTTTTCCAGCTTGATTCTTCTGCCGAGAAATTGCACTCATGCTGCTTTCTAACCGTTTGACCGAGTATAATTTTAGGGAACCGAGCAGTTCTTAGAAGTGTTGCACACGTCGAAAATTTTGCTTTCTTGAAAATGACAGACTCTGAAAAATTCTTTGTTGCAAATGGTGGAAGATATCATAAAGAAGAATATGAAGGCCCAACATACTTTTCAGAGAGAGATCCTAGTCTTTAACGTCCGGAGGGAGGTCATATCTACCACTAAAGCTCATCAATTCTCCAATAATTGACTGGAAGTTCTACATGGAACAATCAAACGTTTGACCTAATCGTTGTTCGGTTTGGTCTCTTCCGTGGCTCTCGGTGCTTTCTCATGCACTGGAGAAAGGTCCGTCAATGATGGATCCCATAAAACCAATCAAAGCCCGTGGAAGATCTATAAAGATGAAGCATCTAGCCTTGCGCGATGACCTTCTTCTTGTCGTAAGTGATGACTTCTAAATTCCTCCGTGAGTCTTGCCATAGCAGAAGCATGACACTGATGTTAATACTGTTGATACAATCCTGAATAGTACTTGAACCATTCTTTCTTTCTTTTTTCTTTTTTTTTTTTGAAGGTAATGGAGGAAGCAAAGTGCTTCCCCCAGCTACTTAAAAAGGAACAGAATTTACAAAGCAAGAAGAACAAGATAAAAGTTACAGATTAAAAAATAAGTTGCCTAAGAATTATTTCATCAGAAGAGAGCTAAGAAGACCCCGTAGAGATTGATAGCTGTCTTTGGTTTTTTCAGAACACAAGCTTTCCCACTGAGTAAAAGAGAGCAGGGCTTTGCAGGATCGTATTGATGGAAGATTGTTTCCGAAGAAAGACTATCGAATTCCTTTCCAGCCAGAGGTGCCATCAAACGGCCATTGCCTACTGGTCCTATCACGACCCGGATCCAAATCAGTCATAAACAATGCATGTCCAATCATGCAAGTTCATAAATATGGATGCGCATCATAAAACATTGCCATTATTTTATGCTTTGAAAACCGTACTCTTAGATAGTAGTGCAGCTATGGTCACTATTATTATCTGTGACAGGGCCATATGCCGAGCTATTATAAATCGCTGGTGAGGGCCGTATGCCGAGCTACTGTAACCTCCTGGCGAGGGCCGTATGCCGAGCTACTGTAACCTGCTGGCGAAGGCCGTATGTCGAGCTACTGTAACCTGCTGACGAAGGCCGTATATCGAGCTACTCTAACCCGCTGGCGAGAGCCATATGCCGAGCTACTATAACCTGTTAGCGATAGCAATCTAAGAGTTCATAATTCATTATTCTTTTTCACAAATCATACTTTCATAATAGGTTGAAAAATGACAAATGGCATCGTAATTTATAAAATTCATGATCATGCAACAAATCTTATTTTCAAGCAATCTATCATAATCATAATTCATACCCAATCATATATTCATGAAGGAATGCTATTTAATCAAATTCATGAGTTACATGCAATCCTATGCTTGATCCTAATTTTGAGAAAATATATCATATCAAATACAATTTCATAATTTCATACTTACAGTTAAACAGTGATTTGAAATCGATAAGATTGTGCCAAAGTTACTTACCACAGTTCGTTCACCAATTTTTAGGTTTAGATATCAATTCTTCAACACCTAACAATAACACAACAATCCAATTATTTGTTACTTGCTCCTTTAATTTCTTATTAATTTATTTAACTTTTATTCTACTTCTTCTACTATTTTTCCACCTCTAATTATTATATTTTATTTCTATATAATTACACCCTTTCCTTAATTCAATTCTTTAATATTCTTGTTATTTTTCATAATTTACAGTCCATCCAAAAGACACATATTTCCTTTTTAGCCCCGTGGCCCAATTATAAACTAACCCTTTATTCAGGCCCATGGCCTGATAAATTTCTGGTTCAATTATTGGGCTAAATTATATCCAGGCCTGTGGCCTGCTTAAATTTCTGGATCAGGTCTAACCCAATTTTTGGTTCAGATCTGACCCAAATCTTTGGTTCTGGTCCAATCAAGTTTTCTGATTTAGGTCTGACCCAATGTCAGATTCTGGTCTAATCAATTTTCTGGTTTAGGTCTGATCCAATGTTTAGTTCAGGTCTCATCAATTTTTGGCACGTGTTGTTAACAGTGAAGGAAGGAAGGCTTGGATGATCAGCTCTGCTAACAGTGGGTAAGCTTAAAAAACTTGAAGGGATCCAGCTGCAGTTCTGGTTAATTAAAAGGTTAAAAGAGGCTAAGGATATGGCTTAAAAGTAGTGGAGCAAGGAAGAATTCGGCAGTATACATTTAGAGAAAATGGACTTATTGCAAACCGTTGATAATGTGGATCGGATGGAAGAGATGGGGATCATAACGCGCAGAGCAAGTGCCACCGTGTGAAGAGATAAGGTGGCGACAGATTTTAAGCGTTAAGGTTCAAAGAAGGAGATGGTACACAGCCTTCTTCCATTGAATTGCTAAAGGTGGAGGGAGAAGCAACTTCATCTCGGACTTGCAGCTTGAGGATAATTAGGTGTTTGACTAATGTTTCCTTGGAACAGCCGTTGATGACCATTTCAAAAGGATCTTTGAGGGCAAAGCTAGCTCGAAACTGCGTGTGAATTGGGACGCTCGAACAAACTTCGCATCCCAAATAGTCTCGAGATATTAATTGGGACAAACCTCCCAATATCACTGAGGAGGTTAGAAAGGCAGTTCTTGATCCATGCTAAAAAAAACCCATCAGATTTGCATGGGTGCCCTTCTATAGTTAAAATAGATATTTGTAACAACCCGAGATTTCAAGCTAAAAAGCTAGTCAAAAAATATTATTTAGTATTTTCAGCTCTATATATATATACTCGAGATCTACCCAGTGTATAACTGATGTAAAACTAAATATATACCTTCACGGGTCGTTATTAGGGCTGTTAACGAGCCGAGCCAAGCCCGAGCCTGGGAGAGCTCGGCTCGGCTCGTTTCACAGAAGCTCGGGCTCGGTAACGAGCTCTATATTAGGCTCGAGCTCGGGCTTGCTTGGCAAAGCAAAGGCTCGGACTTGATCATTTCAATTACGAGCTCCAGAACGAGCCCGAGCTCGGGCTCGGGCTCGGGCTCGATAACAAGCTATTTTTCTCTATGTGGTCAAATTTTTATTAATTATGGTGCTGAAATAAGATTTTTCAGTGGGAGACTAGAGCTCGTTTGGGCTCGAGAGCTGCTCGGGCTCGGGCTCGGGTGTAAACGAGCCTCATATTGGGCTCGGGCTCGGGCTCGTTTGACTAACGAGCCGAGCCCGAGCCGAGCTTTTACCGAGCCGAGCCCAAGCAGCTCGGCTCATTAACAGCCCTAGTCGTTATGTGCTCCACCATTTAAGTCCTAGCATTTTCACCAAGCCAAAGATTAAACTCCATTCAAACATTTTAGACCTAAACCAGAAAATTCCTAGCATTTAACTCGTTAGAATGCACGTGTTGATGCAAGCTGCTGCTAAACATTTTAGACTTACAATAACTTAAGTATAATTTAGTTTTAGATACTAAAAACATTTAATTAATAATTATTTTTTAACTAATACATTATATCTTATCCGAGCCTGTAAGTTTAGAAGTTTTCTTAAAAGACCAGATGGATTTGAACTTTTGTATGGTGCAAGGATTTAGCATAAAATAACTTATCCTTTGGTTAAGAATTTAAAATGACCCACTTCTTTTAGTTCTTTAATATCAAGGATTTTGATATTATCCTTGTATAACATTAGTTATATGATAACACTGAATTTGCCCCTAAAATGGAAATAATGGCCATTATTGGCTCAATCGAATTTACCCCTAAAATAGAAATAACCAATATCAACCAGTAGAATGGGAAATAATGGTTAACAATGAAAAACTGCTGCTATTATTTTTATTTACTTTTTGAAAGGACGGTATCCTAATTTATTGAATCCATCAAGATCATTATTTACATAGTAAAAAAATAAGTGTGGCAAAATTTAATTGAAAATATTGATTTGTTTGGGTGAGCAAACAAAGCTTCTAAATAAGGGGCAATACTTATTTATTCAATAGCCATTACAACATAGCAGCTAAATAACAATTTGTTTGACTTTTAAAAACATTATTAATTTTTAATTTTTCAAGAAATTTTTCATAAATGGTTGTGGATGACGTGAGGTAAACCACTATGAAATAGTATTCACATTTTTTTTCAATCAAAAAAATGCAACAAATAAAGATACAGACATGTAGCTTGTTACGCCGGCGAGAATCCTCCAATGCGTCCATGGATGAGGAAGAGATAGTGGGAGGTCTCGTGGCAAGGATGGAAGAAGGAAAAATAGAAAAAATTATTAAGCTTCATGAAAAATAGAAAGTTAGAGAGATTCCTTTTGTTTGGTTGAAGTTTTTAAAAAATTGTAATGAAAAAATAGATTAGAAAAACCCATGCAATATAGGAAACTCCAATTCCTTCCCGCCGAGAATTTAGATTTTTTTTCAAAAATATCATTAAGCTTTTAGATGGAATAAGATAAGATTTTTTCTCTTATAAAGAGCATAACATATATTTTACACAACTTTCTACGAAAGTAAATACTCAACTAAACATAAGCCACTTTGGAATATACCATTTTTTTTTATGATCAACCAAATATGCAAAAATTATTATTTTTTATTTTTTTTAAAAAAAATATTTCAATAAGAAATTTTTTTTTCCATGAACCAAATCAGTGATTTATAGATGATGAGATGGTTGAGCTCCACCCTTCACCAATTGTGAGTTGGGGTTCGAGGTTTTGTGTCGAAGAGAAATTAGCTCTTTGGGCTCCTTTGGATCCTAAGTTCTTACTACGAGCTAAGGCTAATAGGTGACCTGTGGCACCACGCTTGAACCAAAAGGCCTACCACACGTATCCTACCCCACAAAAATGTGTGATAAGTCTTTTTTTTTTCTCCTTAAAAAGAAAAAGTGAGCGGATATCCAGAGATGATGTTGTCTACGTAAGGGAATGCGATGGAGATGTCACAAGGAATCCTTAGGCTCACTTTCATCAACTAAAATATTAAAAAGCTAGCATAGGATAGATCATAGATTAGTAGATGCTATAGCTCTGATAAATTTTGACCTCCGTGTTATCAGAGAATGATATAAAAAAAAAAAGAAGTTTCATGCATTTTTGCTAGTAGTGCTAATTTTCGAAGCAGGGATTCTAATGCTCACTAAGGACATTAGGCAGGGATCCACACTACTTGTACCTCTCATTGCTTCCTCCCATTCAAAGCCGTGTTTAAATTTATGTGCCTTTATATCTGTGATTTACCTGGCAAGAGGCAGGGGCTGCTAATGGAGGGAAGAAATTTAGGTGGTCATCGCCAACATCTACAGCTATTCTATGAAGGGAGATTAAGAGTTATGGTTTGGATTTGAATTTTGGCACTTCCTATTGCATTATTTCCTAAGTGAAGCAAGGAACAAGCACAATATCCGGGAAAAAAGGCGTGTTGGGGCATCATGGGACCTAAACTGCATCCCCAATCTCTGTTCAAATTTGGGTTACCGTTGCCAAGGTTGGCAACCCAAAGCCTCTTTCTATTGCATGACCAATGAAAACAGAGGGAGGATCTAGGGACTAGCAAGGGCATTTGGTTTCCTCCATTTTTTAAGGATCTGAGAGTTCACAAATGATCTCCAACATCCCAAAAAATTTGGGATTCCAACGATCTTTCAAGTCTTCGCATTGTTTCTCATGATGTCACACCAGTATGGCACTGTAGCATTTCAGATATGCTTGTTGTATAATTTGACACTAAAACAAAAGTTTGTGTCTTATTTAGTTCACCATCACATGTGATCAACTTTCTTGAAACACATGTTTCTTAGAATTTATGAATTTTGATAACAAAATGACATTTAGTTATAGTGTGCTAATTAGTTACATAAAAGTCACTTATTGATTTATATATCAATTCTATCTGTAGTCATATCAATCAATTCTTTTTAATTATAGTAACGGATCGATATCTTTCTGTATTGGATCTTGCAAATTCTTAAGAAATGCAGCAAGAACACCATCACTTAGATTTGAATCCAAAACCTCCTCCATGCGGAGACGATGCGATTACAATGTCATGTCGCAAGTAGGATTATTCTATGGACTTATTCATTGAAGTGGTTTGGACCCATTAAATTGTAGACAATTCATGGCTTGTTTGTGTGTCTAGGAACAATAGCATATTATGAGGTCTTAAAATGTATTATACGTGCCTTTTTGAGGAGAATGGTGGCCTTCAATGCAACCACCTCAATGCAACGATTTGTTCGACGAGCACTTAACCCTGTCACCAATTTCCTATTTATCTAACTCTTTCCATTAAAAATAGAAAAATATGTATCCATAATTGCGCCGTGACTCCCAAAGATTCTCGTTCCCCAAGATTTCTCTTGACGGGTATTGCTAAATTAAGACGGTTAATTACCGTTTCAACAAAAATATAAGGAAATGTTTTATTTTGACATGGAAGCACCCGTACATTCTTCGACTTGCACTCTCTGCCGGCATTGGTGGTCTTCTATTTGGCAACGATACAGCTACACAATTCAACTTTCGTTGTCTGTTCAGTGTCATATTGAAAGAATAGCACTTCTTTGTTTTCTAGATGAGGTTCGTTATGAGTTACACATTGCAAAGTTTAATTGCTCATATAATATGATCTGATATGCATATTATTGTCGAGAGATGGTGAAGGCACTTTAGGACATGGTGGCCCAAAACATTGATCTTTCTTTAAACAATTTCTTCAGGGGGATAATGGATGGTTCTTGTCCCATTGGTCATACCACTTTGTATTAACTAGAGGTTCTGAGTTCAAATCTTGGACAGTGCATCCCCCAGTACAGTGAGGATGAGCTTTCCTTTCTCTCTTTTTCTTTTTTTTAAAAAAAAAGGAGGTCCGGTTGCAATAACCTCTTCTCTTTTTCCTAAGTTCCAATGTATGGATACTTTTTTGGTAATGCTATCCTAAGGATTTGCAAATAGATTATACTTCTGCTTTGATGTGTAAGTTGAAAGAGCCCATTAAAGCACAAATAGAAAATTTCTTTGTTTGCTTCAGAAAACTTATTTACTACAATACCATTCTCGAGCACTTAAATTTTGGAAAATCTCAGCAAATGACTAGTTCCATTCAAGTAATGGTGTTTTACATTTACTTATTTCGATGTGTTCCATTATCTGCAGGGCTAGCTTACACAATGAAGGTCATGGATAAATGTGATGTATATAGCTTCGGAGTGGTGGCGCTCGAAGTCATGATGGGGAAGCACGCAGGAGAACTTATTTCCTCATTGCCATCTTTGGCTTCATCAGAGGGAAAGGACGTGCCGCTGATGGATGTTTTGGACCAAAGGTTAGTACCTCCAACAGGCCAATCACAAGGAAGCCTATCTCCCTGAACCATTGCGAATGATCACAATCAGCAAGCTGACTTCCTTCCAGAAATGATCTGTCTTCTGAAACAATGAAGGCTCTGATTACCTCTGGAATCACAAGGAAGAGGACTTTGTGCACAATAGTCCTCGGAAATCTTGAAGAGTAAAAGGGGCCTCAGATTGCTTTCTTATGATATGATTCATGAATATGTCTCAGCATCGCATGATGGGGAAGGAGGAAAGGCATTTGCCTGTAGTTAGTGGGAAATGGTTGTAGAAAATGGCTCACCAACTGTCACTGGGTGAAAATAGTTGGACTTATTACAGCTCAGAATCATGCACAATCTCACCTATTACAGTATATACGATATTGGATATGCACAATCTCCTACACAAGGAGTTACGTGCTAGTATCCACTGGCAGATTAACTTTTGTTTTTAAATCTGGAATCACTTTAGGAAGCCCTTTGGCTGAGCAGGTGAGCAGGGTGCTCTTAAGAGAATTGCAGTACTTTGTTAGTTCAATTAATGATATCTGCATCATGTCTACTGAGAGCAGTTAAAAAACCACAGCCTAGAAAAGCCACAGCATCTCAACGCTTCTCATTATGAACTCCCGAAGAGCTGCCACGTTCCTAGAAACCTCTCTTCCCACTGATGCTCGCTCGCTCGCTCTCTCTCTCTCTCTCTCGCTTACTTGCTGCCTTTCTCAGTGCTGATCAAAGGCTGGTGCTTGGAAGAAGTACAAGTGAGGGAAAGGCTAAGCAATTGAAACCACTATTAAGGTAAGACCCCAATCCCTTCTTTTAAGTCAAACTTTTGACAATGTAGAACCAAATCTTGGAGGGTTTAGGGTAAGCTTTAAATTCTAAGACTTTACATATATTGGGTAGCACTAGATTAGGGACGAGTGAGGATTTTGTGTTTTCTGATAGTGATCTCAGGGTGGACAAGTAACCCCACTTAGACATAGGATTTGGTCATTGAATTCTGCAAGTTGGATGTTAGATGAATATAGTTATTTTGGCAATTTTAAGATTCTCTTATAAGGCCAAATGATTTTTTTTCCATGTACATAGGGAGTTGGAAATGTCTCAAATTAATCATGTACATAGGGATAATCAAATAGCAAGTATTTTGATCCTCAATTACCTTGTTTTAGGTTAATTTCTAAGGTGTTCAAGAAATTTGTAAGTGTCCCTAAATACTCCCTTCCTCTCTATAAAGGCATTATTTATATTTTTATCTTTTTGATGTGAATTGGGGGAAATAAGACACTTGTCCCAAATTTTATTTAGAAAAGAGTATTATGTGCAAGAAAATAAAAGGAAGATAAGCATCAAAACAAGGCAGAGGATCCGGGACTGAAGAACAACAAACATCAATGCAAACATCAAGGCAGCCTCTATAAAGGCATTGTTACCTTATGTATAATTAGATCTTATATTACTAAAATGAGAATGCCTTTATAATTTTTATAGTATGATTTATTATTGTGTAGTGAATAAAACCTTCATTTCTGAAACTAATATTTTAAGTGAGTTATGATTCTTTCTCAATAACAGTTGACAGTTGGTTGTCATTATTATGTTGGGTATGTTGAGTGCAGGGGCATGAATTTTATAACTAGCCTCTGGTATTGAATTTTATGTTGGGTAATTAGATTTTTTTTATGGTGCATATCCTTCAAAAAATATGGCCAGCGATAGGGTTTATTTCAAAAGTTGTTATCTGTATATGACTGATGTGCAACGAAGTATCATTTTGCGTAATGCACGATCCTTAACGCCAAATCATCGTTATTTCCTTAGTTAATGCATTGTTAATTTCTTATTTCTCACTAATAACTACATAAAAAATTATCCTTTAAAGGGGTCTCACAACCTCCCAAACGAGTCGGCTATGAAACATTTCATGCTACTATTTTTCATAAATTGATCAACGAACATAAACTAAAAAGCCGTTAATTCACTCTATTTGACTCATCTTGAAACAGGCCCATCATGACATTCTCCACCATTAAAGCCATCCATAAAAATGTTGCACCGGCCCATTTTTTGCACTGGTAAAAGGTCAAGGAAATTCATCTGAAGGGAAACTTATGAGTTAGCTGATTCATATGATTTGCTAACAGCTATCCATTGTTTTTTTTTTCTTTTTTTGATTGATAACAAATATACAATTTTAGCAGATAAAGTTTTGTTATCATAAAACTAAATTTTATATAGAACACCACTGCAAGGGGGGTAAGTACATTGTTTGCATGGGACCAGAACTGGTGAACTGGGCAGTGATACGATGGGAAATTTTTAGCATGGAAAATATTTCAGGGTACCCATTATGTGCACACAAATAGTTCATAGGGTCTATAACTGATGATTTGTCAACTTCATCATCGACTGAATAAATTTATGAGTTGCACTAATCATTTCTCGCCATATGGTAAGAGAATTGTTCATACGTATGCAAGGGGAGCAACATAGCATTACTCATTTAGCATTTTTATTGTACATCGATTGATCTTGTTGGCATGACTAAAGGAGCTTTTAATGAAAGTTCTTTCTGGCCATCATAAAAAATATTATTTTACTGCCTCCTAAAGACTTGGTAACACAAGACCCACTACTAACAGCTAGTATACATCAGCAAATAAACAGGACTCATTCAAAATAAAAAACTACAGACTCAACTCCACGTGCATAATAGGTGGTGTGATTTGCATCACACTTCATCACCTCATTGATATCCTAGAGAAGCTATCATATACATCATCAATGTATCGGAAATAGCCAAGCCTCAAGGATCTCTTAAAGAATAAAATACCAAAGAACCCCCAAAATCCCACCACAAATCCTGGTCCCATGCTAAGATACAGCCATATTTTTTCATCACCGTCATCAGCTGACAATTGAACATCGGATGCTTGGCTACTTGAACAACTTTTGATGAGGGGAAATCCACAAAGTTCACCATTGCCACTATAGATGGATGGATCATCAAGCGTTTGTAGTTGATTGCCGGATGGTATCCGTCCCGACAAGTGGTTGTTTGATAAGTTCAAGCAATCTAAGAATGTCAGATAAGAGATGCCCAAAGGAATTGTACCTGATAAGTAATTCATGGACAGGTCAAGAATTTCTAGAATTTTCAAGTTACTGATCATCTCTGGAATACTTCCATCCAAACAATTCCTCGAGAGATTCAGAAAAACTAGCCCTGAAAGATTTGTCAGCTCTGTAGGGATCGCATGACAGAGATAATTGTTGGAAAGATCGATTCCCACAACTAATGAAAGCGTTTTTTGAAAAACAGCCTCTCTTCCTTTCCAAACTATGGAAATGCAGTAACTGTAGTAAATGGGGTAAGAGGAGTTCGTTGTTTTTTCCCTTTCTTGAATGCCTTCTGCCATCGCGGTGAGATTGGCCAAACTCTGCGGGATACTTCCAGAGATATTATTGTGTGCAAGGTCTAAGAGCTGAAGCGAAGACAGAAGTGATAGCTGGGGAGGAATGCTACCACTTAACATATTCGATCTTAGACGGAGGACCCTCAATGATGAAAGTTTCTCTCCTAACCATTCTGGAATATTTCCATAGATTCCATTCTCCCCGAGGTCCAAAACGACCAGCTGCTTGCAGTTCTTCAATGAAGAAGGTATTTCTCCAATCAAACTGTTATTGCTCAAGAGCAGTGTTTGGAGCTGGGCAAGATTACCAAGCTTGGTTGGTAGCGGACCAGTGAGTTTGTTGTCTGAAAGATCAAGAAAGGTGAGCTGGGCAAGATTACCAAGGTTGGTTGGTATCGGACCAGTGAATTTGTTTTCTGAAAGATCAAGATAAATGAGCTGGGTAGCATCACCTAACTCGGAAGGAATCAACCCAGAGAAGTGGTTCGACCCCAACCGGAGTTGGAGAAGTCCCGAGCAGTTGCGCAAGCAAGCCGGCAGCGAGCCTGTGAAGTTGTTGTGATCCGCTGTGAAGTGCTGAAGAGCGAAGCCCTTACATAAATCTGGAGGCAATTCCCCTGATAAGCTATTGTTCGAAAAGTTGACTCTGATCAAACGCCCATTCTGGCCGAGGTCTCGGGGGATGCCACCGCTGAGGTTGATGTTGAAGACTGATATGAACTCAAGATTTGGAAGCTGAGCAATGGTGGCCGGCAGCTCACCCTCCAATTGGTTGGTACCGGCGTATAATTTAACCAGTGCCGTCATGTTTCCGATCTCTGCTGGGATTGCACCGTTCAGGTAGTTGTAGCCTTGTAGGACAGGGCCAGATAAGTGAGCTGTGTGAGGTTTCCTATTGATCTGGGGATTGGACCGAGAAGAAAATTTTCCGACAGCTCCAATAGCTGCAAGTCGGCCAACCTCCCAATCTCTGGAGGGATTGGGCCTGATAGGTTGTTGCTCCGGAGCCATAGGTTTTGCAGCTTTGTGGCCCATCCAATCTCCAGTGGGATTCGCCCAGCGAACTTGTTCTCTGATATATCAAAGAAAATAAGCTCCGTCCAATTTGTGAAGAAGTCCGGCGAGATCTCACCAGAGAGCGAATTGCTCCAGATCAAGAACTGGCTCATTTTGGTTAGCTCCGAGAAGGATTGTGGCAGGCCTCCTGTGAGTTGATTGAGGGACAGGTCGAGGTAGGTGAGATTAGTACACAAGCCGAGCTCCGGAGGAACAGTGGAGTTCAATGCTGCTGCAGCGATACCGATGCGCTCAAGCATCCGGAGCTGTCCTAGAGAAGAAGGGATCGGTCCGCCGAGTGAATTGTTATGGAGTTCGAGTGTTCGAAGGCTGGAGATGGACCCGAGGATAGGTGGGATCCCTCCGGTGAGATTGTTCAATCCAAGATGAAGGTTTTGAAGCCTCGGCAAATTTGCAAGCGAAACGGGAATGACTCCTTCAAAGAAGTTATCGGTAAGATTCAGGGACTCGAGGTAAACTAGACTGGTCGAGAGTAAGTCGGGTATTTTACCCGTCAGATTGTTATATGAGAGGTCAAGGTACGTTAAATTGGTGCAGTTGAGTACGAATGGTGGGAATTTCCCTGTCAGACGGTTGTTGTATAGAGATAAGTTTGTCACCGAAGGCAATGGGGTGAACTTGGTGTAGTCTGGGTTCTCCAAGGAATTGTTTCCAAGATCAAAATGGCGTACCTTACGGAGATTGCTGAGCTGATATGGGATCGGCCCAGCGAGATAGTTGCTGGTGAGGTCTAAAGAGGTGAGATTGGAGAGAGCAGAGATGTTTGAAGGAATGGAGCCGTTGAGGAGGTTGGTATTGAGGTCGAGCTTGGTGAGGCTGGGCAGAGAAGCAAAGTCGAATTCATCGAGGGTGCCGTTGAGTTTGGCATTGGGGTAGCTCAGCTGCACGATGCTGCCTGCGGAGTTGCAGCGGACACCAAACCATCTGCATGGGCTGGTAGAGTTGGCAAGGGACCATGAGCTCAGAGCATCTGGCTGAAACAAGCTGGACTTCCATTTGAGGAGAGCTTGTGCTTCGCTCTGTGCTCCGGCCTCCAAAAAGGAGAGGGAGAAGAACAAAAGGATGGGGAGGAGAAAAGGTTGGATATGGACTCTCTCCATGACTAAGATGGAGGATTTCAGTGAGATTTGTTTTGTTGCTTTGTTTCCACGGCTAAATGGAGTATCGCTTATATACATAATGAATGAGGGAGGGGTAGGGAGGGTGCCGAGAGGGAGTCACGGCCCTCTACGTTGCTTTTGCAATTTCTAGAGTTCGTACTTTGATCAGGTAGATAAAGTCATGTCACAAAGCACGTGGTTTACACATTGACCTTTTAGTCAGGCACCATGATGCCCTTTTAGTCGAACGGAATCCAATCAAAATCCCCATTTGGAAAAACTTTTGAAGGGCTAAGAAGTACTTTCAATCTCTCCAAAAATATTTTTAAATAAAAAAATATTTGGTAAAAATTTCGAGAAGCTGTTTTAGCTTTTTTCATAAAGCTAAAAACAACTTTTTGGAATAAGCACTATTTTGGAGCTTTTCAAAAAATCTATTTTGAGCTTTGTCATAAGCTATTTTTTTACCAAAATATATATAATAAAATATAATAATTACATACTTTATCTTTTTATAAATCTAAAAATCTGCTGAATACTTAACAAAGAACTCTAGCCGTGGATCAAACTTACTTCCGTGCAAAAAAATATATTCTTGTTTTCTATTATTATTTTATACCTTTATTATTATATTATACTATAAATATAATATTATATTACATTATATCATAATACATTAAAATGTTATATTAAATAATTTAATATTATGTTATATAACGGGAAATTAATGTATGCTAATAATTATAATATTTTGTACTTTTATTATTATATTATACTATAAATATAATATTGTATTACATTATATCATAATATATTGATATGTTATGTAAAATAATTTAATATTATATTAAATCATTATGCTATAGTATACAATGTTATATTACTATATTATAATAATATTATATTATATTACAGTAATATTATATTATATCATATATTTATATATTAATATATATTATATTTTATTATGCTATGTTGTATAATACTATGCAATATTTTTTATGGTAATTTTGTTGTACAAAAGTACTTTCTCAGTTTGTTTACCAAACACATGTTAAAGTGCCACAACACTTTAAAAATATAATTACCAAATAGTAAATTACTTTTTATAAAAGCTCTACTTCACATGGGCATGACAGACTTAATTTAATCTGTTCATCAATTGGGGATGCCATTTTCCAGGTTGAATGACAAGTCATTTTTCCAGCTTGATTCTTCTGCCGAGAAATTGCACTCATGCTGCTTTCTAACCATTTGACCGAGTAGAATTTTAGGGAACCGAGCAGTTCTTAGAAGTGTTGCACACGTCGAAAATTTTTCTTTCTTAAAAATGACAGGCAGTGAAAAATTCTTTATTGCAAATGGTGGAAGATATAATGTGAAGAATATGAAGGCCCAACATACTTTTCAGAGAGAGATCATAGTCTTTAATGTCCGGGGGGATGTCATATCTATCACTAAGGTCTCATTTGGTTCGCGGAAAACTCCAATCAAACAAAAGACATTTTATTATTTTTTCGTTGACCACATTTTCTCCTCTTCTTTTCCCGCGAACCAAACAACGAGCCCTAAAGCTCATCAATTCTCCAATAATTGGCTGGAAGTTCTACATGGAATAATCAAACGTTTGACCTTATCGTTGTTCGGTTTGGTCTCTTCCGTGGCTCTCGGTGCTTTCTCATGCACTGGAGAAAGGTCTGTCGATGATGGATCCCATAAAACCAATCAAAGCCCGTGGAAGATCTATAAAGATGAAGCATCTAGCCTTACGCGATGACCTTCTTCTTGTCGTAAGTGATGACTTCTAAATTCCTCCGTGAGTCTCGGCATAGCAGAAGCATGACACTGATGTTAATACTGTTCATACAATCCTGAATGGTACTTGAACCATTCTTTCTTTCTTTTTCTTTTTTTTTTGAAGGTAATGGAGGAAGCAAAGTGCTTCCCCCTGCTCCTTAAAAGGAACAGAATTTACAAAGCAAGAAGAACAAGATAAAAGTTACAGATTAAAAAATAAGTTGCCTAAGAACTATTTCATTAGAAGAGAGCCAAGAAGACCCCGCAGAGATTGATAGCTGTCTTTGGTTTTCTCAGATCCCAAGCTTTCTCACTTAGTAAATGTGAGCAGGGCTTTGCAGGATCGTATTGATGGAAGATTGTTTCCGAAGAAAGACTCTCGAATTCCTTTCCAGCCAGAGGTGCCATCAAACGGCCATTGCCAACTGGTCCCAACCTTTTCTAAAGTTGCATTTGACTCGTCTTTTCCGCCATGTTGTCCATATATCCTTGATATCCTTTGACCAACCTATTATATTAAGCTGAGTTTTGAGGGCAAACCATAAGCTCTTATCACAAGAACTTGAACCATCCATCTCTCCTATTTAACACTTCAGAAGAATATAATTAACAATTATTCCCTTCGTGGAGCCTTTAATATCCCTTTATCAACACACACACACACACACACACACACACACACACATATATATATATATGCGGGCTTTAATACATTGATCCTGTTCTTAGCTTATTTCTTATTTTTCTTATTACAATTTTGCTAGAACGTCTTATGATTGGCATCACTCTCCGGGTTCAAACTCAGAGAGTTGCACTCCACCATCTTTCTCGAAAGAACTAAAAACGAAATTCAGAAAATATTACACACAATTATTGACTCTTCAATTTTCAAAAACCTTTCTTTTTTTCTGCAAAATGTATCAAAAAGCCCTTGTATTCAACAAAATTTACATGGTGAAGTACCATCCCAGACAGTTTAAAATTCCGCGCCAGAGTACTCTGTAATCTCATATAATACTCTCTTACGCTCCACACCGGGAATGATGCAAAGTAAAATGAGAAGAAACAGATCAAACGCCAGGAGGGATTCCTTAGCACTCCACTCCCACACTGCTTGAGAATGGGTCTCTGCTGTTTGGAAAACAAGGAACGATTCGGACCCAGACCAAAGAGAAGATGGACGGCAGAAGAATAGACCAGAGAACCACTATGGTTGGAGTCTTGTTCTACCTCCCCATCAACCCCTTCAAGAAAGGATACAAGTGAACAATGGCCCAGAAGGCAAGAAGAGTAGGTGAGCTGGGCAGCATCACCCAACTCTGCTGGGATTGCGCCGAGCTCTTTGGATCTTTGACTAAAACAAGCTTAGCATCCCAATGGGGAAATTTATTCGCGGGCGAGCGTATCGACTTAGCTGACTTGGATCAACGAAGAGATCAGAAATATATTTTCCAGTTTATCGAAGGACGAGACACCAATGATACTGGAAACTGATAAAGATCACTCTAAGAATTTATGTATTAAGCTATTAAAAGAATTTATTAATAAAAAATAAATTTCATTTGTATCTTCGGGAACTGCTGTGGCCGACACCTTCTTGGTAACTGGCCAACGCAGTTTTCCTTTGTAATATAAAACTTCTGTATACATTCCCCTTTAATAAAAGAGGGTGATCTAACCCTCCCTTTGCATAAATAAAAAAGATAATATATAGCATCTGGCTTTGTAAATTTCTTAAGAAGATTTTGATCCAAAGTCCATAGTCGAGAGAGAGAGAGAGAGAGAGAGAGAGAGAGAGAGAGTCATGCACGGCTTCACAAGGCATGACCACTTAGGCTCCGTTTGAAAACTTGGAATTGAGAAGAAAGGAATGGAATGGAACGAAAAGTTAAAAATTTTGATGTTTGGAATTTTTTTGTGGAGAGAAAGGAAAAGAAAAGAAATAAATAGAAGGGAAAATTTTGAGCTCCAATTCCCTCCTTTCTTTCCTCCCATAAGGGCTCGTTTGGTTCGCGGGAAGCATTTTCCTTCCTAGGAATATGATTTCTGGGAAACAAATTCCTAGGAAGAGGATGCCTAGGAAAGTACTTTTGGCATGTTTGGTTGACCATGGGAAAGTGACAAATTTCCAAGATGCTTATGTTTGGTTGGCCATCCACTTTCCTAGGAAAGTTATATATAATTCCTATTATGCCCTTAATAAAAATTTGGTTTTTAATGCCTCTTTAATGCTTCTTTAATGCTGAAGGGACTTTTTGGGAAAAAGTAAAAATGGAGTGATTCCCGCCTCATGGGAAAGTAACTTTCCCATGTTTCTCATGAGAAGGACTTTCCCATGAAATGTGGGAATCACATTCCCATGGGAATACAACTTTCCCTTCTCTCTCCTTTGAAAACTCCAACCAAACAAGAGGCATCTCATTACTTTCCCGTTGACCACACTTTCCCCCCTTCTTTTCCCGCGAACCAAACGAGCCCTAAGTGGGAGGATTTGGAGAGAAAGGAATTGGAACTTAATAAAAAAAATTTAATGCCTATTTTATCCTTAAATTAGATAAGTACCAAATTAAAAGGACAAATATATATCCTAGGACATCTTTAGACCCAGACCCAACCCGACTCGATCTGATTTTCTAGTGGGTTGGGTTTGGGTCTAAAATTAGAACCCGAATAAGGATTCAGGTTGGGTCGGGGCCACTCATGATCCGATTCGATCCGATCCATTTGCACCTCTACTCATAAGCATGCTCCTTTTATAATAAGGGTATTTTAGTAAAAGTGTTAAAGGTATGCTTTCTTTTCTTTTCTCTTCAAACTTCCAAATAAGAGAAAGGAAAGTACTTTCTCTTCCCTCTTAAAACTTCCAAACAAGAAGAGAGAAAAGTCTATTCTATTTCTTTCTTTTCTTTTCCCTCCTCATTAAAGTTTTCCTTTTTTTTCTTTTCTCCCCAAAACTCCCAAACGGAGGGGTAGTTTACATGGTTATATCAATAGGGACACTATTTTCTCAAGTTGGATACTTCTGAGAAATTTCATCGATGTTGCTTTCTAATTGTTTGACCGAGTAGATTTTTAGAGAATTGAGCTATTCTTGTAGATGTGTCGCATATGTTGAAAATTTTGCTCTCTTGAAAATGATGGAAACAGTGAAATTCTTTGTTGCAATGGTGGAAAATTAAAGAAGAATATGAAGGCCCAAAATTTATTGAAACCATCAAGATCATTATTGACATAGTAAAAAAAATAAGTGTGGCAAAATTTAATTCAAAATATTGATTTGTTTGGGTGAACGACGAAGCTTCTAAATTAGGGGTAATACTTATTTATTCAATTGCCATTATATAACAATTCGTTTGACTTTTAGAAACATTAATAATTTTAAATTTTTCGACTTTTTTTTCATAAATGGTTGTAGATGACGTAAGGTAAACCATTATGAAATAGTTTCCACATATTTCTTTTTTTATGAAATGGTTTCCATATATTTCTTTTTTCGGTAATAAAAAATCGATACAATAAGAACTAACCTCCTCCTAGTCATGAGCTTGTTTCGCTGGCGAGACCCCTCTAACGCGTCCATGAGAAAAAGAAAAAATGGATAGATGACTCATGTTTGGTTGAAGTTTTTAAAGCAACGAGATGAAAAAGTAGCTCTTCGATGAAAATAAAATTTTCACAAAAAAAAAAACCAATGTGAAACATGAAAAACTCTAATTCTTCCGAGAATTTGGATTTTTTTCTAAAAATATCAATAAGCTTTTAGATATAATAGGATAAGATTTTTCTATTATTAAGGGCATACTATATATGTTACACAATTTTTCACCAAAGTAGATGCTTAACTAAATATAAGCCACTTTGGGACATAACAATTTTTTATGATTAACTAAATATGCAAAAAAAAATTCAGCTTTTTAGAAAAAATATTTTAGTGAGGAAATTTTTTTTCTATGAACCAAACAAGTGATTTATGGGCAATGAGGTGGTTGAGCTCCATCCTTCACCAATTATGAGTTGGGGTTCGAGGTTTTGAGTCCAAGAGAACTTAGCTCTTTGGACTCCTTTGGATCCTAAGTTCTTACTACCAGCTAAGGCTAGCAGGTGACCCATGGCACCACGCTTAAACCAAAAGGCCTACCACACGTAGCCTACCCCACAAAAATTTGTGATAGTCTAATTTTTTTCTCCTAAAAAAAAAGTGAGCGGATATCCAGAGATGATGTGGTCTACGTAAGGGAATGTGATGGAGATGTCACAACGAATCCTTAGGCTTACTTTTATCACATAAAATATTTAAAAACTAGCATAAGATAGATTTAGTTATAGTATGCTAATTAGTTCAATTGGTAAAGTCACTAATCAAAAACCTGAGCTCTCGAGCACTTATCAGCATTCGAGCAATTTATATTTGCAAATAAAAGTCAGTTATTGATTTATATATCAACTCTGTCTGCACTCATATCAATCAATTCCTTTTAATTATGGTTACAAATCTTGCTTCCGTATCCTATTCATATCTTTCTGTAATGGATCTTGCAAGTTTTTAAGAAATGTAGCAAGAACACCATGGATTTGAATCCAAAACCTTCTCCATGCGGAGACGATGCGATTACAATGTCATGCTGTAAGTAGGATTATTCTATGAACTTATTCATTGAAGTGGTTTGGACCCATTAAAGTTTAGACAATTCATGGCTTGTTTGTGTGAACAATAGCATATGGTAGGATATATGTTATGAGGTCTTAAAATGTATTATACGTGCCTTTTTGAGGAGAATGGTGGCCTTCAAGGCAACCACCTCAATGCAACGAGCTGTTCGACGAGCACTTAACCCTGTCACCAATTTCCTATTTATCTAACTCTATCCATTAAAAATAGAAAAATATATATCCATAATTGCGCCGTGACTCCCAAATATGCTCGCCCCCCAAGATTTCGCTTGACGGGTATTGTTATATTAAGACGGTTAATTACCGTTTCAACAAGAATATAAGTCATATTTACTCGCTCCAGTATGAGATAATATTGAGATATTCGGCAAAAACTAATGGGAGGTACTAATGAAAATCTTATCATATTCTTGGATTGTAATAATTTTTTACGAACAGATCTGCACACACTTGGCTGGTGCGAGTTCGAGCTTGAAGTAGAGATACAGTTTAATCGATTGTCATCTCTCATGCAGGATTGGCGAAAAAAGTGAAGATTAGAGGGATGAACTTTAGCATTTTTCATCGAACTAAATTTAAATTGTCATTGAAAGCTTGAAGCGAGGAAAAATACCATTTTAGTTCTATAAAGGTTTTGTTCAAAACTAATTGCATAAACAGTAGAAAAAGATCAATTATTAATGATTATTCTTATTCTCTTCCGGTCATTGCTAATAATAACAGCTGATATTAAAAGCCAAAATAACAAAGTTTATGGAATTGTTTTTAAAGTAAATAATATTCTGCAACAATTATTCATGTTAGTTAGAAGAACATCCTTTTAAATCATGTCTTTACTAAATGAAAGAAATATTTATTTCATAAATAGAAAAACAACTTTTGGTGCATGAAAACGTTAAATCCCTCAGCATAGTTATTTGTCAATTTTGCTCTCTCTTTTTCCCCTAAAATAGAGGTGCCATACATAACGTATACGAATACATCCAAAAAATCAAAAAGTAATACATCACGAAGAGTACTAGGCAACTCCGCCTCGCCTACCCATAGATAGTTTTCCCTCGAATATTGGACTAGGCTACTTACGGCTCCGAACCTGTCTTCTTTCCTCTCCTTTCTGTGGAACCGAGTTTACCGGAATGGTCAGCAACAAAAGAAGCCACCCAATCAGCGGCCCCATTGGCCTTTCTGAACACATGTCTCGCCTGGATCGCCATCCCATCAGCAACCATAGCCCGGATGTCTCTCAGCAACGGGTGGTAATCACCAACTCCACCCAATGCTTGTAGAATCCACCCAATGACCGTCGCAGAGTCACCCTCCAAGAGAACCTCTCGTCCTAGCAAAGCACACTAAATATACCTCAATCCCAACTAGGCCGCTCTCAACTCCGTCGCTAGCACTGAAATGTCGAACAAGCGGCAGCCCCTGGCCACGATCACCCTAGAATCGGAGCCTCTGACTACGAAGCCCGCACCTCCACATCTGCCGCCCTGCAAGATGCATCCGTCGAAGTTGACCTTGAAGAAACTCGGAGGTGGGGGCTCCCAGATGAAAAACACCATATGGGGCACTCCACGAGCGGAAGTAGCACCCCAAATGCTCCGAGCTATCAAAGGTCTATCCGAGCGGATTACCTGAGAGGCCACCACTGCCAGCTTCCGCACCCTCTCTACTGCCACCCCGGGTGGGGGACTCCTCTCGTCAAAGATCCATGCATTCCTCGCTAAACAGATCTGATAGGCAGTATAGGTCGCCCGCATTGCCTCAGGTCTGGACTGCAAGGACGCATCCAAGAATTGGAGTACCTGGAGAAAGGACGCTGCATGACTCCACAAGTTCATGGAGAAGCCTACCTGCTGCCAGATCCTCATGGCCCGGTGGCACTGGAAGATAGCATGGTCCAGCGACTCATCCGTCTGACACTCTGGGCACTGAGGGTGGATACCCATCTCCCTCCCGCTCAGCAGCAATCTCGTCGGTAACCTACCCCAGGCGACCTTTCAGAGGAATAAAGCCACTCTGGGGTGCAGCCCAAACCGCCAGATCCAGCCGAGCTCCATCCCCAACTGCCCTCCGCCTTGGACAACACAGTAGATGTCAGCCACCCTGACTCTAGCCATGCAGGATGAGCTCCACACCCTGACATCGGGGCAAAAGTGCCCCAAAATTGGGAGCGACCGAATCCGCTCCGTAAGTGGCTCCCCAAATAGCTGATCGATCTGGTCGGTATCCCACCCAACCACCTAGGAGAAGAAGGTCGCACATCCGGAGTCCCTCCTCGACCTCAACACTGACTAGGGTCGGCCATCGCCGCAATGGGAGCTCCTCCACCTAAGCGTCCCCTACCACATCCACACTCTGACCATCACCGATTAGCCACCTACACCACGATAGGACCAACGGCAAGTACCTGCATACACTGAAAATACAAGGAGATCCAATTGAAAGTTTAATCGGGCAAAGACAAAATATTAGCAACTTTGTTAAATTAAAGGAGGCTTGCATCAAATGTGGGAATTTAAATTTTAATAAAGTAATTTTATGAGTAGGGCTGCAAATGGGTTGGTTTCCGACCTAACCCAACTTTGTATTTTGGTTATGATTTTGGAACTGGAGCAAAACCATTAGCTAATTGGTCGGTTGGGTAGGATCCATGAAGAGGATTTTAGATCCAATGATTCATTCAGGTTGGATCAGGGTTAAATATTACTAGACCCAATTCAAAATTTTCATATTAGAGTCAAAATCGAGGTAGGTTGGATTTGCATTTTAACCAAACATCTAGCTATTCACTTATAATATTTTATAACTAAAATATAATGATTGATAATTAAATATAAAATCACAAAAAAATAAATAAAATTAAAAAGAGCCAACTTAAAAACTTGAATTTTTATCCAAACTCTTAATCTGATCCATGTAATTGATCATTCTGAAGTTTACAAGTTATGATTTTTATAAAAACTATTTATTGATATACTTGATAGCATTATATTTAAGAATCTACCAAAATAAATAATGAAATATGAATGTTAAAAATAAGGATGAATTAGTTTAAATGAGAATTCGTCCAATGAATTTAGAGAGATATTTAGAATGAAGGAGAAAAAGATTTATATGATTTGAGTTTTTCGACCAAGCTGAGTTAGGTTGACTTGGGTTGGGTCTATTTTTTGTTGATCTAAATTAGATCCGAATGATATGTGCACTCAGTCGGGTCGAATCAAATTGAAAATTATAAAATCCAAACTTGACCAAAAATTTCGATCATGTCCAATTTTTGAATCAAACCCCACTATGATTTTTAAATTGTCAGACCTAATTGAGCCAGAACCGAATTAGGTCATGGATCGACCTAGTCTATTTGCATCCCTCTTTACACGGTTCTCATTGCACTTAATGCTTTCTTGGTAATGTGACAAAAAGAGGTCGATAATTTGTAGTAAAAAATGAGAGGTCGATTAATTATAATATTACCAAATTAGTAATCATGGGCTTAATTAACTTTTTCATAATAAGTAGTTAGAATATTTTTAATGGGGACATTAGAGCTCCTCATTTAGATGATGGAGTCAATTAGTTGCTTTTATTATTGATCGAGTCAATTTGGTTAGTTGTTTTTGTTATTGGTCAAGTTAGTTTGGTCAGTTATTTTTGTTTTAGTCAAATCAATTGGGTTAGCTGTTAAGTCGTGTAATTAGATCGAGTGATTGGATCGATTTTGGTATGTAATCAATCGGTTGACTTAATCAATTGATTGAGGGTCCAATTTTGGTATGTCGTCAATTAATTGATTTGATATAAGACTTATATAAAAGCCACCCCTCTCATGAATTAGGAAACAAAATGATTGAATAAAAAAATTCTAGCCTTCTTTCTGCTTCTTCTTCCTCCTTTTCTTTACTTTCTGTATCCCTATAACCTCTTCTTTCTCCTCCTTGTTCTTTCTTTTTCTCTCTTCCTTCTGCAGTGGTCTGCCTCAGCTTGGTATCAGAGGCACAGCTTTGCCTCGGTCGCTAAAGCACCTCGATCTTGCAGCCCTACGGTTCGCACTGTTATGCTAGTCACCGGATCTTCACCACCCCCTGGGCTGTGCCCACGCATCCATCCCCGTCCCCGCCAACTTCCACCCTCTGTTCCCTCTCTCTCTCTCAGGGGAAAAGCCCCTCCTCTGTTGCCAAAGGAGAAGGTCGCTGCTCGTTCCCTCCCTCCTGTGCCAGCACCCCACCGCCACTGAGGCCTTCCCTCTCACCTCATTCCTCCCTCCTTCCGGTTTTCACCACAAAAAAAAGAGAGAGAGAGAGAGAAGAAAAATACCTCTTCGTCTTCCTCCGTCGCCGCCGCCCCCTGCGCTGTGCCTGCCTCCTCGCCGCGTCGTCGCCGTTGCCGAACTTCGCCGTCGAGCACCCCGCCCGAGCGCCGCCTCCTCTGCTTCTTCATCCGCAGAGCGCCACCGCAAGCCGCCGCTCCTCTCTTCCTTCTGCCCCACCGGCCGACGCCACCGCCCCGCCGTGTTCCGCCCCTCCAAGTTCCTTCCCGACGGCCGACCACAGCGTCGCCGGATCTCCGCCGCGAGCCGCCCCACAACCGCCACCTCACGCCGCGGAACCTCCCTCCTTCCTTATGGCCACCCGACGACGAGGACGAGCACCCACGCCGCCCGCCACCGATGCCCACCGGCCGAGCCCCATTGCCTCCGCCCGTGCCTCTTCCCTTTCTCGGCCTCCATCTCCAGCGTAGGACGGCGGACACAACCACCCGAGCTCCGCTCGTGTCGGCGCTGATTTTACCCGAGCCGGTTCCACACGTGCAGCACCCTTCCTCACCGCCAGCCGCCCTCCCCAACCCCCTTTCACACCACCCATCTTCCCTCTTTCACACGACACTCCCAAGACCCCAAACCCATTTCACCACTTCTAGCCCAAGCCGATGCGCCCACTCCTAGCCCAAGCCCACACGCCCACTCCCAACCCAAGGCCCACCTCCACTCCAGCCCATCAGGCCCCTTTCCCACAGCGTTCCTTTCCCTCTCTAAGACCATGTGTCTGCAAAAATTTTTCTAGCCAGATCTGCACTCGATGGGGTTAAGTTTTTTCCCACCTAGGAGGAGTTGATGGGGACATCAGAGCCTCTCATTTAGATAATGGAGTCAATTAGTTGTTTTTATTATTGATCGAGTCAATTTGGTTAGTTGCTTTTATTATTGGTTGAGTCAGTTTGGTCAATTGCTTTTATTTTAGTCAATTGGGTTAGCTATTAAGTCATATAATTGGGTCGAGTGATTGGATCGATTTTGGTATGCAATCAATCGGTTGACTTAGTCAATTGATTGAGGATCTAATTAGGGAACTAAATGATTGAATAAAAACTCCTAGCCTCCTTTCTACTTCTTCTTCCTCCTCCTCTTTCTGCGTCTCTATAACTTCTTCTTCCTCCTCCTTTCCTTCTTCTTCCTCTTTCTCTCTTCCTCCTACAGTGGTCTGCCATCAATTTTCTTGATAGTAGACTTGATTCATACTAGCCAAAATCATAAATAACAAGACATGCCAACATGATTATCACTTTTAGCATATTTTAAAATTGAATTTGAATTTCGAACATCAGCTCGCAAAATTAACATTTCTATTATATTTTAAATTTAATTTTAAATTTAAATTAATTAAATCATAATTTTTATATGTTTTCTTATGTAAGTATGTATCTATAAATACAATACAATACAACAGTAGCGCCGATGATTAAAATTTTTATTCTCATTTTTTTAATTTTTTTCCAAAATTTTCCTTTCTTTATTTTCTGTCTTAAAATATTATTAATCAAACAAACGGTGAACAAAGAAATCATGGAAAAGACTAGTGTAACCGTGGCAGTGGCCGTTATCTAGCTTGATAAATTAGCAGCTCACGGCGCGGCGGGCCGGCCGGCCGCCACCGTGACGTTTCTCATTTCAATCCATTCCATTGCCTTCGTTCGTGATACGCGGTCCGCGAGATCGGCGGGAGGAGATTGCGGTAGGGCCGGATAACTGGATAAGGCATCCCTTCGCGGCGAAAACGCGATCCCCTTATCCTGTATCTTCTTTTCATTAAAATTGGCAATATCGAGTCCGAAAAGATCGGACCAAAAATCCGATAAATCCATTAAAATAATTTACTTTTTCAAGGGAAAAAGATTTGGATGTAACTGAGATCGCCGCCACTTCTCAGCTCTTGTCGTACTTTCTTTCTTTCTTCTTTGCTTAAGATTGTCGTACTCTCTTTCTCTGGCCTTGTTTCCTTCCCATCGGCCTCTTCGCCTAGGGATTGACATCCTTGGAGATTATAGGATTCTGGTTGGGAAGTCGAAAGACTCTCTAACGAGGAGGGAAGAGACGCATAGATATAGAAAGGCTTCGGGTAAGTTTTAGAGACCATTTTTTCCCCTTTTCCTCTCTTTTTGGTTTTTTTGATTATTTTAAAGAGATCGGAATGTGAGATTTGGGTTCGCCTTCGTTTTATAGTGTTTCTTGGAATAGAACGAGAAGATGCGACATGCTTATTCATTTTTTTATTCAATTTTTTAATAATCGTTGCATGTGAGAACGTATGGGTTGGATTATTCTACTCTTTTTACATTATTTTTTTGGTTGAAAAAGGAATTTTTGGTTTGTAAGACATGACTTTTCCCCCATATTCCGCTTTCTTCCTGATTTTTTTTCCTGAGGCGCGGAACAAGGCTAGATTCATGTAATATTCCATGTTTTGCTCCAAAAAAAATGATTCGGGCAGTTGTTAATGTTAATCATTTGCGCCATTCTCATTTATGCTTTGATTTGTTTCCCATTTTATTGGGGAAGGCAGAAAAGGGACAATAATCTAGGCTGTAAGGGACATTGAAAAGGACATTTTGTGCTTAAAGTTTGGATCTTGATGTTATCTGGAATATGTGTGCCCTTGACGAAAAGGAAAAGCTGAACATTTCTCTCATCTGTCTCTGTCTTTGTCTTTGTTTGGTGGGCCTCTTCGATGTTCGTTTTTAACTATGAGAAAGCATCTTTCTTTCTTTTTTAACTTTGAGAACACATCAACTTTTCTTAAAATTCATTTTTTAGTGATCCTGAATTTACTGCTCAGGGCTTAAATACTTTGTTATTTGTGGTGCCATCTTCAGGGAACAAGTCGTTATTTATTATTCGATCCCTTTCTTTTCTAGAACTCTTGGGTTTCTTGCATGTTTGGTACAATAATTTATTTAGAGGAGTCAAGGAAATCAAACCATTTCATTTGAGAGGTTCCAAAAGTGCTTTTGCTTGTGCGGCAGTCATAACAATGACCACAAGCAACAAGCTTTATTCCGTGTACCTGGATTGGTGTCTACGAATCTTTTTTCACCATCACTGGTTGGTACTTAGCAAGATAAATGTTCTGTTTGTCCTTGCCTTTTCTCAACATGCTTGTTTACTGGCATTTTCATATCATGGTAATTTATTTTTTTCCCCCTTATTATAGCCACGAAGAAATATATTTTTTACTGTCTTCTCTTGGTGTGCTCTTAATTCTTGCCAATGTTTTGTTGAAATAGCTTTCTTAGTTATAGACCTATCTCATTAATTTCTCTTGTTTGATATGGTCTTTTATCATCAAGAATTGCAGTTTCAGCTAGTTGGCATTTCATATTCTTATGACTGCATTGCATGTTTTACTGCTATATGTCTTTTAACTGGCTACTTGATGTGTTTCATGTATTGCATTGTCATTTTTACGACGAAAGCATGATTATGACCAACAGCCATAATCATTCTAACTGGTCTCACTTGAGGATTAACCTTGATTCACATTCCATGGTCATGTTGCTTGCGAATAATCTTTTGCTCATGCAGAATGTATCAATGCTTCTTTTTCATGCCAGTGTAGGACAGGATTTTAGCAAGCTAGCGTTTAAGTATTCGGAGTTAGGGATCTTCTGGGCTATTTTCTTCTATAGTTAATGCAATGGAAGGAGGTGTTCATAAAGCGGACAAAACGGAATTTAAGGAATGTTTTAGTTTGACATGGAAGCACCCGTACATTCTTCGCCTTGCATTCTCTGCCGGCATTGGTGGTCTTCTATTTGGCTACGATACAGGTACACAATTCAACTTTAGTTGTCTGTTCAGTGTCATATTGAAAGCATAGCACTTCTTTGTTTTCTCGGTGAGGTTTGTTATAAGCTACACATTGCAAAGTTTAATTGTTCATATAATATGATCTGATATGCATATTATGGTTGAGAGATGGTGAAGGCACTTTAGGACATAGTGGTCCAAAACATTGATCTTTCTTTAAACAATTTCTTCAAGGGGATAACGGATCGGGCTTTTCCCATTGGTCATACCACTTTGTAGCAACTGGATGGTCTGGGTTCAAATCTTGGACAGTGCATCCCCTAGTATTGGGACCTAGGTAATTACACTGTGGATGAGCCTTCCTTTCTCAATTTTCTTTAAAAAAAAGAGGTCCGGTTGTCAATGACCTCTTCTTTTTCCCTAAGTTCCAATGTATGGATAATTTTTTGGTAATGCTATCCCCAAGGATTTGCAAATAGATTATACTTCTGCTTTGATGTCTAGGTTGAAAGAGCCCATTAAGGCACAAATAAAAAATTTCATTGTGTGCACAGGATCTACTGCCCCATTTACTCAGGTGGAGCCTTCTTCTCTGCTTATACATGTTGTTGTGCTTAAGGAAAGGTAATGCTCAGTCATTGACACCACTATGGACTGACAGGTTGGGTTTAAGAAGTGAAGGTTATAACAAAGCTGCTGGCCACAAAGGAAATTTTATGCACACTTCTGGAAGTTATGAGTTCTACACTTTTTTTGGATATTTTATTAGGAAAACTGTATGACTTGCTTTATCCAAGAAAAGTCCTAATTCTTACTTAAATTCTTTCTGGAAGCTGCCAATTCTTGCTGTTAGGACTATTTGCATATGAATGTAAGAAAAAAATGAAAGAAAAGAAGAGACTATAAAAGATAGCAAGTGGATCTTCAACATGTTTATGATTTCTCAAAAATGAGTGAATTCGCTTTATGGAATTAAACGCTTTATTCTAATAAACACCAGATAGGAGAATGTTAAGTATCAGACTTTTTTTCAATTTAAAGTGGGACATGGCCCAGAGCTGAAGAGGTGGCCATTGTGGTGCCTTAGAATAGAATCTACACCATAATGGAGCAGTCCTTTCTTTAAATATCTAGACATCTTTCATTGCTAAATGACTACCATGATGTTTTGGCAGATAAAAGTTTATCATTATCTCTTCATCTCTTTGTATGCTTTTTAAAGCAGCATGATATGTTTTCACTCTGGAATTGTACAATTTTTTTGAATTTTATGTTCGGATGCCAGACTATCCTCTGGCCAAAGACATATAACAGTTTGAGTAAAAAATGTATGTACTTTTACCCTTTTAGCTGTAAATTTGTTTTCAGGCTTTTTGCGTGATTTCTCTTCCAAATGTGCATGATAATATGCATATTATAACGGTAAATCAGTTTTGATAACTGTCATGAAATAAAACCTATCTTCTGAATTTAGGCATATAAATCTCTATACGGGCTCCCAAAACTGCCATCTATGCTGTCCTTTAGAAGAAATCCTGTCCTACCAAACAAGATGTCATGCCCATGTCACCAAATATTGGTGGATAGAATGTGGTTCAGAGGTGATGAGAATGCTAGATCTGGTGCCTTAGTAGAAACTTCTTTATGCATGTCTGAAAGATAGCCTTTTCATATTGTTGGTCTAAAACATTCTGCAAATGTTTTTTGGAGTAGAGGAGGTAGTTGTCCATTTAAAAAAAAATGTTCACATCAAAGTTATCAGGTGATTCTAATATTTCACTGCATTAGGGATGTCCTTAACTTTTCTTGTGTTGGTGGGCTCTCTGTTATTTAAGCATTCTGCCGCCAGATGAACCTAGTTTGATACTGCACGCTCATATTCAATCTGGTATCTTTTTGTTGATCTTTCTAATGTACAAACTTATTTCATGGGCCTCTAAATTTGTACAGGCCTAATGACTGCATTATATTGTACACAATGTACACATTTATTGTTGGACTATTTAATGCATGTCAGAGAACATGTAGTGTTCACTTTTTTTGCTGTATTTCTGCGATGCAATCTGGTATCATTCCTGTGTGTCCAAATAACTCATGGATTATTGGTGCATGGATTCAAAATTTTCGCTGATTATTGTTTTAGGTGTCATATCTGGAGCACTTCTATACATTCGTGATGACTTCCAACAAGTCGATAGGAGTACTGTACTGCAGGTTTGCTCCCTTATGTTCATGATAATTAATAATATGATTTTACAGAATTTGTTATAGTAGATCTTTCCCAACCTATGCCTCCTCCCAGCTTACGTGTTTGACCCATTACTTTGTCAATAGGAAACCATTGTGAGCATGGCTGTAGCTGGAGCTATAGTGGGTGCTGCTTTTGGTGGATGGATGAATGACAGATTTGGAAGGAGACCTTCAATATTGCTTGCTGATGCGCTCTTCTTTGTTGGTGCTATTGTAATGGCTGTGGCACCAATTCCTGCAATTATAATCCTAGGGAGAATCTTTGTTGGCTTAGGAGTCGGGATGGCTTCTATGACTTCTCCTCTTTACATTTCTGAAGCTTCTCCTGCCAAAATTAGAGGTGCCCTTGTTAGCACTAATGGGCTACTTATTACAGGAGGGCAATTTCTGTCCTACCTCATAAATCTGGCTTTCACGCGGGTAATTAGACAAATTTCTCCCTTTCTGTTGAAGTGTTGTTCCCAGATGGTAATAATAGTACTGACATTTCAACTCCTTTTTTCCATTTTTTGGTGCAGACAGCAGGAACTTGGCGCTGGATGCTCGGTGTGGCTGGACTTCCTGCTTTAGTTCAGTTTATATTGATGCTGATGCTTCCCGAGTCACCTAGGTGGCTGTATAGAAAGGTAATAATATATTTCCTCTCATATCCGGATGTGGTTTTTACTGACATTTTTACATACATTTTTGTACAGCTTTCTACTTTCTGCTGTTTTAATCTAATCCTTATAGAACTTTTCATTTGTTCTGTCCAGTATTTTGCTGCATGATAGTGATCATGGATTTTCTCTTTATTTTTATTTTTTATTAAACAGGAGAGAAAAGAAGAAGCTGCAGAAATCTTGAGGAAGATATACCCTTCTCATGAGCTTGATAAAGAAATGGAAGCTTTACGGTTATCGGTTGAAGCTGAAATAGCTGAGGAAGGTTCTGTTGATGGACATGGCATGTTCAATAAATTAAAGAAGGGAATGGGTAGTACTGTTGTTCGCAGAGGGCTTGTGGCAGGCATTCTCGTCCAGGTAGCTCAGCAGTTTGTGGGTATCAACACAGTTATGTATTATAGTCCCACGATAGTTCAATTGGCTGGTTATGCTTCCAACAGTACTGCATTGGCACTTTCTCTGATAACCTCTGGTCTCAATGCCTTGGGCTCTATTGTCAGTATCTTCTTTGTTGACAGAGCAGGAAGGAGAAAGCTGCTACTTCTCAGTTTGATTGGAATCATTACATGCTTGGCCTTGCTAGGTGGTGTGTTCTTTGGAGTTGCTTCACATTCCCCAGCAGTTGAGTTGACGAATCAGGTCAGTGGAAACTTAACTTGCCCTGATTTCAAGCCAGCTTCAGGCACAACATGGACATGTATGAATTGCGTGAAAGCCGCTGCTGGGTGTGGATTTTGTGCTCATGATGGGAATAAAGTAAGTACCTCAGCTATTTTAATTGTTAAGAACCTTCGTTGAATGATCATCAATAAGCTTTAGTATGTGATTTGTTCAATTGGATGTTTTTAATAAGAAAGCGTTACTATCATCAGTTAAATAACGCAAACGTGGAATGCTTTTTCTCCAACCGGACTCTGGTCCAGTTGTTGGCATTCCTCATAGCGCATGGGCCAGGGAGAAGCCCCATGTGAAATCCCAGATGGTGTCAATGCCTTGGGGTGAATTTTCATTGCCTTAACACACACATCTTGACATTGGATAAATTTAACTACTGCAACTAAATTTGATCATAAAAAAGATGTAATGGCACCCCAGTATCTCTGTAGAATATAACAGGCATATGCTCTTAGAGAGTGATGCTCAAAATGTTGCACTCCAGTCTTCTTTTTACTAAATTGGCTTTATCTATGTTGCATGAATGTCCATGTCGATAGAAGAAGGAAGTATTATTTAACTTCATTTTAGATGCGCATATATCTAGAGTTGTTAGCATCAAAGTTTCAAATTATCTTATCCTGATCATGCCTTATTTGTTGAACAGCTTCTTCCTGGCACCTGCTTGACATCTGAATCTGCTGGAAAACAATTCTGTGAAGCAGCAAGCCGTGAGTGGTACACTCGAGGCTGCCCTAGCAACTTTGGCTGGTTGGCTCTCATCAGCCTTGGAGCGTATATCATCTCCTACTCTCCGGGCATGGGCACTGTTCCTTGGATTGTCAACTCTGAGATCTACCCACTGAGATACCGAGGAGTCTGTGGTGGGGTGGCTGCGGTGGCGAATTGGATCTCTAACCTGATTGTCACACAGACATTCTTGAGCTTGACTGAGGCTTTAGGCACTGCACCAACATTCCTCTTGTTCTGCTGTATTTCTGTGGTTGCATTTGTTCTCATTTTCTTGCTTGTGCCTGAGACCAAAGGGTTGCCATTCGAAGAGGTGGAGAGGATGCTGGAGAGTAAAAGCTACAAGGCTTGGAAGAAGAGCTCGGTCCGAGCTCAATCTTAGATATCCATGTTATTATTGAAAGTCTGTTCTATGTTGATAGTATAATAATGACCGCTTTATGACCTTATGATTTTCCTCCCTGAAATGAATATTTCAAACGCTGATGACTTGTTCGGGAAATATGGAGTTCAGAGGAATTTGGTACTGATAAGTTGTTTCTGCTGGATGGCATTCCATTGAATAATATACCTGATACAATATCATGGTCTCAATATTATTAGAGAAGTTTAAAGGAGGAGAAACAACAGAGCTAAATACAGTGTTTCAGGGCTGCTTTACCATGTATCTATACTAAGATATGCCAGATCGGTAACGAAGATCATACCGGCTAACGTCTAGTTCGGCATGACTCAGAACGAGTTCTAAATATAACAACAATTGCTCCCTCTCACAGGCCGCAGCCAGGTAGTCTCTTTCTCCCCCTCAACGATAAACAAATTTGATAAAACAGCTAACTATTTAAGGACAGAAGAGAGTGTATTTTTAGATAATAAGGATTGGCAGGGGGAGAGAGTTTCTTCTAGAATAAGAAAAAAATAAGATAATAAGGAAGTCCTTAGACTATATAAACAAATTTATTTTTAGAAAAAATACCTGTGTATTCTTCTAGGTTGTGCTTGGATACCAAATAGCTAACTACCCTCTAAATGGATTTAATCATATGTATCCACTTTCTAACTAACTAATCAACAAAAATGTTATTCCTTACTTATTTGGTGCTCCCATATTTAGTAGAATAAAGTTGTAGAGAAAGTGAGAAGAGGGGGAGAGAGAGAGAGAGAGCACTGGATGATTAACTATATTTTACCATCTTTCCTGAAATATAGTTGTCTAGGTTAGGTATCTTTCTGAACATTTGACCTAATAAATCTATCCACCAATTTTTGAATGGTGCTAAGTTAGTCTTCAAGTGTTCTTAATTATATATACATACTAAAACTATCATGTTACAAAGTTAAGTAAAATGGTGTCTATTACTCATTAATTTTTAAATTTTGAGTCAGATAATATTTCTTTTTTTTTTTCTTACATACAAAAGTGCAATTGGACGCGAATATGGATATTGGTACCAAATTTTTTTTTATTTTTTTTAAAATCTCTATCATCCATCTTCATTTACTTCGCCCCACTAACCAGATTATATTAGCCCCGATGCTACATTACAGGGACGAATTTTTTCACCCCTTTATCGAATTAAACAATTATTTATAGTAGCATTTTTGTAATTTAAGAAAGATATAAGCTTTCATGGTAATGGCAAGTTTAAAATTTGAAGAACAAGCATATAGTTTATTTTGAAGGGAAAAGAGAGAAGGGGTTAATGATTAATAATCCATCCCCTCTCTTTCCTGTCCCTGTCTCGCTTGCCTCCTCCCTCGGCCCTCCCGACCGCTGTTCCCAGCGATATCACCAAGTTTTAGCTTAATGCCTGGGGAAACATAGACCCTAGGGACAGCCACATCTCTTGCTTTCGGGCCTTCTCCCTTGGAATCACCAAACCGGGCTTTCGCTACCTCCGCCGTTACTTCCATCTCTCTCCGCATACTAAAAAGGCCATTGCTCATTAACCTCCCTCTCTCGAGTTAAAACATCTTGAACCTGGGAATCCGCATGGAGTAAAGCATTTATTGATCAGAAGTATTTTTTTTAAAAAAAAAAATTCTATGTTCTGGTGAGTCCAACGAACCCTTAATATAAAGTTGGTAAAAACTAAATTAAACGTGCAGAGATTCAACTTCGTGCAGCAAAAGAAGAGGAATCTCCCACCATCACAGGCTTTCACATGTACCTACCGTGCAAGAGTAATAGCCTCTCCTTAAGGATAGAAATTTATGATCAATCTGACATGCAAATGCACCGCTTTTAGCGGTTCTAGGTTTGGCATAAATAAATTTAGGCAATAAACTTGTTAACCCTCCTAGAATTATTTTTTTTAACAAATCAAATTTATGCTTAAATCTTTAATTTATTTAACCCGTTTTGACTTATTTAATAATTGAATTGGGTCATGACCTAGCTTATTTAACCTATTTAAGAGTTGTTTAACCCATTTAAAACCTACTGAACCTGCTGCTATCCTATTTAAACCGGCCAGCCTAACCTGTTTAACACATGATGATATGTACTTGGTGATTGTACATACATGATGACATGTGCTCGGTGATTGGACACTTTTTGGCAAAAAATTTTATTATAGCACGTGCTATGTGCCACATCATCACCCATATACTACTACGTCATATATATTCCACATCATCATCTATATGCCATATCACTAAAATAAAAATTTCTATTTGTTATGCCACATCATTACCCATATGCTGACAATGATGCCAGCAAGGAAAAGAATGCCACACCATCACCAACCAGCCATGCAGTCACCGATCTAAGTGATTTATGCCACGCAATTGGCCATGTGATCATCAATTAATGCCAACAGGGATTTTCAGTAAGAGAAAGAGTCTAGAATCGGAGGGAAGAACGACATTAAAATAGTGGCAAAATAATAGGGACCAAATTTGAGCTTTTGAAGTTTAGGAACTTAATCCAAACTAAATTTGGAGGACTAAAAGCATAATTTACCCTATTATTTTTCTACTTTGATAAAACATTGGCTATTGTTAGGAGAGAACATAGGGTAAAAAGCATGAAAAAAACTCAATTTCTAAAGAAGGCTTTTAGAAAGCTCATCATGTTTCTTCCAAAAATTGTTGGCTTCAAACATTCAAAGCCAATGAATGTATGCCTTTGAAGCCCACTTTGTCATAACTGAGGATCTTATTCAAAAAAACTAGTCTGAAGGTATTATTTAGATTACTTGACTCTGTATAATACCAAGATCTACCCAATACATAGCTTATGTGGGACTAAACACATATTTGCACATGTCCTCAAATACTCATCCAGTTTAAGCCCTAGCATTCTCACCAACCTAGGAATTCAACTTCATCCAAATCTCATCACATGTATCACAAACATCATAAGTAGCTCGTGGTCAATTCAAATAAGCCCATACTGCAGTGTTTGCTAGTTGACATGAGTCATGAACCAGGTTTGCTCTGATACCATTTATAACAATTCAGGACCTCATCTAAGAAGGCTAGCCAAAAAATATTATTTAGTTTCCTTAGTCCTGTATAAGTACCTAAGATCTACTTAGTGCATAGCTAATATAGAACTAAACACACCTCTTGAGTCCTCACATGCTTTCCAAGTTTAAGCCTCAGCATCCTCACTAGGCTTAGAATCTAAATCCATTCAAATCTATTAACTAGTACCGCAAATCCAATCATTAATATTCGAATCAGCTAATGGTCAATCTTAATTGAATTATGCTAGAGGATCCTCAAGTACATATAGGACATAGCTCGGATATGCTTTGATATCATTTTTTACATTCTAGGACCTCTAAAAAAACTAGTAAAATGTGTTTTTTGAAGTCCCAACAATGCATAAATACCCAATATCCATTTAGTACACAGCTAATCTGGGACTAAATACATGTAAGAACTATGTCTTGTGACATATTTTCATTGTGCGCCTTGCAACATGCCCCGAAACTAGAGACTCTTAACCACAATAACCGTCAAAACCGATCACATCTTTCCGTAACCTTCTTCCTACCCACCGTGAAGCAAGAAAGAATAGTTATATAAATGTTGAGTATCTATTTTACAATCAGTTGGCCTCGGTCTCACTCCCCTCATAGAGACCTCTAAATCAGCCAACAGGTTCGAGGGTGGAAGCTGGTCGACCTATTCTCCGTTAGGGACCGATGCTAGCCTAGTCAGACCTTGTACAGCCTTGCAAAGCCAGTTCAACCGACGGGCATGCGAATGAAACAAAGGCCTCTCAGTTCCCCAAGCGAACAAGGCTCACATCATCATTGAAAGTAAAAGAGTTTTAATCAGCTCAGAGGAAAGGCCACTGCATTGCACTCTCCCATGTGCTGTTAACATTTGTTACTGCTTGATCTCAATCTTATGCACTGATTTTGATCAGAAGACCAATAACTTCGAGGAGATATGATTGCAGGGTCTTGCAAGTCAATAGGTGATGTCGGAAAACAAAGGCAAGGACTGATTCACTTGGCAAAGAGGAACGAGGAAAGACATGGATTCCTAGCTTCACGATAAGATGGCATTCTTAATTTGTAGATTTAAAGAGAATAAATGTTTTATAAGGTTTATTATGTTCGTAGCTAGGCCTGACCCAGTAACCAATATGCCGGAGCAGTACAAAGCGGTACGGGCCGATTCTGTTAGCACAAAGAAGCAAGAGAGGAAAAGACCTGTAGCCGCCATCGAAGAACCGCAGAGGGGCAGCAGAGGCCGGAAGAACGGTAGAGCCTGCAGGAAGGCGGGGGTGCAACAAAGGCCAAAACTGCGACTTTTTAATTTTTAATTTGGAGATTTTAAGTGAAGTCGGCAAATTTTTTTACTTAAAAATTTCTAAATTTTTTAATTCGAAATTTTTTTAATTAGTTCTCTTCTTCTTCCCCGACTCCGCCCCGACTCCGGTGGAGAAGAACTGGCCAGTTCATTTTGGCCAATTTCAATATAAACCGGAACTGTACCAATCCGATAGACGACTGGTATGCCTATTAGATCCGGTACGGCAAGCCTTGATTCGTAGGATTTCAGATTATTATTATTATTTATTTATTTATTTTGAGTGAGTGAGAGAGAGAGAGAGAGAGAGAGAGAGAGAGAGAGAGCAACTCCACAAGTGAAGCAGCTTATGCTCTATACAGAAAGAGTACTGCCACCGTGTATTTACCAAAAAAAAAAAAAATCACCTCTCACATCACTGGGAATGAAGCAGTTGGAGATTCGCACCAAACACCGGAAAGTCGATGGCGTCGGTCAAGCCCCCACCTGCACCCAGCCTTGAACTGAGCAATGATCTTTTGTTTAGGTCATATGAAACTTTTTGAGGAGAGACTTCATTTTGAAGCTGCGAAACCTTGTTGTTCGCGTTGATCATTTGTATCTCTTGCCAGAGATCATGCAGGGTGATGACAGCCTAATAGCAGTTTATGACCTTCATGGTCATAAGCCTGGACCCCTAGTTATTACCAAAGCAGTTTTACGCGACACAACTTTTGTAGTCGTCCATCAAACAAAGCATGCCTGCTTCCATCAATGCTCGTTGCATTTACATTCACAAAAAATCTAACGTCAACAAAGCCAAAACAATCAGAAAGAGGGTGGACGGGCACTAATGGACTCTTGAGTGCTACTCCGACGCTAATCAACGTGCAATCTGCACATTTTAGATATGTCCCTAATTCCACTAGTTAATCCAGAACTGCCAGAAGAAAATAAATGGAAATACAGGTAAGTCAAAACTAGAAATATCATAAAGTTGTAGACGACTTTTGTTTGGGATCCATAGCACATACAATATCCGGATACAGAAAACAGGTTGTTCTTCAGTAGGATTCAAACCCCTCTCTCGAAAGAGTAAGTACCTGCATAACTCCCAAAAAATGGGAGTTGATAAGTCATCTGCAGCAATCACACACTGTACCGACCACCTCTGCTTGATTTTTCTCTTCTTGAGTCGTCCTGTAAAAAGCCAAGAACCGAGAATGTAACATAGGATCTGAAACATGCTAACCAGAATCAAACAATGACAATGGTTATAGAAACTTAATCATATTTTCAGCTCATTTTGAGATATTTTATGAATAAAATGATGAAAAGAAAAGAAATACATTGACTAGCTGGCATCGATGAATCGAACATGAACAATATTCCCCAATATTATGAATGATGCATAAATTTCTAGGTTCTGAGACATACGTGGAAGCTGTATACAATCTTATCATTGCAGTCAATGATTTCCTTCCATTTCTTCCCAATGCTCATCTGCATGGTATCAAGAGAGTAAATTTACCGAAAAACTAAATGGTACAATTTCAAAGAGAGCTATATGCTTCAGTAAGAATAGTAATACCAAAAGTTTTTAAACAAGAGAATCAATAAAACACATTCATTTATATGTTTGAAAAACAATCACAAAATCTCATTGTGAAAAAAAAATCTCATCCTTTTTCCCTGTATTTTTCTTGCTTACCTAAAGCAAGAAACCACAAGGACAAAGCAAGAAACCACAAGGACAACTAACAACAGAATACGACGATGTAAATCCACTTGCATCAATTTGAGTGAGCAAACATGGAATAAGAACTCATGGGAATTCACACTTTGGCAATGATGATTATGCAAATTATCACTTCCCAATTGGTAAACCAGTTTAACGTGTTTCATTCTCTGAAAACTAAAAATATCCTCAAGATTTTTTATTATTGTTCAAACTTGGAGAACACAATCTATGAAGAATATGAAAGGTTGTATTAGTTAAGCACTGAATCAAATGTTGAAACTTCAGAAAAATTGCATTAAAAGAATGCTTCACATAGCTGTCAGCATAAGGAACATGCACCAAAAGAACTAGCAATGCTTGATAATTTGATCAACAGCATCCTCACCAGTAATCGTAATAGTAATGTAGTGGTAGAAATAATAACAATTCTACCAGAACAACGACAACATCAACAGCAGCTCGCGGTAATTGTTACATATAGGTGAGGAATCCACCACAGGATCATGATTTTGTAATACATAGTTTTCGCACTTGAAAAACAAAATGGCTTTAAGCCCCCTAATCCTTGGTGATTGTTGATGTATAGTCAAATCTCAGGATTTTGATGAAGAATCACGAGATCATGATTTTTGTAATACATTTACTGCAAGAAAAGATCTTGAAAAATGAACTAGAATTTTGTTAATAAAGTCTTAGCAGGTTGACATTTTAATCCTCCAATCCTTAGTAATGGTTGACCTATAGGTAAATCCAATGGATTTTGATGAATCCCAAAGGTCATGATTTTGTAAGATATTTACTGTAAGAACAAGTCGCTATAACTAATCAATTGCTTGATAGGAACTAAGGAGCAAAACTTTGCTTTATACACAATTTGATAACATAAAAACATAGAAGAAGAAAGTGTTGCTATGATTGCAGCATTATAATAATGATGACAGTAAATATTTCCAAGAATGACCAAAGCCATTGATGCAAGGTCCGTTGAACTGATACCGAGGCTCATAGCCGTCGGCCACTGGTGCGGTACCGTATGGATCCATACCATTCCGTACTGGGACATACCGAAACAGAAAGAGGGAGGGAGAGAAAGCACCTTCCATCCAAGTTCGAAGCACCTCCGGAGCCTCGGCACCACCCACCCAGCCAAGCAACAAAGGACGAGAGGCCACCTTTCCTGTTCGTGGCGTCCACTATGCCAATGGCAGCAACCAAGCAGTGAAGACAAGGGACTGTGTAGGACTTCAAGGGGGGAGAGAGAGGGGGGGGAGTTGGAGAGGGAGAACCGAAGAGGGAGAACTGGAGAGGGAGAGAAGACCTTCTTCTAAGGTTTCAATGGGTGGGTTGGGGAGGAGTTCGAGATGTGTGACGGGACTTGGGAGCCTTTAAAATTCTGAACATGGTCTTGAGAACGTTTAAAAGACCGAACAAGGGCCTTGGGGACTTTTAAAAGACTGAACAAGGCTGAACCAACTCCACCACCTAAGCCATTCCAATTCTTGATTGGTTCAGCCTGAACCATCCGATTAGGGTCGTTACAGCCTGAACCGCCCGTTTCGAGTTGGTACAGCCTCTCTTGGATTGATGTGATTATAATAAAGAGATATACAAGAGATAATTATTACATGCTCTCTGACTCCTAGTGGACTCTTGTACCAAAGTTGGTCAAACCATCCCATGCCTAGCAGGCATACCAACCCAAATCAGCAGCAGGTTACCGAGATGGTTCACTGATTCAGCTTAAAAAGAGGCCCGAACTGGTCTGAACTGAGCAAAACCAACTAGTTTCACTCAGTTCAGAGTAGTTCAAACCCCTTACCCTTTTTTCCTTTCCCTTTTTCCTTCTTTCTTTCCCTTTTTCCTTCTTTCCTTTCTTTCATTTTCTTCTTCTTTCTTTCCTTTCTTCCTTTCTTTTTCTTCTCCCTTCCTTTCTTTCTTTCCTTTTTCTTCTTCTTCCTTTTTTTCTATTAACATACCTATTCGAGTGGCTGCAACTCGACCTAAAGCCATTTTGACCATGAGTCAAACTATCTCAAGACAACCTCAAGTTACAACCCAATAAACAACTCAACCTATTGTACAATTTAAGTTGTAGGCATTCGAAGAAATGGGCTGGCACACACCTATAACTTGAGTTGCATGTCGCATCACTTACAAAACTTTAAATAGCCCCCAAGTTCAGATAAAACAAGTCAATTTTTGAATGGAACATCCGGACAAATGGGCTGGCACACACCCATAACATGAGCTGCATGACACACCACTTACAACTCTAAATAACCCCCAAGTTCGAATAAAACAAGTCCCCCACTTACAATCAATCTCAACTAAAACCAACAATATTTTCAAACAAATCTATGTAAACAGTTAACAACAAGGGCTCCATTCCCAAACTTGTAGATGGAATTTCAGTCTAATGCCTATCAGGGCCTCTGCATAGGCCTTCGTCCTTGGGGACTTCGACACCCTGATGGCACTAGGATATCTTCCCCTTCCATTTACCTAAAGTACCTCCATATGATAAAAACGGATATGATACTTGGAAATGGCTCCACAAGAAAGCAATTTTGAGATTTTGAAAGGATCTGACACACTGGATACATCGAACCCCAATGTAACATGGGATGGGCTGAAGCTTTTAGAGAAGTCCCATTACATTAATTTATAAAAGCTAATGTGAACAAACAAACTACAAGACACCATCATTCACAACAAATAACAACTTGTTTTTTCATAAAATAGATTTATTTTTCCTTAATACTTGCATTATTCGATAGTCATCTAACCTCAAACTATGAGTAGGAAAAGCATAAATTCAACAAGCTCATTGGTTGTACTGACAAATGATGAAGAAAAGACAGAATTTTTGAATAGTTGAAACTCAATAAGTAATGTATATGTCTGTTCTATAATATATCAATATACTATGGCCTACCTATATAAACAGGTTTCAGCTAAGAACTAACAAAACTACACAAAGAACCTAATCACACAAAACTCTCTACAATGCCCAGTAATAACTTTTCTTGGCTTCTTTATTTTGCTTCCATTTTTCTCTTTTGTGGATTTTTCCTAATTCTTTTTAGCAGACTTTGAAAATTTGAGCAAACTGTAGAAACCGAACTCAGACCAGTTTTAGACCCTTGCTAGTGACCGTGCTCTCTATACAATGGAAAGCCTTACAAATCAAATAGAAAAGTTAGGCCACAGCTAACTAAGCTAGAGAATCCAACCATAGTTGTCAAATAACCTAGGAGACTCTAGGTGATTGACCCTCCATAGCCTTGGTGATTAGACGACCGCCCAGATGGCGGATATTTTAAAACATTGAATAAATGATTTATACATTCACATACATTTCAGTTATTGATTAAAACTTGCATCTTTCTCAATAAATTATTTATATCAAATGATTGAAAGATACTTCAAAAACAATTAATGCATGACTTCTACTTAAAATATAATACTTCAATATAAACTTAGTTTACATTATTCTTGTTTTATATAAACTTAAAGAGCACAAGTATACGAGCACTAAAGATTATTGTTAACAAGATGATGTTGCTAGTATGGCAACAGTAGTAACACTAGTATGTTGGTACTATTGAAGATAAGATGAATAAAAGTAAAGCAAACTTTCTTCTTTCTGCAGCATATTACAGCAACAAAAATCAAGAATAAATATCAAAGGATTTCAAACCCAATTTTTTTTAAAAAATAGAATTTTTTTCTAAAAAACACAAAGATCCAAACTGCCCACAGAGGTGTCACAGTTTTTGTCAGCACATTAGCAGAACTAATTACCAAAGTATGTGCCAATTATCTCCAGTGCCATGACTGTTGCATCACTCACCTCCAATCATCCTGAACTATGCATCTGACTGTAATCACCACTGTTTTTGCACTGGAACTTTCAAGTGCCAAGAACTTTGCATTGACAACATCTAATTGCTCCATTCTACACATCAACCAACTTCACGTTTCAAAATCTATGCATTAGTCACCTCTAATCACCCTAAATTACAAAGTGTGTATCATTCACTGAAAGTGGATTGGACAGCTTTGATTACAAGACCTTCAACCAATCACCTCAACCTTCCCTAGCTGCCTATAGGGGATGGTAGCAATTGATTCCCTACCACTTAGACCTTCCCTTCTTGCCTTGCACCCTCCATCTTTCACAGCCATCAAAAAATATTTGGCAATAGCACAGACCTAAATTGTGCTGCCCATTTGCTACAACTATCCTCACCTCCTGCTATCTGCCTTCATTTCCCAACTCATCTTCATTATAAAGAAGCGCAAATGTTGTCTTCTTAGTTCTCATGCATAAGATAAGTAATTGCCATCTCAAAAATTACCATGAACTGAACTGAAGAGGTGGTAGGTGAGCCATATTTTTGATGAAACCTGATAACTACATATGTGTGACAAAGTGCTATTAGAGGATAAAATTCTGTAAGCTTATCAGCAGGACATCCAGTGTCAGAGGCCTGAAATTATTCCAGGAATCCCTTTATAGAGTTGAAAAGGTTGAGCCACATTAATACATGCATTTCAATCTAAAATTACAGACGGTTAGCCAGGTAGTCCATTGTGGAGGCTAGAGCAAGAGCTAGTAAAAATTATCAGAGTCTCCTCAAGAAGATTCTTCCAATACTCAGATGAACTATGCCTCATTATATGACATGCAATTTTATAACAACCACGACCAGTGTGATCTCAAAATAAGGTTTGGAAGACTAACTTTTGAAGTAGAAGTTTACAAGGGTAACATTCTAACATAAACCTTGCTACTAATATGTTCAAAATTAATCCAGAAAGTTGATCTTTTATGTTAATTTGGTTATCAATAGCAAGAATTGAAGTTTACAAGCTAGTTTATAGTTGACTCAGTAACAGTTAATAGTTTTCAATGGACCCTAACACACATCACACCCTTGGCATCAAATTTTCACTGACATCAAAATTGAGCTTCAAAACTTTTTCACACCTTTTATATGTTAGATCATGTTCAAGAATTACCATAAAAGAATCTATATTTTTTTCAAACAAAAATAAACTTAAACGTTTTTCTCACTTATCGCCTTTTCCATATTTTTCTGACATTTTAAAAACCTTTATGCAGAAAAGGTTTATCGCCTTTTCTGAAAAGGTTTTTTAAAAACCTTGTGCAAAACCATTGCATGTCACCTTGGACTGAGCTTAGTTTCAAACCTTGGTAAAGCCCTGTCTTCCCTCCCAATTTTAAGCTCCCTCGTACAGCTTTTTTTATTTCTTGAGCGCTCCATCTTTCTTATAAACTCTCTCAATTACACAGGTGGAAATATTCTCTTCTTTTCTTTTAAAATCTGAACATATTAAACACTTTTCAGCTTAATACTGCAACTGCAGAAGCCTAAGATTTCAACACAATGCAAACAAGGTTATATCGCATTTCTTTGTTTTCCATAGGTAAAGTATGCTATGAACATTTACGACAAGAGTTAATCAGACCATTGAAATATACTAAAACCTTGCTAAAAAGATCAATTTATGGCTTGTCCAGTCAATTCATCTTTGTTAAAAATTTCATTCTAGCTAAAAATACCAAAGAAAACCCCGATCAACACTCAAATACCTTTCTTAGGTCAACCCTACAAAAAATAAAAATAGGCAACACTCCACCAGATGGGGATTATCGCATTCATCGACTGCTAGAATTAAAAGTGGAGCTTAAATAAATAAAAACACATTGAATAGATGCAAGCAAACTTCTAAAATTCACCTTATCCTTTAAAGAAGTCCAATGATAATATTGAGCAAGCCAGCAAACCAAGTGAGTCTCATTACTCTCTCTCATTTACTCAAGTTCAAATAAAAAGGAGTCATTTGAACGAACATCTTTTCCATGAGGCTAAAAGGGGATATCAAACTCCATGCTCTTAATGTTCATTTATAAGTATAGACATCTTTTTTATCAATATTTCAGGGGCAAATACAACTTCTTTCTCTGTGAAGGTGCAAGCAAAGTAATCCCCTGATCGTTAGCAAACTTCTACCATTCTTCTTTGTCCTACATCAGTCACATTAATTTGATTACCATTACCATTACCATCAGCCATATTTTTAAACTTTAAGTCTTTTCCCTTTCTATTGCATATTACTCAACCGTTGTTTTCTTGCCGGATGTTACTTAGTCAATTCCCCTCTATAGTCAACATCTTAATACCAAACTCCAATAAAATTTTTAAAGATCAACTAGGTTGTTTACATAAGAAAGCTAAATCTTCTGCACTTCAACATCCCCTAAGAGAAAAAATCAAGCCTTCTATGATTCGTTGTCATTCCACATGTTGCTCTACCCAATCTAAGTAGCAATCATCGATACTCTAAACCATCTCAATCTACGAGGTCTGATATAGACACTTTTATATACTCTAATTTGTCATGCATGTTGATCTCAAAATCATCACAAAAGACCACTAAGACCACATAGATGCATCAATGACTCACCCCATTCTTCCTTGCCAATAACCATAACCATCCAGCATTGTCCCATCTATTTGGTCTTGGCTTTATGGATCCTCATTCCACACTCCCTTGCCCAACATCAGCACAGTACTTCTCTCTTTTAAAAAAAGAGACCTTAAAACTAAACATGTAAAAAGCATCAATATGAAGTGCTGAGGTTCAAATAAAAGAAGAGCAAAAAATAAAAAAAACTATAAACAATCTTATACATTACATCTTCAATACCTGGGCTTATAATAACAGTCATAATTCATAATTTACAGAATATAACACAAAATGTTATGTTCAACAGAACAATATCCAAAAGCTAGAGCACAGATTAGGTGTTTCACATTTTGCAGAAAAGATGCAATGTAATGATAGAATATTATTAATTGAAGCCCATTAAACTTCCTAAGCCGATTAAATAAAGAAAATAAGAACCTGAACAGCTTCATTGGTTGCTGTCTTAGTCCATAGTGCAAGCTTGTCCTGCCTCTGGCGCACACTAGCTACAACACCACAGATTTCCTCACTCTCATCAAACTGCTCTCCAATTAAAGCCATCAACTGCATGAATACATTATTCGTGCACCATGAATCAGTTGGAAAAAAAGGAGTGTGTGAAAACCATAAAGATTAAAAGCCAGTAAATTACAAAAGGGTATAGCCATTAATTGCAAGGTCAGTGAACATAGTTTGATACCTAGATAGTGCCCATATGAAACAGAAGAAACCATTATAAAAAAGGGGAATAAAAAACAAGGCCTTACCGTGTCTAACCACATGTTGTCAAGAGTGCCCTTTCTCCCACATGTTACAGACCACTTGCCCCCATTTGCACATTCAGGATCTTCCCACTTGGGTTCTATCCCGGTTTTGAAACAATGGAAATCAGCATTTGCTGGCAACTTGCTGGGACGAAATATCTGATCATACAAGCTAAGAAAGAAAAAAGACAAACACACATCAACTAGATATCAATGTTATACAAAGAATGGAGTCACTGGACTATATGGAGTATAAGCAGGTTTTCAAGCAAATTCAAGAAGGGGAGACTGATACACACCAACAAGATATAATATAAGTTCCACTACACGATAAATGAATTTAACAAAGCTAGGTGTTATTTGTTGGATAAATGGCACTCTTTCAGCAACTTTTCAGGTGTAATTTTCTGGTGGCTGGATGTTAATTCTTTCCAGAGGCTGGTACCTTGTCTTTGGACTAGCAAATAGCAATTTTTAAAGAGTTGCTGACTAAATCCAACCATACCACCACAGTTTACAGAATCCAAAAATGTTTCCAATAAACATTTATATCAAACAAAAAGCTAAACGTGACACTGAGTTCATTTCTCCATTGCCAGTCTAAAATAAAAAACAAGTGATAGCACTAAACAATTATGGTAGTTTAGTCGTCAATGCAAGTTTTCCAAATCCTCTCACAACCTGCACGACATGTTTAACTTTCATCCATCTGTAGAACCTTCAATAACCTCTGGGCTAAGATGCTAGCATGACTAGGTAAGAAAGTAAATGCTGGCCATGCCAACACATGAAATCAGTAATGATCTACATAGTTGAATAATAAAATATTCTCAGTTTAAAAAGCTCACTTGATCTATCCACTCTCCAGTGATGCATATTAGTATGAAGGCCCAATTTAGATACTATGTTGCTTTGAAGATAGACAGGCAAATAAAACTTGCAAATGCATTGGGATGTCAAACTAAATTTGACAATTGTGATTATGATAAATAACAAGAATGTCAGCAACCTACAAGAGTGTAAGGTAAGTGCCCTTAAACAGTTAAAGCATTTCAAGACTACCATGTCATGATCAATTATATAAGAAGACTAGTCTGCTGAGATATAGTCATCAATCAAAACATCCAAATCAATAATGCCACACTCATTGAAATTTCTCTACAAGCCAAACTAGTGGTACTTCAAAACCAATGCTTTGGGCACACTGAAAAAAACAAATCACCAAAACAGAAACAATATCTCAAATATGGATGAAGAAAAACACAAGCTGGAGGGTGACAACATACACCTCAGTTGTGAGAGGGTGTCACATCCAAGTCGGTCTCTTAAGGTGTTTTTGTTATTTTAAAATCAATTATGTTTGATTAGTCTGAGCAAAAGCTTGCTAGCTTATACACAATGTTAGTTATTTGTTCATAATATTGTATCGTGATCAATTTTACCTGGACAAATACTGTACAATTCATAGAATCTGCATCAAACATGTATTGGTGAATCGAATAGCATCCAATACTTCGATGCTTATCGAGTTCTTCGATTACAATTTTTAGACATTGATAAGAAATTGGAGACTTTCAACAATGAGTTCCATCAACTAATAATAATATCAAAATTGGGCTTTACTTCTCTAAGATAGGTCACGGAAATAGGCATTAGACCTTGCAAAATGTCATGTTCTTTATATCTTTGAACTACTTTTGGAGTTTTGGATGAGAAATTTGTATATTGAAATCCCTTCACTATATATAGTGTGTGCATACATATACATAACTACTTTTTCCACGTCCCTGTAACACCTCTTTCTTCCTCTTGTAGAGTCAAATGGTGTGTTTTGAATCCAATTCTTGCTTCATGTACTCCATGCAACATTGACAACAGTATGTTGCATTCTACATATTATACATTATTATGGTATCATTGTTGATTATAGAATTTTATGTTTGCAAGAAGCAACAACAACATGTCCTTAGTGAGTAGAAAGTATGTGATCAAAAGAGACATGAAACTTCTACTCCTTAAACATGATTTAAGTGATTGTATCACATTAAATCCACGATGAGTGCCATGCTAGCATGTTATCAGCTCAGTAACATTGTATACGTATGAATTATTGATGCCAACTTGTATTGATGCATATCATATCAATTTAATAGGCACCAGTACAATGTTTTTCTTTACTTCTTTTTTTTGTTTTAAACTTGTAGCTGACCATCCTAAACAACCTTATTTCTATTCTAGGTTGTCTGAAACTATTCTCTCCTTCTCTGTCTATGTTTGTAGCGACCAGACAAGATTATAACAGAAAATTATCATTCTAAATCAGACCAAAGGGTCAGAACCAGAAATAGTGGCGGACTTTATAAGCTTCCCACAACTGTTGTTATATGAGCTTCTTGTCTTACCAGCTAGGTGAGTAAGATATTTCAACATGTTGTCGATATGTTGCATGTCACCTATATTTTTTATCATGATTTTAAGATTTTCTATGCTTTTATTATGTAAAAATAATCATGTAACATTATTTTCTACAGCAAAGTACTCAAAACTATGCAATGCATCACTAGATTGATAATTAGCACGACTACGAATTATGGAGTTAGATTTCTGCATACTTGTTATTAACCAAATTTATACAATTGAACCATGTGTAAACATTAATATGAAGCTTCTGACAAACAGCCTACATTACCAAAAAAAAATAAAAAATGAATAAACATGCCAATTGCAAGTCATTTTACGGTATCACATATTTTCTATGGTAGTGCTTGCCAGGGGCGGCCCAATACATTTGGGGGCCTAAGGCGAATCCAATGAATGAGGCCTTTTTTTTTAATAATAATTTTTTTAATAAATATAAAATATTTAAAAAAATGATATGAAAATGGATAGCTATCAAGTACACTATTTCAACAAAGATACATGAATCTAACAAAGATAGGCAAGAAACCTTTTTAATTTAATATTATTTTTGAATGGAAGTGCAGAAAAGTAATTATCCTAAAAGAAGGGCCATGAAACTGATTAAATCACTGAGATAATGCTTGCAATATTGTTTATCATGTCAAGCAAGAGCAGAATAGGAAAAGGTCATCCCATGGCACTTCATGGTCAAGGTAAAGAAAAGAATTTGTCCAGAAAGGAGCTTCTCTATAAGAGAAAGTAGGGGCATTATGGGAAATTGACTCCATCTAATTAATAAAAGTCCCATCCCACCATCTCCCCTTCAAGTGAGTACCCAAGCAGCAACCGCAGCATCACAGCACAGCAGCCATTCAACCCCCTCCCTCCTTCTCTATCTACCACCCAAGAGGGGAGAAGAAACCGAGAGGAGAAAATTAAAAGAATCTCCACCCTCCAAGAAGTCCATTTCCAATCCCCCTTTCTTCCTGATGGCCCAGCTGGATCAGGAGTAATGTGAGGGAAGGAAAACCAAGACCAAAACCAAACAAGAGAAGGGATGAAAGATAAGAGTGGCTTCAGGCGTGTATCAAGCCAACCAAATCCCTCCTCTCTCTCTCTCTCTCTCTCCATCCAAAACAAAACTACCGTCCCCAACTTCCTAAATTTCCCCTCTGCTGGCCAGGAAACTCTCCACCTCCCTTCCATCAAGGGGGAAGACTCGTAGCCAGCCCCTATTCCTGTTTTATATGGGGCCTTTGCTTCCTTTTGGTCACGGTCAGACCCAAGAAACTTCCCTCCCTCCCTCCCTCCCTCCCTCTCTCTCTCTCTCTCTCTATACACCTCCCGGGGGCCTTCCATTGGCCCGGGGCCTTAGGCGACCGCCTCGGTCGCCTAAGGCTCGGGCCGGCCCTGATGCTTGCTAAATGTCAGAACAGTATGATGACTGTGCCAGCCCTTAATTGGCACAACAAAATACAAGATAATTTAATCTCTTACCAAAGTCAAGGCCCCATCATAATTAGATGTTAAATGATGAACTCTAATTTGGATGTTGTCAAAGACATTGTTAAGTATACCGGTATGAAGAAATTGCAGTACAAGAATAGGATGAGAAATCAGTAAAACAAATGAACATGAACCTCATTAATATGGAAATAGGAATCTTTTTTCAAAAAGCCAATGGCACAAGGGAAGGTGTTTAGGATTGAAATAGGCAAGTCAAAAACCTCAAATCATAAGGTGCATGCCTTATTGATATTTCTAGAATGTTTAGAATTCAAGAAAACCAATATGGGAATAGATAAGGTCGAATACAAGGATGATATGAGTGAACTTGCAGTCAATTTTAGTACATAATGTATCCCATATGCCAAACATACATAAAGAATAATGCCTAGCATTATTGTCTTATCTTAGCATGCCAATATTTCCAACATGTCTCCACACAACAGCGCAATGTTAAAAAGTGTAACTAAGATATGTGCACCATACATGGACCTCTTAGCTTGATAACATTGTTCTTGTAAAGGATCACCTACGAGCCTCGGCGATTTTTCAAAGAGACACACCTTAAGGCTCGATGTGAGATAATCCTCAATTAAGTCTTTTGAAACAAAAGTAGGAACACCGATCAAGGTAATTTGATGACACAATGTTTGAGCTATCTTCAGAGGAATGACATAGCATTATACATAAAATTAGCTCTATTACAAGAATAGACTTGGATCTACTCAAACTGCTGTTCCACTGAAATGGTTCAAATAGTTTCTCATACAAAATGAAAAACTAACAAATAAGCTAAAAGAATATGTTGCATTGTAATCAAATGATGCCAATCATAGAGGACTCTCAAGCCAGACTTACGAGGTCTTTCGTTGTTAAAAGCAGAATGCTCAAATATGTAAAAAGATGAGGAGAATATAAGATGTTAAGGGAAGAAAACTCAATAACTGTGATGTTTAAAGGGATTATATGAATCTCACTATGCAGACACGCACCCAGTGTAGAACATCATTGCATGTGATTCGAAAAACAACGTAAAATTACAAATATCTAAATTCGTAGCACATCCAGATGTAACTAATACCCTACCAAGATAACACTTTATTCCTTCTTAAAAATAGAAAACAAAAACCAAGATTGTAACTTTCCACCCAAATATATATATATATATATATATATATATATCAGACACCAATACGTTGAGTACAGGAATCACTGCATTGTAAGCAATCAATACAAAGTAACAAAAATCAATATCGGAATTCATAGATTTGTAATTAGGTCAAAAAAAATTAAATAAAACAAAATTAGCACAAATTATATGAATTTACATAAAGAAAAATCTCGCAGATAATATCAAGTCAAACAAGAAGCATCGCACTATAGCATGACCAATCGAATGTACCAAGAAAAGAAAGAAAAAGATCATAACAAATCCTACGAAAATCACACGCTGTTCCTCCAAAAATTCAAAAATTTAAAGAAAACCTAAAATCAAGAAGCATCATCTAGTGAAGCAACCAAGATAACTCTTTACTTCTTCTTCTTCGTCTAATATCAAAAAAAGATAAAAAGGAAAAGATCGAGAAAATATCACATGGATTTCCCACCAAGAAATCTGGGACACGGATCGCATAGGAACCCCCAGAAGCATCGCATCGAGACCAATCAAGATCGAGAAAAAAAAAAAGAAACAAAGGATTCTTGGCATCAAAATTTGAAACGGAGAAGAGATCTAAAACTAGAGAAAGCGAGAGAAAGACGGATGGATTCGAACAAGAGATAGAGAGACCGACCACCAGAATTCCTCGACGGTGTCGAAGGTGTAGACCTTTCGGAGGGAGGTTCCCCAGGCGGCGCCCTGCTTGGGTTTGGACTGGTTGTCGAACCAGAACGTCCACTTCCGCTCCAGCCGATGCGGCACCTTCTGCCCTCCCTCGCCCTCCCCACCGCTCGCTGCCACCACTTCCTCCGCCGCCTCCACTTCCGCCGCCATCCCTCTTCGATTCCTCCGCCTCCTCCTCCTCTTCTCTGGAGAGAGCACAAAGAGAAGAAATCGGGTCGGTCGGCTAGAGAAAGAGGAGGCGCCGCAGCTAAATAAAATAGGTTTTATAGATGGAACGAACGAGATATCGGCCTCGATTCTTTTATCGGTAACGGGCCGTCGCCCACCGATGTATCAGCCGGTATAAACTGATGTAGATGTATCCGAGAATATCCACCGTGCAATGCTTATAATTATCTGCCGAGATATTTCTCTTTTCTAGGCTCCTGTAACTCGTATTACTCTACGTCACCTGACCAGATAAATATATGACAAAATTTGAACATCCTTAATTCGAATTTAATTATACAATAATATTTACGTGCATTTGATAGAGGTAATTCGGCCCAGCCAACTTCATACTGCCATATACCTCCAAGACAGGACTTGGCTGTGTTGTGGTTCAAATATGGCCCGAGGGTGACCACGCTGGAGGAGTCGGAGGAGCCGTCGGAATGTGGAGGAAGAGGATGAGAGCCACCTCCTGCAGTCAGCGGTATACCTACACAAAACCTCACCGGTGTTTCCGGTGAGGGCCCTCCGACAATCAAGTTAGTATGGAACTCAATTGGTCCAGCCAAAAATCTCTTAGGCGTTACCTGTTGGGGTCCTTTATAGTCCCAATAGGAGCGCTTAGGTGGCGGAGGTATGACCTATTCTCATCATGAGTAGGAGTGGCGCACAGTCAGAGCTTGATTGTGGCGCACCGTAGAGTCCGTTCTTGGAAACGGTAAGGCATTAACACCCGTGGCAGGGTATGGCCCGTCCCCATTATGAGTGGGAGTGGCGTGCAGCCAGAGCTTGATTGTGGCGCGCGGTAGAGTTCGTTCTTGGAAATGGTAAGGCGTTGACAACCGCGGCAGGGTATGGCCGAAGTAGCATGTCGTGGTGGCGTCGCAAGGTATGACCACGTAGGAGGGCGAAGGCATGCACATGGATGCGGCCGTTGGTGAGGCCAAGCTCGTCGAAAGGTCGCATTAAGTATTTGGCGAGGTCGGCTAGTCGGGTGCTGAGGCTAGCCTAGCATCCCGGGTTCCAAGGTATGCTCAGTGGAGCGCCCCGAGCTTAAGGGTCGGGGCGTATTACTGGAGAGGGCATCCCGAACTCGATCGGAGCGAGTTGACGAATACAAGAGGCGCCCCAAACTTAATCGGGCGAGTCGGCGAATACAGGAGGCGCCCCGAACTTAATCGGACGAGTCGATGAATATCTAAGATTGAAGGAGCTTTCAGGGGAGCCTGAGGTCGGGTTGATTCTGGGCCGGACCGAGGACACCTCTGGTCGGTGTTGGTGCCTATTGGGCCGAAATTGGGTACCCTTTTTATTGTTGGCTGTACGATCCATTTTGCCCCCCATCAGGTTGTATTTTATTTTAAAATATATGCCATATTTTACTAGCTATAACAATATTTTACTGGCCGATTCTAGAAGGAGGAATTATATTCTAATGCACCACATTGCCATGCATGCTGCTAATCACAATCGCTTGTTTTTTGTACCAATATATTGAAATAAGCACAACATCATTAGGATCCTTTAAAAAAAAAGGGCAACATAATGTATGCTATATAGATGTAATTTCTTGACAATTAGGGCACCACCGAGCCAGCATCGATCAGTACAGAAAAAAAATCCCATGCCCGCATCAGTATTCTTGTGTTCGTTTTAATCTACTAATTGCTCAATTATCTAGGAAATTATTTAGCTAACCAAATTTTACTTCCCCTAATTGGCCCATGTCCAACCCCACAAAACCGAAGCATCTATCATCATAACTGAACTCGTCTCCATCCAGCACAAACCCGACATGCTACTAGAGTTAATGAATATAGTGTAACACTCATTTCCATAAGATGACCCAATCACCCAACCATCCTGGGCAGCCATCCTGTCGGCATACTTCCACATACTGACTTGAAAACATTTTTTTCTAAATAGTACTGCATATACAATATAGAATAATCTCGATAATTAGACTGCGATTATAGAAAGTTTAAATGATCATTAGCACCTGTATCGCATGAACAAAGTTTGAACAATATGTTGTCCAAGGAAAAGATCTTCCACCCTCAATAAAATTACCAGATCCTTGCAAACTATTAAACTTTTTTCCCCTGACGGCAGCAAGTTCGTTCGCATCTTGATGCTTTTCAAGCTTAGCACCATAGCATCATACGTGCTTTCTAGATTGCATCAAACCATTGTTCTACCTTGGCCAATTCTGAACTCTTTCAGCATTGACAGACCGCGTATCAACCAGTTAACAAGAATCTTTAGTTAACCCCGTCATCCCAGCATACAACAAAGTATACAAACAGTCGCATGTCTAACCATTTCGGCATGCGGAAAAATGCTGCTCATTCAACACCATCTTTGGTGATACAGATCATAATCAACAGTCTTTTATGTACAGAGGCCTATCAACTCAACCATTTGAAAATTGGATCCCAGTTACAAGAAGAGCCCTGTGAGACCCAGAAGGAACCAAGAAAGTTCTTCATGGATGGCAGAGTTTTCACCAAGCTCTCCTAATAAAGAAAATAATTCTATAGCTTGTAAACAAACAATTAATTTAACTTCTCTCAAAACCTGCTCCTCATTACAGCACTGGACAAATACGTGTTCAATTCTTTCGATGGCACCCATGCTAGGTACAAACTGGAGAACCTCCCACTATTTGTCCAGCGAAGGAACAGTATTTTTTTCCCTGGATTTCAGGTGCGTATCTGACCAGATCTTCCCTGCAGTTCTGGAAAGCTTCAGTTAATTAAACTATAAATCGTGGAAGAGTCTCCTAATATGCTCGACTGTTGCAGGCATTAATGTGACAGGGCACCGTTTGTACTGTCATTTCAAAAGCCAAGCTTAGACCATCAGGATGCATGGTAAAAGGTATTCCATCTCATGACAGAATTGTTAAAAGTCTGAGGACTTGCCTGTGACACATACTTAAATATGCAAGCATAGCAGAAAACAAAGCCAGAAACGGCAATAACCGACGGATTAACCCGTTTCTGGGAGCAAAGCGCGCACAAAGTTCTGTCCAGTGGCAATGGAATTCCATCTTCAGCAACCTGTGGTTAAGCAATAGCAAACAAAAATCATGAATGAGAAAGCAGCTCCATATTCCAGCCTTCTATCTGGAGATCATTTCAGCTCAAGAAAAAAGATCTGGAAATCATTGTCAAATCTATAAAAAATGTACCAGAGTTTGGGAGATTATGGTTACCTAATTACATCATTAGGATATTACATCATCAGAATATTACTTAATAGGGCTATGGTAATGAAGAATCTAGGTTTGAGAATTCCTTCGCACTGTTTAGTTTGCCAATGTGAATAAATAATCTGGTGGCAAAAAAACTTCCAAGCCAATCTACTCAGATACTCTATTCCAATTTCCTTGCCAATTTAATAATCAGAATAATGACGATCACCATTTAAACCAGAACAGAGAAGCTTTAAACAAGATTTTAGGTGCATCTACTTGAAGGTTTTTGATAAACAACAGCACGTGATATAGTCTGACACAGACACTACTTTTACATTAGGGATGCACATGGTTCAGGCGGTCAAGGTTACAGGTTCTGGGAAAAGAAGCAATCCCAATTGGTTTCCGATTACTGGAACCAAACTGAACTGGTCAAATTTTGGAACAAAACTGAACCAACCCAACCAAAATCCACAGGTTCCCATGGTGCCAAAAAAAAGAAGCAATCCCAATTGGTTTCCGATTACTGGAACCAAACTGAACTGGTCAAATTTTGGAACAAAACTGAACCAACCCAACCAAAATCCACAGGTTCCCATGGTGCCAAAAAAATTATTAGAAAATCAGCAAAATGAAGCATTGATTTTATCAAAGGAAATCCATTGAGAAGTAAGTGAGCAACATAAACCAACAAAAATTTATTTCACAACACCATATAACAACTACCCCTAAAAACATAAAAGACTTGAAAATAACATGGCACCAAAAAAAAAAAAATTTATCAAAGGAAATGAGAAAATGAGCAAAAACTGTAAGTCTATAATACAATAAACAATGAGATAACATATCTTACATTATAAAAAAAAACTATGACAAACATTATACATGTAACATTATAAATATAGATTGGTTCAGTTTGGGTTAGATCAAGTTAACTGACCCCTTTACTTAGAACTGAAATGATCCAGTAGGGTGTTTAACAATGAGAACCAAGACCAGAGCAAGGTAGGTACAGACTTATATCTATATATGCATGTCTCCATAGTCAACAAATATCATGCATATATCCTAATATCACTATATGGATCAAGGCCCGCCGTACCGGTACCGGTCGGTGTACCGGTGGCGGCCCGGACCGGTACAAAACCGGTCCATACCGGTGGCGTACCGGTTCCATACCGGTCCGAACCGGTCCCGTATCGGTCCCGTACCGGTTCTTCAACAATAAACTACCGGTACCGGATTCCACGCTGATCCGGTACCGGTCCCAGTCCGGACCGGTACGGCATACCATTATGGATCTATATCGGACATGTTGGATGATACAAGGATATGCATGTCATGGATATATTAATTACGTAGCAAAGATACCCAGAACAGCAAGCAAAGAAGTCAAGAGAGTGAGGATAACATTATACAATAGTCAACAAAAATGCTTTACCATTTTGGGAGAAAAGTTCAAGATTGCCATGTAGGATGAAAGACCAGCTCACCTTTGGGGGAGGTGGAGGAGGAGGTGGGGGATACACAGTTGGTGCTGACATTCTTTCTTCAGCAGATTGGTACCACCACTCCATCATCTGCATGAGATAACCACCAAAGGGGAATTTTGTATGTAGAAGAATAAAAAAGTATGGTACAGGAAGAAGAAGAAAATTAGAGAACGTACAGCCATAATTTCCAGGTAGATACTTATTTGAGAACAGGTATAAACATCCTGCAGCCTTTCTATTACTTTTTAACATTAAGTAGATGGAGCTAGAATAAAGTTCACCCATTAATCAATACCTAAATCCACGTAAATCTTCAGGAAGACATGCATCCCAAACAGAAAGTAGGGGAAGTGGGAAGAGAAATGACAATTAAAAAGGTGCATTTATAAACCTTTATTAAACCATGTTGGGACCAAAGTTTCATATATCATAAGTTAACGAACTGGATGTGTCTTCAATATTATGAACATGCAAAGGTGAGCAGATCAATCATACACTGTACATGAAACAACTGCATCGAAGGAAAAGACACAAAAGTAGCAGTTGCAACTTGAAGGCAAAAAGAAAAAGAACAAAGCATCACATTTCAGACATGAAAAGGCATCTCATACAGAGGGTGTCCGATGAACTCCACTACATGGCTAAGTCAAATGAGCTTCAAAACAATTATTTTTGTTTCAGAATGCATCTTTCTGCATGCAAGGCTGACATCAAATAGTAACAAAGAATACTGCATGGATATGAATAAATTAACCGCAGGAAAGGATCCATTTTGTCTAAATATTGAAGCTGATAAAAGTGGACAGTATACAAGATCATTTATGATAATGTAAATGGCAAATACTTCATCAGTATTCAGTGCAATGCTTATCTGAATAAGCAAACAAACTCCAGAAATTAATGGCGATAAAAAATGCTGAGAATGATATAAATATTTGAAAACCCACAGAAAGTAGCTTGCTTCCATTACAAAAATTTTGCTTTCAGATGCTGCCAGCCAGCCACCATAATATTTTGGGTATTTTGCATAAAAGGCCACTCAATTTTTTCAGATTTGAAGATTGCATCATAGGCCATTTTAGATTTTTCTGCCCAAAATTGCCCCTAGCCCCACACTATATGATGCATAGAAAACAAGACTTGTGCAAATATTATGCAGCGCACGCATTTAGACAAACTAGTGCACACAGTTAGACTGAGTATGTTTAACAAGTTGTTCACATCTAAAAGGACTAGTTGCACATATTTAAATTATCCGGTGCACATTGAAAAACAGGTATATAATCCATGGTACACACACTTTAGACAACCTGGTGCATTATATACGTGATAAATACATTTGGACTAACCGGTGCTCACTTTCATTCAAGATTCGTCGTCTCGGTACCAGACCCCGTATCGGTGCCACACTAGCACAATGTCAGTATGGCACGATACAGAATTTTTTTGTGCACGAGTGTCGGTACGCCACCCGTACCAGGTACCGATACCAAACCAATACGGTACGGTCCGTACCACTCGGTTCAGGCCAGTATGGCATACCTTGCTTTCATTTATAAACACCAAAAGTGGATCAATACATACACCTTAAGGGTGCACGCTTTACTAACTGATGCACGTATTTGAGAGTGCAAAATTTGATAATAGGATGAACATTGTTTACGCAAATCGGAACAGAGGCAATTAGGTCAAAGAAATGGAAAAACAGCAAATCCTGAAAAAAATGAAATTGGTCATCTTTTCAAATATGAAAATGTGAATGGCTATTAATGCAGAATGCCCAACTATTTTTTCAAAAATCAAAAGAACAAAAGAAATTTGAATAGCGCATAAAATACTCGAATATAATATTTAATCAAAGGATGCTCGAAATTCTGGAACAAAATCATTGCATGATAAGAGATAAAGCACCTACAGGCCGATTATAGAAAAATTTCCAAAATTGCTAGAACAAGAAAAGGATGTGCGTAAATTTTGGGTGAAGTAAAATGCATTCATGCAAACTGCATCTAGAATTTCAAAAGCTGGTAAAGTCTACTAACCTTGAAAAAGAAAACTGCAGCAATTAGACCAGTTTGTGCATAATCCAGTGTTGTGTATATACAGCTAAGCAGAACTCTCTGAACAGCCTGCACAGATCAGAAATGCCACATAACAAGTCTTATATCTATAGGGGAAAAGATCACAACAGTATATTGATCTCAAACACCACTATTAAATATAACTGACTACATCCATATATTTTCGAAACAGATAGTATATTGATCTCATGCAATATTGTTCCAAAGAACTGATTGTATTCATATAATTTTGAATATAGGTATGACATACCTTCAACCACGGAGGGCCCCTCAGCTTTCAAGTTCATGACTTCTGATCCTTGAAATTCTGGAAGAGGAATCCATCTACCTTGACATTCATTTTTTAAGAAAAACAAAAAAAAGCTTGAGATAACTAGATAAGGCAAAATGCTCCAATCTTAAAAGACATTGATCTTCATGCTCCGCAAGATCTAGTAACATTTTATTCTTATGAGATTAGTATGTATTGAAATTATGAACAAGATGCAAGAACCAACATCTTCCGCCTAAGGGGAAAAAAAAGACGGACCGAAGAGATTATATGATGCGGGAAGCGTGGGTTAACAATTTCCTCTGTTCCGTGGCTGATTTCAAGCAACCAATCAAAGGGAAACAGGGGAGTTCTTTGGCTCAAAAACAGAGCTTTGCAATCCTTTTCATTCACAGGAAAAAAAAAACAATGAAGGAAGGAGGACGGCGGCTCCTTTCCCCTCTTTTATATGACTCACGACACACCCTAAATCCCTAATCAAATCCTAATCAAAATAGACTCAAAGAAAGCTAAACCCAAACCAACAAGACTCCTAATCCCAACTTTAATCCAAACCCAAAACAAACTTAATTAAGCAATACACAAAGACTCAACACTTGATTCAACCAAATCATAATTCTAAAACAAAAAGAACTCCTAATCATGGCTCCACGGCTAGGTTTTAATGATGCTCATCCCCCTGGATCAACGTCTTCTCCTCTAACGCTTCCGTCTTCAACGCTACTGATTTTCTGTCCTGCATCAGTCCCCTCCACTTGAAAACAACTCGTCCTCGAGTTAACGTTTGGATATAGCTGCTTCTCGATCAGTTCATCTTTCTCCTCTGACACAATGAGAAAAGACTTCCCCTCCACTTTAGAAGCTTTAGCGGTAGTGCTTTCATTTCCGGGCACTAGTAAGATTTTCTTACCCTGCCAATGAAATAAATAACTATTATCTCGACCTCTGTATGTAACATCCGTATCATGCTGCCATGGACGCCCAAGTAGAATATGGCATGCGTCCATGTCCACTACATCACAAAAAACGTCGTCCTTGTAGTATCGCCTGATTAATAGTGGCACTCTGCAAATCTTGTCCACTCTCGTTTCCGCACCTTTTTTAATCCAACCAATCTTGTAGGGAGTTGGATGCCTCTCTGTTTTCAATCCGATCGCACGAACAAATGCGGAAGAGACAATATTCTCGCTGCTGCCGCTGTCAATAATCACATTACACACAGTTTTGTTAACGGTACAACGGGTCTTGAAGATGTTGTGGCGTAGCGACTCTTCTTCACTCTTCGGGACAAACAGGATACGCTGAACCACAAAAGAAGCTAGAGGCTCCTGATCTGGCATCGTCACCACGATGTTGTCGACGTCAGTCGGCGCTTCCTCTTGTTCTTCCTCCTCAAAAAGGCACCCCTTCTTCCGCAGCTTCGACCACGTTGACTGGTCGCCTCTTCGGACATTCGTTAGACCGATGCTCAACCTCCTGACACCTGTAACATTTTATAGGCATTGGCTTTTCATAGGGATTCCTGTTACCTTTCGGGGTTGCCGACTGCTTGCTGAAATTTTCATTTCCTCTGGTCATGGATGTTGGTGGTGATTGTCCTGAAGTAGCGGCGACATCAACGGCCTTCTGCTTTGCCATGGGGAGTCTGAGGAAACTATCCGACTCATGGGCTAGGTCACCCTCCGTGTTGCCTGTGCCTCGAGCTTTAAGGCCAAACTTGTGGCTTCCGATAAACTCCACACCAGATGTAAATCCACCTGATCTCGGATTGCCGGCTTCAATCCACCGATGTACCTTGCCACTTGCTGATTTTCTGTTTCCGACAGGTTGTTGCGGGCATTGAGATGGTCTCAATGGTTGAATTCATCAATGTATTCAGTCACCGTCCGGGGGCCCTGTCGGCAATTCTGGTACTGATGGTAGAGCGCCTGCTCATAGTTAGGCGGAAGGAAACGACCCCGCAGGTGCTGCCTCATCTTGCACCCGGTGGAAATCTGCATCTTTCGTTGTCGCAGGCGATTGTGCTGTAGTTGTTCCCACCATGCAGAGGCTCCACCCTTCAACTTGTATGCAACCAACTTCACCTTTTTCTGATCTGGGATCTCCATATAATCGAAAAATTTCTCTACTTCGGCCAACCAATCCAAAAATCCCTCAATGTGAAGATTACCGTTGAATGCAGGGAGGTCTACTTTCAATCTGAAATCGGGGTATGAAACATTGACCTGTCTTACTGAAATCTTCTTAATCAAATTCGGTCACAGAAATCTATTTTTCAATCTGATTCGAAGCAGTAAAGATAATGATAATTATGAGGTCGATAAAGAAAACAAAATTAATCTAGATAACATCATTTTCCTCTAATTTTGCCTCTCCAAGAGAGTAATTTATATCGTATCAGTCCCTTTCATAAGAGAAATATTTGAGCGAGAACTATATAGCAACGACCCAGAACCATAATATTATTTGCAATAACAGAATTCTTGAAGGGAAAAAGTTCCTCCTTTCAGTGATTTCCAGTTGAAACACCGCCAGACACAGTCGGCAATCAAGAGGAGACCGAAGTCTAAATTGATCGACAGAGAAGGATGATATTTACAAAACCCTAGCGTCAATTGGAACAAAAAGGAGAGAACCGGAATCGAAGAAAAGGGAAAGAAGGGGGGTGGGGATTACCCCGAGGGAGTAGGTGAGGGCGGCCCTGAGGCTGGCAGGGAGCTGTTGCGCGGCAGCCATCTCGAAGAAGGTCGGCCGCGTCCCCTGCCCTCCCACCTGGAACAGCATCTCCTCCTCCTCCTCCGCGACCAAAGATTAGGGTAAGGGTTTCGCTTCTTTCTTCGAATCCAGATAGAGAGAGAGAGGCGGGAAGGAGGACGATTTCTAATTTGTGGCGTTCTTCTTCCATATTGCCCGGACCGTTGTTTCTTTTCTTTTCCCCTCGTTTCTTTTTTTTCTTTTCTTTTCCTTTCCTTTCCTTTTGACCCACTTTTTGGAGATGGGAACCGTTTATGCCACGTGTCGGCAGTTAATGGAAGACATGATTTCGGGCCCCACCCTATTACTGTAATGGGCTTTAGCCGTTAGGGCGTGGTCCAGCGTTCCAACTCGTGCAATACCGATCAAGAGGAACTTCAAATTATGTCCCTCTTAATCTTACATAAACCAAGGGTTTACAAATGACATAGAATTTATTGTGTAGTGCACCAAATTAATATGTGTTTTTTTTTTTTTTGTCAAAAGAAATTGACTGGTTAAATCTTTTTTTCTTTTTTCTTTTCTACCCCCCGGGGGGGGGGGGTTGATGGTGGGGTTGTTAAGGAGGTTAATTTAAATTAACCTCCTTAGCCTCTGTTTTAAATTACAAGGAGGTTAATTTTTTTCACTTGCGCTGAATGATGATCCTCCCACCAATTTGTTTTCAAAAAGAAATTATAAACAAAAATAACAGTTACAACAATCTAGATCAATCGTAATTATGTTCTACAAAGTGCAATGCTAGAAATATTTTTGCTTATACATAACCTGCTTTATTTTTTTTCCCTGCCAACCATTTACTATTACCACCACCGCTGCCATCAATAATCATATTTAAGGGCATAAATAAGCAAAACACTACTTTGGCTTGTTTAAGAATCGAGCCAACCTCAAGACAGCTCAGTTAAATCCCAAACTGAGTTTAAGTTACTCGTGAATGGCTAATTTAAAAGATATAATTTAGGGCTCAAGATCTTTCAAGATTTTTATTTATATAATATGGATGACTATTTCTATCATATCTTAATTATACAATTAAAACCTCCATTCCTCATAATAATTAAAAATACATTTATTTACTTATCTATAATTGAGTTAAATTGAGTCAAATTTGAGCAAGCAAAGCATGGCATTAGCTCAACTCATTAGCTGAATGAACCGAATTTGAGCCAAATTTCAAGCCGAACACAAACTAGCACATAAACAGCTTTCTCATTTGTCAGCCCTGATCGTATTTACTTGCTTCCTCTTCTTGCCTTTTTTTCTTTATTCCTGTTCTTCAGAAAATATAAAAACGAAATAAAAGAAGCACCATGAATTCAATCACTTGGCTGACAGCAAGTGCCTCTATCATGCCCAATGCTATGTTAAACACTGCTACAAGCAAATGAATAAACCAACACAATCTACAGGAACCACATTTCTATGCACAATACAAAGACATTTGGAACAAAGGGTATTACTGGAGGAAGGATCCATGACATCCATCTCATGGCACTTAGTTACAGGTGCAACTTACAGCATATAACTAGCAGACATGGATTTGATACATGAAATTTAGTACTTTTTCTTTTTTTTTGGTGATCTACAGTCAACAAACTGCAATGTATCTTTTCCCCATTGGATAACTGATGTTATCAAAACACTGTTACAGCTGACGTTTCTGAATATTTAAGCAAAAGGGTTCTCAAGAATATGTATTCTTTTTCTTTCGAGCACAGCACTTCTTTCGTGACCGTCTCCCAAAACACTTCCAACTTCATGAAAGGCGCGTTACCACATCTCTACACCCTACAACTTCATTATTGACTGAAATAAATAGAAAATGTGTTATCACCCTCCAATAGTCCAAGCGACCATGTCTGCTGCCTCCTTGAAGAGTCAGTGGCTCCTAACCTTAAAAAGCTTCCCACTTGATAATTGAGACTCATTACAAACAATGGTGCCCATTTCACCAGTCATAGTACAAGACTGAAATCTGTTAATCTAATGCAGATGTGGGAGTTGAGGACTCCCCATCAGGGCCTCGTGCGCGCTTGCAGGGTGGGGAATGAGACCCACTAACGGTATTAGATTCCCTCTCATTGCAGGATTCAGCTTCGGGCATTTTCTGCTTGTCGCCAACCTGCCTTAGAGCCTTCTGCTATTTCTGTATCAGCAGGGTCATTTCCAGATTCACCTCGAACCTTCCCTGAAAGTTCTTTGTCAGCAGAATATGTTTGGTCAGAAGATACAGTCGATGGCTCTTCCTTGGTGGAAGGAGCCTGAAGCTTGTCGATGCCCGACTTGCATTGCTTCTCAAACATCATCTGAAGGTACCTCCCCTGTTCTTCAATTCGCAACTGCAGATTTCTCTGTACCTGACGAAAGAAGAGAGGACATGGAGTCAAAAACAATTATCTGCAGTTGGTTTAAACAGGTGCTCTTGATACAAACTGCCGGCAGAAACAAATTTTTAGACATGTCAGTCCAAGGTGATCAAAAGCGAGTGAATGAGAATGATATATTGCTGCATATCAAAAAGGGTTTGGTAAACTCCATAGTCCGTTTTGGTATTTATAATACCTTACTATTCATAAAAATAACCATGTTTACAGGTGATGACGCCCCAACTCCAACATATGAGCTAGAATGGATGTTGACACTTTTTAACTTATGCATCTGAGTGTGGCTCTCCATCCAGATCTATCACTGCCTGCATAGTTTCAGGATGAACCAAGTGTTCAGCAAAATCAACCAGCTTATCGACTGGTTGGCAAACAACAGGGCAAACCACATCGAGAAGCGGCTTTGGACGGAAGACTTTCCTGGCATTCTTCAAAGCGATGATCCACATACTATACATGTACAGCGGGAGTCCCCTACAACCATGACACAGGCATGACATTGGCTACATGCCAGTGGTTTCCATGCAGCATGCCAATGTGTCACTCAGTGTGCCATGCCAAGCCAGCATGACACACACACACACACACACACACACACACACACACACGATACATTGACCCACATTCACCAATCCCATGTTTTGGCCTTTTCAAAACTTGATAGGTTGCTTATACAACCATATGACACAAAGATCTGGTTTACTAGAAAAGGAGGGTTCCACTCTGAGGGTTCTCTAAAATACTTGCATGCAGATGTGGGGGCTCTTCAAGCTTAACATTACTAATAATAGTACGCCTGATGCTACTGCTAAAAATGTCGAGGTCTTCTTCAAACCTTGGTGGTGGCACCTTACCACCATATTGCTCGAAGAAAAAAGAAAAGAAATGAAAAAAGTATGCCTGAGCCTATGTTTCAATCATTTGTTTCAGAACCAACATGAAGATAGCAATGATCAGAGATGCTTGGTTTAATTTAAGTCAACCATGCAGATGTAACATCCAAGGGATGACAATTCAAGTAAAAGGTAGATGAAATTAAGAAGTTGCTTAAAAAAAAAGCAAATAAGTTGCATTGCTAAAAACAACCTAAGAACACACTAAATATATAATCGACTTATATCTCAAGTTCATGCTGATCCACCCATGACACACCAGTAACCTGTGCAACTATACGGAAAAAATAATACATCTTAGTTAAACAGCACAAACAATGCATGTGATACTGCAAAATTTGGTCATACATAATCTAAAAACTTGCCTGAGGATGCTACAGTTTGAGAAAGTCAAAGCTCTTGAGAAACCATGCACCAACAAATTGAAAATTATTCAAAGATGTTTCAGTAAAATTCAATTGACAACTTATTCTTTATAGTTAAAGTATTGCCAACATGAAGGAGATGACAACCAACAACATGTCCAGCATTCAGATGAGTAATTTCTTAGATAATTCAATGCTAGACCTGGGCACCGGCTATCAGGACTAACCATTACAACCCAAGACTAAATTAATCAAAATACTGGAAACCCCTGACTAGCCCCACATGACCTGATCGCTCATCATCCATGGCCTAAGATCATTTAACAATCCCTGACTAGACATATTTTGAAAGGGATAGGGGGGGGTCTTGGGAGTGTGGGGTGCGGCAATGCTGGAGAACATGTGGTGAATGAGGTGATGATGAAGAATGACAAGGAGGTGGCGGGCACAGGGACAGCACTGGTCTAGCAACAGAGACATGTACGAGAAAGTACGGGAGATGGGAGGAGGCAGGCATGCTTCTCAGGGATGGTTTTGGTCCAGCATATAGTGGCAGCATTTTAAGAGAGAAAAAGAGGACAGATGGGAATAGCATACTTGAGTCCAGTTAGATGCCGAGAGGGGGTTAGTAGGAAAGGGGGTTCCGCTGTACTAGGGGAAGGCCAACCAAGTTAGGGCTTGGTATTGGGATTGATCAAAACTTTAATACCTGCATATTAATGTTTTAAATACATATGGCCCGACTTAGGACAGTCCTACCAAATTTGACTAAACTCAGGCCCAGCCCAATTTCTGATCAGGCTTATAAAAGTGGACCTGGGCTCACCCACTGGACCCAAATTAACTTCCTAGGCCCACCGAAAACTGCATCAGTAGGTCGAGCTAAAAGAAAAAAAAAGCATATATGCCTATTCAGTGCAGATATATAGACAGATCTTAATGAAAAAATGCCAAACACCAAGAACAGATCTTAAGCCACCAAGGTGGTAGCCTAGTGGTACTGGGCAGCAATTCTAACCACAAGGTCCCAAGTTCGAATCGCTGCGGCGACGATTAAATTGTGGACCGGAGCTTACTACTTTGGCCACTGCTTGGACTTGTGGTGTAGGACCGCTCTTGAACCGCTAGTAGCCGGGGTGGTGCCGGGTGTGACGTACTCACACGTGGGACTCGAGCCAGAGCTCAGAGGAGTAGCTGAGCCGGGCCCACGGGTGGGGAGGGTATGAGTAAAACCGGTCGGGGTGCCCAACACACGGCCATTTCTGCCCGCATCGAACATTCTCCTGGCGGGGCGGGGGCCCAGCTGGGGGCTGCTACGCGGGGGTGGGCTTGTCCCTTCCTCCCCCCTACCCCTTTTCATTAGAAAAAAAAAAAAAAAAAAAAAAGAACAGATCTTAAGAAAATATTGCCAAATACCAAGAACAAATAATAAACTATGGTCTTAGTAAAAAAGAAAGGGTTGAAACTTGTAAATTGAAACATGCAGAATATGGAAATTTTATTGCTCTGTCTTAACCAAGTCTTCCTACAATTCGTATACATAAGTTCTACGTAAAAATACTCCAGTACTCCAAGCACATATCTGATATAATCAAAATGAGGTTATATTTGGGGAAAGACACACAAACTTTATGGACATGCTAATATGTAAAAGAATCTGAAAATGCCAACACATTTCAATGCTTCAGCGAAAAGATAATATGTGAAAAAAAATACAATACTAGTATAACACAAATTAGTTGAGCCTTCACCTATAGCTATTAACCTCTATTCGTGCACAAGCAATGTAAGATGTTCATCTAGGCTTCTATATTACTCCATCATTTAATAAAAGTGCACTCCAATCATTTAATCTCTTACTTAAGGGAGATTGCAACCAACTATGCTTTCTCTCATGCAACCACAATCATCCAACACGTGCATCACAAGTGCTCGGCACTAGGATTGGATAGGTCAAGCTAATAATAGACCTTTAGTTTTGAAATGTTTTCTTCATTTCAATGAATATTAGCTTTTGGAGTCTGACATTCAAAAATTAATTTCTTATATGCATCAAAAAGAGAAATAATTTAATGTCAAAATGCAAGCAGAAAGTATACCTCAAGTTGTTCATGAAGCTGTTTCTGGACCTCCATCTGGAGCTGCAATGCTTCGGTGAGATTGAAACTCCTGTCGTTGAAATGAAAAGTAAGATCACTAACTTAGAGAAGAGTAAATAAAACTTTTAAGGACCTTATACGATTGCCTGGAATGAAATATGGGGTGCTAAACTTTTGTTGCCGCTAACAACAGATATTAGCTGTTACAGAAATATAACAGGACCAAAACAGAGTAAAAAAAAAAAGAAAGAAAAAAAGGGCCAGACGGTCAAATAACAAATCTGAAAAGGGAAGAGCACCCACCTCATTGGGCTTCACACAGTGGTAGGAGGTTTATGATTCAAAGTGACCTAAACTCCATGACCAACAAACAAGAGCAAAAGCATTTGAGCTGATTATTTAATTAAAATATTCTTGAGTGCATGTTGGTGTGAGGCAGTTAGATCTCTAGATATTCATAAGAGAAACCAAAGGAGGATTCAAGCTGAATGGTGGGTGTCACTGATACTTTTCAATATTCTCAGGAAACCAGTCATAAAAGTATATCCATTAAAAAATAGTTTGCTTATTGCTTCATAAAAGATATTCTGCACTATCCCAACAGAACAACCCAAGCTGTATTCAACTTTTTCAGGTTTGCCGCTGATACAATTTAAGCATCCGGTCACAAACTCTCCAACTTCTTGGCATAAGAAACTGGTTCTCTCTAACTTTTTAGTGTTGTCATCCATAGTTTTCAAAACCCAGAAGGCCATAAGGCTCCGTTCTATTAATACACTCAATTTCAATATATGCACACCTCTTAATTCCCTTTTCCTAAATGACGTCTTAGCTAGATATTAATTTTAAAGAGAATAAATGAAAGAAAGAATTAACCGAACACGGTGGTCCATCTATAATTCATTAATCAAAAAAGATATTTACAAACAGCAGTTCACCCACAGTCAAACCACAAACCCCTTAACCTGGCACACCATTATGGGTCAGTGTCCAGCCCAAGTTTGATAAATACTAGAATACAGCAGTGCAAAATCTTCCAGAACACTGCATAGGACAAAATACATAGAGCCAGTAAAAGAAGCATAGAACTATAGAGTAACAAACAAAATATATACATATACTGCATCTCAAAATACACAGACACATGCTCGCATACTCACGAAAAACACAAATGCAAGCATGCATGCATGGAGGCATGCATACATCAAGACACATATTTGCAAGTTTATGTGCGCATCCAGGTACTGGAGTAAATAACCAAAAAAAATAGGATTATTTGAGTAAATCAAACAAAATCTAACCAGCACCAGACCCTCGATAGAAATGGCTCCTTCTTGACAATAAAGAATAAACTAATAAATTTTACTTCTTTTCATAATCCAGCATTCTAACAAAGTTAAGCCATTTCTGCACATCATGAGACTGCTCTCAACTCATTAACTTTGTGACTCTGGATGGAAGTGTTTTAATATACTGATTTTTGCATCATTACAAACGACTAAACAAATAATCCTTCTGGTTCTTGAAGGCCAAAAGGTTCAGAAAGAAGAATCTCTATCGCTACGATCGTAAGAACAAAAGCATATAAATGTTTTCATATGTATTAGATGTATCAAACCCTATATCATCTATTGTTCTTAAAAGAGTTGTGCTGTTGCAGTTTGATTCCTTTTCTTTCCAATAAGGCAGTGTACATTATCTATTAATTCCTATAAGCAATATATAGTTACATGTACTCTTAATAATGGCTCACTCACGTCTTCAGGTCAAGAGATGACACTTCCTGCTGTGGAGTGACCATTTTCTCTGATGCCCCTGCATTCATCAAAGTAACCAACAGTCTCAGAAAAAGTCACACTACCGTCATTCCACATGGTGTTACCTTAGCATACAGATAAAGTTGATGCATTTTAGTAGGGCATGAATTCTATAAGATAAAGAAAGATGTGAAAATTCCAAACCGCATACATAGAGAGACAGAGGGGACAATGCGGGGTCTCTGCAAAAAATGTAGTTGTATTTCCCAAAAATGGAAGAAATGGTTTGAAAAGGAAGGCATGGAGGAGTAGCAGCAATACAAATCCACAAAATAAATTGAAGGTCAAGTAAATGCCTGACTGACCTTCTGATGAGTCTGGCCTGTAACGAGCTGTCCTGTATTTCTGTAAATAAAAAAAAAAATCTTATTAAGAAAAATACAAAAGAAATGGCATGCTAGTGTTACATATAAGAAGGAAATGAAAGTAGAGACCTGCAGATGGCTTTTCACATGGTATATAGTCAAACCTTCCACTTTCATGAGTTTCAAAACACCTTTAGGGGTAGCCTCTGAAGGCATAAAAACAGTTTCAAGTCAAGAGATATGTCAAGCAAAAAAGGAATCTAAAAATAGAGCTAACCTACTTTCACTGCCGCCAAGCTGGTTCACAGCATCTACAAAACATTCATGCAGCTCTGGAGTCCAACGCATGCGCGGCTTGGTTGTGGTAGCATTAGCAGCAGAGGAGGAATTAGAGACTGTGCAAATCTCTCCAGACTGAGATGGAACAACTTGATGGATTTGCGGCTGGTGAGCTGATATACTTGGAGATGCTTGGGCTGCTGATTGCATAGCCTATATGAGAACAAAGGAACACAAAGATGATAGGCAAAGCACATGACAAAACAACTGAATTGCTACAGAATTTAAGGATGTATATTATCTAAAAGAACGTCTAACAATCTCTTCATTTGACTGCCACCAAAAATGCCATTTGAGTAACAACTTAATTTATTTAATCAGAAGATATTGGAGCACCTTATGGACGTTTAACAGCTTTGAGAATTACAGAAATTAATTATCCTTAATCATCAGAAAACAACAAATTATCATTTTCATTTAAGCATTCATATCAAAGCAAGCAAGGAGTCACATGAGTATCAATAGTCAACTAATAGCTAGTCGATAGTCAATTAACAAAGTCCGCACTCTGTGAGACTTCTAACAAATAATAAGCAACAAAGTGATAACCAGCTTGTAGCAGAACAAAAACATGAGGATGAAAATAGGTTATTAATATAACTCTTGGTCAATATATGGAAATTAGTTGCTTAAAACTTCCACCTTATTGAACATAATCCACATACCTTTGGCTGAGACACAGTGGCACTTGTTTCATTGAGAATATCCTTCCAATCTTCATTCATTAAATCTGTCCACCACTCATTTTGCTTAGCAAAGTCATCAGAGACCACATCACAACTGTTCTGGATCTCATTGTTGCCATCAGTGATATTATCTGAATAATCAATCATGCTCTGAATTGGTTCTGGACACCAGGTGACTTTAGTGGATTCTCTGGGGTGATTAACTGTTGAAGATTGGAATGCCCCTGAATGTGAAGGAGTTGAAGGAAAGGATATTCCAACATTCGATGACCGGGAAACAAAGGAAGAACCATTAGGATGCCTCACATTAGGTGAAACAGAAGAGAAATGAAGATCTGAAGAGAACCCTGAAGCTGATGAATATAAAGGTCCAACAACCCCACTGTTGGAGACGAAGGGAGTATGATGGGGGATAATTGGACTGCTTCTTAGCTCCCTCTCCACTGAAAGCTGTTGGGAATCTGGCAGTTTCGGAAACTTCTTTTCGAAGGGAGCAGGTAGCACAGGTAGAGATGATGACATAACTTCAGAATTTCCAGTACTACGAAAATGTTTCACATTAAAATTCTTCACTCGCTGTGTTTCCATTCCTTTCCATATGTAGATTATCTGCTGATCTTTCCTCTCTTAAGAGAATATACCCACTTTCCCTTTATATTTTTATTGTAACTGAGCAGCTTTTGATCCTTGAAACCGACGCCGAGAAAAAAGAAATTAAGACAAATTAGGTCTCCACTGAAAAGATGAAGTTCATAAAAAAATGATAGTGGCGATATAGATAAAATGATTGTGTTTGATTGGCACCAATATTACAAGAATAAGAAAGTAAGCATATAGATAAAATGCATAACAAGCAGATAAAGATCCAAAGTTCCACACAAACATGACCAATACTTTCAAAATCAATATTCACCACATCAGTGCATACCATCCTGTACCGGGAGTACTATACCATACCGATACTCGGTATAGGTGGCCTATGGAGTTTAGGTATGCCAAGCTGAAACCCCATACCGGATGTTACTGATAATGTATCAGCATGGTATCACTACAGGGTCCTCGTTCAAAACACTTTGTCAATTTACACAAGGACTGAATATAATGGTATTCCACCAAAAAGAAAGGTTAAGGATGTACCAAACGGTGTTCCTAGTTGCATAACTTGACAAGTTGGACTGACAAAGCAGTCTGACTACTAGCAAACTAAACAATTTGCCCCATTCAAAACATGGCACTTTACAGACCATGATAAATTAACATGATCAATCTGCCATAGTTAACTCCATGGAGTTTGCTTCATGTATCAAGGCATGATCCACTGAAGTATGAGAATGTAATATGACAGGCCATTGACCTGACATGGACCCACTAAATTGATGTCTGATGCCTGTCCAGAAGCAACTTGGGGCAGGAAAGCAACTTGCCTGTCATGAAACCTAGAAAGATTCACTATTGGTTCTGCAGTTTAAGCTTATTCAACCAGAGAACATCAATTAAAAATAACATAAAATACAACAAAATAAAGAGGAAGATCACGAAACCAACAGTGTACGGCACTGTACTCCTAAATTTCAACACAAACGAACCAAAAGATTCCAAGAATAATTCCTTACTTCTGCTTACAAACAGACATTAAGAAGCAACTGAAACGGAGATTCTGCAACTAATACCCCCCACCCAAAAAACAAAAAAAAAACGGTACATATAACCCAAAAAACATGAAGAAGGTTACACTCCAAACCGTATCAAGTACCACTAATCCACAGAAAAGCTATCATGCACAAAATAGATCTCCAAATCAATCAACCGATTCCAACTATCAGAGACCAAGGGAAAGAACGAGATCAAAATGCGATTTTTTACATTCTTGCCAGAAGTAAAAACTAGAGGTTTCTTCGACTACTACCGAATTCAAGCGAAAAAAAAAGAAGAGAGAGAGAGAGCCAGAGCCAGAATTGAGCTAGGTTTTACGCGGATTCTTATCCAAAAAGCTAATAGCTCCAAAAGGCCGCTCCGACCACGATCAAATCCATCCAAAGGGGAAGAAAGAATAGTCGAAAAGGCGAATCGAGAGCACAAATCGGGGAGGGATTTCGGAATTCTTACCTCGCGAGGGGAAGACGGAAGCGATTCTAATCGGCAGAGGCCGGAGGCGAAGGCGAAAAAAGAGCAGGGGAAGATCAGTAGAGGCGGCTTTTGGTGGGCCACCGCGTAGGTGAGTAGGCCGCAGCCGCCCGATGCGGGGAAAACTTTGGTTAAATTTACGAACTCCTCATTAGATACGGACCCAGGCTCTCCTATTTATATTCTGATCCAAATTATTGGCTTTAGGCGCTCTAATACAATAATCCAAAACCCCACCCAAACCATCCAAAAGATATTATTTAAATTTTTTATCTCTATATAAATAATTAAAATCTATTTAATACATAGACAATATAGAACTAAATATATTTTCATATGGTATCTTCCATATGATCTCTGATGACAAAAGCCTCAAAAAGTATTACACAACTGAATGGAATCCAGAAACACAAGCCATTGGCTCAGTCGCAACAAATGTGGTAGCCATCTTAGGAAGCTTGATGACAGCCGTTTTACGAGAGGGCCTAAGAATCTAAACATTAGAGAGATCTTGCCTTGCTTAGGTCATTTTCTTTATTTAATACGTGAGTCACGATGCCTCCCTCAAAGTTGCCCAGGGTAATATTATTTTTTCATGTAAACAGGGGAGAAGTCAATGAAGGACCTCCATGATTGTCACTATTTCTTTTCCATGCATCTAGGTACAGTATATGACATGATTATTATGATTTACATTTAGAGTATAATCACTTTCAGACACAACAATGAAAAATTATACTAGCGCTGCACGTAAAACATGAACCTGAAACTCTTTTTTTTTTTTTTTTTTTTTGGTATAACAGCTACCCACACAACTCTAGTGTGAGCAAAGCCAGAAGAGTTTAGAGAGAGGATATTGCGCAAAATAGAGGGGGAGCAATATAACATGTTCCTAGGATCTTTCTCGAGTATTGAGCAGCAAAAAAGGTGACCCAGTCCGCAGCCATGTTCGCCTTCCGAGTTCATCTCCCCGAGTATGAGTAAATCTTGTTTTTGTTGTATATAGCTTCTAAAAATTTCTATCACACATAGTCTTAATGATATGCATCCGAAATAAAGCAATAAGTTATTCTACTGATATCATTGTTATTTGTTCATCCAATATTTGTTCATCCAAAATGTAGTTGTTTTTTTTTCACCGGCACCAACATAATTTCATGGGGATTTGCTAGAAATCCAATCATAAAGAAAGCATAGCATTGTATTATAATTTGTTGGTGCTGGGCAAGTGTTTCTTAGTTTCTTATAATTGTATTATAAGAAAGCATAGCTAAATAATAATAATCCCTCAAGTCTTCTCAGAGAAACACTTGCCCATTATTCCTTTTACTTTTCTAGAAAAAAAAAATTGTTGCTAGCTTCCTTGGGTTATTAGTTCTACTACATAAGAATTACTGTTGGCTCGAAGAATAACACCTTGCTCCTCTTTTTAAAAGGTCATTAGTTTGAGATGTATTATACCTGATGTGTGGACGAACCGCTCGCAGAATCAAATCCTGTTCCACAAGATCCTCTATCAACTATACATCCTCCTCGTATTTAGCCGGAGACGCCGCCAGTGCTATGGGCTTTGACTTATGTGGATCAAAAATAATGAATGGAATTGTGGCACTCCACGCACCGCCAATGCGGAAGGATGCCGCCGAAAAGAATGAAAGGCTGCCTCGCTCTGCTGGATACGTCGGATCCCATATAAGAAGCTCGCTTTTTACCCGATCATTCAAATATTTTGTGGGCGGCGCACCTGCTCATATCTGCAGGCATTTAACATATCTCAGGGTAGCCAAGCATGTCTAGGTGTAATTTTTTTTATTCTACAATATCTTGGCATGATTGAGTGTTACTATGATCCATATACAGGAGATAAATTAGTAGGGGACAAGTTACCTTTCATTATGTATCCCACTGGCACATGTACATGCTAATCTTATATCTTTTCAAAAATAAAAAATAAAAATAAAATCATGATTAATAATCTTTGATCAATTCTCATATATGTTGAAAATCCTTAACCAATTCATATGTGATCATGTTGTATATGATTTTGACCCCAGGTCCGGCTAATTAGATGCAAGCTGCTCGTCCTCCTAAAATCAAAGATTCATTCCTTTGGACTCCAACTGCAATAGAATCCAATCCAAACTCAAATCATGATTTAACATATAAAGTTAAACTAAATCAAATAAATTATTAATATGAGAAATAATCTGTTTAGAGGTACAGTGCCTCTATGAAGCCCGAAATCACCTACCAAGACACTGGCAGAAAAAATAGCAGTGAAGTGCATAAGATTATCCCATCATTGTTTCAATACTCCGATTAGCACTGTTGCGGGAGGGGGAGGGGCCTTGAATTTAGTCCCACATCGGCTAGTAGCGGGAAGGTTCTGTGCCTTAAATGGGGGTTGGAAAACCTTTCCTCCCGAGGCGCCTTTTGAAGGGCAAAACCGTGAGGACAGTAGTCTCCCCCCGTCTGCGCTGGACGCGCGGGCCGGAGCGCCCAAAGCGGACAATACCTCGGGAGGAACGCAGTCCTCTTTCTCTGCTAGCTTAATGTGGGCTAGGCTGTTGTGTGAGGCTCCGGCAGAATGCCGTCCCCGCAACAGATGGCGCGCCAGGAAGGGGCGCCTCCTCCGACCGTTGACTACCCCTCAGGACTGTGGAGGCTCAATAACCTTCCCGCTGGGGGGGCTATGTTGCGGGAGGGGGAGGGGCCTTGAATTTAGTCCCACATCGGCTAGTAGTGGGAAGGTTCTGTGCCTTAAATGGGGGTTGGAAAATCTTTCCTCTCGAGGCGCCTTTTGAAGGGCAAAACCGTGAGGGCAGTGGTCTCCCCCCGTCTGCGCTGGACGCGCGGGCCGGAGCGCCCAAAGCGGACAATACCTCGGGAGAAACGCAGTCCCCTTTCTCTGCTAGCTTAATGTGGGCTAGGCTGTTGTGTGAGGCTCCGGCAGAATGCCGTCCCCGCAACAAGCACTTTCCATCCTAAGTGATGGAATAGGGGTAGATCCCATTCTATAGATAAACTAGGACGGTCCTGATGCATGGGATCTAAAATATCGATTAAAATTAAGTGTCACTGAGCCATGAAGAGAGCGTATCAGGCTCGGCTCGGCTAAGTTTTTTTTTTTTTTTTTTTTGATAAAACAACTATGCTATTGCCTTACCATAGACTGACTATTACAAGGTATCACCAGTACATAAAAGATTTAATGAAATCTAAGAGGCTAAGCAATTGTACATCAAAACAAGAGAAGAAAGCTATATATATTAGCTGCAGATGGATCAGGAAGGTATTAGGCCAAAAGGTGGTCGAGAATTGCAGCCACAACACCTTAAAAGACCATTGGAACCAAGCATAAAGTAGAAGAAACCAGGAGACTGACCAGTGAGTATGTAGCTATGAAATTCCAGAATTTGAGCAATTGAAATATCTATAATAGATTTTCTGAATAGAAGCATCTGCATGCAGCTGCAGGGATAGCAATATAAAGTAGAAAGATGAAGCAAAAAAAAAAAAACATCTTAAAAACATAAATATGACATGAGAATCCTAATGAACGATGAAACTAACGCTTTGCGCATCACTCGGACAGATTTCTCTGGATGAATCAAGTAGATGTTTCTTATTTTTTTTGCCATTTTTTTTTTTTGATTTTATTGTCTGCTCTCGTATATGTACTAAGACAAAACAAAAAAAAAAGAAAAAAAGAACCTGCCTCTTTTACTCCTGCCACCGCCCATCTGCCCCTTGGCACCCCGAAAGAGCCCGCCGTAGGGTTATATCCTTGGGTTTTTTTTTATTTTTTATTTTTTTGATGACGGCACGCCGGCTTTCTATCAGTCGCACTCGTTTGTATATCTCCTTGTTTCTTCTCCGGGAAAATAGAGACTCGTTGAGCAGGTGAATATAACAAGGGGAGGGAAATAAAAAGACCTGGAAACCCACTTTATACTTTGATTCATTGCTTTATTTTTTTTTTTTATACTTTAATTTCTTTTGTGGTATCCTTGTTTCCAGTCAAATGCTTGGGAATCGACTCACCCAAAAAATAAAAAAAAAAATAATAAAAAAATATTTTAACCAAAAAAATAAAAAAAAAAAGCTTCGGAATTGACTTCCAGGCGTTGCAAGTATCGCCAGCGGCAATTCTAGTGGATACTCAAAATTGAGTGGCCACCACCCGTGCTCATTCCGACTTGCTCCACCATATGGAATAGAACATGAGTCATATGCCACTACCAGTATAAGTGTAGCCTCAATGGATTGGCTCGGGTTTGAGAGCTTCCCATGTCAAGTTTGGCCCAGAAAACGTTTGACCCAAAAGTAATTGGGGTTGAAGCGGGCTGGGTCAAATCAGATCCAACCACTTCAAAGCAAGGTTTAACCTGGTTTGTTTTGGAACTACATTGTGAAAAAAAAAACGTATTGATAAAGTTTGCATATGGTCAAGTTGGAGCCTCTTTAAAGAATATAGCTTGGAATGGGTTAGGTTGGATTGGGTCATACTGCTCTCACTCCGAATCTAAACTTAGCGATCAGGGTGGTAACCCGTTTGGTCGGATCAAAAATTTATCAACATGAATCCAAACTATTTATTAAACAGTTAAATCCAACCTACCCCATATAACTTGTTTAATAAACAGGTCAAATTAAGTTAAATGGGTTAATTGTATTAAGTGGGTTTTTAATGAATTAAACTTTTCAAATAAGCTAAACAGACTAGGTTAAATAGGACATAGACGGGTTAAGTAGATTTTAAACAATTAAATGGATCTTAAATATATTCAATGGATCATGACCCGACCCACTTATTAAATATGACAATCGGGTTAAACGGATCAAAAATTTAAACTTAAATGATATGCAGGCCAGGCTGACGGATCGGCTCATAAATTGCCGCCATTGCTTAGCTAGAAGTGCATGTACATAGTTTTGAGAGAAGTTTGAGCACCATTTTCTAGATAATTTTATATTTACGTTAAGAATGACTAGAAGTGATTTCAAGATATCGAGAAAATATAATTGATTGAAAAAGATTTTCCATGAAGGTAATACGGAAGACAAGCGACAAATCATTGTCTTTCTGCCCGACTTGGGCCGGGCGGGCCCGGCCCAAAGGCATGACCCAGCGTCGGAGAAACCCAATGCCCCGCTTGGGATACAAGCTCTTAGAAATCAGTCTTCTGGAAACTCGCAACATGAGCACCATGACTGTGGTACATAGGAGAAAAGATAGATAAATAGATTAGTTATAAAGTAAAATAGATAGATAAGTTAACAGATTATATCATGCATAAAATAGTAATTTTAAATGTCGATAAGCTCTTCTTTGGATCACATCCATTTGTTTAAATAAAAAACCTTGATTCAAGGAGCAAATCCAACCCACAAACTAAGTTTACACCAAGGTCAACGACCCAGTTGTCATATATTCCTAAGCAGCCAACTTATTGTGGACGAAAATCCTACTAGATATTTTTTATTTTTCCTGATCCTTAGAGGATAAGTTTGTTTTATCTCACCAAGAAAAGTAAAAGCAAGTTTTTTTTTTCAGAGTCTTGATATCAAAATTCACCGTCTCGTTACTAGCACAGTATCGATACGGTACAATGCGTAAATTTTTTGGCATACTGAAGGTCATCCATATCGGATACTAATACCGTATCATATCGGATACGGTATGATATATCCCATATCATCCGGTTCGGACTGGTATGGCATACCATGCATAGTATAAAATATCTATTTATATACACAAAAATCTCTACGCCATGGAAACAAGGAAATTAGTGCAACTCGCAAAAATTGAATTTTCAAGAAATATCTGAATGCTTAGTTGCTGAACATGTACTATGGGGATTTAAAGTTAATAAATTTTTATTATGTGCATTAACAGACAGCTAAAAGTATTTGGCTTCATGCCTCCACAAGCTATCTCTTCAAAGAATGATTATATTACATGGCTCCAGTTTTTTTGCCCCTTTGCTCCCCTGGTTTCTCGGTCCATGGTTCCACTGCTTATTGGATTGATAACAAACTTCATGGGAGAAGGCTCCCCCTCGATCTTACGCAAGGGTTTGAACATGAGAATCTAAGCAAGATGGGGATGATTGCATTATCCAGCTAGAAAAGCAATCGAATACATGAAACAAACTTTCTCATCCATATAGAATCTCTTTTCAAAAATTGATTTAAGAAGAAACAAAAGTTGATGAAGAAAAGTTTGCATTTTTACTGAGCATATATATTTCTTACTTTCATCTGATATTTTCTTTCTTTTTTCCCCCCTAAAGTTTATGTTTATTAAGCATCTGATTCTGTATTTTTAATTGTGCTTCCCATCTTATTTTATTTAGTTTATATCATTTTGTTTCTATCTTTTATAAAATGTAAGCTGTGTCTATTTTTTTTTTTTAATGTAAGCTGCAGTTGATTCAGGAATAACTAAGGCAGCAAATGGATTGGGTTGACCCATGACCCAAACAAACTCGACCCACTTAGACCTGACCCGACTTGTTTTGGAGGACCCGTGGAGCCGAGTTTATCGAATTCAGACTCGATTCGACTCAATAAAAATTTAGATAATTTTGGATTTTCAATCCTACGATCCAATCTTATCCGAATTTATAAAATTTGGGTACAAACAACTTCTGAAGCTATGGATGGGTTGATTCGAACCGGACCCAAATTTTTTGGCTTGGTTCGGATTATACATGGATCCAATTCAACCCGAATGACCCGTTGGATCAAAAATTATAGCGGTAGACCAGATCCAACCCAATTTTTATTAGGTTGTATCCGGGTCCAAAATTAGGATCTGACCCGATCCATTTGCATCCCTACGAATAATCTGAAAATGAGAATAATAAATCTTAAGCCTATAGGAATACTTATACCACTAGTTAGTCTAAGTTTTGTTTGACTATAATTTCTTAAATAATTTTTGGGAACAAGTAAATGCCATGTAAATCATAATTGCTATCTCCACTTTTCTATCACTACAACATCATTCGAATGTTATTAAGAAATATGCATGTGCTTATTTGCATTAATCCAATCAATTTCATACTCATAAAAAAAAAACACGCTCAATTAGAGAGGCCATGATTTATGGTGGGATGGTGCTTAAGGCAAAGCATGTATTTAAAAAGGTTAATGGAGCCACGGATTATGTGGTTTTTTTTATTGCCAACCACTCTGGAGATCACTTCTGGATGGAAGAGGCAGAGTCACCTGGTGCTCTCCAAAATATTTTATTTTTTTTTGACTTTTTTGATTATATTTGTATAATACTTTTTGAGAAGAAAAAAGAGAGAGATCTATGTACGAGATCTATCCTATGAAAAACCCACCCATAGCCGTTTTGGTGACAATCCGAACACCAGGTGTCCGCACAGGGTGGCGTCTCTCTGGGAGCGTGACAGCCGTTGATACCGCATGCCCCCACGTCCCCCTCGTGTTCCGCTACGCGTTTCCTCTTTCTTGAACGGTTCTCTCTGCCTTCCTCTGGCTCTGTAGAAATAGTGTCCCTCTGCAGGCCTTGGTTTCCTCATAGTGGAGAGAGACCAGAGACCCGGAGAGAGTAAAAGAGATATAGAGAGAGATGACGGACGGCAAGGATGCTATGCAGATAGCGGCGGCGCAGGCGCCGGTGACGGCGGAGAGGAGGGTCAGGGAAGACCTGGAGGAGTCCCTCCCTAAGCCCTGTGAGTGCCTCATGGTTGTCTCTGCCTTTATTTTATTATTTGTTCTCTCTTGTTTTTTTTTGTTTTCTTTTTTCTTTTTTCGCTGAGCTGAAAGGGGCGATATCCGTAGAAAAATTCTATTGGATTTGTGGATTAGGGTGGTGCAACCAGCAAAATCATAAAATTATGAATTGAAATAATTTTGGAGTGGCTGGTACGAGTCCCATAATTTTTTTTTATTTATCTATAAGATTTGGGCTGGATGCGCTGATCCAAGGCACAAATCTAATAGAATTTCCAGTCTAATCATCCGAACGGATCCAACAAAGATAGATTTGTATAAGTAAAGTCCACCATTTTAGTCTCATTTGCTATTTTATATTCAAAAGTGATAGTAAATAGGTAATTCTGAAAAATTAGCCCCTCTGATATACATTCTAGTTGATATATGAAAAAAAATTCATCGGCATAAGTTGAGTAAATTGGTAATTGTGCATCTCAATCCACCATATAGGCAGAAGCACCTAGGGGTGCAAATGGGTTGGGTCAAGTTGGATCATGAGTGACCCCGATCCTATCTGATTTCTTGTTCGGATTCTAATTTTGGACTCAGGTCGGACCCGATAAAAGATCGGGTCGAGTTCACCGCTACAATTTTTGACCCAATAGATCATTCAGGTTGGGTCGGATCCATGTATAACCTAGACCCAACTCAAAAAATTCAGATCCGGTTCGGGTCCTAATCGGATCCGGTTATCCTAATCAAGTCCGGTTTGGATGAACCCATCCACGGCTTCAGAACTTGTGTTTGCACCCTCGCAGGCTGCAGCTTACGACCCCAAATAATTTTATAGATTCGGGTCGGGTCGGGTTGTAGGATTGAAAACCCAAAATTATCGAAATTTTAAATGGATCGGATTGAGTCTGAATTCAGTAATCCTAGACCCGATTCGAAAAATAGAACGGATCCAATTTTAGGACCCGAACCCAATCCCACAGGTCCTCCAAAATGGGTTGGGTCTAAGCGGATCAGGTCGGGTTCGGTCACGGGTCAACCCAGCCCATTTGCAGCCTTAGAAGCAGTGAAGCACCAAGTAACAACATGAAGGAGTTATGCTGATAATTATTCTCTTTAATTTTTAGAGAGATTACTCAAAAGGTTATTGTGGCCAATATACCAAGAAATGGTGGAAAATTCATCTTTTTGTTACCAACTTATTAATATAAGCAAAATATTAGCTATCTTTTCCTGTTACGATTGCAATCTACAGACATGGCTAGAGCACTAGCAGCACCCGATGCGAATCATCCTGAAGGCACCAAGGATCATATGCATCACAATATGAGTGTACTTCAGCAACATGTTGCCTTCTTTGATCTCGATGATAATGGCATTGTGTACCCTTGGGAAACTTACTCAGGTAACGTTGATGTACTACAGCTTAAATTCCAAGTTTGTGTTAAACTCTCTCTCAATAGTTAGTATAGCCTGAAAAAAAAAAAAAAAAAAAAAAAACACTCCTGTTGACCCGACCGAAAATTAAGGTTAGCAAAGTTTTTGAATTGGAAATGTCAGTTTCAGTCAACAGGGACTCTCTGTTGTACCAGAGTTATTAGGAGGGTGGAGAATTAATTTCTGCTAGAATATATTGCTGAAATTGATTTTTCATTAACTTTTCAAAATTCATAATCTGCTTTTTAATGACTGACATGGTATATCAGCATCAAGAGCGATTGGGTTCAATGTGATAATATCTTTACTCATGGCCATTGTTATAAATGGAGCTATGAGTTATCCAACTCTCCCAGTAAGTTTAATCTATAATCCTATAATCCAACTATTAGTTTGATGTTAAATTAATATTCTTTGATTTCGTGTTTTCTCTTCTTTGTTTGGTTACTTGCAACCACAGGGATGGATACCTTCTCCCTTTTTTCCCATTTACGTTCATAACATCCACAAGGCCAAGCACGGCAGCGACACTGGGACTTATGACCCTGAGGGCAGGTATTGAGCTAGGATCGGCCTCTTGCTCTCGTAGCAAAAATTCCATCCGAATCCAATTGCCAATCTCTTGCGAGTTTCGGATTGTTCTGATTCTTCTGTTGCTCATGTACGTTTGATCTTGAATTCAGGTTCCTTCCAGCTAATTTCGAGAACGTCTTCAGCAAATACGCGTGCACGGTCCCTGAGAAGCTCACCTTCGCAGAAATGTGGAAGATGACGGAAGGCAACCGAGTGGCTTTTGACTTCTTCGGATGGTGAGCTTTTGTGTGTGTGCTCTCTTTACAGTTTATGCCTTTACGACCGTTTGTGGTTCAACCATTAGATATCCAAGTGAAAGTAATCTATCAGTCAATTCCATGATTAAGATGATGAATGTTTCAACAAAGGGGTCTTAAGTTTTCTCTGAAATGGTTTGCAGGGCTGCAGCGAAACTGGAGTGGATAATCCTGTACATACTTGCCAGAGACGAGGATGGTTTCCTGTCCAAGGAGGCTATCAGGCGTTGCTTTGATGGGAGCTTGTTCGAGTATTGCGCCAAGCAGCGGGAATCGAATGATAAGAGATCCTAAACTTTTGACTGCTGGAATCCTTGGCTATGTGTTTTGTTGCATTTAGATAGTCAGACTTGTCAGTTCTCGTGCTATAAAGTCTGCCGTCTCTGGTGTGGTCTTGGCAGTGGAACAATGGTTGGTTTTCTTTGGCTGCAACGGAGGCCAGATATTGTGGAGTTTTTCTTCTGTTCTCTCTCTCTCTCTCTCTGTGTGTGTGTGTGTGTGTGTGTGTGTGTGTGTGTTTTGCTGGAGACCAACCATCTCTGTACTCATTGTGAATCCCATTTCATTGAAGACTGTAGTTCTGTTCTCTTCGTGGACTTCTCTGTGGTGCAGGAGACCCATCTTACTCTATGGTAATTAAGATTATCATCTGGGATTTGAATGGCGAAGGGTCAAAAAAGAGAACTTTTGAGAAAAGAAAGTAGGACAAAGAAGGGTAGTGACGGGCTGTTACGTTTCCTCGAGGAAATCCCTGGAAAAGGTGTGAAAGATCCATGGAAATTTTTAGGTAGGAAATGATGGAAACGGTTGCTGCATTAAAAGATTATGAAACTACGTAAATATTTATGCGACATCATGATGTGCGAATCTTTTACCACTTCTCGCATCCAATTACTTGGACAGGTGGAGATTTAACTTTTTTTAAGCTTTAAGTGGAATATTTTTGAAGTCCATGTTTGTGTCTCTTACCATTTTACTCTTTTCTTAACCATTTCTCTTCTCTTGCATTAGCTTCAGTCAAAAGGCTTTGAAAATTCAAAAACTTTAAATTACTAATGCATAAAACTATAATTTTGAAATCAGAAACCTCTATACAGGTATGTGTTTCTCAAACCCAAAATCGAATCGACTACTTTTTATTCTTAATATTTCAAAAAGTAAGAAGGAAATCTTGGTGAAAAGAAGGAAAACATAACTGGCCTTCTCATTCTCAAAAATACCACCCCTGCAAATCCATTGAAGTAAATAACAGAATGTTTCCTTCAGATATTTCCCAGTTATAGCCACTAGGCAGCAACATATTCTGCCCTTCTAGGGGCAGCAAATCATAGGTAGGATGCAGAGACAGTTGGAAAAATTCGGATTAATCTACATATTATTTTATACTTTTATTAAGAACACTAATGGCCAAAAAATGGCCACTTTGATAATTCAGACAATCCTAGAGAAACTCACAGGCTACTTAAAATTTGGTGGTGCAAACAGCTGAATAAGTAGATGCCATTTGTTTCAGGAATCTAATTGTCCACTACTTTTCAGAATATAAAAAGAAAACAAATGGAAGATGGAAGAATACCAGAATATGAGCTTATACACGATAGCTAATAGCATAAAGTAGTCTTTGCCACCAAATCGTGAACGAATTGGCCAACACTTAGCTGCAAAAAGACTGGTTGGCAGGAACTAAGCTGGACATGCAACAAGATTGATCACTGAGGAAGCAAGCTATCATCAAAGTTCTGAGAGTAGCTCTCGGGGTCATATCCAAACCTCACCGAACTCCTCGACTTCAACGCCAGCCTCCACCGCAACTTCACCTTCCACAACATTTGTCTCACGGGCATAGACCGCCGCGCCTTCCCCGGAGCAACTCCACTCTCTTCTTTGGCAACTCTCTTCGTCCAGTTCATCGCATGGATTCTCGTCTTGCACCCGAGGCTTGGGAGGATCATCTTTAGGCTCTCCTTGCCTCAACCTTGATCAAATACCCATGCCTAGATGTTTGTTTAATTATAGGGAGCTCCAATGTGATGAAGACCATTAAAAATGTCTCAGAAGGCATCATCATCATATGTCCCACCACATCATAAATAATGTGCTTCAAGTCAATATTTTTTAGCACAGAGGAGAAGGCCACTGTCCATGGACCACAGGTGGCCGGCCCCTCTTGCCTCCACTCAACATCATGCAAGTTGGTGGGAGCATAGGAGAGGATTTACTACTCTAATGCAGTTGCGTCAGTGATGGGGAGACGCATCTTTGAATTAAAAAAGATAATCACCTTTGTCCGAGCAAAACAATCTTGCAAGTGGCTCGAGTATCCCAGATATGGCTCGAGTCCAAAACAATTCAGTCCTCTTGTTGGATTTTGAGTTGAAAGACTAGCTGCCACTGCATCCTATCTAAATTAGTTCAGAAGCTTGGATCTAGCTCACACCATTCAGATTTCTGATCTGAAGGTGCTCGAGCGAACGAAGGTCCAACTTGGAGGCTGGAAACCATTTGAATTCAGGTTGCCAAACCCCTAACCAAGTTGTGATGACACCTTGCTGAGAGCATCTAAATAGGCCAATTTAGATTGATGAGGCCTGACTCTTTTGACATCACCTTTCCAGATGCCCCTTTAATGGCTTATGAGGGGATGCTCTTGACACCAATATGCTCCATAGTTTGGAGCATAACTTTTCACTTCATAGATCTGTGTCATTTTGATTTAGGAAAGCAAAGGGGATAGATTGGAATCCACTTTTATGTGGGCAAGGAGTCATGAAGAACATAGGCCTGACAAAAAGGTTGTTAGGTCTATGATTTCCTCTGATGGCAGTTTCAGCAGTTGCCAATATATTATCTTGGAAGAGTGTTGGGTATCAGTGGTAGAGGCCAGAATAAATTGCTTTTGTAATTCATCCTTTGGCTTTTAGTAATGACTGGTGAGGCAACAACATGAACAAAGAATAGAATCACGCTGTCTTTAAATAGTTAAATCAAAAGGCAATCATAGGGTATTTATTAGATATAAAGCTGGTAAAGATAGTTAAATGCAGCACTTGGTGAAGACTGATTAAAAGATTAATTTCTGATTAAAACATTAATTTAGTTGTTTAAATAATTACAAATGGTAGACAAAAGGGGACCATTTTTCCACCGTCCAGTATTTTCGTTCCTTTTTTTTTTTGTAGATGTTCCATTCTTTTCAACATATCACCATCCTAATTCATTCTACAAACTTACAGATCACCAGATCCTTCATTCTCTATACCCAAATCCAATCTAAATATAATCCAATCAATTTGATATGATATAAAATTATTTCATTTCATCGACAAAATTCTCAACACATTGACATAGCAAATCCTTTCAAGAATTCATCTATCGGTAAATTGAATATATAGCAGTCACACTCAACCTAATAGATTGAGGCTGCAGATCATAGGCTCATAGCCAAACACCTGCATGAGGATTTAGGTGAAAGCTTTACCGCATGATAGATTACAAATCAGGAGCAAGCAGAAACAGGATGGCAGCATATAACCATTTAATATATCAAAAAAAAAAAACTCATCCTAATAGAATTTGGAATCACACAGTGGCATCATAGCACCATTCTACATTATAGATTAAAACTTAGCGCCTATTTGAATCCAATCAATATGCAACTTATGAGCCTGACAACAGCATTAAAAAAATAAAAAAATGCAATTTAAATGTCCACGATCGACAATAATATATATATATATATATATATATATATATATATATATATATATATCTTATCAATTTCTTGCAGCTATTTTCACTTCAGAAATACTAGTATGCTACCTAACATACCTGAGCAGAGCAAGAATTTATAAAAGCTCTTATAAATTTTAAATGTCCAAATTATGCAACTTTCAGCAAAGGCAAGATAAAAGCTCTTATACCGACCTCCCAGAATGGAGGATCAGATTTAAGGTTGGCAAGAGCAACAGAACCCTGTAGTTTGAACATGTTACTGCCACTAGGATTCTGAAATGGCTGAATCACCTCCTTGGGACCATTAAATTATTGAAGCCTCTCCAACCACCATTAATTTTACATCTTTAACCTTCTGAAAGTAATACATAGATGCATTCAGTTAGACATAGTCCAATGATTGAGAAATTAAGTTGTTATTGTGTCATGGGACAAAATCTCTGAACAGGACTTCAGGTTACCAGCCCCCTGAAAGGTTGGTCTGAAACAGTTGGAAATTTCCTAGACTCAGAGTCTGCCAAACTATATATATTTATTTCTATTTGATACATAATATGGCAGCTGGAAAACCTAGAGGATGCATTTAAAAGGTGAAATAATACAAGTGATTTGGGGACCTGCTAGGTTTGCAGGAAAACAAATGCTCCCCTGCTCTTGATGTGATAGTTCATGAAAGGATAATACTATTTAGATGGTTAGTATCATCCCATTCAACATTCAAATCGTTTAGATCTCAAATCATGCTGTTTATGTGGTTTATATGTAAGCACTTGCACCCTTATTGGCGAATCACAGATATAGCTAAAAGCCTAAAACAATCATTTGAACATGGGTTTCATAAAGAAGAACTAACATCAGTGATCAAATTCAACTTTTATTACATAACAGAAATTTATAAATATGACTAACTAATCAGATGAGCAAGTAGAGAAAAGAAGACATGGTGCAACCATATAGGATTCAAAGTTTAGTAACACTTGGAGGGTTTGAATTTCCATGGACAGGTTAAGCAAAACAGAAAAAATAAGGCATGAAGCACAACAGATAATTTTTTTTCCAATTATTTAAGAAAAATAAAAGTGCTGGTAAATAAATTGAGTTCTGCGAGCAAATTGTTGGATGATGTGCAAAATCATCACCCATGTCGGATCACATCATCATGCATATGTCAGTAGTTTGATGGTACAAAAATTTCCCATGTACCATAACTGAACTGAACTGATAAGCATATAATCACACAATTTACAGCATGGTAGGCCATGTCCAGTGCCGAGACGCTGCATGTCGAAACCCTTTGTTACACCTAGCAATTTTAGAATGCTGCTATCAACATGACTATAAGAGACATAGTATCCATCAATGCCACTACCACAAACTTCATATGGAACAGCTTCTTCATGCATCTGTTTAGGCCTCACCTCATCTTGTGGCCCATATTCATCCATAGGTGTTCCAGTATCATGTGAGTCAATAAGTCATTTCACACCTTTTGCTAGAAATAATAACAATAATCATGAACATTAATAACTAATACATAAATTTATATATTTTTATTAAAAATGGCATCTATAACTGAACAAAATTCTGAACAGATTCCACTTCTAGCATGTTTGGATTATCAAAATGAAGCAAACAAGCAAAACACTAATTATAATTGGAATATAAGATGTTTAATGACCTTTCCTGAATGATTAAGGGTTATCATTTTGAGTCATCGTTCGATGTTATGTGGTCACAGATTGGCAGAAATTTCCTATGGATCACGTTGCTCATGATCCGAAATCACAAACAACTAGTTGGGTGATGCATGCCATTGAGCATGATGCACGGAGTTGGTATGTGTAAATAACATCACCATTGAGTGGACAAGAGATACCTCTGTCACAACCCAGGACCTCACCCAAAATGGCTAGCCAGAAGGTATTATTTGGGCTCCTTGATCCTGTATAAGTACCCAAGATCTACCCAGTGAATAACCGATGTGGGACTAAACACACGTCCAACCTCCAACCAAATAGTCATACAATGCACTAAATGACCCAAATAGTGATTGTAAGAATTAGTGAATGCCAAGTTCAAATCCCACTCTGTGTATTGCACAAGAGTGCAGATAGCCATGTTGTATCCCGACCCAAGCCTGGTAGAGCATGAGTGAGAGAGGATATGAGTAATATGATGCTAGTTGGATGCAATGGTTGGACATCTGGCCACATTTCAGAGCTGAATATTGCATGATATATGAAATACTGATGGTGAAAAGCACCTATAAGCAAATGTTTATGTTACACTTTTTCTCAAAACACTGCGAGACGCAGAGCATAGGAATCTCTTTTGTAGTGGGCATTCCATGATCGTGAGTTTACAACTATGTGTTTACCCCTAAGTTGTGTCAGAAACTGTGATCTCCTTGCATCCTTAGTTCCTGTGCATCATAGCAAAAAGATGGCGTCTGTTATAAATGTAGGTTATGACATCTAAAACCTAGAAAGGTCAAGCAAAATAGTAATATACGATGAATTAAAGCTCACGGAAGGTCAACTCTATCTTTATTCCCAATAAAACTATCAAAAGTTTGCTCACATTTTCAACCAAGATTCTCTACCTATTGACTCATGAATTGAATGGATAAGCTCTATGATCAATAAATAATGCACAATTCCAATAGAAAGGAAACATAAATAGAATAAATTGGTCAAAAAAAGAATTTTAATATTTGTTAAATAAGATTTGATGTAAGATATATTCTCTCTAGGTCTAGGCTAACTTACTTTGCTTATCTTATTTTATTGAAAGAACTCTTTTATTTGTTTTCTATTGGTCATGTAAGAACTCCTGGACCTCACCCAAAAAAAACTAGCTAGGAGGTATTATTTAGGTTTTTTGACATTGTATAAGTATCCAAAACCTACATGGTAAATAGTCAACATGAAACTAAACTTATGCCCATATGGTTCCTCACATATTCCTCCAATTTTGGCTCTAGCATCGATCTTGGATAGCTATACAAGGCCAAAGAATCGAAATAATATTTCTAGCTAGCCTTTTCAAGTAAAGTCCTGGGTTGTTTCAAATAGTATCAAAGTAGATTCTGCCTATGAGATATATGGACTAAGGGACACCATAGCACAAATCTATTTGAATTTGATTATGGGCTGACATGGTGTTTGTAATTGGATTTATAGTACATATGATTAGATTTGAATGAGTTTGGATCCTTATTCTAGTGACGTGGAGTATGTGAGAAGTTATGCATGCATATGTTTAGTTTCACTTCGGCTGTGCATTGGGCAGGGTTTAGATTTCTTACCTACTCCTGAGTCCGAGGTAGAGGTTGAGAAGGAGATGGACTTCGGGAGAGCATTGAGTTCGAGAGACAAATCTCCAAATCAGCTCATTGTTTGTTTTATAATAACAAACTGTTTCTGTAAACAAAAGCGGCCTATAACAGCAGTTTTATATACTATATTAGAAGTGCTGAAAAGAAATACCTGTACTGATCTAAGATTCGAAGAAAAATTCTATCTCTATAAAAATTACAGATATAAGAATTGCCTGGCTTCAAATTTCTGGAAATATTGCGGCACTTACCATTTGAACCACATATTTTTTCACTTGTGATCTGTTGGCCATATTATTTTAAAAAAAATGTATATTAAAGTGGTCAGTTGTCACGGTCCGTATGTGATATATTAGTTGAAAATTAAAATTTTCCACATGGATATCTTATGGGCATAATCCCATGGTTGAGAACTATGTAAGCCTGGTCTTCAGAGTATAATTTGGCTTGGGTTAAAACCATCCAAAGTTTATAATTTATTGAGGTAGCAAATCATGAACAATATAATGTCGAAAATGACATTAGATAGCAATGTGAATCTACAATCCATGAGCATTTCTTCTTAACTAAATTATATAAAATTTAAAAATCAATAAATAAAATTCAAGTTATGGAACAAATGATATCGAAAGATAAAAAAGAAAAATAAAGAAAGAATCATTCAAAATTTTTTCTATAGTTTGTCGGTCATGCAGTCATCAACACTTGCATAACTCACACCATAGAGAGAAAGAATTGAAGAGACATATAAGATTGCTTGGTGAAAGCAGCAACTTAAAAAATGACTAGATAAATTATTCTTTCAATCACAGTCAAAAAAATAACTAACAACTATAATCCAATCACAGAGTTCCAGTTCACTCGCTCTTCTTCAACTCGAATAACTTTGGCTGAAGGAGAGAGAGAAAAGAAGAATAAGAGAAAAGCTCTATATGTTGAGAGGACGACCACCACCTGTCATCATAACCTTGAATTCTTGAAAGCTCACCATCCCGTCCCCATCCCGATCCACTCCTCTTATCATCTTCCGACATTGCGCGGTTGTCACCTCCTCTCCCAGCCCCTTCAACACGCCCCGCAACTCACTCGCCGAGATCTTTCCATCATGGTCCTCGTCGAACACCGCAAAGGCCTCCCTTAGATCTGCCTCCTGAACTCCCTCCCCAGCTCGATTAATATCCTTGAACTCCGCAAGGTTGATGAAGCCATCCCCGTCTGCATCAGCTTCCTTCATCATCATCTCCAGTTCATGATCGTCCGCCGGGGGACGCCCGAGTTTTGCCATCATGTCCCGCAGCTCCGCCGCCGATATCTTCCCGTCCCCGTTCGTGTCGTACAAGCGAAAGACCCGCTCGAGCTCGTCTTCGACCGGAGGCGTGGCAGCCGGGCTAGAGGGAGAAGGACCCTCCTCGTCCTCCTCCTCCTTCTTCTTCTTCCTGAGATCACCAAACCGAGATTGAAGAAGACGCATGAGAGAGAGAGAGAGAGAGAGAGAGAGAGTATATCCGAAGCTCTTTGCTAGCCTTTCTTGGAGAGCTTTTGATTGATATATATAGAGCGAGGAGAAGAACTGGGGGCTCGGTAAATTATTCAGTACCATCTTAGTTTGACTCGAAGAAGGACACCGTTTAGCTTTTTTTGCCTTGCATGGCAAGGAGAGCGTACGTGGCCGAGTCGCAATCTATTAGCTTCTTATCTTTTATATACTTCTGACCTTATCGTAATCTTTTTTAAGAATAAAATATTATATTTTAAGTTTAGTGCTAATAAAATAAGAGTTTTGAATAAGTGAAATTTCTAGTTAAATAAGGTAAATCTTATAGAACTTTTATTTAAGTAGAATTCTGAATATATATATATATATATATATATATATATATATATATATATATATATAATATTTATGTATATATGTATGGATACATGTATAACTCAAAAACATAAAGCTCAAAAAGCATAAAATGCTGGACGTAATCCGAGTCAGCCAATGCATAATGAAAATTTTGGGTTGGATGCGGCCGGATCGATTCTGGGACTCGGAACCCAATCCGAGAAAAGGGAATTCCACATGCCCAAACCTCGAAAGAGTCGAGGTTTAAAGGTCTAGGATCTCGCATGCGAGATAACTGAGAATCCGAGCTATGGATTGCCTGCGATCACCGGACCCATAAGAAAGTAAAGTGCTGACCTGTGGCCAAGAATTGCCAGTGCGGCCGATGCAACTCCGTGATTCCTTTGCTTGGAACTCTGGTGCTCGCAAAATCTAGAATTTACATTTTTTGTGGCTACTCCAGTAACCGTCAGTATGCCATTTTATATTATGCTGTGATTATATACAATCCCGACATTCCAGGAGCTATATTCTCTTCGTTATCTCCTAGATTTTCTTAATCATTTTAGATCTCTTCTGGATATGCTTATTCTTATGCTAGTTTTAAATGAGATTTGATCGGAACAGGCGGTTTTATTAGAGCTTCCTGATTTCCTCCCATGCCTCCGGCCAGGGCCGGCCCGAGTCCTAGGCGACCGAGGCGGTCGTCTAAGGCCCCGAGCCAATGGAAGGCCTCCGGGAGGCTGACCAAAAGGAAGCAAAAGCCCCATATAAAACGGGATCTGAAGCTGGCTACGAGTCTTCCCCCTTGATGGAAGGGAGGTGGAGAGTTTCCTGGCCTGCAGAGGAGCAATTTGGGAAGTTGGGGGCAGTAGTTTTGTTTTGGGTGGGGAGAGAGAGAGAGAGAGAGAGAGAGAGAGAGAGAGAGGAGGGATTTGGTTGGCTTGATAGACGCCTGAAGCCACTCTTATCTTTCATCCCTTCTCTTTTTTGGTTTTGGTCTTGGTTTTCCTTCCCTCACATTACTCCTGATCCAGCTGGGCCATCCGCAAGAAAGATAGGAGGATTGGAGATGGACTTCTTGGAGGGGAGAGATTCTTTTAGTTTTCTCCTCTCGGTTTCTTCTCCCCTCTTGGGTGGTAGAGAGAGAAAAGGAGGGAGGGGGTTGAATGGCTGCTGTGCTGTGATGTTACAGTTGCCGCTTGGGTACTCACTTGAAGGGGAGATGGTGGAATGGGGTAAATTTCTCATAATGACCCTACTTTCTCTTATAGAGAGATTCCTTTATGAACAAATTCTTTTCTTTACCTTGACCATGAAATACCATGGGATGACCTTTTCATGATAAACAATATTGCCAAGCATTATCTCAGTTATTTAATCAATTTCATGGCCCTTCATTTAGAGTAATTACTTTTATATGCTTCCATTCAAGAATTATATTAAATTAAAAAGACTTCTTGTAAATAATGTACTTGATAGCTATCTATTTTTATATATATTTTTAAGTATTTTATATTTATTAAAAAAATTATTATTAAAAAAGAGGCCTCGTTCATTGGATTCACCTTAGGCCCCAGAATGTATTGAGCCGCCCCTGCCTCCGGCAGAAGTCATATTTTGCACTGCTAGAATTTTTTAAGCATCTGCGAGAAAATTAAAACTTAAATATTAATATTTACCGGGAGCCTTAAAATTTTTGCTTCTTGTTTGTTTGTGTGTTTGTATGCCGTTTGATTGGTTTTTTTTCTTTTTTTATGGACCAAATTGAGCTTTTGCGTCAAGCTCTGATAGCTGAGAAACCCTGCATCTTCCTGTCCGGCAATCTTAAGATGCTCTGAAGGAGTTGAGAGCAGGTTATGCTTCCAAATGTAACTCGAGGCTTTCAGATTTCCAACCACACCTGTCTTGAGGCCAATCCAACACCATCAGCCATCACAATTATCCACAGTTTCTATCTGCCAATTCTGCATATGAAGGGGATGTACGTTCGCAATCATAAAATCGAAGCTGCTGCTCAACAATTCATTAAAGCATCGACAAAAATTAAACATTTCACGCAATCCGAGAAAGCAGAATTGACTGTTAAATCCTGAAAGGTATACCAACCACCCAAAAAAAAACCAGCTTGTTTGCTCCACTTTACCTGTTCCCTTTTGACTATAAAACCTCGAGTCGGCAATCTCTACCTTGTAGGATGCTTTGATAGATCTCCATTGGTTCACCGCAAAACTAACGCACTTGATGTGGTTCCTGAAACAGAAAAAGAATAGCTTAGCATGGACTTTGAAAGGAACTCCGACAAATTCTTTTTTTTTAAGGGAGGAAATCCAATAAATTTCAAATGAGAGAAAACACACGTCATTAACTTCTAGAGTTTCCATGCATAATCATGATCACACCTATCGAGCCTCCTCCACATATTCAAGTTCAACTTTATGAATCCTGGTTCCCCCATTGTTCCTAAATCAGGCTAACTCTAAACTTACTGCCAGCTTTTCTCTGACTATTCTCCCGACTTCAGCTTAGATTTTCTTCCCCTTTTCCTAATCCTTCAACAAAGGTTAAGAGTACCTCTCCCTAACAGAGGCTCCTAAAATTTTTAGTGTACATGTCCATACCATCAAGCAAGGTATGGTGTATCCTATTGATCAACTAGTAAGAAAATTTGAGGGAATTTTCAAATTTCAAAGATCAGATAAAAACTTAGATGACACTACATTTCGACCTGTAATTAGAAAATCAGAGACAAGAAGAAAAGGGAAACTGAAAAACAAGTTAGTGGATTAATTGATACAATCTTCAATCAACCATTAAAGTTATAAATAACTGAAAAAACGTCTAGTTGAAGGAATTTTGATCTATGTTTTAAAACACAGTCAAATGAGCATTTGAATGATTCAACCTAAACGGGAAGAGAGCTCAAGGGGGATTTGTATTGTTGAAAAAATGGGTTTCAGGCTTAAAGAGCTTGATATGGAAAGATGAATCATGTTCTTAGAAGTGGAGTTTGAAGCAAATATCAGGGCGAGCACAACCCCTGTATCTGAATTAAGAAAAAGAAAATATAGCTGCCACAAAGTAGTTAATAGTCTCACTTCTACAGCACAACTCACATGCTCCAGAGAGCACCATCATTACAGACCAGAATTGCACTCAAACATGCTCCCACATTCTTAAGTAGCAAAAATAACATGAAGTATCTTCTAGGAACACTTTCACATATTCTGGTAGCAATATTTAACTGATATTTAAAACATTTTGCTTTCATATTTTAAAATAAGTGGTGTACTTACTCGAAACATTTCTCATGTCTCGGCAAAATTTGCTTCCACAGCGACATTTAAATGCCTTGATTGGGTGAGTGTGATCATCAAAATCAATTCCATAGTCCTGCAATCAATATACTGTGTAAGAGAAAAACCTCATAATGCTAGTGATTGTACATATTACTTTGAATAGAAAGAAGACAACTGGGCAAAAACAAATTACGAGACTGGCCAGAATATGTATGTCTTTTGATAGAAATCACCCACTCGAAGCATTTACTAATATACCCAAAAAGCAAGAGTAGTAAATTATCAGCTCAAATTGTAGCCTCTGCCCGAGATTCAAAGGTTGGGCTTGCTCATCGAAGTAGTTTAAAAAAGATAGAATGATTCAAGGTTAATCTCAATTAAAATTTAAAATCAACACTCAACCCTGAAAATATTAAAGCTTCGAAGATTTTCAGAATATGGTGGTATAACAAGTAAAATGAGTGCTTCTTTCTGAACTGCTGGATAGTGCAGCAAACATTTTATTCACAAACAAAAATTTGTGACAACAGTATGTGAGAGGTGCAGCCAACTTGACAAAGTATATCGCTCCTTGCATGCTAAAATTTCGTAAGTTCCAAACCTTGCTTCTCGAGTTTCAGTACTAGTGCCAAGCAAGAAATATTTTACATGCAAGTAATAGGCAAGGCATTTCAGGAGGAGCCATGATCTTAGAAGAATGAATGTGTTGGATATACAGTTGCATTTTGCTCGAAAAAAAAAGGAGCTGCTTTATCTTCAAAGATACAATGGAAAGAAACAAGGTAAAGCAGCAATGGAGGGAGCATTGTAGTGAGAGTAAATGAAGATGAAATCACATGGAAAAGCCAAACATAATCAAGCACAAAGAAATCTGCCAGAAAAAGTTAATCTTGCGCATGGCTGGCTCGAGGGACCCGGCTGACAAGCAAAATCCACAGCAATGTTGTCCCAGGTGTCCGAGTGGCCAGCATGAACACTGGCAGTGATACAGCACAGTCTAATATAAATGATACTACTGCCACAATAAATCAGGAAGTTGCTTCCTAAAGGAATATCCTTCAAGTGAAAGGCAACGGCATTCAGATGTCCAACCTCATGGGCCATTTTCCTCATGAAAGACCCAAAAAATTCTGCTATAGTTTATCATAATAGGTCCAAATCAGCCAATGCATAAAGTCTGGCACACATCTAAAATTCAATTTCACCATCTAATACCACCAAGACCTTATCGACCACCAGGGTCCAGGAATGCAATATGTTATCATAATCAAAAGGACCTTGGTGAGGAGAATCTCTTGAGACCAGAGGAGTCTCCTTATTGCATATTGGTTCCCAAGTAGTTCCTCAGCAAAATGCCCATGCAAGTAACATAAGCCTCCATGAATAAGATACTACAATACCTAACCGTCCATCCAACAAACCAGCCAATGGAGAAGCTTTCTCCAACCTATATAGGTTCATCTTTATGAACTAAGGCACGATCCATCAACGTATAAGATCATTTTTCCAATGGTTGTCAATGGTCAGCCTGACATCAAACCTCAATTAGGCTGACAGACCAGCAGACATTCATAAGCAGCCTATATTTAGCTGGGAATGGGCCTGACTTTTTAGACGAGCTGAGCTTCAGAGTTGCTCAACTTGCTTGTGTTTGGCTTAATTAAGCTGGAATTATAGTAAATAAATAGACAGAATATATATTGTCTTAAAAATTAGACAATTTGTATTGAATACTAAAATATCTATAGTACATTATGAAAGAACAATTTTGAAACCCAAAAAATATTGCCTCTTGATCCTGGTTGACGGCTTTTCTGCTGAAAATGCCCTCTGAATTTTTTGGTTTTGGTAGTACCATTGACTCCACAAGTTAAAAGAACCAATCCCCAATCTTGCCATGTTTCTATCCCGATTTAAATATATATTAAAACTAACCGTGGTCCAAATCCCCCACCCCCTCGGATAATTCCCTATGTCATCTCAAATTTGATAAACTTCCTTTTAAAAAATAGCTTTATAATTGGTATCCCTTCTCACATCTAAGTAAAAAGAAATAATAAAAAAGTCACATGAATGAAAAACAAGAAAGCTGATCCAAAATCGAAAAAAAACTCATTTGGATGCATGTCAGGTGTAAAAGGATATTGATATTAAGAGTGGGAAATTTATATTAAGGGTATGTTTGGTTTCGGGGTAGTTTGTGGAAAATAAGAAAACAAGGAAAATAGATTCAACCAAACTTACTATAAACTCAAAAAAAATGAGAGAAGACTGCACAATCTTCCATGAAATGTTTAAATTTTACAGGTTGAAAATTTAACAAGAATATGTAATACAGAAGCTGGAACTTATATATACAATAAGATCAATAGCTAAATTTTGGAGGGTGAGCCTTGCTGCAACAGGAAGGTTGTTTCATTGTGACCTAGGAGTCACAAGGAAGGACGGAAACATGTTCAATATTTTTATAACCATGCAGCAAAGGGTTTTTCAATCCTGTTTACTTTTATTTGGATGTTGATTTTTGAAGTGTAACCTCGTTGATCAAATCACCCCTTCTTCCTTTCCCATTGCATCACTCCCTCACCTCTTCACCGCTCTTCCCTCTTCTTCCCCTACCCATCCTCCAAACAACAAAGATTTAACCCCCTGTAACTCAATTGCATTCACCTCAAGCCACAAGGAACCTGACGTGCAGTGCAATTTGAGTTGCAACAGCCATAGATGGCCATAGATTCTTTCTGAAATCACAATCCTAATAAAAGTTTAAAACTTCCCTAATGCAACCTAAACTTGAAGTAGGATCAGACATCTATCTTTTCTAAAATAAGAATTCAAAATCCACCAAAAAAGCCCAAAATTAAGAATAAAAAAATGCAAGAAATTAGAAAATACCAAACCAACTTTTGTTAATACTTAAAACAAAATGATTAAAAACAAATCAATTACCTAAGCCTAAACTACAGCATTTAATTTGAGAAGATGTGAAGGATCCTTCATTGAATATCTCAACTCTTTCAACCAAGGTCGGAAGAACTGATACCGAGCACCGTATCGGCTCTCCAGCAGAATAAGTCGGTACGGGCCGTGCCGGACCCATACCGAGAGAGAAAAACGCCGGAGCTAGCGAAGGAGAAGAGAAAGAGAGCAGAGGGAGGGAGAGAGAACGAGCGGCGGCAAACGCTGGCGGAGGGCCACAGGAGGCCGGCAAAGGATGGGGGTAGGCCGCGGACGCTGTCGTGGCTACAAAATTTGAAATTTTTTAACTGAAATCGGCAAGTGATTTGCCGGCTTCACTTAAAAATCCTAAAAATTTTTAATTTGAAAATTTTTAAGTGAAGTCGGCAAACGATTTGCCGACTTCATTTAAAAAATTCCAAATTTTTTAGCCACGCCCCCCTCCGCCGGCACCCGCCGGCGCTCGTTCTCCCTCCCTCCCCCGCTCTCTCTTTTTCTTCTCCGACTCTGGCAGCAAGTCGTTTTCAATGGCGGAACCATGCCGGTGAGCCACCGGCATGGTATGCTAAACCGGCCTGTACCGGACCAGTCCGGTACGGCGGTGGAAAATAGTTCCGGCCCTTTTAGGGCTGGAATCGAGCGGTACAGGCATATCAGTGCGAACCAAACCAATTCGCACCTGTACAAGTCCCGTACCACATTGTACCGGTGAAAATCGAATCAGCTTGCACCAATACGCATGCCCGCGCGCGGGGAACCGCACCAGTACGAACCGGTTCGGTAGGCCACCAATACGCCTACTGGTACCGATTCGGCAGACCATGACCACCGGTTCGGCGGACCATGGTGGGACCGAGCCCTCGGTTCCGCATTCCTTGCTTTCAACCATATCTATACACACCTTGCTTTCAACCACATATTTAACCATAGAAATTTTTCTTTCATTTACATTTTCCATTATATTCAAAGTGTAAGGTTGTTGTCCATGATTAGCTTCCTCAATGGAATAATGACAATTTGCCCCAATGAGCATGAACATTGCGCAAACAAGAAAGAAAGCAATTCCCTCTCTTCATCTAGAGCTCTTCCTTGAGGTTAAAAAAGGGGTGAAAGTAGACACAATAATATTCGTCCGGATCCGTTTCGTATTCGAATCTATCTAGATATAAATGAAAATTTGAGCATCTGACTAATATCCGTATCCGTATTCGTCAAAACAAAAATGGATATGGATAGACAACTATCCGATCCGTATCTAAATATCTGATTCTAGTCATAATCCTATTTAATTTTATATATCACTAACTTTTCATAGAAATATATATTCACATTAACATGCTATTAACTTGCTTTACAATACACTTAAGTAATATATTTGATTTTGTGATCATAAAGTTTAATTATCCAACTTATATCCATTTTTATATTCATACTTTCAGTATCCAATTTATATCGTATCCATTTAAATCAAATATGGATATGAATTTTTGCATCCGACTAATATCCATATTTGTATCTATATTCATTAAATAAAGCAAATATAGATATGGATATACTGATATCCGATCCGATTTCAGCCCTAGATTAAAAGATCATGTAACATATGTGTTACTCATATGCTGCAATGTTCTTTCAATTTAATGAACACATGATTAGGAACGAGAAGGGATCATAGGTGCATGCATACAAAAGAATTGAACACCAGAACAAGCCCCCTCTTACCTTTTAAAGATCTTGAAAATACTTGGAACAGGCAACTGGCAAACAGAAGAAAGGATGTAAAAAAGAATGACTAGAGCAGGGTCATTGTGCAGCTCAAAAAAAAAAAAAAATTGATATTTTAAACACATTCCAGGTTTGCATGAGCTCTAATAATACCATGTTACAGCTAGAGGCCACGTAAAATTGCATGCACTCAGAAATTGCTGTCAAGGGATCAAGCAATAGTAGAACAGAAAATAGAAGCATTAAAAACTAATTGAAAAGGGCGGAAACAACTGGATTGGGGAAATCAAGTTGAAAAAGAAGAAAGATGAGGAATGAATGTGTAGCTAGAACAATCCAAGCATCCCCTCCCTCTCTAATAAATAACAAGGGCTTTTTTCAGTTATCAAGATTGAAATCATCTCAAAAGGTGCCCAATACCAGGATAAACCCAGATATCATTTTATCCTGTCCGAGATAGGAAGTCGAGAAAAAAAAAGATAAGAGCCAAGATTTCCGAGATCTCAAATACTCAACCAATATTATAAGAACCGAGATTTTGGAGATCTTGATTTATATAGTAAAGCTCGATCCACTTCCATTTTAAAAGAATGATTTGAATATTTAATAATAATAACATGGGTTTAAGATTGTAAAAAGCATATTAGAAAATCACAGCAGATATTTTGATAAAATATAGGTTGATATATTAGGATATATCGGTTTGTTTTGAGTTTTGACCAATATGATATGTGAGCATAACTAAACCTAATATAATCTTTCCTAGATAGCTGATTCATCCCAAATCAAATGAACCAGTTGCATGGGATTATGACATTTCAGTACTCAAAAGCATAATATGTTACAAATATGTAATGCTACTTACCCAATTTAATTCCTCAAGAACTTCTATTTTCCTGGTTGTGAAAAAAGCTAGCTGCAAAATAAAATGGACAGATGAAAATAAGTCCAACAAGCGCAAAATCAGGTGATATTGCTGAATCCATAAGGATCTTATTGTGGCAAAAGTATTTCGCTATGCATACATGGTAATAATGGTGGTCAGGAATCTCCACTTCAACTGGTATTCCAATCAGGTTTGCATCAAAACATCTACAACAAAAACAAGCTAAAAGCATCACAACAAGAACAAACAGATGAACACTAAGCATGGACCAAGCATGACTGAAAGTTGAAGACAATAGTAAAATGCTCTGGTTGGTCACTGATAAGAAGAAGTAGAGGAAGAAAATACACTCTAGTTGCACGACAAAAGTGTAAAAAGCAACAGGTAAAGTAAACGACCATGACATGAAAAGACCTCTCAACATCCAAAAAATTTCAAACTCAGCCCATGAAATAAAACTTGAACAAACGAAAAACTAACTTGGATCCCTTTGCCTTATGAAATAAGAGCTAGATAGCAATGTACACTGACAAGATCATATACGAGGCATTAAACACCAGATATAATCCCAACTTGAAAAGACAGAACAGTAGAATGAAAAATGCTCTTCAAAATAATGAAAACATAATTGGCAAACAATTAGACCTGCCAAAGCCTTGCGCCTAAACTATCAAACTTTGGCTAAATGAGTGCCATCCTCAGCCTACAAATTTTCAAATCTTTAATATCTTATCTAGTACTTGATTTACATTCAACTCCAAGAATTTAAGAAAAAAAGATTTTCCATATATGAAACCCAAATTATGATAGAAACAACCCTAAAACCTTGAAGACCAAGCATATAAAGGCACATTCTTGTTCAGCTAGTAACAGGCAGGCTTTAGATGGGCCAAAAATAAGGATGAAAACAAAGAGCCAGATAAAGATGCTTGACATACTCAATCAAAATCATCATCTCCTACCACACCCTATATTATGGCATAGTCAGTTTACTAGCAAACAGCGCTATCCAAATTATTTTCTCATGAACTACCCAAAATGCACCTCCAGCCAATAATTCCTATATCTCGAATCATGAAGTTAATGTGCAATCAGTACATCAAGTTTAGTCATTAACTTGGGTCATCCTGCATGAATTTCCATCAGCACAAGCATTTATGCTGTGATAAAGGAAAACAGATAGGTGGCTGACCTCAAAGGCAGTCATTTCAAATCACTGAGAATCTGCAGGTGTCCAAAACCTTAAAAGCGCAAAACATTAAGATCACATGCACTTCTGAAAAGGTATTATGCAATTAAAATTACGAAGGTGACATGCTGATCCATATAGAAGCAAATGAAGGAACTTATTGTACTCTAAGATTCAACAGAAAACTTGCACACAATATGCTTGCAAATAGCAGCACGGGGTATTAAAAGAATTAGATCTTTGACATGAGTTACCTGTGATTAATAAATCTTGCCACGTTTCCATAAAATGTGGCATCCAAACAAAGGGCTTCTTCATCTTTTAGAACTCCTTCAGTGCCCCAATCTGCATCCATCAGCACTGGATATGTATGTTTTGCATTACCAGTGGTCTGAATGGTTCGATCATACAGCTCCATGTTTGTCAATATTTCCCCAACATATTCACATACAAACGTGCCTCTAGGCAGTTCATCAAGCGTACGGAGTCCCCACCCCTTCCTTTGACCAGTAAAAAACACCTGAAGTAGGGGAAATGTGTTAGACTATAAGTAACAATGACCTGTAAGGTACATTTTATGGGAAACTTATGTTGTTAATCAAAAAGTATATTGTCAAAGTGGGACAATATTTGTGGATGATTTAATGAAAACAGATTCAAACCTGAGGTTGATGACACTTTTACAGTGGCATCTCTGAAAATTGACAAAAATCAGCAGTATGAAACTTCAACTGAGGGTGAAGACTAACCTGAAGATTGCATGTTATGCCTCGCTGAACTACTCGATTTCCACATTCTTTCTTGCATCCGCACTTACTCCAGCATTCCTTAATAAACTTTCTAAGTAAATGTCCCTTACATGGATCAGGACCGACCTCATTCTTGGACCTTTCTAGGGGGCAATCTTTACAGTAAAAGTAATGGTGTTTCTGTGGAGCACAATGCATTGAGATACAGGCATCCAGAAAATCCTTTCTCAGTAGGCCATCCCTTGTGTAGGCAAACTCGCCTCCAGTTTCTCCTGCACATGCACAAGGGATTCTTGCTGCCAAACAATCACCAAAACAATCCGAACAACAACTTTCATCCCCAATTCGAGCAAGTGAAAGATTTATATATGCATTTTGGTAAACAATATTATGTGGTATATAGAAAAAAGATGGCGGATATTGCTCGCTGTTGACTTCATTCACTATGGAGATTCTAACTCTTTCTTCACCTTTAGTTACATCATTTACATCATGGGCTGGTCTTAAATCACCAAGTGCAATCTCTGGCTGTGGAACCACAACCAAACTTCGTGAACTGATATTTGAGCACTCTCCAATTTGCTTCTTTGCCCTTGCATTTACATTATTTTCATGAATTTTCACATTCAGGCAGTGACCATTTGGGCCCTTTGAAGGACATGCAGGCATGTTCCCCAACATATGTTGGATACCAGATCTTTTTAGTGACTCAAGAGTAGGAACTACGTGTATGATATTTTCCTCTCTATCTTCTGAGGATTCAGAACCCAACTCCAGAAAACACCGGCACATTTCTTTCATGATATTCATAAGAGAGAAATTACGATCGAAAATCTTGTAGGATCTTAAACATTTATCCTCTACCATCTTGCATACAGCCTCCATGCTTGGCATATGGAAATCTGGGCGGTCAAGTGCACCAGTGTCACATGTAAATGAAAGCTTGACTTCACCCATAGCTGAGGAAGCTATCTCAACATTGGTGGAAGATTTTTCCTGAACACTTAGAAGGTCGGAGGGGCTTATGTTCTTGTCTGCAGCATCTGTGACAATTCTCTTTCCCCTCCTATCTGCATGTTGTGTTGCGAGTGTCTCAGATGCCTTTTTTTGTGAAGCACAGCCATTTTGCTTTGAAGAACCATCCAAGCCCCGATGCCCTCGATGATCTGAAGAAAACTAGGTTAATCCAATTAAAAATGCCGGCACCATAAAAGCTCAATCAATATGGCAAACAGAAGTGCTTGTAAAGCCTTACCATTTCTAATCTATAAGGTAAAAACTTATAAACAATAAACAACCAAACCAGGCTGACCTATTGGGGAACACACTGACAATTGAAGCTAAATTACTCTGAAAATGCACTTCTCGGTGATGCTACAAAGCTCGACCAAGCAGCAAAAGATTTAGAATCTATACTAGTGAACCCTCCAGAATCACAGGTGGAGGGTTCCATTAAAATTTGTTTATCTCTTTCAATTAAAACCAAATAAAAAAGGTAATATAAGATCACAAGGATTAAATGTCAGGATGCTGTCAACTAATGTTGTCCAAATCAAATAGCTATCAATCTGTCATTAGGTACCACCCCGACAAAAGTCGTGGTATGTAGTTGTTTGACATGAAAGGTAATGTGCATTCTTGTTTCCAAAAAAGCCTTGGGTGGGAAGCAGCGCATCTCAAGGTTCAAAAAGGAAAATGGTTTAGCTCGCAGGATTTAACAAACTGCTGCATATCAAAAAAATACACAATGAGCGTTGAATGGGCCCCACGAACCATGCCCGCATCAACTCGTATGCCGATGGGAATCGCAAGGCATGGATGTGATTCGCATGGGGGAAACTGGATCTAATCCACCACATGATGATGGGGTTGTGCATTGTGTGGCAGTTTACAAGGACCTCCAAGCTGAACTTCATCCTACATGGCCTGAAGATCCGCACACAATATCCCATCTGACGTGGCAGCATGAAATAGGAAGTCCCCAGGAAAAGCCCATAACTGCCTTGAATAACACAATATCCTCATGAATGTCAGGTAGGGGCTTGGTTGGGAACTGCCTTGGGCTGCCTAGCAGTATTCTCCAAGATTTGCATATGCAAATACAGAGGGATAGTACCAGAGTCGAGACTTAATATATATTGTATAGCATCATCCAAAATTTATATTTCAACAGAAAGCAAAAGAACATGAAATGCCTAGATAGATAAATTCACCTTTATCTATAGCAGGAAATGAGACAGGAGGGCATATCATTGCAAGAGGAACCTCAGATGCCAGAGACTGACCACCAGTTGGCCCGTCCATCTGTCTAGCTGCAGCAGCATGACAGTTACCAGTTCCATGTGCTGGCAAGATCACCGTGCCAGATTTGACCTTAGGTTCTTTACAACACATCAAGTCTTCCATTCTCTTATTCACTGGGTGCTTATCTCTCCGATAGGTCAAATGTGAACTTGACTTTGCATTTCCCTGACCACGACTGTTATGTGCAAGCATCAAATCCCTTGACACTCTGGACATTTTCGGAGATGATGCTTGCCCAGGCCTTTCAGATCTCATAGAATGTGGAGGTGGCACAACCTCAGTCCTTTCTGCAGAACCAGGACTGTTATGTGCAAGCATCAAAGCCCTTGACACTCTGGACATTTTCTGAGATGACGCTTGTCCAGGCCTTTCAGATCTCATAGAATGCGGAGGTGGCACAACCTCACTCCTTTCTGCAGAAGAAGGCTCAGATGATGGGAGCTCAGTCCATTTACCTCTATGCTTTGTTCGATGTGAAGCTGGCTCCACCTGTTGCTGAACAGTATGTGACTCAGGTGAAATATCTTCTTTTTTTGGCCTCTCATAAGCATGTATTTCAGAATTTTGCATTAAAGTTGAAGGGCCTTGTTCCTCCTGCCTCGTTCTAAGCTTCTTCCTATAATTCTCAGTCTCATCACTTGAAGTAGCTACTTTTCTCCTACCACCAACATCCTGACCAATTTGGCAAATGGTTTCACACAAATTAGCATAAAATTAAAAAGACATGGGAACTAAATAGTCAAATTGGGAAGAATAAATGGGTTTCCATACAATATCATTTTGCTTCTCCGCTGGATCACTTTTCTTATCCTGAAAATAATTCGACAAGCCAAATCAAAATGTTAATTTGAAAAAGAAAAGACAAAAACCCACTTAATAACGGCCAACCCCAGGTAAGGCTGTACCTTGGACTCCTGCAGGTCAAGAATAGCATCTGCAAGAACCCTGTAGTTCTCAGCTTCGATATACTCCCAGTTGTTCTCATACACTTGCAAAAGCTTCTTCAAGACTGGTTTCGTTGTATGCACAGGAATGCCAATGTCCTTCATCGCATTCAGAGCTTTAGCTATTTGTGGTTTCAGTGCCATTCCGAGCTTGGTACTGCCCAAAGCTGTCTAAGCACACCAAGCCGGCACACCTAGTTGCATCAAAATACACAAAAAATCCAAAATTTCAACTAAAGAATGCAGAATAGTACTCTATCATCAAGAGAGAGAATCATCTCAGCACCTCTACTTTATTTGATCTAAGGCTTGCGTCTTTCTTTCTGTGAAAGAATGGAATGGTAAGATACCACCACCATTATTACATACATTCTTTCTTTTGTAATCCCCTACATGGGCAAAGATTTTTTTTTTCAACTTTTCTTTTACTCTATAAAGAACCACCCAACCATATTGATTGAATGTTTAAGTACTCAAAGCCTCTCGTAAGTGTGGATACAAAGTATCTTCAGACCTTTCCACAACTTTAAATTGATTTTCTATCAGCCTATTCTATTTAATCTAATTCTAGATAGAATCAGTAGACACTATTTTAGTATTTAGGATAGGTAGTGTAAGATAATTGAAAGTCTTGATAGACTTTCCTATAATCTCTTCTTCAAACCTAGGAGCAAAAAAAAAAGAGTGTCCTTTAGCAAGCTTACGATACTAAGAGTTCCGACATCTTACTTAGTTCCGAATCCTAGAATTAACTCTCGCTATTTATTTGATTCAATTGATATCATAAATCAAATAAATGTCCGATCAATCATTAATAAGTAAGGATTACTTCATCCCTATTGGTACTAGGTTGGACCGGTAAACAGAACCTAGATTTTAAGGAAAAAAAATTACAGTTCTTTATAGAATTATGGGTTCTAAAACTCAAGTACCGGCAGGCCTAGTCATTTGCCTCTACTTCTTGAGGAGCAAGAATTTGTCGAGTTAGATCGGCAGAATTAGATATTTCAAGTCTTTTGTTGATCAAGCGAGACCCAGATTTGAACTGGGGATAAAAGATTTGCAGTCCCCCACCTTACCACTTGGCCATGCCACCAAATCTGATCCAAAATGGATAATATTTATTATCCATCTACTATTGAATTTTTTATCTTGAATCCCATTGTACTTATCCCTTTTCAAAAATTAATCCCTATTTTTTATTGGATCCAGTTTATTTATTTTCTTGATTGATTGTATCTCAAAAGACACATTTCCAGTCATAGACCAACAAATTCAGGGCAAATTGGAATCATTAACTATTTTTACTTTACTATTAGTGAATGGTTCTTAAATCTGTACCTCAAATTGTGTTTCCTTAATGGTATAACAAAATTAAATTGATTTACGACTGATCAATATCAATTATTTTCAATAATAAATCCTTTTCAATTTAATTATAACAAAATATATTTGTACATGTAAACCCTAGAATAGAAAGTGTTACATAGATACCGAACTGTTTTTTCTCTTATGTACATATCCCTATAGAGGATTATCATGCTTAATTTTTTCATTGAATATTTTGGATAGAATATAGAAATTATGATATAGTGCGACCTGACTTCTGTTGCCACAAGTAAAATTATGATAGAAAAGATGTGATATGTGGATAGGTACATTGGCACATATTTAATAAATATTACTCCTATTACTATTAGGCAATTCAATCATATTCTATATATAAATCCTACCACCACAAAAAACCCGTGAATTCTTTTTTGAACATTAAAGTGTGCTAGGAGAAGGAAATTCTATACTGCTCCTGATTCAAGTTGAGATAGAAACCATGTTAGAGAAAAAAAAAACAATCAACTGCATGCGCTCCAGGGAAAACTAAAACCTTCAACACATACATGATCAATCCTCATGTCTACTTGCATCAGCACATGGAAAAAAAAAAACCCTCCAAGTGTCAGACGAGCACCATAATAGTTAAGACAAAACCAAAATAGTTAACACTAAACATTCAACTACATACATTTCTTAGATAGATAGAGAGAGAGAGAGAGAGAGAGAGAGAGATCTTTACCTGAAACATCATCCAGCATCAGAGCGAATTACACAGGAGAAAGTTCCTCAAGATTATTTTTTCAAGAAACTCTATAGATTCTTTTTTTGGAAAAAAAGAGGCCGTTAAGCTCTAATCGTACGAGAACCGGAGCCAGATGAGATACAAGAAAGCCAAAAGTGGCAAGACTATCATCTAAACCAAAGACCTTTGATCGAAACAAATAAACAAGCGCTAAAATGAACCAAGAAAAGATCCAAAAAAGGAAAAGAATAAAGCCCTAGAGAGGTAGAAAGCATACCTTTAGAAACCGCGTCTTAGACAAGCATCAAAACCCTAGTTTCCGCAGCTGTTCTCGACCACTCAGCAGCGACAACACGAACCAGAAGAAAGACGCCGATAACATGAAAGATCTCTCTCCAAAAACCCTAGGAAATGCTCGCCGTCGCTTCCCCTACCTCAGGGATCTATTTCGCTCGTAACCCAGGGATTAGCGTTTTGGAGAGCGAGGAAAAGAAGGAGCAATCTTTATCCCTCCATTTCTCCCTTCCCCCCTCTCTCTCTCTCTCACTCTCACTCTCTAAAAGTTTCCCGGCGAGGAATGCACGCACAGAGGCGAAGAGGAAGGGACGTGACACTGCGACAGGGAAACCGTCATTGTCTCCTGCTCCCGCGGACTATCTTTAAATATCTTACTTTTCCAACCCTTAGCATTTTAAGGTATTCGCTGGGCTATGGCCACCGTAGGGTAGTCTGTTCTGGCGGAGTACGGAAACGAATCGGTAGGAGCAGGGAGCAACGCTATTCTAAAAAACCTGCTCATAGAATTCTATGCGGGAACGGACAATAGATTTTGGGCGGATAGGATTTGCCCGAGCGGATAAAGGGGACGGCGGATGCGCCGCCCGCATGTAAGTCACAACTGGAGAGCACGGTGCGGTCAGCTTGGCGGGCAAGGGTCCCACCACATCAACGGTCATTCTGCAATCAGATCTCGACCGTACCGTCCGATCAAGAGGATCCACTGAAGGAAAGATTAGTGTCAAACAAGTCATTACCATCCAATATATATCTTTTTAATTACCATCCAATATTTTTTTGTTTCATAACAATTTTAAATATTCTTTTATTTTATTTTGGAGACTCTCGTTTTATTTTATGTAAAGTGTATCATCTTTTCCATAAAATGATTATGGATCGTCAATTCCCGAGATTTATTTAAAATTATAATCATTATTGAAAATTTATAGTCATTAATGCTGTATTTATTTGCTTTTGGACGCTGTCTTTTATTATTTTGTTCTTAACCATTAAACATTGTAAATAGAGTTCATTGAATATGATTACAAGATTTATTTAAAATTATAGTCATTATTGAAAATTTATAGTTATTAATGCTATATTTATTTGTTTTTGGAGGCTATCTTTTATTATTTTGTTCTTAACCATTAAACATTGTAAATGGAGTTCATGGAATATGATTACAAGTGATTGGCATTACCATGTAAAATAAATCATAGAATTCTCCATGCACGAGCATGACTGATACTCCTAAAAGCAAAATAAAATCTGGTTGGATCATCCAATGCTGAAAGGTCTAAGTGGCATCCACACATCTTGACTAAGAAATTTTTCCTTGCTTAATGATGAATATTTTTTCAGCAAGAATAATGAGCTAAATTTCTGCCATTATATCTTTAGTTGTAATTAAAACTACCATTATGATTGCTTTTAATTTTCATTTACGAAATTAATGACCACCTTCTTAACCTTATTAAAATCAAACTAAATTATATGTTAGGGACTAACAACCATCCATTTCCTAGGCTATATTGATATAACTTTTAAGAAGCTTTTTTCTTGGGAGAGCACACGTCACACTTTCCCTCTCTAGCCGTTGGAGAATCTAAGCAATCACTTATTGTTGATAATTTATCCTTCCCAATTAACTCCCTTCTAATTTTAACAACAATTAAATACACATTTATTTGATCCAATTAATTACCTCTCTAAATTGAACCACAACTTCTTAAATATTTCAACTGCTGCTATTTTATACATCTATTAAATGTATACTAAAAATATATATACTAAAATAGAGGCTATATTTGCAAAGAGCTTTCCACTAGTCATGGATACCCATATTAATTATGTTACTAATAAAACTTTTTGTTAACACAACTAAATTTAATATACAAATTAATGACATCATTAATAACCGTATTTGTTTAACATATGCTAATATTAATGAAAAATATTTTTCATTAGTACTGTATCCCACACAAGTCATTAGATATTAATATTAATGAAAAATATTAATAACCATATCTAAAATGGGTAATTATATTACACAACTATTTTAGTAATTTTAATTGCATTTTTATAATCATGATGATACTTAAGAGTGAAGGTAGAACCCCTGATGACTCCACTACATTGTATTAAAATATTTTCTAGATGTAATACTTTTCCATTTCTTATTACATGCAAATCGGATCATGGTCTTATTGTTTTATAATAATATATTATTTTACTATATAGATAGATAGGTGGATATACTACTAGAATTTTATATATTGATAATATATCATGATATTAATATCAGAAATTTATTTTAAATAGCATGAAACATGATTGAAGTTTGATGTACGATTATATTAATAATATTAATATTAATACTATTGGTAAAAACATTTATTAATATAAACGAAAAAATTATATTAAATTATCATAATCATGTCTATATTATGATATAGATTTTATGATATGTTCGATGAGCTTAGTGTGCAATCAATACGAGTCTATCGATAACAATCAGTTTAATATTCAATGAGGTTCAGCTTCTAGGTAATAGGCAGGGCTCTTATTTCATACGGTTATTTATTTCTCAAAATAATATATTTTTCTAACAGCCATTACAATGTTGTAATACCATCACGATGGTTTCGATGGACTTAAATAATACTTGAAATATAATTTGCTGCATTATTATAACACATTTCAATAATAATTTGAAAAAAGATTAAAACAAAGTATCATGCGAATTTCCTAGGTTATATGTGTTGGAGATAATTATGGAGATCATCTGGAGATAATCATAAAGGAGCAAAACATGAAAATACAAATAATGATAGAATATCATACAGCTGAAATTGTAGTATCTTTATATGGATTGTACGACAATAGAAGAATCACGAAGGAGCAAAACATGGAAATACAGAATATCATACATTATAGTGTCTTTATATGGATTATAAATAAAGTCTCCTACAATACAAGCAATTCACTGTGGTTTTTCACCAAATCATTCTTTCTTAATCTTGCCTTGGTATCAGAGCATAATTTTTAAATAACTACAAAGGTGGGCAGTAAAAGGAGGTAATCATGGCAAGGAGCAGCCTAAGCGCCCTCCTTGATGTCAAATATGTCGTGAGGAAGGGCATTATGCCTCCCATTGCCATGAACGCTACATCAAAACTAATGCCCGCGCCAATCTTGCCGAGTCTCTTGCACACTGCTCTATTGATGATGATACTGCAGATTGGTATACTAATACAAGAGCATCGGCACATATGACTCCGGATGTATCTCTACTTGACAAGGCACAGCCATATAATGGTAAGGACAAGGTTATTGTTGGCAATGGATCCTCCCTACCCATTACTCACACGGGTTCTTTTTCTCCCACTCCCTCTCTCAACTTACTTGATGTGCTGGTTGTTCTCAAATTAACCAAAAATCTGTTGTCTGTCAGTAAACTCACCTCTGATTTTTCTTTCTCAGTTTCCTTTACTGACACTGATTTTCTCATACAGAACCTTCAAACCAGAAAGGTGGTAGCAAGCGGTAAACGTGTTAATGGTCTTTACGTACTACAGCGTGGACACCGTGCATTTTCCTCCATTCTCCACAAACATAATTTATGTGTCTCATTTGATATTTGGCATGCACGTTTAGGGCATGTTTCCCCAAAAATAATTACCATGCTAAATAAGACAGGTCATTTATCTCTCACTTCTGTTTTGCCTACTCCTACTTTATGTGCAAGCTATCAAAAAGCAAAAAGCCATAAACTTCCCTTTCCTATCAGTGAGAATCGATCCCCTCTATATTAGGCCTCGTTCATTGCGATTTATGGGGTCCTACTCCCATAACATCCATTTCTGGCTATCGTTATTATGTCATTTTTATTGACGATCATTCTCGTTTCGCTTGGCTCTATCCCTTAAAAAATAAATCCGACTTTTATGACACTTTCATACAATTCCAAGTATTCGTTGAAAATCAATTGTCGGCTAAAATAAAGGCTTTTCGAATTAATGGAGGTGGTGAATTTACAAGTGTCCGATTTAAATCACACTTAAATAAATCCGATATACATCACCAAATTTTCTGTCCCTATACCTTCTCTCAAAATGGCCGCGCAGAAAGAAAACACCGCCATCTTATCGAAACTGGCCTCACCATGCTTTTCCATGCCCATGCCCCCCTAAACCTTTGGGTTGAAGCCTTCAACACAGCCGCTTTCACAATTAACCGCTTGCCTACACCGGTCCTACATGGGATCTCCCCATTTGAAGTTTTATATGTTAAGTCATCTACGTATGCTCTTTTTCGTCCATTTGGATGTTTGTGCTTTCCTTATTTACGAGATTACGCTCAACATAATTTGAACCACGTAGTCTACCTTGCATATTTCTTGGTTACAGTACCTCTCACAAAGGTTTCTGCTATCTTGATCCCATCTCACATAGAGTATTTGTAACTCGTCATGCCCGGTTTGATGAAAACTTTTTTCCCTTTTCATCGTCAAATTTAAAGCATAATACTCCATCGTTAGATTTTATTTCTTTTTCTGACCCTTCCCCCCATAGCATCTTCTTTGCCTATTACTCACTCTTCTGCAGATTCTCCTCCATTGTCGCAATCAACTGCGCCCAAGCCTTGTGTGCCTTGCGCCTTGGAACTGAGCCCCATCCGACGCCCTGTTATGCCTATGCTTTTCGAGACTGCTCCCACACCTGCAGCAGCTCTTGACGCATCTCCTGCCGCTACGTTCGCTTCTTTGGCTGCCCCGATCACTGCTTCTGCACCTGTACAGAATGATCATCCCATGGTCACCCGCGGCAAGGCTGGTATTTCCAAGCCCAAGACTTACACTTATGTTTGTGAAGTTCCGCATTCTCCATTTTTGTTCTCACTACTAGCAATGAAGGCACCGAAGAGTTTTAAAAGTACAGCAAAATCATCAGAATGGATTGTTGCCATGAAGGACGAAATCCGAGCTCTTATTATCAATAAAACATGGGATCTCGTACCCCGACCACCCGATAAAAATGTAGTTAGAGCCAAGTGGGTTTTCCGCATCAAATTTCACCCTGATGGTTCTATTGCTCGGTTTAAAGCCCGTCTTGTAGCAAAGGGCTATACACAACTTTATGGTCTTGATTTTCATGACACCTTCAGTCCAATTGTTAAGGCCTCTACAATTTGTATTATTCAGTCTATTGCAGTTTCTCGCGGCTGGCCTCTTCATCAACTGGATGTCAACAATGTATTCTTAAATGGTTTTTTACAGGAGGAGGTTTATATGGAACAACCACAGGGCTATATTGATCCTTCTCGTCCAAATCATGTTTGTCGACTAAACAAGGCAATCTATGGTTTTAATTAAGCACCCCGTGCGTGTTCCATCGCTTTAGCAAATTTTTGCTCAAGCTCGGCTTTGTATGCAGCAAGGCCAACTCCAGCCTCTTTGTTCACTCCACGGCTAAGGGAACAATTCTTTTGCTTCTCTATGTTGATGATATTGTTCTCACAGGTAGCCATGTGGACCTTCTTGATCACTTCATCGGCAAATTGAGATCAGAATTTTCTATAAAGGATCTCGGGCCCCTTAATTATTTTTTGGGTCTTGAAATACATAGCAATACTTTGGCTTATTTCTCAGCCAGACGAAATATGCTCGGAATATCCTTATCCGGGATAATTTGCTTGATTGCAAACCAGTTGCTACCCCGATGATCGTCTCACAGTATTTAAGTACAAATGGTCCTGCCTTTGATTCTCCTACAAAGTATCGTTCTTTAGTTGGAGCTTTGTAGTATCTCACAATCACAAGGCCCGACATTGCCCATGCCGTTAATTCTGTCAACCAATTTATGCATGCTCCCACTGAGCATCATTTTCAAGCTGTGAAAAGGATCCTCCGATATGTTAAAGGAATGATGCACTTTGATCTTTTTATATGTCCAAGTAACCGATTTGATATCCTTGCCTATTCCGATGCCGATTGGGCTGGTTGCCCGGACACAAGACGATCCACTTTTGGCATTGCTATTTTTCTTGGTGAAAATTTGGTTTCCTAGAGTGCTAAAAAGCAACCTACTGTCTCTCGATCTAGTACAGAATCTGAGTACCGTGCTCTAGCACTCACTGCCACTGAAGTCAAATGGCTCTTGCACCTCCTTCATGATTTGCACATACCGCTCTCTAAGCCGCCTGCTTTGTTATGCGACAATAAAAGTGCTATATTCATGACACGAAATCCCATTACACAAAGGAGGTCTAAGCATATTGACCCTGACTACCATTTTGTTCGTGAATTAGTATGCAGTGGTGTTTTGCGGATTACGCATGTTCCCTCTAATCTCCAGATTGCGGATATCTTCGCCCAAAAGTCCCTCTTGACCATTGTTTACACTATTCCGTTCCAAGCTTCGCGTGCGAGCTCCCACGCTCGACTTGCGGTGGGGTATTGGAGATAATTATGGAGATCATCATGGAGATAATCATAAAGGAGCAAAACATAGAAATACAAATAATGACAGAATATCATACAACTGAAATTGTGGTGTCTTTATATGGATCGTACAACAATAGAAGAATCACGAAGGAGCAAAATATAGAAATACATCATGGCAGAATATCATACATTATGGTGTCTTTATATGGATTGTACAGCAATAGCTATTTAATGGCATTCAATTTATACATTGACCTTTTGTAAACCCTTCCCTATAAATAAAGTCTCCTATAATACAAGTAATTTGCTGTGGTTTTTCACCAAATCATTCTTTCTTAATCTTGTCTATATGCTGCTATTTTTAGAATTTCTAATCATTTCACTTGCAGAGGCACTGCAGGGACCAGCACTCTAAAACTTAACAAACTAGATGGTCTTAGCCTGTTAATCCCAGCGACAGAAGGGGTAAGCCCAACTTTAAGTGCTCGTGATAGCAAAAGAATGGATGCGGATTGCTAAGGAGCTGGTCAAGAAGGGGAAAATAAGAATCAAGTTTGATATGAAGTTCCTCTCTAGGCTGATAGCAATACAAAGGGCAGGCATCTAACACATTTTGGGCTGTTAATAGCAACTAGAAATCAAATATTTAGTATCTCATCCCATCTAGGACAAATTCTTTGTCTGAGCTCTTTTGAAATTGTATTTGTTTTGTTCTCAATTCAATTTTTTTCCAATTTTAAAGAGGTAGTGATTAACCATCTAATATACCTATTGAATATTGGTTTTCTATATTCTAATTTGTTGTATGAAGATAACATTGCAGTGGAAAATGTTGTTCTAAACTTATACATGATATCCATAAGTTTAGGCCAGCCTAAAGTAGTGCAATATTTGAGATGGTAAGCTGTGAAACGATGTGTAAAGCAGTTTGACATTCTCACAAACAGTGAGCATTTAGTTCTCTTGGTATATCACATAAGAGAGAGAAATGGAAGAGCCAAAGTCCTGGAAAGAGAAGAATATGGTGAAAAATTGAACAATTTAAGACTCTGTCTTGTTTGCAAAAAGAATTTTTCTTACTAAAATATTTTGAGTATATAGTATCTGAAAAGGTAATTTTGCATGTTTAATTAACCATAAAAAAGGGCACATTTTTAGAGTAGCTTATATTTATGTTTGGTTGAGTTTCTACTTTTTAAAAAAATTATACAAAATAAATATTATATTTTTTGTTAAAAAAAAGGTCTTATCCTATTAAGGATATTTTTGAAAAAATATTGTTCCAATTCTCAGCGGGTAAAAATTGGATGTTCCTATATCCTATATAGATTTTCCTTTCCCACGAAACCTTATTTTCATAAGAAAACTATTTTTCTAGCTCCTCATTTTTTTCATTGACCCACTTTCTCCTCCGCTGTGCCCGCGAAGCAAACGTGTCCTTAGAATAGAACAGGGATATTTTGTCTCGCCCACTAATCTATGAGTAACTCCAACCATTGATGGTTTTTTTCCCCAAAAAAATGGCATCATCTTGGTCGATCTGTAAATAAGGATAAGGCAATGTTTTATATATAATTTTGATAAAATGATGCACGTGATTTGCAGCAGAAACAAAAATCAAAAAAGGAGTGTTTGTGGAACATTGGATTAGAGCAACGAGATAAGATCTCTCTAATCTCAAAGTATTTCTGTCTCTGTTTACAAGAGCTTGCTCCATTAATAGCAGGAACCTATCCATTATGTCCCAGTCTTTGATGCTGAGCCGCAGAGGAGAAACAAAATTCTTGCTCAGGATCAAAAACTACTGAAAAAAGTTTACCAGATGATCCAAGCATCAGTCTATTCTGCAAAAGATTTATTGGAGTCCAAATACTCTTGTTGTTTGAATTAAACTGATGCTTAAAAAAAGCAAATGACAATAGATGAATCCTTTTATACATGAATTTATACAGCATTAGTGGAAAATTACAGAGGGATAAAAAATACTAGACATCTATTTCACCGTATAGTTATTCTATAATTTCTCGCTCTTTAAAAGAACGAAAGCAAAACCGATGGTTACAGTTGCAGAAAACTCATCTTGGTTCTACAGGTTTGGATAGAGGTCTGGTGTTTGAGTATGGATGATCGCCACCGCTGCGGAGAACGATTGCAGAGCCGAGAGAGTTGACTGAAAGTAAATAATGTAGAGGCCTTCACTCGAATTCACCAGCTTGAGCGTCGGTTCACCATGCTTTGCACCCTGAGAGTTACAAGCATAATCAAAGCTGCATCAATGCTCGTTTAGAGACATGCAGAACATGAACAGCAGTAAAGCCACATCTCCCCACCCCGCAAATAAAAAAAGAGAAAAAATAATTAATACAGTTCCATATTTCTTCGATGATATAAAATTCCAAACATCAATAATACACTAGAAGAAATTGAATGATGAAGTATATGTTTATTACGTATGTATATATGTACATATATTAACAATATCAGATATTAAAAAATTTTAAAATCTTCATCTTGGGATTTTAGTTAATCCAAGATGGAGCTGTGAATACAAACACCAATTCAGGATTTCCAGGGTCATCTTGTCGTTCATAAAAGAGAATGAGAATGTTTATATTAAAGAGAAAAAGTTGAAATAATTTTCTGCACTCGATTTAACAATAAATAATAAACTATGGATGATAATTCAAAAGACATAACAGTCTCTGCTTTGCCTCTTCACAGTTACCTTTTCTGGGTGCAGCTGCAACAGATGTTAGATGTCGGGCAAAAGTAACAAAAAATAAAAACAACAGCAGCTCTTTCAAGTTTTGCTCAAGGGTCTGGGCGTTTGCTATCCAAAGTTTTACTCAGATGTTGTTGTCGCCTGGAGCAACCAACATCTCAGCAACCAGCAATTATAAGTTGAAAAATGTTGTATTGATACAACAAAGATCTTCCTATAATGTGATGCACAAGAAGAGCGCACTAAAAGTGTGATCCATTAAAGAACATGAAGAGGTTAAAAGTATAAAACAACATGAACTACATGGCATGATTAGATGAGGATTTAAGATTTTTTCCTTTCTCCTTTCTTTTCTATCAGTTTCCACTTCTCAGATATGATACGAACCATGCCTTTCGGAGGTCATAATTTGAGAGATCCAAGCATTCATTCAGACTTACAATATACATCTTTAAGTTGTCTCATTAGGATATAACTCTCGATTTTACTCAAAGCAACAAATAAGTTTGTTTAGACCAGGACATCATGTCATGGTAATACTATGGCAGGATTAGAGGCATGAATAAACCAAATAAAATGCAAATGTGAATAAGAAGGTACCCAACCTGTTAGTGGGTCAGTTTGCTCAGACTGAAGGATAAAAGAGCTGAGAGAAGGGTGTCTTGTGCAACAAAAACGACATACGAGTCAAGATAAGTGTCCGCTCCAAGAGTCAGAACTGTGGTGATGTTTTGAGAAATGAGTATGAAATGAAGTAGAAAATATTGGCGCAACTCAAAAAATTGAGACCTAGCATGCAATTATACTTTAACGTAGTACATCCATGTAAAATGAGTTGATCACCCATAAACAAGACACGATACATGCAACCACCAGCAGATGCAATAAGGTAGGATACCAGATGTCAAATTCAAAGGCTCAAAATAGGAGGCAGAAAAAGAGTCACTGAGGAGTAATGGTGAGTATCAGAAAAAAATTTTCTTGAGAACTTGTACAACATTCAACAAGATTAACTATGAAAGGTGTAATCAACAACACAAATACAGTCATGATCAACTGGTTAAGTTCTAGCTGAAGATTGGGATGACGACGATGAACAAAAATTGCAAGCATCATTGGGTAACCAACCAAAACAATAGTTTTCATAACAAGGGAATATCCAGAATTGGCGATCAACAGAAACCACACTTCTGAGTTACCCAGAGACATACTCACAAAATCACAAGCATGGTGCCAAAGAAAAATTGGAAAATTTAAAAATTTCTTAGGCATCTCACCATTTCCTACAAGCAGATGAATCCAGAGCATGAAATTTTCAACAAAAAGCACAATGAATACATAAGATATTAAGGACAGGGGTCAAAAGGAACCTACAAAAATAGGAAAAAGAAACAATTTCTTACACACCTCCATAAACAAGTCAACTGAGCTGAGGTCTTCTCGTGATTCCTCCGGCGGCGAAGTTTTTGAATGGATACAGCAGTTGTCGAGTACTGTCAGAGGACACCCAACATCCCACCCACCACAGTCACAATGTCCACCAGACCTCCACCTCTCAACAAGACTAGATGGGCCACCAGTTCTGGTAATTGGACCGCCATGGAAACCAGCTGGAACTAAAACATTCATTCTCCTGGCAGATTTCCTTGAATTTCTCATGAGAATTTCTTCTCTGTTTTTTGAAGCAGATGAAGGCTCTGGACAGTTATCAGCATGACTAGCTCTGTTGAGAAAGCTAAGGCCCCAACCTCCACTTGCTGCCAGTTTATTGCTATCATGCTGATAGTCTTCCACAACTATTGCAGCCAACTCGAAATTGGGTGGGAAATCATCTGCAAGGTGATTCAAAGCAAATGATTCATCAATATTGCTCACCTCACCTATAAACACTTCCTCCAGACCCTCAGATTGAGAGCTTGCTTCACCAACTTTGTGAGTAGATGTATGCTTGGATGAAGGACTTGGTCTAAATATTCCTGCCACCTTCTTAGATAATCCCTTGCTTTTCATAATAGGAGAGGAGGAACTTTGCATTTCTTTGAAATGGTCTCCATTAGCACCAAACAAGACAAACTTGGTTTCTATGAATTTAGATCTATTCGAGTTCAGAACTAGAGTACTCGATACCTTCATCTTACCGACAACATTCGAGGCACCATTGATGGGGTTTCTTGAATCCTTCCGGCTATCAGTTTTAGAATGAAACAAGTACATGTAATCCATGGCCCTGTCAACCGAGGACTTGATCTTCAGAGGATTTGCCAAATACAATTCCCTCGGATCATCATTCAGAGAGAACACAAAATGAGGAGTCCCACCCTTCCACACACAGCGAAGAAGCCCTGTTGAAGTAAAGTGGTGTGCAGATGAAGAGGACTGATATGAACATGGAAAGTCTGTAGCTGAGCAAAACAGAAGCATCTCTTTGGAGAAGTTAGACATGGTTTTCTGCTTCCTAAAAGGAATTACCGCCATCATGGGCTTTTGTGATGAGGTATCAAAATGCCCAGAAGGAGAACTTGTCAACTCTGAGAATTCTATTCGTCTGGTACTGGTCGATCTTGATCTAATGTGTCCCACAGTATCATCTGAATTGCCTAGCTTGAAGAATAGTGAGCTTTTTATAAAGGTCCTTGCTTTGACAATTGCCTCTATAGAATCAAAAATCCATCGCCCTGAAGGACTCACAATTACATTCACTGAACGAATTGCTGGAGAACATTCAACAATGAAATCGCCCAGATCATTAATACTCCTTGTTCTTCTTCGCATTTTTAAGCTTTTGAACATATATCTCACATTCACGGGGATGTTTAACAGGGATTCTGTTCTACAAAAGATATGAATAGAATCAGAACTAAGTTCTTCCGATCCAATGAAATGCTGTGCGAACTTCCTATTGGGACTGATAAAATTGATATAATTTGGAAAGATGAGTTCATTGCTGCATGGACATGATTTCTGGTTACATATTGAACTATTTTTTGATCGTCCAACATCCAAGATCAAAGGTAGATTCCTGCTGACCTTCTCAAAAAGCTCTAATTTAAGTTCCGGTATGACAAAATACAAGCAATTGTCTTCTTCCAACCCTCCGGTACTGTCCGAACTACAAGGTATGGCATTTTCATCTTGGAATACTTTTGTCTCAGCCAAATATATACAATTCATCTTCATGATTGACAGGGCGTGTCTAGCTACTGACCATGTAAAATGAACTCCGGCTCATCTGCATGTCGCAACAAAAAATCAAGGTAACTCATTAACTAGATGCTGCTACATAGTTTTAAAAATGCATTCAAGAAGCTCAAAGAAGTTTTTCTTTTCCAATTGCAACTATTACCAAAACACTTCAGTAGGACATCAGTCAAATAAAAACTCTTAAAATTTTGCATGCACAAGTATTCGAGGATTCAGATTACATTTAACTTCAAATAATGCAGCAGACACTAAAACATGTACTCATCAACAAGCATACCAAAACAAAGAAACATCAGGTGCATTCCCTGCTAAGTTTGTACCCAGTTGGTTGTCCAGAGAATGCAGCATAAGTTCCCCATTTGGCATGCATATATTTCTACAGAAGAAACCTTCATGAATACACAAGACAGATGTCGCGCCCTTGCCCTTAATCCTCATCTCTATTTTTCACCTTGAAGACCACATGGCAGATTGGTGGACCACAGATGGAAAATTCCCTTTTCCCAAACAATTATTAGAAACAACATTTTGTTCCATGATTCCTCCATGCAATAGCCAAAATGGACTGGTCCCCCACAAATACGAGAACAAATCTATTCTATAGATCTAATACTTGGCAGGTTTAACAGACCTGCTCGCCATCCTTTGTCATGGAATCTATTCTGATGATCAAAACATGCACAAACAAGTAAGAAAATTTGTTTTATCTCTTTGGATTTTATTCTAATGACTCAAAAACAGAAAGTGGTGGTCAAACATGCATTATTGCTGTGAAACAAATCGATGGGCTATCTTTTGGATTGAAAATGGAGGCAATCCAAATTAATTTGGGAAGTCCAATTGCAAAATTCTATACACTTGCTGAATTACAAATGTTTTATGTATACATGTATGTTTATATGGACATTAGCTCATTTAGTGAATAAGAATATAATTTAAAAAAAAAAACAATGCCCTTCTTTCTTCTAAAGAAATAGAACTAGAGTATAAAGGCACAAATTACTCTACCATCAAAACTACAAGAATTCGCAAATGCTACGCCTGTTCTACCAAGCTGGGATTTAAAAATGAGTCCCTAGATTTAGTTTTAAAGGACAACTCTGAATAACAGCAAATTCAATTACACTTCCTTAGCCTTCAAGTGACACTTTGCACTGTCCAAATAAAATAGAAAGGTGTATTCCTTCCTACTCTTCTAGAGAAAATAGTAGAACACAAGATTATACATACATAAATACATACTAAAAATAGAGTTTCTTTTCTGGTAGAGAGAGAGAGAGAGAGAGAGAGAGAGTAACAACCTACCCTGTAATAAAAATCAGAAGAAATAATCAAGAAATAGAAGACGATACACAAAGAAAAGGTGGAAATTATGATAGAAAGAGTACGTTTTTTTGGAGAAATTATGACTAATCTCAAAAGTTCGATGTTTACTTTTAGTTTTCAAAAGAGAAAGAGAATGTTGGGAAAGTTTCCAGGTAATATCAAGCAGAGGACTGAAGCACCCACACCCTTTACTAAATGCTAAAAGGGAATAAAGAGGATGCTGAAGTAAAGAGAAGAACAAGAACAGATTCCTCACCTGAGGTATGATAGAATCCAAAGCTCGCCGAAGCTCCCCGGAAGCTGCGACACCCGCACTTCTTTTATTCAGAGAATGGAGAAATGAGGTCTAGATGTTTCTAGAAAGGAACTTCCTTTCGCCCTTGTAAGCTCCAAATCTTATCAATCAGAAGAACGGAGACAAAAAAATAATTATGAGGTAAAATAAAAACACTGTGGGGGGGAAAAAAATGGGTTTCCTGAATAAGACAAGACAAGGAGAAAAGATTAGAGAACGAAATTTTCTAAGCGAATGCGGAAAAAGATGAGACTAGCAGATGAAAGGCGAGTTGTTTGCACTGTTTGTATACTAAAGAGAGAAGAGAACACGAGGAAGGCGAAAAAGGAGTCTTTTTTTGACGCAAAACAGAGGATTTTCTCCTGCTACAGACAGGAAGAAGAAAACAGAGAAACTGGTATATATCATCAACCAAAATATACGAAAACTGGTAGAGGAAGGCTTACTCTTCATGCAGAAAAGAAGTTCAAAAAAACTAAGCCAGGAAAAACATTTTTTTTTGGATAAAAAACACAGAGAATCTTCCTTAGAGGTAAACAGGAGAAGGGAAGAAGACAACAGAAAATAGGATATGTAATAAAGGAACGAGGCGCTCCTTTCCCCTGTTTCTCAACTATAATATAGAGAGGAGAACACAAAGAAGAAGGCCAAAAAGGACTTCTTTTACAATGGGAAAATGAAGGGGTTTTCCTCTGAACAACAGGGTGCAATCGGCCAGCTTTCTCGACTTTTCCTTTCTCTCTTCCTTCTCTGCGTAACGCGTGCCGCCACGATCAAACAATCCAATTCAACTGCAATCCACTAAGCCACCATCACTCCCACCATTCCATTAATAACAGGAGCCAAGTAAAGAACAAGAGAGAAAGGAAGCGACCGTTTAAAAAAAAAAAAAAAAAAACGTCGCTTTAGCGTGGAAGCGCCATCTAATCCCGACCCATGTGATGGAGCGGGGACTGATGCATCCCAATCCCATAAAAAAATATATATAAAAAAGAAATAATTTTTTTAATATATCGAGAGATTAAATAAGTCTTATATAAACACTACCATCTAAATTAGAGGACAAAATACTATATAAAAATAAAAAAATATAAAATAAATTTATAAAATATTTTTAAAATAATAGGAAGCGATTCAATCAGCAGCTTTGTTCATCTTTTGAAAGAGATTCACAACTTAGGAGACGTCACACTTTTTCAATAGCTGTCGAATGCCTTCTAGAACTCCAAACTAATGAGCGAAAAGTAAGTAAATAAAAATAATAAACAAAAATGGAGGGAGAAAAAAAGAGGAAAAATAAGAAAGAAAGAAAAAAAACTACCGGAGGGCAGATGAGATGACAGGAAATTCCAGGCTGGCTTCGGAATCGGAAGTGAAGCTGCCGACGCGCACCTGTGTCGCTTTCTTTTCCCACTTATCCCGCTCTTATGTATTCCTTCTGCGCCGCCTATGTACGTTCCCCGAGAAATTACAACCCGGGGAATGGTGGCCAAGATGGACCGGGGTTACAAGCTCTCGGGGAGTATATGGGTGGCCAAGAAGTACTCTGATTCTATTTTGTTTTGTTTCGTCGTTGCTGACGACTGGGGTGTGTCGGAAGATTCAAACACGTCGACCGAGAGATGCATGAATATGGACGCTAGCATTAAAGTTAGAATGTTACTTGACCAAAGATTAATTTTGCTAATTCATTGATTAAAGTCCAATGCAACCTATCCGTGAATATATACAAGATATTGAAAATATAAATATAAATTTATACAAATAGAAAAATAAATATTTTTTAAAAATAAATAAAAAATTAATTATAAGTGGAATATCTTAATAATTAATAACTATTCCGTGACACCGACCGGCATGTCAATCTTTCCAACGACTTTGATCGCCATGATACTGACTGGGAGGTAATTTTTTTAGAATTTTTCGCATGTTAGATTGAAATAAGACTCATCAAAAAATAATTAAAAAAAGTTTCTGTATTATTTAAAATATTTTTTGAGTTTTCTAAATTGATTAAGAAGTTTTTGCCTAACTGGCATTTTTTTTTGGCATGTCAATAAGGCTTGGTAAAAAATGGTTAAGAAGATTTTCAGCATTTCCTAAAATAATTAATAAGGATTTTCATATTTCTTAAAATAATTGAGAAGCAAGCTTTTTGAAATAATTTTTTCTCTAAAAAATTTCTAAACAGACGGGTTCAAATATTTTTTTCAAGTATTTTTTAAAATAATTAAGAAGAGTACAGGGCATTTTTTTAACGGCTTTTAAATGTGGAACTCCAAAATTTTTACATCTCTAAAATAATTTATGCATTTCTTAAATAGGGCTGGTCAAATATTAGATAAAATGAGTTTCTTCTTTTTTTTAAATAATTAGTAACAGATTCTATGTTGGACCAATAGTACTGGATCCATTTGAAATTCTTTATATTAGGGTGGGCATTGTTCGGTAGATCAGGTCGGGGTTGCATGATGTTTGGATTTAACCTCAATCCTACGTAAAGCCACCATTCCCATTAGCATTAAACTTCTCGTTTGCCCAGCTATGGGAGCCTCTTAAATGGCTTTATTTATTTATTTATTTACTTATTTTTTTGGTTACAATGGTTGTTTACATTACTTTAGCTTGAGTATAACCAACAAAATTTAAAAACAAAAAATGCCAAAATAATGGAAGAACCCCCTAATGTGTCGAAAAAATCTCACCGAAATGCTGCGCAGCAAAGGAGGCAACCCTGTTCGCCTCACTGTATGTATGTAATGTCTGAAATGCCCTACAGTTGCCCGTCATCTTGCAGATGTCACACAACGAGGGTTGTCCCCCCCCCCCCCCCCCCCGACTCTCCCAGACCAATCCAGTCATTTGCTGTGGCTGAATTCTCTTCAAGCAAGATGCACTCTGTCTCTAACATTCTCTCATGAGAAATGCCTTTTCATGCTGCCCCGAGCTCCGCTCTAATGGCTGTCAATCCGGCCACATGCCGAATTATAACTACTGATCACAAACTCCATGCCTATACTGCCGTACCACCGGTTACATTTTCGTTGAAATTCACCTTCAAATAGCCAGAGAGGGGAGGTTCCTACTAGACAAGAACAATCCTGTCTTAAATGGCTTCATGGGTAATCCGGATGGCGTAACTGATCAAATTACATCATATTTCACCACCCAAGTCACCCCTTTACTTGGTGTCAAGACTTTGTGTGCACTACGAGGGGTGTGCATCTGTCAATACCTCAACATAAATAAGAAATTTTGAAGGTATTTTAAGTAACTTAAGTTACAGTACTCTTATTTCATGGCATGAATCTTTAATCAAAATTTACTATTATATGAGTTGTACCAGAAAGACATGAAGTTGGTATTATTGAACTACAAACGTACAAAACTACCCGTGAGTACTGTAACTTAGTTACGGTACTCTTATTTCAAATGCAAACATACAAAACTACCCGTGAATAAAAGGACAACGCTATTTTGGAAATTTTATTGAAATTTCAATGCTAGTAATTTACCACTCATATTGCTCACTGTGCCTTTATCTATCCACTTGTGATGCATTATTATTACGACTATTATCTTTCCTCCGGCAGGACAACGCATGCAGTGATCAGGAAGTTGGATAAGGGTAAGATCCAAAAAAAAAACACTGATATTTGCATGGTAGTCTCTCTGCCAAGGCTAGAAAATATTGAAACCACTGCATATATGGTCCATGCTCTATGGAGAAACTAGAAAAAGAGTTAGGGAGATCGAAAATTTCTCCATAACTGAAATGAAATGAACAAGGAATTGAAAAAACTTGGAGATTAAGCGAAGGCACCGGAAGGTGGCAGAGGAAAGAGGATTCGAACTTTGAAAAATAGCAGATGTTGTGACAAGCAAAAAAAATAACAAAAGAAGAAGAGAAATAAAAGTACATAATATTTATATGGCTCGATTTATTCATCTATGTCCATGAGCAAAGACGATACAAAAGCTTCATTACAAAAACTGAAGGTCACGTATTACAAAATTTTCTTGCAAACTTTAGCCTCTAATAGATTCGATCTCTAGAACAATTAATTGTTTCATTCTTTTACGATTACGAGATGTATATATAAGATTACAGAGTATGAAGACTCGTATGGACGTATGTTTAGTATCACATCGGTTATTTACTGGATAGATATTGGATACTTATACATGATCAAGAAATCCAAATAATACCTTCCGACTAGCCATTTTGGATGAGGTTCTGAATTGTTACAAATGGTAACAAAGCGGACTCAGCCCATATCCTATGTTACACTGCGGCACGGATTTATTGGAGTGACCACGGGCTGATCATGATGTTTGTGATGATTTGAATAGATTTGAACTCTTAGCTTGATGAATTAGACGTCATAGCTTTAACAGGGGGAGTATGTGAGGACTCATGCGGGCATATATTTAGTCTCACATTGATTTTTCACTGAATAGATCTTGAGTACTTATACAGAATCAATAAACTCAAATAATATATTCTGGCTAGCCATTTTGGATAAGGTTCTAGATTATTACACGAAGTATAAAATTTTCTCATAAACTATCAGTCTGCGAGCTCTAAAAAAAAAAAGTTTTATTTGCTCTTTAGGGTTTGTAAACTCAGGATATACTCAAACTGTAGGCTTGCAACATACTTGCTGGGGTCTCGCATAATCTAGTTCTTGTTCTCCTTCTCAATATTCTATTTTTGAGTCCCTAAATTGGCTCAACTATTGGACCAACCCAACCCGAGAAACAGAAATATTAGCCGTACTAAATTATTGATCGACGATCACTTTTAAACTCTCCATTGGTCAAAGTTAGACCAATAAAATTCGGCAACGGGAGGGCGATGAACCGGGCGAGACAACGCTCCGGTTCACTCGGCACCAGACATCCACCTTGGAAAAGGTAATATATTAGTGCACTGCTTTGTCAGTACTCCACCACGGCTAATCTTTTTAAGAACGATGATTGCTTGTGATTGAATCAAAGTAAGTGGATTTCTATGACTTTAGCAACCACATCCACATGGTGTTATTTGTGTATATATATACTTTTAAGGTTCACCACGGCCAAGGTATTGTTTATGCTCGAATTTTGACGCAAAAGGAGGGCTCGGGGAGAAATTCGAGAACGATTTGACCTTTTTGAGTTGTGATGTGATTTGTACTTCCAAATATATTAATGGAAGAAAACCCAATAACCGATGGGCTCGGGTTGTAGCTTTGGCGCAAAAAATTGATTCAATTTCTTCAGCTACGCTCACCTTCCGATTGCCTCATGCGCAAATCTTAAATTATACTGAGCCCTTGCATTCCCGGCTTGTGATGACCACGCGGACATATATTTATCCAAATATTAGTTATTCGCTGAATAGATTTTAGGTACTTATATAGGATCAAAGAGCCCAAATAATATCTTCCGACTAGGCATTTTGAATTAGGTTCTCGATTGTAACAAATGACATCAAAGCGGATCCGGTCCATAATTTATGTGGACTAGGAGACACTGCAACATGGATCCATTGAGGCTGACCACGACTCGATCGTAGTGTTTGCGTTTAGATTTGAATGGATTTAAACTCTTAATCTGACGAATACGTCAAGACTTAAACGGAAGGAGTATATGAGGACCGTGCGAGCATGTATTTAGTCCCATATTGGTTATTCGCTGGATAGATCTTGGGTACTTATACATGATCAAGAAATCTAAATAATATCTTTCGGCTAGCCACTTTGAATGAGATCCTGAGTTATGACACTGCTTGCACATGATCCATACATGGATTTGTGTTCGGGCCATGGTTTTATATGGGAAATCTATAATCAAATGATGTTTGTCATGCAATTTATAGACTTTTTTTTTTAATGCTTTTGTGGTGTGGGATGCGTGTGAATCTGTAGGTATTTTCCTCTGCAAGTCGCCTGGCCATTTGGGTGAGTTGGTGAGGCAAGACTAGTGCATGTTCCCGGTGACATGGTGGGCCTAATGCCTTCCAATTTTGAAGTGGAACACCGTTTTGACTTCACATTGGCAAACTTTGAGGCAGCCACATCTCTTCAAGGAGTAGGTGCCAACCACTTGAGCTACGGCCCATTTAGCTAAGAAAAATCGATTCTATAAATTAATTGTTTTTAATAGGCCACCAATATATTATAATCATATGTTGTCCTGGTCTCTATACCTCATTATCTTGGTGTATGAGAAAAACAATTGATTTTTGTGGTCCCTCTGCAATGATTTTTCTTTTATGTGTATAAATATCTAAAATAAAAAATTAAGCAACTAGCAAACACGTTTTATTTTTATCTTGAGTACTTATATAGGATCAAAAAATCCAAATATACCTTTCGTCTAGTACTTTTATAGGATCAAAAAATTCAAATAATATCTTTCGGTTAACTATTTTGGATGAGGTCTTGGATTGTTGCAAATAGTATCAAAACAAACTCGGTTCATAACTTATATGGACTAAAGGACACTGCAGCACAGATTCATTGAGAATGACCATAGGCCGATCATAGTGCTTAGGATTAGATTTGAATAAATTTGAACTTTTAGTCAAATAATATCTTTCGGCTAGATATTTTGGGTGAGATCCTCGATTGTCTATGCCAACTCATGCAATGGCTTGCTTTGTTTAAGGATCCTAGTGACATACATAGATATGAAGTTTTTCGAATTTCCTAGGTTGGTTGGCACTTTGGGGCTGTGGTGCAGGGTGGAAAGAAGTCAAAGGTTATAGAGATCCCCTATTGGGGAGGCCACCATATGTTGATGGAGGGATATTCTAGGAAACTCATCCAAAATATCATATAATCGGACCAAGGATCATATCAGTTGATGTGGAGAGGAAGACATGCAGGATGCTGAGAATTCCGAATCTACTTGAGTTGGGTCATACTAAGAGCTATAACTTACAGCCAAGTCTTCTGAAAGGCGATCCATTCCTTTCCAACGTGTACTCGTTGGTGCTCGAGGATTGCAACCAGAGTTGCTGGGAACTGTGATACACTTGTTTCATGCCCCTGATGGTGGACACACGAGAGAGGAGTTCCGGAGTTTCTGTAGATCTATATTTAGGGATGGCAAATACTTAATCGTTTAATTTATTTAATTTGATTCATTTAGTTATAGATTAGTTTAGATTATATATTAATAAAATAAATAGATTTAGATCTTAAATAAGTTGGATTCGGATTGACAATTTTTTGATCTATTTTATATCCAATCCAATCCATATCTTGTCCGATCCAATTGCCACCTCTACTTACATTCAAGAATCCGATCAGAATAGAAGCTGTCTGGGGGCTACATAGGAGCGGCTCAATACATTTGGAGGCCTAAGGCGAACTCAAAAGTTCCAACATAAATACATTTAGAGGCCTCAATGCATAAATAAGAAAAGATAATAAATTTCTCGTTCCAACATAAATGCATTTGGAGGCCTCAATTAGAGTTGATCAAAATCTAGGCCGGGTTCTATAGCAGAAATTAGGCTCGATGGCTATGCCCAGGCCCGGCCCGGCTCGACTGTCGGGCTTAAATTTTTGTCCAGGCCCGATCCGACTTTATAAATCTGGTTCTAGGCCCGTCTAGCCCGGTCCGACAGGCCCGATTTTTTCTTTGTTTGGAATCCGAAAATGGGCCAGAATGGCCCGACCCAATTTTTTTAGTCGGGCCGTTTTTCTTGCCCAGGCCCGACCCATGGACCTTTTTTTAATGCCCAAGTCCGAAAAATTTCAGGCCGGACTGGACGGGCTAGGCGAGCCAGAAAGTCCGTGATCAGCTCTAGCCTTAATGTATTTATAGCTATAAAGATACGTAGCATTTGAGGCCCCCAATGTATTTGGACGCTCATCTTAAAACTTGCTATAATAAATGCATTTGGGGCCGGAGTCTTTGGCAACTATCCCAGTCATTCTAAGGGTTAAGCCAGCTCTAGGGCTTTTATTTTTTGTAGCTAAAGCGGGCGAGTCGTACTACATGGGAGTCTAGCATTTGCTGCAGCAGAAGCGAAACCTTTTGGCCGCAGCATTATTCGTCCTCGAATGGGCACAGTAGAGGTATTGGAGGCTACGTAAAGATAACTAGGCAGCCACATCCTCTATTTTCTTATCTTTTCGTTTTTTCTTTGTTGATATGCTCCCCCACTATCGATCTGGGGCCACCTGAAAAGAAGCTATGTGTAAGGTGGTATTTAAGTTGAATATTTGTTTGTAGCATGGAACTTCTTCTTGACGTTGGGAGATCCTATTGTTGTGGTTCAAATTTGGTCCCAAAGGTGACCACGCCGGAGGAATCGAGGGAGCTGCCGGCTGGAGCGGAAGAAGGAGAGCCACCTTCCGCGCGATGGTGTACCTGCACAAAGCTTTACTGGTGGTTCCGGTGAGGATTCTTCAACGCTCAAGTTAGGGTGGATCTTAGTCGGTCCCCCCGGTTTCTGTAGTGTTACCTGATGGGGCTATATATAGCCCTCTGAGAGATGTCCAGATGGCGGAGGTATGACCCATTCTTAGCATGGAAGGAAATAGGGTTCAGACAGATGGCGCACAGCTAGAACTTGTTCGAGGCATACGGCGAAGGCCGTTCTTGTGAACGATAAGGCATCGATAAGTATGACCGGGTATAGCTGGAGCAGCATGGCGTTGTTCTTGACTGTCGTTGGCCAGCAAGCAAAGCATGACATGGTGAGCAGGATGACCCATTTTGCCCCCCATCATCTATATTACATGGAAAGTTGACACGATTGTCCCCCAGCAATCTTCTATAATTTCTATTAATTGTAATTTTTCTTAGCAGATCTCAATTATTATGCAAGGGCTAATGCTTTGCTTTCCTCTCAAAACAAAAACAAGAATATATGGGATGGCATATCAACTATTTTTCTTATATTTTTCTTTCCTAGATTGTTCATTTTGTTTATCTTTCTTCAAGGATTCATTAAAACTATTCCAGAACAATTATAATTTAGATTTATTTTTATGTTAAAATTATTCAATTAAAATATTTCATGCAAACAAGATAATTTTTTCTTGTTTGTTAACTTATTTTTCATAATTAAAATTCTTGTTCAAAGTTATCATTTGTCATAGTATATCTTCTACATTTATGTTCTTTCTTAAGCAGCAAGTATATATATTTTATTTCTAATGGTATTTGTGATCTATATAACTCAATACAACTAAACCTTGATCCCAAACTAGTTGGTCGGTTATATAAACCGTTTTTTCTTTATTCTACGCAGTTTAGAGCCATGCTTTTTAGGAGATATTGAGATAATGAGTCTTTTCTTATTATTTTATTTTATATGATTTTTACTTTACATCTACCCTTCTTTCTATTAAATCACTTTTTAGTATTAGTACATACCTCGTCCTACATAATACATATCTAAATTATTTAATTGTCCTTCTCTAAATTTGTCCTCTATTGATATTAAACCTATTTTTTTTTACGAATAACTTTATTTTTTATTATATATTTTCTTGTAGCATCATGCTTCTATATCTATATTCTCATTTTGGCCGGGCCATATACTCATTTTACTATATAGTTGTTTTATAAATTTTTTTTAACTTAATAGGTATCTTATGAATATATAATATGCTGGTTGTACTTTTTTTTATTTCATCCGACTTATCTTCATTTTATGGACAACATTATTTTCTATCTTTTTTAATAAATAATCAAATTTTAAATATCAAAATGGTCTCTATTAAAAATTTTCATGATGCTCAATATTTATTTTATATTTATATTTATTTTTAATTTTACTAAAACTATGTATGGCAATTTTTTATGTGAATTGAAATTTTTCCATGTTTCAAGTTATTTAAGCCAAAAAAAAAAAATTTCAAGCCTCTCTCGCTAAACATTAAAATGATTGTTACCCTTTTTGCAGCTCATCACTCTGGTGAGATTCTCTGAACAAGTCATGTATATGTTCTTCCACCTTTGGGGGATGTTTGGTATGGGGTGATCATCCTAAGATCAAAGGTGATGTAGGTCGAGGTGATGAGATTACCGCATTTGGTTGCACCACGGTGATCCTACGTGGCAGTGATTTTAAATCACCTCCACTTCTCAAATCATCCCCCAACTCGGTGATGGGATACCCGTCTTCGAAGTCGGAAATTCAAGATCACTTCAAGACAATGATCCTGAGTTGAAAGTTAAAGACAAAAATACCCCTCAAGCTAGCAAAAAAATTGATATATCAATATACCATCAATATTATATATATATATATATATATTATGTTGATATTATATATTATATTAATGATATATATTATATTATAATATATTACTAATCATATTATTAACGATAATTTTTAAATTCTAGTAGAAATATATTATTATTTTTTATATTTATATAATGAAAATATTTAATATATTACTATATTACTTCTATTTACCTTATTTTTCTAATCAAAATAATTATTAGTATTAAAAAAATATGTTATAAGTATAAATAAAAATATTAATTCTATAATAAAAAATAACATATTTTTATAAGATTAATAATTTATAGGAGTAATAATATATTTTTATAGAATATATTAATAATTAATATATTGATAAATATATTAATATTTTATTATAAATATATTTTATATGATTAATAAATATATGATAAGGGCTACTAAAAGTAGAATATGTGACAAAATTATGGAGTTATTATAGGAATTAGTATATTGACTTACATTTTTAATTCATGAGAATTAAAAATACATTAAAAAAATATATAAGATATATCAAGGGTATTTGTGGTATTATGTAGTCAGTGATATTGGATCCCATACCATACAAACAAATTACTTATGGATATTCAAAAATTTTTAATTACTGAACCATGGCCTACCAAATACATTGATCTTAGATCACCAAGATCAAATCATCCCAGCATTCGGATCATCGGAGATCTTAGATCACCATGGTGATCCTGTTGGAGTTACCAAACGCCCCCTTGGGGTATATTTTCTGTCTTGACTCTTGTGGCAGTGCTTGTCCGAGATTAATATAAGCCACTAATATATAAAATAATAATAATAATAATAATAATAAATCAAAATAAGTAAAAAATAAAAAAAAAACCACGTCTCTAAGGTTGGGATTTGGAGTTGGATTTGGGTTTGGGTGAGGTTTTCTCCTCTTCATGCGATCCCGATTAATCAAGCCCCTCTCCACCGCCATCAAGGGCACCAAGGACCTCCAGGATCTCCACTCGCCTTCCCCTAAAGCGATCGTTTCGCCTCCAAGGCCTTGATCAAGGGCTGCAAGGCTTCGAAGCGCTTCATTCCGGTGGGAGTTAACCCCGGAATCCCTTCCCCTGCTGCCAAGACGATCAGAGCCTATTTAGGCGCCGTGAATTTGATCGGGGACGCGACCGCATCGCTTTCTCCGATGGATTTCTAGGGCTGGCGCTTCTGAAGGGTGGCTACAAAAGTTTTCCAAGAATTTCTTGAACGTTCTCGAAGGGTTTGTCGGCTTGCAACTGGATTCGGCTCTCAAAAAGGGCATCTATGCCTTGGATTTGCTCGTCAGGAATGTGTTTGTTGGGAGAGAGCTCAACCAATGGATTGTGATCGGATGGCCAGGAAGGAGGCGGCACGAGTATGGCGTTGCGAGGAGCATCGATATGAGGTGAGGGAATAGTTTGGGCTATAAAAGAACAAAATTTGCTAGTGAATGTAGATATGTGAGAGCTTTCTTGGAGAGAGTTTTGCTAAATTAGAGGGAGCTGTGATTTTTGGAATGCCTTCAGAGTTGTCCTTTTGAATTGCTACGCTTGTCTATTCCTATACACGAGGTGATTCCAATGAATTTACTGAATTACTGTAAAAATCCCTAGTTGTTTGCAAGCATCGAAGCACAGAACTTATAGGTATCTGTTATCTGTTTAGTTTCTCAATTGATTGGTGTACGTAATAAGGAAATTGACACTGTCAACGTTCTTGTTTGGATGCTTTGATTATCCATTACCTATCATGAGTCACGCAACATCTTTAACTATGTTATTGGGCTCAATAGAGAATGAAATTCATTTGTATTGCAGAATTTATCTTCATCATATCCACTAAAAAGTGTCCCTGTCTTACAGGGAACCCTAACCAAATGCTTAGAAATTGACATGCAATCTTCTTCTCAAGATCTGATATGTTTCGTATCCAAAATTTCTTTAATAGTGACAAGCTTTGTCTATGCTATTTGCTAAATGATATCCAACCTTCTTGCTTTGGCACAATGTCATATATGTAATCAAGGATAACGATACAAACTGAAGTTTGTGGACATACTGGTGTTTCATAATTCTGCCTTAATTGTCACAAGGTCAAATATTTAACTTTTATTTCCCAACCTTGTTTTTTCATAAACAACAGATTGGTTGTGAAACACTTGCTGAATTTGCCAGCATATATATTGCTGAAATTTCAGAATCTTCCATCACTCATGATTACGTGATACATAATAAAGGATTTGGTTCTATAGCTTTCTCGTCCTGTTGATGGTACTACTGGCACTGTCAGTCATGTCCATGAGCATACAGGCAATAAGGCGATGCTTTGGTAGCACCCAAGCTGACCCTTGATCTGAGGTGTATAACAGGACATTTGTTTAGAAGAAGGGGAGTAACTTGAGCAGAACAACTGCGTGAGTTTATGAAACATTCCAAAAAGCAAAACTTATTTGTATTTTATGAAAAATAGTGCAAATCATAGGTGTCATTGCTTTCTGCATAAGAGCAACCAAAGAGGTCAACTTTATTGCTTACAATAAATTCATTTGTGAAGGTAACTTTCAAGACTTGTTGTCTCCATGAATCGTCCAAATATCTTTCACAAAATGGGGGAGCAGTCATGGCTGGTATTAAGCAGATGATGCAAGTGCAACCAGTATCTGCTGGTATTTTCATTGATGAAATATATTACTATGCTATTCCCTTTCATAAATGTTGTGCTATCAAAACAAATCTGAGTCTAGAACTGGTTCTTCACCAAATCAATTTTCTTTTCAATGTTTCAAGTAGCACTCTTTCTATAATTTAATTGAATTAGGGACCCTTGGCTTGCATGATCATGGTGATTCATGCTTTACTACGTACAGTTTTTTTCCTTGACCATTTTTTGGTCCAAAAGTGCATTTAGAAGACCGAACAAACTGTCTGAAAGTGGCTTTAACGACACTTTCTGGAACTTAGTAGCAACTTAAATTTTATTAAAACAAATGCAGATTGGGATGTGCCTTGTCATTTTCACGGTATTTGAACTGCTCGCTTGTACTAGATATTATCGGCCTCTTAGACCTCATGTATTATCACATACAGAAATCATCGCATGTATATGATTGTTTAATATCAATGCTAACATTTCATAAACAGGACCTCTCTCTCGATGATTTTGGCCATTCGTTTTGACTGTTGTTTAGGACTCAAAGATTCCTGCTTTATTTAGTGTGAAGTATGTATTATGGGTCTTTCACGTTGAAACGAGATAACAATAAAATGGCAAGAAAATCTCTTGCTATTTCTGCAATCATGGAAATTGTGATGTACAACACTACTGAAGACAACGATTGCCTCCATGCCTTTCTGTTTATTTGAAAGGGATAATGATTACGCCCACTGGTGAATGGCCAGACGTAGCAATAATACCAACTCCAGCATCTGTTTGGTCATATGACTCATATCCAGGACTCCAGAGTGTAGTTGTATTTAAAGGAATTCACGCCACTGATGTGAGCAAGTATATCCGAGGAGTCAAGTATATCTTCTTCCTTCACCTTTACCTGCAAATTGCGGTAGCAATAATGTTATTAAAAACAGGATATGCTTAATTCGAGGTAAAATAAAGCTGTCTTCTTTCTTATTGAAGTTAACCAAGATACTGAGACCTGTTGCACTAAAGCATGTAGCTTTTGTTGAGATCTGACTGGTAGCTCACTTGTGTTTGGTAGTAGGACTATTAAATTGAGTTGATAAAAAGAAGTAGGAAAGTCTATTACTTCTACTAGTTTATTGTCAAGCTTAAAACTTAAATCTTGGAAATTTGGCCTATAGAAGCTTTTACAGAATTGTTTTTTAATATTTTTGGGCTCAATGGATTTATATTCTAGGGGCCTTCAAACTTCATGTTAATGTTAGTTTCATTTTAGATATATTGAATTGCTATCAATCAAATGAGGGAGGGCAGACCATTTCTTGCAACCGTATTCTAATACTGGTAAGGACTGAATGCAAGACAGAGTTCAGAAAATGGATCAGTTTCATCTTGGAAATCTGGCCTACAGATGCTTTCACAGAATGTTTTTTTTTTTTAATATTTTTATGCTCCGGAGAGTTATGTTTTAGAGGCCTCCAAAGTTTCATACTAAAATTAGTTGTCATTTTTAGATAGTTTGAACTGTTAACAATCAAATGAGCAAGGGCAGCCCATTTCTGGCAACCATGTTCTCGTACTGCTGAGGATTGATCGCAAGACAGGATTCTTCAGAAAATAGATCAGTTCATCTTCATACATATCATATGAAGCAATTTTTGAATAATCCAAGGCTATGATAGTTAATGTTGTTCATAATCATAATTTCTTTTATATGCTTGCTAGGTTTTTTTTTTTTTTCAATTTAAATGTTGCCCTTTAGGGTTAGTTTCTACACTGCAAAGAACCTGAGTATTTCTGGATAATCAGCATGATGCATTGCAGAAATGAGATTATTATAAAGCTTACTTCCTCCTCTTCATTGAACTCATGGTGATTGGAGGTGTGTCTTGCTGCCTCTCTAAACTCATCATTCTTTGCAAATCGCCCTCGGATACGAGGTCGGCTATCTGCTAGAGTTTTCCTACAAGCATACTGCATTTTTCCCCCCATTAATTTGGACTGCTAGTAAGGAGTACTGTGCAAGAATAAAAATATCAAAATTAAAAGATCATTTTCTTAGAGGGTCCATGGGGTGTAAGTCTTTAACTACCTTGATCTTTTTGCTGAAGTTTCTTTCATTCCTCTTCTTCAGGTATCTGTGGATCTTCTCCTTCCTCTCTTCCATGGAGAGGCGACCGACTTTGAAGGTGGACTCTTCTAATGCTGAGATGTCTGATGCTGGCAACTTTGTCGGGCTTCCGCTGCACCCATCCATGAGATGCTGGTTTCCTCCAATCACCTTACGAGAGTAACAAAATGGATGGTAAGAGTCACTGCACCATGACATAGATTTCAACTACTGGTTGTGGAATGGTTGATAAAGCCTGCCAACCATTCCAAAGAGATCCTGGCCTCTTGAGAGGTTTATTTCTTCATGCTGATGATGTTTTTATGCTTGCGAGGTTTATTGATCATATTTAGACAACAATGGGACTGCAGACTTCTCCTTTCTCAATTTGGATTTAGTGATTTTTTATGCATCAAGAGTCATATTTATGCTTGCTTCTACAGCCTATATATATACATATATCATGCACCATCAATATGGAAGGATGCTGTATTGTTAGTTCACATGAGTCAAAAGATTGTTCACCATATATATTTTTACAATCAAAATTAATAAGAAGTATGTTGCTCAACTATATTGTAAAGATCAATTAGAGAAACTCGGCAGTTTGTGACTGATGAGTGAACAATTCCAAATGTCTACTAGCACTTCCTCACCGAAGGAACTCTTGTGTTTTACGTAGTGGTGGAGTTAAAGAGGGTCGAAATTATTCCCTCTAGTCCAAGACATGGGACAATATGGGTGAGCTGTTGATTAGTAGGTGGATCTAGTATTGAACCAGATGCTTTCTGGCTGGCTTCTTAGTGGGCTCGGTCAACCCAAAATCAGAACATAAGACTTTGGTCTGATTTGCTTCTGATAAGATTGGATCTTAATGGGACCACATTCCTTGCTAATTAGCCTAAAAGTTGTTCCAAAATATTGCAATATAACTTCTAGAATTCGGGCAAGACCTAACTAACCAGACCTGATAAGTGGATTGGAGTGAATGGGTCCCATATATGGGTCCATATCTTGGACCAGTATGGAGCTAACCCTTCTGTACACTAATAAATACAGTCATCATGTAAAAAAATTGTGAACAGGGAGACTTGGCATGTCAAAATCTATGCATTAAGTACTTAACCAAATACTTGCTCTTATTTCTGCACAGAACGCATAGCTGGTGCAAAACTTTAGGCTTCCTTAGTCATCTATATGTGACTCCAACCATCAATAACGCTATCAAATGAGCTGACCTGAGCAGATCTAGTTGACCCTTTTATTTAGATCAGGCATGGCATATTTGAAATGCTCAACTGTTGGTCAAGCTAAACTCAAGAATAAATGTTCGAACTTGGCTCATGGGGCACCATGATTCAGCTAATTCTCAAGCTGAAGCTATTTATCTCAGTGGCCTAGTTGACAAGGTCACCATGATTCAAGTTTATCCCATCTGCCACTCGAGCCTTCAAAAAGGGTTCAAGGTTAACCCTATTTTAACATAACAAACATGAACGAGCTAAGGCCAAGTTGTTTGTAAATAACTTAGTTAATCTTTTCTTTTATAAAAAGTTTCATAGGCAATGATTTACATGAAATCTTTCTCAAATACTCCTAACTTACAAACCTTACTGAATTATGGTGGAAGGCAGGATTTCATCTCATTTCACTTGATCCAAATTGTATAAGGTGGCAGCTTGAATAGCTTGGTTAATTGACAAATTCGCTACTTATTATTCATAAGTAATAGTAAGTTAAGAAAAGAAAGAAAATGACAGTATTCTTTCTGAATCAGTACCTGCTGCATGTCGCCGGAGCTGTAGACCCGCTGCATGGAATTCAAGCCGTAGATCCCGACATTTCCGGGCCCCTCCGCCAGCGGCTGGTACCCCCCCACCTCCGGCGCCGACCCCACCATCATCATTCCCGCGCTAAAGAACCCCGGCTGCCTTTCTCCTCCCATCCCCGTATGGTGGTACAACGCCCCGATCCCGCCCCCTTCCAGAAACGCGCAAGACGGCGACGGCACCGCCGACTCCAACCCCACGAACGTCGCCGCCTGCTGCTGCTGTATCTGGATCGGCACCATGGACTCCGGCGAGTAGGCTGGGTATCCGCCACCCGGGATCGGATCCGTTAAACCGATCTGGTCGAAGGGGTCCACCACCTGCTGGTGGTCCCCGCCGGCGTACTGCGGCGGGGCTGGGAACATCGAGGAGAGGTCGGACGAGGACGGATAATTGACGGCGTGGAGGACGTCGGGATCGGGGTCGGGAGGCTGCGGGTCGTCGAGGAAGGCGGAAAGCGCGGCGGCGTCGATGGAGGGGAAAGGGGAGAAGGCGGTGGGGCCGGCGGAGGAGGAGGAGGAGGCAGGGACGTCGTCGGAGGAGTAGAGGAGGGGTTGGCTGTCGGGAGGGAAGAGGTCGTCGTCGTCGCAGAACTCCAGGATCCGGTCCTCGATAGGACTCGAGATGCCCTCCTGCACGCGCTCACAATTTTTCAAAACCAAAACGCACCCAATTTTATACACACATGTACACGCAAGGAGGAGAATAGGACTTGCAATTATAAAGTGCGCACACTATTTAAAACAGGCAGCAAGCTTATAAAAATCTAAACCCGAAAGTGACGAGTCTTTTATATGAGGTGGCGAGGAGTTCGGTGTTAGAGTCTGATTTTGAGTTCAATTGTAGAACACTGCTTTTTTCTTAAAAAAAAAGAAATATGGCACATGTGACCGGTCTGTAGGGTTGGCGCGTGGTGTCCAACGTCGTCTGGATAAGACCGACGGATGGACGGAAGGAGGTGACAGCGACGCTGCTGTCTTCGCTTAGTTGACATTCGACCAAAAAGTCAATGCTTAATTGGGCTGACCTCGTTGGCCACCAGAGAGGAGAGTCAAAAGTGTTTCATAAAGTTGTATTGTATTTCATATCTTCTCCATGTCTTCCAAAAGTGCATTGCATTTTATAGTTGACCACGGAGCTATGTATCCCCATGCCATCAAACATATCAAACATATGTATATATGCATAGGCGGACACACAAATACATATCTTTATGTATGTAAGCATCAATCTTTTAATGTAATGCTTGCACGTATTTCTATGCATAAAAAAGAATTGGATGTGCATTGTTTATTACTTAGAATCCTACTGTTGAACGTCTTCAAGTTATTCTCTTGTTCGATTGATTGTTTGTGGACCTTCACTAACTGACCTTACAATGTTCTTCAAAGATGCCTCTGTTACATCAATAAGTATAAGCTAGGTGCTATGCATGCGAGACTCAATATTCCTAGTCATGGCAACTAAAAGTGAAATATGTGCATCCATCATCTCATTGTGCATGCTACCATCAACAAAAGTAGCAAACTCTTGTCAATAAACTATTCTGAGCTGACTCAACAATCCACAGATAGGAAACAAATTTAGGCTAAATCGAGTTTGGGTTTGGGTTTGGATTCGGATTCCCAAATTGCTGTCCCCAAATAAGCATAAATTCAAAATCAATCATAAATTTTCAGCATAAGCTAAATTAACCCAGCCTGTTGATTGACCTACCTCATAAATTAAAGAGATGTAATATAAGTAAATTGGAATGAAAGATAAGGGGGAGAAAAAGGTAGGAATCTCTAAAAACAGGTAAAAGAAAAGCTCAAAGCATCGCAGTCAATAAGTAAATTGGTCTTGGATGGGAGAGGAAATCCAAACAGAGCACCTATACTTTGGCACTTGAACCAAAGCCAAAGTGCATCGATTCTCCACACCAGTGTGCTGTTTTAGTCTTGTCCGATTGATATGGCTTTGGATCGCTTTACCGTACGGGGCGGAGCTTCTATTGCTCATCATGTGAAGAGGGAGGTTCGGAAGAATGCTTAAGCTTATACTATTATTAAGTATTGAAGTTTTTGACTACCACACTGTCATGTTCCACCTACTGGTGTGACAAGTACGTTCACATAGAACCGTGAAACATTGTAGAAAAAGAGAAACTCACGAAGAGATATAGAAGAGAGAAGAAATATTGGCACGCCATTTGTGGAATAATAAGAAATAAGAAGGTGGTAATTGTACGTGTTGTTTGAGATACAAACATGCAGGAAATGGAGATTGGAAGTTCTAGAGATAGTGTTGAAATAGAATTTGCAAACTTGACTTCAGATAGAAACATGTAATTCTATATTTGTTCGGACAAAAGAAACGCCAAGAGCTGAACATACAAAATGATCTTAAACTTGGGGAAAATCTGTAGTTCTTTTCTGAAACTCCAAAAAATGCTTCCATATTTCCATCAAACTAGCTTTTTAATCTTTAATTTTTTTTTAAAAAAAAATGTAGCTTCTTTGTTTGCTTAACTTTAACGAATGGATCGAATTTTTCCTCCAAATCACTACTATTTTGAAAGATAGAACCAGCAGTTTCAACCAAAATTCCGAGGAAAATAATGAAGATACTATTGAACAATATGCAGCAAAAAGAAAGAAAAAAAAAGAATCTGAATTAGAACAGTCCACCTTTTATATTAATTAGTAGTATATAATAATATAATCGTTTAATAAGGATACGATTATCTGCAAATCATAATATGCAAACCTTTAAAGAACTTCCATTAAACCAAAAAAAAGAAAGATAAATGAGGAGCAGTGGGGATGAGAGAATTACAATGGAGAACTGCACCGGCTGGCTATGGATCAGGTCCTGCGACATCTCTCCTTGACGAGCTCTCCTAATCTTCCAAAAAAACAAAGAATGGTAGAAACAGAAGCCCTCACTCACTGCAAAAGCTCTTATTCTCGTCTCCTTCCCTTTCCTTCTCCTATTCCTAACCTAAAACATCGACGTTCCAAACAAAAGAAGAAGAAGAAGAAGAAGAAGAAAAAGTGGAACAGGATTTCCTAAGCCAACCCAGAGACCCCCTTCCAATATATAGGATGAGGTGTGGAGAGAGAGAGAACTGGAAGAGCCCGAGGATAGAGAAGTGGGACGCGGGTGGGGTTACTATATATGGCGAGGAAGACTGTCCATAGGAGGACGGGGAGAACAAGTAACGGCCGTTTTTTCGTACGGCTAGTCGCCGTCAGCGGTTGGGGCCCGAGGTTGACGGGGGGCCGCGAGGGCCCAGCCCGCGGGTCCAACGGCGGCCGGGAAGCGTTTGCCACGTAGGACGGAGCAAACGTGGCAGTGATGAGCTGGCACGACAAATGCGGGCGGGATCTGGGTTATTTCCGGTTGCTCCGGTTTACTATACGCGACTAGGGTTTGTAACGGTATCATGCTGCTGCCGGACCCCATAACTCGCATTCAATTAACTTAACTATATATCCATGGACGGATTAATCTCATCTCCCATGTCGCTGACAAGTGTCTAATGGTGTCCGGGAGATTTGTTCTTACTTTTTCTCTCCTAGATATAAAAGGGTATTTGGGCCATTGACAGTGCTAACTGTATAAAATTTGATGACTAAGACATATGATAGATTTTTATTGGCTATGCAGTTTGCCAAAGTGTACTATATGCACTTAGTAATTTATAGAAGATCTACTAAAGCTACAGGGATAATTAGTTGCAGATCATGAATGAATTGTGTTATGAGGTTATTGCCTTGGTCATCTCTAGTTTGCTGCCACCTGGGTGGTTGAAGCATATGTAGGGTTGGGCTACCGGATTTAGGGACATGAGGCTTTAGGTTTTTGTTGAACATGGGAAGTTAATTTGAAGCTTCGGTAACTTATTTGTTGATGGAAGTATTTTGCATATCATTTGCATGGTTGACACTTTGAATAATAGGTAGCTTAGTTGTATCTAACCTAAAGAGAATAATTTAGGAGAATTTCTAGGCTTGAAGTGGACCATCTTGATCACTACAAGTTGCGTTGGATAGAGTTCAGGAGCGAAATCAGCCATATTGGAAAGCCGAGTTACAGACTTAATTTTCATAGATCATAACTTGGACATACGATATCCGATTGAGATAATTTTTTTTTTTTTTAACCGAGTAGTTTTTCGAGATCAAGCTCAAATCTCATCGTTTCGAGCCTGAAACGGATCAATCAAACCGAAAGTTATCTTTTTAGATAAGATTAGAATTAGAAAGAAGAATTTGATCTAAATTATATAAGAAAAGGTATGCAAAATTACTATTGACAAAATTACCTTCTAGGTATAATAGTTGTCTGTTTGATTTCGTGATTGATGGACCATCTTTGGTTTAACTGTACCAAAATCAAGTCCAGATGGCATGTTCAGAATTTTTATTCATAAAAAGTATAATTATTTAGTATATATCCAGTTTTGTAGCTTGGTTTGGTTTTGTTTGGTTTCCTGTTTGGTGGTTATACTAGACTACTAACATCATACCCATCTTAGTTATCTTTAGAATAGACTTTCCGGTAAGGCATATTTCCTTATATAGCAATAAATCTAACTGGCTTTGAGCCAGGATTAACACAGCCAACCAAAAAGGATTACTTTTAACACACCATTGTGATTTGTGAATCGGAAAAGATTAGGTTCTGATCGTCTAAAATAGTGCATTGCCGTCACAATTTGTACCCTCTACAACCTCATTTTAGGAAATTATTCGATCTGCAGGGCTGTCATTGATGGAGCTCTACTGAGTAACTTCTAGCTGTCATTAGTCTTAGCCAGATGTATGTAGCTCGAGAAAAATATACAATGAGTATAACCACCAAAGAAAAATATATTTTGGCTCCGTCTTGTCACTGAGAAATTATATCTTACACCGCATATACTACATGACTGTGCACCGCGCCAATTATCTTGTCTTCTTCTTATGAGCCCCATTCATCATTTGCTTGTTTCGGTGACTGGCCTAAAGAAAGGAAACGAGTTGATTGGCATAGTGTACAGTGACTTGGTGTAGCCGTGCAGGGTATTCGTTTGCAGACCGAAAAAAAACTAATAAAGCGGCAAAAGTAAGAAGAATCTCATGAAAGCATCTTTAGAAAGCAAGCTTGAAATGTTTCACCGTAATGTGCTATCTAGCGTAAATATTCTGCAGGAGGCCCCTGGTCGTGTGAGTTCATGTGTATACTTTTGTTGTCGAGTGGCATGTTGATGTCGGCAAACGGATGACTAGTTACCAAGGCAACCAAGTCAAAGGGAGGGCGACAGACCATGAGATCGAAGTGGGCAAACCTCTGCTCTGCCACGATAATGCAACAAAAATAAATTTTAATTTATAATAAATAAGAACATTATATTCTGAAAACTATATATCAATTTATCTGAAGATTTATATTAGGCCGCTGTCAGTTATGTACTTAAAAAAAAGAAAAGGATTTAGAAAAGAGAAAAGAAACTCGGAGAGGAAAAGAAAGGCCTGATGCATGGACCAACAGGGAAGAATAGTTTTACGAGGAAGAAGAGATACGAACGAGCAGTATCACACACGGATGCTTTACTCTTCGATTTTTACTTTAAGATAGATGCGAAAGAATAACGGCTCCAGACGATCTTCTTTGGTAGGATTTTTTGTTCATTCCGAGCACCCAAATTGGTGCGTTGATTCAATGCATGAATTGAATTGAAGAGGTAACACAAATGCGGCCGCTTCTCATTCCACGCAACGTGGCAATAACCCTTTTTAGTGTCTATATTGGTTCCGACCAAGTCATCCGAGCTGTTCTTATCCACTTCCAATGTCAGCTTTAGGTAGAATCTTCAAGGAACCATAGTAAAAGATTGACGAATACTTTCAAATAGGATGACAAACTAGTGAATTTCTTTTGCGACACAAGTAATTCATTGCTGCTGTCAATTCTGACTGAAGGCAGTAACTGAACCGAGTCTATGGTAACATCAACTTCAATTGGTAATTAAGGAGCTCCAAGACTTGGATAAGTAAAGAAAACAATGGAAACTAAACAAAAGCTGAACACCTGATCTTTAAAAGATACGTTCTAGACCATGGCTTTTCTGTCCTTCAATGGCTACCCCTAAAGTACAGGAAGACTTGGAGAAGTCCACATCTGAACCCTGAGGCCACCCCCACCAAAATGGAACCAATGCCCATCAATCCCTTTAAAGGGCTGCCATTGTCTCCAAGCTTTAGCCGTGAGAATCTTTAGTTCATCAAGACCAATCCCTTTGGGCTGGGACGACAGGCGACCCTCCAAAGCCAGCAAGGGAAGGAAGGAAAAGAGATGAGAGAAGATCACATATATTTCCCAAGTGGCCGTTGCCACCCCTTTAGACCTACATTGGAATCCCATGCCCTTCCTCTTAGGACACAATGTCCATGAACATGAGTTCAATGCCCCCTCCACTTGCATGATTTGAATTGCTGTCTTGGCTAAAACTGCCATAATTCCCTCAACCACAGCCCAGCACCTTCACATATTTGGGAAAGCTCGCCCACATGAGCCATGCATGTTGTTGGAACTCTTTGGGACACCAAATCAACCTGCTTTGAACCTTGGATCATGTTTCAATCCAGGATATATTCCGATCATTTGACGAGACCTAAGATCCCCAAGATATTGCTTGGCTTCACTGGCCAATTGTCGATCCATGATTGGGTAACTTTGTCATGCTAAGATTCCAAGGGTTTTTTTGAAGTTCCTTGATGGATGAACTTGCATCATGCACCCGTGAGCTAGTATAAGTGGATGAAACTTGGTCATGGAGATTAATAGCATTGACATATATAATATAAAAGATTTATAGTTGGAATTACTTCTTTTATGTACTCAAAAAAGTTAAAAAAAAATTATTGTCAATTTAACTTTATTTGACTATTACGAGACGGTTTAACCTAATATCGTCAGCCTTATGGTTGAGCATTGTGTTTAGGCAAGCACCCACAAGATTGACAATGCTTATCCATGGAAGTGTCAAAATCACTCGTAGTTTGCATTATTGGAGCTACATTGCTCTGCATGATAAGGGAGAGTGAAAGAAATTGGATAGAAAATGAAGTGAATATAACAGCCGAAATATGCATGGGTGTGGCCGAAATCAGTGAAAGCTTGCAATTATGAGGCTGACGTATAAAATTTTCGTATAATTTTAACATGTTCGTGTATATATTATTGATCCTAGAAATGCATCGTAACAACTGGCCTATTAGCTCAGCTGGTTAGAGCGTCGTGCTAATAACGCGAAGGTCGCAGGTTCGAGACCTGCATGGGCCATTATTAACTTTGTTTATTTTTTAACTCATCAATCAACAAAATAACCTAATTTTTATTTTTATCTTTCTCAATTCACCATCAATCAACAAAATAACCTAATTTTTATTGATATCTTTCTCAATTCATCATAAACTACATCCCCATGCTATATATCATCAAAATTGATCAGGTCCATCATACTGACCTGAGTCATACCTAGTTTTCAGGCTGCTCGTTACCTTCTCTAGTTTCATAGCATCAGGGCCATTTAACTTTGTTTATTTTTTAACTCATCAATCAACAAAATAACCTAATTTTTATTTTTATCTTTCTCAATTCATCATCAATCAACAAAATAACCTAATTTTTATTGATATCTTTCTCAATTCATCATAAACTACATCCCCATGCTATATATCATCAAAATTGATCAGGTCCATCATACTGACCTGAGTCATACCTAGTTTTCAGGCTGCTCGTTACCTTCTCTAGTTTCATAGCATCAGGGCCATTTCACAAGTGCAATGCTTGACAAACACGAGAGGAGATTTTCTAATACCTTTACGATCCCATTTAATAATGGAATGCTTGTATTCCTATGCTTGTTCTCTTTGATTTTTCTTTTTTGTTCAAATTATTTAGCATGCGATACATGCAATTTATTCAAGATGAAAGAGAGTCTAATGCATACGCTCATGACCCCTTCATGTAGGATGTATGACTCTTGTATTTAATAGATTGTTTGTCTCGGAAAGTATTTAATGTCTAGGTATTTAATAGATTGTTTCTCTGCTTCTTCTTTCTTCATTCCTTTTACTTTTCTTACCTAATGTTACCTTTCTACCTCTAACTGGTCTCACTCCCTGAATGCAATCTGGGTGGGCTCTTCTTCCTTCCCTTTTTCCATTACATTTTATTCGATCCAAATTTGATATTATTTGATGGATAATTATAATCCTCACCAACATCATGTTCCAGTTCACTAGAAGGTCTTAAAAAAGTTATGACACAGATGTAAATGCCTTATTCAATTTGCATTGTATAAAATGTAGCCTTATTAACTAGTGTAATCTGTTTTTAAATCTAGCTTAAATCTTATATCTGTTTTCATTGACTCAATCCAATGATTAATTTTTGATCAACTCTCCTTGTGACCACATAAATATAATAACCAAACATGTAGATTTTGTATAAAATCATAAGAAAGCAGACATAGACCAATAAGCAGAATGGTTCAAGATAAAAGTCCAAGACAAAATGGCCAACATAACATAAACTACTAAGTTGATTTAACTGGCAAATCACTAATCAACACCGATATCCCAAAGCATTCAGTAGCCACTGTAGCAGCATATCCTATCAAGCAAATGATAAAAAGATCAATATCAGAAAAGTTACAATTATAGCTGATTTGAATGGTCTCACCGGTCATCATTTAAATCTGATTTGCATTCCAATTAAAATACCAACATCACAACATTTCATGTTCTTAGGGTTCATACCTCACTCAAAAGAAATGCATATTCATATATTTACAATTAAACTTGTAGGCCCCTGATACGATAAGCATAGCATAATTTGATTTAAGCTATCACACCATCTCAGTTTTCCTTCTGGGATCAGACTCGCCAGCAACCATCCATAGGTCAACAAGCTCTCTGACCTCTAGATGCTCAAACAGATAGGTCAGATGACATTCTTAACCAAGGACATTCGAATCTTATGGGGATTTAGGAAGGAGTTGACTTATACAAAGATGGGCAAGGAGGTCGATGAGAAAAGACTAACGACGTGGACAGGATCAATGCAATCATGCAAATAAAACCTTGAATGAATAATGATATTACTTCAATCTAGTGCTTCAGTCATCATCTAGGTTAAGGTAGAGCTGAAAATCACTGATGTAGTCAGTTAATTTCAACTGAAGTTGGATATTTTACTGATAGCCCTCTCCTCATGCATTCCCTGTGTATGTGATGAAAGAGAAAAGGGCATAAGTAATGATCAATATGAAGATACCCACATAAAAAACAATTAAAATTAAAAGACAATCAGTATGAAGATGATAACCTAATTAATCCAGTTAGAATGCAAGGAACCTGCATCTCTGAATTTATGTTAGTAAATGCTCAACCTCAAGGCTCTTGCGTAATCAAAGTGAGACACATGCCTGCCGTGGGCCTGTAGAATCCTCAGCCCCAAGGCGCAAGCCCTAGCATGAACTCATTCTTCAGATCGAGGTGCATGTTCAGGACTGCAAGACCAAGTCAGTCTTCAGTTTGATCATCCTACCATATCTAGCTAACCCTAGACAGGTCACCTCATCCAAAGTATATCTAACAAGTGCTCTTCATCTAAGGTTTCATGTATCATCAATCATCTAATTAAAGACATAGGCAGCTGACGCAGGCCAGGCATAAATATACCGCCTCGCATATGTGTCAGCCATTTATTTATACATCAAGCACTGACCTGTCCAATTTTATAATTAAGAGTGGAATAAAATAGTAAGATGCTGCTCACCAAAGGCAAGCCACTTATAAAGTAGATCTATGCAGCTGCGTGTGTGTTTGGCACGTGCACGCATGCGTACATGTGTGTGTGTCTTTACATCATTAGATGCATTAAATTACTCTGATGAACTTATTTGGTTTGAGACAATCTCATCCATGGAGATGCTGTTAGACTGAAAACAATATACGAAATGAACATTTTTAGAACCCCATTTCAGAGTTTGTTATGAAAGCAAGTTACCAAAATTTTAGCTCGGATGAATCTTTTGAAAATATTGGAATAGAATAAACATTATGACAGTGATTTTTTTTAACAAAAAAACTTGAAACCTTATTTTCATATAATATTTCATCACTGGATATGATCTTCTCATTGTCCTTCCCTTTTCTACAGATACGGACAACACCAAAGTCTCTGCATATAGTCCTCAAAGTTCCGCCGGGTTGGATAACAGATCGGTTTGCCCTAGGTTGGTCACAACCACAGGCAACTCGTTCCGAAGGAGAAGAGGACCGGATGACAAAGGTAAGTAAGAAATTGACCTTATTAAGTGTGAAGATTCTAAGGCTTATCAAGTTTATACACCTGACGATTGTCGCCTTTCTAAAAGTTCTTCTCCTGCTCTTGACTCATCAAGCCCTGGTGGCTGTTCTAGCCGATCACGAGACCTACACCTAGCCTCTTTGTCCAATGAAAAGTGAGAGGATTCCCTCTCTGACGACTTCGGTGAACAATGGGCAACTCCTATTACTGAAACCAGTGGATACTGAACCTCTTCCTCTCATCTTTGGGCTGCTCTTGCTGGCTCTGAAAACAAATTTAGAGACATAGAACAATGGATCCATTGTTCATCTTTGCTTTCTTGTTCTTCAAGGAAATAAACATCCAAAACAGCAATTAAAGCAAATTCTAGAGAATCCAATTTTTGTAGTTAACAAATTATGCAAAGGTACTCAAAAGAGAGGAGCATGGTAGACTAAGTTTTCTGCAAAAAGGAGACACAGACAGTTATGCTCTTCCTGCATTATGACTTTTGCCACCACCGAACGTCTTGCACGTCTGCAGACTTTTCTTGTGCACTTCTCTATGTCCTTTAGAACTGGTAGTTCGTATCTTATCTGAAATAAGAACCATGCAACTCATAGTGTACATAATGCTACAACAACACATAATAAAATAAGAACATTATTTATAATATGTCATAGAGCAAGCGAAGGAAAAATGACAACCTTATAAGTAATTCGATGACCAGTCAATCACCTGTGTAAATCTCGACGCACAGCATTCTTAGACGATCAAAGAGATTTTCATCTCTCGTTAACCTGATCATGCATCCATGACGCAGGAATGCAAAGGAAATGAGTAGATCAGAACCACATAAAAGCACCACTTTCAGTGATTCTGCATCGAAAAGAAAAAGAATTTATTCTTCAGAGGAGTTTCTACCAACTAAAATATACATATTGTATTAATCTTGTCTTTTTGGCATGATAATATGCTATCATAATAAAAGCAACATTAGTAATACTACAGACTGTGCAGCAACAGCCTTCTCACAGTCTGTCTACTTTATCTAAAATTCCTTATATCCTCATTTTATCCTTTGTCTCATGGCTAACATCACACGGCACCAGAGCTTATGAACTTTGCTCTCTGGTCCAGCATTCCACCATTTTTCTCTTTTATCTTTATTAACACAATCCATAAATTAACCTTAGAAGCCCAAAGGTTCATCTGAAAGGGGAAGCAATTTTCATGATTTGTTTGCATGCTGCATTAAGATCTGTTAAACTGAACGAATCAAACTACCTCCAGTGTGCAACATGCATAGTGCTCCGTATTGGAGTCAAAAGGTCGCGAGTAATAATATGTTCAGGAATCCTATGCAGCCTTCTCCATGCAAGGTGTTATGCTACTCATACCACAAAAAAGATGTGGACAAACTTGGTAAAGGAAACACTGAAAAATAACAAAGGTTAAATTGCTTATGTAAAATTTGGAAGTTATAGCACGCGTATAATGAGAGGTGCCAATGAGGGTGAGCTACACAACAAATAGTTTCATGAATAGCTCATCAAGTAAGTTAGCAACATTACTAACAATCCAAAACTTGCGCATACTTAGCAGTGGGAAAATTTTAGGGACAATGAGAGTCTATGGTTACACCTATAGTATACATTGTAGGGGGAGTATCTTATTAGAGTGGCATGAATGAAGCATTTAAATATAGTCAAAGCACCTAAATGAGTGAAAGAAGCAGCAAGAAAATGAATGAAATAAATATTGATAAAAGAGGAGGAGAGGGACAAAAATTAACTAGGAAAATAATCAAACTATAAAAGTATTGTTTCCTCAGACCATTGGCAACTAATACAAGTATATTCCTATAAACTCCACCATGATGAAAGGAAGGCTTCCGGAAAATCTTCATATTTGTTCCTACCTGCAGCAGCCACAATATCATAACTCACAAGTGAAAGAGCCAATTAAGCATTTCTTGTACTTTTAACTGCAGACATTGTTCCCAGGCCAAATTTCAAAGGGAAAAGGTAATCATGTGATTCTGGAAGCCAAGCACAAGGTTAGCTCCTTAATATGTTTTCTCTTTCTTCTTCTTTGTTCAGCCATATCTTATGCACCTATGACCAGCTCACCAGAGTGAAAGTGAGTTGCTAATTTAATAACGCTAGCATGCATGATCACATGTTGCTGCTAAAATTTCTCATCAATATGGTTTGCATTTTATGAAAGTGTTTTGCAAATAGCATCCATGAATGAGCCACAATGGAAGAACAATTATTTCAGCTCATACATAAAGCAAGTCCAACAACATGCCTAATATCCAAACAAAATGGAGCTAGTCTAAACCAACACTATGCAATTCAGCAATGAGCTTGTAAATACTAATGTCGATGAAGAGTAATTTAATTTCCAGATGAGCTCAGAATTCATGATTTAAAATTTTGAAACATAGAACACATGATGAATGAGATATTTCATGCATGCCTAAGAAGACAAGTAGTCTGGATGTTGACTATAGCAAAAATATTACTTTATCGCAATTTCGGTATACCAATAAATAATGCAAGTTCAGAGAAGAAATTTACAGGGAGAATTGAACTTATTCAACATGAGTAAGTGCATACAAGTTAGAGGATTGAAACTTCCTGTTGAGACCAAAATGACATACATCATTTCTAGAACTTGCATTAAAAAGAAAACACACATAAGCAGACGACACAGTAACCTATCTTGCTTGGACTCTTGACATTATAATTTTTAAGCAACTGAATAAAATTTCTATCTGCTGTACACATGCTTGTTATCAACTCCAAAATGCACTCTACTGAAACCCAAGTGTGGGAATCATATATGAACAGCTAATGTTGCACAACCACTTTCATCATCCTGATATCTAGTGGTTCCAAAGCAAATAAACGTTTAGATGCATGGAGAGAATGAAGATAAGACTCGCCAATTAGTACATCTCTATACTTGATGTTTATCTACGGAAGTGCATCAGAAAATTCGTTATAGTATGGTTTCCATAGCCAAAAAAGTGAAAAATTTAGCAATTCTTCTTTGTTCCTCTTCATCACAGAAGATATCCTAAATAGATCTTAAGGGGAGGGAAGGGGGGGAATACTTATCCTACGACCCTGCAATGGTTGAAAAAGGAAAAAGAAAGAGGAAAAACACGAAGATGAGGAGAATTTGGATGGAGCAAAATTTTTTATGGGTAGAAGAATGATAGGAAGGATGGGTTTGAGAAGCTTGGTTGCAACCCAAACCCCTTCATTTCCTCAGCACACTCGATCAACCACCCCATGGTTATGGTTCCATTCAAACCAACTCTGCTATGGAACGTGTTTATAAATCCTATCTTTCCCTGTAAATACATTAAACAGTTCTGTAGCGTACCTATTATCGGGCCCAGCCCTCCATTTGTCAGGTGAATATCGCATTAAATAACATTATTAATATAGTTTTTTTTTATTTTAGATAATAATTAGAGCTTGGATTTAATATGAAATTTTATTTTGAATCATATTAATATATTATTAATATAGTTCTTTATTTTGGATAGTTTATAATAGATCCGTGCATATATGTGTTTAATGCCATATTGGCTATACATTGGATAAATCTTAGGTACTTCTGCTAAAAAATCTATAGTATATTTTTTATTTTATTTTATTTTATTTTATTTTTATCAGATCTTGTCTTGTTACAAATAGTTTCATTCATGTAGATTAGGGGAGATTGTAGCAAAAGCCTACTTTAATTAACCATGAGCTAATTATGGTATCTGTAATTGGATTTGGACACTATGTATCACAAAAAAAAAAGAATTTTGTGCATGAAAACCCTCCTAAATATTGGATTTTGCATGAACACCCTTCCAACATTAATATTTGCAGGTATTTCCTCGTAAAATACTTGTTTTACTATTCTACCTTTTTTAATTTTTGTTTTTGCATATGTACCGATTTTATTTAGCAATGTCAAAAAATTAACGGTTTCAAATTAAAATGACTAAAATACCCTTAATGTGTAGACTTGCAAATAGATCACGATCCCAAAAGAAGGCAGGAACAATAGTGCAATTTTACAATTTTATTTTATTTTTAATTAATATAAATTTGATTTTTCTTAACACCGTTAGAATGATCATTATATTAGGAGCATTTGTACAATAATAGAGTTTTACGAGGGTATATATGCAAATATAAATTTTAAGAGGATATCCATATAAAATTCGATATTTAGAAGGGTATCCATACAAAAAATATATTTAGCCCAGGATGAACATGCAAGGATATTGACGCCTGTGCGTGTGTTTTTATGGGGCTGCTTGAAAATAGAGACATTAGTTTTAGAAGAGCTTAATCTTATGTGGACTTGATATTTCAATTCAATGGCAATCTGTCCTCTTTGCAGTTCCCTTCCAAGTATCTAACATATATTATATCTTCTCTTAATCCAATAGCACCAGAACTTGGATTTGATAGATATCAAGTAGTTCAAGCTTTTTTTTTTTTTTTAATAAGTTGGAATAATAAGCAATTGCAGGGCTATGATTTTGAGAGATATATCACTGTTTCATTTGGAAGCTAGTATTTCCTCTCCAGCTAACTTAAAAACGAAGGTTATCCATGCATTCAGGAATTTAGAAGGGGCATGAGTTCATAGGAGAGGGCCACTCCCCTATGAGGAAAATCAGAGCTCAAGTATCCATCAAAAAAAGTATAGAATATCATTTTATTAAAAACAATATAAGTTATATATGACCTAGGTAATACAACAATTAGATGTTTCTACCCTCATGCACAAGTTGCAACATGTTGGTTTGTATTCTTGAAACTTTAGAAGCTAAACAACACTTGGCTGTCATGTGAACCAACATAATCCAAGTACTCTCAAAGCTTATCTGTCCTTGCTTGGACTACTTAATTAGTAGCATATGCAACTCTTATTCATTCATTTTGCATTTCTCCATCAAACAAAATCTGAGCTCTAGCACTATATCAACTAACCAACTGATCTTAACAAGTCGAGACGATGAACAATGTATATCAAACTCAAATAGCACATGAGGCATCGAGCATATGCAAGATAGACATGCAAAGATTGTGCTTACAAAAACAATTGTCTCATATGCCATCCTAAAATATGTATGCATGTTTAAACTTTGGCAGTTCATTAATTCTGCTCTAATAATATGCTACAACCAATTCAAAAGATCATACATATATACACACGCACACACATACGCACATATGTGCATTTGTTGTTTTGGGTATTGAAAGATCTGAATCAGGTAAAAATCAGAAAAATTTCATAGCTGATCATCTAAAAGAAAGAAAGAGGTTGGTAAGAGCCGAGGAACAATGCCTCCCTAACTTAAGGGGGCCCACCAGCCAAGCAACTAGTATTTTTTCGGGTGAGAAGCGGTTTGCTTTCGTGTAATGCCCCATTGCAGGAGTCAAGATGGTAGAATAGGAGTCACAAAGATTAGATCACAACCTTCCTATGGACATCTTCGCTGTTCTTCAATTAACCTTACAAAATAGAAGAAGAAAAAGTGAAGACCAAATATATCTAATACCACCTCATACACACACACACTATATGTATGTGTGTGTGTATATATGTATGTATGTGTTGTGGTTCAAATTTGGCCTGCGGGTGACCATGCTACAGGAGTCGAGGAAGCCGCCAGAATATGGAAGAAGAGGATGAGAGCCACCTCCCCCGGTCGGCGGTGAACCTGTACAAAGCCTCACCGGTGTTTTCAGTGAGGGCCTTCCGACGATCAAGTTAGTGTGGAACTCGGGTGGTCCAGCTAAAAGTCCCTTAGGTGTTACCTGACGGGGCTATTTATAGTCCCGGTAGGGGTGCTTAGATAGTAGAGGTATGGCCCGTTTCCATCATGAGTGGGGATGGCGTGCAACCAGAGCTTGCTTGTGGCGCATGGTGCGATTCGTCCCTATGAGGAGTAAGGCGTCGACAGTCGTAGCAGGGTATGGCTGGAGTAGTACGGTGCTATCCTCGACTGTCATGGGCTAGCAAGCAAAGTATGACGTGGTGGCATCGCAATGTACGACTATATAGGAGGGCGTGAGCACGCACATAGGTGTGGCCGTTGGCAAAGCCGAGCTCGTCAAGAGGTCGCATCATGCATTTGGCGAGATCGGCTTGACAGGTGTTGAGACTAGCCTGGCATCTCGGGTTTCGAGGTGTGCTCGATAGGGCGCCCCGAGCTTAAGGGTTGGGGCGTATTATTGGAAAGGGCACCCTGAGCTCGATCGGGATGAGTCGGCGAATATAGGAGGTGCCCCGAGCTTAGTCGGGGCGAGTCGACGAATACAAGAGGCGCCCCGAGCTTGGTTGGCGAATACAGGAGGCGCCCCGAGCTTGGTCGGGGCGTCCCGAGGGTTACTGTGGGCCGCGGCAATGGAGAAATTTGGCCGGGGTCAACTGTACCTTCGGCGGAGTCTGGGCTTGGATTGGCTCTTGGCGGGGGCCGATATTCAGGGGGTCCATTTGGCCGAAATTGAGTGGTCCCTTCGTTGTGAGCAGGACGATCCATTTTGCCCCTTATCAGTATGTACGTGGTGTATGTTTTTGTGTATGTATTTATGCTTTCCCCCCCTCCTTGGTAACTTAATTTGCCAGCAGTACTATGTTAGTAGGATTTTTTATTTGTAAGCTTGAAATCCTTGCAAAGCCACCGTCGAATCCAAATGAAACAGCGACTCCATGTGAAAATTACATTTACAGCCGGGTTTGCATCAGAATTCGGAACCCAGGCCAACGAAACCCGGAGCTCCGTTTTATAATAAATCAAACCCTACACCTCCCACTTCTTGCGCCTCTCCCTCTCCCCTCCCCGGCGCTCCCAAAACCCTACCGTCCTCCTCCTCCTCCTCCTCCTCCTAACGGGCCCCGGCGAAGCCGAAACCCTAGCTCGGCGCCGCCATGATCTGTGCGAGTACGCTCTCATCCCCCCCAGTCTCTCCGCCACCCAAAACCCTAGCGTTTATTCGTCTTGCTTCCTCCCATTTTTCTCGTGAACTGACCCTTCTTCTCTCTTCTGCAGTCTCCGGAGAAGTGCCGGAGGAACCGGTGCTATCGAAGAAATCCGGGCTTCTGTTCGAGCGCCGGCTGATCGAGCGCTACATTGCGGTAATAGTTTCGATCTTGAATCTGATGCCTTTCTTGGTTCTATATTTTTTTTCCTTTCTAGGTATTTTGGTTTGATTTTAGTCTAATTGATGCGATTTGTTTCTTTTTATCCTTTTGGAATTGTTGTTTGGTAATTTTTGTTTAGGATTATGGGAAGTGCCCTGTTACAAAGGAGGAGCTCACGATGGATGATATCTTGCCCGTGAAGACGAACAAGGTTAATCTCGTTATCGATGCTTCTTAATTTAGTCACTATCAGCGCGCTTAAAAGAAGAAAAAACAAAAAGACTAAAACCTTGGGTATTATTAGGCGTTCCCTTGGGTAAAAGGCTACATGCAAAACGGTTAATTGGCTCTGACCATCGTTCTACCTCCATTCTAACAAACACGGTTACCATCTTTTCTTTATGTGGATTTGTCTGGATAACCGGTTTTTCACCATCTTGGTGGCAGTTTTAAAAGATTGTGATTTTGAAAGACTTATTTGTAACCCAACTGTAGGTTTCCGTCAATGGAACCCCTAAATTATAGAGACATTACATTACTTTGCATGTTTTCTTGCATCACCATAACAGATGATTGGGTTCAAAACAAACTTACACTTTCCAATAGTCTATCCATTTTCTTTGTTATTGATGCTGTCATGTAATATAGTTTTTGTTTGGGTGTCAGTGAATTGAAGTTATGTATTATTTTTTTTTTGTAGAAGTTGGCACGTGACTGTCGATCCCAGATATGTTTGAATACTCAGATCTAGATTTGCTTACTCTTGACCTTGATTCTTTTTGATTCAAGCATGCCGTCAAATTTTGGTTTGCAAGAGAAGCCCAAACTTTCTATTAGGTTTCATTAGGAAAATGAACAGGAGTTAAGAAGGGCTGAACTTAGTTGTGCACCTCTGACAGAGATTTGTTCTTAAGCACAAACTTGCATGAGTTATGGTAAAGAAATACATATTTGGATATCAACTTTGCACCTAGCTGACCTTTCCTTTAGATCAGCCTGAATTTAGATTGATACAGGTTGTCTCAGCTGACTCTATGATTGTGTTTGGCAAGTCATGCTAAAATAAAATAGTCACATAAAGTTCTAGCATAATGTACAATGATAACGTGACAGTTAATGCATAGTAAATTGAGAAGAAAAGATTTAAGTTGGAAAATAGGAGTGGATGTTGGTATGTGTTATCATATTATAGAAGGGGACCTGTGAGACCTAGAACTGAATGCAAAAGTGTTCCGTTAATTATCCAGAATATATTCTGGTACAATAACAATGATTCGGGTGCCTAATATGCACTAACAGTGATTACTAAAGTCTTCCTCTTGCACTGCTAATACTTTAGGATGATATCATAATGTATCTTTTCTTTGCAGGTGGTGAAGCCTAGACCCTTGCAGGCTGCAAGCATCCCTGGGCTGCTTGGAATGTTCCAAAATGTAGGCGTCTTAAACTCTCTGATTTTGATATGACCAGTTCTTGTCATCATGTTTTAAAAGGATAGTATTTTTTATAAAAAAATTTTATTCCTACTAAATACTAAGAAATTCTCGCTGTGATAATTTGGAGTTTGTTGATGAATTTATTTTCTGCTTCCAAAAGAAGACTTCATATCTTAGACACAAATTTTTCTTCTTGAGCTTGAGTGTGATATTCTGATGGATTTGAATTTGTATTTGGAGTTGATGCCAATATGGCAGTTCATCAGGTCATTTAGGGAGCTTGTGTGCTACTAAATCGTGATATGTATAATTTGGCATGCTTTCTAAAATTACAAATTGTGGTTGCATAATATCAAATTTTGGTGGTATTACTGCAATTTAGATAAGCCCTAAGATCGTAAATTGAAATTTTATGATAAAATGTGGTAGTGTCTTCCAAATTTTGTTCGGAGTTCATGCCATATGGCAGTTTATTGTGTCATTAGGGTAAGCTTGGGTGTGCTTCTAAATCATGATAATTATAATTTGACATGCTTTCTAAAGTTACAAATTGCAGTTACATAATGTCAAATTCTGGTAGGATACTGTAATTTAGACAAGCCCTAAGGTCGTGATGCCATATTTCTCTATTGTTACCATCTTATGCTTTTCTGTTTTGTAATCTGCTTCTTCTTCTTCTTCTTCTTTTTCAACAACCAAACTTCTCCTAGAAGGTCACAACTCTCAAAATTCAAATTCTTTAGATGGGGAAAGAGGATTAAAATCATGATTTTAAATTTAAAGGTCTCGAAAGATAGCCCTAGAAATGATTATATCCAGAAGCAGATCTTGAAGACTGCATGTTTCATCGCGAGCCATGCAGTGGAGAACATGTTTCACTTGCTCAGCAAACCTAAGTTACTTCTCAGTGATGGATGGGAGAGCATTATCAATAGTCATGCTCTTTTTGTTAGCTAAAATTGTTTTAATTCTAGCCCTAAGCATGCAAGTAAAAAAATGCCAACATTTTAGCCTACAAGGTTACATTTAGTAGAATTGCAATTTTTAACAGATGTACTAAAATCATTTGAACATTTAGATGCCTGAGTTGTTTGTGTTTTCCTTCACAGTTAAAGTAAAAAAAAGGCCCATCGATTTATACCTCAATCTTATTTATTTATTTTACTTAAAACATATATAAAATGATAAAGGCATATTCACCCTAGAAGTTATTTATTCCGATGATTTGATCTGGATGTCGGGCTTTCTGTAACATACTCTAAATACATTGTTTAAGTTTATCCACATGGATGTGTCACATCACTTATTCAATGATATAGATATTGAACTATGTAATGCCCTTACAGCATATGGAACGCAAATAAGATGCAATCAATGAGGTTTTGGTCATTCCACTAGATATAGGAAGGTGTAATGGAGCAATGCATGTAAAAGTTAAATTATACTGGTTTACCCAGAAAAAGAGGTTAAATTGTGCTATAACAGATAGTATGAACCTTTTTTTTAATGTTTCTGGTGTTAATTAAGCATTACAATCATTAATTTATGCCATCTTTCTGGAAAAGCAAATAATATAACATTAAATTTGAGTAAGAGGTAAAGTTTGGAGAGGAATACTTTTCCCATCAACAATGCATGAAACACTGAAACACAACAAATTACAGTGTTGCTCTTTTGGAAGACATTGCTATCTGAATTCTAATCAATCAAGAAGCAGTATTATTTTTGCATGTTACTGAGATTTCAATTTGGAAGTAATGATTAACATAGGAGAAACCTGTAATGTTCAAGGTCCAATGAGCCATCTTTTAGAGAATGACTAGGCGCGTTGTGTCATGCACAATCTACATCAATCACATCTTCATTCTGCTAATTAATTTGCAGTGAAATAGTAGGTGACTATTGAATTTATAAATTAAGCTGCATAGAGAGAGCATTTCTCCACTTCAATCCCTTTATTTGCTATTATGGTGATTATCAAAAGCTCAGTGCTTCAAGTAAATGCCTTGATTAAGTCAAACCGGTTGATGCCACTTCTTCATCTGGTTAGTGCATCTTTTGTGCTTGAAGGATTGAAATAAGGAACTAGCATGCAAAGCCCATTTAGCCTCTAAATCCAGTCTTAGTAGTTGGAACATCCATTTATTTTCTTGGCCATGCAAGCAGGGTCAAGAGCTGTGTTCCTTCCCTACAAAGTTATTATTTAACATGGCTCCACACCTCCCCACCATTTGCTTCACACCAGAATTCTCTTGCCAAAGGCACCTAAGATAATGATGCCACCATCTACCAATCTGCAATATCATATAATTCTGCCTACCTGTAGTAAACCTTAACACATGCTCAAAACAGGCTCCAAAAATAGTAAAGGTTTCAAACTTTCTATACCCATCCAAAAATTCATACCGAGATAATACCAATTTATAGTAGCGACTAGCGACTCTTCTAAAATCTTACCTCATCATCATCTATTCTTCTAATTATTTACCTAGCAAAAGTCTTGTTCTTATTCTTTGAATTCCAAACACCATTCCAAGTACCAATCCCTCTTTCTTTCTATTGTGACTTTATTCCGTTAATCCATGGAAATTACTATATATCCGCTCTAGCTTGAAATTAATGGTTTTCATGGTTATGAACAGAAAGAAAGTACAATTTTGGAGAATCAAGAAAATGGTTACTCTTATCTTACTTTTAGAAGAGGGCAGTGGACTCTTACACCCTGTTAGTTTTTTCTTTTATCAAAATGCTCCAAGATGGGATCCCGATGCACCTGTGGCTTCTGTAACATCAACAAGAAAACCAAATAATTAGAAGGTGATGTACTATTCACATCTGCAAATTTACTCCAATAGCCATATGACTCTTGCCTGCACTAAGCCCAAGCCAGGTGCTTTTGTTAAGGTTGATTCTAAGATTAGGTCACAGATTCAAAATAAAATAGGTTGCGGTTATATCTTAGTGGATTGGTAAAGATGACATCTCAAAAAATAAGTTAAGAGTTGGCGTAGAGTACTGTCTGACCTAAAAAACTTTACTCAAGGTTGAGTAAAACAGAAGTAGGATCCTTTTGCTTCATACTCTCCGAGTTCTTAAGGATGCCTTTCTAGAAAACTACATAAAACTAATTCTGAGATATTTATCAGTTATATTTTGATCTTTTTTGGGAGGTTTTACATTTTGGTGGCCATTGAAGATCTCCCTTTGTACTGGCCTCTAAGATGCTTCATTTTTTCCCTTATTCCCTTTAATCCTTTTCATATGAAGTCAACTTTAGGAAATAATTGGGGATTATGGAATCAATAGCAATTACATAAAGTGGATGTAGCTGGCATTAGGAAATTTAGAAGCTGAGAAATTAACAATTATTATTTTTTGAAAGTTTGGTTGCATGGGCTAGTTGGGACCTGGGTGTGGTTAATGTCAGGAGCAAGATTTGAAGTCCTCCTCCTCGTCTGCCTCCTTTGTTAAAGTATGTTTTGGCTTCTCCTGGAATTACACTATTTGTCTTGTAACTAGGCATTGAATAAAACTTATCAAAGTTGGAAGAAAACAATTCAAGCTAACTCTGGAAAACAAAGGCTCGTTTCACTCGAATTTAAAGGCTGAATTATCATCCCAAAAAAATGTGTGATCTCTATCAGCATACGAATGTTAGCCATTTTCATGTGCAGCGGTTGCCTTGCAAGCATTGTGCATATATGCATTCACAATGAAACCATTCTAAACATATGAAGCTCATCTTGCCTCATGTAGATCAATGCTTACGTGAGTGCAGGCTGCTATTGTGGTTATACAGCATTTGTAGGTAGGATGTGCTTGTCTTATTTTGACATTTCCATATATTTTTCTTTTTTTTTTTTGAATTTACAAATAGAAAGTAAAGAGTTATTTCTGCTATAACCATGACATGGGGTGCTAATGCTTTTAGGCTGTATTTTGTGTAACAAGTCAATCTAGAGGAAAAAGGTTATTCCTCCTAACCCTCTTTACTTCAGAATTAACTATTCCAAGCTGTAGCGTGGAATAATTTACTCCAAGTTAAGTGGAAAAGTAGCTGTCAAGTTTTTAAATTATCTATTTTGTCCTCAATAAATTCGTAGCTGTTCTAGCGTTTTGTGGGTTAAAGTGGAATAGAAGGGTTAAAGAAGCCTTTCCACCTTTTGTTCCATTTAACCTCTCTTTAGGCAACAACAAAATGCAGACTTAAGGAATACATCTTTGGTTAATGAATGTTTTGCCACATAATAGCTCATATAGCTTTTTGCAACCTCCCTATGCAGCATGGTTTTATGTGATAAGTTCAATGGCTCATTGAGGATGAGAGACTGAAGCTTATTTTATTTTATTTTATTTTATTTTATTTTTTACAACCGTAAACAAGATGAGCATATTGCATCTCCATGTGAGTAATGCTAAATGGTGGAATAAGCCAACAATGTTCTCAACTGACTTTTGGCCTTAAACCATAGCTAGTCTTATCACAAAATGAGAACAACATCCTGTGCTATTCATATTTATATATAATTAAAACCGGGTCTATGATCAATAGATTCAATACCAACCGAGAAACTGCAAGTTAGTGTTCTTTAGACCAAGAAGGTTTGGAATTCATGATTTTGTTTGGATGCATAGACTTTGGAAGATATTATTAAGGAGTGTGACCCTACTGAAAGGAATCGGAACATTACAAGCAACAGCAAGGCTCCAATATGGAGACATTGAATCTTATTTTTGGTCTCATAGTAACTTGATATGGAATTTATTATGCCATTATCTTTCCACCTTATAATGTGGAAGACTGGACACCTACTCAAAAGAGCATTGTGATTAACATACAGAGGTATGTGTAAACCATGATATGGTGGGATATTTGATATTTGCATGAGAGATCACTTAAATTTTGACAATTTCTGGCTGGATGTAAATAGTATGCCACACTATATGATTTGGAATATTGGCCTTTTGGGTTGAGGGATTTAAAAGGCAACCTTCTTATGTAGTTGAGCACATAGTTTCTCATAATGCGGTTCTACTTTTTTATTTCTTCCTTCTTTCTAATTTCTGCTTTTTCTTCCACAAGGACAATGTATTTACCACTTTTGATGTGATAACATATTATTAATTGAAAAATGGCTTTCCAAGAAGAATGAAGAGGATATGATCTTCAACCTAGCTTGAGTTTAGAATGTATTTTTTCTGTATGCTCCAATGGCAATTGAAACATGGAAGATCACTAATGAATTTTTTTCCTGATATTCTGGAACCTGAAAGATCAAGGACAATTCTGCCTTTTAATTTTTCTGAAAGCTTGCTTTAGATATTGAAACTACTGATCAGGTAATCATGTTCGGTAAGTGTTATGGCTGTGATAATCCATATTGTTTGTTCACCATAATATCTGTATCTTTGGATCTTCATTTTGCTTATGTAAGGTTATATGCTTTTAAACAATTTTAACTTTTGGTCTGCTGATGCTAATTTAGCTACCAGTTGTCTAGATTTAACTCTATAATTTTCTCAACCCTTATTTCCATCTATGGATGGCAGGAGTGGGATGCTTTGATGCTCTCCAATTTTGCTCTGGAACAGCAGTTGCATACAGCAAGGCAAGAGCTAAGTCATGCCCTATACCAGGTATTAGTTAATTGCATTATTTTGTTTTTGTGATTAGCGGCATATTCTGGCACTGAATATAGCCCTTCTATGTTCTATTCTGCTTGGTAGCAGTTGATGTTAGAGGCAAATGACATTTAGTTTTGCCTTTATCTTTGATATAGTATATCTACTTTAGTTTGAAGTCTTTTTTGTGTTCTCTAGTTTGGTCTGTGCAATCTTTAAGAAATCTTTTATTATCATGAGTCACTTCAATTTCTTCCTTTGCATTTATTTTCCAGCACGATGCTGCATGCCGTGTTATAGCAAGACTAAAGAAGGAAAGGGATGAGGCCAGAATTCTCTTGGCTCAGGCTGAAAGACAGATTCCGTCATCTATAGCATCTGCTGCTAATGCAAACAATATTGTCAGCAATGGGAAAAGAGGTTTCTGTTATTTGCTGTGTTGTAATTGAGCTTTGGTGGTACAGCAGGAATTGGTTCCATATCTTAAGAATTTGCTTTATTGTACTTGTAGCTGCAGAAGAGGAGTTAGGCCCTGATGGGAAGAGAATTCGTCCAGGTATAAATCCTGCTATGATTGCAGAACTTACAGAGTGTAATGCTATGCTTTCAGGACAGCGGAAGAAGCGGCAGGTAGTTATTCTTTTGCTATGCAACTCTAGCAGCTCTCTTTTTCATCATTATTACCCAACATTATGGCATCTTGATTTGTAGAAGAAATGGCTGGAACCAAACTTTATTGATAGAAATGGAGCACAAAGATATGAGCACACACATGCACATGGATTGGGGGTGGGGGGGGGGATCCCAAGGGAAGGAGGGAGCAAGGGAGTGGTTGTATATTAATATTGCTGGATGAGAGGGAGAGAGAGAGAGAGAGAGTGATTGTATATTAATATACTGGATGAGGGAGAGAGGGAGAGAGGGAGTTGTTGTATATCAAGGGTGTGACTTTTTACAGTTGCTTCTTAATTGCTACAATTTGATCCATATCTTGTGTTTGCTAGATTTCACCAACATTGGCACCCATTGATGCGCTGGAGAGATACACACAAATCTCTAGCCATCCCCTTCACAAGACTAACAAGCCAGGCATTGTATCTGTCGATATCCATCCTTCAAAGGTACACATTAATAATTTTCTGTTCTCTGACCTATTATCATGCTTTTGTGTGTCCTTGTGTGAACAATGTATGCATGTACTATGTTTCTGCACACACCCATGCATGGTAACAGACTTCTTGTGCATGGGGAAAGGATTGTGCATAGCCATGTGGATGAAAAGGTGAAACATTATGTGACCTGATACGGCAATTATCTGACATGAGGAAAGGGTTTTCACTTTTTGGACTTGTCCTCTAGTCTAAAAAGCTTTTTTTTTTGGGATAAGATCCACAAGTTTGCATTTGGGCTTAAAATGATCGGAGCTGTTCATGAGTAGCTCAAGCTTTGCTCAATTGCATGGATTGATCTAGCTTGTTCGGTAAGGAAATGAGCCAAGCTCAAAATCATTGAGAGCTTGACTCACAGATGACAAGCTTGTTCAGTTAACAGATGAGCGAAGCTTGAACAGATGTTGCCAAAGCTCAGCTTGGGCCCAATAGTCCTTTTATAATAATAAGCACAGGTGAGCTCCTTAGTACTTGGCTCGGCTTATGTTTTTTGCGGTGCTGCTTTGAAGTGGCCAGAGCTATTCTGCATAATCTGACAGATACTTTGTAGACAGATACCATGTTGTTTTTAGGAAGTCTTTAGAATAACGACCAGCATCACATATGTATGATAAAGCTTGGTGGTTATGTAGTTTGTTATTTCCTTTGGAAGAGAAATCATATTTTTTTGAAAATTCATGTTATTACTTTCACATTGCTAATGTTTATTGAATCTCAGAATATGCATGAATAGTGCAAGGACACCAGATGACTAGGTTTATTGTTTGTTATTTTCCTTATTATATATGTATGTGTGTGTATGCGTGTATATATGTATATATATAATGTATTAAATATACATATATATGTTTGTGTACCACTGAGAAATATAAATTGCATGCTTAAATTTTCTTTTTTAATATTTTAATTGGGCAGAAATGTATTGTGATTTTACCTATGCATATCATGCATATATGTATTGAGATGTCACCTATGCATATTATCTATATATTCCATACACAGTGTTCGGTGAACATTAAAAGAAATATGAAACTTCACAGAATAATGGTTTTTCCATTTCATTTTGTTGGATGTAAAAATTTTTGTGCATAGTTTTATGAATATAGCTGCCATTTTGAAAAAAAATATTACGTACATTTTGTGATTGGAATTTGAGAAGTCTGCATGTCTCATTTGAAGCATTTTCCTAAATGATTAACAGGATATAATTGCAACTGGAGGGATTGATACAAATGCAGTAGTTTTTGATAGGTCAGCAGGTCAGATCATATGTACACTCACTGGCCACTCAAAGAAGGTTTATGCTTTCATCTTTCATCCTCCTGTATCTATTACAGCGATCTTTCTTTATTTTCTTCGATTTTTTTAATCCTTCTAATATCATTGGTATTTTAACTGAAATTTTAGGTTACCAGTGTGAAATTTGTACCTCGAGATGAGCTTTTTATTTCTGGATCGGGAGATAAGGTTAGTCGTCAGCTAAGCATCTTGTTGTTGTTGTTATTGTTGTTGATTACCTAAGCATCTGTTACCCTATATGTTACTGATTCGGTTTCATATTTCATTAGCTTGCTGAAGGATTCTCATTTGTTGTCTATAGGAAATTACTCTGCTTCATGGCTATTTTTGGAGAGCTTAAATATAAAATTAGTTTCTTAAATATGGGCTGCGATTCAAGGAATTTTGTCCTTCATGTTGGCGTTTATATTAATACAAACCTCAGTGACTAGCTTATTTTTTCTGCAAGTGAGATAACAAAAATAGGGGTTTTATACTAACATCTTCTTTATGAGGGAATAAGCTAAATCTCAGCATTATCACAGAATCATGATTACAGAGCTTACATGACTTCATCTTATCTATGATGAGCATTTTAAGGCAAACCTTTGGCATTTTAAGTATGCAAGCTGGTGTCATTCATGTGAAACGTCATTGATAGATTGTCACATTTTTGTATTAAATTAAATCCTTGCTTTAATGCATGATTTCAAACCTGGCTTAAACAAACTGCCAACAATGCAAAAAAATAGCAGTGTTGAAATCAATTTTATTTTAATGACTTATTTCTCCTCAAGCACTTATGCTACATTAATTTGCATTGATTAAGTTTAGTTCTTTACTTGTTACAATCAACATTGCTCCATTATATGTCTTCTCATAACTGAAAGAATTGGTTTATTGTTGATTTCCCTTCACTGTATATTCCCCTTTATCATTATATAGTCCCTTTCCTATCATTGTGTGTACCTTTCATAAATATTGCAGCAATAATGGATGGAGGGGGTGCTTTGGTTTAGGTAGGCGCATAGAGGTTAAGGTGGCCCAATAATAATAAATTCTGAAAAGTAATAAATATAAGGAGAATCCTAGAAACGTGGTTATAACCCAAGGAAAGATGTGGCAAGTCAACGAAAATATCGAGCGATATCAAAATTGATTCATAAATTGATCTCATCCTCCACATGGAAACATGATACAGAATGTCAGGTGGGTCCTCAAGAAGCTGTTTTTAGAACATTGGGCACAAACTATCATTCTAGTTTGTTCCCTCCTTCTGTTGATGGAATTGGATGGTTTATATATATATATATATATATATATATATACACCTATGTATGTATGAATATACATACATATGTATATGCATATTAAAACATCAAGGCATTATTGTCACCATATGAAATTCATATAGCACTTTTTAGGCTGAGAATTAACATCCTGAAATTATCAACAAAATGATGGTGGGACATGTTCATCCAACAAACTAGAATGGTTATATGGCCTAGACTATGAAGCAGAAAATTGAAAAAGGATAGCAGTATTGGCAGTTTTTTTTTTAAAAAAAATCAGTGTGTATTTGTGTGCCTGAATGCATGTTCTTGTGGGTGGGCATGTTGCAATGAGGGGCTGGTAGGTGGGAATGTTGGTGATTTTCAGAGGTGATATATGTGGTCTTTCTGCTTTTGCTTGTTTGGTTGGCGGAATATATTCTTATGTATGGTGGGTGGTTCTCATAGTCGCCCTCCAACTGGTTATTGCCCCCAGCCAATTAGATGGCAAGCTCCTTTGCTTCAGAGAGGTGGCTATAGTAGGGGTATGAAACCTGACTTGGATGCCAACTTGGTTTGGTAGCTAGGTCATGGATTAGGGTTCAATTGCAATTAGCCAAACAGTGTAGAACCTTGTATTTCTCTTTTCCTCCCACAAATAGAAATCACCTTCCCCCCAAAAAATAGACCATCTTGACTTCTCACCACAAGTCTGCAGCTAGCGAACTACCCATCTAGACATCAGTGGTCAACAACCAGTGGAGCTACCTACCTACCTACCTACCTCCTTCATGCAGGTAGCTAACTAGTAGTGGACGAAGACTTAAGAGAAGAATGTGACTCTATAAGGCAACTTAAAATCATATCTACCTCCTTCCCCCAGACCAGAGATTGCCTTTCTCCAAAAAAAAATAGAGTTCGCCTCAATTTCTTGTTTTAGGTTGACAACTAGGGGGTCTACCCGCATCCTCATTGTTAATGGCTGATAGCAGTTGGTGAAGACCTAAAAAATGTCTAAGGCTGTGTGGCAGGACTATTCTTCCTATTGACCGATAACCTCTCTTTGGGTGGTCAAGATGGATAGAGGGAAGTGAGACGGGGACATAGAGGAAATTTGGCGTTTCAGCCTTATCCTAGAAACAGTGACAAAAGTAGCAGCTGCGTTGGTGTTAGATAAGGGACATAGATGAGATTAAAGTGCAAATCAAAGAGAAAGGGTCAACATTTTAGGACTTAGGGATTGAACTAGAGATGTGTATCTTCCCCTTTTTTTTCAATACTTTAACCTGTGTGGTTTAGGTGAGGGATTCAACATTGAGCGGTCTGCATGCCTAAACAAATTTGTTTGACGGTTCAAGCAGGCTTTCCCCACTTTCAATATTGGACCTAGGTGACAAGTCCGATGTCTCAACCTAGGTAGGTCAAATAACATTGGGTTGAGTCGTTTATTTTTTTTAAAGGTTGTCAAATTGCCTAGGTGAGGTCAAGTGGTGGACCCCTATATGACCTAGGCAATCACTTAGGTGCTTAAGCAGCTGCATAGGGAGGAAAGTCTTCCAAGGAAGGTTTGTCGTACCTATTTATTATCATTTTGTACTGGATGTACCGTACTGGTATTGAACCAGTATGCAGTCTCTTATCGTACCGACACTTAGTATGCCTTGCCATCTCGTACCGTACTGTATATTAACATTCTAATAGAATGGTATTGGTATGAGATCCGTACCAAGATGGCAAATTTTGCTTCCGAGCTTTTATTTGAAGTACCTTCAATCACATGTAAGAATAAGGTTGTAAATATATCATATATATATATATATATATCCTGTTTTCACTAATATAGGTATCATAAAACCTATTTTTCACACTTAGAAAGTTCAAACAACAGAATCCATAAAAAGAGAATGGCAACAACATTGTTGCCCTTACAACAACTAACAGGTCTCAGAACATGGCCAACACCTAGCAAGAAGCAAGAGGAGGGTTGGAAGCAGTAGCAGCAGGATGGGCCACAACAAACAAACATAAAAAAGGAACAACCAGAACAAAATGGAAAAATTAGGGGAAAAGGGAAAAAATGGTGAGATGAAGAATGTGTAGGAGTAGAAGAAAATGAGAAAGAAAATTTAGAAAGAGAAGAAGATGAGGATTGATCTAAGGAAGAACAAAGGAAAAAATATACACAAACTTGGTGCTAGTGCTTGGCCACTACATCCATCATTGCAACTTGGGGCTGCTGATTGACCTATTGGTAGTTGTTGATAAGTCCACTAGTTGCTACAAGGTTGATAGTAGCCTTCACTGCCCTCTTTCATTTTTCATCTGGAGGTTTAAACAAGGAAAAAACAGGAAGAAAAAAAACCTTAAAGCAGCAAGGTTTAAGTGGTCTTGGCCTGGCGGCGTGGCCAAATTAAGCGCCTAGGCGTGCAGGTGGCCATTTTTGACAGCAATATTGTTTTTTAAAGAAAGGGAATGAGATCCACTAGCACTAAAGTTATTCAGGTCTAAATGCTTGGGGGTCACCATTCAATAATCAAAACCAGAACATCTGTTTTTTATAAGAAATGCAGTGTGACCATTGGGACCAGCCCCCGGTCACTGTTGTTGTTTAGGGAATCTTTCTTTTACATTAGTTGATTCAAGCCTTTTGCAGTCCACTTCATCCCCCATCCCCCGCCCCCTCTCTCGTGTGCCTTTCTCTGGTGTCGTCATCATCTCTCTCTTGTAGTGCTTGTCTTCAACTTTCTATTTCCTAATCAATAATGCAAACAGTTTAAGAAGGCAATAACGTTCTGTTGCATGGGCATGCTTCCAAACATATATACGCATAGTGAAAGTCCTCTACACTGGTGTGGTTAATTATCTAGTTTTTGGATCCTCTATAGACTTCAAAAGCTAAATAGTGGCGAAAATCCACCGCTATTTTCGTTATTGTTCGAGTATATTTCACAAACAGAATATGTGTAACTTATGCTGCACATTCCAAAATGGCCATGTTTATGGAATAATGTAACTATAAGCTGTGCTTCAGAAAGAGTAAACTGTAAAATACTATTTAAAGTTGCAAAGTTCATCATCTAGCGTGGGATATATCACAAAAAAATGGAAACATGATGTTGCATATAATTTTAGAAGATTTGTAAACACTGAAGATTGTCAGTTCTGAGTTGAACTGCTTTATATTCTGCTGCAGACTGTTCGTGTTTGGCAAGGGACTGAAGATGGGAATTATAATTGTCGACATATCTTGAAGGACCATAGTGCAGAGGTATCTCAGTTCCAGAAACTTGTTTCGTTGCAAAATATTTGGGTGTTGTATGTTCTTTTTCCTAATAAAAGTGGTGATAAATGACAATCCCGTTTCATGCAAGAAATCTTTACTTTTTAAACATGACTGGCATTTCAATAATTTGAAAAGTTCATATTAGCTAAAGTTATATAATTAAATAGGTGATTAATGGCTTGTTGCTTATCTTTGAAATTAAGATTTCTTCTATATCATCATTTTCCATCATAACTATATGCTGTTTCTGTATAGATATGAGGAATTAATCGCGTCGTTTTTGTCCTCAACGAAAAAAAAAACACTTAAATTGCAATATGGTAGTCCCTATATGTTGAGTTGTTCGTATTTTACTATGGCTATGCTAACTGTTTGGTTGAAACTGCTCTTGACATGATTCCCTATGGTCTTGTTAATATCGAATCTTCATGTGCTAACTTGCTGCAAGATTTGTGTTGAAGATAATTTGTGAGACCAAGTCTCACATGGAATATTATCTGCAATCTTTCAGAGAGGGTCACACAAAGTAGAGGCATTTTGCTTCCATTCCCTAGGCGCTAGTCACTATTTCCCCTCTATTTACTGCATTTCTTTTTCTCAAAGAAACATTTCTATTTACCATCTAAAAGTCTGAAAATGTGAAAGACCAGTTGAAACATATGTCTATGTATGTGATATTGATATACAAGTTATTTATTGCTATGCCACATAATCGGTATCGACCTCCCACCAGAAGATGTTTGTAGAAATAAGAATGAAGCAAATTTTAGGAGAAATAATTCAATGATCTGATCAATTAACTGCTGGATTAAAAATCACTTCTTACAATACCCGGCATTGACCATAATTTACAAGAACATACTGTAGTATTAATAAGAGGAGGAAGAATTAAAGATTTACCCGGTGTGGATGTCACATTATTCAAGGAACCCTAGATACTGTTTGAGTGGAGGATCGTGAACAAGGGTGCGAAGATAGTTTGCTTAGTTTTAGAGGTATGACTATACAGAATTTGCTGAGCAATTTTTGGGCACAGCACTCATCTCATCATAAATGTTAGTCTGTTGAAAGAGAACTAGCGGAAGATAAACAATGTGCACCCTGGACTTATGCTTAGTTACCACCATAGCTGCACTATATTCTATCTCATATCCTATTCATGGAGTGTTTCAAGAATTTGTATGGTAGCTTTCTTGATGTTTTTGTTTCTGCATGTTACTTGGTGAAGCTATTTTAGTTACACTTCGTACCACTGATTTTAATTTATAAATTGACTTTTCAACCAGGTACAAGCAGTCACAGTCCATGCAACTCATAAGTACTTTGTGACTGCTGCTTTGGACAACACTTGGTGTTTCTATGATCTTGCTACTGGATCATGCCTCTCTCAGGTTCTCTCTCTCTGTGTGTTCTCTCTCTTCATGCATGTAAACAATCTTGCAAACACCCCAAGGATAACTAATTGATAAGATGCATATGCAGGTGGGTGAAGCTTCGGGAGAAGAGGGCTACACTTCAGCTGCCTTTCACCCTGATGGTCTAATCCTTGGAACAGGAACTTCTGAAGCTCTTGTTAGAATTTGGGATGTAAAATCTCAGGTAGAAGCGTACAGCATTTGCAGTCACAATATTTTGTTGGCTGATGTTGTTCCTATTCTTGAAAATTTTTAAGCAGTCCTTGCCTTATGTTAATGGAAACATGGTTATTTGCAGTCAAATGTTGCAAAATTTGATGGGCATGTTGGAGCAGTCACTGCCTTGTCGTTTTCTGAAAATGGCTATTTCCTTGCGGTGTGTGTTCTTTTGCATATGCTGAAACATCAATGGACAACTTATTCACCTTGTTCTTATGTGTTGTGTCATTGAGTAGACTGCAGCTCTTGATGGTGTTAAGCTGTGGGATCTTCGGAAGCTGAGGAATTTCAGATCCTTTACTCCCTATGACTCGGATACTCCGACAAACTCTGGTAACAAAAAAAAAAAAAAAACTCTGATATGGTCATGAAAATCCCTCACATGCCTCATCTTGTTATTTATAGTTGTCCTAAAATTTAATGGAAACTCATTCTTTTGATTGCTTCATTTTCACACAATAAACCATGGATTATCTTGACGTCACAATAACGTGACTGTTATGGATAGGCCCAGATCATTTTCCCTCTACAATCATGCTCACGTATGAGGTCTTTAATTATCTTCGCTTCACCTAATAAACTTCTAGCATACTTATAGTTAACTAGATGGTTCATGTCCTGTTACTCCATAACTGAAACTTTTGTATAAATTTATCTGCACTGACCATGCTTGCTTCTTGTAAGATCTGCTTGAAAGTTCTAATTCCAATAAGCTAGAGTAAAGTTCCTTTTGGAGCTGTCTTCGATTTATGAAATATGCACTATTGTTGAGCTAGAAATTTTACAAAATTATTGTAATGGTATTCTAAATTTCTGGAGTTCATATTCCTGTCTTAGTAGTATGTGGAACTCTTGTCTATATGTTAGTTCTTCCCGGGCTAATTAGTTTAAGCATTTTTACTAATGCATAGAAAGTATGCTGTTATTTGCAGTGGAATTCGACTATAGTGGAAACTATCTTGCAATTGCGGGTTCGGATGCAAGGTATATGCTTCTCAGGAAAATTCCTTTGCAGAATAATTTGTCTCAGAATTATGTTACATTTAAGGGATGATGATCAGATGCTTCCACAACATGGGAGTCTGGGGCACGCTTGCCAAAAAGCCTTTTCTATCCAATTCTTTCTGGTGATTGATCAGGTTTATTTTCAAATGGATTGGTGCAGGGTCTACCAAGTTGCCAGTGTAAAGATGGAATGGAATCAGATTAAGACACTCGCTGATTTATCAGGCACAGGTCTAGATACGTTATACGCTTTTTATTATCATAAATTTTGCCAATCATTTTAACAATCGATATATATTGTTTTGCTCGGTCTCACGTTTTATCGGCTGTCTTCCATGGCCAGGAAAAGTGACATGCGTTAAGTTTGGAGCGGATGCAAAATACATGGCTGTTGGTTCTATGGACCGTAATCTCCGAATCTTTGGGCTCCCAGGGGATGGTCCAGAGGAACCCAGATCACCAGATCACTGATTTCAAACTTACAGAGAAGCCAGAGTCAAGATTCTTTGCGTTATCACTTAATCCTTTGCTGCTCATGGGGACGCTGCACGCCCCTGGGCTCGAGATCAGCAGTTAACCGTTGGATGCCCCCCTTGTATTTTAAGTGCAACCAAGATCCTGGATGGAAGCCCTGAATATGGCATTTTATTTTGATGATGTCCCGTAAAACATGTTGTATTCGTAGTTTTGAGTCACCGGTGAAAAAGCGCATAAACTTATTCTATCTGTGATTCTTGACATTGTTGCTTGTCCGATTGTCTTGATTGCTTGGGAACAATCTATATTCTAGTTTCATTTATGAAAGGCCTTCAAAAAAGGTTCGTAGAAAGGGGAAAGGTACAAATGCTTGATGCAACCGGATGTCCTGTATTTGTGCCGTCGTCCGACAGGGAAGCATGCAACCATGATAAAATAGTGGTGCGGGTGGGTGACTGGGGCAACCGACAAGCCATGTGAAAATGTATCGTCGACAGGCATTGATGGCTTTCAGGTATTTGAATTGTCGATCGTGACTGCGAAGCATGTTAAAGTGGTGCGAACTGGTGATTGTGGATGTCAAGCCAAATAATTAGTCATTGAAGTGGTGCAGGTGCAGCGGTCGTGGATGGGTAATTCTTGTTATTGCTCCAAGAAAGCAACATAGAGTATAAGCTATATAGAAGTATATGGCTTTCGGGACAAGTATATTTTAATTTTTTAAAAAATACTGATCAGGAGGATCAACTTAACTGAACAGGCCCTTGATAGATGGAGCTGAATGTCTATCGTGACCATCTAGGTCTTTCGTGCACGCACAGCCATCTAGTCGCACTTTGGAGCTGCTTTGAGATGCGCGATCATATTTGATTGTATAAAATCATGCGTGTTCTTCCGTATTCTCGCATCGTAAAGTCTGATAAGTTGCATGCGTGCAAAAGTCCATGGGGTGCCGCTCCGCTCAGTTTGTAAGTAAAATTTGAAGGTTAAAGGTCTGTGGATGCTCCGGCAGAGGTAGCGATCACTCTCAGATTGAAGCAATTAGGAGCCATATAGTTTTCAATTGAAGTCGACTGTTGGAGGACCACAAAAGGTCAGAAGATATAGTGGTCACTCTCAGATTGGGGCAATCAAGAGTTAAATCTTGGAAGAGTCAATGGAGTGCCATGCAGTTTTGAGGTCAGAAGATCGAAGAGGAATGGAGGCAGATGCCAAAGTAAGGATTTCGAGCAGCTTGATGTTCTGCGGAAGAGAGTCCAGCGTGGATGATGAATTCTCAGTGGATAGAGGATGAAGGACACCAAGGCTGTGGGCCAAACTGTGATTGCAATGCTTGTAGTGGAATTTTGGTTGTGGCAGCTTATATGTGGGAGCATTGGTTTGGACATCGACGAGGGTATTGATAGTTCGCATGGGGAGGATTGTCGCGGATATAGTTGTAGGTAGGCTCATTGCAGGGCGTGAGCATGGCATGGTGTGGTGGAGGATCTTGCATGTGCCAAAAGCTGCAATGCTCCTCAATATTTTCAAAACCCCAGGCACATCATCAGGTAGATGCCTCGCTAGGGTATTCAAGAGAGCAATGGTTAGTTGTGGCACATGATGGCCATGGCATGATATTAGGGGGCTTGGGAAGTTTGATATTTGGCATGATGGCCGATCGCCAAGATATATATGGATACTCTGAGGATTTTTCATGGATCTGAGGAGGGGTGCAATGCTCTGTATGTATTCCTGATTGCCCTAAGCCCGTAGGATACGAGCTTGCTGTGGCATGATTACAGAGCAAGAAGTTGCCCCACTCGAATGGTCTTTGTACAAAAGTATCTCGAGCAATACTAGCCGAACAAGCTAGCCATTTCACAAAGGGGATTTCTACAAGGTTGACCTTAGGGAGTTTTCCGAGCTATCCGGCTTATATTGTGCCTTGGATTGGGCCAAGGATCATAGATGGCCGAAAAGGTTATGCCCAGTGTGATACAAGAATTGTACTAGTCAAATATATTTACTTGATCGGCAAATTTGGATACTAGTGTTGTGGTAGTATGCAGGGACATGCAAGCAGGCCACAGACCAAGAATGCTGGACGGTACGGTCATAGACCTTAAGAGCCATGTGAATGTGCAGCAATGTGTGAACATGCATGCTAAGGATGCAAGGTCGAGATCGTGGCACAAGAGCTTGCGGAAAAGCATGGATAGTGGAACAATGAAGGCTCAGACGCAGCTTCGAGAGGCTGCGGAGTGTGTTGGCTAAGCAAAACTAGGGAATTGTTTACCTTAACCTCGTGTATAGCAATGGCAGTGCATAGTCATGCCATGTGTTTGGCCTCTGTATTTCAAAGAGCAGCGCAGTGACTCACAGATCGATTGCACGGAAGTACTCTACTGGGAGTCATGATATCTTTGGTGAGCAGTACTCGGCTTATGGGGCATTACTGTGGAATTAGCACAGAGATATTGGCCTGCAAAGCACTCTCCTGAGTCTCTACTTTGACATAGCCCGAGGGGAAGGGTTGCCTGTAGCCTGTAGGTACTCGGATATCCATGTATTCAGTTTGACAACACATCGTCCCACATCCAAGTCAAGAAATTGTAATAAAATCAATTGAAACTGGGATTCTTGATCTAAAAGAAAAGTCAAAACAAATGAACAACAAAATCATATACAACAAAAATGCTGGCATCCTACCAACAATTATGTGTGATATTGTGATGAATGAGCGAAACCCCATAACTGGAGAAACAAATAGAAAAACTCAAGAGATTTCTCATGCAGCAACTATATACTGAGAAATTAGTACCCAATAAAGCTTTAAATATCATCGTGAAATTTATTAAAACATGCAGCATATTACAACATTTCTGTGCAGCAAGAAGCATTAAATGGGAATAGCTTGATAGATTAGGGGTAGCAGTAAATGATCCAAAAATGTCACGGTGTGGCTAGACTCTTCTCACTCTAATAGATCACACACAGACTTAATCTAGTGAAATTTCATTAAAATGTTCGATAAGGGAAACAGTTGATGCCAGATTTGGACATTGTGCTGTTTTTCCATGAGATAAATTAAGATGAGCATTTATAGTACATTCATATATCTGGAATTTACTAGTCTTGATACAAAGATCATTTTAATAATTTAAGATGGAAATCAAGAATTTATTTAGCTTTATTTTCTCTGGCAATAATGTTTGAATTTAATTCATGGATCACAATAAGCAAGGCATACTACAGAAAAATTTAGATGCATCAACTGATCCTGAATATACATTCTTATGTTACAAGTCGATTATGCAACCAGTTCATTATATGGCCGGACTATTATGTATTATACCTCTTATCCGATACAAGGAAAAGAAAGAGACAGTATCTATGAAGAACTTAATAAGAATGTTAGAGCAGAACATGAGAGTTCCTAGTTTGTTCAGCCTGAGATCAAACATTCTATATTGGAGTTCACAGAAGAATCACTATAGGGAGAATAAAGGTCTAATGATCCATATAATATTCGAGCAATGAATAAGAAACTACTAAAGTTCCCAAGCAAATCAGACAGCAAGCATACAGTTTTCTGATAGCAAAAAAAATTTAGTTCACCAATATTAAGATTTTATATTAGAAATCATTGCACATTTGGCTGGAGGAAAGCTATGGAACTTATCATTCTATCAGGCCTAAACTTTATGCCCTCGAGCTTATTTTTTTGGGCTAGAACCGATGATAGTCCTCTCAAGGACCAGCTCCCACATGAAAGGTGCAACTAAATGATTTCAGGCTTGGCCTCAGTTACTAAGACTGTGGGTTAGGTTCAAGCTTGAACTATATATTGAAAAATTTGGGCCCTACTATATATATACATATATATACATATATCTATGTATCTATGTACGTATATATGCATAATCCTCATAATGCCCATCCTGACCAGATAACCTAAGGCTCGGCACCAAAAATTCAAGCCGTTGGATGTAATCTACTATTCATAAAGTACTCAGTGCTCACTGTCAAAAAAATATATGATTTGGAAATCCCTAGCCTATACATCCCAAGTTCAAAAGTCATGCATTATTTCATATTATTTAAACTGTCCATTTTTAACCACCGGATGCATAAACTAGGGATATTCAAATCATATTATTTTTGATAGTAAGTTAGAGATTGTATATCACATCCAATCGCTCGGATCATTAGTGAAGGCCCCTAGTCATCCGATCAGGACCTACCTTATTAGAGTTGTATGGACACCTATATATATGTATCTATGTATAGATTGACTTGGCTAGACTCAAGTGGATCTCTACTTAGATTTGATCGAGTCTAGATTGAATGATGGGAGTCTCATATTGATGATTTGAGTTATTGTATGAGATCTTTTATCTTTAAACTAATTACACATCAAAAAATCATGTGAATTAGAGACCCTTAACATATGCATCAAATGGTCAAAAAACCATATATTGATATATGTTATTTAAACTGGCCAATTTTTTGACCACTTGATGTATAGGCTACAGATCTTTAAATCACATGATTTTTTGTGTGTAAGCAGTTTAGAGGTAATAGATCACATCCAATAACTCGGATTATTGATGTGGAACCCTTATCATCTAATCTAGATCTAACTGGATCGGAGTGGAGGTCCACTCAAGTGGAGCCAAATCAATCTATACATACGTTCGTACATACGTACATACATACATACATATATATATATAGGGATTCCCTATCCCTGCATCAAGTGAATGCAGATATGATTGTTTTTATGTCATGATATTATGTTTGCTAAGATCTACAGCTTAGTAGTAGCCAAAGCTATTAAAAAACTGACTTATAGATGATTTAAGATGCATGGATTATGAAGAACAATGCAAGCTTTCAATATTTGAGGTATAACGCATTTTACCACATTAGCGCTATTGGTGCCATCCATTTTTGTGCTAATGTATTGCATAGGTAGGAGATCTCGAAAACATATAACTTTTTGAGTTTACATGTTTTTAGTATTGTACATCATGATACAAAATATGGATCTTTGATTTGAGTGGCCTATTACTAGTTTTGCACCATTACTTGATGACAAACATTTAATGGAAACTGGTGTCCAATTCAAGCACATGTTAATGTTCCGATTTAACTGTATCTCTAGATCAATCACCCGACATAACCATACCTTTAGATCAATCATTGATAGTTGAGATCTAAGGAGTGGCCAATAACCCTAATTCAATGCTTGAAGCATGCTTTATTGCATGTTCAATCAGGGATACTATTGTATCTAAAGGCTAATCATAATCCGGGTCTAAACTGAAGTAGACTTGATATAAGTCATAACAACCAGCAAAGCACTGCAAAAGAAAATAACAAGAAACAAAGAGGCAACCCTGTGTACTTCTTGTAAAAAGGACTATTTCATTTTCACAGTAGGCAGCCCCACTCATGTAGTTGATATATCTTATTGCTTCTTTATAGTACAAGTCCATTTATGGCACTACATGAAAGGAATATCCATAAAAAGAAAATGAATACATATAAAATCGAAAGGATCATATAAAGTCTTTTACAATCTTCTGAAATCTTGTACAATCGTCACTAAAAAGAAAAGATCATATAAAATCAAAATATCCCAACTCTAGTAGTATTCAGCTAATATTTTCTGGTTTTCCTCTTTTAAAATATTACAAATCTTGAGAGAATTACCCTTTTATGGACAACGCCAGTCTCAAATCTGCTCAATTTTTAGGCCTATCTGTAACCCATAATATCCCCAACCCTACCTAGCATTTCCCAACGTAGCAGCTGGCCACATCAGTATGGGCTCAAGAACAACCATGCTTCCCACTATCCCGTTATTAATTCCAATATATATGTAGTTACTGTAAAGGTGTTTTATCTGGACAGATTGTAACTATTGATATTGTACTAAGTACTAACCAGCATTCAAAAGGTAGTTTGTGAAAACTTGTATAGCAGATATCTGTATATCAAATAGTGAGCCCCCCTAAATTTTCCTTGGGCAATAAAATAGCTAGATCTTAAGTGAGAACATGTGATTTATTTTATGACAAGAACAGGAAATGGTAAGTGCACATCCAGTAGATGCCTCAATGGATCCAAGTATAAACCACGCAATAGCAGTTGAAAGCTCAACATATCCAGGTCTCTCCCTGAGCAGGCTGATCAAGAAAGTCACAAGCTGTTAGAATTGTTATCTAGTGTATCTTTAGAAGACAGGCCTGATGAGATCAAATGGATTGGTTGAAGAAGCAATGAATTCAGAACTTCCAAGCTATGGATTGGTGGCCCTTGCCTCTCTACAAGTCAATGTGGAAGTGTCAGATACCTGAGAAGGTGAAAATCTTTCTGTGGATGCCTTATCATGACAAACTGAACACAAAGTAAAAGCTTACTGCAACAGGTTTTGGCATCACATCTGTGTGCAGTATTTGCAGCTCAAACAAGGAATCAGCTGAGCACCTACTGATACCTTGTTGTTGTTCTCAGAATATCTGGGTATCTATCCTCAACGCTCTCAGTATTCAAGTCAGAATACCTTCCATTCGCTTGCTTTGGAAAAATGGAGAAAGAATAGAATTCCTAAGAGACAGAAACCAGCTTGGGATGTATCATTGATCTCTTCTCCAGCTGGACAGTTATTGCATATGCTAAGATAAATGCAAGTTTCAATGTTCTCCAGCCCAAAATTCACAGGCTAGCCAATCCTTAAATTATGCAGAACTGACTGCTGCTTTATTTTCCATCTCTTGCAGAGGCATGAGATAACACCTCTGTAAACATCCAATAAATTGGGTGCTTAACACCTCCCTTATACTCAAAAAGAAAAAAAAACAGAACAAGCAGTGCATCATGGAGGTCTATAGGATGATGCAAGGGTAAGCAGAATGATAACTAACAAACTAGTTTGTTTGCTGTCACCATGAGAGGCATGAAGTTTGCTATCAACCTGGAGAGTGAGCTTGTGTGTTCTACCCAAAAAATTCCTCTTAGGAGGCAATGGTTTCTAGGGAGCCCAGCGAAAGGAATAATGTATTTAGCTACAAAAAAGTTTTGCAAAGATTTTCAGATACAGATTGGTTTTTGTCTCCTAATAAGAGCTTCTAGTACTACTCATTTTGGCAGGGAACTACAAACACCGAGAACCAAAAAAAAGTCGAGTTGTCAGATTTGGTGCACAAATGACTTGAATAGCACATGGACTTAGGGATTAAAACATTGATATAAGAAATAAGGTGTTTTCAGTAAACCAAGCTACCATACATATGCAAGAAACTGTGTTTTGTATGAGCTAGTAAAACATATAAAAGTTCGCGATCAATTAGGAAAATGATAAACAATTAGTCGCTCCCTTCGGAAGAGAGAGACTGAGAGCAGAAAGAGAGAGATGGCGAAGCCACCAGGGTTGTTGTTTGAGAGAGAGAGAGAGAGAGAAACTAAGAGAGAAAGAGGAGAAAGAAAGTGGGGAGAAGCCGCCAAGGTCGTCATTGTCATTGTCATTGGAAGAGAGAGATTGAGATAGAAGACGAGATACGGTGAAGCTGCTCAAGTCAATCTTCGCAAGAGAGAGAGAGAGGAAAGACAGATGGGGGAAGCACGTACATGTCATTGTTGGAGGCAGTGACGGCCGACAGCGGAGGGAGGGAAGGAGGGGGTGGGGATTGAAACCCTAACCACAGCCAAATGCAAGAGGGAGGAAGCAAGTGATAGACGAGGCGAATCATATTGTGCTTGGGTCAAGGCAGTTTGCTGCCTTTATAACCCCCCTCCTCTAGGACCCCACTTGGAGTCGCATCATCTTCCGATCACTCTTCCTCCCTCTTGCATTCAGCTAGGGTTAGGATTTTGACACCTCCCCCTCTCCCCCAGCTGTCACCTCCACCGATGACCACATGTATGCGCTTCGCCCTCTCTCCATATTTTCTCTCTCTCAATCTCTCTCCCAAAGACAATGACCCCCAGCAGCTTCACTGCCTGTTCCAAACTGAACTTGCATCTCGACTTGGTGTCCGCTAGGCATGGGTTGATACGCTCCGAACTGAGCAGTTCAGGCCAAGATAGCTAACCTTATTGTAGAAATGTAAGTTCCACCATTATGGGAGAAGTAGAAAGTGGTAACTTGTAACTTGGGATCGAAGAGGACTATACGCTTATCATTCTATGGCTGGCCTTAATTATATGTACTTGGGCATGTTTTGTTGAGCCATAACCATTATAACAACACCCTATGTAGTCAAACCAACTTGGCGGCACTTTGCTCATAGCCACCTAAGAGATGGATGTTCCAATAAGCATAATAGAAAGCATAGCTTGGGACTATATTTGATCATTCTCTTTCTCTACTTTATCATTTTATCTTTTATCTCGTTCTCAACTCCTTAAGTGGTCAGTCCCTATCTAGGGGCATTTTGGGCATAACTGCCTTAGAGATGGATGTTCTAGCAAGAGATTGCCCCTCTACAATGTTCTCTTTTACGATTTTACCTATTCTAATCTACCTTCCTTTCTTCTTCTTCTTCCTCTACTTCAATCTTCTTTTATCTTACTTTCCATAAACTTCCTCTTTCATTTTTCTTGCTTTAGTTCCTCCTATCATCTCAACAAAGAATCTGCAGTATTTAGTATTACGAGCCAAAACAGTACAGAAAATAAACTGTGTTTATGCAGATGCAAGTTATAGAATGAATGTGGTATAGGAAATGATGTGGCTATATGGATAATGGTTAGCATCTGCGATCATCATAAACAAATCAATTAGAAAGATAGTACCATCCAAACTATTGGGGTGCACCATACCAATATTGCTTTAAAAGAATGATAAAACTCCCCCTCCCACCCCCTAAAAAAGCAGAGTTGATATTACCTCAACATTCTGTAATTCAAATTCTGCATTATGAGCCAAACATGAGTTCTCAAATGTTTCACTCGCGCCGCTTGTTCCATGTAATCTTTTTAACAAGAAAGAAAAAGTTAGGAGAGAAAAATTTACATGTTGCAGTTATTAGTAGTTATATCCATTTTAAAAAAATGCAAGGCCGTACAAGTCTGCATTACTTGAGGGAGGCAGAAGTCATTAGAATTTCAAATTTTAGAAATATTGCATTTTTTGACAGAAAAAGAAAATAATTTACTTACAAATCTTCATCAAGGCATAATGCAAAGCTTCCACCCCCACCAAATGCCAATAGATCATTCAAGCACAAGTAATAGTATCGATTTGAACCTATGCAGTATCCCAATATTAGAGAGGGAGGAGGGAAAAAATACTCAAGAAGACAATTGGCATGCTTGGGTTACGTTAACTGATATTAACACATGTCTGGCTAAAATATTTTTCATTTGATGTTACTCCTGCACTATATAGATTCTGACCATACACATATCTGAAAAATTTTTCATAGACAAATGATCTCAATTACTAGAAAAGGCATACACAGGCACACAGCAAAGATATACCTGCTGTGAAATAACATAAATCTAATAAGCCACAACAAAGTAAATAGATGTGTATGAAACAGGCTTCTAGCAGAATCTGCAGAGTAAATGTGCTCACATCATCCACCCTTTTCATCTTCTTTTCAGATATAGCAACTTTAGCAAAAAGAACCACCAAACTGTACTCATCTATCTGGGGTAAGGTTCACCATTTATGATCTGATCTATCAACAGACTTCCAAGATCCAAAGTTCGATACTGAGTTTCAAATTAGACAGATCTTAAGGCAATACCATTGCCATGGAAACTATTTTCTCAATTGTGAGTAGTAGTCACATGTTAATTTGGCAACCCAATCGCTCTCAACAGGTCTCTTCACCATTTTCAGAAGGAGAAAAAATCACTTACCACTCTACCTAAACCCCCCACTGTGAGGTTCCCTAAATACAACTTGCTCATGACACCGGTACAAATAACTGACTTATGATTCATCGATAAATTTTTATATGTAAACTCTGGATCAATTATTGCTGAAGTTTTGAGACATTCTACAACAGCTAATGTCATCAGTTGGTTTAGACTGATTTCGTCATACAACTGTAAGGCCAACCATTTCCTTGTTCATCGATAATTCCTTATTTACCAATTATGTATTTAAAATTTTGAATATTTTTTATTCATCACCAAACATCATAAAATGTGTTGTACTATCAGTTCAAATTTATTTTTCCATAAACCCCCAGCAACTTCTTCATGGTTAACAAGTATTTGTGGAGATTAAGGAAGAGCATAATATAACATTTCGTAAGTTTGGATTCATAAGTGCAAGAAAATTACGAGTATTGGGCTTAAAGATCTCACTTCTGTCAATTTTCTTATAGATGATGTCAGAGAATCATATAAGATTTTATGATGCTCACAAATATGAGAACAATGCATGCTAATAGAATCTGACTGTTGAACCTTCAGTTTATATAAAAAGATACAAATTTCCAACCATTAGCAAATTACGAACAGTTGATGCTAATACTGTCCCGACTCCTAGATTGAGTTAAGGTATAAAGTGAAAGAAATACCACTTTTACCACATAGTTTCTGGCAAAACTAAAGTTAAAAAGCCTCTTGCAGAAGCTATCTTTTCCAAATATTAGCAGAACATGATAATAGATATTTCTTGTTAAAATTAGATCCTAATGCCACCATCCAACCCTCCTGCAAAACTTCCTTAGAACATAAGGCACTTTGATGAGTTTGAAAAAGACATATTTTTGATTAACTTTGAATGCATAGAAGTTGAAATGCAGCAAAAAAAGGAAAAAAAAAAAATTGATAGTAAGATTATTACCGGTTGCTCTAAAGAGCCTTGGGTCCCCATATATGGTAGTAAATACAAATGTTTGGATCGTCCCCTGTCCAAAAACAATATGATGAGTGTGAACTTCAAGACACTGGAAAAGCAACACAAGCAAACAAAGGGTCATAACGAGATCAGCTTGCAATGTGAAATATTAGGGACTTACCTGGTATTTTCTTTTAGCTGTAGGCTTTAGAGGGCACTCCAGAAGGCCACCAAATATGGCACCTTGCATATCTCCTGCAATCTAGAAAGCATGAAGATATCTCAAAATAATTATTTAACAACATACACATTTACAACATGCATGCATGCCTGTTGTTATCACAAAACCAATAGCTTTTAAGCAGAGAAATAAAGAACATTCCAATCTTAAGAGCAATAACCAGAAAAATTTGTGTCCAAACACAAGAATAAACTCACTAGTAAACATGGACCTGGGAGATTAACGCTCCTACGGATAAGTGTGCGAAGTGATATCCCATGTTTCCACGTACTGCCCTTCATTTGCAGAGAGCAGCAATAAATCAGGGAAAAGGGGAGGAAAAGCTTAAGTAGCATATGCCAATAATCTATTGACAGCACACTACCTATACAACAAAATCCATTGGCACCCTTTCACAATATTAGGGAGGGATGACTGAAAAAACTCAAACAAATCTGCAGATATAAATGCAGACTTTTCCGAAAGATATGAAAGATATTCTTTAGAATCGCGTGAAGCTGTTGCTTCTTTAATTCCATTAGAGCTGTTGATATTCCTTTCAGAGACATGCTCCAGATTTTCTTTAAAAATCTCAACTGTTTCATCAGTTTCGCTTTCAGTTCTGCAGTCTCCACCACAATCCAATGGTCTATCTTTCCACGTGATACCACTGGACTTCCATCTTGAAGGCAATGAGAGAGATGGTAATAATCTTCTACTATGTGAGCAAGCAGGTGAATTTGGCTTGCCCACATCACCACCAGAACTTGCACGGAGAACAGATGAAATGTATGAAGAGAAAGTAGATTTCTTGGAATGAGTAGATTCCTCTGAAGAAAAGTACACTGCCTGCATGACATGAAATGTTTATGCTGTATGATTGAATAAGAAATTACAAAATGAAGATACTCAAATATGCAAATATGATGGAATGGAGATCATTAGTGGGTTCTGCTTCATTCTGGAATCTGAATTTTTGTTGAGCAAGTAACAATCAAACTTCAAGAATAGAGTGGTATAGCCCATGCTCTTAAAGATAAGTTATTATAATCACATAAATTATTACCAGGAATGGATTAGAAATTCCTAGAAAACAGATAAGATAGATCTGCCATTAAATGCTTAGCACCTCATCATGTTAAGATAGCGTAATCAGACTAGTAATAAATGTTAAACTAGAACAATGCATGCTTTTGAAGAGACTGACTTTTGCATCCTCTTTTAAAATTAACTCACCAACTCATTCTTAGTATATGGAAATGGATATTTTTGCATCATACAGTCATTTTACTTCAACATGAATTGCTTAATTGCTTGATCAGGAAAGACGTTCAGCTGAAGTGTCTTATGCAACCAAAAAGTGGATTGAAGCATATATGACATGAGGGACACTAACCAATCCATCATAGCTAGGTTTTAAATGGATGAAAAAATTGATTTCACATCTTCAGAAGAACTTATTTTCAACATTGATGAGGACATACAGATATAAGTTATCAACAAAGTATCACAAGAATGCTGTAAATCCTTCCCATCATCTTGTCTCATCAATAATTAAAAGTTTATTTTCTCTAACTGTCTTTGTTAACTAGCAAGTGATTCAAATCTCGTGTAGAAAGAAATGATCAAGATATCCAATATGATGGGCATGGAAAGCAAGAAAATGTACTTGTTAAAGAAATCAGGCAGGTGCCAAAAGAATGAAGATCAAGTCTTAATCCATGTATCATCATTCAAGTTACAGCTAACAATATTGTTCTCAATAACATTTTCAAAATAGAAGCATTGTATCATTAATCAAGACAAAGGAGATAGCAGTGCTATAATGAAACTTTTTTTCGCAACAGTTTCTTCTAGGGGATTCATGCAATAGTCAATGATAGATTTTTCATATTTCATTGATCTGCATATACGCTATTGGATGAAGCTTCTATTAAATCCCAATTACTTAATTAAAAATTTAAAACTGCTATGGTTGTTTCATTTACTGCAGAATATCCTATACAAAAACCATATGGCGAACTAAATGCTTAAGGAACACGTCTTTTTGCAAATGGATGTGTGAATACATATTGAGGTTTGTTTATATATTTAAATGAAAACCTAAAAGTCAAAACATAAATAAAATTAGTGCTGATCAAAGTGTCTGAAGAACTAAAACCTATTGCTGATCTGGCTATCAAGAAACTAGAAAGTAAAGCAGAACATATAGAAAAAGGGAAATGTTAATGTTAAGCTCATTCCCCAGTTATCACTAATTTTGTTTCATGTTCTTATTGGTCAATTAATTACATTTAAATGGTACTATTTTAGCCATCAACTACCTTTCAAAATTTGCTTCTCAAAATTTCCCGAAATCTCTCCAACTCAACTACCCATTCTACTGTTTATTGCACTCTTTTTTTTGTCTTCATATGAGTGGTTAAGATTCATTTATTGAAGCATAATTGTAGAATTAAAGTTGTCACTATTAGGAATATAAAACTGTGAGTTATTTATAGTTGAATATATAGGTTCTCATGGAAAATTTGGGTTAACCTATATGTCATTTAAGACAATAAGTGCCATGGAGGAATCTTTAAACAGACCCATAGAAAAATTGAGCTATGACTAGCCAAAGATAAACCTAATTTAAACCCTAAACTAATACGAAGGCTATAGCCACCACTGCAAAGTTTACCTTGATTATCCGCAAGTTAAAATCTCCAAGGATTCACAAAAATCGTCATGCTCCTTAACTCCCAATTCCAACCTTTCGGTTGACTTACTGCCTCCCTTTTCTTTCATAAAACAATCAGATTTGCTTCTTCTCGTTTCTGAATTACATGGCCTTTGGAACTTCCTTGTTGTTGAAATTTCCCCATGCTAAGTCCTTAATCTGGTATTGGGACTCTCCAAATTTTCAAGCAGATATGGCTTCCTACTCTCGTCCTTTCATAAAACTCTTTGCAAATATGACATACCTGTCAAGCTCGCATGATCAAAGATCAAACTAAAATGACAGGCAAATAAATCGCAAACCCTAATGTAAAGGCATCAAATTGATCATTTTCAGGGAATGACATTTTAAAAGCCTATGGCATGATTTGTACTCGCGAAAAAAAGACGGACAGCATCCACCCTTTCTATAAAGAATCTCAAGAGAAAACGCAGAGCCCTACCCATGGCATCCGTCCAACAGGGTACTATTATGAAGAAAAAAAAAGAATTAACCATAATTCCAAGAATCAAGATTAGAAAGAAAGAACGAATGTCCCTCCAACACTCATCTGATCACACACAAGCTTTAATCAAGAATACATCCATCAAAAGAAACACATTAATTTTCTTGAATTCAACTTGAAGTTATTGCGATTAGAAAAATCGAAGGCAAGAAAAGGCAGTGTACCATCAGATTCCGCGGCCCATCACGCAAGAAGAGATGAAACATTTCGCAAGAAACGGAAGCAAGAAGAAAAGGATCGAGCGGGAGGCATTACCTGAGACTCGTGGTCAGCGATGGGGGAAAAACCGGCGGCCGGAGGGGAAGGCGAGGACGGCGGGTCGGCAAGAAGACGGGATAGCTTGTCCGCCACCTTGTCCCTCCACGAGAGCATGGTTGCAGCGGCGACGTAGAGATATCGGAGCCCTAGCCCTGGTCTTAGAAACCCCAGATCTCGTCTCGAATCGAGGAAGCGTACGGAGGTGGCGAGGAGATGCCTCCGCCTCCGCCTCCGCCTCTCTCGCTGGCTCTCTCGCGGCGCTTCCGCTGGGAGTTCGTGTACGTCGGGTGTTTCTTTTTAACTTATAGTGCGGAGGGGAGCATCGGACATGGTCGTGGGAGTTGAGGTACGTAAAATATCAAACGGATGGATGTGATTCCTCCGATCTGGAACCGGAGGTAATAAATATAGTATATATAGATATAGATATAGATATATAATAAAAATATACATATAGACAGAGATATATACAAAATAAAATTTTTTGCTTGTGCAAATTTTTTCCTTCACCTTTTAGATAAATAAAATTTAATTTAAAAATTTTGCTTGTCCAAAGCTCTCTGTTCCCCATTTATACAAATAAAATTTAATTTTATATAAATAAAATTTGATCAAAGAATGCAAATGATCAATATTATCTTTCTCCCATTCAAAGTAAAGAATTAAAGGCAAAAGCATGTCCATCTCACTATTTCTTAAAGATAGTTAATCTCATGTTTCCACTTTCACAACAAATCATTCATGGCAAGAAGCATATCTTCTATTGTTGCCGATCTTCGAAGTATGGGTTATTTTCATCGATTTGCAAAATAGCAAATAAGATCAAAGAATTTATTGGACTTTTGCTCTGTCCGGGCCCTTGAAAAAGATGTCTAAGTGGGAATGAAGAAGGAGTTAGAGGAATAGAGTGTTGTTTAGCTAGAGATTAATTGATTACTTTTTATATAGAGCCCTAAGGATCTATTTTATAGTTGATATGGAATCCTTGAAAATTGCGCCCTAGCAACTTAGAGTAATGTTGTAACTATTGAAGATTCCACTATAACCATATGAAATTTTGCTGTAATCACTCGGAATCATGCTGTAACAACCTAGATGAGAGTGTCGGCAGAATATGTTGTAATTATCTATAAGAGTGGGGGCTAGCTGGAGCTCACACCTTCGAGCATTGTCCAAGATGAGAGCACCCTATTCAGCTTGGTGCTGAAATGAGCAATTTTTTGGCCAAGTCGGAGAGCTCAACCTTAGAGGTCGGTTGCCTCTAACTTGATTGACTTGATCGTCTAGTTGGAGAGAGTTGGCTTAGTCTGATCATATCAAGGAGGTCTGAGAGTTGTCATGTTGGTTGCGAGCTGGTCAAATTGATTGCACCGTGTTACTGGGCTCGTTTGATACTACATCAACATAATTTCAAGTATTAGAATTCTTCTTGCATTCTACATTGAAATAAACATTCGATGCCTTTTAAAAAAAGATTTGAGAGTCAGTTTTTGTCATCATTGACATTTTTGATAGGGGAATCTTCGAAGCTTGGAGATCATTTGAATAAATTAAAGATAGGCCTCTCAAATATGAATAAAGATGGGTCTCTCAAATATGTAGAAAGTGCATTGCCTCACAATAGTCTCTACTCATGAAAGTCAAATAATTCTCCGTCCAAGTGTATCTAAAACAATTTCATTTTTTGGAGTGCTTTAGTTAAGTTTCTATATTATATATATATTTCTATATTATAATAGATCTTAGATATAGCAAAGTATAATATATTTAATATAATCCCTTAGTAACATATTTTGATAATATTTATTTACAACAATATTTTGATATTATAATATACAATAATTAATAATATAATAGATCAATTTCGTATAAATTACAATATTTATATACTATAATATACTATAATCTATTAATATTTGATAATGAATATTATATTATATTATTTATCCTATATCAATCATCTTTAAAATAATTAGGTAAAAGTTGGTCCATATAATTTAAAAATAAATATATAAAATATTGTACTAATAGTAATACATAATTACTATTGATTGGATATGGTAAAAATTGTAGTTATATTATGATATCCAATCATTTATTTATTATTGTAGCTGTATATTATATAAATCTTCCTTAAAAATTTTGAGACACTTGAAATTCTACATGCCTGTAATTATTTGCTGTAGAACTCAACTTTATATTAGATGCCTCATCTAATATAAACATAATATTACTGAAGGATTACTAGAGCACAAATTATAATCTTGAAACCATAAAATAGAGTTAATAAGGCAAACCGGGCAAAAAGAAAATAATCATGTACCAAATCAAACAACAATATAATATAGTAGCAAAAAATAAATATGAAATCAAAGGAAAAACTAAAGGCAGACTAATTTGGGTGATGATTTGTAAATTTAAAAATGAAGCATTTCATAAATCAAGCAACGTATCTCAATAAAAGTAATATTCCACTTTAATCTTCAACAAAGAGGGGAGAAAAAATAGAAATAACAGCCTAAAAATAAGAATAATTCATATACATATGGTTTGAAATAAGAAATTTTTAATTTTAGTTAAGCAAAATTAGGGGGGACAAATATTTGTTTAGCAAAAATTTTGTATAGTTAATATAAATTATAATAAATACCTAGAAAATATTTGATGATGGAAATCCAAAAGGAAAATACTCTGAAAGTATTATTATATCTCTTATTTACATCTGATTTTCCTCCTGTGTTCTCATAACCTCAAACATATAAACTAATTTTATTAGAACTAATCTAATCAAAAATTTTCTTTGAAAACATATAAAGTAAATCTAAAACAATTCTATTTTTTGACATGCTTTAACTAAATAAATAAAGAGTAAGTATATCTTAGAACAAGGGTATAATATGCTACAAAATCAGTTGAAAAAAGAAGGAAAAAAAAATCATACTCCGTGTATTGCATGGGTTATAAGCTAGTATATATAATAATGTATCGATATCTTGCAAGAATTATATATATTCATGGCCATGGAAGTGGGCTGATTTATAAGAGGCATTATTGGTTGGACCTAGGCATGCAAATGGGTCGGGTAGGATTGAGTCATGAATGACCCCGACCTGACCTAGTTCCTTATTCAGATTCTAATATTGGATCTAGACCCAACCCAATAAAAGATTGGATCGGGTCGGATTGTATTGGATCCATAGTTAAAATTTTTAATCCAACAAGTCATTTGAGTCGGGTCAGATTTATATATAACTCGATCCCAACCAAAAAATTTTAGATCTAGATCAGGCTCGAGTTGGTTCCAAACCTCACATATGAAGTTTTAAAGTAAAAAAAGTTAATTTTGGATAAAAAAATTCTAGCTTCATCACAAAATATGATATCTCTTTAAGAAGCAAGTTATGACACATTTAGGTTACATTTGGCATTATTGTCACTTTTTAAAAAAATAAAAATTATAAAAATTATTTATTATTTTTTTTAGATTTTTGATAATAGAAAATATGTTTAGTTCGCTCTTTATGTTTTACAACGAGGGGCATCGATGTGATCAGCGATGAGGGAAAGGGAGGGGGGATAGGGTTGGCGACATAGTCAGGGATAAGAAAGAGCTCAATGTCAGGTGGAGAGGTAGTCAAGGGAGAAGTAGAAGAAAATAAAGTGGGGATGGAGCTGTGGACGCATCCGGAGATGAGAGGATAGCTCAGCATCAGGCAGGGAGATAGTCAGTGAGGCCCAAGAAGCTGATATGGTTGGGCGGGGGCGATGGAGTTAAGGGCAAGATGAGATGGAAGAAGAGGAGTTAGAAAGAGAAAGGTGAAAATCTACTTTTAGAAAAACCAAAAGTGAATTTTTTTTAATTTCATGTTTTCCACAAATAAAGAAAGTTATTTTTAAAAAATAAAAATAGAAATAGGATAACCAAACATGTTTTTTTGCATTGAATTCCGTATTTTTACTTAAAAAAAAGAAATGAAAAAAAAACAGTACCAAGCAGGCTCTTTGGGATGATATTTTTTTGCCAACAAGGCTTAAAAATAATTAAAAAAAAGTTCCAAAAGTTGAGCATGGACTTAACTAGAGCATGGATAAAATGCCAAGTCAATCACAATATCAATCTATAATTTAAAAGTCAAACTTTTCATTCAAGAATATCATTCATCTATCCAATTTGCCACAACATCCTCTATACCATATAAATAAAATCAGAGCAAAAAGTTTGGATTAGTAGGATTGATGACACTATTTATTTTAAACCAATCAACTGATGATGGATACCACAATTATATAGGACTAATGTCTAATCGAAACTTCGGAGAAGTAGACTGTAAACGGCAAACCGGCTTAACACCACCCCCTCTCGCCTCGAGTTAATGGATATATCATGTTCGAGTTAGATCGGGTAATAGATGAGAAGACCTAAATTATACCTAACAATAGGGTTGGGTCATAACTCAATAAATCAAGATTTGATCCAAAATATGAAGCGGGTCTAAATTTGGAGCCTTACCCGGGCCCATGGATCCTTAAATTAGATTGAATCAGATAGGTCGAGTCACGAATCAACATGACCCATTTAGAGTCTTAGTTGGATCATATGTAACCGATAATTTTTCTGATTTATAATAACCATTGATGAACCATGTTTCCTCCATGTACCGGCTACTTAATGGCCAGGTGAGAATTTGCGTGTCCGTTGATCTCCAATCTCGGCCATTGGATTTGACAAAGCATTCCTGTAATTCACCAGAAGGTGAAGGGCAAGAGAATCGGGTGAGGGGCTATAAGCTGTGGTGCTCGAGTTGCTTCCTAGGGTTTTGGCGAGACTGCGCTCGTCTCTCGTCCCGCCGTCAAGCCAACCTCAGAAGGGGCGACCGGGGAGAACACCGTTCCAGAATGGTAACGCTCTCTCGGTCCTTCGCTAACCCTAGTTTTGAACGTTGGCTTATCTTTTCTTTATCTGGTTTGATGGCAGGGGAAGGGCACGGGGAGCTTTGGGAAGAGGAGGAACAAGACCCACACGCTTTGCATCAGGTGCGGCCGCAGGAGCTTTCACCTCCAGAAGAGCCGTTGCGCCTCCTGTGGATACCCCGCGGCTCGAATCCGCAAGTGTAAGTGCTCTCGCCGATCCGATCTTGATCGCTTGTTTTTTCGATGTCTTGTTTTTTTTAATTTTCCAGTTAAAATAGATTTTTTTAACAGAAACTCATTCAAGGAGATGGAACCGAGGCTTTCTGTTTGCTGGAAAATAAATGAAATATTAACACGTAATTCTTTTTTTGTAGTGTTACTTTTTGGATAAATTTCTGTAAATCGATAATCGTTGTTTGGAACATTGATGTGTTTTGCCTGTTTGCGTTTACTTGGTTTTTTATAAATATTTTTGGTATCGTTATAAAAATCGACTGCAGTTTCTCTATAATGTGTCCTGATTTAATAAAACGAATACGTTATTAGAAGAACTGGTATAGGTGCGCGTATCGCTTTAGATGTTCATTGATTTTCGATAAGTGGTTATATCATTTGAAATGAGAACTTTTTATTACAATTGTTTTTAATTTTCTTTTATTCCATGTAATATTCCTTTCTAAGAAAAGAGATAATTTGAGGAAGCAGTTCATCATTTATTGATGATCCGTTTTGGTGCAGTATATGTTGACCACTAAAGTGGTAATTCGTACTACAAATTATGCAAAAAATGGTGCAACAAACTACTCTGTCAAATGAGTAATGATCAAGATTAAGTTGGAAGTTAACATCTTAGTTGAGTCTTGGAATGCTTCTGAAGGATGCTGCTGCTGGGGTTCCTGGGATTGATTGGGGATATCCTTTGCAGTACCAAATGGAGAGAAGGGGGGTAAGGAAGATGGAAGGGTGTAATAGCAGGAATTGGAAAGAGGGGGAGCACTTAGATCTAGATCAGAATGGATGACTAATCCTTGATTAGCGCTGGATTTGCACTCCAAGGCAGGACTAATAGCTGCATCTCAGCTTATGACCATCTTGGATGTAAGTTGGGATACAACAGCACAACATAAATTTGCACCTAAATTGATGTAGTCATGGCTCAAGCAAAGACAATCATATAGCATTAATTGCTGAGCTGCAGTATGCCAGTATCTGGAGTTTCAGTAGCCCTGGTAATCAGCAACCAAGAACAAACTTGCACCTCTTTTGCATATGCGTACATGATACATGCATGCTTTTTTTTTCCTGTACATACGTGTATATGTATGCATATATATGTATTTATGTGTGTGAGATTGACTATGAAATTTTTTTCAATGGTTTAAAAAATGTATATCAAGGTATTGATTCCACATTATAACAATAACAGCTGAATGTTTAACTCCTCAACTGTCATTTAGTTAGAATTTATTAATAAAATTAAGGATTCATTGATATTTAACTAGAAACCTTAAACTCTAGCTTTTGAAGTTAAACTTTGTTTATAATTAAATATTTCACCTTTTCCCCATCATATGGACTGAAGTTCGTGGCAGAAGTCTCCGTGGATTTGCTTGTGTCTTTTTTGTCATTTAATGTGGTTTTTGCTTCTCCTGATAAACATGGACCGAGGTGAAATTTATTGTTGTTTTTTCTTAAAAAACATGTAAAAATGAATCAGCAAGGGGTTAGGTGAAATAAGTTAACTGCTAACATGTTCGTGAATTTTATGAACCATTTTTAATTGCCCAAGATTGGTTGAATATCTCAGCCTTAAACTGCTAAATATCAAAGTCTTAGCCAAGTACAATCGTCATGATATATCTGCTTATAGTATTTGGCTTCAGTTTTTCTCCTTGTTTTTCATTTGTTAGATTGTTGTATTATAAGATATATAGAAATTTCAATATTGAGTAGCTAATTATAAAAGTTCTGAATGTCAGCCTTTTTTTGTATTTTTTAAGGGAGCAAGCAACATCTTAATTTTATGCAGCTACTCGTATATTTTTGTCTCATGATATATTATAGTCTACCTTTGGTCCATTATATGATGACTGATCCTTTGGCCCAAGCACATTACTCCCAGCAATTTTGCGGCAGTTTGCTCATGCATACTTCTAATTTTCATTTTTTCCATGATTTTCATAAGTTTGTCAATACAAGGTTTTCTTATATAATTTTCATGCTAAATGCATGTGTGACATGTTTTCATCAAGTGAAGTGTAGTTGCTTCATGTTATGTTCTTCCTCAACCTCATTGATAGGACAACCTGCCACCTAACTTACTATGAAGTGGTTTTAATCGGTGACAAACATTACATACATCTGTTATCATGGAACAGATAATTGGAGCGTGAAGGCCATAAGGAGAAAGACAACAGGCACAGGAAGGATGAGGTATCTTCGTCATCTGCCTCGAAGGTTCAAGAGCAATTTCAGAGAAGGTATTACTCCTTTATGGATGCAGCAAAAGCTACAATCAGATCATAGGGTTGTTTTTGAGCAGCATATATGTTGGTCCATTTAGCCTTGGCAGATTTGGCTGGATAACAAAGGGCCAGTGGTTTATTTATCTTTTATATTTATCTGTGAATTTCTTTTGCCTGCTTGCTGCTTCATGGCATTGTTCAATTCTTTTGTGATTTTCTCATATAGCGTTGTTTAACGTGATCACTGGCTATGACCGTCCAGTAACATCATTATCAACTGAAGTGTTTTGGTTTCATTTTTTCTTAATCATATTTATATTAATCATCTGGATTGTCCTCTTTCAGGAACTCAAGCAACTCCAAGGAGGCAGGCTGCAGCAGCTGCAGCTCTTTAAGCTGCTTCCATTTGGATCACAGGCACCAAGAAGCTTTTTAAGCCGTTCTGTTTTTACCTTATTTTGTTTGTTTGAATCTGGTTGAGCTATGTTTTAGCAAATTTCTGCTATTGAAAATTGAAGGATATTATTTTTGATCTTTAAGCTGCTTCCATTTGGATCACAGGCACCAAGAAGCTTTTTAAGCCGTTCTGTTTTTACCTTATTTTGTTTGTTTGAATCTGGTTGAGCTATGTTTTAGCAAATTTCTGCTATTGAAAATTGAAGGATATTATTTTTGACATGCTTAATTTTGTTAAAGACAGTTCCGTTACCGGCAGAACCATCCATCTGTTGTCCTTTGCTAACTTTAGAGTCGGTTAATGGAGCTTTTGGGGCAATATCTTCTGCTTGGTCGAGTTTCCATGCACAATTCTTCTATCATTGTGTTTTGGGCTCGCTGCTTGATATTTCTTTTGTTCATCTGTTGGTCGCTGGCGAGGCTTTGGCCCATAACTAATGGGGGATTAAAACATACGTCTGTCCTCATATGGTTCTTTTTTTTGTGTCCTGAGATCTTTGTCGGGCTAAATGTTCAAATTCATTCAAATTTAATTACAAGCACGATGAGTGGTCAGCCTCAATTAGTTTACATGTGTCATAGGCTAGGTTTATGATTGGTCTATGGTCTGTCTTAATGGATCCGTGCTGTGGTGGCTTTTAGTCTATATAAGCTATGGGCTAGATCTGTTTTAATATCATTTGTAACAATTTAGGATCAAGTATTATTTACATAGGTTCACAGCTATAACTAGTAATGGCCTACTTTTTTTGTCCTTGATCTCTTGTTTTAGTACAATAGAAGATTTTAGCGGCTGCCTTGATTGGGCTTGCCACATTTATTTGCTTTTCTTGTTTGTGGACTTCAGTCATTGTCGGTAATGTAGACTACCATCTTTTGCATCTTTTGTGCTTGAAATTAAACTTGTCGAGATGCTTGCGAGTTCTCTCATCCTCCCTGCTAATAGCCTCTGGAAGTTAAACTTGTCGAGATGCTTGCGAATTCACTCATCCTACCCTGCTAATAGCCTCTGGCCAAAAGCTGGATAGGCCTTGAATGTTATTTAAAAAAGTAATCAGTGATGAGACGATTCAATCGTCCTATTTTGTGCAATGAATGCCATAGAAGTGTCCAAATAGACCTGTGATTATGCTTATACAATTTCCTATTAGATAATAAAAGGCTGAGATATGGGCTTCATGCCTATACAATTTCCAGTTAGAGTGATATATAAATATCTGATACACATTGGATCTAATTTTAGCGCTTTAGCAATGAGCAAAGGAGTTAAAAAGACAAAAATGAAATTTGTTATGTATATCTTCATGCATAGCGATTATTGAATCACTTGCTTTGTCCCACTGGCAACCAAGTTAGGCTTATGGGCTTCATCTAGGAATGGTTCTTGCAACTCCGGAGTCCCTTGACTCCTTGAGGTGTTCTCATGGTGGTTGATTGCAGGTGATCAGAAGCATTAATCATTAATTTAGAGAGTGTTGCTTCCCTGCACCACTCCTTTCCGCCGAGAGCACCAGTTCCATGGCAGTTGGTGCGGTATGTCCCATGTTGCAGTGCATCAATAACCACACTTGGGGAATTAAGGGTGTGGTGAAGCTCTTAGAGTTGAGCAGGGAATGGACGACAGAGGTTATATCAGTAGGATTCACCTTTGTTCGCACGAGTCCACTATTGGATTGCAGTGAAGAGTTCAAGGTGCTTTCTGAGCTATGCGTGATGCGATCCAACAGTTGATGTCGCGAAAGATAGACCAAGCATTCAAAAGATACAAGCCGTGAATGGAAGGCCATTCTGAAGCTTTTTTGGACCATATAACATCTGTTGGAGGCAGATGGTGACTACAAGCTGGCAGCTACAGTGTGTTTTGTAGTTCAGTGCTACTCGAGTCAAAAAAAGTGTCCTTGTATTTCTCCCAAAGAGTCAATATAGAGGGCGCATCCCTTAATTATCCAAGAAGATGGAGAATTAGGCGCGTTTGGTTGTTATTTGATCTTTTGATATTAAAGGATAGCTACTATATCTCTGTCCTTTTTCTTTTTTTTAATATAAAAAGGGAGGTAGAAAGAAGCCACCAGGCTTTTATTAAAGATTAGGGGCAAAGATGAGTTACATTGTTACGAGAAAAAGAAGCTAGATGGTTCCAAACTAAATGTCTGATAATCAGTGGAGAAAAGAATCTTATCCAGACCAATAAGCAAGAGTATTTATTGCCCAGAAGTTCCAAGCATTTATTATATCTCTGTCTCGATCTGATAACCAAGTCTTCTTGTGCAAATGGTTGTATTAAAGATTATGGAAATTTTAGAAGTCTGGTGGTGTGGAAATGGATACCTGAGAAGGCATTAAAATTGCTTCAGGGTACGTGGGAAATGGTTTGTCGATGTTAAAGAGGTTCGAGATCAATTCAATTGGGTAGGTGTGGAAGAAAGATCAAGCCGTGAAGGAGTTATCTTTACTACAATTGATTAACAATTAATGACAAGAACCTTCTTAGAACAAGATTGACATATTATTGGCCATTGGTACTGATATTTGATGTAACTGATACCTGTAAGATTAAACAGTCCGGAGCTTGTTAGCATCAAAACTTTATCATAGGAGAACGGCAGCATGACATGATTCATAGCTGTCCAATAAATTGACCATCTAATTCATCACAAAAAGACATAGAGTCCTCAGTGTCGGATCTCTTTAATTAGGCAAAGTTTTTTTTTGTTGTTGTTGTTATTTTATAGGAGTAAGATTAAGATCAACTAGAGGTTACTGCCGAGATATTAGCTCTAGTTCTGGGGCTCGGATTAGAAGGCAAACGAGACATAAATCTCATCAACTTCCGAGCTGCCTTGGTTCCCTAGCAAATCCACTGTCCACAGTTTTGAGTGAGCTAAACTCAAAAATACTCTACAACTCAGCCTAGCATGAACATGATGATGGATTTTAGCATTCAAAAGCTATGCACGTACGGTATTTCCTGCAAAATTCGCCATATTTTTTCACCCCGAACATCACTTGTTTGTGGATTAGATAAATGGTCGATATCTAATCTGAAAGACGCATCAAGAGTAAATTAGAGATCTAATCCAGCATTGGAATGCTGTATGTTCCATCTGAATCATCCTAATACCAAGCAAACGTTGGCAAAGCCCTCTTTTCTTATAGTTGAATGCAAAAAGTTTAGGATTTCAGGAAGACTGATACATACAACTCACACATCTCTTGGTTAGAGCTTGCAAGATGCAAGGGTGGAACCTCTCTGCTTGGGCTAGATAAAAGTCCAAAACCAAACGCATGCTATCTATTACTCAACTACGATGCTTGATCTCAAGCCAATCCCAACCTGACTTGGCCTTGGATCTGATGCAAGGAAGATGGTTAGCATTAATGCAAACAACTAACAATAAAGATCTATTTAGGTGTGTACCAATATGGTCGTGCACCACATTAATCACCTTGTCTTGTTCCTATAGGCCAACCACTGAGATGAGTACATGATGGATAGGGTTCGGAGGAGCAAGACAGGATGATTGGCATGGTGTACAACCATGTGATGTATGCGGTGTAGGTATAATTTTTCTTGTTCTTGATGCAATCCTTCTCTAGCAGACTCAAAAGTGTACTGCTGCTCGCTCTGGATCATGATAAAATCCAATCTAAGCTCAGCTGGATTTCGTTAGGATTATTTTGATAATTTATAGAATTCACTAGCTATTAAAGATGTAGTCAAAACAAAGAAAAGAAATCCGTTGCCCTCCTCCTCACGGAATTTTAATTTTATACCCCGTACCTATTCAAACTTTTATCCAAACTTGTTCGCTTGCGTATCAACTGGCTTCAACTGAGAGCCTCTACATGGTTAGCTTGCATAGAATTTGAGATCCCCAAGAGCAAATAAATGAGACGCCTGACTCTTACTTGCAAGGGCGCACTTCGAGAACAACCAATCTGATAAAAGGTCAATACCCATCCTTTTCATGAATCTTATCTTTATATATGTCACGTATTCAGAAATTTTAATTTTATACCATGTAACTCTTCAAACTTGTATCCAGACCTGTTAATAAAGTACCCATCAATCAGCCTCAACTGAAATCACCTCCAAAACTTGCTATATAAGTTATTGGCGTATAAGAGTATATTTGGTTGGCAGAAGTTGGACTTTAGAATGAAAATAAGAACGAGTGATTTCCAAATCGAGCTATTTGATTGGGGGGAAAGTTTCATTTCCATTTCGATTCCAAAAAAATACGAATGCCCCAATCTCCAAAACTCAATTTCTACTTGTTGAGGGAAAAAATGGACCACCTCACAAGTACAATTAAAGCACCCAAATCCGACAGCAAGCCTGACCTTATGCAGGCCGAGCTCATACAGACCGAGCTCAGAAGGCCGAGCTCATGCAGGCTGAGCTCACGCAGGCCGAGCTCATGCGGACCGAGCTTAGAAGGCCAAGCTCATGCAGGTCGAGCTCACGCAGGCCGAGTTCATATAGACCGAGCTCAGAAGGCCGAGCTCATGCAGACCGAGCTCAGAAGGCCGAGCTCATGCAGGCCGAGCTCACGCAGGCCAAACTCATGTAGACCGAGCTCAGAAGGCCGAGCTCATGCAGACCGAGCTCATGCAGGCCGAGCCCAGAAGACCGAGCTCAGAAGGCCGAACTCATGCAGGCCGAGCTCATGCAGACCGAGCTCAGAAGACCGAGATCATCGTCCACATGCTGTGGCCACGCCCTGCAGCAGTCCCACCGTACCATACTTTGCTTGTCGGCCACGCCACGACACATCAACCAGAGATCATACCATACTACGACTGTTAACAATTAATGCGCATGGTCTCCACGGATCTCCGGCTTACTCAAAATCTTAGGCCATCCACGATAACTCATCGACTCACTCAACTACGTCCGGTCACCCACAACAACTCATTAGCTCCAGTCCCGTCCTCCACATCAACGCATTAATTCAGATGACCGCATTCAATCATGACGATAACTTATTTAATTCGTCCGGTCACATCACAGGTAATCCTATATCCCTCCTATAAAAGGAGAACTTCTTCCTCTTTAAAGGAGGATTCTTCTTCTTGATTCGGACTTTTAGACTCCGATATACAACTCATCTATCTTTCTCCACTAATTCCCCCCTCTAACTTAAGCATCGGAGGGCCGACGCCGGAAGCCCCGGCCATCGGCTTTTTGAAGGTCCCCTAGAGGACGCAGCCCGCCGACGCACCATCCACACCGGAGCTCCTCCTTCTCAGCCGAGTGGTCACCCTCGGGTCCAATTTCCAGCAACACTACTCTTTCTTATTATTGAAATTTTATTTTGATCCTGATTTCAGTCATGAATGAAATACGTGGAGGAACATGATCATTCCAATTTTCATTCCAATCGACTCCAACTCCAACTCCGATTGCAATTGCGAACAAAATGCATGTTAATTTTTTTTTATCAATGATTGCTTTTTCCTTTTTTTTTTCTTTCTTTTTTTGCTAGACGAAAGGAGGGGGGAGGAGAATTAACCCCACCCGCATAACAACCTCCACTGAGCCCCTCTTCCACTAGAGAATATTTGATGCGGGTAGATAATACACTCATACCCTCTCCAAATCGTGGGTTACCTACTTACCTCATGTGTGAGTAAGTCACCTCAGCGCCACCTCAGTGCCAACTGGATCAGAAGTGCTCCCACCAAGTGTGTCCAGGCGAGGGGCATCCGGTCCCCATATTTAATCGACGCCCGTGCGTTTCGAGCCTGGGCCATTCTGGTGGAAATAAAGCCCCGTTCCAACTGTGCTACCACCTTGGTGGCATGATTGCCTTTGGATGCATAATAATTGTGGGTACTTTGTTTCCACTAGATCTTAGCTGGTGAGGCTTGGCTAGTGCGACAGTTTGGCACATGCTGCATGCCTTGTCGCTTTTGGGTGCAATGCTAACCTAGCTTTCAAATTGGACAAAAAGAACAAAGAACGCCGGGCTATGCCCGATTTGTCACAACTCCATTATTGGCGACCGTGGTGGGTAATGATCATCCATATCCTTTTCCGATGAACTAGATTTCCATAGGATCCCTTGCCACAACCAAATATAGTATTAGGTTGACATTATTTAGAACTGAAATAATAAAATATAATGATATTACCTACTTAAATCATTGCAGGGGCTGAAAGGCAGCAGGCACAAATTACAGCAAATTAAAGCCTCTCTAAGCCATGTAAAACCATGGCTATACACATTCTGCATCCTTTATGAATTCATTATGTATCGAAAAAGATAAGACCTAATATAGGATTGAAAACACCAAACAACAAGAAGGGAATGAAGAACACGATAAAAAAAAAAAACAAAAAGAGTCGAACAGGAGAAGAAGGTGGATGGATTAGTTTCACCTCTATAACCATTTTGATTTAGCAATTCTGATCCAATGGTTAACAAAATAGCACGACTGCTATACTTATTTGACATAAATTGCTTTGCCGTCATTGAGATTTATATGTCACAAAAGTCTCAAATAAGCCCCAAATCATAAATTCAAACTAGACTGAAAATAACAGCTCCTGGTATCTAGAGAGTGATTGGGTTTACAAGTAAAAAAGTCGCATTATCTAGCTAGAGATTCCTTTCTTATTAATCAAGTATCTCCCAAAATCAGAACACCATATTCTGCTATTAAAACTGTTTATTGGCGATTCTAAAGTAGAATTATAGATGTAAAACTGTTTATTGGTGATTCTCGTAACATAGTAAATTTTGTATAGTATAAATAGTTTTTTACAATTTACATATAATATATTTATTTATTTTATTGGCCCATCATGTTTATTGTTCTTAAAATGCAATATACGTGCCTCACTGTCAATATATATATATAATTATGGCAACAGGATAAGACCCAACTTATTGATCCTTGCCCCAATAATCATATTGTCGTCCTGTAGCTATCTAGATTGGTTTTTTCTACGGCGCATGACATATGAAATCTCATCTCCGTGAAATCCTGAATGAAACCAACGTTTCAACTCCTAGATTAAAAAAAATATATACATGGAAAACAGCTAGTAAGACTGCATCGGTGGTTGCAACACCAACCACCTCTAAAATACCGTGTAGGCATATATAGTGACATCCAGCCAACCATACAACTCCATAACCGAGATAAAATTAGATGTGGCAATTTATAATCCGATCCACTTTAAGTAATTTTGGATTTAACATAAACAACTTTATACCGTATATTGTCCAATCCATCTAAATTTGTTTATTAAATAAGTCGGATTCAGATTTGAACTTTTTACCCGTTTAATTCATTGTGACCCATATAATAATCAGATCGGATCAGATCAATCCAACCCATTTAATTTATTAAAATTTGTTTAACTTTTTTAAAACCTGCTTAACCTATTTCTAACCTATTTAACCCGACTAGCTTAATCTGTTTAAATCAATTTAATTCATTTAAAATCCATTTAATTTATTTAATAAATAAATTATGTAGGTCGAATCAAGTTAACTGTCTAATAAATATATCGAATTTATATTTAAAATTTTGATCTATTTAATAAATAGATTAAATTTGGGTTGATAAATTTTTATCCAAACCCAAGTTCAATCCGACCCGATTGCCCCCTAGGTAAAGCACGAAGCTTCGCCTATATATAGAGGCTTGCTGTTTCTTTTGATCCCCACTCATAGCAGCTTATCCACAAACAACAATGGCTGCCAGTTTGTTAGGGGCTTCACTACTAGGCGTCTTGCGAGCATACCCTGAGATCCTCATATCCGTTGCTTGCTTCTTCTTCTTCTACTGCTACCGAAAAAAAATGAACGAGGGGACTGGGATCCCAGTGAATTGGCCATTCGTGGGGATGCTCCCGGCCCTTCTTGTCCATCTCCACCAGCTCCATGACTGGGGCACCATGATCCTGAAGGAGACCGGGTGCAACTTCTTCTTCCATGGCCCGTGGTACTCAGGCATGGACATGTTGATTACCTGCGACCCGGCCAACGTGTACCATGTCTTCAGTGCCAACTTCCATAATTACCCGAAGGGCGACGACTTCTCGGAGATCTTCGACGTCCTCGGCGACGGGATCTTCAATTCCGACGCAGAGTCATGGAGAAGGCAAAGGATGAAAGCCCATAGCCTGATCAATGATCGAAGGTTTCGGGCCTTCGTGGCGCAGTCGAGCCGAAGCAAGGTGGAGAAGGGGCTCATCCCTCTTCTGGATCAACTTGCCGAACAAGAAGTTGCAGTGGACTTGCAAGATGTCTTCCTAAGGCTTACCTTCGATACCACCTGCTACTTGGTTTTTGGCGTTGACCCCGGCTGCCTCTCAATCGGATTTCCCACGATTCCGTTTGCCAAAGCTATGGATGATGCCACGGGGGCCTTGCTCGTCCGGCACACGGTGCCGCCGGCGTGGTGGAAGCTGCAAAGATGGCTGAGGGTAGGGGTGGAGAAGAAGATGGCACTGGCATGGGAAGTGATGGACCAATTCATAGCACAAAGAATTGCTGAGAAAAAGGAGGAGAGGAACAGATCGAGAAGCCATGAAGAAGAGGCACCAAGAGATCTGCTATCATCTTATGTTGATGTTTGTGATGATCTTCATCTTGTGGATGCGGAAAATCCAATGGAATTCGATAAGTTTCTTCGAGATACAGCCATGAATTTTATGATTGCAGGGAGGGACACCACCGGTGCCGCCCTCACATGGTTCTTTTGGCTTCTCTCGAAGAATCCGCTTGTGGAGTCGAAGATCCTGGAGGAATTGAAGTCCTTAAGAAAGAAGAGTTCATGCTTCGACAACATGACCCTATTCGATGCCGAGGAGCTCAAAGGGTTGGTCTACTTGCATGCAGCCCTGTGCGAATCCTTGAGGCTATACCCGCCGGTCCCGTTCGAGCACAAGGGTGTGCTGCAATCCGAAGTCCTTCCAAGCGGCGACAAAGCGCAGCCGAGCACGAAGATACTGTTCTCTTTGTATTCCATGGGAAGGATGGAAGGTGTATGGGGAAAAGATTGCTTAGAATTTAAGCCTGAGAGATGGATTTCAGAGAAGGGGAGGTTGAGGCATGAGCCATCTTATAAGTTTACTTCATTCAACTCCGGGCCGAGGACTTGTATCGGGAAGGACATGGCCTTCACTCAGATGAAAGCGGTTGTGGCTGCCATGGTGTATAACTTCCATGTTGATGTGGTTGAAGGCCATGTGGTTCAGCCCAAGATTTCCATCATCCTTCACATGAAGAATGGCCTGATGGTGAGGATTAGGAAGAGAGCTAGTGCCTGTCTGTAGTGTTGAAATCCAAGTTGTTTGCTGTGAAGCTAAACATATAAATTATTAGTATAATTTTAGGAGTCATGTAATAATTTGTATCAATCGGTATTATTTTTTTTTTGTTATTGTGCTTCTGTATCAGTCAATACTATTTTTCTTTATTAGTGTAATCTTATATTAGCTTTTTTTTTTGTATACAGTCTGTATACGAGTTTATATAACTCATGAGATATACCAAATACAATAAAATTTTTTATTTTTTTTTCTATAAATACTTTAACATAAATTAATGCAGCGGGTAACAACGATTTCATGTTATAATTGTTAGGTAAGGATATTGGAGAATTATTAGGCAGACCGTAGACTTGGGCTTTCGCTTTCGATTCCCACACTCCTTCCTCTCTCTCTTCAACTCATCTTGCCTAAATTCCTCTCCCGTCTCAAGCTTCCTCCTCGAAATCCATCGAATGATACGAGAAAACCAAAAGAATACTCAACAAAATAGCATTCGCATTTCCATTCGCATTCTGTAATTACTACAATTCCATTTTCCTTTGTTGATGGACGAGTAAGTTAACCTCGTACAAGGCCCTTCTTTTTTCCTATCCCTCTTCCACATCCGGGGACGACGACAACAACTGGTCTAAGGACTCCGACAGGCGGGGGGCGGCGAAAGGAGAGATGCGGAGCACCACAAGCATCCGTGGGCCCAGGTTCACTGGACCAGCGGACTACGTGCGCCCTCTCTTTCTCTCTCTCTCTGTCCCTGTCCCTGTCTGTGTCTCTGTCTCTCTCACACTCTCGCACGCAGAGTCTCTCTCTCTTTCTCAGAGAGATCTTTACCATGCCACTTCTGCCACCCATCCTATCTTTCCTTAGGGGGGATTTAAATATTATCATATCACTGATTTCACAAGTATACGTCGTTTTGAATTATTAGGTTTCGAGGAGTTAAATATTATCATATCACTGATTTGGTAAATGCATGGGGTTTTGAATTATTGGGTTCGTAGGAACTCTAGAAAGTTGATTAGACCATCTGGATGTGACATCTATAAGATAAGTAATATTTACACTTTGTACTATTTATTTAAGATTAATTATAAAAATTGATGTCATGATTCTAAAATAAAAATATTTATATAATTTTATAATTATATTAAGTTTGATTATTGAAAAAATTTTTGTTAATTAATCGTACTAATTGAAATATTGTTATAAGATGAAGCATGCAAAATTAAAATTGTTGTAGGTTCAATTGTAAGGCACAATAGTGGTATTGAAAATGAAAAAATGATTTATTTTTTTAATATATGTGTATCACCCGACTCTCTGCATGGGTATGTATGGATTTAGAATGTGATTGCATGACCCAGACTACGAGGATTAAATATGGCCATATGATGATATGACCTAAGGCATAGGGCTTAGATATAGAGTGACCCAAGCTCAATAGGGGTTAAGTGCGGTTTAATTATCATAATTCTCGGATTTTGATTACTAGTGACCCAAACATAGGGATTAAATATGGAGTGACCTATGCAATGGGGATTAAGTGTGATAATTACTAGTGACCGAGAATCGGGCTCATATGTAAGTATAGTTGATTATGAGATTAGATACTTTACTTATTACATACTGAGACGTGACATTTCCGATCTTTAGCTTTTTTTCTTAATCTAGAGATAAGAGGCTAGACTAGTATCGGTATGTTGGGGAACTATTAGAGGCAAGATCATTCTAGTAATAGTAAATCTAGTTGATCATTATATATATAATATAATATTTTTTGGATCTCGTGTAAATAATTTAAACACTAGAAGTTGTAGATTATAAAATTTTAGAGAACTTTATGTCATGGCTTCTGATAGTGTCCATGTTATATGCTATATTTTGGCTTAATAGTTTAATGTTTTTGATATTTACTATTCTCTGTAAATAAATTGTATAATTCTCAAGTTATATAACTCCTTGGGAGGGTATATAACTCCGCCTGCGACGGCGGCCCGGACGTCGTCGGCGACCTCCTGGTGTTCGAGGTGGTCTCCTTCAGCTTCTTGCTCTTCTCCAGCCTCGTGACCCAGGGCCGCAAAGCTCGCCGCCATCAATGGCGACGTGGACGAGGCGTTCCGGGCGCACAGCGACACGTGGGTGCTTCACCTTCGCACGCTCGCCTCGGCGGTGGGGCCGCCTCTTCCTGCTGCTCTCCATGGCCCACGTCATCCAGATCTGCCTCGGGATGCTATCCTGCGGTTAGAACGAAGAGGAGCGGGGGCATCCAATAAAAATATTTTTTTATTCTTCTAGCCGCGGTCGAAAGTGGAGATAGGGTAGGCTTCTACTGGCTGACGTGTCGAGTTTTTATTTGTGGCCCGTTAATGGCAAGGAAAGAATCCATGATAACTACTCCATGTTTCCACTTTCCAATGGACTGGGGGAGCCCATTAATGGGTTTTGATCGATTGGGCTTGAAAAGTGGGGCCCGACTTGTTTCAACAATTAATGGGTTTCCTCTTTCCCAACCCAAGGACTGCCAGATTTAGAGCGGGGAGAGAGAGGGAGGGAGAGTAGGCAGGGATTGGTCGCAATACTCCACGATGGATTGATTTCTTAAGGGAAAAAAAAAATCCCTAAAATCATTTTCAATATTCTTTCAGAATTTGGGCTGCAATAGAGTTTTTAACCGTTGTAGAGTTGCTGCCCACAAATTGATGAAACAGGGATGAAAGACAACCAACTTTGCAGCTGTTGTCAGTATTTTAGATCTTGTTTTTTATGCTGCATCACTTTATCATGAAATTATACTCTACACCGTGGGCACCATATGTGGCTGTTGCACTATATCGATCATCGGGTCTGCTTTCTATCGGCTCTATTTATTATGCGCTCGTCTCGGTGATTGGCCCACAGAAAGGAGACGAGCTGATCTTAGAATTGCCTTGAGGTGCTTGTTGATTGCATTTGATCATTGATTTATATATCACGCAACTAAGGTTGTAATTGGAACTCATAAAAATATAGTGGGAACATTGATTCTTTGGTAAATGAAAATTAACTATTTTACAAGCCAACGGAACCGATTTGCTTACATCACCCGGATGTTGGGTAAGGGAACAAACAACGAAGCGCCTATACTTGTTCCTCATCTTTGTGTTATTTAATGTTTGTATGATTGAATAGATGGTATCGGTAAAAATAAAAGACAAATTGATTACCATTAGTATGCACTTATTGCTAACATCAATATCATCGTCAACCTAGTTTACATTAACTAACTTTAAATTAGAGAATAAAAATATTTGTTAAACTAGGAAAGATAAAAGATGAAACTAGTATTTTTGATGGATATTTGAGCATCGGCCCAATAAATAGAATTGTACCGAATTTTTTAGATTGGTTTCAAACAATTTTTGTAGATGATCGGCTCCATGCAGTCAAGAAGAAGAAGAAGAAGAACAATTCAAGAAACCACGAGGATCACAAGGATGGCAAAGGACGAATCGGTTTAATATCATCATGTATAGGTGGTCGGCAAGATCTTTAGGTGGTGGATGGAAGATTTAATTTTCAGTGAAGTTTGATAAATTTCTTAGTCATGACATGGTGACGAATTTCATGCAAGCTCGGAGGGACACCACCAGCGCTGCGCTCACATGGTTCTTTTGGTTTCTGTCAAAGAATAGGCTGGTGGAAATCAAGATCCTTGAGGGATTGAAGTCGCCACCAAAAGAGAGGTCAACTTTAGATATTATGAGCATCCTTTTTTTAGGTTCCAAAGTTGGCGCAGCCTTGTGTGAATCCTTGAGATCTATATCCACCGGTTCCATTCGAGCACAAGGAATGATTGCTTAGGATTTAAGCCCGAGAGATGGATTTCAGAGACGGAGAGATTTGAGGCATGAGCCATCTTACAAGTTTCTATCATTCAATTCCGGGCCTAGAACTTGTTTGGGGAAGGACATAGATAAAAGCGTTGGTGGCTGCCACGGTATATGGATAACTTATAGGCTCATTTGGTTCACGAGAAGCATTTTTCTTCTTAGGAATATGATTCCTAGGATGCATATTCCGAGGAAAAGGATGCCTGAGAGGGCTCGTTTGGTTCGCGGGAAAAGGAGGGAAGGTGTGGTTAACAGAAAAGTAATGACACGCCTCTTGTTTTATTGGAGTTTTCAAAGAAGAGAGACGGAAAAGTTGTATTTACATGGGAATATGATTCCCACATTTCATGAAAAAGTCTTTTCCATGAGAAGCATGGGAAGGTTATTTTTCCATGAGCCGGAAATCATTCCATTTTTATTTTTTCCCAAAAAGGCCCTTGAGCATTAAAGAGGCATTAAAGACCTAATTTTTATTAAGGATATAATAGAAATTACATATAACTTTTTTAGAAAAGTGGATGGCCAACCAAACATAAGCTCTCTGCAAATCTGTCACTTTTCCCTGGTTAACCAAACATGCCAAAAGCACTTTTCCAGGCATCCTCTTTCTAGGAATCTGTTTTCCAAAAATCATATTTATAGGAGAAAAAATGCTTCCTGCGAACCAAATGCCTCTTTAATGCTGAATGGCATTTTTGAGAAAAAATAAAAATAGAGTGATTCTCGGCTCATGGGAAAGTAACTTTCCCATGGTTCTCATTGGAAAGACTTTTTCATAAAATGTGGGAATCATATTCCCATGGGAATATGAGTACTTTTTCGTCTCTTTTCTTTGAAAACTCCAACCAAACAAGAGGCATCTCATTATTTTTCGTTGACCATACTTTTTTCTCTTCTTTTCTCACGAACCAAACAAGCCCTATATGTTCATGTGGTTGAAGGCTATGTGATTGAATGCAAAAGATGATGGTGTGGTCTTTCAGGCTAAGCATATGCTCAGAGAGACTAACAAAACCGCGGAATAAGTGACTTCTTATATCGCCAATTACTCTGAAGGTACCCTATGGATCGGAGAGAGGGAGCTGCCTAGAGCACTCCGAGACTTGTTGTTTTCTGATTTTATTGGATATATTCGTATTCGAACCATATGAATAATCAATTTTAGGAAAAAAAAGAGGGCTCTTGGTAAGGATTAGGAAGAGAGCTAGCACTTGATACAAATGTGATGCTGAAAATAATGTAGACTCATACGTTATATGGTTAGGATAGCAAATCTCTCTCTTTAGCTTTAATTAGTCCTATACTGTCCAAGAAAAAGCTTTAGTTACTCTCTTTTAAATTGCAAAATTTTATAGCCTCTCTGAGGTATTGCATGTGAGGGGAAGAGGATGGTACCATCTTCACTAGTACTGAAAGATTCTCTTTACCAAGGTTGGCACAAGATGATCTCAGGTATGCTCTGGGAAGCCTTACGTTATAGAGCGTGGAGCATGAGGCATTAGGTGAGGTGACAAGCATAAAATGTTTAATTTAAAGCAGAGGGAGGGGAGGTAATCTGACTGTCGTTGTTCTCAGGGGAAAAAGCCGTTGTCACGTTACTTATAAGTGCAATCAAAACATTTTTGTGCATCTATCTCGTATTTTACATAAAAGTCAGCCCTGGGCAGCACCCGTTGAGCAGTTCAAGTGCATGTAGTATTGGAATTTGGAGGTTTAGGCCCTGTTTGGAGGAGCTGTTGGCAGTAGAGCTGTTGGAAGTAGAGCTGTCGGAAGTAGAGCTGTTATAAAATGCTGTTTGCTGTTTGGTAACTACATTCGTAAAGTGTTGTGGTACTTTGTTTTGTGTTTGATAAACAAACTGAGAAAGTACTTTTGTATGGCAAAATTACCATAAAGGACATTGCATAGTATTATACAACTAAACATAATAAAATATAACATATATTAGTATATAAATATACGATATAGTATAATATTATTGTAATATAAAATAATATTATTATAATATAGCATAATAGTAATATAATTATTAGAGTAAATTAATATTTGGTAATATAACATAATATTAAATTATTTAACATAACATATTAATGTATTATGATATAATGTAATATATATTATATTTATAGTATAATACAATAATAAAGGTATAAAATATTATAATTATTAGTATAAATTAATTTTTATAATCTAACATAATATTAAATTATTTAAAATAACATATTAATATATTATAATGTAATGTAATATAATATAATATTTATAGTATAATATAATAATAAAGGTATAAAATATTATAATTATTAGTGTAAATAATTAATAATGTTGAAATATATTTATTTATTATCTTATTTATTCATTTATTCATTCATTCCTTCATTTATATAAATATTTATTTATTTATTTTTTTCTTTTTTTATTTTTTAAATTTTCTTTTCTTCTCTTTTTTCTTTCTTTTTCTTCTTTTTTTCCTTTTCTTTTTCTTTTCTTTTTTCTTCTCTTCTTCTCCTTCCTTCCTCTCCCCCGTTCTTCTTTCTTCTCCTCCCACGCGGCCGGCGGCACCGGAAGGGGGCCAGGCCGCCGCGGGAGGGGGCCGGGCCGCGGCCGACGGCGCCCGCGGGAGGGGGCCGGGCCGCGGCCGACGGCGCCCGCGGGAGGGGGCCGGGCCGCGGCCGACGGCGCCCGCGGGAGGGGGCCGGGCCGCGGCCGACGGCGCCCGCAGCAGTCTCGGCGGCCGCGGCTGGCCCCGTGGGAAGTGCCCTCCTCCCGTGAGGCCGTCAGCGTCGGGCGGGCCGTGGCGGATGCGGGAGGGGGGCGGGTCGTGACCGCCGGCGGCCGCAGGAACCCCCTTCTTCTTCCTATTCTTCGGCCCCTCCCACCGTGGGACCTCCTTCTTCTTCGGCCCCTTCTTCTTCCTGTTCTTTGGCACCGCCCCTTTCCGTGACGGGTCGTCGCCGGCGGCGGCCGCGGGAAGGAGAAGACGACCTGTCTTCCTCTTCTTCGGCACCTCCCCACCATGGGGGCAGGGGAGAGGGAGGGGGTGCGACGGCGGGGCAGAGGGAGAGGGTGCGGCGGCGGGGGAGAGGGAGTGGGGTTGGGTGGGAGAGGAAGAGACGGTGAGAGAAAGGTTTTTGGGAGGATTTTTTTTTAAATGGGGGTATTTTGGTCAAAAATACAGCTTTCCGAAAAAGCTGAAAACAACATTTTTGAAAAGCTCCAAATTGGAGCTTCCCCCCAAAAGCTGTTTTCAGCTTCCTGCAAAAGCTGAAACAGTTTTTCGAAAAATTTACCAAACACTCTTTTTTAGCTAAAAGTATTTTTGGAGGGCCAGAAAGTGCTTTTTGGCCCTCCAAAAGCTCCCCCAAATAGGGCCTTATTCTATAAGCTGAATGGTGTTTCACTGATGTTTTTTTCAAACGTATATCTGTATATAAAGAAGATGAATGTACATTACTTACCATATTTGGCTGACCAAAATATTTGGATTTTTGGAGAGCAGTCCTACACCAAAGTTCGTTATGAAGAAGGCCTGAGTGCATGCTATAAAGATCACCCATGAAGGTCCATCGGACAAGCCGTTAACAGCTCAGAACACCTGAGATTCTACCTCTGCTCTTGTAGCGCCTCGAATGGTGTACATCACCTGTGAGCCTCCACTTCCGAGTTTTCTCAAGGTCAACTTCGATAGATGTATTTTGGATGGTGGTAGAAGGGTGGAGCGGGTTTTGTGATCGGAAGCCCAGACTCTAAAATGGTGGTAGCTGGTGGGTGCCTAATCTTCAATATTTCTGTCCTTGGGGCAGAGTTGAGGGCAGTTTGGGCTGATCTGTATCATGCTCGGCATGTACTGCTGGCCAACGCAATCTTGCTCAAAGTTGACTCGGCTAATATGATCGGCTGGATCCAGAGGTGTACTAGTGATATATATGGCTATCATTCTTTGCTCCGGAACATCTGGGACATGGCAAGTGGAGATATTGCCTTTTGAGCCAAACCCAACTATAGAGAGACTAAAGGAGATGCCAACTGGATAGCTAATTATTTTAGAAGAGTTTTTTGAATGGGTGAGGGAGAGCATTGCAGCTAGTCAGAGTACGCCACGTATCCCAATTGTATAAGTTTCCTACAGCTAGAGTTGTATGGTATTTACGCTCGAGAGCTAGCTCCGTTTCTTCTGGGAGTTCAGGTTTAGGGCTTTGGGCGTCTTCGATGTGGCGAGGCGCAAGACTCGCGTGGAGGAGCTCCGCTGTGCGCCGGTTCTCCTCCAACGTCCGCCGGCTCCCGGAGGACGAGGGGGACTGGTCCTACTCCTCTGAGTGGTGGGGGACGTCCTCCGATGGCCGGACCGTCTTCCGATCGACGTCTGATTACGGAAATGGCGTCGTCTCCGTCGTCTCCTACCCTTGTTCAAGACCGGTGACCCCTCTACTCCTCTCCTTCCTTTATTTATTTTTTGTTATCTTTTTCTTTTAATTGAACCATCCAATGCGGTAAGAAAGCCCACAAGCTCATGAAAAACCCAGCAGTTAAGAGCACTTTAGTTGTTGAGTTGGTGCCCGTATTGGGATCTTTAGTAAAATATGAGAACTTTGAAAGTGAATCGTGTTTGTACTGAGGTTATTTTTTTTTTTTTAGGATTTATATATAGTTTTTGGCTTGCTGTTTGAAATTTATGTTGATATAGGATATATTGATACTTTTTGTTTAGGAAAATAACATCTTGATCTGTCCGAGTTGAATAAAATACCCCGTAAGTTTAAAAATTGGGACCATGAATCGATAAATTAATGTTGTAGCAACAGATACTAGAGCTCTCAGGTCTTGACCCTGGAATGGTAGAACTCCACAGTAGGAGTTTTACAGGTTAAATCGAAGTTGATGACAAGCAGATAAATAAAACCACTGAGTTGCAAATGTTTTAGATGAAGTCCTTAGCCATCATTACAGAAAAGAAACTCTCACACGTAGTCCGAAGAGTGGAGAACCAGATCATGGCTTTACATCGCATGCATGATGTTTCTTGAGCAATTATGCCACAGGAATAAATGAATGTGATACATTCTGATGCTAGCTTAGTGATGCAACCTACTTTCTTAAGGTACTCATGACCTCTGTCGTGAATGAAAGTGACAATAATAGTACATTTTTGAATTGCTCAATTCAAGTTTCCTTATTTTGTTGAAGAGGATCCTGTGAGGTGAGCTTTTAGGTACCAATTGCTTCCTTGATTATAAAGAGCAAAATACTTTAGTGGTACCAATTTCTGTGGAGAACTCATTGGACGGCGTGAGGTAGCATTTTGAGGCTCCTTGTGTTCAAACAATGTTTGTATTGGAAGTACATGGCAGAACTGACATAACCCTGTCTGTTCAAATAGCAAGTTTCATTACAAGCAACTGTCAAATGCAGTGTGGGTTGACAAAAGGATTTTCATTATTTCACCTGTGGCTTTAAGGAGGATCTAGCATGATCAGTTGATAGCGTGACAAGCAATAAAAAGGATGAATGTAGTAAAATTTTCTTCTTTTTTTTAAAATAAAGAAAAGATTTTAGGGGCTTCTTATCATCTGATGCACAGGAAATCTCTGGATATGCCTAATTATCTTGCCATACTAAACGAGTTTTACAAAACAAACATCAGAAGTAGATATAAACAATTTATAGTTTATTTCAATTTTACCACTTAGGCCTTTGGGATTGGTCTTTCGATTGCAACCCTTGCTTATATCGCTATTAGCTGGTATTTGTTCTCAACTTCATTCTTCTGTTGCCATGCCCGACAGGCTTTATTTTGCCGTTCATGAATAGTATCTTTATCTGACCAACATTCTAAATGGTGTTTAAAACAATTAATAATAATCGTAATGAAGAAAAGAATTGATAGAGCTGGACTCAAAAAATTAAGTTTATCGATTTTAGGGTCTCACATTTCTCAATCATGTTAGCACTCTTTTTTTGCATTAGGAATATAAAATAAGGCCAAGGAATACTGAAATAACAGGTTTGAGTAGAAGGTTTTTAAGTTGCACATTTTGTGTTGGAAGTGTTTACATGATCAAGATAGCTCAAGTGATAAGTTTACAAGACTAATGCTTCTTATTGTGCATTATTCTAAGCCCATCTACTTATAGTGCTTTTCTTTCCTTATATGTGTACCTTTTCAGGCTCCAATGCAATGGCCAACAATAGAGAGATGGCTCGAGCAAAGATATGCAAAGATTCATCCAGAATTTGAACATGATGGGAAGTTTAGGATACTTGGTTATGAATGGCGTGTGCTTAGCTTTAATGGCAACACTCGCCAAAGCACAGCTAAAACTATGGTCATTTACAGAAAATCAGACCCTGCATCATTGTATTTGATGCAGCAGCCACATTGTCTGGCTGTACCATGTAAGCTCCTTCACTTGATTTCAAATGTAATCTTTATTGTAATTTATCAAAACAACATACATTTCCTTGCCCATTCTTAAAGGTTTCTCTTTGTATGTTAGATACTTGCAGATTTGATCTGCTTTGTTGCAAAAATAATCATGCTACATGTATATGCTATTAGTAATATGCTTTCATCATGATGAGATTTTACATTATACAGTAGGATTGTTGCACTACATACCTGCTGCATGATTATGGTTATTGTTAATCTTCTTTCCTCATGAGCGTAATTAAGAGTCAATTTTGGGTACCTTCTATGGTAGAACTTAATCCTGGCTGAACTTGATTATGTGGTCATATGTTTTTAGAATTTGGTAGTGTTTGTTATATGTTATAAAATTATGGAATCTCCTTTTATCCTGTAACAAGAACCTTATTCTGTTTCCAGTAAATGAAGGTGCTTACTACTCAGTAACTGGAGTCCAGCAAGATGGAATCATTCAAGTAAAAGGAAATTGCAGTTTGGTCAATAGCTAATTTGGCCATAATTTAGGTTGCAGAATTTTGATTGAAGATAACAATTATAATAATTGAACCAAGGTTGGAAAACCCAGCGAGCCAACTCACGACTCGGCTGAGTCGAGTCAAAAACTAAGGCTACCAAGACAAGAGCCAAGATCACGTGATTGGTATTAATAAATAAATGAAAGTAGAGTGTTTCGTGACTTGGTTGAATCGGCGAGTCAAAAAAATCGATTGAGTCATGTTCTTATATTTGTTTTCGGCAAGACTTTAACTTGGTCGAGTTAGAATGAGTCGTTGCTAAGCTAGGGGATGACAGCAATGCCAATGACGAATAAGATCAAGGAGACATGGTTGTGGGAATTGAGGGTCAAGAATGTGATGGGAAAACATGATCGTATTTCTTTGCCAACAATGACTAGAGATGATTGTGATTTTTTTTTTCTGTCTGAAAGACTAGTTTAATCGCAAGTGATAAGAAAGAAGATGATGTTTTCCTTTTTGTGTTAAGTTGAAATTTGTATATTTTGTAGACTAAATGACTTGGACATGATTAATTCTGATAACTTGGAATGTTGGATGGCTATTGTTGTAATGCTATTCTCTCATTTGGTTTTGCATAGAGACACTATTGATCTATAGTATTTGTATGTTCCTCCTTGTTTAGAATATTAGAACATACTAAATTCAAATTAATTGTAGAAGTTTAGGTCAGTCAAATATTTTTTTTAGTTACTTATAGAGAAGTGTTTTTTATATGTATGTATGTATATAATATATGTATGCATGAGGTACAACTCGCCCGAGTTGCCTAGTTGACTCGTCTGAGTGAAAAATTAGTAGAGGGTGAGTCAAGTCCAAGTCATCAGTTTTCCGACCTGGAATTGAACATGCCCAATTGCATTGCAGTTATTAATGCTTCTCTGAATGATTTGTTAATGTTTGATATTATTTCCTACTTCTTTATATATTTTTGATATTCCCTTCAATCTGAAAAATGCTGTGGCAGATTTAAAAAGTATGGTATCCGCCGGCTTGATAACATTGACTTCTTCCACTTATGATCTCCCTGAGGCAGTTATTGGAAAGAGAACCATGAATATTCTGTGCATCGGTCATGGTGGTGGTAGTCTACCTTTATTCTTGGCCAGTAAAATTAAAGGTGAAGACTACCTTCCCCCTTTGTCCATAATTAATTGTCTCAATTTTATAATATCTACATGAAAAGAATTTTATCCTTTTCTTTTATGCACTTTAGTATTACGGGATCCTTTTTGCATATCTTTTAAGGATTTTGGGTTGACGTGCACATCACAAGATGAAAACTAAAATCTTCTTTATCCAATAATTTCTCGGTCTACAATAACTATCCTGTGCAAACTTCGCAGGCTCAACGTGTAGGCCATGATATCTACCGCAAGTTATTCTTTCCCAATTGCTAAATTCTACTCCTGATCACTGCTTGTTTTGTACAGGTGCTGTTGTCCACATCGTGGACATCGATCCGGTTGTTATCTCGGCCTCAATTCAGGCAATGGGTTTCCCTGCTTCTGCTGTCAAAACCGCAGATCAGATTTCGGCCGCACCACCTGCCTATGCTGACAGATTACTGTGGGATGGCATCCATGACCGGCTATTCCTCCACCGATCGGATGCTGAGGATTTTGTACTCAACAACCCTTACATATATGATTTAGTCTTTATCGATGCATACGATGGCGATGATATTTTCCCTCGCAAGTTGTGGGATTCAGATGGCCCTTTCCTCAGATCTCTTGAAAATAGGCTTCATCCTGCCCATGGGACTGTTGTGGTCAATCTGCACTCAGATTCAGAAGGCTTCGCTACTGATGCAAATGATTGCTCTTTTTCCGACAGCATTCTACCCATGAGCAGATATGTCTCACAAGTTTGCAGGGCTTATAAGGAGCATCTGGGTCTGGCGTTTTGTGTCCCCGTTCCGTGGCTTTGCAACGCCACTCTTGTTGCATGCAGGGGAACGGGGTTGTGCGGTGGCGAGGGGTTCTTTGTTAATAGGGATATGGTTCTAAATACCCTCATTTCTAAATCTCGTTTGGTGGAAACTGTGCTTGACCTGCCATTTCCTTGCCTGCAATATGTCAAAGGAGGGTTCGTGTTGGTTGATTGATCTGCTTGGATGCAAGATTTTTTTTGTTTACATGTTCTTGCGTTGCCAAAAGTACGTTTAGACTTGCGATTAATTAGCTCTAAAGCCTAATCAGCAGGGTCACAAATTTGGGGGGCTGTCAAATGTTTTAAATTCAGAAAAAAAAATATCGGAAAATTACTGACAACATGTTTTATTACTAAGTTGTTCAAATTTGTAATCTCTAAAATTTGCGAAGCGAGTTTTGAAAGCTCAGTGCATCATCCTGAAGGAGAACTCAGCAGAGGTGGTAGAGTGGATTCTACAGAAGAGGTTCGGGGTCTTTGACCATCTGTTTTTAGAGGACATCAAATAGTTATAGCAAGTGTGTGCTGTTTTTCAGATTGGCCATGTGTTCTGAGATACGCAGCGAATCTAAAGAAAATCTTCAGAATAATAAGCAGCAAAAAAGGCAGCTTATAATTTAGATATAGCTAGACGAAAAGTGATCTTGTGATCTTGGAAAAGTGAAATATATACTCCTACCAAAAAAAATTGAAACGCTGACAATATACATCAAATTATATGTAAATATAATAGTTAAATTGGAGAATCATGTGACGTGCAAATGGATATAAAGTTTGATGTGTTTGATTACAAAGAATTGTCTTTGATTAGCATATGATGAGAATTATGTTATGGAGGCAAGCATAGTCATTTGCAATTGTCTTGTTGCATACTAATATGACCATGCAACTGAGTCTATATTGTTTAAATACGGCTAATTAAAATGCCAATATTATGTAATTCATGGCCCATCAATAAAATAAATAAATTAAAAAAAAGACGACTAGGGCCAACATTGCAATGCCAATTCCCACGTCGATTCCTGCAATATATCTCATGACAAATGTCAAATTGAAAAGCCCAAGTGACTCGCTGGCGGTAGCTAATACACTAATACAGCTACCAACGGACTATACAGGGCAGGCATAGAGAAAAAAAAAAGAGATGACTTTTCTATTTTATTATATTTCCTCTAGTACTTATCTTAAAGAAAAAAAATTAAAAGTCATAAATAGAGTTGTCGGTCCCATGAATAAAAAAAAATCAAAAATAAAATAAAAATCGTGGTATATACTACATGGCCAAATAATATACATAAAGTGAATTAATTATTTAGCAAGCCAATATACTTATTTAGATAAATTGATACATAGTTTTTAGACTATGATGTTCACCAGTACATAATATACAGTCAAATAATACACATTTATCAAATTAGGCCCTGTTTGGGGGAGCTGTTGGAAGTAGAGCTGTTGAAAGTAGAGCTTTTATAAAAAGCTGTTTGCTGTTTGGTAACTACATTTCTAAAGTGCTATGGTGCTTTAACATTTGTTTGGTAAACAAACTGAGAAAGTATTTTTGTATGACAAAATGACTATAAAGGACATTACTAGTATTATACAATAGTATATAATAAAATATAATATATATTAATACATAAATATATGATATAGTATAATATTAATGTAATGTAATATAATATTATTATAATATAGTAATATAACATTATATACTATAGGATAATAATTTAATATAATATTAAATTATTTAACATAATATAATATAATATTTTATTATATTTATAGTATCCCCAAAGAGGGCCTAGTCATTGAGCAACCAAATACACACCCTTCAAGTAAATTAATACATAATCTCTGTCAAACCATATTTAGCAATGATACTACATGGCCGATGTTAGTTTAATTAATGTATACCTAACAATGATCCAATACATATCTTCAGGTAAATCGATTTACAGTATCAAAATATGCTTTTTACAAGTACATACTATATGAACAAGTAACACACACCAAGTAAATTAATTATCTTGCAAGCCAATATACACCTATAGGTAAATCGATACATAGTATTTAGAGCATAGTGTTCATCAATATTGATTCATAGTTTTCTAGCTCTGTCCAACAAAAAAAATTATATATATATTATTTTTTAGATTCAATGATCGCTTAGGTGCAAAGATGTTAAAAAGAAAGAAATTTGTACGAGGAGAAAGGAGTTAAGAAAGAGAAGAAAGATTTTATAGGTGTGATAAATAGCTTGATCAAAAAAAAATTAGATAGAGAGGCCGGAAAAGAAAAAAAGAATGCGAATGTTCTCTCTCCAAGGATAATCTCTTTTGGTGCATCTATTTTTTTTATATATTTTAAAATTATGGCATTGGCGGAAAAAGTCCTACTTCTCTCTAACTTTTAGATTTTTTTTTTTTGAGATGAACGTCAGAGAAAATATAAATATCCCGCTCTATATAATATTCAATAGTGTCCGCTGCGAGTTTTATTCACTACTAACAAGTCTATACGGGCCCTTCATTGTAAGTAAGTTACGAAGTAGACGTTACATGGCCACGAGCACGTAGCGAGCACTAACAAACAGCCCACGACTCCGGCGAGCCACCCCGGTGGCGTCCGCCTATGCCTGTGGCGACGGCCCCGGCGGCGGCGGACCCCGCACGCGTCCACGCCCACCTCATCAAGTTGGCCTCCGTCGACCGCGCCCTCTACAACCAGCTCATCACCCTCTACTCCCGCTCCCCGGTCACCCTCACCGACGCCCTCCGCCTCTTCCGCCGCCTCCCCTTCCCCCCGACCCATGTCTCATGGACAGCCGCCGTTTCCGCCCTCTCCGCCGACCCCGACGCCGCCCTCCGCCTCTTCCTCTCCATGCTCCGTGGCCCCTCCCGCCCCACCCAGGCCACCCTCTCCGCTCTCCTGAAATCCCTCTCCCTCTCATCTCCTCCGCTCCTCTCCGCTGCCCTCCAGCTCCACTCCCTCTCCCTTAAGCTCGCCCTCTCCCGCCTACCCTTCGCCGGCACCGCCCTCGTCGCTTTCTACTCCAAGGCCCGCCGCCCCTACGACGCACTCAAGGCGTTCGACGACCTCCCTTACAAGGATGAGGTTTGCTACGCCGCCGCCATCGTCGGCATGGCTCAGAACCACCGACCCAACTGCGCCCTCTCCCTCTTCGCCGCCATGAGGGCCGCCGGCGTCGCCTCCACCGTCTATAGCGTCTCCGGAGCCCTACGGTCGGCGGCCCACCTCGCCACCCTCGAGCAGTCCCGGGTAGTCCACGCCCACGCTGTCGTCGCCGGGCTCGAGCCCGATCTCGTGGTCTCGACTGCCCTTGTCGATGCCTACGGAAAGTCCGGCCTCGTCTCTGACGCACGGATGGTGTTCGACGCTCTGCTACCGGACGCCAACCTCGTCACCTGGAATGCTATGCTTTCGGCCTATGCGCAGCAGGGGGACTCGGAGTCAGCAGTCAAGCTGTTCGATGAAATGCTTGAAAGGAAGATCGCGCCTGATGATTTCTCCTTTCTTGCCGTCCTCACGGCATGTAGCAATGCTGGTTTCGTTGGTGAGGCAGAGCGGTGGATTGATTTGATGGGATCAAGTTTTGGAGTGGCGCCAAGCCTGGAGCATTACAATTGCTTGGTTGGTGCGATGGCCAGAGTGGGGCGTTTAGAGGATGCCGAATGCCTCGTGCTCACGATGCCATTCGAGCCTGATGCGGCTGTGTGGCGGACGCTGTTATCGGGTTGTGTGGTTCATCGTGCAGCTGACTTGGCAACAACTGTGGGACGGCGGCTATTAGAACTGGACCCTCAGGATGACTCAGCCTATGTTATGCTCGCCAACATATATCTGGCAGCAGGGAGAAAGGATGACATGGCCAAGGTGTGGACAGAGATGAGGGACCGGGGAGTGAAGAAGGAGGGTGGACGTAGTTGGATTGAAGTGAGAGGGGAGGTGCATGCATTCATTGCAGGGGATAGGATGCACAAACATGCGACAGATATCTATGCCAAGTTGGTGGAACTGATGGAAGAAGCAAAAACGCTAGGGTATGAAGAGGTGAATGAGAATGAGGGACTTTGGTACCATAGCGAGAGGTTGGCAGTGGCGTTTGGGGTGCTGAATGGAGCAGTGCCAGAAGGGAAGGCATTGAGGGTGGTGAAAAATTTGAGAATTTGTGGAGATTGTCATGAATTCTTTAAGTACGTGGCTAGGGTGATCCAGAGGGAGATTGTGGTGAGGGACGTAAATAGGTACCATAGGTTTCAACGTGGTTGCTGCACATGCAAGGACTATTGGTGAATTTGGCCAGCATGGTATTATGGTATGATTGAAGTGCCAATCACTATTAATAACTCATGAACGGCCATCGCGATGTGATGACTGATGAAGCTTTTGTAACTTTATTGTAGTCTGGAGCCTTGGTAAGGTGGATTTCTTCTTTTCTATCAATAATATCTGAGTTCTGTTCAATACAATAAGGACCGTACAAAGGGATAGATTGTAAGCTTCATTCCTTTTTGTCTCTTCTCAGCTTCATAGAACTGTCAACCGCTCACTGGTTTGCCTTCAGCTCTATTTCTGGGTAAGACTTTGGATGACCTCAAGGAGTTTTACCATGGGATCAATGGTAGACCATCAGTGTCTATAGGCTTTTTCCTTGATGGATATCTATAACAGTGAAAGGTCATCATCACTTTGGGTAATGAGAATGTTCATATGAGCGTATTAAAATTTCTCACTTCAGATCTTGGATTGAGTTTGAATTCCCTCTTAATTACATGTGAGCTTGTTGAGCAAGGAGCATTAGTTGTCTTATATAGCTCAGTTTGTTTTGTCCAACATTGTCGAGTTTGATGTCTCTATTCAAGCTACTACACTCCAGCTTCCAGAAAGACACCAATTGGCGCCCCTACACATGGATCTGTCTCTAGGCATTCTCTTCCGCTGTAAGGTAATTTCCTCCTGTAGAATAGTCAGTAACATACTACAGTACACTTTAAGGTTAATTGTTATGAATATCTATCTTTCTTTAGCAAAATTATGACTCATCATACTTATTTCTTGGGGAAAAAATTAGCAATAAGCCCATGTCATGTTCTAGATTATTTTGGGAAGTCCCTTATTTGTTTTGGTTTTGGGAACCTGCTACGGCCATGTTGGGAAGTGCTTGTATTTCAGTGGGATATAAAAAAGAAAAACAATTTCTCATCATTTTCAACTACTTGGAGTGGACCAATAAAGCTCAGTGTGAGTAATTTTTTATATAGGCTGGTTTATAATTTGTCAAATTATATTTGTCTATGATTTTATTAGTTATAGTTGCATAAACATGCTAGGTATTCCTTCATTTTGTTCCTAAGAAAGCTCAGACATTGTTGGATCTCAGTGCATTAAGTGCCACTTGATAAGAGTTCACAGTTTCTGTAATTATGAAATGATTCATCAGTTTTTACCTACGGTTCCAATTTTGCTGACTTAAATAGAGCACTCTCTGTAACTAAAATGAATAGGAAGAACTTATATGACCTCTGCACATCATTCTCTTGCAGAAAGTTCTTCCATTTCATATTACTTTCCATGTCAGTTGGGATCATTTGCGTACACAGTTATATGTAAGCTTTGGAAATTATTAATTTTTGTCTGAAATGTACAATTCTATTCCTATGTTTTGTGGGATATACGACTCTTGAGCATTATATCAGCTAAAATGAATCTTTTCTGAACTATCACATCTATGATACTTTGTGCTGAGTAGCAGCAGGAATTTGATAAGAATTTTATGTTTCAGGAGTATTCTGTCGACTGTTTCAGTCTTTCAGAACTTACTAGCCACAAATAGTGTTATTCTACAACATCAGCATTATCTTTTACTGATCTCGCATCCCTTAAATTTTGATTCATCTACAATCTGTACTCATCTGCAGAAAGCTGTCAAGTCATGGAGATATCATTCTACACACCTGCTTATTGCTGCTGTTTCAAGTCACATTCAACAACTGTAGTTGGAAAATAGAGACATCATCAGTATTCTGTACTAAGCTTGTTTTAACATATTCTTATTATGGTTGAACACAGAATCATTTTTCTTATACGCAGATGTGCGTCACTCCAATTACAATGCTCCACGCGCAAAATATTTTGTGGTTAATAGTGTCTTTACTTGGTGATATTATATTCTGCAACCATTTACCGCATGAATCTTATAGCTCCTCGACAGTTTGTCTGGTGGAGCTGCAGGATGGTCAGAAATATGCTAATTAAATGTTGTCAGCTATCAGCTGGCCAGTTCATATTAATCTGCCTTTGAGTTCTTTGCTTATTTGATGAATCATTTGTGATCTAATCTCAGTATGAAACTAGTATTCTTGCTTCTACTATCTATCCATAGATCGTTAGTTTTTTGAGTTCATTATCACCCAGTTCTGATTGTAGAACAAATGGTCGGTGTCCTTTATATTTGTCGGTATCTCCTAGTATTCCCAACAGACATTAGACACAAGCTTGCCGTGCAAAAAGCTTCATTTAACATACATTGGAGCAAATGGGAAATGGAAGGAATATTTGCTAGAGAAGGTGATGTGGTTTTTGTACTGCATGGCAAATGCCAGTGTATTTTAAAGGGATCTGGTTCTTGGAACTGAAATCTTGCAAAAAAAATGGCTTGAAGTGATGCTTGTCATCCTTTCGTGCTCCAGAAGGAAGTTATCCATGACACCTCTGAATTGCATTTTGCATGTCAAAAGGATATTCTGAGAATAATGGCACGTCCGTAGCAGAATCTAATATTTTGGAGGAGAACAGGAATTAGAGGGGATAGATCGGTTAAGCTGTTAGCTGTCAGATTTTCAAGATACTGCAAATCGTTCTTTAAAAAGGCAAAAAATTTGGCCATCTGAAGGAGAATTTCGACACACTCCTCAAGACTGATTGCTGTAGAGGGCGAAGTTTGATTGGATTGACAGCCATCGGAGCAGAGCTCAAGACATCATCGAAAAGTATTCCCTAGGCAGACATCATCGAAAAGTATTCCCTAGGCGAGACTGGTGCTGGGGGCAAAAAGCATCTTGCTGGAGGGAGATTCAGTCACAGTGATCGATTGGATCCGAATTGGAGGGGCGAGGGGCGGGCCGGGGGCGAGGCGATGGGTTGGTGATATGCAGTACATGCATATCGTGAGGCGAAAAGGGCTACGGACTAGATCGCCTCTTTTTCTGCTCAACATTCCGGCGAGGTTCTTTGGACGCAGCAGGAGGTCTTTCCTCTGCTTTGTCATTTCTTGTTTCTTGATTCTGTTGGTTGTACTCATGCTAGAATAATGTAATCAGCCGTTGTACCAAAAAAAAAAAAGAAGAAAGAAAAGAAAAGAAAGAAAGAAAGAGATTGGATTCTGGCATCTCGAATGGGATTGTGTCCTACTTTCAACTCAGTGATCCAACAAAAACCATTCTAACCGGTGATTTATATTGGGCAAGACTAGGTTGACAATATAAAATTGGTCCACAATGTCGCTGGCTTGCAATCCCAAATCGTGAATCCCAAATCAAAATTCTCATGTTGTTATTCTTTTTCTTGGTTGCAGCAAGGGAAGATAAATTACTTCACCTGGATTTGTGGGTGATTGCGGCCTCAAGTTCCTTTGAGGTTGATTTGGGCCAGCACTTTCAAGCCTACGTCCGGCCCAACATGGATCCCTAATTTCACTATCCATTTGCCTTTCCATGTCCGGGATATCCCACGGATACCATATCCAGAGGCCTTCGCCCTTCAAGGGTTTTTAATACGCGCCGCCCACCCTACGATCGCCGTCTCGCCGAGCCGCTTCCCCTCCTCATAGTCTCTCTCTCCCCCTTCTCTTGTCCCAGCCAACGATGTCTTCTTCCCAGGGCCGAAGGGGGTCTCTCCCAGGGACGAGCCGCGACGGCGAGGGGGGTGTCCTCTCCAGGGTCACGAGCTCCATCTCGCAGTCCCCCGTCGTGTACCGCGGGAAGCGCGCCGCCTCCGAGGCCGCCACCGTCACCAAGAAGCTCCTCTGGAGCACTGGCCGCGCCGCCTGGATCGCCGGCACCACCTTCCTGGTTCTTGTGGTCCCCCTGATCATCGAGATGGACCGGGAGCAGCAGATGAACGAGCTCGAGCTGCAGCAGGCCAGCCTCCTCGGCACCTCCTCGCCCTCCATGGCCGCCCCCGCCCCTCCCAAGTGATCGTCGTTCAGGTCAGCAAGGCTCTTCCCATCTAGGGTTCCGCTATGACCAGGATTCGTGATCTTGTGAGAAGCTGCAGTGATGGGGTTTAGGTCTTTAGTATTTGGTCTGGATTTATAAAGCTTTTGCCTTTTTGAATTTGCTATAGCCTATTGTTGAATTCTTATCTCTCTATCGAGTTTCTTGTTCTGATGTGATACTTGTGAAATTTCAACAACTGATTTGTTCGCTCCATCTGTGGAATTAGTTCTGTTCTGTTTATTTTTGGTGATTACGTCGTCGTATGGAATATTTGCGAGGTGATGTTTTTCTTTCGATTCTTGGTTGTATCCTTGAATCCATGTCTGGGATGCTTATCTTGCATCAGTCAAGAACTTGGTTCTTTTATGTTCTTTGAAACCCTAGAACTCATGAAAACTGCTTCATCCAGTTTTAGCAACAAAAGAAGAAAAGAAAAAGGATGAAAAAACAGAGTAGTTCAGTAAATAGTGAAAATTGCTAATTGTTTTAGCCTGGAATTAGTAATGACTCTGATTCTGAATACTGGCACTGAAGGTTATGAGTCAAGATTTTATGATGTAAGATTTTCATTTTTAATAGGAAGAGTTTCACAGTCTCCACTCAACAAATCTGGTAAGTCGATCTTCTGGTTATTGAACATTCTCCCCAAGAGCAGGGTTCGCATCGCTTAATATTTGAAAAATCTCATCAATACAGAGGAGGGGAAGGGAAAACAATTGACATGGCATACCCTCTGTTGGACTTATTCACTAGGTTATCCTATAGTAGGATAAAAAGGGCATCATTGAAAGCTATGGATTTCAATGCACATAGGTTTTGATTTAGGAACATCATTGGATCAGACATGTTGTGAATCTTATTCATGGCACAACACAATAGGTTATTAGCCCTATTAACTGTCTAACTGACAAATTTGTACACAAGGAAGCTTGAGTGAACATTCTTTAAAAAGAGTAGATAAATTTGGCAAATTTAGTAAATACTTGATCGTTTTTCACCCACACAACGCACATCAGATAATTTAAGCTTAATTAGCTGACTGTATGGTGTTTGGACTTTTACATATTTAGGGAGGAGTCTTTGACAAGGATCTAGCGTGAGGAGTCAGGCTTATTCGAGGCACACCCTCATGAGGAAAGATACCTATGTTTACATTATGATGGCATGATGGACATGCTATTCTAATAGGCTTCTTCAGAAGCTTGTGATGCTTTCTTCCGCCTCATGCAGCAAGATGTCCCTGATCAGATTCATTTTCTAATTTCATCTTGAATAAATTTGGAGTCATTTTTTTGTCTTTACAATTTTCTTTTTAAGCTTCCCATCAATCTTTCTACTAAGCATATAGTTTTCATTTGTATGGGATAAAGAAAGAAGATGATCTGCCCTCATTTTCTTGGAACAACTTTGAACTGACTATAATCTGATTGAAAGAGAATGATGTTATAGGCTAGTTTGTTACGTTACATTATAATTTTGGGAGCTGATATTTTTTGACATTCAAAATGATTTATTTTGAATGTTCTAAATTATAATTAATTTCTAGGTGAATCATGGTAGAGCCACGTTAAGAACAATAGTTACCATAGACTTTGATGTTATCCACAAGTTTCATCTTCTGCAAGCTTACAACGTTGAACTGACTATAATCTGGTTGAAAGAGAATGATGTTATAGGCTAGTTTGTTACGTTACATTATAATTTTGGGAGCTGATATTTTTTGACATTCAAAATGATTTATTTTGAATGTTCTAAATTATAATTAATTTCTAGGTGAATCATGGTAGAACCATGTTAAGAACAATAGTTAACATAGACTTTGATGTTATCCACAAGTTTCATCTTCTGTAAGCTTAAACAAACATATATCTATGCTTCCATAAGCTGAAACAATTTGATTGTGTGGAAAGGCTCAAGATAATTTGGTGAGCTATACTCTGCCAATATTTGATATATGTGCGGTGTAGTTGGTCAGTCTTGCAAGTTGACCTGTAAGCATGCAAATGCTTCCTAGCTAGTAAAAACTTTTATTTCATACAGGGGTGTGGGAGTTGAGATTTGTTGATCTAATATACCGATCAATAAAGTTCGTTGTTCATTTATTGATGATAAAGAGGAGATGAGCTCACAAGGATGCCTTCCCTTGAATCTAAAGTTATTACACCAAAACTATATACATCACATTTGTTTTTTTTTTTCCTTTATCGTGTAAGAAAGCTCTGTAGGAAAGGGAGGAAAGAGAAACATGATTTCACACGCATGCACACAGATATGTGTGTCCGTGAACAATACTTATATTGCAAATGGTCTTCTTCAAGTTCTGTTTTTCTTCATGCTAATTTTTCATGATAGTTTTGGGAGTTTTTTCAAATTTTTTTTTTTAAATTTTCAATCTCTCCATTTTGTAGGTCTTTTTTAGCTCATGCATATGTAACAGATAGTTAAGCTAGTCAAAGTATATCAGATATTGCCTTCATAATGCATGGTAAGCTAAATAAGTGCCAAACAAAGGTTTAAAATCCCTCCAACTATTCTTCTTACATTGATTTTCTTCATATAAAGAACGAACAAATTCTACCCTTAGCAGCGTGACATATCCATATCTGCCTGCATTTGTGGTCCAATTTGATAAATGAAGTTTTTCAATTCTCACAGTTCCAAAGTTTGAGATATATGCTTTGAACTCCAAATCTAACAAAATATTGTTGCTTGATATGTCTTGCTGTACAATATAGGGCATGCACAGCATCTATGATAATATTAATCTTTTAATACCAATTCAATTCCGGAGCTCTTTGCTTATTGTGTAGAATTTTAGCTAAACTTCCCCTCTCTGTGTGCTTAGTTGCAAGAAATGTACATTGACCATTAATGCAAAATCCATATCATTTCTCAATGCTGCGGTGTCTAACTTCAGTTACGCTGGAATTTTGTTTCTGAAACTTCTCTCATTGGCTAGTCATTCTGCTAGGTGAAGTCTTTTCAGAGCTGCTACCTTTCTGTTAGGAAACATGACTCTGTAGACATGACCATATCCCCACTTTTCCAATGCAATTTTTTCATCAAAAAATTTTAAGTGCATTCATGATGTAATTGTGTGCAGATCTTCCATCAAAATTGGGTAATGAAATTAGAGTTCCTGTAGTGACTTCATTTTCCTTTCTCTTATTAGATTTTTCTCTCCGGTAACGAACAACAATAACAAATATAACTGATTTGAGGTGCCAACAACAAGTATGAATATCAAGAGTATGATGTGATCTTTTATTAAATCATGCCCTCATGTCAAACTACAAGGGGACAAACCTGATAATTCTCAGCACAGGCTCTCTATTGTTGGTACACCAATCTACTGAAGCATTGTGAAATAATTTGCCCTTAGGAATTGGTCCTTCTAGATTAGTGCATAATACAATAAGGTGTTCTTACGTCACCAATTTTGCAAATTGTTGTGGTATCTCTTCAGTCAGAAAGTTATGGCTAAGATCTAGCAAAACCCGTAGGTCTGCTAGATTAACAATCTCAAGTGGGAGGCTTTTGTTCAACTCATTCTTGCTTAGCTTGAAGAGTTATAGTCTCGAGCAGTAAGCTAACTGCTGTGGTATTGGTCCACTCAAGTAGTTTTCAGAAAGATCAGGGGACTCTAGGTCGTATGGTTTCCCAAGTTCTAAGGAAATCATCCTAGAGAGTTGATCATAATTCAAGCCAAATAAATAAGTCAAGTCACCCAACTTCATTATTATCTTACCTACTAGCACATTTGAAGAGAGGTTTTATCTTCTACCAATATAGTTTAAATGTGTGTATGTGCCAAAGTCAGCTGATATATTCTCTTCGAACTGATTTCTCTCAACATGGACCCTGATGAAACTTTGTATAATTTTTCAAACTCTTTGGAGTGGGACCTTAAAATGATTTGTTGATTAAGTTGTAAACTAATTCTTGTGCTACTAAGTTTGTAAGATTTATTAATTCCTCAAACGGGTTACCAAGCAGTTGATTGTAAAAAATTCGAAGATCAATTAGGTTCCTTTAGTTACCAAAAGATGGAATCGTTGTGCCAGAGATTCGATTGTTGTATATTGCTAGTTCAAATAATCTTCCTAGGTTTCCTATTTTGTGAGGGATAAAGCCAGGGAAAAAAATATAGGAGATTTCTAATCTCACTAGACTTCCAACTTCTCAGGGGATGATTCCAGCGATACTTCTCAAGTAAATTTAGAAAATTTTAACAAAAGTCAAGTTTCCTAAACTAGAAGGAAGGAACCACTTAGAACTTGCCATTTTTTTCCCCAGTTGGTAAGGCTTACCAGATCCTGTAGACTGTTTGCCAACATACTAGGTATGAAGCTTGGTCAGGTTTCCTAAGCTAGTTGGAATAGAACCTGTTAAGAGATTACTTGAGATCTCTATGTTGGTTACGTTCATTAAATTTCCTGTTTAACGTGGGATGTTGCCACAGACTTGATTGTTCATGAGGTGCAAGGTATCGTGCTTAGTCAAATTTCCTAGAGGGGATGGAACCTATCAGAATATTATCTGATTTTTCTGAACAGACCAGGTCTACTAGGTTTCCTGTTTCTTGGGGGATAATGCCATGAAATTGATTATCATTGAGATGCAAGCTGTAGGGCTTGGTCAAGTTTCCTAGATTGGAAGGGCAGGCTCCTTCTAATAAATTGTGATATATGTAGCTTACTTAGGTTTAGTAGACAGCCTAACCTTTGAGGATGGTGCCAGAGAGGTGATTGTTATTAAGCTACAGAGTGTCAAGCTTAGTCAGGTTTGCAAGGTTTGCTAAACTAGGGATGGGACCTATTAGGTGATTATATGAGATTTCTAAACTAGCTAGGCCGACTAGGTTGCCTATTTCATGAGTCATGGAGCGAGAGAGAGTAGTGTTATGGACATACAAGGTGTCAAGCTTTGTAAGATTTCCAATGCTGGGAAGACGGAACCTGTTATCTGATTTGTAGAGATGTCAAGAACAACTAGAGTCACTAGGTTTCCAATTTCACCAGTGATTTGATTCCTGAAAAGATATTGGATGTGGAGATTTGTCGCAAATAGGATTTCTGAAGGAATTCTTCCAGATATTTTGTTGATAGAGACAAAGGTGAACAAGTTTGGTCCAATTGGCAAAGAAAGATGGTGATATCTCTCCTGTTAATTCATTGTAGAAAAAGTGGATTTTGGTGTTGTAGGAGAGTTTGGCCAAAGAAAGTGGCAGATGGCCAGAGAAACAATTCTGAGATAGGTCAAGGGAGGTGAGAGCAGAAAGGGTGCTAATGGAAGGTGGAATGGATCGGAAGAGGGAACTGCATGGAGGCGTGAGGTGTGGAAGCGCAGAGAAATCAAGTGTGTGGAGCCTACCCACTATCCCTTTAAAGGTAAACCTATCTCCTTTACTCTCCCATTCTTGTTGCATGTGATTCCCAGCCATCTGCATGAGCTGCTGCTGCTGTTTTTCCTGCTAGTGAGGATGAACTTCTAGGAAGCGAGGGCTTGCTGGTTCTGTAAGCTGGCTTTCCCCCAAAGGAGAGATTGAGCTTTGGGTGATTCCTGCTGACTTCTTTTCTTAACAGCAGTGGTTGCAGCAAGAGTAATGGACAGGAGTAGCAGCAGCCAGAACCAGGCAACAGAAAGATATGGGAAAGAGGATTCCATATCTCTGCTAATGGGAACTGAAGTACTAGATGATATGGCATGGTGGTATGGGGATTTGAAGGCCTTCTATAGCCCAATTTTTGAGTGCTGTAGCTCTTATACCTGTTATCTGGGGTCCGAGAACCAAAATCAAGTTTTACACGATCGGAGGGAGGCAGTATTATCTTGTTCTGGCTTAATCATGTGGAAGTTGGATGTTGCACATAAACTGATATGAATTGTTGTAGGTACCAAATGAACTTGGACTGAAAGCTGGGCCTTGACTGAAAAAATATGGACAAGAGCCCGACTGGCCTGAGTTCCCATCTTATTCTTCGCGCAGGTAAGCCCATGCTTGACAGATAAATAGCGATCTCGAAGTCGAACCCAATAGTTTATGATAGGACTTGAGGAATTTGGTTCAAGGGTGCAGGGCATGAGAAGGTGCTGTTTATAATTCCATCCAAGATGTGCCAAAGCATCACTTGTCACCAGATTCAACAAGAACGTGTCCAAATTTGATCCCCTTTTTTCCCTACTGAAACTTAATGTCCTCATGAGTCTTCCTTGCTGCCCATTTAAGGTTCTTGATTAAGCTAAGATAGTTTGAAATGATTATGACTTCTTTGCTGCCTGTTGATTGTTGAAATACGTCAGCCAAAGCTTGTTTATGGCTATCTTTTCTGCCATGACTGCAGTCATTATCGGTCTGCGATGCTCATCAATCTCCACTACTGAAATCAGCACCGCCAGTAATGATTTTCCAGTTATCAAGTTGAAGTTACTAAAGATTTCAGCTTCTTCTTTAATGCTTCTCTTTGCCACCCATCCAACCTGGCTTCAAGTTCTTTTGATGGGCCTCTTATTTTGGCATTTCCATTTGTCTTTGACCATGGATAAATATGTTCACCCATTGCTCTACTGACTGTACTATAGTTGTACTGACTCTTCCCTGTTATATAGGATATTTGCTAGTAAGAACAGTACAAAAGAACAAAGGTTTAGGGTTTGTTTAGGCTGAATGATGCCCTGCTACAATTTTGCGGTATAAGGTTTTAAATTTTTAGGCTAATCATGAGTTCTAAGGAACTAATAACTCTGTATCGGCATTTCTAAAACCATGACAAGCAGCATCAACGGATTCACTGGCTAAGTCACTGGTTGGGGTTTCTTTTATCTTTTTTTGGCCATTTTTGTGTGTGTGTGTGTGTGTGTGTGTGGATCAATAACGGGATAGAGCTATGTCCCAGTTTGGGACACACGGTGGAGCCTCTTACTGGTCTGCCACGTTATCGACTGTGCCTCCTTTGGCGAAGTCCACATGATTGATTTACGACTTTTTGATTAATTTCATGATCCTGAATGGAAGCATCGAATTGGAGTAGCTAAAGAGGCTTTTAGTTCTACCAAATAAAAAAATTCTACCAAACAAAAGGCTTTTAGTTGGAATTTGGGAGAAAAAAAAAAGATTTGCAGACTTTTTGGAGATTGTGTTATTGTGAAATGTTTCATCATTTGCGGATATCATTCGGTCGTTTCCCCCTTCATCTTCTCCCCCATCATTATCATATAGGAATCCGGCAATGGGATCTTGGATAGGTTCGGTTTAGTAACTTTGACCAGATGCAGTTTAAACTTACAAAAATTATTTTAATATTTTTTTTTTGTCCATGATCAAAATCAAAATTAGTATTTAAATTAAAATACTTAAAATGAGAATCAAAATAATCATATTTTTGGACGTGCTTGATTCACAGCTGAAATTAAAATTTAAATAAATTTTAAATACTAAAAAAAATGAAAATTAAATTTTAAAGAATTAAAATATTTGGTTTTTTTTTTTAAGAAGCGAAATGAGAATAAACATGAGATCCATCCTCCTCCTCCACTCTTGTCGATGGGACCCATATCCAAGTCAACCCACGTGCCTCCAGTTCGCATCTTCTATGGATGGCAACCGTGTCTGTGGACTTCAACTGTAGATGATAAATGGGAAGTGAGGGCATCGATAAACACGAAATGCTGTGAGTTTCAACTCATCTAACCCGATCTATGTTTGAGTCTTGCATACATTATTTTAAAATTTATCATAAATCTATCATCCTAATGAATTAGGTGGAGACTGAAAGTTGAAACCCCCTCATGTTGTCCTAAAAAAATCAAAATAAAGAAGATCGGCAAGAAGAAAAAGAAAATAAGCACCAAATGTTTAATATTCAATTTGTACAAATGCTGAAGTTTCAAATTTCAAGTTATATGGCCATGATTGGATCTTTGTAATTTAGTTTTATGAAAAACAACAATTTTATCTTTCAATATTGTGCTTTACTTATATGTAGCATTTGTGTTATATGGCCAAGGAGGTAAAGTTATCATTTCTTCGGGAGTTTCTTCTTATATTTGACTAAAGCTTATTTTCTCCTTCGATAAACTAAAGTTAATGCTAGCTAATTTTTAATATTACGATCCCCTCTCGCATTAACCCCCTAGATAACCCCCCAAATTTTTTTTTTAAAAAAATAAACTGGAAACGGTAAGGTGTGAAAAAATTTCATGCAGATAAATATATACCATACTTGGTAGGATCGCAGTTGCAAATTACCCCGCTCCGTGTCAACCGGAGGCATGCAACACATGCACCAGACTCTACTTTTAAACTATAAATAATAAAATATTGAGTTAGCATTCTTATAATTGTTATGTAATATGTGCATATTTACCGCCGCCTATATGTTTGAAAGATAGATGTTTTTAAATTGGTCAACAAAAAAAAAAAAGTGTTATAGGGCTGGGTTGGGCTGTGCATGGTTTGTGCTGCAGGCTAGAGTAGTCATGCTTGAGGATGACTCAGCTACAATGGTCAACTCGATCCAAAAATGCATAGGTAGTGTGTGTAGGTGTCACCCCTAGCTTCGAAATATTTGAGCCATGGCTAGAGGTGGCATGGTTGTCCAGGCTAAACATATATAGATGAGGCTAATGGGACTGCGAATTGGGTAGCCTCGTATGTGGCTAATCACTCTAAAAGTGCTTTATGTGTCGGAGAGAGGGAGCTCCTTGAGCGCTCATAAGGTTCTGTTCGGATAGGTACGCATTAAAATTTTATGAATTATTAGTTTTAGGAAAAAAATTAATATAATATTATGACATTGAGAAGAAAGTGATCTGCCTTAAAAAAATAAAATAAATAAAAATAATGTATATAAAAATAATTTTAGGTTCGTCATCCGGTCAAGTGGCGATGAGTGCCGCCAAGATCTTCATCCCCACTTCCTCTCCGGACCAACTTGGCCTCTCCGCGTTATCGATCTGCGCACCGCCCGTCCTCCATTGGGCACGCACTACAACGAAGGTTAGCGGGATCTGAGTCAGCTTATCTCGAGATTCAGCTCACCGCCCGTACGTGGGAAGTGGTTTGCGTGTCATTCAGTTTCCCATCCCTTAATGTGACCGATTCCTGCCACGCTGGATCTCAATTTTTTAATTAATAACACTTAAGATGAGATACATGTTGCATTTTTTTTAATCGCCAACGTTCCTTGATACCGGTATATTTATATGGAGAGAGTATGACCATCCTGCGACCATTATAACATAATATAATCTATTTATTATAAAATTATAATATAATATATTTTTATTATCAACTCATGAGTTATTATTACCTTACTTTAATTATTAATTAACAATCAATAATAAAATATATTGTAATAATTATTATGATATTATTTTTAATAATTAATATGTTTGTATAAATATTAGAACTAATATATTAGTATATGATATTGTGATATTAGTTATTATTTTATTAAACAACAATTAATAATAAAAATGATGATAATATGATAATAATATCTTATTATTGCGGTCATGGTATATTATTATTTTATAATTGTTAGAGAGAACGGGAGGTGATTGTAGCCTCATCTGGAACTTGAGACGGCATTTAATCCATACCTTGAGAAGGTAGGATCTCATAAGAAGAAAAAAACTAGTTGATATTTTTTTAAGTTCTATAATTATGTATAAATATTTAAGATTTTTTCATTAAGGATTTAAATTTATTCGAATATTAATTACAAGCGTCACTATTGCCTGTAGTCAGCCTCAATATGCTCGTCTTGCATTATTCCCTATTACATATAAGCCATACGCCGGATCTGCTTTCATATCATTTATAACAATAAGGAACCATCCAAAAAGGCTAATCAAAAATATTTTTATGGATTCAATCTACAAGTACTCAAAATTTCTGCGGCTAATAACCGAGACTACTATACACTGTTAAATTCAGATTATGATGTGAGATTGGTTAGGGCAGTTGAGGCATTGATAAGCTTGGGGTTGGGGTAGGAGTGAGAGTGGTTAAGGCAGTTGAGGCATTGATAGACTCGGATGCCTATTATTCATTGCAGATTATGATGTTAACATCTATTTGTTTTTTGCTTTTAACAGTAAACCTAAACTCTAGTGACTTTCTGTTTGTGAGGCTCCATGTTTTTTTTTTTTTTTTGATGTTCATTAACTACGGATAGGTTGTGAGGCTCCATTGCATGAGTCTTTATGCCTCTTTCTTGTTGGTACATTATAATAACTTATATTAATAGTTTAATTCTCTCTTTGAGAAACAGAAACAAAAGAAATGCATTAATTTCATATTATTATTGTGAGTTTCTAATCAACATTTGAAAATTAAAACCATTTTTAAGACTATCTTTTATTTGCATTTTACTTGCCAAACTCTAATCCTCTATATTGCAAACAAACTGGCAATACAAACTCTAATATATTGTACCATATCAACTAACTGTTTACGTTTCCAAACTTCGTGTTTCCCTTTACGCAAGCTATTTCATATTTCCCACTATGTATGATTAGAGATTGTGATTATTAATCAAAAGATAAAGAATTTGAATTCTTGCTCAAACATTTATTATTATTTATCTAAAAAAGTTTATCCTTATAAAACTAAAATTATACATGAATGATACATGCCATGTCTACTCTCCACTCTCCTCCATTTTCGCTTGGCATCAGCTGCTGTTGCTGGTAAATGCACTCATGCAATAAAAGGTGTTTTAAAGAACAGTCAAATATCCTAGCCAGATATGGAATAAAAGGGCCATCTCCACATCTTCAATGCCATCAGCAGTCAACTTTGGCAACATTAAATCCACCCATCCGTGATGGTCAAAACTATCCACCAACATGCAACCAAACGTCCACAAGTATTAACTTGTGAATTGCACGGAAAGCTTAGTTCAGAAAAAAAACTTTCTTGCCAAGGTATCCCTAGCAGTCAATTTCGAACCAGAATCTGCTCTTGTTGCGTCCAAATGAGGACAAAGCTGGGGAAATTTGAGACAAATGGAACGAAAGCTACATCCCATGTATTTGTTCAGTTACTACACGAATGCAATCCCATGCGAAGCTTAATTCCTTGCACTTTGAGTTTACTACTCTGATCAAACACATCTGAAATATGTAGCCAATGGTTTCTTTATTTTTTTGGCCGAATTCCTGCACCACCAGCCAGTAGGACCCTTCCTCAACGGTTGGATTGTGCTGGGCCACAGAGTTCTGATCTTCATTTTGGATCATACCAGATCAAATCTACGAATATACCTGACCATGACTAGATTTTTGTTGGAGACTGATCCAAGAGTTCAAACCTAGGCTAATCCAACTTATTTGCAGCACTTCATTTCAGCAAACATATTGCCGCCATTCACTTCGAATTCAAGAGTTGGATTCTGAAATAGGAATGGAAATGACTCCCATTCCAACTGTTTGGTTGGAAAGACTCCCTTTTTTTATACCCGATTTTTTTAAAATCAAATCCCCACTCTTCCTTAGTATTCAAATTCTGTTTCAATTCGGATTCCAGTTCTGAACTAAATATATTGAGGTTAGAGTAGGCCCTACTTAGCTCGAATTGGCGAGCATAGTTTCAAAGTAGATCCGTATGGGCCAGTCTGGGTTCAGACCGGTAACATGAGAGCTAGCACAAGAAGTAATACCTTTTGTCCCAAGAGAATAAGTGGTGTTGAAGCTCATGATGTTCCCTCAGAACCCAACAAAAAAATTTCAGAAAGATGTCCGGAAAAAGCTGCCCACAAAGCCACGGGACACCAATGGATGGAATAGCATTTTCGAACCCTCATCACTGAAAAGGAAACCGGATCAAGCAATAAATCATGAAAGGAACGTTTAGTTGAACAAATTATCTAACCCAACGGCTCTCTCTGCCTCCGCCCCCAAACAAAGAAAGAAATTAATATTCGAAACAATGGAAATTAACAAGTACTCAGCTAACAAAAGGAGACGGCAAACAAATGAGCTACAATTTAAACTATATAGAGACAGAGATGTACAGGATTGAATCAAACCCTCCATTATTCTCTACTTGCCCCGCTCCTCTGAAAACACCAAAATCCTCACCCACTTTTTCACACGCGGACCCATCACCACCAACTTTCTTCAAAAATCTGCAAGCAAGAAAGGCAAAGGAAAAAACAAAAAAGGAATTCAAATTCGAACGCACAAACCAACAAAACCCCATTTCGCAGTCGTACGAGAATCAAGAAATAAGAAATAACATTATAAGAGGAAATCATTTTCACAAAAAGAATTCAAATGAGTTTGTTTGGCGAGAAAGAACTGCTCACCGTCTTTCTTCTTCATTAGATTCCTGGCAAAGAGCAAGCAGACCACCAGAAACCCCAGCGCCGCCGCCCCTCCAACCACGATCGCCACGGTCCTCCCTGTTTGCTGCCCTAATTCCCAAATCATACCAACCCGCAATTATAACAAAGAACACTCTCTTTTAAGAAAAATCGAAGAATAACAAATAATAACGAAGGAAATCTAAGAAGGGAGGGATCGGGACCTCCGCCGCCGCTTCCGCCGCCGCCGCTTCCGCCGCCGCCGCTGCCGCCACCGTGGGGGACGCCGTTGGGGTAGTAGGAGTAGGTAATGTAGCACTTGTCGAGGTAGACCTGGCCGGAGGAGGCGCCGCCGCACTCCACCTCCGACTTTTGGACGGCCTGGGACACGCAGTCGCTGCAGTCGCCGGTGGAGAGGTCGCCCTCGCACTGGGCCATCGCGTACACCGACGCGTAGCTCGTGACGTAGAACCCCGCGCCGCCGGCGACGCCGCTCTGAAGCTGGGCGAAGGCGGTGTCGCGCTTCAGCTCGAAGTCCCCTCCGCCGCCGCCGCCGCCGGAGCCGCAGGTCTTGAAGAGCATCTGCGTGCCGGAGACCTGTGGGAAGCCGGAGGCCTGGTAGAGGGCGTAACAGCCAGTGAGCTGGACGCGGGCTGCGACGGCGAAGCCGCAGAGGGAGCTCCACATGCCCACGGCGCGGCCCACGCAGGCGGAGCAGTCGGAGGGGCTGAGATCACCGCGGCATTGGAAGACGCCGAACAGCGCCTGCCCTGAGGAGGTGGTGGTCTTGTAGAACTTGGCGGTGGCGGCCTGAGCAGTAAGGGAGGAGGCGAGGGCGGCGAGAGCTTGCTGGGAGGCGCCGCCCCCGCCGCCGAAGGTCTGCTTCGCGCAGCCCTTGTAGACGAGGGCGTATAGATCGGCCGCGGCGGCCGGAGAGATAAAGGAGACGACGAGAGCGAGAACAAGGGTTAGGCTTCGAAATAGAGACGGTGGTGGTGAAGAGGAGGAGATTGGGACGGGAGAATAGGCTTCGGAAATGCCCATCTATCTAGGGTTTCTCTCTCTCTCTCTCTCTCCCCTTCTCAATCTCCCTTTCTTTCTCTTTCTTTTCTTTTTTTTTTTTTTTTTTTTTAAACCCCTACTTCTATTCTATGTGATAAGGCTGGGAAGAAGGGAGATACCGAGATTTTTCGAAAAAAAATTCTAACTCTATTCCCGTTAGGGATTCGGGCTTCTTGGTTGGGCGAATTAGGAACGAGCAGAGGTGGGGATTGGGGAAGGGCCTTTTTATCTCCTTTGATCTAAACAGATGGGCTTAATATTAAGTTTCAAAACCAGTGGTCTTACAGCAAAGATGGGAATAATAGTGATGAAGGAATAGTGGGATGGGGATAACGGAGACCAAGTGAATGGCCTCCAAGATATTTTGACTCCAGTCGTTTTATATCACTAACTAAAGTTTGTGAGCTGTAAACATTGAAGAATAACGGAGGAATAGGTTGAGAGGAGAATGGGATGATGAACGTGGGAATGCAGAGGAAAGAATCTAACTTGGCGGAGAGGGGAGGTGAAGACAGGGGACTGAGAGAGCTGGAAAGGAGGATGGGTTTGACTATTTGGAAAATTGTGATTGAAACTTTGAATTTTATGGGGTAATGGGGGTTTTTTTTGCTTGCTTATTAACTTGCAGGCCAACTTTATTTAAACAAAGTTGATGTTTATCCTCCAACTCAATTAAAATCTGGACTTCCTGTTGTTACGAATGTGGGCAGAGAGGAGTGGATTGTCAGGTGTTCCGAGTTAAAAAAACAACACTAGTCTTTCTTAATTCTTCTGTTTGTTTTTATCTTTTTCTTGTGTTTGGAGGGAAAACGTGATTGCTCTTGGGATTTGGAGCCTAGAAATTTGTAGGGTAAAACTTGGTGTGCCGCAAGCCTGAGAGTTTTTTTTTTTTTTTTTTTTTTTTTTTTTTTTTTTTTAAGGTACAACCGCAGTTTACACCGATTGAAAATGGGTGCAGCCAACAAAATCAGAAAAAAAAAAAAATACAGAGGGTGAGGTACTAACACGTGGTCCCCTCAGGTGAAGCCTCTAGAATGGTGGACCGATGAGGCTACCTAATCAGCTGCATTGTTTGCCTTCCTATAAACATGTCTGATTGTCTGGCCCACGATAGACCATCCTCGTCCAAGAGTCTGCGGACATCGGGAAGCAACAGTTGGACCTCGCATCGAGCTCCGGATTCCGGACTCACTCAATCACCAAGGCCAGTCTTCCTCGAGCAGAATGCGATACGAGCTTGTGAGTTTCGGTACAAGAAAAAGTATGGTATAAGCTTTTAGATGCCACAACCCGTTGTTATACTTTGCCCTAATTTCTTGAACAAAGCATTGCTTGCATTTCTCCATGCTTTGCTTTTATCTTTAAATTTGATGCAATTGTGCTTTTTTTTTTCCCAATACAAGGCCCATTGCTATCTTTGCTAGTAGCTAAGTTGTTTTGCTTAGATAAGAAATAGCCTCAAAGGTTGATGTGGCTGCAGTTCATTGGCAAAATCAGTGTAATCTATAAGCTACATGGATTAGTTGCATCAAAATCAAAAGTGTATAGGAGCAACCATAATGAAGGCAAGTCATAAAAGCCTTGCTCATCTAAATGAAGACATTTTAGCCACTCCATCAGGTGATTCCGGTTCACATGTTAATCTCAAGCATCATTGCCCTTCTCACCAAACATTACACTTAATGTTAGTTCCTATTATTATAAAACGCTATCATGCCATTGTTGGCACCTAGTTTGTTGATACAGCTTGTCATCCTAGATGGATTATCATGTTAAGTTTGGCTATAAATAACTTCATAATCATGTTACAAAGGCCACGTAAGCGAGACTTCGAAAAGATTAATAAGAAATGATGAAGTAAATTATTGAAAAGGAATTTATAAATCCGATGCCATGCACCAAAAAGATCGATCGACAGATATTGTATACCATTCAATCTTTTTTTCTTCTTTTTTTTTTTGCTGAAAGCGGGAGTATCATAAATAACGTGTACGGATATAATTAAGTAAATCAAAAAAAGTACATCATAGAGTGCACTAGGCAACTCCGCCTCTCTTACCCAGAGGTGGTCTTCCGAGTGGTCCACCCAATTTGTAGCACCATTGGCCTCTCTAAAATTATTGCAAGAATGGTGATTATACAACATTTGGTGAAGCATGTGTTGATGTATTACTTTCTCCATTTTAGGAGAGCTGATGTTCTAAGTATATCTTTTGAAAGACTCCTGTTGGAGGATCTCTCTCTATGTGTGATAGAGAGAGAGAGAGAGAGAGAGAGAGAGAGAGAGAGAGAGCAGGGAAGTGATAGCATGAATAGCTACTTGTTTCTATGAACCTCATTTATCAAACGTTTATCTCGATGCACCGTCATGTATTGCACGTGGTATAGGATATAATTTCTCCATGAACTTGTTATAGTTAGATATGCAGCAGTCATACCTAGCAACGTTTGACCGATCATATCTTGAAATGTAAAACTAAGCAAGCGTTGCTACAACCAACAGTCTACCCTGGATCCAACTAGATCAGTACATATCGAGCACTCTTAGATCTAGAAGATGTTTTCCGGTGTACAAAGTCCAATGAATTTTTTTCTTCTAAGAATCTACTTTAGTAAGTAGTTGTACATTGGACTGCGTTACTAGAATGGAAAAAACGAACAGCATAATGGAAAGGAAGGGAAGAGTAGAGTTCAAAAAGGTGTTTTCTAAACTTTTCATACAAGCAAATCCAGATCAAAGAAGATGGCCGCCTTGATAAGATTCTATTGGCCAAACCTTGGGGCTACATTTTGTCAACCCAACCCAGCCTGGCTATCAAAACCGAAGCCTAAGACCAGCCCAGTTTTAAAAAAACGAGAGAATAGGTTGGAGAATGGACAAAAGGAGGTGGTTAGGGTGGAAAGAGTCAAAGTTCGTCATTTTGATACCGAACTTTATACCAGTGCCACTCTAGTATAATATCGGTACAGTACGTTATAAAAATTTTACTCGATATGCCATTTGTACTGGATACCGGTACTAAACCGGCATAGTGCGGTACGTTCTGTGCTATCTGATTTAGGCTAGTACGATATATCTTAGAGAGAGGGTGACAAAGAATGGCCGCTTAATGTGATAACTGATCTGCCCGTAGGATCATACTTATGAATAATAGGCTTCATTGATCACAACTTTGATCGTAGAGACACCATGATCCATCAGAGTTATTCGATACAAATCCAACCACACTAGGATAAGGATATACTCAACCTTGGAGGTTTCAAAGTGCACAAGAATAAAAAAAAATTAAGAAGAATTAAACTTATTTGAGTGCAACAAATTAATCGAAACTAAAAATTGAAAAGAAACTAATTGCTACGATGGGAGATTTTGCAAGGAAGGGAGGCATTGGAACACAACTTGCTGTCCCCTAAAATCCCGAAAAGGAAAATAAAATGGCTAGGGTAATATGCAAAAACTAGACTAACTTATGGTGAAGGGGAAAAACCTAGCATAACTAGGAAAAGAAGTGTGCTCTTATAAAAGCTCACAGCTCCTTCTCTGAGACTTTTGGTGATCACTTGGTAATCTCTGAATGATCTCAATCCTTTAGGGGTGGAAAGTTTATGTAGGACCATTAGGGTAGGGTCTGGAACTCATGTATCTAACATGGGACTAAAAGAATTGGTGAAAAAACAACTAAATTTTGTTAAAATCAAATAAATATATGAAAGAAATCAATTTGGAGAGTTGGACTTCGGGAGCTTTTTGATGGTAAGGTTGGCGATGCCAAAAGGTTTCACCGATTCCCAACTGATAGTTAAAATCTACTATCCATTGGTCCCTTCCTTCGAAGAATCCAAAGGCTACCAACATAAATTATAAGGATCCGTGCGAGCATGTGTTTAGTCCCGCATCGATTATTTGCTGAAGAGAACTTGAGTATTTATACAGGATCAAGAAACCCAAATAATACCTTCCGGCTAGCCATTTTAGGTGAGATTCTGGATTGCTGCAAATGGTATCAAAGCAAACTCCGCTAATAACCTATATGGACTAGGAAATACTGCAACCGGATTCAGGGAGGCTGATCATAGGCCTATCGTGGTGTTTGTGATTAGATTTGAATGAATTTGAACTTTTAGCCTGATGAGGACGTCAAGACTTGAATGGGGGAAGTATGCGAGGACTCGTGCAGGCGTGTATTTAATCTCACATCGGTTATTTGCCGAGAAGATCTTGGGTATTTATACAGAATCAAGAAATCTAAATAATATCTTCCGCCTAACCATTTTGAATGAGGTCCTGAATTGTTACACAAATGTATGGTATCACTAAAGTACTCACATCAGTAGGGAACCAACGGTGCAGTGGCATCGTTGGTTTAGTTCAAGAAGGCCGAAGGCCCTGCTTCTCCTTAAACTCAAATACTGTGCATGGGATGCAAGGTATGGCAAGATGAAAACCCCTTTTCTTAAGAGTGTGAAGGTCGACGATATCAGTAATGGGGACATTTTGTTCCTTCTCAATTGGCGTCAAAACCTGGTGTCTACGGACGGGATATCTAATACACTACCAAATCCATTGGGGAAGAGAGAGTGGCAGGGGGAGAAAAGGGAGAGGAAGTCAGAGATAGGGAGGTGGACCGGAGTGGCAGCAGGTGAGGGGACTTGAAAGTGGATGGATGGATCATGAAACCTATTCTATTTTCTCAAACCTAAAATTAATGTAGTTATATTAATATGAAATATAAATAATATATTATATAGAATATTTATATAATTTTAGGCGAGGCTTATGTGCTTTGGAGACTCATGTAGATTCTTTTTACCGTACTAGATCTAGGTACATACAATCATGTTTAGTAACAAAAAGAACAATAATTAGACTAGATAAGAGAAGAATAATTGTCATAAGTTTGAGTAAAAGATTGGATATCAAATATGAATAATAAATAGTATCAATTAAATAAAAATTAAAATATGGTAGGGATTGGAGGTGAATAAAGTTGTCGGAGATAGATAAAGATAGAGAGGATTATAAGTTTGTTAGGTGGAGATAGATTAGCTAAGATAAAAGAAAAATTTGGAATGTTAAAAAGATCTTGTTGGATGTGAGATACCAATATGAGAAAGAAAATTGTGACTAATAATTATGGGAATTTTTATTTTTTAAACAGCTATGTTGATGATTGTCATATAATGAAACTATTTTTTTGTGATTCAAATAGTATTTCATGATGGACAAATTTGATAAATCCAAAAAAAATCCAATGTAAGGTTGATTGTACAAGGATTGGGATGTATACCAATTGTCCAGCAATAAGGTATGATACGATCTATGCCGTATCATTCTGAGTTACAACGATAAAGCCAAAGTTGGAGAGGGAGGGAAAAAGGAAGAAGGAGATAGAAGAAGAAAGAGAGAAAATGAGGGAGGCAGAGGGGAGGAAGAGAAAGAAAGAGAGAAGGAGGGAGGTAAGCTGAGTAGGAGATGAGGGCTTGAGTCTCTCCCCCTCCCTCTCCCTCTCCCTTCCCTCCTTCCCCTCTCTCTTTTCTTCTTTCTCCTTCTGTCATCATATCCCTCTCCCTTCTTCATCTTTCTCTCCTTTTTTTCTCCTTCTCCATCTCCTCCTCATCATTAGATTTTTCAAACCGAGGGCCGGAACCATGCTGATTCTGTTCCAGTACGATTTAATACATCCCAAACCAGATTGTTTGGAATGGTACTATACTTATTACTCTAATGTTCTTTATATAGTATATATTATTAACAATGATTTGGACTTTTTTTAAGTATTTCGATTGGAAAAGGTCCAACCAAAGTTAGACAAAAACAAAATGGGTTACCATTATCAAATATTGAGAACTTTATCAACTCAACTAATTGGTACTCCGCATACATCAAACTAGTAGGTATGTAGTGCTTTTTTAAAGAGGTTCCTTAAAATCTTCTATCCATTATGTTATTATCGTTCTTCATCTCAGACTCCGTGAGTTAGCGTTATATAAGCCTTTTGCAAACTAGCCAATTACCACAATGCTTCATATCTTTCTTGCTATCCTCCACAACATGAACAGTCTCCACTTGCTCGGAGAGTTTGGGCACCTTCATTTTCAAAATCTCTCAAAAGAATATTAAATACCCGTATGAGGATCATCATGAATTTCATACAAGTGGTCAAATGATTATACTTGTTTGACACTTGAGGACCACCTTTGGTGGATTCAAACACAGCCTCCATCCAATATAAGTAGTGCATGTAACCACTGTACCATGCATTGGTTGCAAAGGCTTATGGATTTTGGGCATGAAATTCTTAGTTGCATGTAACGGAGCAATATGAAACATTTCTTCAGTGCGAACTGCTTGTAGTACAACTATTGGAAGGTTCATTGCTCATAGAATTTTTTTTAAGCGAATGAATATGATTTAATCAAAAGACACCTTCAATCATTGACATGAGAGAACCATGTCAATTCTCGATATATATGGAACCTTGTATGGCCAAACCACTTGGAGATTTTGTTTAAGATATTTAGATTAAGAATAACAAAGAACCAAACATGTAGCTAATTTTGCACTACATGAGTACATGACTTTTCATTTACAGTAGAGGAAGGTTATAAAAGAATTAGGATGGCCGCCCTAAATATTGAAATAGACAGTTGGAGGTTGGAGGCTAATATTCTAATGGATTTGAGTCCACTTTCGCAGTACAAAAGTAAACAACTAAATGAATAAATAGAATTGTTGGCAATTAAAATTAGTAAGTACCATTGATGAAAGCCTGTGCCACAAGCATCAAAAATTTTGATGTATTTATGGTGTTCCTATCCATGCATCAAGTGATTACAAATATATATGGTTTAAATAAGATTCAATAATTAAATTTGTAATGAGTCATGTCTTTGATAATTTGCAATGCCAATCATGGTTGACAACATTTAAAATAAATCAACCAAATTCTGGGGAGCAATTGGAACATTATAAAATAGGAGCCAAATTAATCGAGGAGTTGATTTGTTGTTGTGAGTAGATTTGAATATATTTGAATTCTTAGTCTGACAAGTCAAGGCTTAAATAGCGAGAGTATGTAAGAATAGTGTATGTTTAGTTCTACAACGGTTATTTACGGAAGAATTTTGAGTACTAATACAAAACTAAAAAATCTAAAAATTACTTTTTGGCTAGTTATTTTAGGTTAAATTTTTGGTTGTTATACGATGATCTCACCAAAACAAAAGTAGAATTCTTATAAAATAATAAAATGTAGATTTCTTGATGTCTCTCAAATGTTCTATCGCCGCATCTCCAACTTCGCATCATTTAACTCATCCCACTGCTCTTGAGCTCCCAACAAATGGTGTGTTATCCGAAGTAATTAAAAAAAAAACAATATATACACAAGTTAATTGCAAATGGGTTTGGTTTCTTGGAATGAATTGTGATTCCTGGGACGAGTCACAATACTTGTTATCCAAAATAGTATGCTGATAACTTTCCATTTGATGCTCAAAAGTTTTAAAAAGTTATTCTCCTTGCATCCTCAAAAGCTGCAACAAACCACCAAAGTTACAAATCTTGAATATCCTCCACAACATACAACGAATCATAAGCGTATTAAACGAGTCCATTCATCTCAAGCTCACATAAAACCCCCCAGGAGAATAAAAATTATGCATGATATGCCCCGGATAAGAAGAGCAGCTCACTCTACTAGTGGTCCATATGGGGAAGTGGAGGAGGAGGAGGAGGAGAAGAAGCCTTCCGCTCCCTTCGTAGAGGGGAAGGAGCAGGCGGAGGCCGCAACCTCAACGTTCGCGAATAAAGCGGCGGGCTCTCCTTCTCCCTCACTGTACGCGGCGGTGCCGGTTGCGGTTGCGGGTCCCCAGTTTTGTCCCCCTGCGCTTCCAACTCCCCTTCGCCACCGCCGGCGAAGCACGCCAGCCTCCCGATGCTGCGCCTCCTCTGCATCTGCCGCTCCCCTCCACCACCGCCACCGACCTTCTCCTTCTCCTCTCCATCAGCCACCGCCGGCAGCTCCTCACGCCACCTCGCCAGCTTCGACTCTACAGCGGCCCCCTCCCGATCCAGAGGTGGCGGCGGCAGCTCCGACCGACCCTTCGACTCGGCTTCGGCTGCTCGCTCCCGGCGGGGGACAGACCGCAGCTCCGACCGCCATTGCGCTAGCTTGGCCTCCAGCGCCACCCTCTCCTTATCGAGAGCCGGCGACCGCCCAAGCTTGGACTCGACCGCCAACTGCTCTCGACCCCGAACCAGCGGCAGCTCGGGCCGCCCCTTCTCGGACTTGCCCTCGACCGTGGGGACCAGTGGCATCTCCGAACTCCACTGGGCCAGCTTGGCCTCGAGCACCGCCCGCTCCTTCTCGGGGAGCGGCGGCAGCTCGGCTCGCCACTTGAAGAGCTTGGCTTCGAGCGCCGTTCGCTCCTTTTCAGAGACCGGCGGCAGCTCGGACCGCCACTGCTCGAGCTTGGACTCGACCGTGGCCCCGTCCCGGTCGACAGGGGGTCGTGTTTTCTTGTTCTTAGGCGCGTTGTTGCAGACGACGGCGGAGGGGGCGCCGGCGCCGGCGAGCTCGGCGAAGATGGGGAGGGAACGGACGTAGGCGTCGAGTAGGGAGACGCCGATATTGAGGATGCCCTGGGGGCGAAGGGACTGGGGGCGGCGGACCAGAACGGCGACGAAGCGGGTGGCGGTGGAGGGGCGGAGGGCGGAGAGGAGGGCGCGGGCGGTGCCAATGAGGATGTCGGAGGCCGGGAGGAAGCGGGGGCGGGCGGCGTAGATGTTGACAGTGACGGCGGCAGTGTCGGAGCGGAGGACGGCGTCGTCGACGCGGAAGACGAACTTGTCGTTCCAGGTGGGTTCGGTGTGGCCGGCGGCGTCGAGGCGGGTGCGGAGCTTGTGGGCAGGTTCTATCCACGCCACAGCGTAGGTGCGCATCGACCGGGAATTGGCGAACAGGTCCTGGGCCGACACCACCGTCACCTCCAGGAGGTGGAAGGAGAAGGGGAACGGTGGAGGGGTCGGGTAGTACCCTCCGCCACCGTCCGCCGAGGACATTTTCCTCGAGCCCGCAGTGGCAGTGGCGGTGGCGGTGGTTTTGATGCCCGGCGGGACAGAAGACAAGGAGGAGGAGGGAAGGCGTTATGGGGTGGTATTAGTGGACGGACGGTTACGTTGACGAGGGCGACAGCTGGGATTGGGGGTTGATTTGGGTCCATCGCCAGCCGACACAGGCGAAGGTTGGAGCCAATCTTGGAGGGTTGGCCTGTCTTTCGTCGCTGGGGCTCCGTTGTGTCGTGAGGTCAAGATTTACGGACTCGGATTCCTATTCGGGGCTTTGGCCAGGTCCATTTCCTACTCTCACATCCCGAAACGACGATGGTGATGCAATATTAAAAACGAAAAAAAAGAGAAAATCTCTATTATAGTTATCTTGTTACTCTCGATTGTTTGCGCTGTCTTTGTTATATTTTTTTCTCACTCCTCTGTATGTCTTCTGATCACAGCTGTGGAGGTCCCAAGAATAAAGAAGGAAATTCTTTATATACAAAAAGTATAATTTTAGGTAGCTACTATATCATCCGTTCATGATAACGTATGATTATTAAATAAGTTACTGGCATGCAAAATACGTTGCGTACAGTACACAATGCTCATCTTGTTTGATAGCCGTATGTTTTCGTAATTGGATCATGTTTGTGCCATCCAAGATTGCATCATATTTTACCCCGTAAAACATGCATCATAGAGAATTTGATCAACGGGTCAAAGATATATCTTTCGCATAGAAAAAAGATCATTTTCATTTAAATCATGTTGGTTCATCCACTGCATACGTCTCGTAGCGCTCCAAAATTCTATCATTCGTATGTCGCATGTTTTTTTTTTGGGGACAATTTATAATAATCTAGTATGAATACATTTTTTAAAAAAATAAAAAACAACGTATTTTGGAGTACTCTCAACAGCTCCAAATCATCCGTCTAGAGGACTCCACTTGAGCGATCCGCCGTGAAAGAGGCCATCCAGTCAGATACTCTCACTAATCAAATTTTAGATATCTCGAAGCAAAAAAGTGGTACTGAACCTTCCTAGCACGCCCCTTTCATCGTCAAGATTTGAGGCCCACTGCTCATGTTGAAAAAATGGTAAACATGCATGAATTCCACTATTGGTGCCATCCTCACACAAAGAGGGGAACAAGTTGCTATCTCTAGTATTTCAAATATTTTCTCATATGTAATATTGTAATCAAGGTATGTTATTTTGGTACCAGTTCTATACCGTTATGTCATTGCATCGATATGCTTGGTATAAAAGCCAATTCAGTATATTGAGTGTAAATATATCTCCCATTCGTATATTGATACCAAATCGATATAAATGGCTTAAGGTGGTAGTCCAGATTTTTGATGACCGAAATGATGAGGAGAAATCCGAAGAGGAACCATTACATCACTAGTTTTAAAGCTACCGGTGCATAGATGATGTACATTCGTGTGAGGGAAGACCCTTTTTTTTTTTTGTGAAAGCGGCAATTCATATAGCTCTTACATGAGTACATCCTGCTAGATCAAAAGAAAGTAAAAAATACAGGGGAGGAGGAATGTCCCCCAAAGAAGTCCAGATGATCTTCCCGAAGTACCGGACAAAAAAGGAGGCGACCTGGTCATTGTTCGCCTTCATGAATACATATAGCGCCTGAAAAGAGCGTAGCTCCTGAGTCAGTCTGCAGGTGTCGTGGATAAGAGGATAACTATCACCATATCCATCTACTCCCCGCATCCAATTAATCACCACTGAAGAGTCTTCCTCGAGGCATATATACTCAGCAAGGAAAGACCCTTCGCGGATCGCTCATGAGCGGCTTGGAGGAGATATTTTTAGGGGTAATTAATGGCCGGTCCAGTGTTGGACCGGACTATAATTTTTAGTCCCTGTTTAATATTTTTGTAACAGCCGGTCCATCCCGTTTCTGGATTTCTGTTTGAGACGGAAATAGCCCTGAAGTTCCCACCGAAACAGCCGGTCCATCCCGTTTCTGGTTTCTGTTTGAGACCAAAATATCCCTGAAGTTCCCACCGATTCGGCTTCATCTCTTCCCATTTTTCACTCTTCTCTTCACACGGAAATAGCTCTCATCGTTAAGGATTCATATTTCCCCCTTTTTGCAATCATATCTCCCCACGAAATTTTCCATCTTCCTCACCGATTCCGGTTGATCTGGTGTCCCCTGTTTCAAACCCTAAGACCGTAAAGAAGTTCCCACCGGCAAATCGCTCTTGCTCCCGACGGAGAGTTCCTCTGTCGACTCTATTTTCCGGCAGGTCTTCGACTGAGAGTTCTGCGTCGACGGCATTTTGTCGACTCCCACACCAGAAGCTTTCCTTGATGCTCGTGACTTCGCCCTGATCGTTGGTCGACGGCGCTTCGTTCGACATCGGTCCCCAAACCCTCTCCGAGGCATCTTTCCAGTTCTTCGATGGTTTGTAAACCCTGCATCATACTTTCTCGATTTGGTTTTCGTAGCAACAAACTGTTATATAGTATTGTAGGGCATTTATTTTAAAAATGTGCGAATGCTTAGGATTTGAGAAATTTTCAGGCAAGGACGCTGTGATATCAAAATTAAGACTATTTGCGTAGAATGAACAATTATGTGCCAGGCTTTTATAAGTGGATTCCAATCATACTTAAATGCGTTCCATTGCAACCCGCTGAAGTGTGCACCAGTATGGAATGTGTGCCAGGATTCACAGATTGTGTTCGAAGTATACTCAACATGGTGCCAGGAACTTTCATTGTATTTTAACAGTGTGCCATGGTGTACCATATTATATTAACTCCTTTCATAGCTATAAATACAGTGTTCCAGTATTAATAAACGGTGTGCTAGGGATTACTGTATGCTGAGAAGTACTTATGTCTGACATGTTGCACAACCAGAGGTGTGCCATTGTGTGCCAAGGGTTGCTTACTACCAATCGGTATAGAGACACGCAATCATCTGAATTTCTTGAAGCTTCTGTCTTATATTTCTCCAATAACATCAACAGTAAGAGTGTGCCGGGGCAAATGGCACACTAAAGTATCTGAAATTGTTTCAAAGCCAATTCGAAAACCTGAGAAAGTCTAAAACAAGTGTGTTCCAAGCAAACGTTGATGGGTGCAAACCTTAATAAAATGAGTGCCAGGCTTTCATAAGTGTGCACACCACATACTGAAATGTGTTCCAAGCATAGTTTATTGTTTGCATAGAATGAACAATTATGTGCCAGGCTTTTATAAGTGGATTCCAATCATACTTAAATGCGTTCCATTGCAACCCACTGAAGTGTGCACCAGTATGGAATGTGTGCCAGGATTCACAGATTGTGTTCGAAGTATACTTAACATGGTGCCAGGAACTTTCATTGTATTTTAACAGTATGCTATGGTGTACCATGTTATATTAACTCCTTTCATAGCTATAAATACAGTGTTCCAGTATTAATAAATGGTGTGCTAGGGATTACTATATGCTGAGAAGTACTTATGTCTGACATGTTGCACAACCAGAGGTGTGCCATTGTGTGCCAAGGGTTGCTTACTACCAATCGGTATAGAGACACGCAATCATCTGAATTTCTTGAAGCTTCTGTCTTATATTTCTCCAATAACATCAACAGTAAGAGTGTGCCAGGGGAACCAGAGAAGTATGCAATTCATTTCATTGACATCAATTGTTTATACAAAATTCTTCCACAACAAAATAAGAAGCAAATGACTAGGACAAAAATAAAAAATTCAGATCTCCATACATTACACCTAATCTCCAAAATATTTAGTCGATGGCCACATTACAAGTTCTTCTATTGTGCCCAAGCTTTCCGCAGCGTCCACATTTTATATGATGTACTAACTCCCCTTGCGAAGGTCTTCTCTTCTTTTTTGGCCTACCTGGTCGAGTCTTTCTGATTGGGGGTAAAATATGAATCTCATCTGAGGCACTATAGGGCTCCTCGATATCAGGAATTGGACTAATAGCTTCGACATATGTTGCTCTGTACATTTCAGTTTTGAAACAATAATCAATGAAGTGGTACAGTGATCTACCAGCCTTCTCAATGCATGCACATGCATGCTTACATGGCATGCAGATATGTGCCACTCGCCGCAAGAGCATTTGTTATTCTGGAGGTCAACTTCGCAAGAGTAGTTTGTATCCTTTACGTCATATATCATTATGTTTGATGTAAATACGGATAATCTCCGACCGTCTTCTGCATTTCTATGCAATACTTTCTCTGCATCTGGGCATAGATTTGTTTGAATATTGTAACCTCGATTACGCCGTTCATGCATCAATGTTATTATTTGAAGCCTGATATGGTCAACCAACTGAGGCACGGGAAGATGGTGAGCCTCCAAGATCCAACTGTTGAAACGCTCTGCCACGTTAGATGTCATAATACCACATCGTGGACCTGGAAATACTACATTTGCCCAATGCTTCGGATTTGCATGCAGGAGAAAAGTTCTACTCCCTGGAGCATCTAATGTAAGCTTGCTAATTAATTTGTGGAAAACATTCAGCCTTAGAGTATAAGCAGTAGCATTTAGTAAATTGAGCAGCCTCTTTCTCTCACTTGCACAATAATGGACAAGCACCTGCATTAACAATAATAAAAGGATGAGATCATCAACATCCTAAATTAGTTAGATATATTGTATGCTGAAAATTAAAAATATGACTATACATACCTGATTCTTGAAGTTGTCTTTCACATAACGGAAACAATATGAGTGGCAACTACCAGAAAAGTACTTCGGCACTGATTTAATAATTCCTTGATGTCTATCCGTCATAAATGTGATTTGCTCACTTCGCCACTCAATGCAACTATGAATTGCTTCTTTCAAATTCCGACAAAACCAGTCCCAATTGTCATCAGTCTCCGTATCGACCACACCGTAAGCAATAGGAAACATATCGTCGTTCGCATCTTTGGAAGTCGCGCCAAGAACTACTCCTCCATCCTTATGCTTTATAAATGTTCCATCCATAAAAATCAGAGGTCTACAATCTCTTATAAAACCCACTACTGAAGCATGAAATGAAATGAATAGGCATTTGAATCGACCTTCAATAGTTTCATACTCCGCTATGCTGCCAGGGTTGGTCTCAAGAATGACATCGCAATACCAGCGTATCCGATCATAAGATTTTGATCCGTGACCATAAAGGTCCTTCATAGCCACCTTCTTGCCATGCCAAGCTTGATGATACGGCAATTCAATACCATATTCTCGACGAATATCCTTTACGATATCAGTCGGCCTATATAACGGCATATCTTGAAGTTTTTCTTTAACTATGTTTGAAACCCAACGTTTCGAAGCCTTAGGATGTGACCGGACTTGCAACCCTCGCCACATGTATGCTGACTATTCATTTTTTTAATTGCAAAACTTTCTTGATTCCCAAGTCGGGAAGCATGGATACGCCATTCACATCCTTCGTATGCACATTCCACGGTCAGTCGCAGGCGATCGTTCTTCACAAATACAAAATCTCTACAATTTGCAATGCAAAAGTTGCGAATCGTGTTACGAAGAGTTTCCACATCATTGAACTCCCGACCAACACCCTCAATAGAAGTTTTCCAAGCATCCAAAGAATTTCTTTGACTAGGTTGCTCTTCGATTGCAGCTCTTGTTTCTTCAACAACTCGACCGAAATTACTTGAGCTACCCTTTGAAAAAAATTTTGATCAGCAACTACACTTAACATTTTGGGATGGGCCACTATCCCTACAATAAGTTTAACAAAAATTCAGCATACTAACTATTAAATTAGTGATTAACATGAAAAAACTAACATGTGAAATATGCAATACAACAAAGAGTTAAACTAAGATTACCAAAATAGAAATAGATGCAATTAACTTCTGCATTACCTCATATCAATTACGACATCAGCTGCTTCGATCAAGCATGGAATATGACTAACAACCAACTCGATCACCGGTGCATTTAAGTTGACGTGTATTTGATGCATATTCCGAACATCCTTATCGTTCAGGAGCGAAACAACCATTCTAGACTTGTTTGGAATAAAATATTTAACTTCTACCATTGTATCAGACAGATGTCTCCACCTTTCCACTATTTTCTTGTAAATTTGATCGAGATTTGTGTCCTCGGAGATGGAAATAATAAGAGCTTCGCCACCATAAGAACAAATAGCCATGAAAACAGGGCTACTTGTTTTTTTGGAAGCCATGACAATGGAAAAATGAAAAAAGGGGAAATGATTGAAGTTCCGAATGCTATTACAACAATGAAGCGAAGGGAATGCTGCCACAGCAACTATTTTTCGAATATGATATCAGCAATGAGAGTCACACGTTTAGATCTCCCAACAGTATATGAGCAATGGCAGACAAACAACAAGATAATCCAGCTAAAATAGGGTTTTCGTTCGATCACAGTTGGGAAACAGAGGAGAAAAGAGGGACAGCAACTTTTTTTCAAATATGATATCAGCAATGGAAGTCACATGTTTATGTCTCTAAACAGTATATGAGCAATAGCAGACACACAACAAGATATACCAGCTAAAACAGGATTTTCGTTCAATAACATTCGGAAAACAGAGGAGAACAGAGGGATGCCTCAGTGAATTAAGAAAAATTGGAGTAGCATTTTAACCTCTATTACTCTTGTGCAATGAAACCATTGCCGCTAAATATCGAAAGGGACTCTAAGCAAACAAAAAAGGAGGAACCTGAATTTTCCGAAACTCACAGAATAGTATTTCAACCGGAATTTTCCACTTGATTATTTTTGGTAGAAGAAATATCCCTGAACAATCTGAACTGTATTTCCTATTTGCGAACGATCTCCCCGACACGCTTCTAATGGAGAAACCATGTTCGTCCACGATTCCAATGGATAAACTCTTCCCTTTCCGCTTCAAAGTCTCCCCTTTCCGCTTAATTCTTCCGGATCCAAGAAGCAAAATAGAAGAATCCGAGCCATATCCCATGCGAACGATCTCCCCGACTCGCTGCCAATGGAGAAATCCTGTTTCTTCACGATTCCAATGGAGAATCCGAGCCATATTCCCCTGTTTGCGGTCGATTTTCCAACCGATTCCACGTTTTCAACCATAACGGCAACGAAAGGGCAGCTTCGGAAAAAAAAAAAGAAGCAAACCTCTGTTATGGACCGATAATTAAGATTATCCCTAATCTTGGACCGGAAAGCATGGTTTGAGTTAACAGGGACTTAGCATTATACAGTAGTCAAGGAAAGGATCGGAAATTAATTTACGCATATTTTTATTGTTGTAGGGGTAGGGCCCACCTGCATGGGCTGACCGCGAGGGATGTTTACGTGGGCGAAAAGTTTTCCTTCCGTTAGGCCCCCCGGTGAGAGGGTGGTAGAGCTCTACCGTGATTCTTTACAGCTGTGTTTGATTTTTCATTGGATACAACAAACAAGATCCTTAACATTAGGATCTGACGGTAGACAGCCGCTCTGGTGCCGCATTCGCAGCAAAAAGAACGTACCTCACTTGGGCACTCATATACCATTTCGAAACAATTAAGAGAATTTAGTACTAACCCACTTTCCTCGGAGCTTTAACCCTTCAACAAGGCAAATAAACCTTTACTTCCAACGGGACGCCCAGCTTTAAAAATCACAATGTTAAAATTAAAAATTCAGTAAAATAATAATGTTTTCTTCGAAAAATAAAGAACCAAAATCTGGCGAGTTGTCTAGTTGATTAGTACCAGCTGAGAAGAAAGAAAGTATGATCAATAGAAAAGAAAAAAATAATTTATATTTGGTTAAAAAATTTTAAAAAATAAAAAAGTAGTTTTTTCATAAAAATAAAATATTTATATTTTACTAAAAAATATGTAGAACATAGGAAAGTTGCTTTTATTAGAAAATTAGAATATTTTTTTAAAAATATTTTTAAAATTTTAAAATAAAATAATTATGATTTTTTGTTTATTAAAGATATAACAGATATTTTATATTTTTTTTAAAAAATATATAAGTATAACAAAATATAGACTACTTACAATATGCTATTTTTTATGGTCAATAAAATATACAAAAATAATTTTTTGAAACATTATATATTTAGACATTAGCTTCTAAAAACATAAATTAATAAAAAAATTCTTCCGAACCAATGGAGTCCCTACGTGTAGAGAATAGACAAGAAGTTGTATTGAGAAAGAAATAGGCCGTAATCTACCCGAAATTAATATAAAAAGAAAAAAGAAAATCCCATAAACGTCCTACTTTTTTTTAAAAAAAAAAAGTTGGCTGAGGAAACGTCCGTTGAGAAATAACCGGCGTGCATCAGCAAAAGAACGGGAAACGTAGCTGTCAATCTCCATATCACGCCATAACTGCTCCTCACTGGCTCCCCTATTTCTTCTCTCGACGGAAACGGAGAAACCACGAGATCCAAATAAAGATCCAGACCTCACGACTCACGAGAGAGAAGAGGAAGAAGAAACAAGAAACCTAGAATAGAAGAAGATGTTGCTGAGGAGCTCTTCCACCCCAATCTTGGGATCCCTCCTCTCCTCCTCCTCCCCTTTCTTCTCTGAAAGCCCCTCGAACAACGGCAGCCACCACCACCACAGCTTGGAGAGAAGCTCCTCTTCCTCCTCCTCCTCTTCCTTCCCCTACGACACCGCACGTCACCCCAACACCTCCCTTCGCTGCCGCTTCTCCCCCCTCTCCGGCTCCTCCGACTGCGACCCCTCCTCCCTAGGCTTCCGAAGAGCCCACTCCGAGGGCAACATCAAATACCTTCTCCCCGACGACTCCTACCACCACCACCACCACCTCCCAATAAAATCCTCTTCCTCCCGCCGCCGAGCCAACCCAGTTCTTGAGACCATCCCCTCGTTCTCCATGGACAGTTCCAAAGAAGAGGAAGAAGAACCGCAAGAAGACGAAGCAGAAGAGGGCGGTGGTGGGCTCACAAGATCGGTTACGATCGGAGAGATCATCACAGCAGAATTTGGCTTCTCAGGCAAGGATAAAAATGTCGGCTTGGACGAGAATTCTCGGGAAATTGGAAAAGTTGGTGCCAATGCGGTGCCACCATTGTATCTGGCCAGAGGTCTCGGGATCGATCGGCTGGGCTCCGGAATCATGAATGCTGGGGGCGGCGGCGGCGGTGGCAAGTTTGCTGTTCTGACCGGCACTGGAGGAGAGCAATTCGATATGGAGACTTATTATAAGATGATGGTCGATGAGAACCCGGGCAGTGCTCTGTTCCTGAGAAACTATGCTCAGTTTCTCTACCAGGTGACCCATCTCACATTCTTTAGACCTTAATCTCATATCTGAGATAGATTCTATAAAATAAATCTGAGATAGATTCTATAAAATAAAGTGTGGATTTGAGGTGTCAGTCGGGCCCCACCTGCTCTTAGCCAATCACTGGCTCCCACATCCCCGGTGAATCGAGAAGTGATCAATTAGCGGGTGATGCATTAGCTTCCTCGTTCTAATTATCTGTTGTTAATTGTTAATTAACAATTTATATCTCGGATGCTGTGCTGTGGAACAGAGGAAATAAAGCGTTAGAATTTCCATATACTTAGTGCGGTTATATATATATATAAAGAGATCTGATCGCTCTGGAAGGGGTTCTTAGGAGAAAAGTCATGGTTTGAAATTGATAACATCCTTCAGAATGTGCAACTGGAAATTTTTAATTATCATTTCTGATCCTGACAACATATATGCCAGGGATCAGCCTTTCTTTTATGTGGGTGTGGCATCCAACAACTTAATAAGCGTGAGCTCTAAAACTGTAAACAATCTTGAATGAAGAAGAAGGGGGGGGGGATCTTTTTTAAAAAATAAGGAGTAAAATCTAATTGATTCATCTTGAACTTTGTTTCAGTTTGAGACTTGGAGAAACAAAAGGGGCAAGCAAGGTACAGTCGAACCAGGTCTAGACTTGTTTTATTTTGAGGAAAGAATGGAACCAGATCTAGTAGTTTATATGTTTCCTCATGTGCTGCAATTCTTTCCTCGTTGCTAGATACGGGCTTTGTCGTAATTGCAGCAATTAGATAACTGATGAATCCTGAAGACTTGAATCCGAACGTAAGCAGGAAGAATGAATAATGCCAGCATGACCCAAAGGAGAAGTATATATATGCTTTCTCCTATAGGAATTTTCAGAGTCATCATCTCCCATATTGAGCCATAATGTGACCACTTCTGAGGAGGAGGTCAATACAGTTCTAAAAACTATTTTGTTTAGCAGAGGCTGAATTTAATGGCAAATGAGGCTGTATCCAAATACCTAATCATCTTGCCATTAGAAGTCTTTGACTCCTAACTACATGTTCCTGTGCAGGCCGTAAAGTACATTGCTTCCATGTACTCACCCCGAAAGAAATTACTAAATCATAGGATATTTGTTTGAGATATAGAAGTTGATCTACTGATTTTTAGTTTATAGTCTATTTCTAGCAAATAGTATGTCGTATAGAATTGAAGGATTTATCCTATCTAATGTGCTTCTATTTTCTTTACCGGCCTTCAAGGTACTCTGTTATCAAATATGTATCCATTCCCTCCCATCTGATGCAATTCTATGTTCTTGTATTAGACCAAGGGTGATCCTCAAAGAGCCGAGGAGTACTACTCTCGTGCTATACTTGCAGACCCCAGCGATGGAGAGATCCTGTCGCAGTATGCTAAATTGGTATGGGAGCAGCACCATGATGAGGAACGAGCTTCTAGTTATTTCGAACAGGCAGTTCAGGCCACTCCTCATGATAGGTATACATGTATAGTAGGCTCATCATCTTGATGAATGTTCTGAAGTTTTTGTGAGAAAGAAAAAAGATTTCTCAAACACTGATGTTTTTTTCTGCAACCAATTATTCCTTTCAGCCATGTTCTTGCAGCATATGCCGGATTCCTGTGGGAAAAAGAGGACGATGGAGTAGAAAGTGGAGAAGGTGGTCTAGCACAAGATGATGCTGGGGTATCCATTAATCATGGAGCATTGGCATCTGCAACTTATTGATCATAAAGGCATGGTTTCAGTGTGAAACTAACAATGTACTGCTTCAAAAACTAACATGCTGCATAATGTGATGAGGAATATCTTGAAAATAATGAGAAACATGGCTATATTATGGAGACACTGGACATCTGAAAGGCCAGTCCTATGGTAGAAAGTGGAAGAAAAGCTTTTGTCCAGAGACTTTTGAGAATATAATAACCGCGTTTTGCTCTATTTGTTAGGACTGGCTGAATGACATTTTTCATAAGCTTAAAATGCAAGGTGCTACAGAGGAAGATTCTGTAATGCCGTTGTAAAGAGTTGGTCCACCAAAACAATCCTCCAACCATGCTGACTTGGCTCACATCGGCCTCTGCCAACAATTCCACCCCCCTAGCAAGGGAGTTTTTTCTTTTTTAATCGCTTGTCCTGGGAATCGAAACCCGTGTCGCTGGCTCTATTACCACTTTTAAGACTGTAGGAGTTGCCATTTCACTAAAACCCACAGATAATAGTCAAGGCTTTAACCACGGTTTTTAAACCGACCATCCCAAGCACCCCTCCGGCATTCGATTGCAACTTGGTCCATACTGGCCTTCGCCGCGAGCGAGCCTTGCTGACTTGGCCCACACCGACCTCCACCAACAATCCCCTAGCAAGGGAGCCCTGCTGACTTGGCCCACACCGGCCTCCGCCAACATGCAGCACTTTTTAAACAAATATGATTATATAGCCAAAACCTAGAATCCCCTGATCTAAATAATTGTTGTGTCATTACTACCTGTTTTTCAATGGATATATGAAACCACTATGCATATCCATTGCTTTATCTGAAATTTGATCTTGCTCTTCTGTAAAAGGATTTAATCCATCCCAGTGAAATTTTTTGTAGTTTTATGCAGAACAATGATCTCTTTTCAGGCAACATTGACCTTGAGAAATAGGCATTCACTAGGGGTTGCAAACACTAATAATCCCAGGCATCTAGACAAAGCGTTGATCCATTCTAGCACACCAATGCTTCCGGTAATGACCTTTAAATCTGTTGTCCTACCACACTCATTCTATAAAGGAAACGAGTAAACACACACAGCAGCAACCAAACAGTCTAAATAGTAGAGATGGCAATTAACGAGCCTCCCTAAGGCCTTATGAGAGCATGAAGTCGCCAAAACTTAAAACCAAGCCTTCATACATGAAGGTTGCTACAGCACAACCTGGTACAAAACCAAACCGTCACGTCCCCGATTGTTCCTGCAAACATACTGAGGGAAGATGGAGGTCTTTTAAGACATTTACCTTGAGTTGCTGACAGCAATGTTTACAGCATTTATCTACGACGTGTTTGCTTTAATGGATGATGAATCAAGCCAGTAAAATTCCAAATTTCACGAGTCCAAGCGTCACCCTATAGGCTGAGATGGAAAATAACTACGTTTTCCAACTGATTAACCATCCACCAGCCGTTAAGAACCAAAACCAGAGCAACCTGATTCTATTTGCATGGATACAACATCAACGGGCGCCCATTCATGCAGCTGTCTGCATTAATATTCAGTTTAAATAAAGCGAAGGACCTAAGATATAGCAAACTTCAAATGCCTTCATCTAAGACTTGGTTCATTCCACATATCAGACGTGCGTTCCTCTGCAGAGACAGGAGCAGAAAACTCCCAGACATGTATTTCTTCACCCAGTATTTAGTTGGAAACTGCCAAATTAAATAACAAGGAAACAAATAAACAAATACTAGATGCCCTCAATTTAAATCTTGCTTGAACTCCAGATATTAGATTATTTTCTTGGAATTTACATGAGCATATTCTGCACTCCAGAAATGTATACAAAGTAGATCAGAGTAGACCTTGAATAAAACCAGCCATGCAACAGATAAACTGGAAGAAAGATGGAAATCAATCCCCATTTTTGTTTTATTGCCGAAAACAATAAAATATACTGAGCATAGGCAGCTAGAAAACCCTTCTAAGCAATACCAATAAAATAAAAATTACAGAAACGGAAGTCACATAGTTATTCTTCACTAGGAAAGTCACAATGATATGTCACCCTCATATGCTCTCATGTCATTCCTATGACTGAATATTTCGTTTTCATGTTTCGGACATCAACATGTCAACTAGAATCGTAGACACACACCAGAGGCTTGAGCCCTTCTAAAACATCTAACGGTAACATACCAAAACCATATGGTCCATATCCCCCAGAAATTCCATCAGAATATGAAACTTTTTAACAAGAGACTCTCGGCATGGCATCAAAACTGCGAATTCAAGCCGAGTTCCAGGTCAAGACAATTATAAGCCTTTAGATTCCCAGAATATCTAGAAGACTGACAAAAGGTCCCACCCCATTTGTTCCATAACATATTAATGCATCACCTCAAGGGCTTGAATTCTAGTTCGCTATGAGCCAAAATTAAACACAAACAAATAACTTAAGGTGTTATTTTTAAGATAGTAACGTAAAAGACAAGCAAATAAGTAATGCATTCATAATGATGGAGGCAACACGTAAAGCAAACCGAACCCATCTGGCAAAACTATCAACTAAATAAGGAAAGATAATGTCTCAATGCATTCATATTATATTGCTAGTATAACAAAGAAACAAAATTCATTCTCAGATTTCTTTCAACAATGAAAAATCTCCCGATATCTTTAAGCTTAATTGTATCTGTTTGCAACTACAAATTCATAGAAAACTATTTTCACAATAAAAGAACAGTAATCAAAGTGTTCTTTTTGCTAGAAACTAATAGGATGGAGTTAACACTGATCTTAAAGAAATATCTGCAGAACAATTCCTTTATGTTGCACCCATATGTAGCTTTTCTACACTCCAAAATGGAAGTAAAGAGAAAAAAGAATAAGCAAAACATATCTTTGATTTTTTATTCTGAATCTCTGAAAAACACATCGTACTTTTCCAAGATACATCACTTTTCTTTTATTTTCTTCTGACAACTTTCCTTGCAGGCAAACAAACCACGACAGAGATTTTCCAATTTCATTTGTTGTGGTTCAAATTTAGCCCGAGGGTGACCATGTTGGAAGAATCAAAGGAGCTACTGGAGTATTAAGAAAGAGGATGAGAGCCACCTCCAGCGGGTCGGTGTATCTGTACAAAGCCTCACCGATGCTTTCGGTGAGAGTCCTCCGACGATCAAGTTAGAGTGGAGCTCAGTTAGTCCAGCCAAAGAGTCTTTTAAGCATTACCTGATGAGACTATTTACAGTTCCTGTAGAGTTGCCCAAGTGGTGGTGGTATGGCCCGTTCTCATCATGAGAGAGGATGGCTTTAAGCCAGATGGCGCGCGGCTAGAGCTTGCCGGTGGCGTGCGGTGCAGTCCGTTTTTGAGAACGATAAGACGCTGACAGTCGTAGCAGGATATGATTGGGATAGCATGGCGCTGTTCTTAACTGTCATGGGCCAGCAGGCAAAGCATGACATGGTGGTATCGCAATATACGGCCACGTAGAAGGGCGTAGACACGCACGTGGGTGCGGTTGTCGGCAAGGCCGAGCTCGTTGAGATGTCGCATCATGCATTTGGCGAAGTCGGCTTGACGGGTGCTGAGGCTAGCCTAGCGACCCGGGTTCGGAGGCACGCTCGGTAGAACGCCCGAGCTCAAAGGTCCGGGTGTATTATTGGATTGGGCGCCGCGAGCTCGGTCGGGGCGCGTCGACGAATAGAGAAGGCGCTCCGAGCTTGGTCGGAACGGGTCGGCGATCGTAGAAAGTGCCCCGAGCTTGGTCGGGGCGAGTCGGCGAATCGGAGATGGCGCCCCGAGCTTGGTCGGGGCGAGTGGGCGATCGTAGAAGGTGCCCCGAGCTTGGTCGAGGCGAGTCGGCGAATATTCCTGAGGTTGAAGGAGCTTTCGGCGAAATCCGAAGTCGAGCTGGTTCTGCGCCGGACCAAGGTCCCGTCTGGTCGGCGTTAGTGTCTATTGGGCCGAAAATGAGTGGTCCTTTTGTTGTGGGCAGGACGATCTATTTCACCCCCCATCAATATCAAATAATATTGAGTAAAAACAATTTGGAATACCAAATATGACCATGCATGCAAGAGAGAGAAGTTGATTAACTTTCAAAAAATTATGTAGGTCATATTTTTCATTGTAATATCATGTCAAATCTCATGCAATATTTAATGAAAAAAAATGCTGTTTTATATCAAACTTATTGTTCAATATGAGCAAAATATGTACTATTTACAAATGCAGACACATAGGAATAATAGTTTTCTTTGCTTAGGCATTTCTATAGCATATGAGAACATTAGTTAGAAAATAGAGATATTTTGTAAATAAAAATAATAATAAGTCACAGAGCGCCCGAGGCAGCTCTCTTTCACTAGTCTAAAGAATCTCTAGAGTGATTTGCTATAAAGAAAGCCACCCAGTTTGCAGCTCCATTGGCCTCCTCATAGACATGCCTTGCCCTGAAGACAATGTCACTATTAGCCATACTTCATATATCCCGAAGAAGGATGGCACTCTTCGGGTTCTCTACGACTTTTCTGGATCTAACCAATCATTATAGTCGAGTCACTCTTAAGTAGGATGACATTGACCCTCAGTAAACATTGAGCTAACAAAAAACTATCCCAAGTTGCCTTCAGCTCTGCTTTAAAAATTGAGATGTCGAAAATCAAACCACTCTAGAGTTCAAACATCTGATTGTAAAATCCGCACCACCCTTTCTGTTACCATCCAAAACACATCTCATCTTATTCAAAATTTCAAATTGTACCTCGATTTAGAGCTAGAGGCCAAGCCGGCCTTATTTTGCGGTTGGGCCGCCCGATTTCCCAACCCGGGAGCAATGTGAAATCACGCAGTTGCACGTGGGACCGCCCGGTTGAGCACAGCGTTGTGTCAACCACGTGTATTTCACGTGCACAAAATTTTCATTTAAAGACCAATCCGACCCAACGCAGCCCGACCCTCTCGCCGACCAACCTGTTCCCTTCTATTAAAGTACGATTCTTGCGCTATCGAGATCGGCCTCCGCACTTCCGCTCTTCGACCCCCTTAAGTCCTCGTTCTCCTCTCCCGCCCGGAAGAAGCCCTTCTTTCTTGCCTCTCTTTTTTCTAGGGTTTCTTTTCTTTCGGAAGGTTTTGATCCATCTCTTCCATCGATCGAGGCCTGGTTCTGGATCGATCGAAGCTAGGGTTTTTTTGATATAGATGGAGGACTACGCGATGATGGAGAACGAGAACGAGGAGGACGAGGAGATCACCCAGGAGGATGCGTGGGCGGTGATCAGCGCCTACTTCGAGGAGAAGGGGCTGGTGCGGCAGCAGCTCGACTCCTTCGATGAATTCATCCAGAACACCATGCAGGAGATCGTCGATGAGTCGGCCAACATCGAGATCCGACCTGAATCCCAACACAATCCCGGCCGCCAGTCCGACTTTGTCGAGGTCCGCGCCCTCCCTCCGCAGCTGCTTTTTCTTCTCCCGTTTCGTTCTTTTTATTTCCCGTTTTCCTCTGATAGGGTCTAATTGGACCTGATCATTTGAATGGGGAGGTATTTTGGTTTGTGGAGAAGTGAAGTAGGTGGTAGGGGGAGGGTTAGACTGATTGAAGGGAAGCGGCCAATGATTCCGGTAAAATTAGATGGACGAAAAGGAGATTGTAACCTAATCCGATGATCCTTTGTGATGGAATAAGTCGAGGACTAATTACAAGAATGAAAACTATCAATTCTGCTAATTCTAAAGGAAAGTTCATTGAAGATAAGAATATGGGCAACCCCTTTGTGTTTCTTGAAACTTGCAAGGAACTTTTTCAAGTAGCAGAAGAAGAAGGTCAAAGCTGGTCCGGGACAGGGAGTAGTGAATGAAACCCTAGAGCACTTGATCCTTATTTCACTGGAAGATAATCCTTTATATCATCTGAGAGGAACCAGCCTTCTGAATCGAGTAGGTATGAAGTTAATTGCAAAAGGGACCGATGCAATTGGGATGATGGAGATGGATAAGCTCAGTTCCAGTAAATATTTGACATCTAGAAAAGAAAAAGACATAGGCCAGTTGAGGTTAAAAGAGTTTTCAGTTTAAACTGAAGAGATTTATCCATTAGGCCGAAAATAAGGGGTGCCCCACAAATTTCTAAACCGACAAACATCAAAATTCTAAGCTAGTCTTGGTGGAAATAAGCGATGATGAATTTATGTGATGTATGTATTTTAGATAACAAATCAGTATCCACTACCCCAAAAATCTCAACAATCCTTTTAACAATCGAAGATTGCCAAGATAAAAATTGGCTTGAGTTGAAATTTTGTTATGACTATTTTATTATGTTTGGCACTAATGGAAGCTGGGTAGATCATGGTTTATATTGTGATGGGAGAACTTATTTGATTGACCTTTACGGCTTAAAGTTTGCAAAATGTTTGAGAAGTTTTATTTGAAATGTAACGGGGAAGTCACTTTCCACGTGCATTTGCTCCAATGTTCAACTCACCTATTTTATTTGAAGTAAGTCTTTGGCATCTTCAGTCCATTATCATGAATCTGAAAATCTTCCATGCTAGTTCTTGTTTAAAATGATCACTTCTGTTAAAAACAGAGGTGGATAACAGTAAACAGAAATAGGTCCTTTTGTGCTGTAATATATGTTATTCCTGTTGGAATATGTGGGCAGCAAATTCAAGTTTTGCAACCCCAGGGATAAATGATGATCAGTTTGGGTTATCGTACTTAAGCCTCTATTGCCTCCCAGAAAAGAGTCAGCATCGCCAGTACTACCATCTCTAGCATAAACTCTATTTAGTGCCATTCCTTAGTTTTGGATGTGAGCTTTACCTTTAAGGTGTTATTTCATACTTTTGACCTGCACCACCTTCCTTAGATCCTCAGACTTTCTATGATATTGTGGTGCTATTACATTTTTTGTAAACTTCTGCTTTTTGCTGAGCTACATAATTTGTAATTTGCAGACAATATACAAAATCAGCTTTGGCCAAATATATTTGAGCAGGCCTATGATGACAGAGTCAGATGGAGAAACTGCGACATTATTCCCAAAAGCTGCAAGACTGAGGAATCTGACATACTCAGCCCCGTTATATGTTGATGTCACGAAGAAAGTTATAAAGAAAGGGCATGACTGTGAGGAAGTGACTGAGACACAGGAATTTCCCAAAGTTTTTATTGGGAAGGTAATGTGTAGCATTAATGAACTTAGTTGCTTGAAATTTGTTTTCTTTTGATTGATTCAGTTAGCTTTCATTTGCACCCTGTGCAGGTTCCCATTATGTTACGGTCTAGCTATTGCACATTGTATCAGAATTCTGAAAAAGATCTAACAGAACTTGGAGAATGCCCTTATGACCAAGGTGGATACTTTATAATTAATGGGAGCGAAAAAGTTCTGATTGCACAGGAGAAGATGAGCACCAATCACGTTTATGTCTTTAAGAAAAGGCAGCCCAATAAATATGCTTATGTTGCTGAAGTCCGATCTATGCCAGAGTCCCAAAGCAGGCCAGCAAGCACCATGTTTGTGCGCATGCTTTCCCGTACCAGTGCCAAAGGGGTAAATTTTTCTTTTATATGTAGTTGTTTCTGTTGACATTAGTTTTATGCTGTGTTTTTCTCCCAGGTGGGCCTATCCTAATCCACTTATATATGCCATAGTTGAAATGTATCTGGAAAAGGTTTACTTTGATTTTTTTTTTTTTCCAGGGTTCTTCAGGACAGTATATTCGTGCTACTCTTCCATACATACGAGCCGATATTCCAATAATTATTGTATTTCGAGCGCTAGGTTTTGTTGCCGACAAAGATATTTTAGAACATATATGCTATGACTTCAGTGATACACAAATGATGGAATTGCTGCGACCATCTTTGGAAGAAGCATTTGTTATTCAAAATCAACAGGTAATTTCTGTTATCTTTTATATGCCATATTTTTACTACAGAATACAGATGTTTTTGTGGTTCTTGGACTGAATTATTTCTAGGGGTGTAAATGATATCTGAAAACTCAATAACCCAACCCGATTACTTTATAATAATGGGGAGTGGATTCAAAATAAGTTTTCAATAACCTTATTATATTGAATTTGGACTCTATATGTAGGATGCGATTTTTTATTGAATTGATCCCTGATTTATGTATGTTTGAATCTGAAAAACCCAATAACCCAAATACTGAAAAACAAACAATATATGTAATATATGTAAATATGGAAATATAAAGAAAACTGGTTAAATGATTTGTGTTAATTTCTTTTCTTCTTATTTGGATTTACACCTTTTTCTCATGCATGCTGTCCTTCACACTCGTTTGTTGCTATTTTAATTCCAAAATTCCAAAAAATATTTAGATTTTGATTATATTTCAATTAAGCTAAACATAAATAGAACAAAACCAATCATTTACTTCCTATTATCTTACTCCTCTCATATCATAGTTTACCACATATTATTGTGATAAGAGTTCATTTTGTGCTGGAATTTGTTAATCCTTGGCTAGTGTCCCGTTAAAAGCATGTGCTAAATTGAGCCTCAAAAAAACTTGAATTTCAACTTGAATCCGATTATTAGTTGAATTTGCATGCGAGTTTGGAGCTTACTCATTTTGGTGGATCCGGATCTAATTGAGTTCGGATATGAATACAGCATAGATTTGACCTGAAATCCAACCTGTTTAGAACCCTAATTATTTCTTGTTCAAGATAGTTTCTTATGGATATGAGGTGGTATTAAATTTATGTGATTGGGCTAGTTTTTGCATTTTTTCCTCTCAGAGATTTTTACTCTTGAGAGATGAGCCAAAGTGCAAATACAAGGGAACAATTTCATTCATTGTAGAGTATCAAGTAATACTAACCATAAATGACATGGCCGCTGTCTTGTATAATTTGTATGATGTTAATTGCCTTTATCTTCATATTTCAACTTTTTGAAGTAGGCAGTATTTGTATTGTTATAATGACATTCAGTCACATGATAATGCTATCTTTTTTTGTTTATTTACTTTAAATTGCATTACACTTGTTGGTTATTCGTACTTGCATTTACTGATGCAATGCAGACCTTAAGGTTCTGAAATGGGTTAACATGAGCTCTAAATCTTGATCTAGGAAGGGGATTATGTAGCATATACTGCGGTTTATTTTAATCTAGTGCACTAGTAATTTCAAGCTCTTCAATATGATTGCGATTGTGCTTGTGTACAAGTTTTTTAGGGGGTCAAACTGTGAGGTTTTTTGATGGCTGATAATTTGTTCTGTACACCCATGTTTTTCATGGGTTGTTTGTAACTAACCCTGTGAAAAACAAGTTTACTTGAGCAAATTAGACATCAAAAATCTTTGGAAAATATATTTGAGCGACAAGAATAGGCGATATGATAGTAGGATAGTTTGCAACAGAAACAAAACCTCGATCCCGTATCAAGAGGAAACTTCCCCATGAGATGTATGAGCAGCTTTGTGAAAATGGAATGAAATGTTATGAAGAAAAGGTGGTCATTTTTCTGGCACCTTTAGCTGATAATTCTTTTAGGTTGCTGCAAAGTGCTTCATTGATACTTTAAGTGGAGACTGATACGGAATGCAGAATTCTATATTAATATTATGGTTTGAATCTACTTCATAGTATGATTTTATAGTGATAATATGTAGAGACATTTGCACCATATCTGGAAATTTATAGAATAAAATTATCGAAATAAAGATTTCCATTTTGTGTCTGCCATATATATGGAGTTTGGTTATGATTAAACTGCAATTATTTCAAATATGATTCTTCTTTTCTTTATCAGTAATTACTGATAATGGTTAAAAGTTAACGTTACCTGACCTGCTAAATTCAATTATTCATTTAGAAGGACAGCAGAAATATTATACCCCAATGGCCCTGTCCACAAATAATTCACGTGTATGAACAATAAGAAGCTATGGTGGTACACAGTCTTTTCAAGAAATGTAGCGTGTTGTTTCAAAAAAAGTATAATTAATCCTGCAAATCTTTGAAACTTAAGAGCCTTGGACTGTATAGTATACCTGTCTTTCAGCATGAACTAGAATTGACAGTGCTATGAGAATAATAAATTTGATATTATCTGGGAACTAGATGCGCAATTTAATCACAGTACTTTCCTTAGTGTTCTCTACAATGTTTCCTGGTTATTTCTTGGTGAGCTACATTCTCTTTCCTTGTTTTTCAATCCCTCTTATTACTGTTTGTATGACACTACCAGTTCTCTTGCAGGTGGCTCTGGACTACATAGGGAAGCGAGGGGCAACTGTTGGTGTCACGAGGGAGAAGAGGATCAAGTATGCCCAATCGCATGAACCTTTAGGTGGACCTGCCATTGGCAGACTTTAGATATATGTTTGGTTGTTGCTATTTTTCTTTGTTGCATCAGTTTCTTTTGTTTCTTTTGAAGGTATGCTAAAGAAATTCTTCAAAAAGAAATGTTGCCTCATGTTGGTGTTGGAGAATTTTGTGAAACTAAGAAAGCATACTATTTTGGGTAAGTTACCCATCTTTTTCCAAAGTAAATTGTTTTGCGACATAAATATAAATTCCAGTTGAGATATTAACTGTGTTGTTTTTTCATTAGTTACATTATTCATCGGCTGTTGCTGTGTGCACTTGGACGAAGACCAGAAGATGATAGGGATCATTATGGCAACAAAAGGCTGGACCTTGCTGGTCCTCTACTTGGAGGCTTGTTCAGAATGGTTTGTTTTTACAAAACCTGGAAGCTTCATAAGTCCATCTTTGAGATTTATTTTTTTAGACTAAAATTTTGACATGATTAATTTTTGCAATGCAGCTTTTTAGAAAATTGACCAGGGATGTGAGATCATATGTCCAAAAGGTTTTAATGCTTGCCTTTGTACTCCTTTAGTTTATAGTTGAAGTGTTTAAGTTACAATTTCTGCAAATCTGTTTGGTAGTAATTGTAAACTATCTTTATTTATGTGGGACAGTGCGTGGATAATGGAAAAGATGTCAATTTGCAATTCGCGATCAAAGCTAAAACCATCACAAGTGGCCTTAAATATTCCCTTGCTACTGGAAATTGGGGACAAGCAAATCAAGCTGGCGCTAGAGCAGGGGTTTCACAGGTCTGTTTCACCCCTATTGATTTTGTTAAAAAGAAATCCTCAGTATATAACTCTTTTATGTAAGATTACTATTGGATATACTTCCACCTGACAGGTTTTGAATCGCCTAACATATGCTTCTACTCTCTCTCACTTGCGGAGGTTGAACTCTCCTATAGGACGTGAAGGTAAAAAATATATGAAGCTTCCAATTTATTGTTCATATTAAATTTTAACAACACATTTTTAATTTCTGAGAAACATTTCTTTCTCGTGTTATCAGGGAAGTTGGCTAAACCTCGACAGTTGCACAATTCTCATTGGGGAATGATGTGTCCTGCTGAAACACCTGAAGGACAGGTAATAACCTGGTTGTCGGAAGTTTCTTTATAATGGATATGAAACCAGCATTTGGATGATTCTTGTGAGATACGATGTAATCTGAGAGATGTAAGAGCTGATAATAATGCCAACTAAAGTAAATGCAGTATAAGTTGTTGCTTGTTGTTTATTTCCATACATCATATTCTGTTTCTAAGTTGTCCTCTATGATTTTGATGTCAGGCTTGTGGATTGGTGAAAAATCTCGCTTTGATGGTGTACATTACTGTAGGATCGGCTGCACATCCTATTTTAGAATTTCTAGAGGAGTGGGGTACTGAGAACTTTGAGGTACATACATCTTATTGCAAGCTTATGATTCATGTCTGGTTTCTATGGTTCCCATTTGCTGAGTTGGCATTTTAGGTTGGCGCCTTAGTCTATCTTTTTTTAATATAGGTTTGTCTTTTCCTTCATCAAGTCATATGACTTTGCTTTGTTCAGGAAATATCACCTGCAGTTATTCCTCAAGCATCCAAAATTTTTGTCAATGGTTCCTGGGTGGGTATTCATCGGAACCCTGACCTCTTGGTGAGGACCTTAAGACGGTTGAGGAGACAGGTTTGCATGCACACCTTTTTATAGCTCCAATTTTTTCGATTTGGATACATAAGCCTGCAAACAGGATTTTGATACTTAATCATCATTCTATGACAGATTGATGATTTTTTTATGTATTTGTGGTAACTACATCCTAATGATTAGATTCCCAGGATTATTTTCTATTTATTTTTAACCTCTTGATTTACAGGTGGTATGTTTCTTGTCAATTTTTAATTCTTTGCTGGACAACAGAACCCTGGAACTTCTTTACTTCCATGATGTTTATGTATAAGAAGTTTCGACATGTTTCATTTGAGCAGTCATATTTCTTGCCTTTTCTTATCAATCAGCATACGGGCTGGCTTTCTTTGCTCTCTTTTCAGAGTTTTCAGTCTCTGTATGCATAAATTATCTTACAGTTCAATTGTCCTGCCTGACTCCTGGTTTACTATGTCTCCTCATGATATGCCCATTCCACATTTGGAGCTTGTAGTGGATTTACTAGTTTGAGTGGCCTGCCTCCAATCCTCTTATCTTCTTCTATATGATTGTAAATTTGATTCATGGCTCCATGTATTTGGTGATATTCCAAAATAACGTGTCTTGCCTGAAGTCTCTTGCTTGATATCTATATTCAAAAATTCACATCATCTTTCTATATACTTCCATTGTCTTAGTCTTTTGTCTTAATAAACTTCTAATACAGAAAAACTAATTTTTCTGTTGGCATATTATTTAGTTTTGTAGGGCTGCAATTCTTAGAGCGGAACAGTGCTGATCCTGTCCACATTATGTTAAGTCAAATCAGCCTAGCTATAATTTGATTTAGATTCAGGTCATCAATCCTGTCTTGGAGTCCTAATGGTTCTTTTTGCTCCAATTGCGGATGACTGTCATTTTCCAGCTTGGTCTGAAGCCTTCTTTCATGTCAATCTGTAGCTATTGTGGTTTCAAGGCTATGATGAATAAGTGCAGTCTTGTTCTCTGTTCAGTCTCTCCCTTGGTTTTCGTTTTATTTAAGACTTGGTTCTTTTGCTTCCCATATTGGCAAACCATCTATAAGACGTAATTTAGTTGGACAGATGGAGAACTACAAGTAGTTCATATCTATTTTACACACAGATAAATAAGGACTCAGAGAGTTATAACATGCTTGAATCTCTTTATATTCGAAATGAATTTCAAATTGGAAAACTTCTTTTTTTGTGAGATTGGTTTACCTTATAAGGGTAAATGTTCAACTAGTCCTAACACGTTCCCTGTTTCTTATTTTGTTAATCAAAGGGAAGGTAGAATTGTGGTCTAGGAAATCTGTCCTGAATCTTGATATTTCTTTTGCCTTTTTGGTTCAAAGTGCTTTTTCATTTTTATGCTTTTCTATGAATAAACTATTTATGTCACTGTGGATGGAGAGTCAGCTAATTTTGTATACATATATACATGCATGCAAACATGCATGCGAACATATTTGTTGTAAAGAGACCTTTTTGATTTGTAAATGTGGTAGGACTGTGATGACAGAAACAAAATTAATTCTATATAGTCTTTCAGTAAAATTGTTTCTCCTTGTGATCTTTGATTACAATTTCATTTCTTTATGCCAACATGAATGCAAAAATTTGATCGGAAAATGCAAATATTGGTTATTTTTTTTATAGAACTAATTGAGGAGTGGATCATACCCTTGTGAACCACTTGAATTGTGAGCCCAAACTCTAGTGCTTTGTTGTATATTATATGGCAAGAACCAGTAATGGTTCACTAATTTCTTGTCAAGTTATATATTGAAAGTGCACTGACTCTGAAATGCCCCAGTGGTTCCAGTGGTCAGACTAATGGGACGTGCTTTCTGTCATTGTCCAGTGATTACTCTTGAGACTAGTTGGCAAAAATTTATTTTCATTATTCCTTAAAAAAAATGAGAACTGCTCGCTTATAGTTAGTATTATTGTTGTCAGATTGATGTCAACACGGAGGTTGGAGTTGTACGAGATATTCGTCTCAAAGAACTACGGCTTTATACTGACTATGGCCGCTGTAGTCGTCCACTGTTTATTGTAGAGAACCAAAGGCTGCTGATAAAGAAAAGGCATATTCAAGCACTGCAACAAAGGGTTTGCTATTCTTGATAGTTTAAGATCAAGTATATGTATTTTATTTGTTCAAATCAGCTACTGAATCCTTCGAGGTTCTTCTTCCCAGGAATCTCCAGAGGAAGGTTGGCATGATCTTGTTGCGAAAGGATTTATAGAGTACATTGATACTGAGGAAGAAGAAACTACAATGATAGCCATGACTATCAATGTGAGTTTCTATATGATCAACAGTACTCGTTTGACATCTCAATATAAATGAGTTTAGGCAATTATTATTTTAACTGAGAGAATACCTGTTTCTTCACCAAAAACAGCACCTTAAATTGCATTAGTTTTGCCAGATGCTTGGACGGATGATGCAGTTAATAATGTCTAGCATGCCCTTTTTACAGATTAATTTCCAATACATATTGGAGTATGCTGTCCTTCATATTATGTATGTTGCTCACCTGAATAAGCAATTTAGAGTTTTACCTTATGTAATTTACTTTGATCTTTAATTGCCAGTTAATTAGACGTCGAGTAGGTTATTCCAAGAATTGTAAATGAGATACAAGCAACTGATGATGCTTGTAATCCAATATACAAGTAACTCATTGCAAAGTAGGATCACAAGATAAGCCTTTGAGCAATAATTTCTTGGCCATGCTATACTATTTCATGTCTATACACTATGTGTTTGTGTATGTATGCGCACGCATTGTGTGCATTTACGATAAACATACATTTATTTTTGTCTGATATACGTCTGTATGAACATATGCTGCTTATTTTTCTTGTTTCCTGTGTGAATTAATTCAATCCAAAACCGTGTCTGGAAATTATTTTTATTTTAAACTTGCTATGGTCAACCATAGTCATGTTGAGTCAGTTATATGGCAAACTCCAAATTCTGATGACAATTATATATTTCAGGATCTTGTAAATGCAAGACAGAACCCAGAGGAGGCATACTCTGAAACTTACACTCACTGTGAGATCCATCCATCATTAATTTTGGGTGTTTGTGCATCTATCATTCCTTTCCCTGACCACAACCAGGTTCGCATTTATCCAGTAAAGTGGTATGATATTGATCTCTCTTTTCCGTCACTTTTTATTCTCATTTTTAGTTGTTTGTGTGCGCCAGTCACCTCGTAATACATACCAGTCAGCAATGGGAAAGCAAGCCATGGGGATTTATGTAACCAATTACCAATTACGAATGGTGGGTATGCTTTTCTTGTAATCTCTTGTTCTTAATGTTAATCCTAATGGATGCTGATCCACTTCTTCATTCAGGATACATTGGCCTATGTTCTCTACTATCCTCAAAAGCCTCTCGTTACAACTCGTGCCATGGAACATTTGCACTTTAGACAATTGCCTGCTGGCATTGTATGAATCTCTCTCTCTCTCGCGCGTGCGCGCTTAAATGGTTAATTGTCAGAATGCTTCTGATATCTTCTTGCATTGTATCATAATGTAGAATGCAATTGTTGCAATTGCCTGCTATTCGGGATATAACCAAGAAGATTCTGTTATCATGAACCAATCTTCAATAGATCGTGGATTCTTTCGATCCTTGTTTTTCCGTTCTTACAGGTACCTCATTGGTTCCCTCTTCTTCCTTTTTTATGATGTTCTTCTAGTGTCATTTTTAAGATGCTATCATCCTCTCGAATATATGGTCCTATATCCAGAGATGAGGAAAAGAAGATGGGAACTCTTGTTAAAGAGGACTTTGGGCGCCCAAATAGGGAAAATACAATGGTGAGTGGTTGGAATGATTAGATGTTGGCTTGTTATTGTTCATTTGGTTTGTGGATTATTATGTTACATGGATGCCGATAGATGTGCTGTGTGCCAAGTGCATAAATATTGGATCTTTCTAATAATGAAGAATTTTGTCTTATGGATTCATAGCTATGTCATAATAATACGCATATTTAAGTGTCAGGTGTTTGGGTACTTGAGGCTAAAATGAAGGATCTGAACTCCAGGCACCATAGGTGCATTGATCCTTTCCCTTATTTATGCAGGGTATGCGACATGGCTCTTATGACAAATTGGATGATGATGGTCTTGCACCTCCGGTGAGTTTTTTAGACAGTCAATTATTTCATGTAGTCGGATAACTTAGTAGTATTTCGTTATTCTATAATTATTTATGCACATTATCAGGGTACAAGGGTCTCTGGTGAAGATGTCATAATTGGAAAGACATCTCCAATCCCTCAAGATGATTCTCAAGGTCAAGCTTCAAGATACACACGACGTGATCATAGTACCAGTGTACGACACAGTGAAAGTGGGATGGTGGATCAGGTTGGCTATTGTTTTATTTTCCACCAATTATATTGTTTGTAGTATCTTTCCTTAAATAGAGTTCTTAAGTCATGAAAATATTTCAAGACTTAACTATAATTGATATTATATCTTTTTTCTCCTTTTGTGTTGAAATAATGTTCCTTTTCCTTTTCTCTACTCTTTCCTTAAATAGAGGTAATGTTTCTTTATCACAGGTCCTATTGACGACAAATGCTGATGGTTTGAGATTTGTGAAAGTAAGAATGAGGTCAGTTCGTATTCCTCAAATTGGTGATAAATTTAGTAGCAGGCATGGCCAAAAGGGAACTGTTGGAATGACGTACACACAAGAAGACATGCCATGGACTGTGGAAGGCATCACACCTGACATTATTGTGAATCCACATGCCATTCCTTCTCGAATGACAATAGGTCAACTTATTGAGTGCATCATGGGAAAGGTTGCTGCCCATATGGGAAAGGAGGGAGATGCTACCCCTTTTACTGATGTCACAGTAAGTAAATCCGTAAAACCTTCATGCAAGCTTTACCTGAGAAGCGTGTCACAATTTAATTTGCTATAAATGCTGGAGCATTTTTGCTTATTCAGTTTAAGAATTCTGAGGCACTGTATCTGATGTTAAAGAACATTAAGGGAAGTTTCTTTTGTTCTGCTCCAGGAGGAAGTAATTTTTGCATATCTCGCTAAAAGACATTGTTGACAGCTTATACAAAAACAGAATGTTATTCATTTTGCATTACCATTAAGGATTTGTACTAGATATGGTTTAATAAATATGATAGATGTGTTTGAGAACTGTCACCGCAACTAGAACCTTTCAACTTCATACCTGGATTTGATTTTTTCTTTTTTTTTTGAGGGGAGCTTTGCCTTTGGAGTTCATATTTGCCTCTGGTTTAGTTAATTATAATCTTTTATTTGAAGTCTACTTTGAATATCTCTTTTTAATTTCTTGAGAGGTAAGTTTACCCCCATAGACAGAAACGTGACTTTGAAGATTGACCTTGGACGAGTGTCTTCTAAGTTATTCTGATGATCCTAAACTTGTATAAGTTTCAAGACATACTATTTTGACTACGGTCTCTTCTAAGTTATATAGTAGACTATCTCCTTGTAACTGGTCTGTGACTTGGATTTTCCAATTCAATGATCTATCAGGAGTTCTATCCTAAATAATGTTTTTAACATTGATTTCAGATATATTCTGATGTAGAAGTTTAATATGTAATTGTTCATTTGTAATTGTCCCATTACAAAAAATACTTATATTATCACAAATTTCCTAGGTGGACAATATCAGCAAAGCTCTTCATAAGTGTGGATATCAGATGCGCGGGTTTGAAACTATGTATAATGGCCACACTGGGCGGAAGTTGACTGCCATGATATTCATAGGACCTACTTATTACCAGAGACTGAAGCACATGGTTGATGACAAGATCCACTCTCGAGGGCGTGGACCTGTGCAAATTCTTACAAGGCAGCCAGCAGAAGGACGCTCTCGTGATGGAGGTCTCCGCTTTGGTGAGATGGAGCGAGATTGCATGATTGCACATGGGGCTGCGCATTTCCTGAAGGAAAGATTATTTGACCAAAGCGATGCTTATAGGGTTCATGTTTGTGAGAGATGTGGACTTATTGCTATTGCCAACCTCAAGAAGAATTCCTTTGAGTGCAGAGGTTGCAAGAACAAGACTGACATTGTTCAGGTAAGAATTTTCTTTTTTAGTCCATTTCCTTTACAAAAAATGCTTTGCGAAGTAATTATCATATATGAGAGCATTTTTAGTTTTTTGAGACTTTATCTAAAGTATATTTGCTTATGCAAACCTTCATGCATAAACTTATAATTGCTCAAAATGTTGGCCATCCAATACTTCAGTGGCTTTTGTTTAATGAACATAGCTTTCACTCCCTTGTATATGTAGTTGCGCATGGTACTTATGCCTGGTTGTCTTATATCTTCAAATGCCTAGTTAAGTTTGGGGTAATAACTTCAGCTGGCAATCCCATTATGCCACATCACATATTTAGTTGGACGGAATGATGTGTGTAATATTTTGGACAGAATGATATGTGTATAATATTTTGGATTGCTAGCTGAAACACAAACATGTGATGTAGCATAATGGGATCGGTTGATTTTTCTGATAGTTCAGTTAATCTCAAACAGGTAAGCATTCTTGAGCAATTGTGACGGGCAAGGTTGGATGAGTAATTTTAATCTCATGTAATTTTACTGCTTTACTGTATGTATGTTGTTGCACTATTTCTGATGCCTCCAGTCAACTTCAGTTCTGTTTGATCTTAACCACATGTTCTCATGTTTCTGTGTCATATGTTTGCTTTCTTTCTTGTGGCTCCGCCCAATTTTATAAAGTTTTAATTATATGCACAGAGTGCGGCTAAATAGAGAAACTAAATTAGTGGAAGTACTATTTCTGCCTGACACCCCTTTTGATTGCTCGCTTACGTAACCAAACATGCCATCTTCCTTATATAGGTGCATATACCTTACGCTTGTAAGCTGCTTTTCCAAGAGCTCATGGCCATGGCAATTGCTCCCAGAATGTTCTCAAAAGAAGTGAAAGCAGCCAAAGACCAAAAGAAGAGAGGCGCCTAAATTATTGTACCCATACTTGTGGTTTCCTAATGCATAGTCCTTGTTGTAATATGTGGGATATTGGTACTGTATCAGGAAATCCACAAATTTTGGGGACAGGCTTCATTATCATGATGGTGCTTGTTCTCGTAATTTGGTGGTTGTCAGGTGTGCATGCTGGTCTGAGCAGTCACGTAATTGTAAATTGCTTCTTTGAGGGCAATGGAGAGAAGTTGCTTCTGTTTATGCTACCCAGGATCATCTTGAAGACAACTAGTTACATGTGGTGGAAGGAACGGGTGTTTTGACTAGCTTAAGCCTTCCTTCATTTAAAAGAAAGCATGACATGTATCATCTACTTGCCATACTGCTGCAGGCGTTGAGGGAGCATGTACCTGTCTATTCATATAAAGAGGAGACTTGGAAACTTCTGCGTAGATTATCTAGTATCACGTGAAGATACTACCTGTGGTTGCATATTTGAATTATTGTACCATTGCGAAGTTTAGGCTAATGAATTTGTCTTCCCATCCATCTTTGTGAGAAGTAATCTGTTGATGGGAATCATACAATTGTTTTGTAGTTGTACCTTTTATATTTAATGTGAAAGCTTCTTGCTGTACTTGCTTCTTCTGAATGACTATACTGTAGTTACATTTGGCATCGGAATTCTGGCATGATGTACAAAGCTCAGCTTGGTAGCAGAAGTATGCGACTCACGAATGGGATTGCCAATTGGTCTTTTGGGGATTGTCAGATGGCTTGGAACAGTGTCATTTGGTTACTGATGGTTATGATATATCTTTTATGTTATAAGCAGCTGCATATGATGTTATAACCGTTGTTTTGGGAGGGGATCTGTCATGCTGCATGCTTATATAGCAGAAATTTAAATAGAAGACTTTTGTGGCCCATGCCATTGCTGAAGTTCAGCACACAATGGAGGCACATGCTGCGCATACTGCGCCCATGCACAAGGTATCTGAACTCGCAGGAAGCAGCGGTTCAGGAGGACCATGGTGTTTTAATGCATGAGGCTCCAGACTACTGCATGATAAAAAGGTTAGATGTATGCAGTTTTACCTCAATATGTGAAGGAATTGTTTTCATATTTTAAACCTGTGATGCTAAGGTTACAGAGGAGCAACTCTACCCTTATCACTATGGTTCGATATATTGGCTCACAAAACACAGTAGCTTGAGAACATAGATGGGGTTTTGTTCAAACATATATCTGGTGTTAGCTTATTAAGCTGAAAAGTTCTTGGTAGCTAGACCAGGTGACCATGAATTGAATCTTACTTTCACTAGAGTTTGGAGAATTAGGGTATGTTTAAGGGTCGTCTCTCGTTGTAATAACCAACATTTGTGCCTAGAGATTTCCTAATTAATCATAGGTGATACATAAGATGCAATATATGAGTTATAAACAATTAAATAAAACGGCACGAGGAACTCTAGTTGAGGTATGGTATTGGTTTCAGCCAGAGTTCAGCTTGAGTTAAAGCTGGATTTTGTCATACTTAAATTTACTTAATCCATTTGTAACAAGGATTAGAAATAACCCATTATTTTATATGGAACAATATGCAGCCTGCCAATATATTGATAGCTGCTTGATCTATTTCTTAGAATACCAAAACAAAATAAGACTAAGAAAAAGGATTTTAAGGTGGGAGTACAAAAAAAGCAGGAGAGAGAATTAAAACTGGAGATTCTTCTGGAGGTGAAAAGGTTATCACTTGAGAAAAATTGAAGAAAAACAAGATAAATCTTGAAAATGTTCTACATTCCACCTTTTTCAAATAATTGTTATTTATTCTCTAATCATGATTTTTTTGATAAATGAACCAAATTTTGACTAGCCTATTACCTACTATCACTAATCTTCTAGGAATGCAGGGCAAGATTTTCTTTTAAGGATTTGCATATCCAATATGATGATCCATTTGAGTTGGACAATGGACTTGAAGCCTAACCCATTTAAGTCTGATTGATTTTCATAACCCATACTTGATCCAATTTTGAAATCTTTATCCAAATCTATCTATTTTAGATAATTCATGATGAAACATTGCCGCCTTTAATTTGTTCTCCTTGGAAATAGTATTTCTCAATGATGTCACCACATTATGTTCTCCTTGCTATAACTATTTCTATTGTATTTAATTTGATGTTTACTTCTCAATGGGAGAAGCAAAAAAGAATATACCTTCCAAAATCAAGAATTTATTTATCAATATGTATAAATAATAAAAGAATAAATTACATTAGTGTTTCTCTAGGTCACTGCCCCAAAAAAATATAGATCTTACCGTTAAGGATTCGATGGCTTTCTTTCGTAAGTCCGTATAACAATTTCAAGCACCGACCGCTCCCTATTCGCCCTCCTCGCCGCCTGCTGCCGCTGTCACCGGGACAGGTTAGCCTCTCTCTCTCTCTCTCTCTCTCTCTCTCTCTCTCTCTCTCTCTTTTCCAGCCCCGCCGCCGCTTGCTCGACCGGCCGGCCGACCGGAGCGTCGAGCCCCTCTGCGCCGTGGACTTGTATGCCCTCTTCTCTCACTTTTCTCCGTTCTTCTGTGGTCTCGTCTCTGGCGTAAATGCTTCAAACGGGAATAGGAAGCGAAGATATATACGTGATTGAAAGGAGAACGCCTAACAAGTGTTTGAATAAATTACTGTGTTACTAAGTATCATCCTAAAAGCCTTAAATGGTAATTGTTTTTGAGAAAGAATGGTTGTTGTTGCTGGAATTTGGACCCGGGGGCCGCCGCGAAGCCGGGGAAGGAGGAGCTCCGCTGCTACAGGGGGCGGACGGCGGTGCGCCGGCTGGCTGCGTCCTCCGCCGCGGGGGGTGTGCAAGTCCTGCAAGGAAAACCGGTGGCCGGGCTCCCCGGCGCCGGCCCTCCGATGCTTAAGTCAGAGGGGGGCTTAATTTTGGTGGAGGAGGAGATGTAGTTCGTATGTAGCAGTCCAAGCCAGAAAATTAGAGTTAGGAGCCGTCCCCCCTCGGGAGGAAGAAGCCTCCCTTTTTATAGGGAGAGTGGCAGGGTTACCTGTGATGTGACTGGGCGAATTAATGGGTTACCGTCACGATTGGACGTGGGCGTGTGAAGTAATGAGTTGCCGTGGATGGCCCGTTCCCATCATAGGAGGAGATGGCGTGTAGCCAGAGCTTGCTTGTGGCGCGCAGTGCAGTACATTCTTGGGAATGGTGAGGCGTTGACAGTCGTAGCAGGGTATGGTTCCTGATTGATATGTCGGCAAGCAAAGCATGGTGCGGTGAGGCTGCTGTAGGGCATGGCCGCAGCATACAGACGACGAGGTCGGCCTTCTGAGGTCAGCTCGACCTTCTGTGCTCGGCCTTCTGAGCTCGGCAGCCTTCTGAGCTCGGCCTCGGCAGCCTTCTATGCTCGGCAGCCTTCTGAGCTCGGCTCGGCCTATGAGCTCGGCCTTCTGTGCTCGGCAGCCTTCGGAGCTCGGCCTCGGCAGCCTTCTGAGCTCGGCTCGGCCTATGAGCTCGGCCTTCTGTGCTCGGCAGCCTTCTGAGCTCGGCCTCGTCAGCCTTCTGAGCTCGGCCTCGTCAGCCTTCTGAGCTCGGCAGCCTGCTGTGCTCGGCAGCCTTCCGAGCTCGGCTCGCTGTCGGATTTGGGTGCTTTAATTGTATTTGTGGGGTGGTCCATTTTTTCCCCCAACACTACCCCCCGACTTCCGAGTTCGAGCTGCTTTTTGGCTCGGGCGAAGGAAGTAGTCCGGTCGTCGATCATCCTGTAATATAGCCAAATATGTATAGAGATGTACGTACCAAGTTGGGTGTACCTCTAATGCAGTTGGAGTTTTAAGTGCTCCAGGTTGACTCAGCGGCCTTCTTTGGCTTGTCGTAGGAGGCGTCGAATGGCGTTGAAAGGCGTCGAATGGCGTTGAATGTCGTCGAATGGCGTCGAAGTGTCGTCGAATGGCGTTGAATGTCGTCGAATGGCGTCGAAGTGTCGTCGAATGGCGTCGAAGTGTCGTCGAATGGCGTCGAATGTCGTCGAATGGCGTCGAATGGCGTCGAATGGCGTCGAATGTCGTCGAATGGCGTCGAATGTCGTCGAATGTCGTCGAATGGCGTCGAATGTCGTCGAATGGCGTCGAATGTCGTCGAATGGCGTCGAATGGCGTCGAATCGGCGTCCCGAGCTTAGCTAGAGCATCATTGGAGACGCATACAGGAGACGGACCTCGTCCGTTGGCGATCGTGCGCCCTATTCGGGGCGACGTTGGTCGTTTTTTGGATTCTCCGACCTGGAAATAGATAAAATATTGAAATTATTTGAAGCCAAAGTGGCGTCCTGTACCTTTTGGAGATATTTTAATGGCTTCCAAGCTTCGAAGTCCCTTAGGACTTAGCTTGGCACTAGCTTTCTTTGGCTCGATTTTCTGGGGGAGGTGTTCTGCATTCGGGCTTTGGAGCTTGGCAGCCTTCTGAGCTCGGCGGCCTTTGGTGCTCGGCCTTCTGAGCTCGGCGGCCTTCGGAGCTCGGCCTTCTGAGCTCGGCGGCCTTCTGAGCTCGGCAGCCTTCTGGACCATGAAAGGATTTAGCTTCATAGTACTTTCTTGGGGTAGAATCTCCCATGAATCTAGCCAGAGGAGCGCTCATCCTTTGGAAGGCATACAAAATAAGGTATCAGCCGAGCTTTCATGATGTACTAAAATCCCTTTTTTTAAAACCTTGCAATGATGAGGGAAATAGCTACAGCGTCGTCATAAAGAGGGCTCAACACCCTTTTGGTCTTCATCAGAAAAGGAGATGTGACTTTCACAGAGCACGGATGCTTTGAGGAAGCTCTTTTTTCCGAGCTCGGAGCTTCTGGTACCTCTAGTTGCCCGCCCTCTGATGGTATTGATGATGCCCGTGAGAGGTCAGTGGTCATTCTGCTCCTTATGCGGCACTGGATTTTGTTCCTCGGGCTCTCTCCTGTAGGCATGATCACGGACAAAATAACTCAACCGACCTCGGCGGACAAGTGCCTCGATTTCATCACGAAGCTCGTAGCAATCCTCCGTATCATGGCCGCGATCTCGGTGGAAGCGGCAGTACTTTTTCGAGTGCTTCCGCGACTCTGTCGGACGCATTCTCAATGGAGGTCGGAGGTAGCCCCGACCCTCAATCTCCATGAGGATTTCTGCTCGGGTGGATGTGAGAGGAGTGTACGTCTGAAATTTTTGGAGGGGAGACCCCGGGCGAGCTAGGCTCTTGGGCCAAGGAGGCTCTTTCTCATGCCAGGGGAATCTGCTACTTGGTTGGGAGTGCTCCTGGTGCTTCTTCTGCATCTTGGCAGGTCGTTCGGCTTCTTCCCGCCGAGAGGCCATGGCTTCCTCAGCCTTGGCGTACTTGCGAGCTCGGGTCAACATTTCGGTGAGGTCCGCAGGGAAGTTCTTCTCGATAGAGAAGAGGAACCTGTAAGACCGGGCTCCAGTCTTTAGTGCCGACATGGCGATTGACTGGTCCAGCTCCCGGACTTCCCATGTTGCGGCAGTAAATCGATCCAAGTACTCCTTGAAGGACTCTCCCTCCTCTTGTTTGATGTCAAGGAGGGAGTCCGACGTCCGCCGCTGGGGCTGGCTAGCGGCAAAATTACTGGCAAACTGCCTGCCGAGCTGCTCAAAGGAGGAGACAGTACTCGGCTTCAACCCGGTGAACCAAAGCCGGGCCGGTCCTCGGAGCGTTGCTGGAAAGGCTTTGCACATCATGGCCTCCGAGGCTCCTTGTAGGGCCATTAAGGCCCGATAACTCTCCAGGTGGTCCAGGGGATCAGCCTTGCCGTTGTAGGGCTCCACCTGGGGCATCTTGAACCGTGGTGGGACCGGTTCATCTTCGATTTCCGGGGAGAAGGGAGACTTCGTAGTGAACTCGAAGTCGTTATCACGTCCTGATTTTCTCCCGTGGAGTGCCTGGATTTGGCGCTCCAACTTCTCGACCTTCTTGTCGAGTTCATCATTCTGGGGGATCGCTGCAGCGGTCCGTTCGGGTGCAGGTTGCCCTGGAACCGACTCAGCTTCTGAAGGCTGTGGCCAGCCTCCGTGATCTCTGACTGGGTGCTCTCTCCAGAGGGAGGCCTGGGCTTGAGAGTCCTGACCTCGAAGAGGAAGCCCGCTTGTAGGGGGCTCCGGTTGAACTGGAGCCGGGGGAGGCGGTGCTGCTGGGATGCCCCTGGGTTGCAAGCTTTGGACGGCGGTAGCCAACGCCTGCACTTGCTGCACCAGGGCATCAAATTGTTCCGGTTGAACTTGAGGTGCTGGCTCAACCGGGGGTAGCGAGTTCCGAACGGAACATTCTGGGCTTGGTGGAGGACGTCGAGAGGCGTTGGAAGCCCCTTTGCTTCTCAGCTTCATGGTAGCGAACTCGGGCCCTTCCTCTAGCGCCAACTGTTGCTGGAATTTGGACCCGGGGGCCGCCGCGAAGCCGGGGAAGGAGGAGCTCCGCTGCTACAGGGGGCGGACGGCGGTGCGCCGGCTGGCTGCGTCCTCCGCCGCGGGGGGTGTGCAAGTCCTGCAAGGAAAACCGGTGGCCGGGCTCCCCGGCGCCGGCCCTCCGATGCTTAAGTCAGAGGGGGGCTTAATTTTGGAGGAGGAGGAGATGTAGTTCGTATGTAGCAGTCCAAGCCAGAAAATTAGAGTTAGGAGCCGTCCCCCCTCGGGAGGAAGAAGCCTCCCTTTTTATAGGGAGAGTGGCAGGGTTACCTGTGATGTGACTGGGCGAATTAATGGGTTACCGTCACGATTGGACGTGGGCGTGTGAAGTAATGAGTTGCCGTGGATGGCCCGTTCCCATCATGGGAGGAGATGGCGTGTAGCCAGAGCTTGCTTGTGGCGCGCAGTGCAGTACATTCTTGGGAATGGTGAGGCGTTGACAGTCGTAGCAGGGTATGGTTCCTGATTGATATGTCGGCAAGCAAAGCATGGTGCGGTGAGGCTGCTGTAGGGCATGGCCGCAGCATACAGACGACGAGGTCGGCCTTCTGAGGTCAGCTCGACCTTCTGTGCTCGGCCTTCTGAGCTCGGCAGCCTTCTGAGCTCGGCCTCGGCAGCCTTCTATGCTCGGCAGCCTTCTGAGCTCGGCTCGGCCTATGAGCTCGGCCTTCTGTGCTCGGCAGCCTTCTGAGCTCGGCCTCGTCAGCCTTCTGAGCTCGGCCTCGTCAGCCTTCTGAGCTCGGCAGCCTGCTGTGCTCGGCAGCCTTCCGAGCTCGGCTCGCTGTCGGATTTGGGTGCTTTAATTGTATTTGTGGGGTGGTCCATTTTTCCCCCCAACAGTTGTGTATAGCGACGAATGGCTCAAGTGATCTAGGCTGATTTGTGGACGGTGCATTTTTTTTCTTTCTACGGGGTGGTATGTTTAGGTTTCGGGTTTTGGAAATATGGAAATTTACTCTTTTTTTTAAAAAAAAATCCTGGCCATGGAGTTCTTAACATCTTTTCCTATGCCTTTGTTTCTCGTGCATATTTTTACGATTCCACAGAATGATATTTCCCTTTCTCCTTTTAAATATTGTAGTCTTGGTAATATAATCCCTAATGTGGCAAATAATCAATATTTAGCAATCTTTACTGGATATTGTCATCATTTCTCTGATAGCTTCATTTTCAGATTTTTACAATTGAAATAATAATTTGCAATCTTCTTCAAAAGTTGTGTTCATGGTAATCTAACCCCTAATTGGGCAACTGGTTTTCAGTTATTACTCCCAGTTCCTCTTCTCGTAGTTTCTCCTCTACTTCCTATATTCCCTCGCTTGGACAGTAGATAAGGAGAGACGAGAAGAGAAACAGAGAAAACAAGTTTTCTTCCTACCCACTTTTTTTAACATCTCTGAAAGTGGAGAGTTTTGGAGACAAGAAAAACTCTCCTTTTCTTCATTTTTTCCAACTATATGTATCCGAACAGAACAGAGTCAAAATACAGGGCATATGTCTTAATTTTAGGTAATTATTGTTGTACATGTAAAGTAGTTTGGGCGCAATATGTGATATTTTAATGAATAACATGAATGCAGATTTTTCTTAGTTGTTAACATGGCAACATTGAAAGATGTGGTAGCCCGCCGGCCGATCACAGCCACTATTCGGCTTACTGTGCCAGCTGGGGGAGCACGGCCGGCCCCTCCAGTTGGGCCGGCTCTTGGTCAGTACCGGCTGAATCTGATGGCATTCTGCAAAGATTTCAATGCGAGGACTCAGAAGTACAAGCCTGACATGCCAATGGCTGTCACGATAACAGCCTATAAGGACAACACGTTCGAGTTCACTGTCAAGTCCCCCTCTGTCACCTGGTTTCTCAAGAAGGCTGCTGGGATTGAATCTGGCAGCAGCCGTCCGGGACACGTGGTGGTGTCATCCATCACGCTTCGCCACGTGTATGAGATTGCAAAGGTGAAGCAATCCGACCCATTCTGCCAGCACATGTCAATTGAGGCCATATGCAAGTCCATCATTGGTACAGCCAATTCCATGGGTATCCAAGTTGTTAAAGATCTTTGATTGTTGTTCTTATAAATCATCAGTCATTGTTATCTGGGTGGTCTAAGTAGTTACTCTTACCATCTGTGATAGATGAGTACTTTTTGTGTTCGTCATATGTGCTAAATGAAGACAAAGAAATGATTCATTGCCAACATCAAGCATTATTTTAGTGTCTTCCAAGCATTCTTTCCCTTTTGTAATAAGTTGTCTTTACCATTCCATTTATGCATAATATGTGGTCAGCTTCTCTGGAGTCGATCATTGCATCCTTTTAACGTTCAGTGTGAAATTTTAAGTTTTATTCAATCTGGAGTTTTTTTAATCAAAACCATTACTTGATATTAGATGCATTCATGTTCAGAAGGGAAATATGTGATTGATCTAATCAATATGCAAATATATGATGAAGCGATTGCTTGGTTTTAATCTTTAATGAGAAATTTCAGTTTTAGAATTTTTGAGGTTCAAATTATGGTTTGATGATAGATGCATGTATAATGATGCCAAAATGTAATTGGTAATTTTCATTTATATTGTCAAATAATATGTAGTGGATAAATAAGAAAACAGAAAATAATAATTGTAACGAAGGAGAAAACAGAAAAGGAGAAAAAAAAAAGGTGGCAAAATCTCAACTCCAACACTCTGTGATGTGTTTCTCAACTCATATCTTCCTCTGCAAGTTTGTCCCTAATTTTTAGAACCTCTCTTTAAATGTTTCCAACGTGGCTCCTAAAGCATATAATGTCATTTCATAGCTGCTATTGCAACTCTAGGATTGGTGCCCAATTTTGTGCATAGCTGAAGTCATCTCCATCACGGCTCATGTTATGAGTTTGGAGTAGAATATATTCTAGTTTCATTTATATATTCCTTGAGCCTTTTACAACAGGTGGATGACGGTAAACATTGACGAACTTCGATTTGTTGATTATAAATTGTTTCACTAACTCTAAAGGACTTCCCTGATAACAAATAGAAGTCCATTGAAGTTTGACAATGGTATCATATATATTCTTGTTGGGTACCAGTTTTTCTTTCTTTCGTTCCTATTTTTCCTTCATGTTTATTCTTAATAGGTGTTTTGGTCTCATATGAGAGTATAGTTTATTTGTCAATGTGTCGCATGATTGTAAGGAGGTTATCAGGTCTGACCTGCTAAAATATTGAACTTTTGTACGGTTAAGGCTTATGTTGCTGGGTTTGATCCTTGCATGTTGTATTAGAGTGTCAAATCTATTGCTGACGTCATCTTGTGTGTCATCATTCATTCAGGAGTTGCGAATCTTGCCTGGTGCTAGAAACACAGAGTTTTACGGTTACAACCTTGATTTTTTTGCCAAACCCTTCATTGAAGAGAGGGATTATTGGATTATAGTGTTAAGTTTTTTCAGTAACTCTGTTCTAACTTTGGCTCTATCTCATCCTTGTACAACTGTGAACTATGAAGGATATAAAAGGTATGGTTCCACCAACTGTATCTAATTTCCGTGCCACTTACATTCCCTATCGGTGATCCTATGCTCGTGTATCCAAGTGGAATTGCCTTTTTCTTTTTTCATCCAAACCCCTATTATCAATGATCAAGGGAAACTCTTATTATCAGTTGTGATGCATGAGAACAGAGAAGCAGCCTTCTTGCATCCTACATTATTTTGCCTATTTTGTAGGACATTGGTCTTGGTATGACATTTTATGTTGGGATCAAATAAGAAGATGCATTAGACTGATGCAGCATGACCATTGCTTCTTGCGGCCAATCTAGGTTTCTCATGAATAGCCTTTCCACATCTCTTGACAACGACCAGCTAGCAGCCTTTCTACATCTGACATTATAGGCCATTTTGGTGATGAGTAGCATGACCTTTATGTCGGATTCTGGAATAAAAGGCTGATCGATTGTCTTAACCTAGTCTTTGGGCCAACATTTTTGATTTTTCATAACCACGTGATGTTGGATGATAGCATTGAACTTTGTAAATGGTCTGGTTATATTCTCAAGGAGAATAATTGCTCAAGGAGACGAGATGATGGTCAATATTGCAGCTAGTTTATCATTGAATGATATTTGTTTCATAGGATCTGCATGATAGCTGATTAGGGAAGAAACTGAGGTAGTTGCATAATAGCTTTAACTGTGAAATACTGAAAGAAATAAATTGTTGAGTTTCAGAGATAGTCATCTTTGGAGAATGCGAATTGCTTGAGGAATATGGTAGCGATATCAAGACTCTGGAAAATGTTATGTTGACTTGAGCTTTCTTTACCATTCATTTGTTGTATTTCAGCACCATTAAGTCTGTCAAAGGACATGATGTACTTATAAATACATCAAGTCCTAGTTTCATGGTTGTCTTCATTAAGTAATACATCCAGCAATCAGTTTGTTGAACTACTGCCAGAATCCAATTAATGTGTAGTAGAACAGTCCTGTGGAGCAGTTATTGTAATTGGGTTCCAGTTTTTGGTGAGTTAGTATAATGCATTAGTCTACAAAGGGGGAACTAGAACAAGCCACCTACAATGTCTTGATTATTTTGACATCTTTTAATAGAACAAGTTGGAAGAATTTATAGCAGTGAGCAGATTCCCTGTTGTTCATGGTTTCTCTTTTCATCATCCACCTCTCTATCTAGTCTAGCATGTTTGTTGGACTAGCAAATTCAAAATACAATAGTTCACTACTTTCTGCACATACTACATTATAAACCATTATGTCATTTTTTATATAAGCATAATGTTCCAGTAAAAAAGTTGAAAGACAAGGTAGTATTTTCTCCAAGGGCTATAATTCTGAATCTGCTGAATGTTTCAGCACATTTTCTCACGTCTTCCGCCCATATCCGACTTCTGTTTACAGATCATTACTTCAAAAAAAAATCTCATGCCATGGTAAAGTGGTCTTTAGAGGAAAAAAACTCTCGGTTTCTTCCCAACAAATAAAAATTTGTTTAGGACGTGACAAAACCAATCAAATGGACTGTATTGGCCAGATATGTACACAGAATGTTGTAGATATCAAAGCAAATTTGAAATATAACTGAGAATTCTTGATCTGTTTATGGGAGGACTTAACCTGCTAAACAGACAATTGTATGTTCTTCCTTCCTTTGCTCGAGTTCCTGGCAATAGGATAAGCAACATCATTAAATTATTTGTTTAGCTTAATCTACATTTAACTTTCTCTTGAATTGCGTTTATGAATTGCGTGTATCAGAATTTAACTATGTATTTCTTATGCATCATTCTTTTATTTTAGCTCTTCCAAATCCTGCTTTCAGCTACTTTATTGTCTCTACATTCTTTTTTCATATGTTATGTTTTAGCCATCACATTCCAAATCCTACATTCTTTTGTTTTATGCATCATTCCAAATCCTGAATTCCTCCCAAATCCTTGGATCCTCCCAAATTCAGGATCCTCTCAGCCGGGCATCGTAAAGTTGAATGTCCAGGGATCTCTCCACCATCATGATGCTGGAGTTGAATCTGTGGTTTGGAAAAGCTTCGAGAATTTTGATGTTACCAGGGGTTCTATCCCTCTGCAAAACATGTCAGCCTTGGCTTGTGGCGTGGTCTTCTGGTTCTTGAACCCACTCGAATTTGGATCCCAGGGGATTTTGTCATGGTTGTCTACTGGTGGAAAGAGACTGCATACTCTCAGCACCCTTACATCCACGATATTGCTGTGCCGTTTGGTTGGAGAGTTGCCAAGCTATTTCAATCACCCTTGCCTATTGGGAACGAAATGAAGCTGCATACTTTTTGGCACATTTTGGTGACTCTAATAAATCTAGATGATTATGGACACAAGACTTCCCTCAAAGATTGGTTTTGTTAACAAAATTGGATTCTATGGGCACAATTACTCAAGGTTTTGACCATCCTTCTTCATAAAAAAAAAAAAGAAAAAAGAAAAAAAAGAGAGCATGAATCAAGGTTCCTTCTCACATTGAGGCAGAAGCCAACTATCTAACTGATGTTTGGCTTCCAAACCTTCTGTCTCATTTCCTTTCTCTAACGACATTTTAGTAGATATACCTTCACGTCAAAAAAATGATTGAGAGAAAGATAGCAAGAAAATATTCCACGACAGGGAGGTATTTGTTGGGCTTTTGTTCCAAGCAAGCACAATCAATGATCATTTATCAGATGCTCCCTTTTCTTGAGTAAGCCTCTAAATCTTGTCATTTTGTATTTAGAAGGGTGATTAAAAAAAAAGATACTATAAATTAATTTTTCCCACACCCACATATACACGCATGTGTATGTTTATATGCATGTATATATGTATTGGTAAGAGAATTCTTCATATTTTTCATATGAAAGAAGAATTAAATCCTTCTATCGTATGGTCCAATGGTGGATTTACGTGAAGAAAAATAAATCCTTCTTTCATGCGAGTGATGCAACTATTGATAATTGGATCAAGTTTGATCAGTTATGGATAGGGTCGGATACGGAATAGATAAAAAGTTTGTAATCCTAAATCGACTTATTTATTAAATAGGTTAAAAAAATTGACATGAAATTGACTTTTTTTGTTTTCTTTGAGAAGCAACATGATCATTGTTTTAAATAGGTAATCTATCTCAAATTGTAATGGTTAAAATGAAGTTAAATAGGTTAAATAATTAAGGCTCCATTAATAATAAAAATTATTAAACAGCTTTTGGTGAGCTTGAAAGTACTTTCTTGCACTGCAAAAGTACTTTTGGATGGTATATTAATATTTGGTAAAAAATTGAGAAGCTGTTTTAGCTTTGTTAAAAAACTAAAAATGTTTATTTGAAAAGAGCTCTATTTTGGAGCTTTTTTCCAAAAATGCTTTCTAACTAATATCGAAAAGCTATTTTGGTTTTAATTAATTTTTTTAATGACCAAAATGCCCACAAACAAATCTCATCATTATATCATATCATATCATATCATAATATATTATTATATTATAAATATAATAATAAATTAATAAAATATTATGTTATATTATATTTTATTATTATATTATAAATATTATAATATAGTAATACATAATTATAATATAATATATTCTTATCTTATATTATAAGCATAATATAGCATATCATTGCAATCATAATATTATATAATAATAATAGTTATTTTATGAAAATATAATATATTATTATCATAATAATATTATAATATACTATTAATAATATAAGAGGATAATATATTGGATTATATTACATTATATTACATTGTATTATATGATTATATTATAATAATATTATATTATTATAATATAAAACATATATTATAATATAACAATATTATATTATAATAATACAATCTGAGATAATAATATTTAATAATAATGTAATATTATTATATACAGTATAATCTATTATTAGGTTAGATTCTAATCCATTATATTATATTATATTATATTGTTATATTATATCACAATATTATTATATATATATATTATATTATATATTATGTCAAAATTATAATATTATTATATAACATTATATTATATTGTACTATTAATAATACATTATTAGATCATATCATATTATGTTATATTATTATGCTATAATATTCACTACTATAATAATATTATACAATATTAATAATATTTTAATATATAATAAATAATATGTAATATTATATCGTATTATACTCTATCAAACAATATTATACAATATTCTTTATTCTCATTTTATTATAACGAAAATATTTTTTTATTATGTTAAAGCTTCACAGCATTTTATATATGTAGTTACCAAATAGCAAATAGATTTTTTTAAAAAAATTTCTACTCCCTTTATTCTACTTCTCAAAAGCTCTATTTTTCATCGAGAATCAAAGAGAGAAGCAGGCAATCAATTTAGAGAAGGATAGTGGGATGGAAAGAGAGGTAAGATACGTGGCTGGCAAGGAACGCTTGTACTCTCGGTGAGCGCAGGGTGTCATCGAGGTTTGTTGCGAAGCTTGCTCGAGCACAGGTCACAGAGATCAGGCCCACCATTTCTTAGACCTTTGACAACTCGGGACACCTGGAGTTCCCCTTCTACTATGGCAGCTCTTCAGATGGTGTTTTTCACCTGGGAGCCCCCACCCCCGAGTTTTCTCAAGGTCAATTTCGATGGGTCGGTGCTGGATGATGGTACGCGGGGCAATGCAGGCTTTGTCATACGGGGCCTGCACTCCAGGATGGTGGCAGCAGGTGGCTGCCAGTTGTTTGACACGTCGGTTCCAGGAGTAGAGTTGCGAGCTGCCTGGGCGAATCTGCGTCGTGCGCGGGTAGTGCCGGAGGCCCTCCAGTTCGATTATTATTCTTGACTTGATCATTCTGGAGGGCGATTCGGCCACAATTATCGGATGGATTCGGAGGGGGTCGAGGGGTGACGACACAGACCGCCCCTTGATCCGTGACATAGGGATGATGATGAGAGATGGGAGGGCCTTTCAGGCCAAGTATGCATTTAGAGAAGCCAATAGGGCGGCCGACTGGGTGGCGGCCCACGCAGCCCACCACTTAGGGTACACCCTTTGCTTAGGGGAGGGGAAGGTGCTACTAGCACTCCGCGAGTTGTTGTATTTTGAATTTCTTGGGTGTATTCGTACACACACTGTAAAAAAAAAAAAAAATATATCTCTATTTTTAAGAATTCAAAAAGAAGGCTTTACAAATCCATTGTTGGACCGTCCAATATTTGCTTTGAGATATCTCATATTTGTACAAAAAAAAAAAAGACTTTATTTCTTTGATGAACATCACAAAGGTGAGACGTGAGTTGAGGTCTCAGGCTGACCTCCGAGTCGGGTAATATCCATTTCAATCACGGCCGCACATCAGATATATCCACTCTTCTATCAGGTACATGCACCGGAGGTGCCGATTACTGATCATTAATACCCTAACCGGCTACCCCTACTTTTCCCTCCCACGAAGCACTACTCCTCTCCCCTCCCTCTCCACCCCCCTCCCCCCTCTGCTCTCCGCCACCGCTGTGTCGCGCCGGCCCGCCTCTCTCTCCCCCGTCTCTCTCTCCACTGGCCCCGCCGGTACGGTGCCCGTGCCTTCTTCCCGTATGCGCTCTCTGTCTCTCTCTCTAAAATTACGGTAGAGTTAGGGTTTTGTAGTGTAGAAATCTTGTTCTTATTCTGAACTTTTTGACATAAAATTTGATTATCTGTTCCATTATCTAGGGCTACGGTTTACGCTAACTATTCTTTATCCTTTTTAATTGAATTAATTGGATAGATTTGTGATCTAGCTTAATACGGTAGGGTTTATGCTGATAGATCCAAGTTTGATTTCCTGCGGGGGCTCGTGGGCTGTTATGTAGCTTATCTGTTTTGTGGATTGGTTTCAATTTTATTTTGATGGTCCCTATCATTTTTATTCTGATTTGTATTTTGAAATTTTGAACTTGTGACTGATTTGGGTTGAATCCGTGCCAAGATCGAGCAATTCTACGTCTTCTACTGGTGATAATTCCACTTATTGTGGATTCGGAATTATTTCTCACTAAACTTTCACGTTCATCTGTTGTTGAATATCCAGCCCAGTCCAAGCAATAATGCCTTTTGATTTTTTTTTTTCGAAAGAAAAGTTACAGAATTGTCAAGAAAAGAGATAAATAAGTTCAACTAACACAGAAACATCCTTTCCTTATGTACGATTGTGCGGTTATCTGGTTTCATAGAGCTCTAGTTTCATCAACTGTTGTAATTTCTGGAAACCCTAATACAAGTAGGATTTTCAAACTAGGATGCTTCATTTGCAAATCCTGACTGAAGCAATTGAAGTTCTAACCTTGATGGAAAACCTTTTTTTTCTGACTTCTTGAACCTTTTTATGCCAACTTCGTTGATTAGTGCTCTCATTTTTCTTATCTTCACTGCAAATCAATACCTCTGATCCAGATCTGTGTCCCCCTTTGATTAATATTTTCACCTTTGAATTGGTAAATGATATTAGTTTGGGCTGATTTTGCTCACTCAAGCTGTCTTTCAATAGGGTGCAAGCTATGCCTGGAATTTGCGTTCTTGTGAACCAGTAAATCGACTTTGCTTTATTTTGTTTTTTGCATAGTCTTTTCCTTCCTCTATCATGACATACTGAACTGTTTATTTATTGCAGCTCTTCCCTGTGAATCTCTTTGGTTGGTTTGTAGGATGGATGATAGTCAATCAGCAGTCTCTCAAGCATCCAACGTTGCAGAGTATTCATCCACAGGTCTTGTTCCTGCCGAGTACCCCATGACCAATTCAGGTGGTGAAGGCCTTGTTTCTTGTGTACCTACTGCAGCTACAGATTACGCTTTGTCAGATTCTTCAAATCCTGGCAACGGGAATATGTACAGCCAGGATACCAATTCTGTTGCACAGAATGCTGGCATGGCATATGAATCTAAGCCTGATGATGGGGCTGCTGTAGCTAGTGAAATTGCCATTGGTCATGAAACCGTGGCAGGTATTTCTACTCATACAACTGGTTATGATTCCATGAATGGAGCTGCAAGTGAAGTGGCCATTTATCAATCTACAGGGGTTATTGAGAATGGAGGTTTATCAAATGATGTGGGTAGTACTGTTGTTCAGCAACCATATGAAGATGGTATCGGAATTTTCTATTCCTTCTTGAGATGTGAAATTCTTTAAGAGATTCGTTACTTTGAATTGGTTTTGTTTCGTCAGTATTTAAAAGATTGCTGGTGTTTGTCTTTTGTTTATTTGTATTGTTCTCATTAACGTTGGTGGCCTTTGATTTAAATCTTCCTTTTTTGTAGTGGCGTATACTGCTGAGGAGGAAAGATTATGGAATATGGTAAGAGCAAATTGTTTAGACTTCAATTCTTGGACAGCCCTCATTGAAGAAACTGAGAAGGTCGCAGAGGTATCACTGGACTTCGTTTGTTTTTCTGAATATGCTACATATCTTATTAAGCATGTCTGTATGCATATTAAATCTGTGGTATTAGTTATGTGAACCTAGTTTTCGGTGGTAGATTAATGGACAATGTTTTAGCTTTGTTCAAGATATGAAGTTTGATTTATCATTAGTTATGTAGCTACCTGCAGAATGAAATTGATTCTTATCTCATGTTATGTGTGGAGCAAAGTAAAACTTCAGGAAGAACTCTGAATGATAGTACTGAGCTTTATGATATTACAAAGTAATTTTAGGTATTAGAATAGAAAATATTATAACCTTATGTATCCAACTAAACTGATTACTTGATTTTGTGCTTCCAACTCTTACACCTGCATTTTTGATGTTTTCTTAAGAGTTCTTAGTTTCTGACTCTAGCTACTAGGATAAGCTAGGTATGCTTTTTAAAGTGTCAAATTGCACGAAGAGAATATTCTCTATTAGGGTAAACTAGATATCATGTCCCCATCAAAAACTTAGAATGCTATAGTCGTGTACAATTTGTCATCAGTACTATTTATATTATCTGTTAATGATATTATGCATAGGAAGTCCATGTATTGAGTTTGACTACGTGGATGGGTATTGATTGATCCACATGGATAGCTTGAAAAGCAATGGAACTGGGCCAACTGTATATTCTCATGAGGCATATTTTGAGGGTAAAAGCAATATGTAAGAATATAATTTTATTCTCATATGAGGCATATAACCTCAGGTATAGAAAAAGATAAAGGAAAAACAAGAAAAAGAACTGTGATTTGGCTGATTGTTGTGGGATCTAATACATCACCAACATTTTCACTTTCCTGATTGCAGCTATCATCATTACAATTCAATCCGACACGTGGACATGCAGTACTTTCTACAACAACAAAACAGCCAGAACTTAAAAATATGAAAAAAATATATTGCCAAAAAATTTTTATAAGCCACATTCTATCAGATACTAACTCACTACATTGGCAGATTCTTTATTTTGGAAATATATATGTGAAGGAATGTTTGTTTTAGCCGTATATGCTATGCAACACTGTTCAGTTCTCTTTTTTTCCTTGGATAACTGGTTTGCCTCTAACAGTATTGCAATTTCTAATATTTATGTGAAAACATATGCACATTATGCAAGGTACAAAGCTTAATTCAATATTAATGTTCCATATCTTTTCTTAATTAAAAAGTTGCTTTGAAAATAACTCCTTGTCATTGATCTAGTTCTAAAGTTACTTGTTAAAGGATGTATTGCATCGAACAAAAATCGGATCAATGATTAACAAGTGAAGTACTTGCATTTCTGGTAACCTTTTTGTTTTTTTCCAACAGTACTTCCTGTATAGTGTTATAAGAGCAATAGAGACAATCCTTCACCTACTGCTTGTTATTGGAATTCAGATAGTCGCTGAGACACCTGCAGGTGACAACCAATGGGAAAAAATAGAGCATAATAGGGCTGATTGTAAGAGTACCATATAGCCTAACATTTATTACCCACACATATGACAAAAAATAGTTATTAACCCTCTTTGTCCTCATATCGTGCAAAATGAGAAAGGTGATGGTGGATCTGTAGACAATAGTATGAAATTCCAATGATGATGGAATAATACAGAATGTCCACCTAATAACATGCCAATCCAACAAGTTGCAACAATTATTAGGTGCAAGATTTTGAAGCCAATATCTTGGCCAGGATATGATGAAAGAAGCTATGATAATCAAGGTTTTACCTGGCAGTTTTGGTACCTAGCCAGTGCACCCTTATTGAGTGTTGGTATGATACAACCTTGGGACCAACACGTTGGTGTGGGGGTTGTACTGGGTACAGGTTCTGTATTGGTATGGTATGATATGCCCTTTACCTGATGGTATGGAAATCCTTGCTGCAGATCTGTAGAAAACCTTTGTGGTTGATCAGCCGTGCTTCCGCAAATCAACATTTTTCAATAATCTCATTGCACAAAAAATGCTTATGGTGTTAATTTGGATATTATTGTGTAGTCTATGAAAGACCTAACATATCTTTTTTAGTTCTGGCTTGCCTTTGTGCAGCTGGTGACAACCACCAACTTGTCTCTTGTTTTAGATTCACACCTGTGATGTGTTCTCATGCTTTGAGATGGTGTCTTACTAGCTGGATTAAAGGATTTGGATGTAGTTGGTAAAGATGCCAACTGATAGTAAAATGCCTAAAATTACAAAAAATATATGAAAAGAAGACTACTTTTTTGACTTCAGATGCATTTGGGTTGTGAACAAACTGATTGTTGATTAAGGGATTTGGATCTAGTTGGTAAAGATGCCAACTGATAGTAAAATGCCTAAAATATAAAAAAATATATGAAAAGAAGACTACTTTTTTGACTTCAGATGCATTTGGGTTGTGAACAAACAGATTGTTGCTTACTTGTTATACTGTATTTATTTTAGTACTTTCAGTACTTAATTTATATTTGGGTTACTAATATTTGCATGGAAAAATTGAATTGAACTGACATGTCTTTTCTTACCTTTTTTTTTGTGTAGAACGACATTATAAAAATTCGAAAAGTTTATGACGCATTCTTGGCCGAGTTTCCTCTGTGTTATGGCTACTGGAAGAAATATGCAGATCATGAGGGACGTCTGGACAGTGTTGACAAGGTTGTGGAGGTGTATGAACGGGCTGTCCTGGCAGTTACTTATTCTGTGGAAATTTGGTTGCAGTACTGTCAATTTGCAATCTCAACATATGAAGATCCAGATACTATTCGAAGGTAACAGTCAAACAATCTGCCCCTCCAGTGTATTGCACACTTTTTTTTTTGTGGGCCTTTTCATTGTGATGAGATGCTAGTCATGATTTTTGTGTTCTTCTAACCTTATGTTGGCATGAACAGTGATAGCCACATGGATGGAGGAAAGGTTTGCTGGGGATGCACTTTAGGAACTCTTTTCTAATGTGCCAACCCTTGATTTGAGTCTGTTTAGTGTAGCTCTTTTCATTTTATTAGCTTGTACTTGCATCATTATGTGTTCTTATACCCCCTCCCTGTCTTTTATTCGAAAGGTTCCTATAGTAGTGATGTAGTTCATGAATTACTGCTCCTTTAATTTTGGCACTCTTGAGGTTATGATTGGTGCAACATTATTCAAAATGCTGCTCGGAAGATCACGCTCAGTTTTGGGCTATGATGGCCCTTATGATTCCCTCCGTTCCACGGGCATAATATGAATATTTCAGGAAGGTAAATGCAGTGTATTTGTGTCAACTTCAGATGTGTCATCTGCTTTTAAAAAAAATGGTCCTCAATATTAACAATATAATTGTCTTGAATTCATGCATGGACATGAATGTTACTGGAGGACTGAATGCTTACCATAACAACTTTGCATGTTTTGTTGTCTTTCAGGCTGTTTGAACGTGGATTGGCATATGTTGGAACAGATTATGGGTCACACAATTTGTGGGATGAGTACATCAGATATGAAGAATCACAACAAGCATGGAGTCATCTGGCCATGATTTATACAAGAATACTGGAGCATCCTATACAACAACTGGATCGTTATTATAATTGGTGATAACTCTTCTCACTGAGTCTACTTTGATATGCAAGTTAATATTGTGGCAATCTTGATTGATCTGTAGCCGTTGCTCTAAGTTTTGCTTACACATTGTTGTCTATATCAGGACTATTGATTCTTAAATGGTTGCTACTTAATTATATCTGAAACCTTTCTTAATGTTTGCATAAGAGATTTTCAGTTGTCCTATATAACTTTTTATGTTTGGAAAAATTGAATATTTCAATTTTATGTTCTGGTGACTGGTTTCACTTGTGTAGATAAATTCATAGTTAGTCGTGCAATATTCAGCATGCACGTTAATGTTTTGTGATTCAACAAAGTAATAAATACCGTCACAAAGATAATGATATTGTATCAAGTATTTGGTAAAAAATGTGATGTTGATGATTGAGTATAAAAGAAAGCTGGAACAAGTAGTAGTTAATTACTAGGAGGTTCATTTGTGACCTCGTAAAAGGCAAGAATCAGAAAGTTAAACCTTAAATCATCTAACCTATAAAGAGAGATTATTGAATGGTGCAGTTTATACTTTCTGGATGGATTTTAGCCTCTATATGAGGTAAGATTACAATCACGACATTTAGGGATGGCTTTTATTAACTTAATCATTTATTCTTGTTACCTTTTGTTACCCATATCCTTGTTCCCATTTCTGGCATGGCTGAGCTTTGATGTACTAAAAAGTTTGCCCATAGGGATATGTGATATGTGTTGATAAGACCTTGATGTAATAGTTTCAAGAATGAATGTGTAGCCAACAAATTTCTGAGCAGTAAATACTTGTTCTTTTGAATAACTGACGAATATCTCAATGTATCAACTACCAAGATGTGTTCAGTGATCTGTGATGATGATGATGAATTTGGGCATGTAGTTCTTTTGCTTGATGATGTCTTTCTCATTCACAGATTGTGCTAATGTCCTATTATCTCGTCGATCTGTGCCGATGTTTTTAACATGCTTTACTTATCTACTATGAGATGCATATTTATTTTGCTTCTAAAGTAAACATGGTCATGGCTAAGTTGCTGCTATGGTTGCATCCTGAAACATCCGCAACTAGTTGAGATTTGATAGTTGCAAAAACATCTTGATGTGAAGTGGAGTCAATAGGAGAAAAAGGGAGGAACATGATAATCCTCATCTGAAAAAAGAGTATAGAGGCTTTGTGACTGGCAAAATTCCCCTCTTATATTAGTGGAAAATATAAAAAATAATAATAACAAAGAATAAGTAAAATAAGATGACTAAGAGTAAGTAAAAAATGTATTGATTGTCCCACTAGGTGCAATTTTTAGTTGGTTCGACATTATATGATCCATTTCTTAAAATCTTTTTAATGTGGCTAAAATTTGGAATTTCTAATCTATATTCTGCTCCTATTGTCATTTCAGTTTTAAGGAGTTGGCTGCTAGTCGATCTTTATCTGAAATACGGACTTCTGAAGAAGCTGCTATGGCAGTTGCCAATGCCGAGACTGGTGGCCAAAGTCTTGAGGGCGAGGTTCATCCTGATGGTGTAGAGCAATCTCCAAAACCCGTAAGTGCAGGTTTAACAGAAGCAGAGGAGTTGGAGAAGTATATTGCAATTAGGGAAGAGATGTATAAGAAAGCTAAAGAATACGAATCTAAGATCATTGGTTTTGAAACAGCTATTAGAAGGCCATACTTCCATGTCAGGCCTCTTGATGAACCAGAGCTTGAAAACTGGCACAACTATCTTGATTTTATTGAGAGAGGAGATGACTTTAACAAGGTATACAACTGTTTTTGTTTTGACACTCAATTTATAATTTCAAACTTGTTAGTGTTTTCTACCTTTGCTTCAAATGGTTAAGAACTTACAATTTAGTCATATTGGCTGCATTATATGCTTTAGTGGCTAGTATGTTCGATGAAGCTTTTAAAATGGGATATTGAACTGAGGATAAAGCGTGGGCATGTTGTTTGCTTTCTATGAGGCTAAGTACTTCAAACCCTCATTTGTCAGTGGATGTTCTGGGTTCATGATACCTGCTGCACAAATATCTGTTTTCTTAAAAGGTCAAATCTCATATATGCAGGTGTTTGCTTATTGCTTAGCCACTTAACCATCTATCTAGCAGGCAAGGATGGTCCCTCCTTTCATACTGAGGGGCCTCCCTTATCAGCTAATGGAGTACTTCTTGTGCACTTCTCTTTGTTGCAAGAATATTGTTCTTTTAAGTTGAATTGTTTTTTTTTTTTCCTTTCATTTCTTTCTTCTTTGATACCATCTATATGCTATTTTCAGGTTGTTAAGTTGTATGAAAGATGTCTAATTGCTTGTGCCAATTATCCGGAGTTCTGGACCCGTTATGTGTTATGCATGGAAGCGAGTGGAAGCATGGAGCTTGCAAATAATGCTCTTGCTCGGGCTACTCAAGTATTTGTGAAAGTATGCTTTTGTTTTTCTTGGATCTTTTCTTCTTCATTGTTTTTTTTTTATTTTTGTGAAATAGCCATAGTATCTACATCTGTATAATGAATAATATTTTAATTATGCCTTTCCACCCATGATTTATTAATTTGTTTAGCTTGCAACAATATGTGATAGCAATATCAAAAAATAGTTCTTCTTATGTAAACTTTTGCTGAATTTCACAATCTAAAACATCCATGAGCCTTTTGTGACGGACTTCTCAAAATGTCCTGATTATTTTTCTAAGACTTTTGTCATGGATTACCTCTCTGACATTACTTATTTCTTCTTTATATGATTTTATGTTTTAAATATGAACATGCTCTGATGGTGAAATTATCATTATGTAGATTAGCATGGCTTTTTGTTATGTAGTGTTTCCGGAAACTTTCATTATATTATTTTCTTATGAACTCCTATGCAAATGCATGAAGATGTAATCAATAATTGGTTTTAACTATTTTCAGCGATGTCAATACTTGAGTTCTAATGGATGCTTTTTTGACAATCAAGAATTTTAACATTTACTTTTAATTACTTAGTAATTATAAGTGTAAGTAAGTTTTAGTATCCGATTTAGCATTTACACTTCCATTCTCTTTAGTGAACATTGCATGTTCTATAGGTAAATGCACCATACCTATGTCCTCTTCAATTTTAGCAGTATGTTAATTTATAACTAGTGTAAAATGATGAGGCTTATTGCTGATCATTGGTGTAAGCACAGTGCTTAGAAATATTCTTGTCACCCAACTATACTACTCCTAACTCTTGTCATTTCTCCGGGACACATCTCAATAATATCAATGTACTGTTTTGGCACATCTTTCCTTCTTAAAGCCCACCGGGATTAGTTTCGTATTTGACTTTTTTTTTATCATTTGATTGTTAACCCAACCTTAACCCTTCTTCTTTTTTTGTGGTGGGACTGAATTTTGTGCTGTTCAAATATGTAATTCATCTGCAGTGAGTTGCTGATATTTAGAACCACTGACATGTATACCGTGCTCATTTGAATATGTTTAATGTGATTAATAGATAAAGCATGTAAGTTTGATCACATCTCTCTGTGCGTAGGAATGGCTTATCTGTCATAAGAATTTTTCCCTAAATATTGGTGTTGGGTGGGGGTGGGGGAGAGCTATATCTGCTGGTCAATATTCTATCAGTTTTAATCTCTGGAATTATACCATCTTTGTGTGATGCCATAAATTGCAATTATCTAGCACAATTCTAACGTTCAATTGCGGTGTTGAATATACTTCCTAGAAACTGTGGGGAGATTTTAAATTTATTATCCGAAGTACCTTGAGTTGGCCAGTTCAGATAAAAAATTATGACAAGGAGGCTGGTGATTAACATTTTTTAAAAATTTGTCTGGAAACACTAATATTTAACATCTTGTTTTCCTTCGTAATGCTCACCAGTCATTTACTTCATTTTTAACAGAAACAACCGGAAATTCACCTTTTCGCTGCTAGATTTAAGGAACTAAGTGGAGATGTTTTGGGAGCTCGTACAGAGTATCAGCTCTTGTATTCTGAAATTTCACCTGGTCTGTTGGAAGCCGTTGTTAAACATGCAAACATGGAAAATCGACTGGTATTCATCTTACTGACCTTCAAAACATATACTGATTATACCTGGTCGAAGATGTTTGTTGAAGGTTCCCATGATTCTGCAGGGAGATAAAGATGCTGCCTTTGCTATATATGAGAAGGCTATCACTGCTGAACAGGAAAAGGAGCAGTCTCTGATATTGCCAATGTTGCTTGCTCAGTATTCACGTTTTGTGTATCTGGTAAGATTCTCACTGTCAAAATCTGTGTTGCTTAGGATATCCATCATACTGACATAAGGTTTATTACAAGAGCTAAACCTTGCTTGCTCTTTTCAAACCTATAGGTAAACTATAAAAAGTTATATATATGTCTGAACAAACTAAATGTCAGTAAGTTTGCCCCAACATTTGCTTTCAGTGATTTTTAAAATATTATCGAAGTATGGGCATATGCTGAAAATATTTTATAACTTTCAAAATATTGCTAATTAAATGTGTTTTCTAAGTTTCTGCTGATCTTTTTGTCAATGTACTACTGCAGATCTAGAATATAATCCGTTGGTCACATTATAGTTAACTATTAAATAAATACATCATAGATTTTGAAAGGTAAATAAATTACTGTAGAATTGTTGTGCTATATCTGATATATTTTTTGTGCTTGTATTAATTCATTAAGTTCTCATACATGGCTCTGGGCTATTATATTTGCATTTTCTTGTAGGTTGCTGGTAATGCAGAAAAGGCTAGGGAAATTTTAGCTGGATCTCTTGAGCATATTCAACTGTCAAAACCTCTTCTGGAGGTTTGTCTCTCTTAACTTTCTGCTGTGGATCTTATTCAGCTGTCAATTTTCTTAATTTTTATTTTCGTAGTTACGTATCATTAGGTTTTCCATCTGACTTGTGCAGGCTGTCATCCATCTCGAGTCGATCCAGCCATCTCCAAAGCGTGCTGATTATTTGGATTCACTGGTGGAGAAGTTCATTATGCCCAACCCTGACAATTCTAACATGGCTAGCACCACTGACAGAGAAGAGATATCCAGCATATTTTTGGAGGTAATAGTTCAAAGTGTTACTTTAACAAAACAGTTAGTTTTCACCTATTCATGATAGAAAGTAATCAATATCTTCAAAATAGTAAAGAGTTAAATTTCCGACAGCTCATTTAGTGTTCTTGGGAGTACAAGGAAGTTGCCATATATTTGTTGTTTACACAGGTTCCAGTAAATTTGCTCAATTGGGTTAAGATTGTCTGTAGTCCTCATATATTAGCTGAAAAACAGGTTCACAGTCAACCTTTTTACCCTGGTTGTATGGTCATGACTTATTTACTGCCCGTGTTAGCAGTGTGTTTTTTCCTGTTATGATAATAGATATTGTACCTTTATTTTCAATTGCCTATGATTTCTTGTTATGTGGAAGTCGATCTAATGCTGGAACCTGGTGAAAATTCACTACTCTGGACATTGTTGCCACCAAAAGCAAGGACCTTAATTCTTTGATGGTGGTGTTACGTCAAGCATTTTTAAGGCTAATATGCTCGAATAGAAGTGGGTGCAAGAGCAAATTCAATTTCTGAAGTGGAGAAGCAGAGTTCCAATAAACTAACAATATGATAGCACTTATAAAAATAATATTATTGGGTAATTGCATAATAAAATAAGTACTCATTTGATTATCATGTGTCAAAAGATGCAAGAATCAGTAATTTATGAAAAATGAACGATTGATTGTACAGTAATTATAGTAGTAAGATCTATTTAAAATGAAGTCCTGGCATAAACAATACTTAATCCAAGATGGCGTGGGAGCACAAATAAGTGGTTGCGAGAATGGAAGCAAGATTTCAGGGTCTGTGCTGCCTTAGGTTGAAGATTTTGGCAAGTAAGTTTTGTAGTAAATAAATTATGACTAGTGAATTTATGTCAGAGTGCACATTATTGTGCTCTCTGTTTGCTAAAAATGCTAACTTTGTGGGGGCTTATGTGCAAGAGCAATGTATTTTTCTTTTCTTCCTTGAGTTGTATTAGCCTTAGGGGTTAGAAGGTATGCTGATTGTATCCATTTTGTCCCCAAATTTCTGGATTCTGCATTAAGTTTTCTATTTAAAATAGTCTTGGTGTATTAGTGATCACCAGAATTCTGAATCTTTAGCTTCTTGTTGTCATAGTAGTCCTTTGGCTCTGTTGAATTTTTGTAAGAAAAGTTTCAAGTGCCTAAAAGTTGTTGGAAGGAAACTGAGTATGTACAGTTTTTTTCAAATAGAAATAGAAGTGAAAGTGAGGCCCAAGTTGTAATAAATATTTAAAGAGATACCATGATGCAATTAGTTTGCTCTCTTTTATGTGTCATATGGAAAAATGGAGAGGTATATGAAGACATCAAATTGAAATAGAGTAATTGAAGTGGAGAAGTGTTTCTGGGTTGTATGATTGATTACCACTTTTATAAATTAACAATATTGCCCTAGGAGGTATGTTTAATAGTGTTGGATATACAAAGAATCTAAACATACAAGATGGATGGTGAAGACATGGAAATGTTACGATGGATTTGGTAATAGCAAGAAGGATATGGTGCCAAACGAATTTATTAAAAATTTGTAGACAGAGTACTGGAGGATTGATTTAGATGGCATATTGTGTGCAATAGGGTTTATAAAAAGGAGGAAGATAGGATAAGGTGGGTAAAATTATGAGCAAAGATTTAGGCAAAGCTTGCTGTGCCACAACATGTTCACCTTTAAACATCCTTTGTGAGCTGTTTCTTCATAAACTTCAAATTGAATATTTGTTCTTTGAAAGTTGTATCCTTAAATTTTTGAGCGTGTTCTTGGGATGAATATCAATTACTGTTGTATATGTTTTTCTAGTTCACATGTCATTCCACTAAAATAGATCATCACATAGATGATAATTATTCTTTTAGTTTTCTTTTATTTCCTTAAATATTTCTGGCTTATCTTTGATTTGCTAGCTAGTTAACAATTTTTGATACAATTTACCTAGATAACTGCTTGCTGCAGGACTATGAGGTTCCTTGCTCACTTGCTTACCTTGATCACCTTTTAAATTACTGCTTGCATCTTAATTAGAGTGTGATTCTAAGAGTCATGAGTAATTTAAGAAATCTTCTAACGTTATTTGGTGGAATTGTAATTGGTTGTTTAAGGTTCAACTATGGGGCTCATTTTTAACTTGTTTGTTAGTGGGCCAATACCTTAGCTGCTTTGCCTCTTAAAGTTGTTCATATGTTTCTGTATTATTGCTCATACATGATTTAATTTTGATCATTATCTAATTTATATACGAACCAAGAAGACATGGTTAAGATTGTGGAAATCAGATCTGCTTTGTTTTGTGGGTTCGTATAAGCCTCTGTATGATGCTATTTTGATGCAAGTCTTTCCAGTAGCATCATTTTCTACCTAACTGGGTGCAATTTCTCTCATTACACTCGGGACATTCTGAATTGCCTTGGTACTTAGCAGAAATTAACTATCTTATAAATGCTTCGATGGATAAGAATAAGAATAATATTGTTTCGGGAAGTGTCAGCTGTATGAACTAGATCCTCTTTAAGACTGTTAATTTTCATATTTTTCCTTTTCAAGAATATTGTGTTTTGCTTCTGTGGATGTGCAAATATAGAGTTGATATGTACGAGCAGGGAGTGGGGTAGTGTTGCAGCTTGGATAGAACAAGAGGGAGATGTGCTCCAATTCTTAGTAATTAACAAAATTTCACTGGTATAAAGTCAATCTGGTATATTTGTCAAACACCTCTGGTGACCTTCGGCATCTGACTTAACCTGTACCCTAGCAGTTGGCCAATTGCCTTGGCGGTTTTGCTGGCAATGGACTTAGTAAAAGGACTTCAATTAAACTATTACATTTATACTTGCATACATGCCCATGCTTTCCGTAATTAGCTAGATCCATTTTAGATAAAATTAAAGTTTCAAGTGAATATTTGATATGTTTTTTTGCTTTCACTTTTCTTGAAACCATAGTTTAAATTGATGGGTATGATAGGCATTTAATTAAAATCCGATATGGGAAGTCTATACTTCTTTCCAGAGAGATTGTGGGAGAGATATGGGTAGAGTTTTTTTGAAATTTAAAAGAAAATGATATTAGGAGTTTTAGTTGTTGGTGGTGGAGATCATAATTAAATGGGACTCAATTGTTGATATATGAGTGGAGCGAGAGAAATATGGAGAACTATGAATCGTAATGAATGATGAGACTTGAGGTTTGTTGCTAAGGTTATGCAAAACTTAATTTCCAAAGTTACCCATCTTTCCAGTGATTATCTAATAAAGTTTCTAATGGAACTAATTAATATTTATTATAAACAAAAGACGAATATGCCATCTTAGTTTTAGTCCAACAAATTTCTGACTATAATCAGCGAGAAAAAATGCAACAAATCCCACAAATGTCTTATTTACATGTATACTGCGAAACTAAAATTTAGTTTTGAATTCTTTATCTTGATATCTTGACAACAACTTAACTTTCTTAATCAGATTGGAGACTTCTTAGGAAGCCTTTTTTGCTTTTAAATTGCTTTTTAGAGTTACGGAATACTTTTAAAGGTAACACGAAACATGCCCCTAAATTAGTTCGAGTCTTCAAAAGAAATACTCACTTAATCGAACATCTAGACTTCCTTTGTTTACGTTAGAGACTTAATTGCTTTGAATCCTAAGAAAACACTGAACTTAATTGTTTTTTTTTTAAAAGAGCACTATCTGTGGGATCATATGCTCTCTCTCTCTCCCCCCACCCTCCTTTCCCCATTCCCCCTCCCTCCCCCCGATCGTACCCTCTTTGTCTCTCCCCCCTTTCCCAACTGGATTCGCCTTTGACAAACAAAGAAGAACTCTCTCTCCAACCTGCCCCCCTCCGCTCTCTCGTGCTCCCGCTTGCGTGTGCATGTGCACCTATCCTTCTAGTGTAAAATATTTTATAGGTACATGGAAATTTCACATGCATTCTAGAGAAATCTTTCTTATTTTTTTCATGTATTTTTTATATTTTTGTGCAATCAATTTATCTATTCGTATATATTTTTTGTTTACAATAATTCAAGGATTTAAAATTTTTATTGTTATTTTGTTTATTAGTGTTTTTGAGACATGCATTAGATGCATGCTAATTTTTTGTTTATTGATATTATATTTTGGATTTGTTTTTATTTTATCTCTTTCTGTATTTTATATAATTCAATAATTTGTAATATTCTTAGGCCCAAGTTGGTGTTGCTGTAGGTGGTAGTGCTTTTATCTATAAAGCTTTGAACAAAAGTGTTTGCTAGTAGAGCTTTTAGTGAGAAATAGTTTGCTGTTTGGTAATTACACTTACAAAGTATTGTAGGACTTTAATATTTGTTTGATAACCTACCTAAGAAGGTGCTTTTAGTATTAGGAGCCGATGATGAAGAACAACAGATAGTGCTTTTAATTGTCTGTCTATACTATCAAAATTGTTATTCGAAAGTATCCTTAGTTTACAAATTATCCATTTTGATATGTTAATCTAAATAATGTAATAAATAAGAAATTTTATACATACTATATATTTTAAATAATATATAGTATTATTTTATTATAATATTATTATCATAGTATATATTATAATATAATCACTATGATATAGTGTAATATAATATAATTTACCATTTGATGCATAAGTTAAGGATCTCCAAATCACACGATTTGGCAAACAGTTTAGTGGTAGTAGATCACATCCAGTAGCTTTGATCATTGATGTTGGACCTCTATTGTCCAATCAGGACTTGACCATATTTGAGTGGAAATTCACTTGACCAGATCCTAGTTTTCCTCTATCATATCATATTATACTATATTATATTATATTACATATGAAGAATTAACATGGGCATTTTCGTTTTCGCGAAATTTTTATTAAAATGGAAAAAACTTTCCATATTTTCTCATATAGAGCTTTTGCCCATAAGCTTCAAATTGGAGCTTCCCCTTGGTAGACTTTTTTTCTAGCTTTTGGAGGGGGTAGAAAGCTGTTTCAAAATTTTTACCAAACACCTCAAAATTATCCAAAAGTGCTTTTGGCCTTTCAAGTTCTTTTTGGCCTCTAACAGGAATACCAAACAAGCCTTATTTTATTAGTTCCTTTTAACTGTCTATTGTGGACTGCTAGTATTCCTTCGAAGTTCAAATTTGATGGACCCGAAGGATCCCCAATGGTCTATTTAATGTAATGTAAATTAAAATGTATATGCACCTATTAGCATACCTTAAGGCATACATCACAAAGATAAAACAAGTAAAAAAACTTCCTTTTGTATTTACAAAAGGAAGTTTTAAAATCCAAGCATGTTGACTGAGTCGGCCCACCAACATGTCACCGAACAGCCAAAAGGGGTTGGGTCATGGCAGTACTTAAGAGTATTAAAAAACTCGCCCAACCTGTTGAAATGGGTAGTTCAACCATTTGAATTGCCCGATCCAAATGTTTTCGACCCACACGTTTCAACTAATGTAAATTGAAAAAAAATGATGACAAAAGGTTGAAACACTTTTGCTCTCTCCTCTCTATCATGGAATTGTGAGGACTTTTTTCTTGATTGCGGAGAAGTGATGTGCTAGTACTCCAGAGATGTCACCAAACCTGGGTGGGAGGCAGACTGCCATCACCCGTACTCAGGGAGGAGTTATTGTCTCTGGATCTAGGGATGAGGGCCATTGTCATCGGATCCAGGATGCAGGAAGGTTGTTGCTGGATTTCTTGAGGAAGGCCATTTTGCCGAATCTATCAAGAAGGGTCACCACAGCTAGAATTAGGAGGCAGCTGATGATGCTGGAAGTGCTTGTCTAGATCCTTGCACTCCTTCCTCTTCATTCTTCCCCTCTACTTGTTCTGTTCCCCTCTCGCCTCTTCATCGGGTAGGAGGATGCTCTCTTTTCCGTTTTGGCAGAAGCGATGCAAAAAGATGAGGCTTTGGAGTTTGGACATCGTATATGATCATGGATGGCATGGTTAAAATAAAAAAAGAGATGGGCCTGTTTGATTTGTAGTTTATGGTGGTTGAACTGGTGACCCATGATCCAGGCACGAGTATAGTTTAAGCCTGGCTTGTGCATTTAAGATGCTGATTCAAATTGTTGATAATCACAATTTCTAGACATTTTTTCTCATGCCTGTATACTAGTTTGTCACCTTCTAAATTATTATATATACTCCATATCTTGTATGCATGTATATGCTGCTGCATATACACGACTGTTATATATCTATAGACATTCGAACATATGTGGAGACAAAAGTGGTATGAAAATAGACATTTGCATTATTGTATCTACGATAGTCTAGATGAGGGTTGTCTAGGGGTCTGATGCCCTGTCCATCACATTTATGGTCTCACAGGCCTCTAGGCAACTGCCATAACTATTACACTGATTAGACTTGGGTTTATCACCATAATGGCTAACTTAAGCACCTTGTACTTTGATTGCTGGTACACTGTGACTTGGGTCTTGATAAATGTAAACAGTGCTCAAATTAGATCTCAAAACATAGTATAGATCTTTGACGAGAACTCTGAGAATAAACCCCCTTTTCTAACAAATTACTTTTTCTGTGAGTAGATTCGACATTCTTTTTTTCCTGCTGTTACTGTATCTCTTTAGCAATTATCGAGATGCATTCTATTTGACTGCTAAGAAGAATCTTTCCTGGGAGATTTGTGCTTATTGGTTATCTATTTAACTTTGTCCTGCATATTGCGCTCGACCTATTTCAATATCTGTACATTAATTCTATTTATATCTTTTGTTTTAGTTTTTGGATCTCTTTGGAGATGCACAGTCAATAAAAAGGGCTGAAAGTAGGCACACTATGCTCTTTCTTCGTCAGAAGAGTGTGTTGATATCAAAAAAACGACATGCTGAAGATTTCCTTACCTCCGACAAGGCTAAAATAGCAAAGACTTATCCAGAGCCAGGTCAGTCAATTATGGGGGCATACCCAAATGCACAAAACCAGTGGTCTGCTGGTTATGGACAAAAAGCGCCAGCTTGGCCTCAGACTTCCCAATCACAAGGGCAGCAGTGGAATCCAGGATATGCGCCACAGGTAGATCATTTTTGATCCTTGTAAATTTTGTTAGAGTTCAGGTGAACTTTGCAGAAATGTCTGCTACTGAGTAAACCTTATAGCTTATCATTTAATTTTATTATGTAAGACTTCTTTGGCTAGTGTAGATGAATGTTGCTATGGTGGATGACAAACTAAACCTTATAGCTTCTTATGTTTTAATTCTTTCCCTCATTTGGACCTCTGCATACTTTAAACAATTTGTGGATTCATTTCGTGCATATATTGCAACCTTTTATTGAATAGTAATATAACTTTTTTTATGAGATCAGAAGTAGCCCGAAATATGTATTCTTGGTGAATGATGGTTTGTAAAGCAGATCCTGTGTAGTCAGGACAAGGGTTGATGGTTATGATTATAGTCACTGGAAGCCTTAATCTTGAGATTACTTCAACAGACAAGCCGTAGTGTTTAGATTACTTTAACAGACCTGGAATGAAGATCTGTGAAGTAGATCCTATATAGTCTTGACAAGGCTTGATGGTTATGATTATATATTTTCTGAGTATGATAAAGGTACCAGAAGCCATAGTCTTTCGGTTGAAGTCATTTAGCAGAACTGAAAAAGATGGTCTGCCATATTCTTTCTATTTCCTTAATTGACTTATTTTTTCATTATTGGCATAGCCAACTTATACTAATCTCAAACATAGAAGTATCAGAAGCCATAGTCTTGAGATTAAAGTCATTTAGCAGAACTGAAAAGGATCGTCTGCCATATTGTTTTTCTTTCTATTTCCTTAATTGACTTATTTCATATTTCATTGTTGGTATAGCCAACTTATACTAATGGTGCAGAATTTCTATTTGGCCTTTGCTAAATGCATTTTCTTGGCACCGTTTTATAATCTGCCTTTTCTTGCCCTTTTAATCTATGTTAGGCTGGGTATACTGCATATGGCGGTTATGCTAATTATGGCCAGCCACAGATGCCAACATCAGCTCAGGGTGCTTCTTATGGTGCATATCCTCCCACATATCCAGTCCAGGTACTAGGACCTTCCAATTTATTTATGAAATGTGTTTGGAACATCTTACAGTTATATATAAAATGATTGTGTTTGCTCTATCTTTGGTTGCTGTTATTACTCGGTAATTTTTACAAATTGAAGGAATCTAATTTGTACAAATACCAATTTATCATTGAAATTAATGTTAGTGCTTTTATTTTGATTCTAGAGTATAGTCAGAATCATGACCTTTGGTGCACATGTTAAATTGGTCTAAGATTGGGTCTTTTCTCATGTCATTCATTTATACAGAGCTCGTAGTTGCTGTTACTCTTTCATGGCTGACAGCTGCTAATGTTATATTTAAAATTCAGTAACACCTGGTGGATAGTAATTTTGTTGATATAATTGCTTGCTCTGGTCACGTACTTACTAAGGACTCATTGTTTGTTTGGCTTTTAGTATGAAGCCAGGGTACGCTTACTATAGTGGAACTTCAAAAAATGATATATTTGTCCTGCTCAGACTGATTTTAACATAGTAAGGTTTAAGTTTCTGTGTTACATGGTAGAGCTAATATGTATGCCAGTGATTTCTAATGTTCGGATTTGGTTAATAGACATGGACAGTTGTAATCGAACAGAATCATTGCATTTTCTTTCATTTTTTCTTGCAAGGATCTCAACCTTGTTCTGTATTAATATGTTAGCCGATAATGTTAGGGACAACATAATTGGAGGGAAAATATGTTAAATCTAATCACTTGTTAACAATGCCATTAAGCCTTTAAGCATGATCCCTCATCGATAGAAGTGATCCCAGATTGGGATAATGTGCAGCTTAAGATGACTGCAGGCTTCCATTTATAAATATGTCATAAGGAGCCATAAAATTAACTGGCTGCTTTGTGCCCATTTATATGCTAAATTTTTCTTAATCCATCTTCACCAATCCGTCTCAATTTTCTACATCAATCTTTTTCTCCCTTTTCATTATTTGGGCTTTATATTTATTGTTCATTGCCTCATTGGCTTCCTGGACTTTGATTCCCACAGAATTTCTCTAGGACATGCTCCTGTTATTGGTGGAAAAGATTTTTGAACGTGCTAAATCACTAATTCATACTATGCTACAGGATTAAACATGCTAATAAAAATAACGAAGAAAGAAAAGTGTGTGCTGAAGGTTGAAATTTATTGCACTGACTGCAGATTAGGTTTCAGTTATATTTGTTAATTTTAAGTTTGCATGTTCTCATGGTCGTAAATGATGAGATTCAGACCAGCAGAAGCTATATTGGCCCGTGTTTTATATTGTGGTGAATCTTTCCTTCTTGTTGGTCCAAATCTAAATGGTGGTACTGCCACTTAAAACAACTGGTGCTTATTTTCTTGTGCAGTGGTTTGAGTGGAGTCCGAGCAACTTAAAAGGAGGGTTTGAAATGATTAGCTGGATAGTTTAGGGTCTTGAAATTTAATTTTGTAATTGAAGTTTTGAGCCAGAGAGAGAAATTGCATAATGTTTCTTATCCTGCTTTCCTCTCTTTTGCTGTGCTAGATGTGGTTTTAAGAAGTAATTTTTTTGTGTGAAAACTATCGAGCTGCTTTCTGAGCATATTACTTGAAATCTGACTTGGGCATGTCCACTCTTGGTGAAATCTGTCATGCATCACCACGCGTGGGGTATAGTTATATGTGTTGCTGCTGGTCTTTTAGCCACAACATAAATTTGAGGTTCTCAGTCATGATTTCTGAAATTGCTAGAATTTTGCTTGCATTTATCACCGTCTGGTTGTGCTGTCATCTTGTTTTAGGCTGCATGCTTTGGCTGATGGTTCTGTTGCTTCCTTTTTTTGTTCGTTTAACCATTCTTCACAGTTCCTGAAACTAGTTTAGCTAGCTTGAAATCTTAGGGTGACAAATTGAGTTTTTTCGTTTCCTGTCATTGACACTGTTTTTGGATCTTACCACTGCTTAGAATAGCTTAAAGTCCAATTGGTATCATTTCTTTTTTCCTACCTGACTTCTAACCTTCCTTGCAACTTTGCAGTTTCCATTGTTGGGTAATATCTCATTTTAATGGTTGTTGAGATACCCTTATCAGTAATGCGCTTCTCACGTACGGTACCAATAAGAATAGTTATTATTACAAAGTCTTGATATGACTGTTTCTGGCTTATGACAGGCTTATCCACAACAAACGTATGCCCAACCTGCACCAGCAGCAGCAGCAGCAGCAGCAGCAGCAGCAGCAGGGGCAGCAACGGTGTATCCCCAGCAACCAGCACCTGCTCAACCATATTATGGCAGTTATTATTGATTTGGTCCATGTTTTCCAAAACAGCTAACGTTGTTTGGTATAGTAGGTGTGGCCCCTTGCTCCTTTCTCTGTCATCATTGCCATACCTTTTTCTTATGATGATTCAGGTTTGTTATTATGAAGAAATCATACAACAATTTGGTGACATTTTTTAAATTTTTATGCACCAAGGAAAAGCAGGGTGAGAAGGGTTCTCTTTTCCGATTCTTGGAACATAATTAGCCAATTTGGTGGCAGGTAGCCTTGTGAAATCTGAAGAACTTAACCGTGTAAGTGGTGATCATTTTGAATGCTCCGTGCAGCCTGCCTTTATCATGCAGAAGGTGACACAATTGTCATTGTTCAGGGTGTTAGCTGGTACCACTGCATGAGGACATCAACAGTGTATAATCTGGATTTCTACTGCAATATTTTGATTTTCACTTTAATCTGCTGAACTGGATGCCCATTTCCAGAGACGGCGCCTGGTTGAACACGTACAACCTGTTAATTGTACGAACCAACTGTTGTGGCATCGTATGCGCGCTCCAGCAAAAACGAGCCCTTGTTTTTTAATTGTTTAGGCAGTCATGTAACCATTATCAGCATATATAATGGTTGTCAGGCAAATGAAATTTTGTGCAGGATTTTAATATATAAACATTTACCTATGGCCACTTCGTTGTATTCCCTCTCTCCTACCCTCATCTTTGCACACTGGTGCAGTACAATGGGTAAGAGTTCTCTGATGCGTTTTTACCAATGGAGTTATTGTTCTCTAACTAACAGATGTGAGTGTTTGTTACGTGGTGCATTGCAGCAAACTAAAAGAGATGGAGCGTATAATGGTGGAAAACAGGTAGTTGTTTGTACATTTGTGAGATCATTATTGATAAATTATAGGAATATTTCCAATGGAGTAGCAGCAGGACAGGTTCTTTATGCCAATTCATATCTGTAACAATCAGGGGTGTGTGAGTGAAAGTTCTGATTAAAAAAAATTGTTTCCAGTGTTATTTTATCAACTTAGCTGGCTGGCTGGCTGGCTGGCGACGCTCTTCTTGCCCTTACCGCTGGGAAATCATATTGGTGCTGGCCGTTCATACCCGAGCTAGCTCTGATAAGAAAACCTGGAATCCTGGGGTATTTTCTCTTCATATGGGCAAATTAATAGCATGGCCCCAGGTCATGCGAACCCTACCATTCCACTGGAAATTAGGTGTTGCCTGTCTCCGCCTTGTGCAAGGTTAATGGTGGAAATCATTGAAAACTAGGTGATCTTTTAATATGGGTGGTCATTGGTGCTGTTAGGCTGGTTTGTACTGCATTCCTAGGATGTGCAATACGGTAAATCCCGTGACAACAAGGCAGTTGGTCGGAAGTGGTCAATGGGATCATAAATTATGTCATTCAGGGATTTGTACGTTCTTGTGATAAAATGATGGCATTGGTCGTATGAATCGGTCGGTGTTTGAGGACACGTTCGGTTAAGAAATCCTCCCAAGGATGCAGCAATCCAACACAATAGGGCAATCCATCGAATCCATATGTTGTGTATGATGATACCATGTTCTCATCATCAAAACATAATGCATTAGTCCAAGTTGTACAGGCCTTGTCTTAATCTTGGTGGCTAGTCTTAATCTTGGTGGACCAAGATAATCTTGCAGGAAAAGTTGAAATTAGATCACAACATATCTGGAGATGGGTGTACGTCATACCATGCCCCAATGAGTTTTGTTCTTCCCCTGAATTGCACTTGGCGAGTTCAATTCTTGAGAATCTCGCTGGCAAAACACACACCCAAATCAACCATTCCATATGACATTTCAATTGCAATATTACCATTCCGTAGTTTTGATGGGATCAAAAGTGATATCGAATTAAAAGAAGGAGTTGATCCGACGGATTGATTTTTTTTTATTATCAAAGATAAAAATTCATAGAAGATATTGATTTCTCGGAAAGGCTTCATTTTTTCCTTGAATGTTCTTTAATAACCATTTGTATTTTCTTTTTTTATGATATAATTATTTGTATTTTGAACAGCTAAGTCAAAAGACAAAAAGAGAGAAAAAGAAAAGAAATTTGCAGATTTGAGCCAAGATCCGCCAAACTGGTACTGAAACTCGTACCGGTCGGCAGGCAGGTCGATACCGTATTGACATGCAATACTCTTGGGCATGTCAGTTTGAAACTGGCACGCCTATTTTTTTTAAAGTTTTTCAAGTTTAATTAATTGATAATCAATCTTTTTTAATTTTTTAAATAATTTTAAGTCTAACTTGATATTTTTTTGATGTTTCTATGATTTTAGTTTAACCTAAATGATACATCTTGTTGTTTTAAAGTGATACAAGATATAAAAATGATTAGTGAGATGTTGTATGCTACAAACATGAAATATCCTAAAATCAACTAGTGAGGTAAAAAGTATAAAATAATATAATCAATTATATATATTTAAAGTACAACATACATACCGATATCTAAAATCTCTACGAGAGGCGATGCCTCTCGTAAATATTCGGATCATTAGCATAGTCAGGAGGCACATCAGTCCATCTTTTTAACTAAACGATACCATAGTCTTGTATGTTCATCCCATAAGGAACGTGCTCTGGGTTTCTCTCGATCTCTCGTTGAAGCTCTCGCTCTGAGAAGTGTCCCTGACTGATAAAACGGCTGTGAAGGGGCTCATCCGAATAAGCCGACAGCAAAATCCAACTCGTAAGATGCTCCAAGCTACGTAGAGTAGTAGCTATCGGAAGATGCCTCGAATGCACCATATCCATATCTGAATGGGTCATAGACTGCTTGTGGCTGTGGGTAATAGGATCCAGTATACGACTTGGAACTTGATACATCTATGAATCCTACTTTACGTGCGAAGTAATATGTAGCTGTATCGTGTCCTCCTGAATGACCTCGAAAAGCTTGTCTCTTATATGCCATCGTATCTTCGCGGGCTCTAACGAGTCAGATTACATTCAAATCGTTATTTTAAATGTGAAGATTGGCCTGGTCGTCGTCACACCACTCGCTGATGCGGATCTGGGAGGCTGGGTCGGCTAGCATTGAATACGAATAAGCTCTTCTTTCATTCCTCTTGTTCAAATGGTTTCCCTTGGCTTCGGTGCCAGCTAGGACCGGTAGCATGCTTAATGGTAGCATGGTCTTCTCTTTGGGTTTCTCTTGGATTCGGAATGGGAGCTGCACGTTAGCACTTTACTTTATGACTTGACTGCAGATCGTACATCGTGGTTTCTATCTTATGTAGCATACGTAAACTGAGACCCACTAGTAAATCGAAGACCACTTTGCGGTTATGTCTCATAAACGGTGGTCTCATATCTTTTAAACTCTTCTTGTTTAGCAGATTCATGACCACTAGAACTGCGGCTCCTGGTATTTGAATCTGAATGAATTGGCTCATCCTCCACACTCTCCACGAGGTTTGCTGGTATCTTTTATTTTTCTTTTTGGTGTGCCACTCACTGCTTGCTCACCCTTCGTGTCACTCTCTACCTGCTTACCCTTCGTGCTCTTTTTTGTCTGGCTATATTGGGAGAATGTATATCGTCCTCTTGATCGAATCGATCGGATAGTGTAGCAGACTCGTCTAAGTACCTTTCGATTATATCTCTGAGAGGATGTTTCTAGAGTTTGTACAAGATATCAGTTTGTACTTTTCCTTTTTGACCTATACTTATCTTATTCTTTTTACCCATTGGTAACGAGCGTTTGGTGCAACTCACGAATTTGTCGCCAAACATGGCAGGGTGGTTGCTGAGTTATTGATTATGAGCTTGATGGATTTTTCATCTGCACATTAGAAATACACAAAGCATTTTTCATTAATATTTAAATATTAAACTTTTGATCACTAGAGTTATTCTTTTTTTAATTTTCTACCTCTATATGTTAATATTTTCTTTTTAAATCTCAGTATCATAATATTCTATTTAATATAATATTTAGTCAAAATATTATTTTTTTAGTTTATATCAATATAGTTATATTTGTCTTTAAAATGTATATATGTTGCATTATAGTTGCTAGTAGAAGGAAAAGAGATTAGATGAGATGTTAGTGTCTATCCAAAAGCACAAGAAAATATAAACAATGTAAGATGCATATTAACCTAGCCAGGCAAGGGAGGAAATTGATCTCACAAAGAGTAAGGTTGTTTCACTCCTTGACCACTTCTTGACCCTTTCTAAAAGAAATAAAGTTAAGGCAAGCAGGGTGTAATCGGAGTCTATTGAGAAACAAATGTCATTATGTAAGAAAAATAAACAAAAAAAAAGACAAGAGATAAATGGAAGGAAGCTTCTCTAAATGATAAATGCATATGTCTCCTCTTCCTTCAAGACACATCTTGCTTGAGTTTGTAGCAAGGGGCCGTAGCAGTATAAAACAATTGGCATTGGGGTAGAGTTACTTAGACAAAAACCTAATTAAATATGTAGGGTTTGGGTCAAAATTTTGAACGAAACCCTCCATTTGGGTGGTCACATGGTTGCAAAATACCTAGACCTAATCTTGTAATATCCCTAATCCTAAATGATTTGTTAGTGTCCAACATTGTGCTACCAATTGAATGGAAAATATTGATTCATGAAGACAACAACCAAACTAGTCCTATATTTAATCTATTAACCAAGTAAGTTTTAACTATCTTTGATCTAAAGACCAATAATTCTAGTTGCAGCTCGCTAGTTCTGATCAATCTCAACGATTCATTTTTTAACTAGTTGAAAATGACTAAGTTCGTTTTTTTTTTTGCCAAAATCATCAAAAGTGTGGGACCATTTTATCATTTGAAAGAATTGCTGCCATCTTGAAGACAATGTTATATAAAAACCATTTGGAAGTATATAAAGAAATTTTCCACGCCGACATTGGACATCTAGGATCTTATTCAAAACAATAAGCTCTTTATATACTTCTTCAAGGATTCAAAATGTAGGCCTAGTAAATGTTATAGAATGCGACGTCCATATCTCATCTTTTATCTCTAAGATTACATTAAAGCACCAGTAACCTAGGACCCAATCTCAAATGACAAACTCTTTTACTTCTTATGAAGCTTCTAATCATTGGCCTAATAAAAACTACTGTGGCATCGGATCTTTCACTTTCACTCAAACTACAGTCAAGCAGTACTTATAGATTTTGCCCTTGCATTGTCTTAAAGCTACCCGATACACTATTACATCTCGAAATACCGAAAAGCGCAAAAGATTTTGGAAGCAAAAAATCTTTGCATTAAAGGATCGAGCCTACATAAAGATCCTGCAAATGGATTTCAATAAACATGATCAATCTTTGTCGATATTTGGTCCTCCATAATGTCATACATGCATCTTTTTGGAAAGAGATTTTTTTTTTTTGTTTTTGATAGAAAAATAATACACAAGCATAGCATACCCAAAATTTTTACACCTGCCATCAAATTCAATGATAGTGGTTAAAAAATAATAACAATAATTATATATATCATCTCTTACCATCTTAATTAGTATAAATTTTTGTGTGCACAATGCCAACATATTGCCTGAGATTTTTTTTTAATCTTTTATATATTTTATATTATTAAACATATTTTTATGAAAAGATTCAAAAGCTAAAGCTGATACCTTAGCGTAGTTATTCCGTTTTGCCTATTTTGGCCATAATCTCCATATATTTGTCGTTGCATGTCGTTCACGAGTATTTTGAGTGGCAACAGTGGAAGCAACTCGCGTTTTATTGACACCATAATTTTCAAACGTTGGAGTGAAAGATAAGAGGGGAGGTTTAATGGTCATTTAGTGGGTGTGCACCAAGGAGGATGTTCTTTTACGTGCATTAGAGCTCGTCGTATGCGAAGCGCGCCTCGACATGAAGTGCGTGGAAACGAAAAGCAACCTAGCTCCGCACCGAGCTCGTCTTATATTGGAAAGCTATAAAGAAACAAAGCAGGTCTCCACTGCCACACGCCCGTAAGAGAACAATATTTGAAGCAAGGAAAAGCGAGGAAAGCCGTCCTGCCCGCTTCTTCCACCCTACCCTTTCACTACTTCCATATATCGCCTTCTTTTCTCTTCAGTTTCTTCTACTCTTTCTCTTTCATCTACCCTCACCCCAGTCTTTCTTCCTAATATCAGACTCTCTCTCATATACAGGTTTTTTTTTTCTGTTAAGTTCCATTTTTTCTTTTGGCCTTCTCTGGAGAAGAAGGTTGCTTTCAAGTTGATCGCACATTTTAGTTTTTCTTTTTTTGTTTTGTTTTGTTTTCAGCATCCGATCTGTTTTTAGGTTTCTGGATCGCCATGAACTTTGCTAGCGTCAAATTCTAGCCTTATTTGTGCTGAAAACGCGATATTCTTGCAGCAAAACAAACGATCTCGGGAGCTTCCAGGTGTTCTCTGCAAGTCCGAACAGGTAAGTCTTTACCTCCTCTCCATCAAAAATAAATGTTATATATAAATGATTGTACAAAGATAGAGATAAGGGAAGGTTCGGGCCGGAATCAGACCCCATTCAGGACTCTAGACGTAGTATTTATTATTTTCCTTCTTTTAACAGTCGTATACAAACCATCATGAAGAGAGAGGGCTCCTTCTCCCCTCCCCACCCCTCAAAGAAACCCAGTTCTGCACCCATCACGACCGTGGAGGCTAATGAGAACAAGCTTCCAAACCTTGTTGCCGAGATGGAGAAGGCTAAGGAAGAGATACTGGCTTCAAGAACCTACCACAACCTCATTACCCAGCTGGAGACCAACCCTGCCATCAAATCCAACATCGATCGCATCCTGTGTTCCCATGATCGCATGCCCATGGTGTTATACGGGATCGATAGCATCCGGGACAGCCCCACATCTAAGTATCGCCTCGCCCTTGCTCTTTTGCTCAAAGATCATCCCGTCCTTCGTGCCGAAGTTATCCAAGTCCGTCACCCCAACCTTAGTCCTCTAGAGCGAGACGCCATGACCGCCCTTGGTTGCGCTATTGTTTCCATCAAGGAACACTGTAGAAAGATAAGATTTGAGAGCGAGAGGCCAGCTTTGTACTTGATGTCCTCCACCCGTCAAGGGCTCCTAGGGGACCTGCTAGAGGAGAACTGGCGCCCCTCTCGATTGAACCGGCTGGCCATTCTAGGACATAGCTTTGCCAGGATCGTGAACGATATGGCCAAGGAGATTTCGATCAAAGAAGGGCATCCCATGATGGAAGATCTCTGCAGCCATGAAGCAGAGAGGATGAGGTACGTGTGTGCCGTTGCATGGTTCATGTTGGAGTTCGACATCCTTGATGTATCAGACAAGATTCAGAGCTCAGGCTCGGAAGCTGACGAACACCTTGAGGACCTCGGATGGCATTTCTTCCAACCAGCGCAAGAGATCGATATGAATGCCTTCTTGCCTCGTAAGTGATTGCAAACTCATTTTTCACCTTCAATACTTGTATTACAACTTCTTTTGGCTTGTTCTTCATCTAATATATATTTCATCTTTTCTTCTTTCTGCTAAAATAGGCCTGCCAGAAAGCATTGTGAGGAAAGATTGGATAGAGTAAGCTTTCAGTTCTTTATATATCAATCTATGTATGTTTGTTTTCGCTGTTACCATGTCATACGTACATGTGTAGGAATTCTGAATGCAAATTCTTGTCCAACTTAATTTTACAATCAAATTCAATGATAAAGAAAAAGATAAGTCAATTTTGGCAATCTATAATGGTTTCAATTTGTAAACACAAGCACACCACAACTTTAGGAGGGGGGAGGGGTCTTACTTCATCATCATTCAAAAGAAAAAAAATACAAACACACCACAACATGCATTGAATTTATACTTCATTTGCTTACAACTCTCTCTCTCTCTCTCTCTCTCTCTCTCTCTCTCTCTCTCTCTCTCTCTTAATTCTGACAAGTTGCAAAATGGATTGGATTTCAGAGGATCCATTATGCCTATGTAATCTAGAAGAAGTTGGTTAAAAGCACATTGTAGTACATTTTCGACCCGTAAATTAAAGATGTTCTAGGCCTGCCAACCAATATCATGCTCCTAACTATAGCAAGATCTATATGCCTACCACCATGTGAAGCACAGATATTGGAATGAGGAGTTTTTTTGCCTTTTTTAGTAAAAGAGTCTTTTAAAGAACTCTTCAAACATATTATAAACTTTCTTTAGCATTCTTATTATTGTTTTAGGATCGCCGTTCCATTCTACGTGCATGCTGCTATAATTAATAAATTTTATATTTACTATAAAACTATTATTTGACTATAAAAGTGTCGTTATCCAGTTATGTTCCCGACAGTCGGGAATCTTAAAAGGGCGAAGTAGGGACAGATCTAATCTTTGGTATTTTCTTTTTAACGATATGCTACTTCATGATGAACACGTGTCATTACGCTTATCAACTTAAGCCTTCATAAAACTCGACTTAATCGTGTCTAGCATATTTTCCGCATCGATCCAAATTAATAGGTGTCTTATTTTTTACATTCAAAAGATCCATCTCCATGAAAAGTATTACTTGAGATGGTCCAAGCAAGAATACAAATGATAGGAGGTGGTGCATTTGAATTCAAAAAATAAGAGCTATATTTGATTCTCATAGAAGTCTTTGCCATTGAATTGGACTATTAATTGGCATGCATCTATCAGCTCGATGATGAAGCAATGATTTGTCATATTCACCCATATGGTTAAAATCATAGCTCACTTTTGGTCTATTTCTTTTTTGTTGCTACCTATTTTATTTTTCATGGGTAATTTTGCATGAACAAGGAAATCCCATCTTGTTGTTTTTATTTCATGGAAATAATGAAATTTATATTTGATCAATCACAAGACCATAATTTTTCATTTGGTTTCTTTTGCTAGAAAATTTGATGATATGGTCAAGGAAAAGCTTCTCATTATGCTCTAGGAAAGCTCAATTCTATGTTTTAATTCCAGCACTCTTTAGGAAAATGAAAAGTCAAAATTTTCACCAAATACAGGGAATAATTTTTCTATCATGCAAAACAAACAACTAGAAGAAAAATCTTTTCCTGGGGAAAAGTAGTTTCTCAAACTTTCTTACTACGATCATTGTATTTGCTAACATGTTCTATTTGAAACATTGATGCAGTTTTGTGAGTGGCATGGATGAGGACGAATTTGATGAAGCATCAAGACTTAAAGGAGAAATAGAAATCACCATAAAGGAACTGAAGGAATCTCAATTCTATCAGTCATTTCTTGAAAAATTAGAGAAAGATCCAACGCTTAGAAGCGAATTTTCTTGCCGTTTCAACTTTGGAAAACATGGTCAGATGGTGGTCTATGCCCTTGGCAGCCTTCAACATTACCACTTCTCTCAATTCCAGTTTGCTTTAGCATTGCTTCTGAAATGGGAGCTTGACATCCTTAACATTTTAGAAATCCAAGTATTCGATCCTGTGTTTACTTGGGCTGATATCGTAGTTATGCAGTCCTTTGGGTGCACAGTCCTCAGGGTGAATGAGAATTGTGGTAGAACAGTTGACCAACCCACACTGCTCTTCATGCCTTGCTGCTATTCGTTCCTCACTGGAAATCTTATTAAAGAGAACTGGGAGCCACAACAGCTGCATAAGATTGTTATGTTGAGTGGTGCTTTGTTCAATGAAGTGGAGGACATTTCTAATTGGAAAGAGGGGAATGCCTGGTATGTCTGGGCAATTCGGGATCACATCACTACATATCCTTTCACTGCATTCCCTGTCTTTGATAGTGAACCATTTGGGAAGTACCAATGGCTGTTCTTCAACATCGATTCAGAAATGGAGCTAGAAGGTCTATTGTCGGGTAAACTAGAGAGTCTTAAGTTCATCTATTTTTCCCGTTTAGTCTAATCATTATCTAATCTAACTCTTCTATTTTTTATGTATATTTTTTCGATGCATGTTTTTATCACTATGGATCAAGGTTTCGAAGAAATTGAAGATATAAAAGAAGCAGACATTTATATTTCTAGTTGGAGCCCTGCTGATTCCATACGGTAAGGGATATATGTTTAAAATTTTCCTTAAAAAAATGCTGCAATATCTAAATTAAAGTCAGGATTTAGTGTGAATCCAACTCATTCATTAAACACGCGAACAAATTAACTATCCATTGATTATGCCCCATGGTGTATCTTTTAGCTTATCCTAGTGCTTCATTATCATATATAACAATGTTTTAATAACTCAGGAATAAAGCACAAAATGTCACTCAGCTAGTTTGTAATTGTGTTCTTATTTCTCCCTGGAACTGGCATTTTTGAGTGTGCCACTTACTTAAACTTTGTATTTTGGAAATCCAGCCTAGCGGGAAACGATTAACCTGTTTGGTTAGAAATCTGATGGTAAGTAAGTAGATTTGGTTAATTTCTGTATGCCTGCATGTTGTATTGTTCACAATCGAGAAAGTGTATCTCAAGTATATGTACAGATGTCTCTCTCCAAATGAGCTTCTGAAAAATTATTTCATGGCCTACTGCTTCTACCTGCTAAGCTGTAGGATTAATTAATGTATGGTTGATGAACTCAGTTTTTTTGTGTACAGTGCAAACTGTAGACAAATAAATACAAAGGTGAGTAGCTACAAAAGGAAATAAAACTGAAATGTGCTCATATGCTTTAATTATATTACATAGTTATCTGTGTTTTAGTTCGAAACCAAATTTAGTTATAAATTGATTCACTTTGTGGCCAAAATTATCACAACATGCAGTTTCTAAATCATCGCATTGAAAAGCTAATATGAGTTATCCATCATCCCATGTTCTCAGAGACCTCAGCGAATTTGGGGAGCAAGATTTTGCAAAACCTTTCGCATCTGATATAGAAGACATACGTTTTGCCTATGTTATCAGAGAAGAGAACAGGGATTGGACAGATATATTCAGACAAATAAGACTTCCAAGAAGAATTCTTGGTGCATGGAGGCCACCCCATGCTGGTTGGATCAAGCTCAACTTTGCAACAGTCATGGATGATAAAAGAGCAGGATGGGCGGGGTTTGCCGGCCTTTTTCATGACGAGGAAGGAGCGCTGCTGTTATCATATGCTGGCCCCGTGGAAGAAGATGGTTCTTCCTCTCTTGTTGGTGTACAGTTAGAGGGATTGAAGCAAGGTCTGCAATGGCTCAAACTCATGAGTCGTGCTAAGAAATTGGTCATCGAGAGTGATGCTCTTAGTTTGGTGAGATGGATCAATGGGACCATCCCACCACCTCAGTGTCATACTGCTGGTTTTGCTGAGATAAATCACTTGCTCTCATCTTTTGAATGGGTAGCTTATCACATTTATGAGGAAGCCAATGCCGGGGCCATTGAGCTGGCTACTAAGGGGACTCGACTCTCTAAGCTTTGTGTTTGGAGTGAAAAGAAGTCCGTGGGAGATGACACCTACCCGTGTGGTTTCTCAAGATCGAACAAGAAGTGGGAATCCGCTGCTCAGTTGGCGAGAGAAGAGTTTGAAGAGGAAGAGACTGAAGATGAAGAGACTGAAGAGGAAGAGACTGAAGATGAAGAGACTGAAGAGGAAGAGCCTAAAGACGAATAGCTGAGTGGTTGCTCAAGATCACATTAGAAGATATTGGTTCGCTGCTCAGTTTTGCATTTGACTTGGTATCTTTTTACATGTAGCAAAAACCCTTGCTTTGTCCTTGGCGTGTCTTTAAGGTTATTCTATGCATAAAAACCGTATCATTGAAATGGCCTGTCAGTTCGTGTGTGTCTATATATATATATATATATATATATATATTATTGATTTTTATCTAAATAATATTTTATAACTAGTTTTTTTAAATAAAATTTTATGTAATCAAAAAAACGATAGACCGGGCTCTTAATTCATAGAGACTAGAATATACTATAACATAGGCTAATCATCATTAGATTTATACTTTAACACTGTCATTTCAACAAGTAAATAATTTAGAAGTTTGGAACAAGAACCATGTAATATAAGTGTTATCGAATGGATGGCATTCTAGTACTTGGTACGTCAAAAAAAAGTTCATATTGTACCAATATATACTATGCTAACATGGCATTGGCATGAAGTTGGTACCAAGATAGCAAACCTCGACAACGATTATAGAATGATTTGGAGATAATGATTGACAAACAAACAACTGACTGAAGGATGTGATGTCTCCTTGCCATCCGGGCCTACCTTTACTCTTCCAACATGCATTTGTTAGTACTTTGTCTTCTTTACAATATTGCCGTGGATCTCCTCTCCATGGATGCCTTCTCTAGCTTCCTTATGGATGCTAGGTCTCGATCGGATGTTAAGTTTTTGGATTTGATGGTTTGATCTATAGATTTGATATGTGCGAACTTTTATTAGTTGATAAATTACTGTTAGGTTGATCTTTTATTACTCTTTTTTATCTTTTCTTTTTGAAGTTTGAGATTGTTTTATATTATTACGAAAAATTTAATGTGATCCAAAAGGGCATATTGGATCATTAGAGGCGTACATCTTTGTTTCGATGGTTGTTATTTATCTGTTTCTCCGACAGATGCGTGGAATGGGGTTGCCGGTGCTTTGAACTGTTTCAAGGTAGAGCTCGGGAGAAGAGAGTGTTAGGCCTTAGGTTAAGAGGGAGAGGAGGAGAAATAGAGATTGCTCTCCATTAATCACCATCGCACAAATCTTATGGTCTCCTAGTCATCCTATGACCATCGAGTGGAATATTCTAGTTTACTATCTTTATCTCTATTTGTGTTATTATCTTTATCTCAAAAACCCTATTTCATAATTTTGAACTCCATTTGACTTTTTTTTAAAAAAAAGATTATAATAAAACTTTCCCACAATTTCTACCATAGCCTTCCCATGCCTCAATCCATATATAAATATAATTTTTACCAGATATATTCTTAATAAAATAATTCGAAGAAAGATTATTATATCCAACAAATCTAAATAAATCAAGTTCTAAATGAATGAGTTTAATATTTAGCATCTATAATATATATATATATAATTAAATTATTATTTATTATTAATTATATTTTTGTTTATTTTTTATCTTTATTTACCAAAATGCACTGTGCATGCTTCTCTGCTAGCATATGTGTGTGTATAGTTTTAGTTTTGTATATTTTCTCATATTTTTAGATTCATTTTTCAGACTTTTTATTTAAGGAAAGTTATGTCTTTAAAAGAATATTATTATGTCTTCCAACCATATTCCTAAAAGTTAAATTTGAGGATGAAACGTGAATAATTTATTTGGATCATAGAAGAATCGGTGTTTTAACTTTAGCAGCATTTCTTTATCTCTGCCACTATCTTTAATTATATGCAATTATTCCAAATTATGCACACATCATTAACAAAAAAAAAATATATTTTAATTAACTAAAATAATGTTTAGCAAAAAGGAATAGGATTGCATGCATGAGTCTAAAAGGAATTTAGTTATGAGATAGCATCATGATGAAGCAAAACTATCAATAGATTCTTCATTTTCAATGGTGAAGCTCAGGAACCATCCAAGCAGCATTGCATCATAATCTAATAATCCACCATATATGGTATTTATTTTGATCTGAGAAAGCTCAGACCAATGACATATATCACCTAAGTTATGAATAGATAGCTATTAATTGATTTTCTAAATTTTGACAAATGCGTATCAATGATCAAAGCTTGTCATGCCTAGTTGGCATCATTTGCATTTTCATGCAGGCAGCATCATCAAACTATGTTATTCAGATATTTCTTTCCAGCTCTCCAATTTCGGGCCTTTTATTCTTGACCAAAATAAACCAACAAAATATTATTTTTTCTAAATTAAGTGATATATATATATATATATATATATATATATATATATATATATATATATATATATATATATATATATATATATATATATATATATATATATATATATATATATATATATATATATATATATATATATATATACAGATTGAGTCTAATACTTGAAAAAGTGGAAGGGCAAGAAACATAGCATCAAAGATTGGGTGGTTCCATCCGAAAGTTCGATGGTGATGAAGCAACAAAAATATTTCATATCAGCGAACCAAATTGTCACTCACGAAATCCCAAACTTTTTTTGGTATAACGGCTGCTAACACTGCTCTAGGATGAGTGCTACCAATAAAGTTGATAGAAAAGAGATGGTGTAAGGATGAAGGAGCAACTACAAAATATGTTTAAAGAATGGAAATTCATGAATTTTTTCTCTTGTGATCATTTATAGATCATTTCTATTCTATTCATAAGTCTCACCAAGTCAACAAACCAATTATGAATAATTCATCAGATCATTGATATGGATAATATCCAAATCCCAAATACGTTTTATATGTGATTCATATAAAGAAAAAGAAGTTGTTTTTGGGAAGGTCAAAAAAACAAACTTGTTCTTTTTCCATAAAATTTTTTTTTAATAATTCTGAACCTAATCTTTGTAAAAAAATACATACCGTACTTTTATATTCACAAGGTAAAATTCTAACATACGAATATCGAAGTATAATTTTTTTAAAATAGTAAGCAGTGAAGTAGATGATTCAATTTGCAGTCCTATCTACCTTCCAACATACAATCTTCCACAATCCTATCGAATATTTTTGAGAAGTTTTTTTTTTTACTTTTCATCCCAAATTTATTCGACCGCCATCGCCGATGCTCTTTCATTTCCACCCGTTAAAGAGCAGAGGAATAAAAAAGAGGTTGGACCGCACCCGCTTCCCGAAGACCGCACTCCACCACCACCCTCCGCCCCTCCCCTCTTCGCTTCGCTCTCTTCTTCCGCCTTTTTTTTCCCCATTTCCGATCGGTTCTCTTCCTAATCTTTGACTAAAATTTCTATTAAGCGAATCCCTATCTATTTATTTCCTCCAAAGCCAATCCGGGTTTTGGGGAAATGGATCTTCCCTTGCTCGATACCCCCAAATTTCATTCTTATCGGTGCTCGAATGAACCCTTCTTGGGGCAAAATAATACGATGTCGGCCATTTCAAGTTTGTGTTAGACCCTTTGGCTGTATTTGCTGTAGAGAAATCGATGGGTTCGGAGCCTGCGATTGTGGAGATTAGCTCCGACGATGAGGAGGATCTTTCTATGGATGAATTGGACTCGTTCAATTGGGTCGCTGACATGCTCGATCGCACCGATGGAAGGGTGGAGGAAGTCGACGACGTCGTGATGGTGGACGAGTTTTCTTCCGCGCCTCCGGCGAAGCAGAAGAAGAATTCTCAGTCGTTGAGGCCAGGCATGGTTGCTGCGGGGGACGAGTCCGATGATGATTGCTTGATGTTGGACTCCGATCCTAATAATCCAGTTTCGGTTGTTGACAAGGGCGACGGAGGAGATGGGTCGGACGACCTTCTCATAGTCGGAGAGAAGGGGCAGGTATGATTTTTTTTTAATATAAAAAAAGTTTTTTTTGTATATTATTAGTTAGATTATTTCCATATTATAGCTAATTTAATTTATATTTCAAACAATAGGGGATTATGATGTTTAAGTTTGATTTTTGCCTTTCCCTATTTGTAGTCCGAAATGTGGCGGAAAAAGGTAGAGAAATTAATGTGTGCCGATATTTATTTTTCATTTGGAAAGATTATCACTTTTCCTAGGGCTACTGATTTAGCTGATAACTTTCTCACGAAGACCCGATTTGGTTAATTCTTGTGCTTTATGATATTTTTTGTCCATTCTTTTAAAATAGAAGGGGTCGGACGCCCGCTTCCAGCTACATACTGTGAACGAAACTAAATACACCGTTTTGATCTAATTAAGAAATGATTTGTGAGTGTTTGAGACAATACTATTAGTTGGTAGGATCTTTCCTCCTCCCTCGAAGATTGTAGATGGTTCCATGACTGTACATCAATTTATGATCTGATGTGTTAATGCGAATTATCAATTTGTGATCTTTGTATTGTTTGATAATTCACAATACAAAGAAAGCTAAGAGAAACCTAGCATGAAAAAAAAAACCTTAATGCACTCAGATTGTGATCCAGGATTTACGTGAAATGTTTTATTTTCATTGCACATAAGTGTGCAGGCTGAGTAGAGTGTCTAGACTTTGCTGCTCCAATACAGTACTGAGCAGTCGGTAATGTGCCGAGACTCTTTGTTCCGGAATGCTTTTTGCATTCCCAATGAATTGCACAAGTTTATAAACGATTTGCTTACTATTCCTCTTATGAATGTCCAGCTGGAAATATCTATTTGTCTTTCTTAGTTGTTTTGTCCTTGTTATGAAAAATGGCTGCTTGAGAATTTATTCAGTTGCTTAATCGGCTACACCCTATCTATTATTTAAGTGCTGAGTGGCCTGTTAGCTTGGTTAACCATTTTAGCACCTGTTTGTAGGTGTAAGCAGACGTTTGATCTGCTAATCATCTTGTATCACAAATCAGGGATTGAATTGATAGCTTAGTGTATCCACTGACATATTCTATTGTTATTCTAATTGTTAGAGTACAACATCCGTAACTAAGTTATGTTTTTATTTATTTTGCTTCAGCATATGTTGTAAGGTAATTATTGAATAATTAATAACATGCTCCATCACAATTTTCATCCAAGAGAATGAGATCATGAACCTTTATAAGATCATCTATGAAAATATGGATAGTTCTCTGTCCTAGTCATGTAGAAAAAGTGTTACTCGGAAGTGTGAAATGGATGTCGAGTGTCTAAGTGTCTACAAGGATGCAACACAGGAATCTTCAAGAAGTTTGACAAGTCTGCAAGTCTGTATGATATTGATATATGCATGACTATGTATGGATGTATGTTAACTAGACACTGGTGTCCTTTATGTTGGATATATATTTTGAGTCAGATATATGTCAAAAACTTGGCTACTTATGAAGTTCTTTGGTTGCCACTTTTGAAGATTGGCAGAGAGTTGAATTCTTTCAACAATGAAGTTGACCTTCCACTTTGATGTTAGAAGTATTTGTTCTTTTTCAGAGAACTTTATGGAATTTTAGTTTTTTATATCTTCAAAGTTAATCAGAAGTTTGAATGAGAAAGGACCATAACAAACAATTTTTTTTTTTCAAATACATTCTTGTAAGATTCGAATAAACAGATCTGTTCTGTGCATTTGCAGAACAGATTGTTGAAGTTTATTTTCTCCTCATTGTATCTTGTTCATATATTCGTTGTTTATGACCATGCAAAATAATATATACACCTGCAGATAATGGTTGTTAAATGTAGCAGCAACTATGACTTGTTGGTAAGCATCCGCATATTCCTTGTGAGCAAACTTTTGTCATCCTTTTGCAGTTGGCTTGCAGGGATTTCCCTCATCCACGGCACCTATGCGCTAACTTTCCTTTCAGCACCACATCACATGAAAAGCATTGCAACTTGGTATGTCTCTTATATTTTCCACTTGTTACACTGTATATGCATTTCCTCAAACTTTGAAAATTTTGGCTTTTCCATGCTTTTCCTGTGACTTGAAAAATCTTGGCTTTTCCTTGAGTATTGTTTATAAAATTGGTCGGGACTTGTTTCTAGTATGTATTTTATCTGTCCAATCGATTGACTATGATTCAGTGAATGCAGTGCCACTGTTATGTCTGTGACTCTCCAGCCCCATGTATCTACTGGGGCAATGGTAGTGCGAGCACCGACCATTGTCATTCTACAGATAAAGATGGAAGATGGAAATCACTAAGGCAATCCTCTAAACAAAAGAACCTCACAACTTCTCAGCCACAGAAGCTTCCTGATAGGACACTTTCCATGATGCCATCCTTTCAAAACTCAGCACCTCTACGTTGCTCCAACATGTCCTCACTACCCATTCCGACATCCAGATCAATTCCCCTCCGGCCTTGCTCAGCCGCTAGATGTGCTACTCCAGATCCACCTAATCAAAGACATCAGCAGAATACGGCACCTCTATCTTACAGTGGTCAGAGACTTGGTCATCATCCATCCAAATCCCGCCCACTAAATCCCAGAGCAAAATGTATACAAAGACAGATTCATGTTTCTCGTTCAATTACTGCTCAATTAGAGTATTCCCGTTCAAGATTTAAAAGGGTCAGGACAGCTCGAGCTAATCGGTTCCAGAGAAATGTGCCACAGAGATCTCATTTCACTATACTAACTTCACAGAGATCTCACTGCCCTCCGGTGACATCACAGAGGTCTCAGTGCTCTCGAGTGACATCACAGAAGTCTCAATGCCTACCAGTGACACCACCACAGAGATCTAATTCTGCACCAGTAACTTCTCAGATATCTCAGTGCCCATCAGTAACGTCAGTGGATGATAATGTGAATCAGATGTACAGAACTGCACCACAGAGATCTCAACATGTACCGGTAATTTCACAGAGGTCTCAATGCCTACCAGTGACACCGCCACAGAGATCTTATTCTGCACCAGTAACTTCTCAGATATCTCAGTGCCCATCGGTAATGTCAGTGGATGATAATGTGAATCAGATGTACAGAACTGCACCACAGAGATCTCAACATGTACCAGCAATTTCCCAGTGCCCACCAATGACTCCAGTAAATGATAATATGAAAAG